>NC_138528.1:26935157-28376560 GCF_964234715.1 Podarcis melisellensis | reverse complement strand
CCCCCATGAGCTGTTGCATAGGTTCTTCAGACCCGCCTCCCTAAGTAAGTTGCAGGAGGTGAGGGGGGACAGTGGGGTAAGCCCATTGCACAAGCCGAAGTCCTTGCACAGGGCTTGTGATGACAGGACTCATCTTCATTTTGGGGAAAGTTTCCCATTTTATATGTGAAAGCCCTATATATGTGCTGCTGATCATCTATTACCACTGCCCACATTGCACTGTTAGCCTCTGGCAGGGCTGGCCCTACCATAACGCAGAGTGAGGTGGCTGATTCAGGTGGCAGAAACTCTTGCGGGGGCGAGGGTAGGGAGTGGTGCTTAGGTGTTGCAGGAGAAAGCATTGTGGGTGGCTTGCCCTGTGGTCCCTCAGTTAACCTGCTGCCCTCAGCTGCAGTGGGGGATGCTGCTCTCCTGCCAGTGTTGAAGTAATATTCAAGGACCAGTTGTGGGCAGTTGTGGGAGGGGGGGGTGCATCTCGTCCTTTGCCTTTCTGCCAGGTCTGGCCTGCAGAAAATAGACGTCTCTTCCTCTCTTTCAATTCTCCTCGCAGTAAGGCTGTGAAACAAATTGGCCCTGTACTTAAGGAGAAAAAGAGTCATCACATCACTATTGATGAGCTGATTAGAAGCTACAGTGGGCCCAACTTACTATCCTATTGATGATACCCTTCTGTAGAGTAATATTGCCATTTGTCTGAAGTGCTTTCAGACAGTTGCCACCCGGCAATTTTACAGCTTTACAAAAGTTATGCAAGAGAAAAGTGGCAGTACTTTGATGGGGTAAGAAAGGGATGTGCAGAACCCTCCTCCCACCTCCTGGTGTTATAAACACCATATAGTTGAACTTGTATTTTTAAGTTTGGAAGGTGCAGCTTGGAACCCCAAATTAAATGGTATACTGTACTCCCCCCCCCCCAAGCTAGCAATGCTGTCATTATCTGCCTAATTGCTGCCTGCTCTGCTCCATAACACTTTCCAAAAGCTGATTTATTTGTCAGACTTTTAAAAAAAATAATCACTAGTTTACAAGCAGGGTTTTTTCATTTAAGGCAAATTTAATAATCTCTGTCTTTCTCGTGCTTCTGAATTTCTTCTGGCAAATACAAATGTAGCATTTCACTCATGGGTCACAAGGTTTGTTGTGCTTCGTTACATTATTTGTTCAATCGTGCAAAGCCACAAATAGCTCTTTATTGGTAGCTTGAGCTGTCCTAAGGCTATTAAATTCATAAGATTTTGTAGGGAACAATCCAAAGCCAAGATTGCCCAGGATGAGTGTGCAAGTTTGTGTCTGGAATAGGCAGATCTATGTCTGAGTCAGGTGAGTCTCCCATTTTGGTTCAGCTGGAGGTGTGCAGGTGTAAGTGCCCTATCCTGGCTCAACTGGAGCTTAGCCAGCTCAGCAGAAGCCAGCTCAGCCAAGGCTGGATTAGGTCCCCCAAAGGTCTTTGGGGTGTGGTGGGGGGCATGGCATGACAGGCCAGGCCAGGCAGTGGAGACTTAAGTAAAGGTAAAGGAACCCCTGACCATTAGGTCCAGTCGTGGCCAACTCTGGGGTTGCGGCACTCATCTTGCTATATTGGCCAAGGGAGCCGGCGTACAGCTTCTGGGTCATGTGGCCAGCATGACTAAGCCACTTCTGGCGAACCAGAGCAGCACACGGAAACGCCGTTTACCTTCCCACCGGAGTGATACCTATTTATCTACTTGCACTTTGATGTGCTTTCGAACTGCTAGGTTGGCAGGAGCAGGGACCAAGCAACAGGAGCTCACCCCGTCAAGGGGATTCGAACCGCCGACCTTCTGAGACTTACCCCTCTTCTAAATGCCTTTCCACTTTGTGAAGTGGCCAACCAGATGCCCCTGGGAAGCATGCAAGCAGAACATGAGTGCAATAGCACCCCGCCCACCTGTGATTCACAGCAGCTGGTATTCAGAAGCATGCTGTAGCAGAATCGACCTGATGAGAAAGCCCTTTGCCTGCATCTTAAATACATCTTTATACACGTGCCCCACAGTTATGGAAGAAGGAATGGATTCTCAAAGCACAATTTCAGTCCATGTGTTCTTCTCATTTGGCTTGCTGACTTTGTACAACTTTTCCAGCCTTGACCTTCTCGTCTGATATTTCTTCTCAAAACAGTTCCGCGCACTTCTGCAAATGTTAGATTGACATTTGGAGCAGGCTTCAGGAGGAGCTCTAATGCTCCCTTTTGGCTCCCTCATGTGCCTGCCAAGATTCAGCAAGGCTACAGTCTCCTGCTCCCCACGTCTCTGGGCTAGTAATAACATTTACCAGCAACCGTTTCCTCCATCTGCAAATGTTTCCACGGCCTTTCCTAATGTTCTTGAACCTTCCTTTCTGGTCTGCTTCCCCCCACCTGCCCCCATGAGCGCAGCCTTGAAAGGAATAATGCCAAGTTCTAACAATTTAATAATATTCTCCTTTTGCTGTAGATATAGGGATTTTAGAAAAATAGATAGTTTAATATCTAAAAGAGGAACACCATATTTTGTCCCAAGGCAGGTTTACAAGTGCTAATGCTGTTCTTACTGGTTATAGCTACCAAATCTTACAGGGTTTTGACTTTAAGGTCAAGCCAATGAGGATAATGGTAGACTTACAAAAATTCAGGGAATGCATTTGATACCTTGTTTATTTAAATTCTTCCTTCCTTTTGTCTTCTTTTCTGTGCTCGTTTCATGAAAACAGCCAGCCACCAGCCATAACTGTTTAACAGAAGCACATGAAAAGACTCAATTTATCTTTTTACTCAAAGTTCCATGAGACTCAGCCCAAAACCACTGATTTCTACAGATGAGAGAGATGCTAGACATTTCTACAGATGCTCCTTCTACCATTCAGCCAATTCAGCTTTAGTCAGCCCTACAGAGGTTGGACTACAACATGGGCACCACGTTGGCTACCCTTGTTCTATTTATCCACATTGTTTGGCTATCTCCACCCCCCACCCTGTTTTCTTCTTTTGTGGAGTGATGGGTCATTTATAGGCTTCCAGCAGAATTGACCAGCCTGAAGTAATAAAGATACTGCTAATGCTTCCACTAATTAACTATGGACACCTGTGCCATAATTACATGTGTTATGTCTTGGCACAGGGTAAAACAGCCTTGTTCATCCTTTCACCAGTTAGCTTGCTAGTCATGATAGTCTGTGGTTGAATTGCTATCTGTTCTTCTCCCTCCTCTGTCTGCTGCCATACATGAGCTCTAGACAGTGATTTTCTGAAGAAGACACTGGAGTAGAATCCATCAGACCAACCAGGAGATATCAGAGAATGGGTGGCTTTATAGTTCTCTCTCTCTCTCTCTCTCTCTCTCTCTCTCTCTCTCTCTCTCTCTCTCTCTCTCTCTCTCTCTTCTAAACAGCCCTTCATCATTCAAGGATCACATGACAGTTTACAGTATAAAAACATAAAATTTCACAACATAGTAACAAACAGCACCACCGTTTAAAAGGCTACAGATTGTTTAACTAGCCAAAGACCTGGGAGAAAAGGAATGCTTTGTCTGCCACCTAAGGATATGTAAAAAGGTGCCAGGCAAGTTTCCATGGGGAAAGCAGTCCACAAATGGGGGTGCCACTGCAGAAAAGACCCTTCTCATGTTGTCATCCTCTGAACCTCTCATGGAGGGGCACACAAAGAAGGGCCTCAGATGATTATTACAACGTTTAGGTCAGTTTATATGGGGAGAGGTGGTCCTTGAGGTATTGTGGTCCTGAGCCTTTTAAGACTTTATAGGTCAAAAGTGGCACTTTAAGTTGGGCCCAAAAACTAATTGGCAGCCAGTGCAATCAGACCAGGATTGGTGTAATATGCTCAAACTGCACAGTGAGCAATTTGGCAGCTGAGTTCTGCAACAGCTGAAGCTTCTGAACTTTCTTCAGAGGCAGCCCTTCATATAACTTGTTGCAGTAATAATAATAATAATAATAATAATAATAATAATAATAATAATTTATTATTTATACCCCGCCCATCTGGCTGGGCTTCCCCAGCCAGTCTGGGCGGCTTCCAAAAAATATTAAAATACTAGAATACATCAAACATTAAAAGCTTCCCTAAACAGGGCTGCCTTCAGATGTCTTCTAAAAGTCTGGTAGTTGTTGTTCTCTTTGACATCTGGTGGGAGGGCGTTCCACAGGGAGGGTGCCACTACCGAGAAGGCCCTCTGCCTGGTTCCCTGTAACTTGGCTTCTTGCAGTGAGGGAACCGCCAGAAGGCCCTCGGAGCTAGATCTCAGTGTCCGGGTAGAACAATGGGGGTGGAGACGCTCCTTCAGGTATACTGGACCGAGGCCGTTTAGGGCTTTAAAGGTCAGCACCAACACTTTGAATTGTGCTTGGAAATGTACTGGGAGCCAATGTAGTAATCTAACCTAGAGGTTATCAGAGTATACACAACAGTAGTTAGGCTATCTCTGTCCAGATAGAGGCACTTCTGGGCCACCAGCTGAAGCTGATGGAAGGCACTTGGGGCTACAGAGATCACCTGAGCCTTAAATGATAGGAATGCATCCAGAAGGTCCCCCTGTTCCTTCAGAGTCCAAACTCCCTTCCAGTTTAGCTACCTGAAAGTATGATACAATTCAAATTATAATATGATTGAAGTCTGTTGATATGAAAAATTTAAATTAAAATATCATTTATTATTTGAACTGTATGATAGATTTAATGACAATACAGCTGTTTGATTTTTGAACAGCTTAGTTCTCGAATGTTTTGGCTCCTGACCCCGGAAGTGACTGTTCCAGTTTGTGAACTATTTTTGGAAGCCAAATGTCCAACAGGGCTTCCGATTGGCTGCAGGAGTTTCCTGCGGCCAATCAGAAGCCATGCTTTGGTTTCTGAACATTTTGGAAGCCGAACTGACTTCTGGAACAGATTCCGTTTGACTTTCAAGGTACGACTGTATTGGCTGTTGATCCATTATCCCAGCTTCTTTCTTTTCCAGGGAGTTCGTCTAATTTTACCATCTTAGACCCATCTGCACTATACATTTAAAGCACTTATATCACTTTCATGGATACCCCCAAAGAATCCTGGGAACTGCTGTTTGTTAAGAGTGCTGAAAGTTGTTTTAAAAACTCTGATTTCCCTCACAGAGCTACAGTTCCCAGAATTCCGTGGGTGAGAGGGGTAGCTCTGAGAGGGGATCTGAAAAATGTAGCTCTGAGAGGGGATCTCCTAACAACTCTCTGGATGCAGCCTCAATCATACATTATGAAAACAATTATTTTCATGCTTTGCAAATATATACTTGGAACTTTAAAACAAATGGTAATAATAGTTGTAGCAAACTGTGTGAAATGCTTATGAGCAATATTCCTTTCCCTCCTACTTAGCTACATAAGAGTAGCCAGGCCCTGGGGGCACTCGGATGAAAAAGAACTCCTATAGAAAATCTGTTTTGTTGCAGAATGTACTTTTCCTCATTATTATTTGGGAGAAGCCATGACTATGTTTAAACTGTAAATCAAAGTGTAATGCAGCCTAAGGAGTTTAACTGTTAGCACAACCAACAACCCTGTGAGGTAGGTCACCCAGTGAGCTTCATGGCTGAGAGGGGATTTGAACCCTGGTCTCCCAGGTCCTAGTCTAACACTCTACCATTACCCCACACTACATCTAGCAACACCATCTGTACACATCTCTGGCAACAAGGAATGCTGTATATAACCCACATGCTATCCCTCCTGAACCAATCAATATACCGTACTGTACATCTTAAGCAAAGAGTGGAACCACATCTCCCCTATCAATACCATTCACAGGTTTTGAAGGGCTGCCTAATGTTTTCAGATCTCCGAAGCAGCAAAATGGCTTTCACCGTGCCATCTATCTATCTGTAAATAGGAAAGAAAGAAAAAAAGGATTTGGGTCCTCTTATTGCCGATTAATCCCCATGCTCACTGGCACCACATGCACTGATACTTGCCAGCTCTACACACATGCCCAGACAGTGGCACAGACAGTTTCAGGCAGGGCACATTCGAGCTGAAGGTGTCAAAAAGAGCCATTTCATGCTCGACTTCACTTCCTAATACAGTCCACAGCAAGAGCAGGGAGGTGTGCGCGACTGTGTTTCTTTACATGCAGCCACTAAGTGTGTGTATAATATAAGTACATTTTGTTCTACTAGCAGCTGGAAGCAGAAGTATTGGGAGTGCAGAAGTGAAAGCGATTGGAATTGCATTTAGCATGCTGTGCTTTGCTTCTCTGCAGCAGCACCTTGTGAAAAGGGAGCACGGCTTTTCTTCTGTGACCCACAGCTGGTTTGCACTCATGGCAAATGGTGTGTAGGTGAAGAGGGGCAATAGTTTGTGTGCATCCGAGGAGGCTGCTGCATCTGCAGCCTTACTTTACACATCAGTTCAATTGGCTGCAATTCAGTTCAGTTCACATTTTAAAACAAAGCTACCTAACACACATGTTCCTGTACAATACATGAATCAAAACACAGCCATCCTTCCAAATTTTCACTTCTCTGAATTTTGCAATGCAATTCTCCAACCAGGTACAAACATGCATATATTTTGATAAAGTGTTCATAGAAATGCATATATAAGTAAAAATCACATATCAACATGGATTTATTTAGGGAACACTGCTTTGCACAGATGTGTATGTTTGGTAAAACGGCATACAAATTGTGTAAATTAGGAGAAATTCACATTGAAATGCTGGCAAATTTTCATGAGGATTTCTTTTTTAAACTGCAAACTAATGTGGAAATATAGAGAATTGCACTTTAGTTTTGAATAATGAGAAACTAAGAGAAACTAAAAGTGATAGGCAATATGTTTGGGAACTAGTATTTTGATGACTTTGTGTAAATGTCAGCAAAACACTATAGTGCTGATATACATACTTACAATTGCAGGCATGCCTCAGCCAGGACACAGCTGTTTGTTTATGTTGCAAATCTTTGTGTTAATGCTAAGAGAGACGGGGACAGAGCTTATTCAATATGTATGCATCATCTCAGTATTCAGGGTGTGGGTGCAATTATTCCATGTGATAACACATACCTCAGTGAATTTGACCAAAAGCAGGTGCCAGTCAACTTGGAGGTCAGTGGGGGGTTTGTCCCACTTTTAGAGGGGTGCCCTCAAAACAACTCATAATATTTATAATTTATTTTTAATGCCTTGTATTTTCAATTTTATTTGTAATATAATATTTCAAATGCTCCATATTTTTTATAAAATGTAGAGCTACATTTTTTAAAAGCAGCCAACCCATGCAAATAAACCAAAACTACCCAGAACTGGGGCAAGACAAGCTCCAAGCATCATTGTCACCTCCCTCCTCCTCTCTCTAGGAATGTGTCCTACAGGGCAGCTGATGATGGATGTGGCCCTGCAGCAGAGTAGGAAACAGTGCAGATGGAGCAAGAACAAGTTCCTAGGCTTGTCTTCCATAGCCTCTCTCTCTCCTGGATTTCTTTCTGCAGGACAGTTGGTAGTATGTGACCCAGAGAGAGAGGGGCAGTTCACTTGGCTCCAGAGTAGGCACTTAATGTTGTCTTAACCTGCCACTGTATCTCTCCTGGATGCCTTCACACAGAGCAGTTGGCAGCAGATGGCCATGAGTGGAAGGGAAATGTCCTGCTGGAGCAGAAGTATATATCAACAGTCAATTGAGTGTCTTCACACCTTAAGTAATCTCTATTACCTTTAGTTAGCAAACCTTTCCACTGGAAAACTAGTGATTGCTAGGTCTAGGTTATGTGTGCAATATGTCCTATGATGCATGTGGCATCATCGGTGAATTTGTCTCAACTTCCTAGCCTCACACTTAGCATGAGAACAATGAGATGTTTCTTCTGAATTTTGACTTCTATTTACTCCAAAGCTCATGGAAATAACATTTTTTAAAATAAATAAAACAACATCACTTTAAAATATTTTTCAAAGAACCATCCACTAGACAAGTCTAATAAATTGGATTTGTAGTTGAGTTCCTATTGAGGATATTTGGCGAGTCAACATGACCGTGGTGAGGGATTGAGGATTGGAGTGATCATTCTGTGATATTATGGCAGTGGACAAAGCTCTATTGTAATTTTTGAGTAAATGTGTTAGAAGATGAAGAAGAAGAACCATCCACTAAAGCAATGTTCTGTTCAAACACTGCTACAAAATGGTTTCCTATCCCTCCCCCCAAAACCCCACCCCTACACTCCTTTTTCCTTCCCATATTAAATAAGCCTATTGACCAACTGCAGATATTAGCTTGATTTGTAGGAAAGCAGATCTTTAACACCTGAGGCAGGTAGAATGGGTAGCATATGCTACACTGGAACCAATTTGTCGAGAAAATGGAAGCTTCATTGCTAGCACTGATCTAGCCTCCATGTTGTTTTTGGTGTGCAACACAATAAGCTCAACACAACAATGCTTCCTAGTAAAGATCTCAACGGCTGCTAGCCTATAGCAATGTATAGTGAAGCAATGTATCTGTGGTGTATTCTAAGTACTGAGGGATCATTCAAGATCTGGAGGGCACAGAGCTGATAGTGATTAATTTTAATTTTCCTTTTCTTTGTTTTTTTCAGAGGCATCGATTCTGAGTTATGATGGCAGCATGTACATGAAGATCATTATGCCGATGGTCATGCACACAGAGGCAGAGGATGTGTCCTTCCGTTTCATGTCTCAACGGGCTTACGGGCTCCTGATGGCCACCACATCCCGTGATTCAGCCGATACCCTGCGGCTAGAGCTGGATGGAGGCCGTGTCAAACTCATGGTCAATCTAGGTATTGTACAGAGATTGCCCCCCCTCCACCTCCGGCTTTCAGTTTTGAGCTTGTTTTGTTTTCTTGTCTGTCTCCCCCTTCCCTGCTCCCCCACCCCCCGGTTTGGTTTAACTGAATTATAAGTAGTCGCTGATGTATTTTGTAACAGTATTAATGATGGAGAAATAATTTCTCCAGTGACCATTGCATGGTGATTTTATGTTAATTCCTGGTTATGGGTAATGTGATTTTTAAGTCTGGTTTTTATTTTTTAAGTTTCCTTTCTTGTTCCTGAACTGGTTAGCTTTATGTAAGACATGCTATTCAGTCCATCTTTTGATCAATCACATCCTCATTTGATCCAGCCTATTACTATTCAAAACAGTCAAAAGTGTTTGACAAAAAATGACAGAGCTATAGAGGGAAGGGTCTATATAGCTACAGTGTTTTTAAAATGCCAGTGTTTTATATTTCAAGCATTCCTCTTATTGTCCAAGACTTTTAGGTTCATATAGGAAGTAGGGTTGTTAATTTTCAGGACTTAAGCTACCAAATAATGTACAACATTTTTTTTAATAAGCTGACAACTAGGGAATGAATTTCAGATATAAATGAATACGTGCTAATTAAATGGAGGAATATATTCAGAGAGATTGCCTGCCACCCACCTACCCAAGGCAAGGTATGCATGTAAACAATTTTAGATACAGAAACTTATTTGGATTGCAGAACAGGGGGATGTTAATCCTTTCCCCTAATATTTGCATGCTTGTATTAAATTGCATTAGAATGATTTGTAGCACCTTTTTACATCCAGCCCCCAAAACAATGAACAATATACTGTGTTTGCTTATAAAGAAAATACCCCCAGTCCCCAAACAATACAAGGAGCACAGGAGACGCCACCTCTGTTCACTCCTCTAGGCTCAAAGGCCCCCTGTTCCTTCAGTGTCCTCCACTCTAAAGTACTGAAAGGAAAATTTCAGCATGTTGCTGCTTTCTCCTCTGACACTGCTGTAACCAGGCAACTTCTGTGCCCTTTTCTCAGTCCATTCGCTGATCATATTTCATATTCATATAAAGTGTTTTCTAGAAATCAAAAAGCTTCATTTTTGTTTCCCAGAAAACAAATCCCTTCATTTTCTGTCATTGGCAGAAGGTAGCAATTATTAAGAGATGGAGGGCCTGGCATAGGCAATATTCTTTCCTCTGTCACTAATGGAAAGTGAAAATGCTTACATCTTGTTGATTATACTTGCCTGCCTCAAAGAGAAGTCACGAGCCATAGCTGTGGATGTTGCTGCTGCATGCTCTGAGGGCCTCACTTGAGAGGCTGTCTTAAAACCCCAGATGTTACTAGGTTCATAACCACTATAAGCTTTTCTGTTGATCAGGTCATAGCTTGGCAAATGTGATATTGCATGAGGTCACCATTGCTCATAAAAGGAAACCCAGCCTCACAATGCAACTGACTGAGATGCCAGTGCTTAAGCTTCAGTCCTCCTTTCAGGACTTCCCTAACAATTTCACAAGCTCATGAATGTATAGAAGATGTTTGGGAGTAGTCTTACATGATCTTACTCATCTAAAAAAGCTTCAGACATAATGGAAATTTGCAGGGGGGAGGGTTAGGAACAGGAGTTGGTAGTGGATGCACACATATTTATTTCAGCACTTCTCATTCAACATGGTTGGAGATGGTCTCAATGTAGGAATGTACTGTGCAGACTTTTAGTTAAGATTTCATGTTAAAATGCACTGCATGAAAAATCCTAAGGGAGACTTCTGTCTGAAGTTTAGTGGACAAAGAAGCTCTAATAAGCCAAAACTTCAGGTCTCTTTTCTTACCTGCTATAACTGCAGCATCACTCTAGCTTTGCTGCAGAAAAGGAGCTTCAGTCTTGCAGGGCTCTGAAGGTGACTTCCAGAGCATTAGCTCAATTATGCAGTAGTGAAGATCTGCAAAGGTTTCAGATATCAATTGGGTTCTGAAACAAATTCTCCTCCATAATAAATAGCCCAAAATACAATAGATTTGAAGACACAAGTAAAATATAAGACCTTCTAAAAAAAAGAACAGAGTTTACTATCTCAGGTAGTTCAAACACCAATACATTGGATTATGGTTCTTTGGACCATTATGATGAAATTATGATGCAGAGAGTTCTGAGAAGTTTTTGAGTCAGGATGCCATTGAACTATAGCTCCTGTCATCCCAGACCATTGGCCATACTGGCTGGGATGGACGGGAGTTAGAAGTCCAGCAAAATCTGAAGAGCCACAACAGGTTCTACATCGTAGATGTAGCCTTATTCATAATTAACAGATGGTCAAAAACTACAAGTAAGTAAAAAAAACCAATCTGGAAACCACATAGCTGGAATATCAATAATCTGATGTGCCATAAATACATATTGGCAAAGACTGTTTTGAATGGTATAAAATATTCTTGTGCTTGCTCCCCGTCCCCCTCACATTTTAATTCCATTTGGTTTCTCTTAAAAGGTTGTCTGTTTATTAAGGTCTTTTCTGTGATCTCTTTATGCTGTGTATCCAAGTCGTAAAAGCTTCTTTACACCCCATCCGTCATGGTATATCAAAAGATGGTATTCAACCCTTCAAAGGCCTGAAGCCTGCGGCCCGCACAGCAAACAGCCCTTCGAACAGAGTGTACAGAGCAGCCTGCAGGGGCTGGCATATCCTTCTCACCTGCACCACACCTTTGAGCAAAAACAAAAACAGAGAGGAAGCTTAGGTTGATTTGGAGGAGAGGGGGGAAGAGAGTCTCTTGTACCTATATGCTGCTCACTTAAGGAGTAGTTAGACTTTCCCAAAATGGGAGCTTTGGGCAGCATTCTTTCTGTCTTAACAACACACCTCACAACATATTGGATAACCAAATATGAGAGATCTCACTTCTCTGTTAAGAAAGGAGGAGGAGGGAGGGAGGAGGTGAAGAAGGAGGGGAGGAGAGAAAGAGAGAGACTTCAGTGAGCCACATGCCCCAGAATTAACCCTGCAGGTTAAAGCATGTGCTGAGAGAATGAGGAATGGCCGCTCATGAAGAAACAGCCACCTTCATATTCAGCATTCTGGTTTGGTTGACTTGGCACTGCAGTAGTGCCACAGGCCCATGTTTTAAGATCATTCAACTTCTCCATCCCTCCTCCCATACTTTCCCTCCTGCTGGACTGTGGTCAAGCTTCTGCCATGGGGCAGGACCTATGGCCAGCTTGTCTTGACTCAGACTCCTCCAAGGAAGTGTGGTCAGTCATCTCCACCTCCCAATCGCACACTGTGCTAAGCATCATCCTTTTGAGCAATACTAGTGACACCTTGGATATGACAGCCATTCATTTATGTTTCTTTCATATATATATATCTCCAAGCTTGATTGATTCATGGGCCAGCTATCTTCTCTGCTGAAGCACTATGATGTATGTTCCTTCATTTCCCCGAAGAAAGTCTTATGTGGCTACTTATTATAAAAATTATTATAGAATTGATAACATTTGTAATATCAAATTTTTTGCTGACATCCATCTCTTAATTTGTGTATGCCACCACCTCCCTCTGCGCTGTCACTTTTGCTAATAGCACACCTTGATAGGTATAATCTCAGTTGTATAAACCTAACAGAGATGTTTTATAAGTCAGAGCAAACAATGGAAATTGCAATGAAGAATGACCAGAGAATCCCAAAGAATGGAAGGGAAAGTAGCGCTTGCTCCATTTTGCAGACAATCAGGAATGACAGCTAGGGACAGAATGTCAGACTTAAACAAAGTAAATCTGTTCATAATACCCAAAAGAGGTAGGAAAAGGCTGATAATAACAGAAAAGTTGGAGAGGGAATCCTAAGCAGTTTCTGCAACTTCAAACAAGTTCCTTAAAAGGAATTAATGTGTTATCAGCCTATTCTTTTTACTCCAGTTTAAAATGCATTTTTAATAACCGTAACATTGGCTTAGTTTAGGCATCATGTTAAAGCATAGTTTAGCATGATGAAAACAAAGGTGGCCTCAGGGTGTTGTATTCTTCCTGCCCCCTCTTCCTGCACAGGCATGAAGAAGAGTTTGGAAGTTTCCGCTTCAATTTTAGATCAACCCTAGCTTCTCATCTTGTCCAAACCTAGCAAAATGTGGTTAATTATGGTTTATTTGAAACCGGTCAGCTTCAAACTATGGTTTCTGAACCTGAATTGTTTTAACAAACCATAGTTGAATAGTTTTAACTAACCATAGTTGAGATTAACAGCAGTTAGGATTCAGATGTTAAACTGCTAAACTGTGTCTACAAGCCTAAGGCTTTCCCAAATTCATTCTTGCCACACTAAAGTTTTATTTAGCTGGATGTCCAAGCACAAGCATTTGAGCTCAGAGATAATCTCTCTCTCTCTCCCCCCTTCCCTTCCTCCTCCTCTCCCCCAGCTTTGGGAAGATTTTTGTTTAAAGAAGCAGCTTTTATCTATGTTGATATCTCATGCCACCAGCACACATCTGCAAAAGGGATATAGCCACCTCTGTGTGGTGATCGTACCAAATGCTCAAGGACTGTTTGCTCCCACTTTTCTGTTGCGGTTGACGACACATGACAAACCTAATCGCACGAAACCAAACCCATATTTTCTTACGAGAAGTTCTGCTGGGAAACAGACTCTCTACAGCTTCACTGCTCCTGATTGGTTTATTCCTGATCACTCAGATTCCTTGTCATCTTTTCCTCCCACCTTTTTCCAAAATAAAAAATACATTTTTTTCTCATTAATATGAAGGACTGTCCTTTTCATTGGGTATTAAGTTGTTCCCCTAAGCACAGAGTAGGTAGCACCATCCACTCTATTTCATGCGTTCTTGAGACATACAACATCCTCCACTCTCCAAGTTTCTGGCTATCCAACATTATATATACATACCACACATAGCATGATATAGTCTGGATTGCTGGGACTGTAAACAGTGGCTCATGATCTTAAGAATTAAGAGCCCTCCAGTCAAATTCACTATCTGTCCTGCATCCTGCTTTTTTTATTAATATAGCCTACATTTTAATGCATTTCCCGCAAAACCAGCTTCAATTTGAATTCAGAAAAAGAGTGACCTAGCTGCAGTTTAAACTGCTCATGTGTACACAGCCTTTGGGATACTTTACCAAAAGCAAAAAATGTTTTCAGGATTACCTTGGTTCTTTTTCCTTCTTTGTTTTTATCCATTTGTACTATCTAAAACATCTGAGTGAAGCATATAGAGTTGGCAAAGATGACCAGACCTGCCTCTGCACTGCCTATTTCACCTTCTTCCTGAATGTTGTAGGTGCATCATTCAGTCCTAACATTCAGGCAGAAAGGTGAGACAGGGCTCTGAAGAACTGGCTGGCTGGCTGTCTTTGTAGCAACTGCCCCCCACCCCAAATAAAAAAATACCCCAATCCTCCAAACTGAACTGAAATCTGGGCTGGGCGTTCGTGCGGTTAGCTGTTTGCAAGTGGCCATTTTATGATAGGAAACAAGGGGCAGTATGTTAACCCTTTCCTCATCTTGGAGAACAGTGATAACACACATTTTTTTTCCTCCCAAAGAATTTTGGGTTATTGCAAAGGGAACAGACCTGTTCTTAGCAGTGGTGGAAAGGGTTAAGTATTGCACCAGCAGATTTTTCCAAGCCAGAACTCTAGGTATACTGTTGGGTAGGTGTTGTATTTATGCAGTGACACACGGGTAATTCAAAAACAAGCAGTGTAAAGGTTGCCTTTCTTAAAAGAATCCTAGAAGGTTTTTTAAAAATATATATTTTTATATGTAATGGGGGGAAGACTGGCATTTGGAAAGAGAATATATGTTCCTAAGTGACATATCAGCTATTTTTAATTAGCAGTTATTGATTAGAATCACTAGATAATATTCAATGCACCCTTTCCCCAACTTGCCACATAGTGGTATATAGTATATATTTTTCTTTCTTTCTCTCTCTCTCTTTTTCTGTTCTGCTCTTTTTTCTTTTCTTTTGCACATACACACACTCATATGCACAGAGACATACACACAGTTCTGGGTTAGATACATGGTTCTGATATTTCTGTAGAATATACTGTAGCTATGCAGCCATTCCTAAGTTTGTACAGAATGTATATAAATATAAAATGGCCACATCTCTTTGCGTGTGTCTGTCCCCGGAAGGGTGGACTGATTGTTTTTGGATGTCTGCAGCTGTTACCTTGAAGGATGCAATTTCATCTTTCATTTATTTTTCCCCATCTAGACTGTATCAGGATAAACTGTAACGCCAGTAAGTTTCCCCTCAAGTTTCATTTTGTTCTCTCTCTCTATAAATATATATTTAAAAGAAATTAACATTCTTTCCATTGCTATTTTAGAAACTGTTTCTTCTTTTCAGTTCGCTTTAAGAAAATGCTTTGGGATTTTGTAGATTTTGAAGCTTGGGGAGGATTTGAGATGGCTCTATATATGAATGTAATGTGTGTGAAAGATTTCTCCAGGGGCAAATGAAATGTTATATTTCCCAGCTTCACAGACGAGCATCCAGGGAATGGGAAGAACTGAAAATGTATTTCAGTAGCTTTCCGCTTTCATGGGAAAATATCCTTAGAGGCAGTTTTAATAACAGGTACTGTATGCACTTCTCCACTACAACAAATTTGTTTTATTGTGACAATAAATAAAGAAGGAGTTTGGACCACAACTGTGACTGCATCGTCTGATATTTCATTGGTATCCATTCTTTAAGTGAGGTTATACATTAGATTAAAGAACAAAATATGTTCTTGAATGGGGAGGAGTTTATAAATAATACTCAGATTGATCATCCTACTATCTTGCTTTTCATGCCTCTCCTGAGTAGTGAGATGCTCTCACAATGTTGCTGGACTATAGCTTCCATCAGCCCCAGCCAGCATGAGCAATGGTCAGAGATGATGGGAGTTGTAGTCCAACAACCTCAGGAGGGCATCCGGTTGGGCAAGCCTGAGCAAGAAGGCCCAGGGGACCTTTCCAGGCCTGTTGCAGCATCTTGTTTATTTACAAAGGCACAGACAATTAGCAAGGAACCCCCTAGGCAAGCAATGCTGATGCTTAGAGCAACTCTCAGTTTCCCAAAGCAATAGCCCCAAACACCCAAAACCTAGTACTTTCTCTAGATTAATTAAAACTGGAAAAATCATGAAGTTTTCCAGACCTGCTATTTTGTTATGACAGATGCTTGATTTTTTTTGTTTGCAACAGAAACATGAATACTTAGCTAGGATGCATAGAGCAATGCTTCCTTGTTTCCCCTCACACATCTTCTTGACAGTGGATATGGGGATTCCTCCTGTTCCTGTGCCTCTTACGTGAAGTCAGAATAAGAGTAAGAAAGATATGCAGTGGTGGCACCTGGATAGCTCATGGTATACCTAGTAGCTTCACCTTGACTTTCCTCCCCAAGGAGAATTCTCAGTTGGTTGACGTTGGCATTAAATGGTTTGCAGCCTATGCATCTAAGAAGGTCCATGTCCTCTCCCTTACTCCTTACACTGTGCTTGAAAGCGTGTCATGTGAGGAACTTTACCATGGCTGTCATCCCATCCTACTTTACCATTCACAGAAAATGTTTCAGTTAGATCCCCAGTTGCCATGATTCTGTTAGTGTGTAACAAGGACTCCTAAGAGTAGGAAACAAAGCTTTCTTCCCTCCCAAAGAAACCCCCACATCTCTGTCACTTAATAGGAAAAGGTCAAGGAGAGAAACAGGGAATCTATGGAGAAAGACTATCAGAATTTTTTCTCCAACTGGAAAAATATTCATTGTTATCAAATGTTTTTTGTACAAGTTTCCTCCTGAGCACCAGCATTCGATTAAGTAATTTTGCTTTCATGAATGCTTAATTACATGGGCTTTTACATATTTATTGTTTTACTACATTTCCCCTTCAATTATTTTTACACACACTTTATAAACAAGTTTGGACTGGGTTTTTATGAATAATAATAATAATAATTTTAAAATATCCACTCATATATTTTATAATAAGAATAAGAATGCTACCACTCATAGGATCTAGCTATTCAGAACCCTAAACATACTTGCTCCCAACTGGGATGGCCTAGTCCAACTGCTTCTTTCCATTATTCAACAGAAGCACAATTAAATGAAGGAGGACAAAGGCGTGGAAAGTACTGATAGTTTGAGAGCTCTATGCTAGCTACAAAACCCCAGGGATTACCCCTGTGCATTTATTCATTTTCTTTCTTTTCCTCTACCTTTAAAATAAAAATATAAAAACGTGAGGAGAAAATAGCCAAAGATGAAGGTTTTTAATTTATTTTTATTTATTTTTTTGCACTGATGTGCACATTTTGGAGTAATATTGGAGAGCTTTGTTGGTTACACGTAGCTGGGAACATAGATCATTATGATTTTGATCAGGGAGGGAATAATCTGTCTATTTCAGTTCTCTCAGTTTCTCATTTTCCCAATACATGAAAATTCATCAGCATTTTAGTGTGAATTTTTCCTAATAAACACAGTTCATATGCAATTGTGACAAATGCATTCATTTTTGCAAGCATTCACCCATTGATTTAATTTCACCAATATGTTCGTTTTTATGCACATCTTTCCCCAGCAGATGCATTTTTGTACCATTATTTGGTTGGCAAACTGCATAGCAAAATTCAAATAAGTGTGAATTTCAAAGGATGACTGTATTTTGGTTTGCAATCCCCTCCCACAAGAAAGGACAGATTTGATAGATTGGGCTTCAAATAAAACCTGAATCAAATTATATCTTTGACAATTTCCCCCCTACTTTTCTACATGGTGGGGGGGGGGAGGAACAAAGTTAGGATTAGACTGTCAATAATTGGTTTCTACTGAAGGACATTATGGGACTTTCTGGCAAAGAACCTTGGGGAAATGGCTACTTAAAATATCAGATCATGCAGTCACTTCTATTAACTAAACAAGGAGCACTTGGTCTGTGTTATTAAGAGCAAACAGAGTCATACTCAAAGGATAGCACTCATGAGGAAGTTGAATATTCTCCAACTGTGTCTACCAAGCGTACTGGCTGTGAGAGCTCCATTGCATGTCCAACAGGTAAGGCTCTAGCTATCATTTTTCTTATTCTGTTAACGTGTTGAAGGAATGCAGAAAACACACGCACAGTGTTTCATCTTGTTGATTGGTGGTTTGTTCATGTTCCCTGAAATTGCCATTCTTACTTTCTCCTCCACCATGTGTTTCACTATCCTTCATCCTCCTCCCCTTTCACTGTGAAGTAGTAAGCATGAACTAGAAGGGGGCAGTTTTATACTGAGGAGGGGAGGAAATCAAATTTTAAAGTATTAAGACAATCAAAGAGAGTGTCACAAACATGCAAACACACACACACACACCCAGAGTTGTAGAAAACTGGTAACAAAACACATACTTGAATACTGTACTGTCATGGTATAAAACCTCAGGTTGTTTCTGTAGTAGGAGAATTTTAAAGGAATAAAGTGAACATTATTAGCTTTATTTGTTGCAGGGCAATGGTTAGCAAAAGGAGACTAATGGTGCAGTCCTGTGCTTGGCTAATCACTCAGCTCAGTAATTGCTGTTTAAGTTCACTGGGACTTACTCCCAAGATAAGTGTGTATTGGATTGCAGTATATGGTTGCAATCCTATACAACAGCCGTTGCCAGCTGGGTTCTCTCCAGATTTTTTGGAATACAGCTCCATCCCACACTGATGGAAGTTGTGGTCCAAAACACCGGAAGTGCACTTAGTTGGCAAAGGCAGCTGTACCCCCTTACCTGGAAGGAAGTTTAATTAAACTCAATAATATTTGCTTCTGAGTAGGCATGCATTGGATTGCACTGTGAATGTCTCCAAAAGCGCTTCTATTTATTATGCTATGTTTGGATGTGTGTATTGATAATAATCTACAAATAGTTTTCTTTATAAAAAGGAAATGACTTATTTATATATTAAGCTTATTAAAGTACGCCATGGGTGGTAGTTTGATTTTTACTCCTTTTCATACACCGTGGATTCAGTAAACATGTGCCTTCATGTAAGAGTGTGTAGTAAGAAGAAAGAAGGGGGAATGGCAACCCAGGGCCAATTTGGAATTGTGAAATGGTTAAGGGTGTCTGCACAGGTGCATTTAGTGGTCCGTTTTCGCACATCCTCACCAGTTTTTCCATGGGGAAAATAAACAAGAAGAAAGCCCATCAGGATTTGCTTACAGATACTTGCATATAATTAAATGAGGGCCGTAATATCATCTATCATCTATCACCTATCTATCTATCTATCTATCTATCTATCTATCTATCTATCTATCTATCTATCTTTAAGATCAGTTGTGAGAGAATGTACTTTCAACATTCAATGCAATGCCCCCTGCCATGTTCATATTATGGAAGGTCAGAAAAGGCCTAATAAAAACTGTCGAGTTGTTCTTCTTGCCCCAGCCATGAGTACTTCACTGTTGTTGACTGTGATGTTAAACTGTCTGTAGTTCATTAAGGTGCAGTAGCTATTCTTCTTCCTGTGGGTTTTGTTGCACCTGAGCCTTATTGTGGATAAGGGTCAAATCACTTTCTGCATTTTTAATTATCGCTAGCATTCACAGGGGTAAATTACCATGCCTTTTCTCTCGTGAATACAAACGAAAGAACCATCAGGAAGCATGAAACAAAATGAGGATTTTATCATGCTAATTAACTGGTACCACAAGAGGCACTTACTATAAGCATAGCCCTGCCTTTAATTGCCTATTAAGAACCTGTTAGCATGCTGACATCTTTCTGTATTAGCAGAGCCTCCCTCTATGAAAGGAAGTACTTTCTAAATTATTTGTCATGTGAAGTAGACATGGAACACAAATCTCCAGTGGTTCTTGCCAATGCATTTATGACAGATAGTGTGGCATTTCTCTCTCCAGCCCAACCTTTCTCCAACTTTATGTAGAAATACAATTGATCAATGAGTTTAAAGAAATCAATATCGATATTCCTATTACAAAATGATAACCTTCTTTTTCATGTCAAAGGCTCACTTCTGAGTAGCATACAATTTATGACACATCATTGATGCTTGAGTTTGATTTTGACAGCACTCTGGGCATCATTCCCAGACGCGAAACAAGAGGGGTAGACCACAAACCCTATTCTCTGTAAAGTATACAGTAAATTATACTAAGCTCTCTTTAGAAGCCTATTTAGAAGCCTATTTGATTTATGTAAATATAGAGGATCTTGACTGCCAACATAGTGCAACTAACTCTGGGATAGCCAAGGTTTCTTTAATAAAGGACCATGTCTTTGGCTGATTCTTGAAAACTAAAACCTGAATATATAACTAACTCAGATGCACTATTACTCTATTTATCACACCTGAATTACCTACAAGTAAGTTATTAAAAGGTAAAGGTAAAGGTACCCCTGCCCGTACAGGCCAGTCTTGACAGTCATCTCACTCTAGAGGCCGGGAGCCAGCGCTGTCCGCAGACACTTCCAGGTCACGTGGCCAGCGTGACAAGCTGCATCTGGCGAGCCAGCGCAGCACACAGAACGCCGCTTACCATCCCACTAGTAAGCGGTCCCTATTTATCTACTTGCACCCGGGGGTGCTTTCGAACTGCTAGGTTGGCAGGCGCTGGGACCGAACAACGGGAGCGCACCCCGCCGCGGGGATTCGAACCGCCGACCATGTGATCGGCAAGTCCTAGGCACTGAGGTTTTACCCACAGCACCGTCCGCGTCTCACACAAGTAAGTTATTAGTGATGGACAAAATCTCAGTGACATCACGCAGAATTATGGCTTTGCAAACTCAGCCAACCCAAATCAAAATAGTGGGGGCAGGGGAGTTTTATGGGAGGCATTTCAGGCACCACGGGGAATTGGTAGAGAGGGCTTTCTGCAGGTGAGAGATGCCTTAGTTTTATTTGGGCTTGACATGCTTAAGAGCATTATTTCCTGGCAAATATTAATGAGTGTCCATGTTTCAAGTAAACGGGGTAGGAATATTAGCTAAGAAGCATTGTGAGCAGCTATTAATTTCTCATGCCCGTTGCTTCTCCGGGTGGCTGCTGTTGCTTAGGTGACATTTTCCCATTGGTTCCAATTGACCTGTTTTAGGAATCAGAGAGGCCTGGGACCTGGAAGTTTGTTTCTTCACCCCTCCTTCCTTCCCACCACACCATGTATCAATGCCATTGCTTCCCTCAGTAATTTCTGAAGGCCTTTTAGCAGGACACACCAGGAAGGGTGACAGGGTTTAGATGGTTCTGCTGACATACTTGACTCGTGGAGTGGTTTTGGAATAAGCTTGCAATCCTAACTCCACTGACCTGGGAGTTGGCCACATTGAGTTCAGCAGGACTTAGAGTAGGCATGCTTAGGATTGTAGGCTAAGCAGCTACTAATTCCAGGCCACCAGCACATACTTTCTTTGGAGAAATGGATGGCCCAAAGCACCGAGAAGATACCAAATTGGTAGCTTCACTCTCAGAGTGTTGTAAGACAAGGTGGGTATGCTTTGCTACTTGCCACTGACAGCATGGAAAATAGAATATCTACAAAACAAGGCAGGAGCAGTGCAAAGCTTCCTCTGGTATACTATCAGGCCCATTTGGGAAGATCAATTCAAGCTGCCTCCTTTCTACTGTATTCCAGGCTGCATGCAGTCTAGACCCCCTTAGCAACTTTTCAGAGTGAGCCTCTTGAGTTGTTTGTCTTCAACCACTCTACATATAGACACAGAGGCAGAACCAGTTGCTGATGACCAAAAAATGTCACTCGGAAGCAGCTGATGTCAGTATTTATTGGAAATGGCCATCCAGTTCCTTGATTTTCCCCAGCAAAGCTAGAGAGGAATCAATGGGATGAGAGGATAAATTGCAATTTTTGTGAGAGTAGTTGATTCCACTCTTAAATGTTTTCCTCTGCTAATTAGTGATTCACTGGCCATCAACTACTGTTTGCATTTTTAAGTTGTGTTTAATTTAGTTAAATAATGGCAAATAGACTTTTTTGGATGTTTTTCTACATAGCAACCTTAAAATTTCACACCCATAACCAACATTTATTTCAGATAAGCTATCTGGGGTAATTTCTTCAAACCTCTCTCTCTTATGTTAGACTGAGGTTAACTTTAGTTGATGCAGTCTCTGTGAGGGATCGATAGTATATTGCAAAATGATTTACAGGTTGTGCTTTTGGAGCATGGCCCACTCAAGGCATCTTGCATTATCAAAAACAAAACAAAACAAAACAAAACAAAACACCCTAATGCAATTCAGAACTAACAATAGGAGCAGTAGAAAAATTATTATTTTTTGAAACTGTATAAACAAACAGCAACAGCAATTTCAGCACAATACAAAAATGATTAATTCTAAAACAGCACTCCAAAATAATATATTTCAATTAGGAAAAGTTGGCCGCAGCATTGAAGCCACCCATACTGCTGTGCAGAGAGAAGTTCCATAAACTGCAGAACAACAAGAGCTGCAGCAGTAGTTTGAACACTAACTAGAGTGCTTTTGTCAGCACAGTGACAGACCCTTCTAATTTGAGACTAATTGCCCCAGTGGGAATATCACTTAGTTTCCAGAGTCATTCTTGGAGTGTGGAGATGCCCTCTTTGGGGTAGCAGCGAGACTTCAACTTCTTCTGTTCCTAATAATGCCAGAGTCAGTAGCTTTGGGTACAAATCAGAATCCCAATTCAGAAAAACAGAAATGTTGCACTGACTTCCCATTGACTACCATGAGGAAATAAGCCTATAGCTATAACCACCTCACCACATTTCTTAAAGTAGTGAATGAAATTTGCAGGCATAAGAGGAAATCTTTAGTACATAAAGCCTGTCAAATCCCAGACAAATATGTGTAGCCCCCTCCCTTTGCCGGGCACTGTGAATTGGGGTGTGTGGGTGTACCTTAAAAAAAAGAAGAAGGAACCATCTGTACCTCCCCCCCCCGCATAATTTATTTGGTAGAATTGTAGGAAATTTGTGTGCATGCCATTACCCTTCTGAGATGGTGAATACTGCCAACCACAGTAATCAACCACAGTAATCTTGAAAGAAAACCATTTATAGTTTGGTGGATTTTTAATGATTAATTTATCTTTGCTATTGTTTCACTGAATATTTTTTAAAAATGAAAATAGCATACATTGGAGAGGTGCCCTTAGGCAAGAAACCTGCCAAGTTCTAGAAGAACAGCTACAATGGCGGGAAGCCTCATCCACCAAAATTGTGTCCCAGCTTCTCTTTATGGAAATTTTCCTCCCAACTGAGCAAACCCGTGGTTGGAAGAAAGGGCGGCACCATAGCCCTAAAGCGAACATCCTTTCTTTCTGTTCTGCCAGGTTACCAACTGTCAAGATAGACAAAATGAATTCCTTCTTCATGCAGTGCAATGGCTTCCAGTCACGATGCTAGATACTACTTCCAGTAACTTTGGCAGAGATGAACAGATTTATTGCACTCATATTCTGTTTGTGGGCTTCCCCACAGCATCTGTGTGGCTACTGTGAGAGCAGAATGCTGGACTAGATGGGATTTTGTTAAGAATCCAACAGGATTCACCTGTTTAAAAGCCAAAAACATATTGGTTCTCATAAAAGATGAACTAGAAAGACATAATGGGTGGATTCCAGTGTAGTGCTAAGTATCTAATTTTGTCAGTGTGAGGATTCCTCTTTGTACAACTGAGTAGTCTTTGCCTCCCCCACCCCTTGTTCACCCTCTAAATTTGTTTTAGGGGTTTTCCCAACCCCCAGGAACAGATTTGGACGGTGCAGGGTGAGCATAGAAGAGGAGGAAAGTCCCACTGCTCAAGGAAAAATCCTTTTGCTGATGGGATGTGGTAGTTGAATGCTGCCCAAAGGTTTTAACATTAGGTTATATATTGTTTTGGGACACGGGTGGCGCTGTGGTCTAAACCACAGAGCCTAGGGCTTGCTGATCAGAAGCTTGGCGGTTCGAATCCCCGCAACGGGATGAGCTCCCATTTTTCACTCCTGCCAACCTAGCAGTTTGAAAGCACATCAAAGTGCAAGTAGATAAATAGGTACTGCTCTGGCGGGAAGGTAAACGGCATTTCCATCGCTGCTCTGGTTCGCCAGAAGCGGCTTAGTCATGATGGCCACATGACCCGGAAGCTGTACGCCAGCTCCCTCGGCCAATAAAACGAGATGAGCTCTGCGACCCCAGAGTTGTCAACAACTGGACCTAACAGTTAGGGGTCCCTTTACCTTTACTATATATTGTTTACAATATACTTCAGAATTGAGGTTTGATTTTTTGGGATTCTGGGGAGGCAGCTGAACCTTGATGAATGATAATTTTAGGAACTTATTACTTCTAGTAATAATTCCTCCCCATTGAAATATGAGAGGCCTCATCAGTTTTGGCATTGCACCAAAGAAGGGAGACGTTCCCTGAACGTTCTATTTTTATTGTCTGTAAATTAATTAAATTTCCCAGTACTTGGTTACAGATATGACATCCAAAATTATAAACTCTCACACTTGAGAAATAATGCATAATGTGAGGTAAAATAAAGCAATCATAGGTTATGTTGTTATCAAACCAGTGACCAAAAGTACTTAGGAATTAAATCTGACCGCAAGGGCCTTTGTGAAATCAGATGAAGTAATTTAAATAATTTAAACAATGAAGGGGTACCAGGAAATGGAGAAAGCTTTTTGCATTTTGACTCTGCTAGCCTGCCTATTGTGCTCAATTTAGCCACCATAGTTAATTCCAAGATTGTAGTGCTGAGCAACTTCCATAAGAAAATGAGTAGATATTTCCAGAA
The DNA here is from genome assembly GCF_964234715.1 of Podarcis melisellensis. Taxonomy (NCBI): domain Eukaryota; kingdom Metazoa; phylum Chordata; class Lepidosauria; order Squamata; family Lacertidae; genus Podarcis; species Podarcis melisellensis. The sequence goes on along the minus strand of NC_138528.1, from coordinate 28,351,977 downwards.
AGTGTTTTTCATTGTGTCAGGAAATATTGACAATAAAGCTTGTACAGGATCTATAGGAATAAGTTGTTGCTGTATAGCAGAGACTTTCTGAAATATTATTACCCAGAACACTTGGCCAACTGGGCATTCCCACCACATGTGGAAATAATATCTCTCCAACCTTTGCAACCCCCTTCAGCAATTGACAGCTAAAAACTGTTGATACTGTATAACTTAGCTGGTGTAAAATACAATTGTTAGGTGTAAAATACAATTTCAACATAGCTTCCCAAAGTATGAGACTTATTCCGTATAGCGTTCCACACATTCTCTGTTATCGGGATTTTTAAGTCCTGCTCCCAAACCTCTCTAAGGCTTATCGGTGTGCCTGTGGATGAGCAGTAAATAGTTTACACAGCATGGAGGTTACACTTTTTAAGATGCCCAAAGATTTAACACATAAAAGCTTGAATGCGGTTAAGAACATCACATTTCCTGTTTTATGAATGTGTGTTTTGCAGATAATATTTGAATTTGGAAAAACTGGAACTATTTAAGTTCCAGTGAGTCCAATTTGTCATAAAGGTCAACCGGTTCCAGGGGGCAGCCATGATCAAAATGTTCCAAAGTCAATAAAGTCCTTTAGATTCCCAGTATGTATTCTGTTGGAATTTAGCCCCAATGCAGAATAATAGATGCAGAATAATAGTATCAGTGGAGATACTTTAGGTGCTAAGACGTCCATCCATATCTTCCAAATCTTTAACAAGGTAGCAAAGAACAAGTTAGCGATGAGGCTCAAATTACTTTGGGTTGTTTCAGAAAGGGTAATGTTCTGAAATAGTGTGCATTGCCTGAGAGGTCCAACTAAACCCAATCCACTCCTGATTTTATTGCTTTTATTGTTTTTAAAAATGTTTCTATTGTTACACTTTTCAATTATTTATTGTAATGTATATTTTAATTAAGGGTGTTATAATACTGTTATCATGCATTTTAATTATGTGCTGGATGTATAGTTGCAAAACGCTTAGAAACCATTTTGGCATGTAAGTCGTGTCTAAATTAAATAATAGTAGAGGTAGCATTTTACCAACCATTTTAAACAATAACCTAGAAACTTTTTAAAGCAGCCTTTAGCTCAAATGGGTCATGCTCATATTAACATGGGTGTTTCCTACTTTGGCTGGCAGTGGCCTGCAAAGGTTTCAGACAGGAGTCCTTTCTATCTCTCTCTGGAGGTCTTTGATTGAACTGGGGCCTTCTGCTTCCAACCCAGGTGCTCTACCAGTGAGCCATCCCCCGAAGGCCAAACTGGGGACAAAGCAAGGATAGTAATTAATAAGAGAAGGGTACCAAAAAAACAGGGACTCTTCCTGATAAAGAAGGGCTACAGGAGTGCATGTGTTCTAGCCCTCCTTTGTCACTACAGAAATGATATGCTCACTGTGGCTACAGGAAGCTGGCTAGCATTGCTTGGTGAAGCTTTTAATCATGTCCCCTTCTCTGTTGTCTTTGGCATCCCATCCCCAAAATTTATGCAACATAGGAACACTCCACCTGTGACACCTTGTGGGCTTCACAAAAATCCTGGTGACCATGTTGAGGTGAAAGAGCAGGCCTGAGAGTGAAGCATCTCTGCAGAGTGCCAGCTAGTGGCTTTGTCTTGTTCTTCAGCAGCTACCACCACATCCATCATAGCAAAGTCTTTCTGTATTCTCATGGGTAGATATATGTATCTGTTGTCCCATAGTGAGGTCTTACAGCATAAGTAAAATGGGATAAGACTGAGTGAATGCATCTGTTCTGCATAGTGGCGAACCAGTCTTTCTCAAAAGAGATTTTTTTTTCCTTGAGAAAATTTCTGTTTTCCCGCCTTCTTTTTTCTGCCTAGGAAAAGAAGGGCATATATTCTCCCCATTTGGGGGATTGGGGTGGCACCCACTTCCCACAATGCCCTGAAATGTCACTAGGCATTCTGAATGATATAAAATAGTGGCTAAACTGCCAACGTAATTACTGCTGCTAAGGAACACATCTTAGGGAAAAGGTAAAGAAGCTGTGCTGTTGTCACTGCTACTGGTGAGCCCCAAGCTTGAAAAACTGCGGGTGAATTTCTCCTCCTGAAGAAATTTGGTGAAATGCCCTCACCACACTTTCTTTGATCACTAGTAGGGTAGAAAATTTGCACCCAGCTCTAGTATAAATGCATACACTTATTAAGCTCCAACAATCCCACTCCCCATTCTGTTCCTTGGCTGGAAAATGAATATGCCAATTACAGAGACCGTCTGCATAATATGTTGGCAGAGTCTCGTTAGGTTGCTGAACTCTGTGAGTGACATTTCTTATTTCCTGCAATTCACTTATCATTTCACCAACGCCTTTCCAAGTAGCTCTTTTAATCCAATCACTAAAAACTTGATTTCAAAGGTGACTCTTGCTCATAGCTGCAAGTTACACTTTCTAACAGAGCAGGAAGTTGACAAAATGTTTGTACAGTGTTCAGAAACTCCCCATCTCCTTAGGTGTCTGGACTTCACCAATATTTTATCACATTTTCTATCTTCAAAGAGTTTATTTGTTGAAAACATATCCCATCTTTCATCTTAAATTTAGAGATGCTGAAATTGGTTTCATTTTTTTAAAGTATACTTTTCTTGAAAATAATTTTACTTGTTTTTATCAATACAAATTTACAATCAGTTTGCGTATCATTTTGTGATATTTGCTGAATCTCATGACTCCCCCCACCCCATCCCCTACATGGGTCCTTATGGCAATAATTAAAACTACATATCAGTACGTTCTTCACCATTTACATTTTTTCAGATTATCCATAATCTTTGTTACTTTACAAGTGATTCTTATAGTCCAGCTAAAGTTTGGATTTGCTTACAATGGTCTCCTGGGTAAATTATAAATTTTCCCCATTCCTTTTTAAAGCCCTTGTCTTCTTGGTTCCTGAGTCACCCAGTTAGTTTTGCCATTTTGGCATAGTCCAACAGTTTGGTTTGCCATTCTTCCCTCGTCAGGATTATTGCTTCTTTCCATTTTTGGAATCTGAAATTCATAATTCATGACCTTCACCTTTCTTAAAAAATTGAAGCAGACAAAGGACTGCTTTATGAACAGGATGAACAGATATAGATGTGTATACATATACATATTAATTAGCCTCTTTAGTAGAGGACACAATTGCTATAGATCCCAAGGAACTGATCAGACCACAACTGAAAAAGCACTTGTTAGATTCCCCTCATTGTCTCACCACATTCCTCCCTGCCCTGCCGCATTATGCCCCCATTCTGTCCTCTTCTGGGTCTAAAAGGACCCGCACATCAGCGACCATGCGTCAATTGGACATGTCTAAAATGGTTGTCTCCTGTACATTTATTATTTAGAGCATCTTGTACCCCACTCTTCAGTCACAGGCTTACAATCAGGAGGAGGGGAGATGATGCACAAGAGAAAAGGAACAGGGAGGGAAGAGGTCGTTCCTATAAGGACCAGCTGAAATGAGTCCTGCTTCCTGTCTCCCCATTGAGGCAGTCAGTTGGAGTGAGTGCCCCCAGATGACAGTGGAGGGAGAGGGACCTGGTGGGGCTGGCCTGTCACAACAGAGCTGGTGGACTCTGTTTCCCAGCTCTCCTATGGCTGGAATGGCTGACCCTAGTTGACAATAACGTTTCCTGCTGCTTTGCTAGTCGCCCTGGGAATACAATTTTATGCTGAAGGCGTGGAATATAAATCATGTGAAGAAACAATGAAAAAAGCTGTGCTTGTGCAGCTTAGGTTCATGCATTCATTTTTTGATAAAGGGGATCTAGCCATTGTCCCACATGCCTCAATGGCATCGGGGTGGATTACAATGGCATACTTTAAGTAGAGCTGTCTTTTAAGAGTTTTTGAAAGCTGCTGCTGCTGCATCTAGCATTTTGACCAGGGGCCAGTTGTTCAGATCATGCAGCTTCATGAGCTCCATTTTACTCACAAATTCACCCAGTGCGTGAACAAGGCCATGCTGCACCAAAAAGCTATTTTCTGGGGCTACACGTGCTAATTAGCCTTTCCCTAACATTTGCACGTGCAGCATGGATATTTGCAGAGAGGCAGCCTCTGCAGGTTCAGCAGTAGATGCAAAGGAGCCTTAGCTGTGCAAGGTTTGAACGGTATGTGGAATGTGGAAAATGATGGTTCCCTGAAGGCCCCCCCCCCGCAAGCATTTATGCATGGATTCTTATCACAGCTGCCTGCTCACTCACTGCTTGAACTCTCTTGTAATATGCCTGAATAAGGCCACTGCTACATCTGTTTCACTAGCTCTTCTCTTGATGTGCTTAAAAGCCTGATTCAAAATGCTGGTCAGTTACTTGGAAAGCCCTAAAGAGAATGGAAGCATAAGCCATTCTTTAAGTTTCAGTTTCATCCAATCTGGGAACACGGAAACCACATTGATGCATCTCTGATGCATATCATAGCTGAGATATCTCTGTAGCCTGCACAGTCGTATGCCTTTCAGTCCATTTCACTGATTAATTCATGGGGGAGGGTGGAAGGGGTAAGAGTTTTAATCTGCAATGAATGTTTTACTGAACTATAGTAATTATATTAATCACACTACCTGCATCATGCTTCTGTGACTTCTATTGACCCACACAGCCTACAGACTTCTAAAAGATTCTGTACACAGCTTTTTCTTGCTGATATAGATGTAGTTTTCACATTGCATTTGCATTCAAGGGCAGCTTGGAAGGTTTTGCTTCTGCCTTTGAATGTATTTTGAGAAACAGCCTTGTACTGAATGAAGGAGCTCTTTGAATCCTTATTTAAAGAGACAGGTGTTCTTGAAATTTCAGCAAAAGGAATTGCTTGCTTCCTGTTGTCTCTTTTTGTAAACATCTCTTTTATACAGTAGAATTTGCCCCAGATGTATATCAATACAGTATCTGAGACGGTTCATTGTCAGTCACATCTGTTCAAGTGTTTTACCATAAAAGCTAAATATTAGTTTGTACGGCACTATGTAGTTTTCAAAATAACACATAAATAAATAATGTAGTCTGTTCAGTCATAAATCCAGCAGTAAAACAAAACAAATGCAAGGAATGTTCTCTTTATGAAGCATTTGTTAAAAAATAAATGAATAATTATTCAAGATGTGGGAGAAGAAAGATAGCTTTTGCAGTCATCAAGCAGAGCACAGTCCTAACCACAGCTATGCAGGAGTAAGCTCTATTGCATTCAAGAGGGGCTTACTCCCAGGTAAATGGCGTTAACGTCACATCCTAAATTCTGCTTTGCCATACAACAATGTGGACAGAGGGCTATTATTTGAGCAGCAGAAATCTAAAGCTAGTTATGTGGTTTTCTGCTGGTTGCTTCATAATTGTAAGGCTGCAAACCTAAGCACACTTACTACAGAGTAAGCCCCAATAAGCACAGTTAGATTTTCGCTCAAGCATGGTTAGCATTGCACTGTTAAAAGGTAAATGTGTTCCTACCTGCTACACCTGCTTTATAGCAACATTCCTTGCTGTACTACTCTGAGCTGAGGTAGCCATACACTGAGTCCAATTGAGGGATGGCAAATCTGACACTTTATGCTTCTTTCAGTTTCTTGTGTTTCCAGTCATAAGTTTGATTCTTCACATTTCCACATAAATTTGGGATTTCTTTTAAATAATAAAAAAAGTTCTCAGGAAAATTCATCAGCATTCCAATGTACATTGCTTGGCTGTGGAACTTCATTGCAAAATTGAGGACATTTCAAAGGATGGCCATGTTTCATGTATTGGTGAGTTTGGCTTGCCTTTAAATGCTTTCTCCCCCCATCCCTAGTCCAATCCAATGTGAGAATTCAAATGCAAGTGGAGCATTTATTTCCTTTTCTCAACTCCACAGTGTGGAGCATGCTGCATCATTGCACATTATCAAGGCCTTGGGGGTGCCGCTGTGCTGCACAGCGGAGGGTTTTTTTCTTTCTTTCTAGGTGGGTTGGGAGAGTTGAAGAAAAGTATGGAAGCTCTCGATGCCCTGAGAGCAAACTTAATTTACTAGCAATGATGCAAGTCTGCATTGGCAAATCATTACTAAGATGCAATTGGACAGTTGGCACAAATGGTTAGTAGAATAGTATAGCTCTGTCTAATATACCTGGCACAGGATGTTTGTGGAGCAATGCTGCAAGACTCTGCTGACATTACCTATACTTCATATTCATATCTTGATTCCTTTGTATAGTAATAGTTGGTCTGGAGCTTTCTGTCTGTTAAGCAAATAGTTAGCTGTTAGAATTAGTCATTTTTTATATATTTATTGTTCTAGTACATTCATCTATTGTGCCCTGTTGTAAAGTCTGAGGGTCCCTTGCTGGATTAAAGCTTAAAAAATTGTCCAGTAGCACCTTAAAGACCAACTTAGTTTGTTCTAGGGTATAAGCTTTAGTGTGCATTCACACTTCTTCAGATACCCAGAACAAACTTAGTTGATCTCTAAGATGCTACTGGATAATTTTTTAAATTTATTTTGACTGCATTAGACCAGCACGGCTACCTACCTGAATCTGAATTAAAGCTGTAACAGTCCCTGCTTTGATTATTTCATTGAAACAAGCACTGATTTACACATCACAGAGATTGCAGGTTCAGGTTGATAACCATTAGTCCAGGACACACCACAGTGGTGCCAGACTTGCACAGGGCCTGCCCCACTAAGCGGAATAAATCATTTCAGCCATGTATTGTGCCCTGCTTTGCTTTCTCCTTCTGATTTTTGTTTTTTTAAATGGGTGATGGTGGAAACAAGCTTTTCTCAATATGAAAATTCTGAGCCCATTCTGAGTGTGATGGCCTGGGATTCGGATGCTGAACCCGAGGAATCCCAGCCTGCACAGGATTCTCCGCCACCAGAAGCAGCTGAGCCGGGGGTGGAGCATGAGCCCAAATGGTCCTCACCTGTGCTGAATCCTCAAGTGCAGGCACCAGCTGAGTCTGTTCTGGCTTCTGAGGGGGGTGGAGGACCCATTGCCTGCAGGTGCTCCACTCTCAGCCCCATCAAGGGAAGCTGAGGTTGCCTCTGGGTCTGGTAACCCTTCAGCTTCTCCTGGGAGGCAGAGGGAACTAAGTTTCCGCAGGAGGAGGAGTGCTCGCCTCCAGGCCAGGAGAGGCGAGTCACCTGTGCCTCGGGGCAGATAAAAGCCAGCCAGCCTCAGTTGCAACTTCGTTGGTTGTCAGTTCCTGCCTGAACCCTGTCTTGCTATCCTTCCGGAGCTCCTGACCTCACCCGACTACCTGCCCTGCATCCAGTTTCAACTTCTTCGGACTGCCTCCATACTGCACCTTCGACCTCGGACTGGACTCTGGCCTCGCCTCTCGGTTAGCCCTAGGGACCAGCACACTGAGTGGCATCCAAATGCCCTCCAAAGTTCTGGCCCAACTTGTGGGCTTGATCCAGCATCAGCCCTCTCTGATGCAACTACCCTTTCCTGGAAGGAAGATGCGTCTCTGCAGGGCTTCATTAGGCCTTTGACAGACAGAGCTGTGTGGCAGCATCTCAGGCGCAAGGATCTTTAGGATAGCTCAGTTGGTTAGAGCCCGGTGCTGATAACGCCAAGCTTGCATTGTCCCCATATGAGACAGCTGCATAATCCTGCATTGTAGGGAGTTGGACAAGTCATCATCAGGCTCTATGGTTCTATGATGTTTCCATGGATGCTGGCATTCTAAACAGTCATTAGGACCTATGGGAATTAGATTTCCCATGAATCCTTGCACCTGGGAAGGAATTGTGCATGGTCATTGCAGTATACCATGTATCATTAGATCAGGCATAGGCAAACTTGGCTCTCCAGATGTTTTGGGACTACAACTCCCATCATCCCCGACCACTGGCCCTGTTAGCTAGCTCCAAAACATCTGGAGCACCAAGTTTGCCTATGCCTGCATTAGATAAATGGTGTCTAACTGACCTGAAGACATGCTTAAAACATCCATTACTTTACAGAAGTTTGAAGCTGCAGGACTGGAGCTGTGGTTTGATTTAGTCAGTTTCTTATACTATATATATATATATGGGAGAAGATGTGATGTCAGATAACTTTTTATTGCTATTCTGACAAAGTCATTACTTACAAATGAATAATAACTGATTTTTTATGGCACATTTCATATCATTTTGCTATTTGCTGCTTGTGCAGAAGGAGATAGTGAGGTAGTTTTTCATGTGGCAGAAGTGCAATCATTCTGACAGACCTTTTCAATAGAATGTTTTGGAATGAAAATTAGATATTTGCCACCATGAAAATGATCTTTCTTATTGCATTTCCCCACCTTCCATTTAGAAGGCGTGGGTCTTTTGTTGTTTAGCTGTTTTCCTCTGCAATGCTTTGGTTTCGTTTATGAGCAATTCACTATATCCCCCCCTTTTTTATGAAGTAGGCTGTTCAGTTAAAGGAAGATTAATTTAAAGAGATGTATTTATTTGCCAAGTATGAACATGTGTGAGGATGGTAAAGGGAAATTGCCAGAAGCTTCCCAGAGTATCAGTAACATTGAGTGGAATTCAGTGTTGTACTATTACAAACATTTCATCTGCTCAAGCTCAAGGTTTTCCTGATCCCCCAAATAATTTTGGGGGTCATGGGTTCACAGGTAGAAGAGAGGGGAGGAAGCTCTGTTGCACAAGAGGAAGCCCATTAGCTGCTTGTTTTGACGGTGTTTGTAGGCACCCCCAGAATGGCTGACTTAAATACATACACACACATGTAATTTTATTTGCATGCCAGCTTTCCACAGTTCATGCTCAGGGCAGCTTACAGCATGAAAATATACATAACTACAACATAAGTAAAGTAATCATAAGCAATAAATACAACATAAAACCCCCATAACCAAGCTGAACCATTTCCACATAAATCACAAGATCTGAAATATACAAAAACAACAGCAAAGCGTGTTCTCATAAAAGAGAGAGCACGTGTTGCGGATGGGGCCAAACAAAACCCCAGCTAGTGACCAGCCCATTAATGGCAATGGGCTGGAGCAGATTGGATGAAGTTGTTACTGGGGCAAAGGTGATGTTGCCAATTTAGGGGTGGGTTTAGTCCCCTTATATAAGCAGGGTCCACAGCTTTCTCTTTCTTTTTTGCTGTGGACATCGGATCTCCCGACCGCCCTCCCTTGCTTTGGGCTTGCGCTTTGACCTTGCTCTGCCTGTCATGGGGTCGTTCGCATTGGTGCAAGGGCCCAGTAGGAATTTGTCCAATTGGCTGATTAGTGCGTGCCTTTGGGTTTTGCCTACTGCTTAGCAAATCGTCACAACTTGTTTTTTTTTATAATAAATTTTTATTGAGTTTTCAAATTTTTTATAAACAAACACACACACAAACACCAAACACAAAAACAATACATATATAATTTTCATTACCCTCTTTCCTTGACTTCCCCACTTCTCTCCTTCCCACATTCCAATTTTAATAGTTAATTCAACAAGTTATTTCCTCTTCTCTCTATTATATTGTTATCCTCTATTCTTAATATTTAGCATCTCTTATTAGGCTCAAATTTACTTATAAGTTATTACACATTAACTCCTTTCTCTAAGGTCGACCTATCTTCTCTCACACGAATCCTCCCATTTTAAACAAAACATTTCCAAATTAAAAAATCATAACTCAAAAATTCTTACTATTCTACTCTCCCCCTCCCTCCCTGGCCCAGTTTCTGTCCCTTTCCACATTTCTATTCTGAAAATCAGTTTCAGCCCGGATTTCTCACATCCGAGGCCCTCAGGCCCCAGTTAGTCTCTCTCCGTCTATTTTGTTGCTTGTTGGCCTTCAATTCTCGAAGGAGTTGTGTCCCAAGCTCCCTTTTCTTTCCTTCCGCCAAAGTCAATAGCAGTTGCTGCCAAGGATCTGCCAATCTCCCATGCTCAAACTCAAAGAAAGGGTCCCAGTCATACTTGTTCTTTCCTTCCACCGAATCAGTCCATAGCAATTGCTGCCAAGGGTCTGCCAGTCTCCCATACTCGAACTTGAGGAAGAAGTCCCAATCATACTTGTTTATTCTTTTATATTCCAGTATTTCCGATGTTCCAGGGGCTTCTTCCTTTGTCCTTCTCTCCTTTTGCAAATTTACGGTACACTGGTCCTGTTCATCAAGTCCTTTATTTTCTGAAGCTGCAGGCTTTTGGTTGATACTTTCCATCTGAATGTCCTCTCCTTCTTCTTCTTCCTTTCCCCCTATTTCCAAAACTATCTCTTCTGTTCCGGCTGCCAGGTTATTTTCCAGCTTTTTGTCATCAGCAGAGTTACACAGTTTCAGATTCAAGGTCACAAGTTGTTTGCTCATATCTGCAGTCTGTTCTTGTAGAATTCCCACGAGAAAAAACATCCTTTCAATCTCTGCCAGTAATTTTCCTTCTGCAGCCATTGCAGTATCTTTTGTTCCCTCCAGGGGGATTGCCAGTCCAATCGTTCCTTCCCAACAGTTCGTTATTTTGTTATTCACAAATACTTTGTTTCCAATCAGTTCAGATACAATATGTCCCCTTTAATCCAAAAGAAATTTTCTAAGTCTCTCAATTCCAGCCTTTAGTTGCCCGTCTGACAGCTCTTTTGACAGCTGTCAAACTTTCTTTCTCCTTTTCCTCGGGCTCACACACAGGACCCTCCCGGGTCCAGAATGAGGGGGGGGGGGAAATTACACAAAAACTTCTAAAGTTCCTCTCTCCTCTCCAGCACAATAGCTTTTTAATCCAATTCGTGCAAGTTGTTTTTCTAAGCACAAAAGTCTTTCCACCTTGCTTAAATCCTTGCTTAAATCTTCTCCTTGCTTAAATCTTTTTTGTGGGGGGGGGAGTGTGGACTTCCTTTTAGCACATCCCCCGGTCGTACTCCAATCCAAGGTAAAATTTTAATATCAGATTTCCATTCTACTCACGGGTTCTTTATTTCAGTCCGAATTTCAGGAAGGAAGACAGCGCTCTCCGGCCATGGCTCGCGGCTTCGCTCCGCCGAGGTAGCGATGGACTCTCAGCACCGCGCCGCACCCCAGTCCACTCCGCAGCCTTTAAAAAGGCTCTTCGCGGGTCGGGGAGGGCGTTTAAGGTGCCCACCGAGTCACCAAGTCCGCAGGCTTCAGCGCCTGCGGTTTTTAAGGGTCCCCGTGTCGCCGGCACGGCAAGACCCGTCCTCAGCGGAGCCGATTCCCTCCGGAGCTCGGAGGGAATCCGCCATTACCAGATCGCGCTATCCCGGAAGTCCAAATCGTCACAACTTGTAAGGTTGGCGGTTAGGCATTGGTAAAAATTGGTTGGTGGAGGGGTATGGATTGGCTGTGCCTGCCCCTCCAATGCTGCTGCTGACGGGTATTCCGTTAAAGGAATTCTGAAGCTTACCATCCCCTTCGTCCAAACCCTGACGGCAGGGTGCGGGCCGCGTAAGCTTCAAGGAACATGCGCGGAGCAGTGAGAGTCTGTTACGCAGCTCCATCTGACTCTGACCATGTTTCCTCCGGGACTGGCTAAGGAGTCAGTGCTGTCCCCCAAGGCGGGGGGGGGGGACAGGTAGTCATAACCAATGCTTAAGCAACCACTCTCAATTTGTATAAAATAAAGTTGTGGCCAAAATTATGCCAAAAACCAAACAAAAAATTATGTGTGATGTCTGAGTTATTGGGGTAGGGGTTTCGTGGGACCTCAGCACGCAACAACTCCCCAACAAAATCCTTCTAACATGCCCCACCCACCCAAGAGTCTTATCAATAAATGCTTATCAGTATTTATAAATATTATCTGTTACCACTGGTACTTTTGTGTCTGTTTTCAAGCAGCTAGGAAATCATTTTTCAATGATTTCACTCGCCACAAAAGTTAAAATAACAGCACAGCTAATAATAATAATAATAATAATAATAATAATAATAATAATAATAATGTGATTCTATATACAGCTGGTAGGATATAGTTTTCTTCATAAGAACAGCAAAAAGAGATTGCACCTTATAATGGCAGGATATCCCTGCAAACTGAAAATTTTATTTAAAATTCTTATTGTTCTTTTAGGGGAATAGCTATATGCATGCATGACACACGTATTATTGATAAGTGTTAAATTTCCTGTAAACCTACTAAAAATAATTAAGTTTGGGTTATTCCATAAATTGAAATTCTAAGGATCTCTGAAGAGGGTTTTTGGGTTTTTTTACAGTCTTTATTTCTATGACCCACTCTATTTTGTCAGTTTAAGTTGCTTTAAACTGCTTTTAACATTGTGATTCAATTGCTGTAACTTGGCCTGGGACCTTAGGGTGAAGGGAGTAATAATAATAATAATAATAATAATAATAATAATAATAATAATAATAATAATGGAACATAATTGAACTGAAAGTAAGGATGCTAACCATCATTAAGCAGTGGAATCTAATCTTACAGGTTGTTGTTTTTCTTTAGCAAGCAAGATTCATTATATCCCTTTGGGCTGAAATGTCCTGTCAGGTTTCCTCGTGACTTCTGTGAGTTCAGCAAGACACCTGTTTTAAACATCTTATAGCAAGTACCACATTTAGGGTTTCCTTTGTTGATAAAAGCACACAATCTGCTTCATAGTTTTGAATAGGCTGTATGGTTCAGTGGTATTAATTGCACAGTGTTCTGTGCATTTTAAACTTTCCAGTGTCTTTTTCATTTCTGTAGATGATTGCAGGAAGGCCACTGTGCAAGCTTTTAATTTAACTGTGCATAGATTCATCAGTAAAACTTTACCCCAAACTGCTTTACAGCAGTGTAACTGAGAGCCCGCTCAAGCTCCTCCATGAATCCAAATATTGATAAATGTCCTGAGGAACCTGGAGGTAGTTATGGAAACAGAACTAATACAAATGAAAACATAACTACAGGAATGTCCACGTCATTAGTGGATAAAAACCTATGCATACTGGCTCCAATTCCAAATGTGAGCTGGTTGTGTTTACCTGTCACCTTGCACAACATAGGGACATTATCACAAGTTGGGTCCACTTCCTGGTGGGGCCGGGTTGTGGTCTGGCCCCCTAGCCAAACCCCTCAGCATCGGGGCGGGACGGTGTCGCTGGGGGAGACCCCGGCCATGTCAGGATGCCAAGCGGCCAATCAGCTAGCCTGGGGGGCATGGCCAGGGACAATTTAAGACTTGGCGTGACTCTGAGGCTTCCTCTTTCAGCCTTGCACCATGGAGCTTCGACACCTCAGTTTCCTTCCTCACCTCCCTCCACGTGGCGCCAGCCCCTTTGTTTGGGCTCCTTGTTGGCCTCCTTTCGAGGAAGAACGACAGAAGATTGTGCGCTGCTCCGCTGATCATTGAGGTTCAAATTTTCTGGTGGCATGAGAGTGGTGGGGGGCGAGGGAATGTGTGTGTGTGTGTGTGGCCGTAGGTAGTTTTTTATATGCAGCGTTCTGAGGTCTGGGTTTTTGTGCACAAGGGCAGGCTATGGACTTTGGTTGGTCGCCGTTGAGGGGCCTGGTAGGACTTTTTCCACTTGGCAAATTGGCACCAGCCACTTGGAGTCAGATATAGTCTGTTGAAGGCAATGCCTAAGCCAATACCACTCACAGTCTATAAACAAAGTTGTGGCCTAAATTTTGCCCATTAACATTTAACCTAAATTTCTGTGTCCTTGTGCCTTTATTCTCCTGTGGGTGGCTTGGGGGCCTTGACATGCAAATATTTAAATACCAGCTTGCTCTGGACTAAAAGTAAAAATAAGAATAATAAAATGCCAATTAATACATTAACACAGCAGCATTGGGGCTGGTTCCCTTTGCTCCAGTCCCTCATCACCATGGTAATGAGCATAGGGCTAACCACATGGGTGGTCCCAATGATACAATTTGCACCTAGGCCACCTCTTCCCCATGGTTGACAACAACCGAGGAGGGATGGAACCACACAGATCAGTGAACCTGTGTGATGCTCTCTCTAGAAGTGGGACTGGTCCATGAAACAGCAGCTCTACTGCTGCTCCAGTAACTTACGAACTGAACTTTGCACTGACTTTTCAAGTGGTGGCCATGTAACTTTCAGAGGCCACTCCACAGAAGGGATTAAGGGCACAGTCCTCCAAACACAGCTGCTGCAACATCTCTAGTCATTCTAGGTGTGATTCCCACTACTTTATACTTAGACCCGTCAAAATCATTTGACTTATGTTAGTCATCCATTTATTTTAATGGGGCTACTTTAAATAGGACAGGAAGCTGCCTAATGTGGTAGCCCCCAAGCTGTGGAATTGTCTCTTATATAGGGACAGTCCGGCTTCTTCCCTGTAAACTTCTGGAAAATGCTGAAGATGCATATTTTCACCCTTCGCTTTGGCATGTAAGATGTGTGTTTTCAGGATCCACCTATTCTTGTGAACGTAGTACATTTAAACTGAATTTTAAATGGCCATAACCCACTTTGGCACCTGCTGGTGAAGGATGGGTAGCTGCTCTCCAGAGTTTCAGAAAGGGAATTTATAGCCTTCTTGATTGTAAAACAAAATGAAACGAAATGAAAGGAAGCAAAGCAAAGCAAAACCACCCTCGGAGTGGTTTACAAAAGAGTAAAATTAAAAAGATAAAACAGCAAAATCAAGAAGATTTTACAACCCTACTTCAAAACATACAAAAGTTAAAATACTTTAAATAACAGATTTAAAATTACCTCAACTTCCTAAGCATCTAGGTAGCCTTGTCTAAACAGGATGTTTTTTTTTTAGCAGCGAAGGGAGGGATCTCCAAAGTGCTGCCACACTAAACAACCAACATCTTACAAATGCAGAATGGGTCTTGTGCTGCACCTGTAGTAGTGCCAATTTCGTTGCTTGAAGCAGTCAAGTGGGCACATGGGGTAAGGCAAACTCATAGGTACACTGGCATTCCATAAAGTTAGTGCCGCTACCCAAAAGGTGTTGTTCTGCTGTAAAGAAGGAGCCTGATCCTAGATCTTAAATTTGAAACAAGAAGATGGAGGAGGAAAAGCTACACAATTTACAGATTGCGACATGAGTCAACCTCCAATGATGTTCACATAGATGGATGCTAAAATTAAGGGGAAGGCAATCAACTTTTAGAGCAGGGATAGTGGGAAGGATATATGTCATAAATGTATATCTTTTAAGGGTAATTTTAAAAATAATAATCTTCTCTCCAGACAAGGAGAAATGGACTGGATAGTTCTGATTTGTCCCTTGAGATGAGGAAGGCTGGATTAGCAAATTGCTTGGGTGCCTGCTAATCCCTTTTGCCTTGGAGACTGCAAGGAACTCAGGAACAATTGTTATCTGCTCCTCTGCAAATAATGCCAAACAATGGTGAAGCTGTGACAGCTACTGTGCTGATCAGAGCATGCCAAGCACTAAGGAGGGATGGCAGCTTCGGAATAGAAAAGAACAAATTATACGTGGCAATTGTACTGGGATCCTGCTTTTAGGGGGCAAGAATGGGGCTGCTTTTTAAACATATGACCCCTCGAGGTTTTGCTCTTTAGAATTCTCCCATTGTAGTTTCACAGGACGCAGGCTCTTATGTTCATATTCCCAATATGTACTGTAGGTATGTAGGAACTGAGCACATCTATCAATAGGTTTATCAGCTGTAATGGCACTAGATGGTTGTGTATCTTTTCCGAATCTATCCATCCATCAAGTGTGTCATTCACTCACTGGTCTCCTCAGCTGTCTAATCTTTTTTATCATTTTATTGATCTGCATGCCCTGCAGGCAGAGGAGAGCTGGGCAGCTGAAATTGCTCTATAAATAGTCCGCTAAGCTGGTTGCTATTACCTTGTGTTGCTTTTTCTAAGCAAACCTTTGTTGTTAGTTTCAGGCACAGCATTTCATGATTTCAGCAGCTAGTGCACGCTTCTTTGAGGCTATTTGCATCTGAGCTTATAAAAGTGGGGAAGTGTCCCTGGATTAGTTATGCATTCTATATATTTCTATTTTCTGGGTGAAATAGAGGCTTTTATACATTTTAAAAGAGAAAATAAAAATTCCGCTGGTAGGCCAGGTGTTCGAGAAAAGCTTATGCTAGTCCTTAGGAATACTGTGCAAATATCAGGACTCAGCAGTAGTACTGACTACAAAACAGATCATCCCATCTACTATAGGAATTTAGTAATACCTCCAAGCAAAGAAGCAAGAGGCTCATTTGTACTGAGATGGCATCTACCTGGGAATGGCCTTGTTTACACATCATGGTAAGCCAAACCATTGGCTTAGTGTGAATGCTAAGGAAATCACAGTCACTTTGTTCCTCTCTAGTTCTTCTTCTTCTTCACTCTGCTGAACTAAGCCTGGCTTGGCTTACTGCATCATCCCAAACCAAGTTTGTGCTTTAGTTCTTTTCAGACAGACCATGAGGTATAACCATGAGATATGGCTTTTGCTTCATAGTTTGTCCAGGAGAGCTAAACCATGAGCCTGGGATCTGACAGCATACTATACCAAACTACAGCTTAGCTTAGTGCAGCATAGCAGCAGAAAGACCAGGAAGGATTAAAAAGCAGCCACAATCTCTTCTCCAAGAGCCTCTGTGCTTGCATGCTTGTGCTAAGGCATGGTTTAGCTTAGCATGATTTGTGAACCAGACCAATGTAACTTTCCCCCCAAAGCCTCTGACAAATATGCTGTGCAGTCAGTGGTTAGTCTTGCTAAGTATCTGAAACCAAGGGCCAGATGACATGATGGCGGGAGATCTGGGTTTCACTTGGCTGCTTTTTCAATGAAACAGGTTATTGCAACCACATGATGGACGGAGATTTGGTTCAGGGCTGTGGCACCGGAGGAATAAGGTTTTAACCCTTTCCCCCTGCCAGTTTCACAATCTACAGCTGCTATTTCCCCCATGGGGTAAAACATAGAGGTGTGAATTAGCCATCTGTTTGTTTTGACCTGTGGGACAAATGACAGCTGTGTGTGCGGAATTTGGATCCGGAAAGCAGGGTGGAAGAAGTGTTAACCTCCCAGCATAACAGCCCAATAAAAACTGCCTCCCTCCAGTTGCATTTATCCTTGCAGGGGAAGGGAGAAAGGAAGGTCATTTGATCATGGGTTCCTACTGTGGTCCCAAGATCTGCATTTGCTGTGTGTGTGTTTATTTCATCAAGGGATGTAGCAAGTGCTTTAACTTAGCTTGGGAGGGCAAAGGTAAGGAAGGAAAATGAAAGAGATGTGTAAAATTATGCACGGTGTGCAAATAGAAAAAAGATGCATTGACTGTATTAATATTGCTGGATACTTTGAAAACATAAGCATTCCTGTGTTCACCCCGAAAGGGACTGAGTCAATGTGAGCCTTCTAAGCCAGTATCCACAGAGTATTCATCATCTCCTTTACCTGCCCCAATGATGTACAAAATGTTAAAATTATATTCATCGAAATTTCAGGAAGGGATTCAAGATTTTGAGGGTTTTAAAGGCTTTCAATGGGACAGGTGGGAGGCAAAGGCAACAGCTGCTCTCTTCATCCCTAGTGGAAGATGGTGCTAGTTCAGAAGACGGCCAACAAGGGCCACTGCTTTGGTCTTTTTCATGCCCTTGAGAAAGTTTTTTTTTGTAGGGGAGCCTTGCATAAGGGAGTGCTGGTAGAGTTGGCTTGTAGGTTTGGGGTAAGTGCAACGCGGGGAAGAGGGCTGTGTTTGCCCCCATTCTGACAAAATGCTTGCAACATGCCTGTTAGATATGAGACTGAAATTCCACGATGTTCAGTGATGTAGCCATGCGGTAGATAACTAGGGATAGGTGAATCTCTCAACTTCAGTTTCTCTCTCTTTCTGACTTCTGCAATTTTAAGTTCAGTTCTCCACATTTCTAAATCAGTTTGTGATTATTATTATTTTTTAAATCCTTATGAAAATCCCTACGTATGTTAGTGCAAATTTATCCTAATACAGACACATTTTTATGCAATATACATATTTTTTACCAAGCCTAATAAATATTTCTTAATACAGTGCATTTTTGTATCTTATTTTTACTAATATATGCATTTATATGCACACTTTACCTTAGTAATATGCCTTTTTTTGCTCACCTTCCTTGACTGGAGAGCTGCATTGCAAAAGTCAGAGAACTGCAAATATTGAAGGATGCCTGTGTTTTGGTTTGCATATTGTTTCATTAAGTGTGAATTAGGTAGATTCACATTTAAATGCAACTGAATTGAATTCCTCCCCCAACCCTACTTAAATACCCCCCCCCCCAAATACACACACACACAAAGGTGTTTCTTGGCTGGGGTGTTCCATTTTCAGAGAATTAGTGTTGTACAGCTACCTGCTCTACTCCTGCACTTTGAAAAACCAAGCTTCTGTATTCAAAGTGCAAATTATTTTTCGGCTGCAAAAATGAACAGCTTGGCCCTATATTTTTAAATTATGCATCAGTTGCTTGGTGCTGCAAATGAAAGACTGGAAGGTTATAATTTAAATATTGCCTGTCACAGAAGAAGTGGACAGATTCTTGCTAAAAATAGATGTTTTCTTGGGTTGTTCTTTAAAAGTTGAAAATCACAAGTATATTCCACCATCTCAGCACTCATGGGAACTGAAGGAGCCTGGAAGATTCCTCACGATCTTGGATTCTTTTATCCAATAGCAAGTGCCCTAGCATTAAATTGTATCTGAGATAGGAAGTTGCCTTGGTAATTGGTCCCATGTAGTTCAGTATTGCCTACACTAACTAGCAGTGACCTTCCAGGGATATATATTTGAGTATTTGCCAGTCCTATCTGCAAGGATCATTGCTGATTCATGGCTTGAGTCGCCTTCATATTTCCCTGACCCACCACTCTGAGAAGCACTAGGTGACTGGATTGTAATTTACCACAATACTGCTGACATAGCATCATATCATGGGCATTATGGGAAATTAGGGATGTGTCTAGGTAGACCCATCTAGTGCTGATTCTCTCCTGATAACTTTATTTCATCTGGCTCTAGGGCTTGTTTGCTTGTTGCACTCTTTTTCCTTGATTGGTTGTATTTTACAGAATGGATTTGATGGTGTTTTTCAAGATTTTAAACTGCCTTGGAGGCCCATCTGAGCCAAAACGTGGGGCATAGCCAGCAGAAACTCAATGAGACTTACAAAAGTGTGGATACACATAGAATTACCCTATAAATCACTAAACAAATAAATAAAATGAAACTTTTTCTACGTGTGCATCTTTAAAAGGTTCAGTCAGTTCAGCCTGTTGGAAAACAGCATAGGCATTCAGGATCTCACAGACTAGGGTTGTCCAACACACCACAGGTTCCCTTCTCTCTGAAAGAGCACATATACAAACAGGCATAAGGACAGAAGGTTCCCCCAGACTTGGGTGCCTGGGGGTGTATTCTGCATCATGCCATTGACTCAATAATACTGCAGTAGCAATAAACTTATACTGGATCATCCACACATAATTCCACTTTCTTTGTTGTTTTGCCATGCTTCCCAGTGTTACCACATTATTGCCATCTATACAAGAACTCTTGTACTTTCCCACAACAACAGTGGGATAAGCAACAACAAACCTGGAACATTTGTGGTATGAAAAGTGACAGAATTGCAGCAGGAGATTACAGGACATGCACTTTTTGAAAACAAAGTAGTATGTCCACTCAAAAACGACTGCAGACACAAACAGTATTGAAAGCGGGATCATGTGTAATTGCTCCAATACCATAATGAGCAAAAATATTCAAGAATGCACAATGCGAAGGACATATGGAGGGGCCCAGAGTGTTTAGATGCAATAAAAAGAACATGTTCTGCTGTATTAAGAGGACATCAGAGAATAGAAAAGAAGTAAAGGGCTTTATTACCCTATGTCTCAACTCTTATCTTTCATTTAAAATAATGTAAAGTAATCAAAGCACTGCTAATTTGATACCACGATTAACATAAGGCCCCTTGTTCATATCCCACAGATATACTCTGATAGCTGGAGTGTTCGTTGTTTGCCAAATGGCAACCATAAAGAAAAGATACTTGAGGAATGGTCCTCCCCATTTGCTTTTCTACTGGCGTGTTCCACTAGTAAATTCATCAACCAGACCTTATTTCTGGCTTTTAAAATTGTATCTACTTATATGCCTAAAAAACTGCCCAGGCGCTCTGTTTTCCTTCCCTCTTCCCTTGCCCTGACATGTTGGTCAGGGGACATTTTCTTATGAGGGAGCTACAAATTGAAAGAGGCACTAATTGCATTCTCTCCTGCTTGCTGTGCTGCTCTCTCCAAAGAGTACTTTGGTAATTGCTCACCCACTCATTGCTTTTTTTAAGCTATGAGCTGCGTCCTTTAAGCCGCACGCTTTCTTTTCTGTGCGGAATAATTAGTAACTTTGAAGGCATATCCTCTTTCCTCTCTCTACTAGTTCCTTACAGCCTGCTCCTGTACATGTGTTCTCAAATGTAGGTCCTACTGAGAGCTGTGGGCCTCCTTCCTATGTATGTTTCCATAGGATTTCAGCCTCAGGCAGCATTCAGGACATGCTCTTATTTCTGGTGTAACTGTGGATTTGTTGCCCCCATAGTAACTGCCTCTCTTTGACTTGCCCACTTCCTGAGTTTTCTACCTGATGCCATTATTTCTCATCAATTTCAAGGTCACTTCTGATGTGGAACAACTGCGTTATCAGCCATTATAATTATTATGATTATGATTATTTTATTTATACCCCGCCCATCTGGCTGGGTTTCCCCAGCCACTCTGGGCGGCTTCCAGCACATATAGAAACATAATAAACATCAAACATTAAAAACTTCCCGATACAGGTCTGCCTTCAGATGTCTTTTAAATGTTGTGTAGTTCTTATTTCCTTGACATCTGTTGGGAGGGTGTTCCCCAGGGAGGGCACCACTACCAAGAAGGCCCCCTACCTTGTTCCCTGTAAATTCATTTCTCTCTGTGAGGGAACTGCCAAAATACCCTCAGAGGTGGACTTCAGTGTCCAGGCTGAACGATGGGGGTGGAGCTGCTCATAGAATCATAGAATTGTAGAATTCGAATGGACCCCAAAGGCCAACCCCTTGCAATGCTTCTTCAGGTATACTGGGTTGAGGCTGTTTGGGGTTTTAAAGGTCAGCACGAACACTTTGAATTGTTCTCAGAAATCCTCTGGGAGCCAGTGAAGATCCTTTAGGACCGGTGTTATATGGTCCCAGCAGGACTATATATGAGATGATGAACTAGGACCTTGCCTGTGACGATGGATGGATTAATCTGACTTTAACATTCTGGTATTTCTGGCAATAATTCCTAACACAAAGGAAGGATTCTAGAGGAAAGGCCATAGCTCAGTGGTAGAGCACATACAGAAAGTCCCACATGCAATCCTTGGCATTTTTGGTGGGGCTGGGACAGAATTCTGCCTGAAGTTCTGCAGAGCTGTTGGCCTGTCAGCATATAGGTGATATGGAGCTAGATAGAACAATGGCTTGGCTCATTATAGGACAGCTTACTATGTCCTATGATTATCTGGATAGGGATGAACTGGGATTCTTTTGGCTGTCTGAGCAAGTATAGTTGTTCATTAAGCACTTGGTTGCTCTCTGTTACAGGCCACCCCATCCCTTTCTACCACCACTCCACCCCAGTGAATATAACTAACCGGACACCACTTGAATTTTATCTCCTTGCACTTAAAAATGGGTGATTGAATCTCAAGATGGGTGCATCACACCACAAAAATTAATGAAAGTAATGGGTTTGGCCTGTTTGTGTGAAGGACCTCTGCACAGGCACAGCTTCCTTCGTATGGGGCAGGACCCTGGACTAATCAGCCCCCTTTCCCCAAGGTGCTCTACATAAGTATACCAGCTTGCATGCAGAGCCCTTTTCATATGCCTGCGAGGGGCATGGGGCTACCTCACAAAATGTCAAACCATAAAAAATTCACCCAGAATCTCAAAGCCGCATACTCTTTCCTGTCCCCTATATATTTTATACTTCTATTTGAACTCAGAGAAGCTCTGCAAGCGTTTCTTTTAATAAGGTATCTGTAACACTCAGCCAGCCCTAATCCAAAAGTATAGTTCTGTGCATGTTCAGTCTGCCCTTCAAGGCAGTGCTACACTGAGGCCTCACAACTGGGCTGGAAAACTGGAAGCCCTACTACCACTAGGGTGAAGCCCTTCACACACAGAACTAGATGACCCTTGAAGTCCCTTCCAATTCTACCGTTCTATGATTCTAAGGTGGAATCTAGAGACATATAAAAAAACACTGAAAACACTTTTTTAAAAAAAGCGTTTTGAAAAATAGATTTGCCATAAGCTCACCATCGCCTGCTAGTGTCACATTTGTATAATGCGCTTAAAATGTTGTATTTGCAGCTGTATAGCTGAGTCCTAAGTGTCCACAGAAGGGATGCAGATGGTGCTGTGGGTTAAACCACAGAGCCTAGGACTTGCCGATTGGAAGGTCGGCGGTTCGAATCCCCACAATTGGGCGAGCTCCCGTTGCTTGGTCCCTGCTCCTGTCAACCTAGCAGTTCGAAAGCACGTCAAAGTGCAAGTAGATAAATAGGTACCACTCCGGCTAAAAGGTAAACGACGTTTCCGTGCGCTGCTCTGGTTCGCCAGAAGTGGCTTAGTCATGCTGGCCACATGACCTGGAAGCTGTACGCCAGCTCCCTCGGCCAATAAAACGAGATGAGCGCCACAACCCCAGAGTCGGTCACGACTGGACCTAATGGTCAGGTGTCCCTTTACCTTTAAGTGTCCACAGTAGCTTTGGAAGGGAGAGAACAACATGGCCACACTTCTGTGACCTCCTAGCAGCTCCACAAGGTCTAGCAGGCACCAGGCACCACTGCCTGTCCTATATTCTTTCAACACGTGGAATAGCCGTTTGAAACCCCCTTTCATTCCACCAAATCAAAGTGATGGAATAGTGCCAGTTTGTTGGATATTGTGAGCATTTTCTTTCTATTGCAATAACATATTATTTCAGAGATGGAAGGACCTGCTTTTGTATTCTGCATGAGTGCAGGCAGAGAGGCTTTGAATTTGTGAGATACAGATTCAAAAAGGGTTCATTATGGGGTTGGTTAATCCAGCACTGAGCAGCAGAATGTATAAGACATGCATAGAAGTAAACATACTTGTTTTTCTTTGGCACTGATTAGGTCTCAGCTGGTAACATGGGACCAGTGTAGGTTTCCATGTTTTAAGGAAGATTAAGGCAACTTGGAGTGGATTCAGAAAAGAGCAAGAAAAGATGATAAATTATTTAGAAGCAACATAGGAAAATGGGACTAGATAACGTATTTTAATACCAGATGCCCCAAAGGATGGGCGACTACTATACCTTGTTTACACCAATAATTGAGCAAGTGGTGCTTTAAAAAATATTTTTATTTGGTTTTGTCTGGGGTTGGTTTTTTTGGTTTTTTGGGTGGGGGTTGTTGTATGTCACCTTGAATATTTGTTTTAGAAGGATGGCTCATAAATCCGCAATTCAATAAAATGAATGGCTTAATGGTTTTGAAAGGTAGAAAGATGTTTACATAAAACAGAATGGAAAACCCTCTAATCTCTGGAGAAAAAAACGCTGTTTCAGTAGTCAATGAAACAAGGTGTAAGGGAATTGTGACGTTTCCTCCTTTGGAAGTTAAGAGACAACTAGGAAATGCCTCAGAGTCTCAAAATGATGTCTTCTACTATCAAGGTTCTCGTGGGACCAAACTAGGCATGATGTTAAATGTGTCTGCACTTAAGCGTGTGTCTTTAAAAATATAAATAGTAGTCTCTGGGAGTAGGGGACAGAGAATTATCAGTCACAAGAGACTTTGTAGATGTGGAGTTTCAAAAGACAGATGTTTTTCTTAACTGGATCTTTATATGAATACATTGTAATGTGTGCCCACTTT
Organism: Podarcis melisellensis; assembly: GCF_964234715.1. Classification (NCBI taxonomy): domain Eukaryota; kingdom Metazoa; phylum Chordata; class Lepidosauria; order Squamata; family Lacertidae; genus Podarcis; species Podarcis melisellensis. The sequence goes on along the minus strand of NC_138528.1, from coordinate 28,328,121 downwards.
CCATCCTTCAGCTACAGTGGTGCCTCTAGTTATGAACTTAATTTGTTCTGGAGGTCCGTTTTTAACCTGAAACTCTTCTTAACTAGAGGCGTGCTTTTGCTAATGGGGTCTCTTGCTGCCGCTGCGCCGCTGGCACATGATTTCCGTTCTCATCCTGGGTAAGGTTCTCAACTCGATGTAACTCTTCCAGGTTAGTGGAGTTTGTAATCTGAAGTGTTTGTAACCTGAGGCATTTGTAACTCGAGGTACCACTGTATAGGAATGAGACAGGCTAGCAGACTACTGTATGCAGATGGCGTTGTTGTTAAAAATTATCATTCCCAGGGACTTTGCATAGAAGTGAAAAATGGTGGGGGTTTTGTTTGTTTGTTTGTTTTTGTCTAAATTGTGGTTAACCTTAATTACGGTGTAATTTAAAACAAGACAATTTCAAAACATAATTTCTGAAGCTGGCTTGTGTAAAGAAACCATAGTTAAGGTTAACCACAGAATATTAGTTACAGATAGGTAGCCGTGTTGGTCTGCCATAGTCAAAACAAAAAAAATTCCTTCCAGTAGCACCTTAAAGACCAACTAAGTTAGTTCTTGGTATGAGCTTTCTGAAGAAGTGTGCATGCACACGAAAGCTCATACCAAGAACTAACTTAGTTGGTCTTTAAGGTGCTACTGGAAGGAATTTTTTTTGTTTTCACAGAATATTAACCAATGTTAACAATTTCCCAGTCTGGCAGTACAAAAAGCATGGTTAACTTAAAGTGGAAATGAAAGCTTATAGACTCCTCTTTATGGCAATGTGGGAGAAAGCATGTGGATCCAAGACTCACACTAAACCATGGTTAAGCATGGCATTTGAACACAGCGGGTAGCTTTTAGCCATGACAGTTAAACCCAGCATACCTTTAATTACCAAATGTTGATTGCATGTGATTATCCCAGGGGCTGATAATTCTTTGATTCTGTTGGATTCAGGGTGCTAGACCAATTAGACCTTGATACGGCCCAGTAAGGCAGTTTTTCCTGCTCTTACAGTAAGGCAGTTTTTTCCTACATAAAGAAATTACAGCCATGGCTTTCTCTTTTGACCTAGAGACCCTCCAACTAGTTTTCCTGCAAAGGGACTGTCAGCAGCTGCTCTTACAAACCAGGTGCTGCTTTACAGTTGGCCTATGCATCCAGGAATTACTGGGCCGAATCTATAAAATTTGTCTTTCTTGCTCCTTGTACTTTTTCACTTAACAGGCACGTTATGTTACCAAGATGTTTTATAGATGTTGTTTAAAACGAAGCCTTTCTGTTAACCCATACTGCCATCTACTGCTTAGTTTTTATAATTCAAACATTAATCGAAGACCCTAGAGTGATCTATGGAGTTCTTGTCATGTATAATTCCTATAACCAGTATAAATTCTAGATGGGAGTTGGTAAGCTTTATGCTCCCACAGTCATCCCTATAGTAGCTGCCATTCCTATTTTTAAAAAGAAAATAGTATGGCTTCCCCCCCCCCCTTTTTTTTAGGCCACAGGTACATGAAAATAAAACATTAGAAAACATGTAAAAATCTGTTCAAGAGAAAATGCACAGAAGCCATTTTCTAGAAAAATTCTGCAGTTGTAAACTTTGCACAATAAAGCTATGCAAAGTTGTTTAGACATGAGACTTATTGCTGAGAGACTTACTGCTGTGTTCTTAAAGTCACATGAGAAGAAGCCTACAAAGAACGAGTGATTTGCCTAGTTCTGCTCTCTGGGATTCCATAAACAGCAAGGCATACAACCGGGATATTTCAGATCCTTAAAAAAAAAAAACAAAAAAAAATCTAAGGGGAGGGGGCAGTACCACCATTTCCTCTCTGGGAACCTGCACACTTGTGCATTTCCACTTAGGTATAGCTGTGTCAACCAGATGACAGAGTATTATGGGAGCTGTGGTTCTTGTAGGGGCTTTTACTATGCCCATAGTATTTACAGTGGTACCTCGGGTTACAGATGCTTCAGGTTACAGACACTTCAGGTTACAGACTCCGCTAACCCAGAAATAGTACCTCGGATTAAGAACTTTGCTTTAGGATGAGAACAGAAATGGTGCGGCAACAGTGGGAGGCCCCATTAGCTAAAGTGGTACCTCAGGTTAAGAATAGTTTCAGGTTAAGAATGAACCTCCAGAATGAATTAAATTCTTAACCCAAGGAACCACTGTATATTTCTATAGGATGGTGGGACAGACCAGAACATACTTCCTCTAATGCAATAGAACCTTCCTTTCATTCCCCCCCTTACAGCTCCCCCATGTGCCCCAAAACATGTCCTAGAGGGTTGGAGGACCCTCTGGAGAAGATTTGGGAAGGGCTGCAGAGGGGAGGAAAGGAGTGGAATGTATGAGTGGAAGTCTTGTATGAGTGGAAGTCTGCCTATACAGTGTTAGCTTTCACCCACACTTTTTTAAATAGCATTTTACAGGGTTTGGTTTTTTTAATCATATAAAACCCCGTAATTGAAGCACCAATGGTAAAAAGAATGGTGTAAGGTGAATAGCAGAAGAGCAAACTAATAAAAGCAGGCATCTTTTAAAAGTACTGAAACAGAAGTACCCTGCGGCTTCACACTATAACAAGTGTTCTCCTTCCTATACCCCTTTATTGGTAGGGAGGAAAAGTATGTACTGGGGGCCAGCAGAGACAGCTGTGGGTGAAAGGTAGTCATTTTTTCTACTGCTTGGCTAAAGCCTACTAAGTAGGATGGTTTTGGAGCACGTAGTAGCTCACCTTGGTTTTGTAGTTGGCTTTGACAGGCTCCAGAAGCTCCTTCACAAGCTTGGCATGCGATGGAGAAGATCAAGCATCTCCACTCTGCTGATGGTAAGCAGGGGAAGGAGCAGCATTCTCAAGAGAAAGGGCTGTTGGCTCAGGGGGTAGAGCATCTGCCTTCTGTGCAGAAGGCACCAGGTTCAATCCCTGGCATCTCAGGTTTGGCTGGGAACGATTCCCTGTCTGAAACTCTGCAGAGATGCTGAGCTAGATGGACCAATGGTCTGACTCATATAAGGCATCTTCCTATGTTCCTTTGAGAAATGGTGTGATTTCCCCAACCCCACCCAAGCTGATGAAAGAGCCTGAAGGTTATATGCAGAATTTGAAACACATCATTTCCCCTAGACAACTCAAAAAATTAAAAAAATGGAATACTTAATGAGTAACAGTTATCCTAGGGACGCGGGTGGTGCTGTGGGTTAAACCACAGAGCCTAGGGCTTGCCGATCATAAGGTTGGCGGTTCGAATCCCCGCGACGGGGTGAGCTCCCGTTGCTCAGTCCCTAGCAGTTCGAAAGCACAAAGTGCAAGTAGATAAATTGGTACCGCTCCGGCGGGAAGGTAAACGACATTTCCGTGCGCTGCTTTGGTTCTCCAGAAGCGGCTTAGTCATGCTGGCCACATGACCCAGAAGCTGTATGCTGGCTCCCTTGGCCAGTAAAGCGAGATGAGTGCTGCAACCCCAGAGTTGGTCACAACTGGACCTAATGGTCAGGGGTCCCTTTACCTTTAACGGTTATCCTGCCCATGGTGATTTTCTTTGGTGTGTATGTGTAAATACTGGAGGAAGAGAGAACAGGAGAGAGGTCAGGCTTGTAGAGACATTTTTTGTGTGTGTGTTTTTCTAGATATGGTTGGTGCACTTACAACTTTTTAGCAGTGGGGGGGGATACAAATATATCCAATCTAGGTTGCACTCCCAGGGATGTCAGTGCCAAAAGGTACACCTCCCTATCCAACAAATGATGCACTTTTAACCTTTTGGTAAATTGTATATGTGCTTTTAAATTTCTAGTGCTCTTCTGTCTGAGCAGTTATTTTCTCTAGTGCATAAATGCTTAATTTGCCCTTTAACAAGATTTTTAAAATATTTTTACATTCTTTTGGAACTCAAACAAGGCTACTCCTCTCCTGCACCTGCCTTACCATTTCAGAACATGTTCTTTTAAAATCCTTTGTTAGTAAGGGCTGTATCCAATGTAGTGGTAACTTAAAGTGGCTTAGTGGCATACTTTGCTGTGCAAGGGAATACACAAATACATTATCAAAGGTTGTTGTGCAACAGTTTACACAAGAACAATCAGCTGCACAACAAGGATCAGCTGTTATACAATAGGCTTCCCTAGCAGAGCTGTTGTGCTGTATTTCTTTGTTGCACAACCTTTGTGCTCTGCCAGACACACAGCATTGGATAATCTCTCTCCGTTCCTCTTGGTATTGTATGTCTACCCCCACCCAAGCTTCAAGCACTGAAATCCACATCTCATGCTTGTTTAGGAAAGCATTAGGTCTCTGGGTTGAATGGTTTATGGGGAAAACATATTTTAATATTAAAATGTATTAATTCACTTCAGAATGCAGTAACCCAGCCCTCTTGCTCAGTCTGCTGAGTGAGACCCTGAATTTAGGGATGTAGGAACATAGGGCCATGCATCTAGTCAGACCATTGGCCTACCTAGCTTAGTATTGTTCGCTGTGGTTGACAGCTGCTGCCAAGGATATCAGACATATTTTCAGCCCTACCTGGAGATGCTTGGGATTGAACATGGAATCTCCTACATGCACCACAGATGCTCTGCCACAGAGCTGCGGTACATTCCCAAGTCCTGTCCCAAGCCCACCACTGCCACTGATGCAGTATCATTGAAGAACTGGGGCTAGTGTGTTTCCATCTCTTAAAAGTGAACACTGGTATGAGCTTGCAGGGAATGTCTAAAACTGACTGCCAAGGAGGGAGAAAATAATGAAAACAAACTGATGCAATTTAATTTGTACACCTGAAGATGTAGCATTAAAAAACCCCAACTCATTATGCAACATGCATTTCCCAAAACAGAGACTGCAGTAGAGAACATTATTAGGTTTGCAACTGAAAAGGAGTATTGCCTAATGGGGTCAAGAAAAATAATTTGCTCTCACTACAGTGGAAAGATGTACGTATTATGGGTTCTCCTTAACAATGTCATTGAAGTTTGCTGGCCATGGGTTTGGTTACAAGCTTCAGGAGCTCATAGTGTCCACCTCCATGTTGAGCCTCCAAATTCTTTCCCATCTTGGTTTAAAATTGGACCCAGAGACAACTCCAGACTGACCGCCAGCACCCACCAAATGCCAACTCCCTCAAGCCCAGCTTGAGACTTCCCTAGCTGTGCAAAGCTGCCCAAAGTGGGGCATTTCTATTGATGCTCACTTTTATAGTTTTAACCGATGTCTATTGGTTGTGTTTTATCTTTGTAAACCTCTTAGAGACTATGGCCGTTAAGCGGCATACAAATTATTTAAATAAGTAAGCCTGGCAGAGCTGCCCTACTCGGTATCTTCACCGCTGCTGCTTGCTTGGATGGAGCTTAGACAGGGCAGGTGGGAGTCCCACAGGTGCAGCAGTGGGAGTACCTGATGGGTCCTACCTGTGCAACTGCTGAGGTAAGCAGCGGTGGTGTAGGGGGTCAGGGGATTGTTCCTCAGCTCCAGGTTTACTACCTGTGCCGCTGCTAAGCGGTTTGGTATGATAGGTTGGGATTATCAGTCTCCATTGGACCCAGACATTTTCATAGAGAGCTTCCACATGCAGACTTCTGTGTGGAGACCTTCTCTCGCCTCCCCTCCCACCCCACATTCCTTCTTGATTCAGGGAATGTGCTAAACGCTCGCGAATGGAGCTTAGAAATTAAATCTCCCTTTTTAAAAAAGCGTATTTATATCTCACTTAGGTATTCTGCCAAACATTTATCTTGAAGTGCTATATTAAATGATGAGAGGGAAATGGCGTGCCACATCTGGCTGGGCCAAGAGCCAAGGGAGAAGCACCAGCCAAAAAAGAGATGGTGTCTAGCTGCTGCCAAAGCTTAGATTCCTCCTCAGAGCCACTATAGGTGGGATGTGGGTATCTTGTTAACCTTAAAGGAGGATTGGTCATGGCAGTCAGTGTTGCTGTGGTCCGGAATGGACCCCAAACCGTGAAAAATCCGAGACCATGTTGTTCTTCAGCTGTGTGTGAAAAAGCCCTGGCAGCCCCTTCTCCCTTACAGAGGACCCTTGGAAGGGAGTAATTTGCACTGGGGAAATGAATAATTAATCCTTCCCCACTAGCCTCTTTTCTCAAAGAACTTCCTTCCCTATCCCTGAGGGGTTCTAGCCAGATATTTGTGCAGTGAACATGGATTTAGGAAATTGATGGGAGTGAAAGCAGCTAAAGAGGGGAAGCGCTGGGGGGTAAAGCGGTTGCGGAGGAGAAGGGTTAAGTACTTCTGTCCCTACCTCCCTTTCTGTTATGGTGATTGCCTCCTCCGGAAGGGTCTTTGCAAGCTAAAGGGGCCAATATAATTTCATTACAGGCACCTGTAGTGTTGCCGCCCCTCCTAAAGGATCAAAATGCCTGATTAGATGATCCACAGCTGTAATTAAATTTCATAAAACCGCTAATACTCCTTCCCTCCCATGGATGCCTTGCTACATCTCTAATGATACATCTTTCATGATACTGTTGGAGAGGAGCAGCATGCAGGCTTTAAAGAACCACCTGAAAAGAAAATAGAACTTTGGAATCACTGCAGCTTCTAAAAACAACAGCCCCACTTTCAAGAAAATGGAAAAACACGTGGGCATTGCGGGAAGGGAAATGTTGCGTGGCTTGTTCATGAACCACACAAGCTCCACTGCTCCCAAATTTTCAGAGCGGAAAGCCCACCTTCTTCAAAATTCCCTAAATGTCAGGGCAATGTAGGAGGGTGGTAGATGAGGGTCGCCTTTCTGCTATTTTAATCTCTGAGTGCTCCAGCACTGTGGGGGCACAGTGGGAGACTGCACACCTGCAGAGCATGTTAAAAATAAGATAATTTAGAAAAATAAAAGCTCACAAAATAGCACAGCGGTGGGGAGCTGTTTGTCTCTTGTGGTATCACTGGCAATTATACATGAAAAGCCCTTGACACGTGTACAGCCACGTTCAGCATGGCGCCTATGATCCCAGTAGCTTGTGGAGAAATCTATTTTTTCCCTGCCCAAAAATATTCCCATTTGGGTCCTTAGAAAAGGCACATGCCCCCAACAGAAATGCTTCCTTGACTGGAGAAATCTGGATATGTTTCAACGAACTAGTAACAACCATGCATTTATTGCTCCATAAACTGATTGTCTGGAAAGAGCCCATTGTTTCTCAGTATTTCATGGCAGTGCAAATAACAGTGCTTGATTTCTAAATGGCTGATTTTATGTCCCCTGGAATTGCAGTAAATAATGCAGAAAGAAGGGGGGGACACTGAGCAGCTTGGTATCAAAGGTTTATAATATCAGCAATTATTCTGCATCTGTGTACGTTACCCATAGCACAAACCAGCCTTTCATCCAGCTGAGAAACAGTTGCATTTACATACACAAATTAAATGGAAGCCCCTCCTGTGCCAGAAATGGGATTTGAAATCTTGGAAATTGGATTTCTTATATGCTGGATAGACAGCCGATTTCAGTGGCATAACTTGTTAGGGATGAATTCTGGCCCTGCTCAAGAAATTCTCATGCATACATGGAGGCAAAATGCATGTCCTGGTACAGAAAGTCTTCGTGCCAAGCAGAAGGTTGGCACTCTGTTTTGGCAGTGATCGTCAGTCACTGGGGAATGTGGGGGGAGAATAACTAGAATCAACACCCCATTTCCACCACGGGTGATCTGTTGTGCCAGAGCTCAATGTACCAACCATCCATTTAGCTGGATATTCACAATCTTGATTCAGCCAAATCCCAGCCCACATCTTGCACAAGCCCTGATCCAAAAGAGTACACACAAGGCGCCGTAGAGCCCATAATTAATTGCAGTGGCGTAGCGTGGGGGGTGCAGGGGGGGCCAGCCGCACGGGGCGCAACATCTGGGAGGTAGGGTTAGGGAGCGCAAATTACTTGCCTTGCCCCGGGTGCTGACAACCCACGCTACGCCACTGATTAATTGAAGTATCAATGATGCTTTTAATAATAATAATATAATAATATTTTATTATTTATACCCCACCCATCTGGCTGGGTTTCCCCTGCCACTCTGGGTGGCTTCCAACTGAATATTAAAAACAATACAGTGTCAGACATTAAAAACTTCCCTAAACAGGGCTGCCTTCAGTTGTCTTTTAAAAGCAAAATAGTTGTTTATTGCCTTGACATCTGCTGGGAGGGCATTCCACAGGGCAGGCGCCACTACTGAGAAGGCCGTCTGCCTGGTTCCCTGTAACTTGGCTTCTCGCAGTGAGGGAACCGCCAGAAGGCCCTCAAGGCTGGACCTCAGTGTCCGGGCAGAACGATGGGGGTGGAGACGCTCCTTCAGGTATACAGGACCGAGGCCATTTGGGGCTTTAAAGGTCAGCACCAACACTTTGAATTGTGCTCGGAAATGTACTGGGAACCAGTGAAGCATACCTCCACTTTTCCTCATGAAATAAATTCAAAGCTGCCCAAGGACAATGTTTAAAACCAAAATAAACCCCTTTTTAAAAAATAATAATAAAATGTAGTACATAAGAATACTGTGTGTGTGTGTGTGTGTGTGTGTGTGTGTGTGTGTGAGAGAGAGAGAGAGAGAGAGAGAGAGAGAGAGTTTAGAGGAACCCGGGGAAAGTTTTTAAACTCTGAGTAAATAGCAAGGGTCTTTTCTGGCTTCTATTTTTTTTTTTAATGGCATTGGTGCTGGACAAATCTTCTTGAGGAGGTAGTAGTTCCATAGCCAGACCTCCACAGCTAAGAAAAAACCTCCCTTTACTTACTGCCTTCGCCACTGTTGACAAAGGGGGTGGAAATGGTAGATGATTTTCTTTTCCGCCCATGGTGATTGGGCTCCATCACTGAAATCAGCTAAGCAATCCTATGTTGTGTGTACAGATTTCTGCATCAAGCTAGCCAGTGCCCAGTGCAGGCTTGAGTTTGCTGAGCGCTGAGCTATCTGAATTACTTGTTGCTTTGACAGTTTCCCTTTCTTTCTGATACAGTTTGTGTTTTGTAGCTGTAAGAATTCTGTAGAACCCGTACAAGTCATTTAACTTTCAGTCTACCCCTGCCCTGCTCCATCCCTTTTAGGCTACCACGAAGCTGCTTGAAACAGTGGCATTATGTTGGTGACAGCATGTCCACTGCTGAAATGAGCAAAAATAAAGAGTTAATGCATTACGCAAATAGAAGCTGACAAGAGTTCACTCTTTTTAATTATTAGAACAGTTTTGTGTTGAATACAAAGGTCAAAATAATGTGTGTTTTGACACCTGTCCCCTTCACTTGTTTTGGCCTTTGGGTCTAACTTATTGCTCTCACTGTAAGGACTGTCACTTTTTAAATGCCACCTTGCTTCTTGCTTTTCCACACACTTGCAATTTCCCATCTGTGAGCATTTGGATTGTGTTTCTGGTTTGCTGACTGTCGCCTTGCACCCCACTTTTCAAGTTCCCAAGTTAAAATTAGCAGAACCTTTACTGTTGCTGTTTATTTATTTAAAGTTTTAAAGTTTTAATCTTTTCTGATTTGTTTTCTTAAGCTCTAAATTATTTGGCCCTGGTTTACAGAGAAAGGTCACAATCCCTGACAGGGGCAGGGGAAAGTGCATAACTTTTGAAAGTTTTTAGTGCAGCTGACCACCTGGCTGAAGACGCAAGCTAGTTTTCGTTGCCTCTTCAGGCACTCCAGCTGACAGGTGATTAGCTTTGGTAAAAACTTCCAAAATGCCTCCAGATGAGTGCACAATTCTTCCATGCTTTAGCTGCTTTTGGGCTCTCAACAAGATACATTTGTTTGTTTGTCTAGGGATATTCTGATAATGGCCATAGTTATAGGGACAGGTGAAACTTCTAGCCAACTCTTATTGCATTTGGCTATGCTTATCAATCCTGCTAGGGACGTGGGTGGCTCTGTGGTCTAAACCACTGAGCCTAGGGCTTGCCGATCAGAAGGTTGGCGGTTCGAATCCCCGCGACGGGGTGAGCTCCCGTTGTTTGGTCCCTGCTCCTGCCAACCTAGCAGTTCAAAAGCATGTCAAAGTGCAAGTAGATAAATAGGTACCACTCCGGCGGGAAGGTAAACAGTGTTTCTGTGTGCTGCTCTGGTTTGCCAGAAGTGGCTTAGTCATGCTGGCCACATGACCCGGAAGCTGTATGCCAGCTTCCTCGGCCAATAAATTGAGATGAGCGCCACAACCCCAGAGTCGGCAACGACTGGACCTAATGATCAGGGGTCCCTTTACCTTTACTTATCAATCCTGCTCAGATCATTAGGATTTACCTCAGAGTGCTTTTTGTTAAGGTTGAGGTTTTCTAAAGAGAGAAACCATAATCCTCTGTTGCCTGTCCCCCTCACCTGGCCCAAGTTGTTAATAGGCAAGAGTAGTAAGCATCACATATTATTACCAAGTAAATCTCTCAAATTAGAGAACACCTTTTTCACAGTCTTGCTTCTTTAATCTGACCTTATGTATAATTAGTATATTTTGAAACATCTGTAATATACATATTAAATAATAATGCCCTTATTTTATCTGTTCCTAGCAGTATCCACTGGGAACCAAGTTTTGCCATTCAGTATATTATGATATTTGTCTACCAGTGAAGGGATACAAAATATAGAATCTTGCTGTGGCCTCCAGTTGTTGCTAACTCCTACCACCCTCTAACCATTGCCATGATGGTTGGGGCAGATAGGATTTTGAGTCTAACCATAGCTGGAGGACTGCAGATTCTGCATCCTAACTGTCACCAATATCTGACTCCATGATCATGTCCTACAGTATATGCTGGTATACCCATCTTTCTGTTCAAATAGAACAGGGCGTGAAGACCAGGCAGTTGGTGGTCTGCATCTCTCTTCTTCTGAAATAATTGATTGCTTTCACTGAAAAAAGTTGAGATGTTATCTACTGCTCCAGAACACATATGGCATAATCAGTGAATATAATCTGCTGTTATTGTGGCATTAAAAAGTATGTAAGGCTTTAGGAGGCTGAGGCATACTTACTTGGTAGGAAGTCCCATTGGAGATACTGACTACTGAGTTGAAAGAAAGGAAGGAAGGGGGATATTTGTGGTGTTTTGATCCAATCTGTATGGTGAGTCATTTCACACAAAGAGTTTTGTGTCCACACTCTGCATAAATATAGCTATGATGTGGGGTAACAAAGTTGCTTCCATGTGGCAGTTGTGCTATAGTGAGCCATGGACCTAAACTGTTCCATAGAGTGACTTTTTGTCTTGGTTTTTCTCTCCTTCGATACTTGCAACGTGATCGGCTGGAAATCCCAATTGCAATGTTTGTCTACCTTTTGCTTGGCTGTGTCTGTAAGGCCCAAGGGAGTGTATTAGATAGTGGTCTGGAGTTTCCCGGGTTTCTCCGTGCTTGTTTTCCCTTTATGCATTGCCTCCCTGAAGTGCTTTGGATAATAATACATCATTCATGTGTCGCATGATAAATGCTGCTGCACATTTGCATGGACTGATGGCTTGTCATATTATGTAACTTGTTAGTTTGAAGGCACATTGGGTCAGGGAGCATCCAATCTCTTCTGGGAAAGATGGCTCTCTGGGGTGTCAGCTTTTGTTTTGTTTATTAAATGTCCAGCATGTAAAACTGAGTTTTCCATGGTATGCTAGTACTGCTGGCTCTCTTTGGAAGCAGCTTTTGATATTTCTAGGGAAAGGGAAGCGTGGCTGAGTGTCTAAACTGTATTTGCTGACTGTCTTTAAAGGTGTTGACTTACCTATTTATCCAGTGAAGCTGTTCCGTTACGGCAAGGACTTTCACCTGCACAACGAAATTTTGTCTCCCTCCATGCCTCCATATCGCCCATTCTGTTCTAGGATTTCCCCCTCTACCCATCAGAACAGATTTTTTTCTTGGGAGGGGGTGCACAGAAGTATGTGGGCAGATGTGCACAAGTCCTGTTGTGTTGCACTAATAGGACAACAATGGTTGGATACAATCATTTATTTTTAAAGGTGGCAGGAATAGATTTTCTGAGAAACGAATCTAGAGTATTGTTTATTGTGTAGGCTATGGGCTTTATACTGAATACATCTTATCTAGAACTATGGATGAACAAATCTGTTTATTTAGGTTTCTGTCTGTCATTTTTTCAATCTTAAATTCAGTTTGGCACATTCCTGCATTGGTTTGTGGATTTTTAAAGTCTTTTTGAAAAATCATAAACATTTTGAGGTGCATTTCTCTTAAAATATGCATTTTTGTACAGTCATACCTCTTGTTACGTTCGGTTCAGGTTACGTTTTTTCAGGTTGCGTCCCGTGGCGACCCAAAAATACCGTAAAGGATTACTTCTGGGTTTCACCACTCACGCATGTGCAGACGCGCAAAATGACATCATGCCCATGTGCAGAAGCGGCAAATCGTGACCTGCGTGTGTGCAGACGTGGGTTGTGTTCCTTTAGGTTGCGAACGGGGCTCCAGAACGTTCCCAACCAGAGGTAGCACTGTATGCAGTTTGGCCTGATCTCTACTTTTTTTAAAGTCCTTTTAATATAATGTACTTCCGTGTGTTATTTTCATTAATATATGCATTTATGTACACTTCTCCCTTATGTATACTATCCATTTTTGCCAACATTTTTCATGAGATAACTGCAGCGCAAAATTCAGATTAGAGCACATTTTGAAAAACAGCTGTGTTTTGGTTTACATATTGTTTGAGGAAGTGCAAATTAGATAGGTTTGCATTAAAATTCAAATGGAATCGAATTATCCCCTGTTCCAATCTAGGACATAGGGCAACACACAACCTGGAAAGGTTGTGAGCTATGCTTTGTTGCCTTCACAGTTGTCATTTTGTTTGGCTGATGTTCCAGGTTCCCAAGAAAGATGTGAACATTGCGCATTGTGTCTACATACAGTATTAATCGGCACTATTTTTGGTTCACAGTATCCACTGGTACCTCTGCTGATAAAATTAATTGTCCCTGTGAACCATAAAAGGTTTTGGGATCAAAATGACAAGATGAAGTTTATGATGGTCATATGGAACTCTTTGAGATCTGCTAACACAGACAGACCCTTTTAAACCAGGGCTCATCAACGTGGTGCCCTCCACATGTTGCTGTGGAGCTGGTAGAAATTCTAGTCCAACCACATCTGAAGGGTACCACATTGGCTACTCCTGCTTTAAACCAGGTTTGGATGCAACAAATACCAAGCTTCCCCACATTTTTATAGGTTGCCATATGTCCTTTTTTTTCTAGGACACATCCTCTTTTTGAGGGGTAAAATTTCTGTCCAGGTGGAATTTAAAAATTTGCCAAAATGTCTCTGGCTATACTTTCTGGATGAGCCATAGACATAACTGGTGGCTGAAGACTTGGTTTCCTCTTCTCTTCTCCTGCCCCCCTCAGCAATATATCACAGCTTCAGTAGCCTACATATAGTAGGGGTATTTAAAATAAGAGTCATCATAGCATCCTGTTTTTTGTTCTTCAAAATATGGCAACCCTAGTTGGGAGAAACTGAGCTGCCCCCCCCCCCAAATATAGTAAATACCTTGGCTTACCTCCATGTCTACCCCTTAAAAGCCTGCCTTCCCATTCACCAGTGCACTATGACTAAACATGGTTCTTGAGTAATTGGAAATTTGGCAGAAGAACTATTTAAGCTCCCCAACTTCTTTCTATGTAGCTGCAGGATATGTGCTATAGATGTTTAATGCTGAATGTCCAAATATGGCTTATACAAGTCCTATAACTATTAGGGATTTCAGTACATATTTCATGTTTTGCCCTAACACTTCAAATGCTTCTCTTTTTTAAAAGCTATACTTCCATTTCATTTCTTTCTCACACTCTTGTTTCGTCTTCACATTGTGCTTTCACTGGGTGGTACAATTCAAGCTACCATGGGAACGTAAGAAGCTGCCTTATACTGAGTCAAACCATTGATCTGTCTTGTTCAGTATTGTCAACACTGACTGGCAGCAGCTAACTGGGGTTTCAGGCAGTGAGTCTTTTTCAGACCCACCAGGAGATACTAGGAATTAGACTAGGGTCCTTTTGCATGCAGACCATGTGCTTCACCACCAAAGCATGTCCTTCCCTCTCCCACTGCCCTCTCCTTAATATGGGTCTTCAAGATGTGCAGGTAAGTTGGTTTCAATCCGGGTAGTTTGCTGACAGTATACATTGAATGGTTTAACTGCCTTCACCTCTAAGCACCTAAACACCTTTTCCTTGTTCATCTGTACTTTGCTCCACCTTCCTCCCAGTCTGAACCCCATCCTCCAATATGAATGTGAAATGTTTTGACAGTGTTATTTCAGTGTATGGCGGTGGATACTGCTTGTCTGAGGTTATAAATCCTTCCTTGCATTCTCCGGAGAGGCAATCTAGGCGCCGTAAGGGTAAGAAATCTATCTGTGGTCGTCTCCACTCTCACCTTGGGATTTAAAAGCTCTGTTTCTCTTAAACACAACCAGTTTTATAGCTCAACAACACACCACATAGTGGAGAAGGGCATATGGGTAGCTATGTCAATTACAATCGTCTCATCCTTGCAGAGTACTCCTGTGATGCTGTGTGATTTAGATGCCATTATGCATTTCAAAAGGATTGAGAAATTGTTGTTTGTCATTGCTGTTTGTTGCTCACAGCTGGTTTTATGACTGAGTTTTGCTCATAAACAGGTGGTTAGAACATTCCTTCAGCTATGCAATACAGTCTGTGCGGCTCTGAATTAATTTCGCTCTTGTGTTGCATAGCACCAGTGTTTTCATTTTAAAATTGAAAGCAGCAATGTTTCTGGCAGTGCCAAAGCTGCTGGTGTGAATTCAAATGTTGGGGGGGGGGCATATCACTCAGCTAAAACACATCCACCCTGGTTAACAAAAAGAGAAAGAAAAGCATAGTCACTTTTGGATATATGTTGGGTATCCTTCTGCCAATGGTTTTTGTTAAAACAGGTTTCCTACTAATAGGTTGAAAGGTAAGTTATTTCTTTGCTGCTTATGGATCTCTAATTCCAAAGCTGTCTCTTGATTTTGGACCCTGCAGTAGGCAAGCAATGCAGTAGGATTCTAATCTGTTCCACCGGTGCTCATTTTATATCAGGAACCTAAGCAGCATGAAATGCAGCCATCATTTTGCAGTGGAAAGATGCTCCTGAATCAGGTAAGATGGCTCTCCCACACAGGGCGGTTAGTCAGCCTGCCTGGTGCACTGGAAAGAACAGGTAATGCTGCTCTTGTGATTAATATGTGTTGGAAGGAGTTGAATCTGGCCTGTGGGTCCTTCTGAACTCTTTGGTGCATATTCTGGATATATTTTGTACAAGTTAAAGTGAGTTCCATGCTGAATGTTTTCTTTTGGGGATGGTAATTCCATTGATGATGATCATAACAGTTGTTTGCTGACTGATTTCCTTTGTGATGCCAGTTTTTCACTAAAACAACAAAAGGGTTTTTGTGTGGGGGTTTTGTTTTGTTTTGTTTTTTGCACCTTGAAGACTAACATATTTATTGCGCCACAAAGCACATGAAAGCTAATGCCATCATAAATTTGCTAGCCTTTAAGATGCCACAACACTCTTTGCTGGTTATTCAGCAGCAGACTAACATGGCTGCCTCACTGGGAGTTTATTGTGAAGTTCTGGATTGTTTTAAAGGGAAGTCACTAACATAAACAACTACAATAATGATGCAAGGATCTGCACTTATATATATGTTAACTTGGCACTGTAAGCAGAATATTCTTCTCTTTCTGGGGTGTCTGCCCAGGTAAGCAGTGTAGAATTCATTTCAGGTTTTCTAAGAGAAGTTGGTTCTGTAAAAAAAAGGCGGGGGGAAGCATAATCAAGGGAGGAAAAGATTGCTACTTCCAGATCAACAGGGAAGCAAAGTAGCTACTTAAATTTAAGCTCTTGTACAGTAAAGGAGATGTTTTCGCAGCAGTAGGGCATCTAAAATGGACTTCCAGTGTCCTTTTGTACACAGGGTCCACTTTCACAAATGGGCACAACAGTTTTAAGTTGACATTTCTCCTTTCTTTAAATATAGCTCATAGAAAGCGCAAAGTACTGGATGGGGGTATTTATGATTGTCTTGGTAAAAAATGCAAGTTTGACTTTTCCTACTTGATCAAGGGATGTCAGCATGTTATGAAAGTAGCAAATATACCATCTTTACATTGCTGATAATACTCTTATAAGCAAAAGGTTTACAGACATTAAAGTTAGTGTAATAAACATTACCACATAGCATCCGCAAGTAGTTACGAGCAATTCTGTTGAAATTTTCTATAGACAGGAGATTCCCATAGACCCTTTGCTCCAGGGAACACTTATATAAAAGAGCTGGTCTCTTAGTCATGGCTTGTATACTGTCAGTTTGACATAAGGCACCTGCATTGTATCCCCTGACACTGCAATTAAATTAAGTGGTGGGTGGCGCTGTGGTTTAAACCACAGAGCCTAGGACTTGCCGATCAGAAGGTCAGCAGTTTAAATCCCCACGACAGGGTGAGCTCCCATTGCTCGGTCCCTGCTCCTGCCAACCTAGCAGTTCGAAAGCATGTCAAAGTGCAAGTAGATAAATAGGTACCACTCCGGCGGAAAGGTAAACGGTGTTTCCGTGCGCTGCTCTGGTTCACCAGAAGCAGCTTAATCATGCTGGCCACATGACCCGGAAGCTGTAAACCGGCTCCCTTGTCCAGTAAAGTGAGATGAGCGCCGCAACCCCAAAGTCGTCTGTGACTGGACCTAATGGTCAGGGATCCCTTTACCTTTATGTTTTCCCCAAAGAAGTTTTCATGGCACACTGTATACTGCAATCCTCAGATCACCTACTCTGGAGCAGAAACAAAAGCAAGCAAATTAGAGTTAAGTTATCAATAGTTCTGATTGTTCTAATTCATTAATTAGATAGTTCTAATTCATTAATTAAAGCAAATGTTATGTAGTTCTTAGTTTACCATGTTCAGCACCATGAGATATGGTATGGAGCCCTAAATGAGAGTTACTTTAGACTTAAAAGGGAGACTGACACAAGATGAAACAAGCAGGACACAACCACTTCTACTCACATACTTGTTGTCCATTGTGCACTTTTCTTCCGCCCTCATTTATGCATTTGACTTTCCAATTTCAGCATCCTCAAGGGAGTTTACCACAGTAACATCCACACTGACCAGGCTTGCACAACCTGTGGCTCGCTGAGCCAAACATGGCCTACCAAGGGCCACCAGCCTCCCTTCTTGATTAGGGCTGTAAAAACTAAGACGTGATTGCTGTGTCTTAGTAACATTGGTTTGGGAGATCACACGCTTTCTAATCCTGCCCAAGTGAGAAAGTGAGCTGCTGAAAAGCTTGTGCACCTGCTCAGTGAATGTAAACAGGTTCCTCAAGAGTAACTGCTACTATGTCTAAGCAAAGATTTTCAGAGTGGCACCAGCAGCTTTCCTTCCTCTGTCATTTGCTCCCTTCGTTTATTCACCTCATTGGCTCTACTGCGATGAATTGGGGCGAGGATCTTGGCCTGTTGTGGGTCAGACGATGACATGCTAGTATTTGAGTACTTTATTTAAAAACAGTTTCCTTTGGGGGGGGATGCATGCCCATGTTTCCCACCAGCATAGGAGTGGACAGATTTATTTGTTTAAACAAAATGAAAAGGGCGTGTGTGGAATTTCCTGTATAGCATAGGAGACAACTCCTAGGGGCCGAGGAGACTTCACCCCCCCAAAAAAATATTTGAGGGGGCGGGCACTCCCAAAGTTGATGGGCATTGCCATTCAAATGGTGTGCGTGCAGTGCATTATGTGATCAATTTTGCAGGGTGGGCTTACCTGGACCCCCCAATATTTTATTCAAGATGGCACCCCAGGCAATATAGTGGACTCTCGGGTTGTCCTTTGGGCAACATAATCCTTGGGGTTGCCAATATGGCAACCCCGGAAATTTATATTTCCGGGTTTCCATGCGTGCGCAGAAGGGCGCCTCCAGTTATGAAGTTTTTGGGTTGTGGCTGGGCCTCCGGAAAGCATCCCATTCATAACCAGAGGTACCACTGTATAGCAAAACCACACCCACCAACCAAGCTCTTGTTAGATTTCTGTTATGGCACTGTGCAGTTTTTGTGAGGAGAATCAGAACTTACAGGGTTAAACAGTTCTGTGTGCCGTCTCACATTCTGAGGCGTGGTTATGTTCACATACGGGAATCTTTCTCTGTGTGTGAGTTCTCTTTCGGTTTTGACTGAGAGGCGAAGGATGCCTGCTCTTTCGCCGGGCTGATTTACGATGTTTTTCTACGCATTAAAGACTGTTGGAGATAAGCAAGAAGCCTGCATTCAGTCTGATTTATTACCCACACACGGCAACAGTGTCTCCTGCTGCTGAACTCTGCTAGGACTATGCTAAGAGAGCTAATAAGAGCTCAAGTTTTCTATCGGCACGGACGTCCAGTGGCGCAGCAGAAACATGCCGGACGCCATATTCCCTCACAGGTTACAGAGTCACAAGACTCTGTTTACATGCCAGACTGTTGGAAGTCTCATGGGAGATGGGAGACGGATGTTGATGTTATTGGTTTCCTGTTTCTTTGTTCAGTTGTTCACTGACTCTCACAGAGAGCAGATACTTTTCTTTTCTGTCCTGCATAGTTAGAAATAAACGTAGCAATGTAGCACACATTTCTTGGCTCCTTCTGCTGCTTGGATACTCTTCGTAATGGGAGCGTGCCTGAAGCCTCATTAAAGGCTTAGGTCGTTAATCACCGTCGGAGGAGGAGAGCCCGATGGATTCTGAAGTACGAAGTGGAGGAGAGCTATTTCAGCTCGGTCGTATGGAACCTCCGACAGCTCTCTCCTCCACTGCATGAGTACAACAAAGGAGGATAAACTGTGAGCTATGGGGGCAGTCATTTTGGGTGGCCTGCAGAGACTATCCAATATTTGTCATTGGATGGCAGCACCTTTGTGTTTTGCTTGTGGGGGGTTGTACAATTCTGCTAGTGGAAGTAGTTTTCACCGTTGCTTGATAAATTGCCTCTGGAAATCTTAAGCCGAGGTTGGGAACCTCGGGCCCAGGCTTTCCAGGCCTCTCTGGCCCTCAGGAATCTCAGTAGGCCATGCCAGGCTACACCCATCGGTGGCCCTGCTCTGCAGCTGCTTGAGTACTTTTGGCTGGAATGTGTCGCTGAATTGTGATGATGCCTCTTGCTTGCCTGATTGGAGGCTGGGGAGATGTGTGGGGCTTATGACTTGTGTATGGCCTACTTGACAAAAGCAAGTAGGTTGCTCTGCTTGCCTTTGCTACTGGCCATGCTGATCCATGACATCCCCCAGAAGGTTGCCCACAGTGGAATTAGGGAATATTTCCTACCCTGGCCTATTTGCTGCTTTGTATAGCAGACACCTCTTTTCCTTTCTCCTGATATGCAAGTTGGAGAAGGATTGGCTATGCCATCCTTTCTTGCATTACCACTTCACATGACTGACCTTTCAGAACTTAAATCCATTTGAATGCTAACTGGAGACTGTAGTGATGGAGGTTTTCTTTAAGGCCTGTGTAGATTCCTGTAGTGTACAGTATAATAGGTAGTTCTATTACATGGGATACTTTAGTACAGGACATAGCCTCCATGGTGTTATGAAGATGTTATTGGAATACAATTCCCAAAAAGCACAGGGTGTTAGCCAATTCACTTTAATAATGCAGATATGAGTCCGAAGGGGAAAAGAAATCCTGATGAAGCTTTAAACAGGAAAACTGAACAAAAACGGCATAATTTGAGGGGGAGGAAACAGGTTTTGTCATTCTGACTTCAGGCTTTGTGCCTAATGGGAACATTCAACCAAACATACAGAGTGAAGAATCTCCATCAGAACGACACAGCCAATCAGAACACATGCTATCTCACTCTGCCTAGTTGCTAAGTGATCCCCCCCCCACACACACATAGCTGTCTAACCCTGAGAACAGCATTAATCCTGGAGTTATACACTGAACAATCTCTGCTGTTGCATTTCCAAAATAGGGATAGTGGCTGTTGTAGCCCAACAACTTCTGGAGGGGCTACCCCTAGTTTAATGGATGTTTTGTGGTTACTAGCAAATTTCATGTTGTTAAGCTGAATGGAAACAATGGGAGTTTGTTGCCCCTTTAGCAGCATCCTAGACGTCAAAGGGGAGTGGCAGGCTATTTTAGCTTTCTTCCAGTTATTGTCCCTTCTAATTAATGGCCAAAAGCAACCATGAGATCTTACTGAGCTGTCTTCCTTTTTCCATTACTTGCTCCAAGTGAGCCAACATTTGCACTTGCAAAGTAGATATAAAGGTTAGCATGCTGTATTGTACACTAAGCTGCAAAGAGGGACACCCCCTTGAAAGATGTAGGGTATGTTGAAAGATGCCTTGTTTCCCCATCTCCAATATTAGATAAACACTGATTTGGTTGAGACAAAATTACTTTTGTATGTGTTCATATTCATGGATTCAGAAAACACCACCCTTTTTTTATCATGCCTGGTTTTCAGTGCAAATGTATTGTCTCTGCACCCATTGGCCTTATTTGCCAAGACAGTAGATTCCTCTGGCTTGAATGTGGCTGCCTGTGTGGTTTTCTCAATGACATCACAATGCCACATCTGACACAGTGATGTCACAGAAATATATAAACAAAATCACAATGGTCAACCAACCAGTTGGGTTGAAAGGCAGCTTGGGAAATTGAGACCATGGATGGGGTGGAGAAGAAGTAGCAGCTAGATGGACAAAAGGTATTTGAAACAATGGAAGTACTTGTTGACTAACTAGTGCTAGTGAAGAATCATGAAAACTTATACATTGCATAAAGGGTTATTAACTGTGCACTTCTATATTGGATCATGACCTCTAGGAGGAAACATTCAGGTGTGGCGAACTTCTGTGCCCGGTATACTTGAACTTTCCATATAGACTCAGAATACATTTCCTGGCACACTTTACTATTTATAGGGAATTCCTGGCACTGAGGAGGATCTAGTCAAGCGGGGCCAATCTCATCATCTTGATTTTTTTTTAGTGCCCAGTGGCTAGCTCTGATAGAAATGCTTGCAATGCCTTGAAGGGACAAGTAGAGAGAGCAGTTTTTCCAGAAGATTTATTCAAGTTTGATTCTTGCTATCTCTCACAGGGTGCAGCGCTCTTCCTGCCCTCACAATATATTGGATTTTGGTGCACATGAGAGATACACAAAGTTGCGCTCTCTGTATTAAGAAAACCTAAATCAGTGTCCATTTGCTGTTTGTATTCCCTTCTTTAGAACTTAAATCCAGTTGAAGTTGTGTATAAAAATCATAAAATAAATGCTTTGCTTTCTGCCCCTTATGATGATTTTTACAATGGTGGTTCTCTTTAAAACCTATGGGAAATAGATACATCCATAGTACAGTGGTGCCTCGGGTTATGTACTTAATTCATTCCGGAGGTCCGTTCTTAACCTGAAGCACCACTTTAGCTAATGGGGCCTCCTGCTACTGCCGGAGCATGATTTCTGTTCTCATCCTGAAGCAAAATTCTTAACCCGAGGTAATATTTCTCGGTTAGTGGAGTCTGTAACCTGAAGCGTATGTAACCCGAGGTACCACTGTACTGAGTAGTTAGATCCTCTCGTTTTCTCTGTTTTCTGCCATTTTGATACAGTTTGTTGGGAAACTCATGGAGGCCAAATAAAATTAAAATATATGCAGTGAAAGCAAATGCCAGTTCAATTACATTGAGAATTTAGTAAGCTGCCTTATGCCGATTCAGACCATTAGTCCTTATAGCTCAGTATTTTCTATAATGATCGACTGGTGGCAGCTCCCCAGGATATCAGGCAGAGATCTCTCCCCAGTCCTGCCTGGAGACTGAACTTGGGGCTTTCTGTATCTACCATTGAGTTACAGCCCTTTCAACTCTGCTTGGAAATGGTGTCTTCTGTCCTGGAATACCTAATATTCACCTAATGCCAAATGCATAGGAGCTGGGTGTGAAAATGGTTGCACTGGGATGGGTGAAGGACTGTGGCTCAGTTGCAGAGCATGTGTGATGCCTGCCAAAGCCCCAGGTCGAATCCTTTGCATCTCTGGTCAAAAGGAATGCAGTTAATCCTTCAGAATGCACACTTCTCTTAACTTTGCAGTGCAGTTCTCATCTCATAAATGTGTACAAAAATTCACATCTTAGGGAAAAGACATAAATATATCTTATTTAAGAGAAATTAATAGGAAAATGTGTACTTTAAGGAAAATGTGTCCCAAAGTATATGCTTTAGGAAAAGAGGATGCATTCAAAAATGCACATTTTAGAGAAAATATAAATAATTTAAATGTGTTTGGGTTTGTGCAATTTTTTTTAAAGGAGACAGACTGGACTTCTGATTAAATGCATGTAAAGCTGAGACAGACAAAAAACAGAGTGATGCCTTCCTCCCTTCCTAGTAGATGTGTGCACTCTGTGCCTGTTCAAAGGCATTATTTTTTCCATTGCTACTTTTCACACTCCAGGGTTGAGTGCTGGTGTGGAAACAGGTTCTGCAGCTAAGGCCCAGTGAGCTCTGGATCAAATTTATACTTCGTTGTATATTGTCCAGATGCACTCTTGTTCACCACGCCTCTTGTCTAAAAATAGGAACAAACGTATTTTCTGAATGCTAATGTGTGCAATTAGCCTGGAGAGAAAAGGACTTTGTGAGATATGGGTCATTTCATGGAGCATGTTGCACGTACTGCCATTCAAATAATGTATTTGTAGCATCTAATTTTTATGCACTGGGGAGACTTAAGAGAGAGAGAAGAAGAAGATGCAACATGTAAGTCAGATCTTATGGTATCCAGTTAGGAATTTCCTCTTCCTGGAAAGTGGCAGTTATATTACCCTCAGCAAGACTGTGTGTGTTTCATTACTACTCTTTTCATTTTGCAGCAATCCTGGGCCTTTTTATTAAATTTATTTTTAAAAAAGTTAAAACATAAAGGACTCAAAAGGCCACTTTTCTTCTGTGCCCTTTCCTCCCCTCGAGGATAAGGGAATAGAGGGAGAGAAATCCTTCAGAGGCTACAGCAATCAAAATTGCTCTTTGGAAAAGCTTTATAGGTTGAGTTTAAACAAGAGAGGAGGAGGAGGAGGAGGAGGCGGTGTGGGGAGTGGGGTGACTGCTGGGGACACAAAACCCATTTCAAGTCTCCAGCCAGTTGTTAAGGTATAAATATATACATTCATCATGCCAGCTTTGATGTTGAGGCAGGCAGTGTATGGAAGATGGAAGTTATTTAATAGAATAATATTCTGCCTATTATTAACACAGAGACATACACACAGCCAATTTCGTTGTTCTCTCAGTAGCAGTCTACCAAAGAACTAATTCACAATCTGTAATCCCTTCATGTTTCCCATGGTAGGAGAGAGTACAGTGGTACCTCGGGTTACATACGCTTCAGGTTACAGACTCCACTAACTGAGAAATAGTACCTCGGGTTAAGAACTTTGCTTCAGGATGATAACAGAATTCGTGCTCCGGCAGTGCAGCAGCAGCAGGAGGCCCCATTAGCTAAAGTGGTGCTTCAGGTTAAGAACAGTTTCAGGTTAAGAACGGACCTCCAGAACGAATTAAGTACTTAACCCGAGGTACCACTGTAGTGTGGGGTGGCAGGGAGCAAGAAATCCTTCCTTTTGGAGACTCTTAAGAGCTCCTCAACTACAGTTACCTGTAGTTGTCACATCCAGGGTCTATGCATGTGGGTTAGAAAAACAGCCCCTGGTTGTGAATTGTGGTGCACAACATCATCTCAGTTTTCTAGTGAGTGCTACATTTTCATACCTAGGGTGAGAGGCTTCACTAACTTCCGCTAATCCATCTTCCTGCCTCTAGTTTAAATTTTTGATCCTTTGATCATCTAGGACAGGGGTCAGCAAACTTTTTCAGCAGGGGGCCGGTCCACTGTCCCTCAGGCCTTGTGGGGGGCCGGACTATATTTTGGAAAAAAATAATGAATGAATTCCTATGCCCCACAAATAACCCAGAGATTCATTTTAAATAAAAGGACACATTCCACTCATGTAAAAACACACTGATTCCCGGACCATCTGCGGGCCGGATTGAGAAGGCGATTGGGCCGGATCTGGCCCCCGGGCCTTAGTTTGCCTACCCATGATCTAGGAGGCAGGTGGGAAAAGCTCAGTAAACCTCAACTGGCTTTTTGACCTGTTAGCTGTAGACAAAGATGGCCTGGGTTCTGGATCTTTCTCCTCCCTTTTGAGACCCAGAGCCTTTCTGGCTCATAAGAACATAAGAAGATCCTTCTGGATCAGGCCAATGGCCCATCTAGTCAAGCATTCTGTTCTCACAGTGGCCCACCAGATGCCTGTGGGAAGCCCACAAACAGGACCAGAGTTCAACAGCACTACTCCCCCGCTTCTGCAGTTTCCAGCAAATGGCAGTCGGAAGCACACTGTCACCGGCAGTGGAGATAAAACATAGCCATCTGGGTCAGCAACCCATTCTGAGAACCAGATCACTTGCAACCAATCTCTGTGCCATGTTATTTTACACCCAGAATATGAATTCATGAACTTACCGCATTCTGCTTCCATTTGCTCACTCTTCCTCTATAGCCCATTTTCCTGGCACCCGACTTTCACACAATTCACCTGCTCCATATTTATGCACACACACACACACACACACACACACACACACACACACACACAGAGTGATACCTCGGGTTAAGAACTTAATTCGTTCTGGAGGTCCATTCTTAACCTGAAACTGTTCTTAAGCTGAAGTACCACTTTAGCTAATGGGGCCTCCTGCTGCCGTGCCGCCAGAGCACGATTTCTGTTCTCATCCTGAAGCAAAGTTCTTAACCTAAGGTACTATTTCTCGGTTAGCCAAGTCTGTAACCTGAAGCATATATAACCCAAGGTACCTCTCTCTCTCTCTCTCTCTCTCTCTCTCTCTCTCTCTCTCTCTCTCTCTCTCTCTCTCTGTATATATTCAGAAAAAGCCATCCCCATCTCGTACACTTTTTGCCCCTAAGTCAATTCCAGAGCATATTTTGGCTGGCCCTACTTAACTATTGTAGCCAGGATCACACTCCCCTCAAGGAGTGTGTCTTGTCCCTGACCTCATGTGATGCTCAGAGGCAGTTGTATATACCCACTGCAGTATTTATGAGCAGATAACCACATGGCACAATGACAATGAAAGTTTCCACACCAGCAACTATCACTAGCAGTTCAGTGTTCTTCAGGAAAGGGCCATAAATGACTGAGTAGGCCCACTCTCAGTTCTTTGGCCTGATGAGTAATAAGCCAAACCAAACAATTTCAACAATGTCAACTTTACCTCAGGAGATAGGGTATCCTGCACCCAGCTGCCACCAGAAGGAGGGCCGTTTCTCAAGTCAAGGATTTGTGGACTTCACCTGGGGAAGGAATAACAAAGAGGACCTCCCTGGCAGACCTTAAAATTCAGGCATAAGCAGACTAGGGAGAGGAATTCCTTCAAAAACCTGGCTCTAAGTTACTGACAGCTTTGTTCATAGGCACTCAGATCTCTAGCAGTTGGGCACCCAATGCAAGCTCTTCAAAACTGGTATTATGTGGTGGGGTAACCTATTTTTATACTGTGAATAAGCATATTAGGTTTTCTTAAAGGTTTTAATGCTATTATTGGCATTTTATTGGCTAATTTTATTGCGTAACCCACCCTGATACTGCCTGGTGATGAAGGACTGGGTGGAAATTGTTTAAAGATGTAAGAAAAATAAATATTCCAAGAAAATACCATTTAAAACACATCAGCATGAGTACAACTCATGACAGAACATTTGGGAGTGATGGGCAAACTCCTCACAACTGTGATTGTGACTGTACATCCCCAACACACACACACACAACTTAGTTGGTGGCAAAAACCTCTATGTGATGCCTCCATGCCATCTGAAATGGCAGCACCCCTGAGACTCCTAGGGGCCCTGGACAAATATGTGCCTAGGAACTCAGTAGGGATGTCAGACACCCTGGAAACTGATACCACATGAGTATGCTCAACAGTGTTTCCATAATAGCAGCCTAGAAGCAAGGAGTTCTGGGCCATATACTTTCCAGGGCACCTGATGACAACTGTAGGGAATACTCAGAAACCCTTGACTAAGTCATGTCTTTGGGTTCCCTGCCTGCGTTCCCTGAGCATATTTAGAAGCTTGGTTTACATTCCGAGCATTTGTGGGAGTTGGGAGAGGACACCTTATTTGTAATGTATGAAAGCACTGTGAACCGGAGAGATTAGCATTATGAGCCAGGTAAATGCATTAGAAACGTCACTAGAATCTGGCCCTCAGAGCTGTAAAACACTGTTCTTTTCCATCCAGTATTGGAATCTTCACTTATCACAATCACTGGGGGACCTGCAAAATGAAATGCCAGAGTAGAACTTTTTCATTCTCTGCTGTGGTGGCAACTGCAGTGGAGTTTCATGCTCTGGTGCGCTGTTTCTGCTACTCCCCAATATTGCTACACCTTATTGAGGAGATTTCACCCCTCCCATATCTAAGAATCTGCTGATGTTCTCTGCTGATTCTTCAAAGAGGAGGGGCGGTTTCTGCTCTCTACTTATTCCGCTCCAGCCTCACATGAAAGTGTCGGGGGGGGGAAGGGGGACTGAGTGTTAGAGAGAGATTGTGTGTATAGATAAGGTTGCTGCTAATAGCAGCTGCAGACACTCAGTGCAGTTCAGCATTTTTCGTTTAGACCTCATTTAGCTCTGTACATAGTTGTATATTATAGTTGTAGATAGAATAAAGAAGATATTCTACAGAGCTGCTCTCCGAGTCGTTTATGCTGTGCTATACTCTGCTATACTCTGCTGTGCGACAACTGTCTTCTTGTTGGAGTGAATCTGGTGCTCACAACTCTAAGCTGTGAGTCCACAGCACTTTGACCAGTTCCTGTGCAGAAGGTGGTCTCTGGAAGTGCTACCCAGCTCGCCTAGCCCAGTGGGGGCTGAAGTGTGTGAGTCCAGTTGGTGGCACTGGCTCAGGGGCAATGCTGACACTTAGTAGTCCTTCCATGGAATGCTCATCCCTCTGTCTTACCCCTATTCTAATCCCCACCCGCGCTGCAGAGAAGTGGTAACATAGGATTTGACTGTGTGATCTTGGAGCTAAAGGTGAGCGTTTCTCCACTACAAGTGAGAAGCACTTATGCAGCTGCTGCATGGTTATCAGCCATTGGAATGCACCTAAGATCACACTTAAGGTTCATTGTACGGGAGTGGAAAAAAGCACAACTTGTTAACCTTAGGAGGTCCAGCATCTTGTGCTATACTGCCATTTTCTGATCCAACATGTCATCTTCCCTCCATACTTTGGGGTGTGTGTGTGTGTCTTTTCATAATTTTTTTTTTGAATGACCCATTTTGTAAGTATTCAGCATGATCTTTAATGCTTTACACAGTGAAAGTGATTGATACCTTTGAGTTCCTTACTGTCATCCTTTGAAAGCCATGAGAGAGCATTAAAGAGAACACGAGTTTCTCCTTCCAGCAGGGGTTCTTGTTATTCCTTTGTATGTGTATGTCTTTTGTGCATTCAGGCTGAAAGTCAGAGATGTGAACTTTTGAAAAGTTGTTTCATAATAACAAAAGCCCCCATCCCTACTGAGTGGCTCAGTGATGTTCGCCTGCTGCGAATATATGTCTTTTGATTTGCTTTTTCACTCAGTAGTTGTGCTTCTTTCTTTGCAGCTCAGATTTATGTCCTAGAATGTACTCTAGTCTTTCAAGATTCCACATGTTTCTTTACCCCTTACCCTTAGGGGAAGCTGAAGTGGACTCACTTTTTTATTTTATTTCTCGTGGCCTCTTCTTCTGTACTCTTGCTACTTTGAAGGAAGTCAGAGTTGCTGAACAAATTCAGTATCTGTCTTTCTAACACTATGGAGTGGCATGGGGGTAATGTTGAAGGCAGGAGCAAATCATGAGATCCCCTCATAATCCTAAATCCACAGCCATATCCTGCAAGAAGAATGCTCTCAAAGATGACACAGAAAGTTCAGTTGGTCCTGGCTGAGGTTCCATTAAGATATAACCCCCTTTTTTAAAGCAGCTCCACTATGGATAATACATTCATAGATGCACAGGAAACTGAGGTAGTACTATATAGAAACCTGCTAAAGGGCAGGAAACTCCAAGAAGGAAGTAACTAGAGGGAAAGACTTATGGTTGTCTCTAGACTAATGTACAGAGAGTGGGAAACAAGCAAGACAATTTTAAGCTCTTAACACAGAATGGCAAATATGACCTAATAGGCATTACTGTAATTGGATGGGATGAGACTCATGACTGGAATGTAGAAATTGAGGGGGTATAACCTGTTCAAAAGGAATAGACCAAACAGGAAGGGGGGGAGGAGTAGCATTATATGTAAAGGATGTGTACACTTGCAACCTGGAGCATGGAAGGCAGATTAAGAGTATATGGGTAAAAATTGTAGGAGAGGGAAACAACAGTGACCTTAATGTAGGTGTCTGCTATAGACCTTCAAGCCAAACTGAAGACTTGGATAATATCTTCCTAGAGCAGATTACTAAATATTCAAAAAGGGAGAGATATAGTAGTCATGGAAGACTTCAACTATCCCAACATCCATTGGACCTCAAACTCTGCCAAGAATGAAAATCCAACAAATTCCTCAGTTGCCTCGCTGACAATTTCATTTCCCAGAAGGTAGAGGAAGCAACAAGGAGATCTATCTTGGACCTGGTCCTCACCAATAGGAATTGATGAAGTACTGGGAACCTTAGGAGGAAGCGATCATGTTCTCTTGGGTTTCATGATACAGATGCAAGGGAAAGCTGAGTGTCATCAGATATGCACTTGGGACTTTAAGAAAGATGATTTCAAAAAGCTTAAAGAACTACTGGGTTGAGATCCCATAGTCAGGAATACTCAAAGAGAAGGGAGTCCAAGATGGATGGGAGTTTCTTAAAGGTGAAATATTAAGGACTTAAATGCAGACAATTCCCACAAGAAAGAAAAGTGGGAGGCATCTAAAGAAACTGGTGTGGCTGCGTAAGGAGCTTAAAGATGATCTGAAAGTTAAGAAAGGCATGTATAAGAAATGGAAGAAAGGGGAAATCACAAAGGAAGAATCTACATGAGTAACCAACAGTTGCATGGAGGAGGTCAGGCGGGCCTAAGGTCAGAATGAGCTCAGACTTTGAGAGAGGTTAATAATAATAATAATAATAATAATAATAATAATGGAACACCTAGCTACTTTAAATGAATTCAGATTTCCAGGGCCTGAAGAACTGCATCCAAGGATACTAAAGGAGCTTGTGGATGTAATCTCACAGCCTCTGTCCAAAATCTTTGAGAACTATTGGAGAACAGGTGAGGTCCCTGCAGACTGGAGGCAAGCAAATGTTGTCGTCATCTTCAAAAGTGGAAAAAAGAGGACCCACTGACTGGTGAGCTTGGCATTGATACCAGGAAAGGTCCTAGAACAGATAATTAAACAGTTGGTCTGTGAGCACTTAGAAAAGGATGCTATGATTACTAAGACCCAGCATGGGTTTCTCAATAACAGCTCATGCCAGGTGAATCTCATTTCTTTTTTTGACAGTTGCAAGCTTGGGGGATCAGGGGGGGAGCTGTGAATGTAAGATTGCAAGGATCAAAGAGTTGAAAGGGACCACAAGTGTCTAGTCCAACCCCCTGCAATGCAGTGATCTTTTGCCCAAGGTGGGGCTTGAACCACTGACCCTTAAACTAAGAGTCTTATGCTATACTGACTGAGCTTTCCTAGACATCCACATAGTCTATATTTCAGTAAAGCTTTTGACACAGTCTCCCATGGCATTCTTGTGAGGAAACTGGTAAAGTGTGGACTGAATGAGGTAACTGTTAATTGGATTTGTAGCTGATTGACTGACAAAACCCAAAGAGTACTCACTAATGGTTCCTCATCATCTTGGGGAAAAGTAGCAAGTGGGGTGCTGAAGGATTCTGTCTTGAGCCCGCTGTTGTTCAACATCATTATAAATGACTTGGATGAAGGAATTGAGGGGATGCTCATCAAATTTGCAGATGGCACCAAACTGGGAGGGGTAACTAATGCCACAGAAGACAGAACTGGGATTCAAGATGCCTTTAACAGATTAGAGAACTGGGCCCAAAATGCATTTCAGTAGGGGCAAATGTTAGGTTCTGCACTTGGTCAAGAAAAACTAGCTGCACAAATATAAAATGGGGGGACACCTGGCTTACTAGTAGGGTCTAGGGGTCTTGGTGGACCACTAGCTTAATATGAGTCAACAGTGTGAGGCAGCAGCAAAAAAAGCTAGTGCTAATCTAGGCTGCATCAACAGAAGTATAGTGTCTAGATCAAGGGAAGTAATAGTACCACCCTATTCTGCCTTGGTCAGACCACACCTGGAATTCTGTGTCCAGATCTGGGCATCACAGTTTAAGAAGGATGCTGACAAGCTGGGATGTGTGCAGAGGAAGGCAAGTTTCTGGAAACCAAGCCTTATGTATAATGGTTGAATGAGCTGGGTGTGTTTAGCCTGGAAAAGAAGAGACAGAGAAGAAATATGATAGCTATCTTCTACTATCTGAAGGGCTGTCACATGGAAGATAGAACAAGCTTGGTTTTTTGCTGCTCTGGGGGGTAGGATTCGAACCACTGTCTTCAAGTTATAAGAAAAGAGATTCCAACTAAACACCAGGAAGACCTTTGTGATGGAAAGAGCTGTTTGACAGTGGAAAGGTCTTCCTTGGGAGGTCGTGGTATCTCCTTCCTTGAAAGGTTTTAAGCAGAGGTTGAATGGCCATCTGCCATGGATGCTTTAGTTGAGATTCCTACATTGCAGGGGGTTGGACTGGATGACCCTCGGGGTCCTACTATCTCTACTTGGTGATTCTATGGTTGCCAGTAGATTTCTAGGGCAAATTTAAGGTGTTCGCATTAGTGTTTAAAGGTCTAAATGACTCAGGCCCCAAATACCTGAAAGATTGTCTCTTTCCCTACACAACCTCTTGGGTGCTGAGATTGTCATAGGGAATCATTTTGGTAGTTCCTCCACCTTCAGATGTTGGTGGTGGCCCAGTATAGGGCTTTATCTGTAGTGACCTCTAAGCTGTGAAACTCCCCTCAGAGGTGTA
This sequence comes from Podarcis melisellensis, assembly GCF_964234715.1. NCBI lineage: Eukaryota > Metazoa > Chordata > Lepidosauria > Squamata > Lacertidae > Podarcis > Podarcis melisellensis. The sequence goes on along the minus strand of NC_138528.1, from coordinate 28,296,962 downwards.
TCTGGCACCTTCATTATACAACTTCTGGAAAATGCTGAAGATGCACCTTTGCACACTGGCTTTTTGATATTTTGAGGATCCACCTTGTTTTTGTGTTTATAACTTCTTTTAAAGTGTTTTTAATACTGTGTTTTAATATTGTGACCCGCCTCTGGGGACCTTAGGGTGATGGGTAGGTAATCAGTAAAGATTCCAAACTTGCAGACAGCTGACTAAAGACATTTTACTACAACAGTGAGGGAAGAATAATAGTATTTCAAGAAGGAGTCCTGTGGCACTATAAATAGTGCATAATGACCTGGATGTAAGTAGCACTAAACTCAGCTGTGCTTGCTTCTGTGGGTTAAACCTGCAAAACATGTTGAGCTTTAACAAAAGCTCTTTACTATTGTGAAATGTAGCCTTAAGCTTTTAATTAGAGATGCAAACAATCCTGCAAACAAGTGCTGCCATTTATCTTGCTAGTGTGAAGTAAAGGACTTGAAAGTCTCTCTTTCACTTCATTCAATGTGGAAAAAATGGTGTGTCAGTTATTCCTAGCACTACTTCTGATGGTGTCATCAGTCTTGCTCTGGAGAAAGTCCTGGGGCCGCATTCCCCTCCCCCCCACTTGTATTATACAATACAGTGGTACCTCGGGTTACATACGGTTCAGGTTACAGACTCCACCAACCCAGAAATAGTACTTTGGGTTAAGAACTTTGCTTCAGGATGAGAACAGAAATTGCATGGTGGCGGCGGGAGGCCCCATTAGCTAAAGTGGTGCTTCAGGTTAAGAACAGTTTCAGGTTAACCTCTGGAACGAATTAAGCACATAGCCAGAGGTACCACTGTACTTTCTGATAGGAGCAGAAGATTCTCGATTCTATGCTTCTTGCAAGGTTCAAGGCAATCATGTTTCCACATTAATTTATATGTTTCCACAGCATATAAATTCACTGGCAGAAATTATGCTATTAAAATGCTTACTTCCTAAAACACCATCTCCTTTCCCCTCTTCATGCTGAAGTTTGAACATGCTGATTTTCGTCCCTACAAAGTCTTGAAGAAATAGAGATCCAAGCAAGGAAATTGTGGTTTCAGAAAGCAAGGTCAGTGGATGAGATTTTCAGTATCACAGGGAACAAATTTAAGGTTGAATCACTCAAAAAGTTAGAAAGCAAATGTTATCAGGTGCTACCCTTCTGTATATTGTGAGAAAGGGTGCTATTTATTGACACTAGTTTCTTCAAACATGTGTCTACCTCTCTGGAACTCTCTCTCTCAAAACGTCATTCTAAATTTATGTTTTAAGAACATATGGTGCAACTTAATAAAACTGAAGAAGAACAAAGCAACCTAAATAGCTGTGTCTATAAATCTAGCTGAGTTGTGTTGCTTCTGTAAAGCATGTTTTTAATAACCTTCTAATGTTTAGTGAATCAAATCTGGCAGATAATGAGCACCATCTAGTGATGCTGTACCTTGCCTAATCTGTGCAGAATGACAGGCTGATCTACATGTGGCAAATGTGGTTGGCTGCTGTTCAGCTGCTTATTTCAAAATACATCTCTAAGTAGGCATCAAGGTGACATTTCACAGGAGGAAAATGTCGGCACTAATTAATTGTTGATGTGAAGTTATTAGTCACTCCAGTGCAGTTGCTCTCCTTACAGATTATTTTGTTTTCTATATTTAATATGGCACTTTTAAAAGCCACAATGTTCTGAAGAACTTGGCATTCCAAATATATTAGCTCTGTATGTAATAACAGTGTTTGTGGGCCACTTCTAACACATATGATTGAAGTAGTCATGCATTGCTATTGTGATGGAAATGCACAAAATTGATATGGAGCTCAAAGGAAGGGCAAACAAGTGGAAATTTATAGGTGACATTAGAGCTAGTGAGAAGCAATGATGCAATCCTAAAAAACACAAACCCATGACATTGACTTAGTATTTAAAAAGGAACTGGTTTTTATAAAATAGCTCTTTCCCCCTCCCACCTGAAAATTTGATTCACTGGTTCTTTAGAACATTTGCTTGGGTTCAGTTGGATTTATGTTCAGTCCCCAATTAAAATAATCACATGTAGCAAAACTGGAATGATACCTGCTTAACACACTGGAGAGTTGTAGACTCACAGTAGACCAGCCTTTGCCTGCCAGCCTGATCCTCTGACATGTTTTGACCTCAATGTTTTGATCACAACATTGACCACAAGCATGGTCAATGAGCAGGGATGAGAGGAGAGACAGTTCTACAGCATCTGGAAGACACCCAAATGGGGAAGACTGCAGTAGATAATAGTTGGCCAATAATACACTCAGTACAAAGCAGCTTTGCGCACTCTGTGTTAATGGCTGTGTACTCCGAATGTCATAATTTTATCTGTACCCAAAGTAATTCCTTATCTTCTGATGGATCCTTTGCCATCCAAGTAGGAGGATAGAAGTATTATCAATGAATTCTATTTCAAAGAAGAGTTCAATAAACAGTGTGAACTTTAAAATCCATGGAGCTGGTCTTGGGTTTGTTTTTTACTATGGTTGTTAGCTTTCATCCACAGCTAACCTCTCAACCAGTGGGCTTGTCTACCTGTCATTATTGCATCATTGATGGCATTATTGCATCACTGGTTGTCTTAAAACTTAGAGACAAGTTAGCAGGCACTGTTAATCAGTGTAGCAGCAGTTTGCCCTCAGCTCCCCTTCCCTCCTGCCTTTTATCTGCTGAGCACAATTGTGCTCAAGCATTGGAAATAGTCATCTTACTGTTTCAGCTGTTCTAAGAATAAGCAGGAGGAACCATCTTAATCTGTAGCTGCCCACATGATCAGCATTCATTTCCCAGCATGTAGGTAGGTGATTAATATTAATCTGTCTAGTCAAAGATTGTAGACAGCTTGGGAAGGATCCTCTCTTCACGAGTATAATACATTCTTTGTGCATTGTATCAATGACTTTGTCTTTATTTAAGGAATGTGGGGCAGGTGTGTAGGAGATTACAGCACAGGGGCCCAACTACATTTTATGCAGGAAATCTGTGGTTAATCTCCTGACCACAACAACAACAACAACTCCCTCCCCAATACAGCTATGAGGGGCAGCTGCCAGTTTGTTTGTAGAAGAAGTTGTTCAACCATTTCCTGTGTATTGATTACAGATCAGAATCGCATCCCCAAAGCTGTTTTAACTACCTACCCTGCCCATTGTGGGCAGAGAAATGGATCGGGAATACAGTACGGGAGGGAAAGATTAAATACTCCATCACTACCACAGCTCTGAACAGGTCTCCAGTGTCCACATTTAAGAAATATTCATGGACCTTCTTCATAATGTGATGGTTGGCCTATGACCTGGCACATTTCCTGCTTTTTTGAAGAAAGGCATTTACATTTTCATCACCCTCTAGCATTTTCTCTAGTACCTAGCACTCTGATTTTGTTTGCCATCATATCCCTGGTATCAGTAGGAATATTATGAAAAATTTATTTCCTCCTTAAACTACTGATTGTTCTGGTGTGGAACCCAGCCAGGACCCTGTTTTCCAACTCTAATATTTGTGGTTTTACTCAACAGGGTTGTTGTTATTGTTTTGCACATTAACCCACCCCCAATTACGCTCTGTTTTGTTTTATTTACAATTCTTCATAGAGGGTTGTTCCACTCTCTTGATCTTTTTCATTTCCCTTTTCTGAACCTTTTTTGAAATCTAAATTCTTTTTGATAAGAGTATTCCAAATGAAGCTGCATGATACATTTGTATAATAGCATTATGATACTAGCAGTTTTATTTTTAATTCCTTTCCTAATGATCTGTAGCATGGAAGTCACCTTTTTCTTCATCAAGCTATCCACTACAACTGCAAGGTCTTGTACCTGGTCAGTCGCTTCTAGTTCAGACCCCGTGAGCACATATGGGGAAGCAAGATAGTTTTGCACCAACATGCTTCAGTCTACACTTGTTTCCATTGAATTTTGTTTACCATTTTACCACTGATTCTCTCAGTTTTGAGATGTCCCACTGAGTTCAGGTGGACATACATTTAGGTAAGTGGGTATTGGATTGCAGCCCCTGCAGTAGTAGCAATGCTCCTACAATACTCTGGAGAAGACTTGCCTGGTTGCTCTAGCATCCCTCACTCTGAGGCATTGTGGGGCAAGAATGTTGTACCATCAGGACTGGGTGAGGAGGAACAGTTGTGCCATTGGGGTGGGGGGGGGGTGGGAGGGACAGAGTTGTGGTGAAGGAGGAGAAGGTCACAGAGGCAAAGTGACTTTTGGTTGCCTGGATGGAGGATAGAGAAGGGTGTGTGAATGTGTGTGCAGGTAAAATCTATGTTCAAGCCTCCATCCATTTGGCTTCTGGCTCCACAAACCACTGGCATGTGACGCCCTGCAAAGCTGAGCAGCAGGGAATGCAGCCATTTGGCTGGGAAAAGCTTCCCACTCCTGCTATACAAGGTCATTCACGTATGGATTTAAATAACTATCTGATCGACTGACTAAGTTTCTTTCACAGGGTGAGAGGGCATTCTTATTTTTACAGAGTGTTATATTTTAATTGTCAGAATAAGCTGACCCTCAAGTTGCTTTATTATTTATAAAATAAGAAGTCCAGCATAAACTTGGAAACACAAAGGGGTGTGTTGCCATGGATCTGTTGCTGATACATGAAATGTATCTTTTTTAAAAATAATAATAATAATAATAATAATAATAATAATAATAATAATAATAATAATATTAACTGCTTCAAATGTTTATGCAGGCAGGTGTTGTGTAGGTGTTACCTGTAGGAGGCTGGCTTAAGTGTATCAACTCCTTACCTGGAGTAGAATGGGGCCTCCAAACAGCATCTGTTCTTCCTTCTTCTCCTCCAAATGCAATATGATACTAGTTTTAGCCTTTTTTCAGTTGTGTAGACAGCAACACAGATGGGCTATAGCATTTTAAAACTTCCACATAGAGAAGCAGTTGCACCAAACACTTCCAGACAAGCATCACAGTTGGGTATCAAAAGTTCCAGAGAAATAACTTAACAGCCCGTGAGATAATAACAATCAAATAGGCTAGGCCATGAAGGGTAGATGGCAGAAAATTAAAAGCAGAACAGGGAATAACCGCAGATGCTGTAACACAAGACAATAGAAGAAATGTGTAGGAGACAAATGGACCGCACTTTGTTTGAAAGTGGAAGGACTGGGAGCCTAAGATTCAGTAATGTAGCCTGTGCTTTATACGGATCACTTATATAAAATGCCAGGGTAACAGTTTTACAGCAGGTATCTTGACCTGCTAGATTATGGATGCTGGAGAATCAGTACTCACTTGCTTTTTGTTCTGATCTATGTAAGAAACATGGGGACGCGGGTGGCGCTGTGGGTAAAACCTCAGCGCCTAGGACTTGCTGATCGCATGGTCAGCGGTTCGAATCCCCACGGCGGGGTGCGCTCCCGTCATTCGGTCCCAGCACCTGCCAACCTAGCAGTTCGAAAGCACCTGCGGGTGCAAGTAGATAAATAGGGACCACTTTATAGTGGGAAGGTAAACGGTGTTCCGTGTGCTGCGCTGGCTCGCCAGATGCAGCTTGTCACGCTGGCCACGTGACCCGGAAGTGTCTGTGGACAGCGCTGGCTCCCTGCCTATAAAGTGAGATGAGCGCACAACCCTAGAGTCTGGCAAGACTGGCCCGAATGGGCACGGGTACCTTTACCTTTTTATGTAAGAAACATACATTACTTTCTTAATCTCTACAACCAAGAACATTCATGTGATGGAATCACAGAATCAATATAGTGGGAATAGATGGGCATTGCAAATTGTTTCAAAGGCATAAAGAGGACATAGCTTTTAATGGTAAAAATGGCAAAGTTCAAATGCCCCAGTGATAATTACAGGTGAATATTGTGGAAAAGTTCATTTATTTCAGTAATTCAGTAATTTAAAAGGTGAAACTAATATATGAGATAGACTCATGACATGCAAAGCGAGATATGTCAAGCCTTTATTTGTTATAATTGTGATGATCATGGCGTACAGCTGATGAAAACCCCAAATTAACAATCTCAGAAAATTAGAATATTAAATGACCAACACCAGCTGATGACATGGCTCCCCAAATCAACACAGACTGTGGAAACTTCACACTGGACTTCAAGCATCTGGCATTGTGTGCCTCCCCATTCTTCCTCCAGACTCTGGGTCCTTGGTTTCCAAACGAGATGGCAAAAGCTGCTCCCATCAGAAAAGAGATTTGGGGAGCCATGTCATCATCTGGTGTTGGTCCATTGTGCTTCATTAAGTCCAGGGTCAACACAGCCATCTACCAGGAGATTTTGGAGCATTTCATGCTTCCTTCCGCAGACGAGCTTTATGGGGATGCTGACTTCATTTTCCAGCAGGACTTTGGCACCTGCCCACACTGCCAAAAGTACCAAAACCTGGTTCAATGCCCATGGGCTTACTGTGCTTGATTGGCCAGCAAACTCACCTGACCTGAACCCCATAGAGAATCTATGGGGCATTGCCAAGAGACAGATGAGAGACATGAGGCCGAGCAATGCAGAAGAGCGGAAGGCTGCTATTGAAGCTTCCTGGTCTTCCATAACACCTCAGCAGTGCCACAGGCTGATAGCATCCATGCCACGCAACACTGAAGCAGTAATTGATGCAAAAGGGGCCCAACCATGCTTCTACTTCTCAAAGATCAAATATTGCTCTATTTGCAGTCCTTGTTTTGCTGATTTCATTTAATATTCTAATTTTCTGAGATTGTTAATTTGGGGTTTTCATCAGCTGTACACCATGATCATCACAATTATAACAAATAAAGGCTTGACATATCTCAGTTTGCATGTCACGAGTCTATCTCATATATTAGTTTCACCTTTTAAGTTGAATTACTGAAATAAATGAACTTTTCCACTATATTCTAATTTTCTGAGTTTCACCTGTATCTTCTTTAGATAATTCAGCAATAAGACTTTCTTATTCACAGTCCCAGGTATAAATAGAGTCATGTTCAAGGGTTGGGGAATGCCATATACAGTTGTACCTTGGTTTAAGAACAGTCCAGTTTAAGAAACATTCAGTTTACAGACTCCGCAAAACTGGAAATAGTTTCCCGGTTTGAGAACTTTACCTTGGTCTAAGAATAGAATCCGAATGGTGGAAGGGCACCAACAGTGGGAGGCCTCATTAGGGAAAGCATGCCTCGGTTTAAGAACAGTTTCAGTTTAAGAACAGACTTCATCAACGGATTAAGTTTGTAAACTGAGGTACCACTTAATGTAATACTTTACTTAAGAGAGAAGATTCAAACCTACCAGTATCATGATTATAAAGAGGAATTTGGACATATTCATTCATGGGCTGATGGCTGATTCAGTGGGGTCATCCACAGGACTAATCTAAGAAGGAAGAGAATCATCCACGAAATGGAGGGGGAATGGTTTTGTTGCAGCAACAGCAGCCAAGAGAAACAGTGGTGGTGAACCTCTGTTTAAAAAATGAGACCTATTTGCACAATCTAAGTGTTTCTCCAGGAAAAAAAACAGTAGACTCAATAGAAAGTTTTACCTGAGAATTGAATATGAGCATATTCAGTGCTGCTCTGTTTGCAGCTGAAGCCTGTGACCCAGTGCTGATCAATGAGACATCAGTTAGTTGCTGTTCCCCAGTGACTCAACCACAGCCCAGGTTGGATGGGATGCTTCAAGGACCTAATATAGCACCGGTCCCTGGCACAGTTGGGGTGTGGAATGCCACTCCACCACATCAGATAGCTTGAGAAGCACTGGTCCACACTGACTGGCAGTGGCTCTCCAGGACACAAGGCTTGTGAGTAGCCTAGAAGAATTGGCTGGTTGCAGGGTGGTTGGTAAGCCCCAGCCCCAGCATGTCTTCAGATTGCCTAGCTTCTCTGCACACACACACCCCAGCAAACACACACATATGCAATTCCCAACCTGTGTGGCCCATTAGCCTGTGCAGACTTTCAGGCAATGGGGGGCAGCTGCAGTGCAAGAACAAGGAGTGTCGGTTTCAATCCTTAAAATGTGCAGCTCAAGCTGTGCATTGCCAAGTGCTTTGGGGAGAGTTGAAAGGGCTTAGGTTTGATTGGGTGTATTCTATGATTTTGGACTACTTATGTGGAAAGAAAGATAAGCATGTATGGGGGACAGGAGAGTTGGACAAGCATCTGTTGTGCCTTGGGCTTTCACCACACACAATAACACAAATTAGGTTTCTTTGTGTGCATACTTTTCAGATAGTGGTAAAGTGGGTAAGAACCAGAGAATGGATGTAATATGCAGTTTGAAATATATAATTTTGTTGTATGAACCAGCTGGGTTTGCTTACAGTACTAAAACATTTTTTATTGCTAACCATTTGTGTGTATGTGTGTGCGTGTGTGCTGGTGCATGTGTAATGAAAATGTTTAAGGAAAGAAATCATGGTGGAATTGTACTTTACAGGTGGCAGAATTATACTCTGCAAGTTTACAGGACGGATTTGTGTTCTACCAGTTGAGGGAGATTATAGGGCAGTGAAGTGATGTGGTATTCATTGGATGGTGCCATTGATGTTCAAAGTACACAAGCGCTTTGTTTTCAGGAATAAACTTTATTTCATGCAAGCAGCTTTCCATGCCAGCTGCAATATTTAATAATGTCTCCTCTCTCTATGTGGGTATATGTGTGTGAGAGAGAGACAGAGAGACAGAGAGAGAGAGAAAGAGAGAGAGAGAGATGCAGAAGTAGAACAATATAGGTATACTCTCGAGCTGGTTTGGAGGTTCTAGCAGGGGAGCACAGCTATTGTATACCCTTGACCGAATGACAAAACACTCCTATCTGGGATGGTCGTTCTCTTCCACCGAGCGCACAGCTTTGGGAGGGACGCACATGGAACCAAAAATGTGTGCAAAAATATACTTACTAGCGTGAAGTGTCCTTGGGCCAGCTGCCATCTTTCAGCATAGCAGGTTGTTGTATAAAGGAGCAAGAACCCAGGAGAACATGCTGCCCACCAGTTGTGGGCTGTTTTGCAGCCCACAATCAGAGAAGAAAGGAAGCATCAACTGCTAGAGTTCCTTCAGGTGAGTCAGATCTTTGCAAGATCTATGCTGTAAGCTGCCCAGAGTGGCTGGGGAAATCCAGGCAAACTAACAGTGGGCATAACTCACATTACAGTCCTTATGATTCTGTTAGGACACGAGGCACAGCCACAAGTCTTAAAAGTTATCTTGCTTGCACTGGGAGCAGACCCTCAGGGGCACCACAGCTATGAGGTAGAATGGAAGGCAAGAGGCAGAGGGGTCCCGAATTTTGGCCTCACACAGGGCACTGCTGAAATTTGAGGCCCTGAGGTCCACCGCTGCTCCCTCCCTAATGAAAGGATGACTTCACAATCCTGGACACTACCATAGCTTCTGTTTCTGTCCTGGTCTCCTTCATTAGGGTCTCCTGTACTGTAACTTTTGTACCAGTGTAGTGTAATGGTTAAAGTGTAGGTCCAGGGAGACCTGGGTTCTCAAATCCTCACTCAGCCACAAGCCTCACTTGGCGTCCTTGGGCCACCTGCCATCTTTCAGCTAAGCAGGTTGTTGTGAGAATAAAAAGGGAAAGGGGGAAACCATGTACATGACCTTGAGCTCCTTGGAGGAAAGGTGAGAAATAATACTGTAACAGTAACCATCACAATAATAAGCGACATTCCACAAATGAGTCCCTTCAATGCAAGGATTTCCATTTGTGCACTCCTTAAATCTGCTCCAGAGGGTTGGGGGAAACCATTAGAACAGATTTCGGAGGGACAGAGCAGGAGAAGAGGGGCAGAACATTGTGATATGCAAGTAAAAGTCCTTTTACTAATGCAAAAATTGCCTTAGTGCTATGTCAGATTCCACCTATCTGTTACCGTTATCAATCTTACTGCCATTATTGTTATTAATAAGCCTGACCAACCACCAAGACACCTGCTGCTTACAGTAGACCTCTGGGTATCCTACAGCTTCATTTAGTCAATGAAAATTCATTGTAAGGGTAGCAGAATACTACCAGCCCAAATCAATTCACAATTCTGTAGGAGGTATTGATGGTGTATTCTCCATGCTTCTCTCCTCCAGCAGTGCTATGGAAAATCAAGCACTTTGCTTAGTTCAAATAATGTCTGTCTATCTAAGGTAAGAACGTGCCTCAGGTCCTCTTGAATGAATGGCATTGTATTAATTACAGCAAGTAAAATGAGAGAGAGGCTCTCCAGCCAAACTTTGATCTGCAGTGCCAGTTGGTTGCTTTGACTATATGGAATAATCAACCACCTTTTGAAAATTGCATAACTGCATAATTCTTTTTATATTAAATAAAAATAAAAATGGGTTCCAAGCCAGGAACATTTGTTCCATTTCTAACTTTCTACGATGGAATTCAGATAGACTGAAAAGCTTTGGAATGTTGGAACTATGACAGATTGAAATTTAGGGAATCCACTCATTCTAAAATAAATAAATACTACTTTCATTTAAATACAGATTTTTATATTGAGTAATTAGGATGGCAAATAACACAGCCTCAAGACTCCCAAAGTGGCAGTGGAGTATAGAATTAGTTTAATTTAGCATATACCCAACTATCATAGCCACCCTTATCTTTTTTTTTCTTGGCGGTATAGAGATTTTGCAAGTCAATCAATCGATACCTTTCATTTCTGATATTCAAGACATGATTGATGTTGGACTTAACCGTCCAGGGGTCCTTTACCTTTTGTTTTTTACCTGTAGCCAAAGCAGCCCCACCAATGCACAGGAAGGAGGGATGAGTAGTGTTTTAAGTCTGCAGAAGTTTTTAAAGAAAAAAACCTTGAACATTCTTTGAGTTACAAGTTGTCGTGGAATTAATTTTGTAAGTAAACCACATATGTTCACTTTTAATCTCTTTCACTTGCAGACTATAGGGGCACACATTACATTTACCGCATCTGTAATGACCTCTCGCAATGGTAGATGATGGTTCTAGACAGTTAGTCCTAACTAATTGATTTCGTAGGGACCCTTTCTTTCTCAGGCCCAAAGGGAGTTTTTACAGGCAGGAATATCTTGAAAGATGTGCCAGTGTTTATTTATAAAATTTATTCTGACCAAGTCTTTCAACCATAGTTTGGTGAAAGTGTACACCGAAGTCTGGTCTTATCAGGTGGCATAAATTTCCCTCTCGGAATAATATGTGTTCAGCACAATTATATGGATTTCTCACAGGTTTTCTTATTCACAAATGATGTCTGAAGTATCCCTAAGTGAGGAACGTTGTCTTGGATGGGAATGTGAATCAGTTCAGGCATTCTGCATCCTTCAGTCCCTCTCACCCCTTCCAAGATGCTCTCACATCACCTCTTGTGCTGTCTCCAGCCGCATTCTCCTCCTGTTGCCCTCCTGGTGCTTCCAATTCCTCCTCCTCCTCTACCATTATTTCCCAGCTTCCCCCCTCATCTGCCTCTGAGCTGTGACCTCCCTCAAACCCCTGCTGTAAATCTAAACTGTCTTCCTCTTCTCTGGAAGGGTCAGGCTGGGGTGGCAGTCTCCACCATTCCTTCTCTGCCCAGTCCCTGACAAAGAGCCATTTCCAGTCAGTGTGGACAATATTCACTATTGTGGACCAATGGACTGAAAGCAACTTCCTGTTTTCCAAACATTGATAGTGCTCTCAGCCTCTTCGCTGAATCAGATTTAGAACCTTCCACAGTCCTTCCCATATCTAAATGGAATCTTGATGCCTGGAGAAGCATGTTTTTGAAAAGAAAAGGGGAGTATATGCTTCAAGATTGTTTTCATTGTGAAAAAAAAACAGTTTCTGCTTAGATCTGGCACTGTGATTTCCAAGGAAGTCCAGGCTATGAAGGTAAACGTAATAATAGGATTATTGCCGACTTTCAATCCAGCAGTACTGGTAAATTAATCAACTTACTCATATTGTGTTATTATAGGATTCATTTTTTTTTAAAAAAATAATAATCTGGTAAGTGATAAAACCTCATAATTGAAGCAAAGAACAGGAATATCTGCAGAATATCTAGTGCACTCTCTGTAAGCAAAATAATAATAACTAGCAGAAATTGCCCAATGAATTCTAAGAGGTCTTATAAAGTTCTGGAATCAGTGGTTAAAATCAGTTTTGAAAGGGCCAGAATGGCATCTTCATCCAATAGGGCTTCCAGTTGTGTCCAAATGTAGGCAGAGGCTTGCTCCTTGAGCTCAGGAACCATCATGCAAAATGTTGTTAAATGGTATCCACATGCCTAGAGAACTTTTTCAAAAATAAAGTAAATGAGGAGGATGCTTGGCATTGTTATAATAAAATTACATGGTGAACAGATGCTACATGTTTCGATATGATGATGTTCCCTGGCCTCATACCCAGAAACAAACTTTAGGGGAGCGATGGTTTGCTTCAAAAGAGAATAGAGCATAAGAAGCCCAGAATTCTTCTCCAGCTTTGAAAGCTGTTTCTGTGAAAACAGACAGGGATAATTTCCATTGGTTTCCACAGGATGTTTTCCATAATAGGACCGAACAAACCTACTCTCGGGCTCAAAAAAATAAAAATAAACAATCCCTCATGGCATCCTCATGGTGATGGAACGGCCCTCCAATATTACTATTTTTGGGTGCTGCCTTAGAAAACATCTCGTGCAAATGGATGGAGGGATAGTATCCATCCATTTGCACAGGATGCCCTCCCCACCAACAAAACACTGACTGAGAGACAAAAACCAATCACCAGCAGGAGACATTCTTGTCTCAAAGGTCTATTGCAGGGGTGAGGAAGTATTTTCTTCCCATATATATGGAGATCAGTTTTGGAAAGAGGGATTGCACAATATATTGAGATAACCCACTCCATTTGTTTGCCCAGGACTCCGTTTCTCAGCAGCCCCAAATTTTAGCTGCCCCCATAGAAGCCAACTGCTAGGGGCTGAGGTCCCTTCACTCCCCAATGAAATATTTGAAGGGGCTGTCCCCCAAAAGTTGATGGGCATTTCCATTCAAATTGTGTGTGTGCATATGCATGCGTGCGTACGCCACATGATGTGATCGATTATGTGGGGCGGGGCTTACCTCCCACCCCCCATATTTTATTCAATTTGGCACCCCTGGCTGCCCCTATTTTAAGACATTCAGATCCACTCTTTCCTCTTAGAGCATATTAATTGTTATTTGTCTCTCTGTCTTGTTCTTATTACTGGGATTTATTCAAGTATGTTGTCAACATTCTTGAGCTATAAGAACAGACAGTGTTTCCATTCCTCACTAGTTCACCTTTTCCACTTAAATATAGCCAGCAATACAGTTGTTACATCATTCTGTTTACAGTGATACCTTGGTTTTCTAACGTAATCCGTTCTGGAAGACCATTTGAGTTCTGAAATGTTTGAAAATCAAGGCGCGGTTTCCCAGCTGACAGGATATTACACTCAGCGGAAGCCGCCTCAGAAGTTCGACTTCCGAGGCATGTTCGAAAACCGTAGCATTTACTTCCAGGTTTATGGTGTTCGAAAACTGAAATGTTCGTCAATGGAGACGTTCGAAAACCGAGGTACCACTGTACTTAGAAACCTAATTTATACACCCAAGATGGCATATTCAGATCATAAAGTTGCTGTTCAAATAAGGCATGGCAATTGTGCATGCTCAGTTTGCAAAATAATTGTCAGCATAGTATTTGCCTCCCTTCCCCAACTTCCTGCCTTGGTGGTGACCTCTGAATGTCACTCAAGGCTTACTGTTGTTCTCATGCAAGCTTGTCTGTATGCTGTAACTAGTAAATAGCAGATACTGAGAAATTGTTTGCATTAGGAGTCCCTGGACACAGATGTTCCTCTGATACTGCTTTCCCCCACCCTATCTTTTTTATCTCTTTCCATGTCCCTGTAACATTTCAGCCACCAGCTTGTGATCACAGAACGACATTTATTATTTCTTAGGTTTCAAGCTACCTTTTGTAGTCCTAGAATAATAAGAGTTTTAGTATTGGGAAAGTAATCATGCTCATCCCTTTGTGCAGCACCAGGCTTAACATGAACGATTCCTAAGAAGTGTTTCATTTTCTTGTATAAGCAGTCAAGGACACAGGCTGCAATACAGTGCATGTTATACACATTTAAGCCTCGCTGTTTTGTCTGCTGGGTTGTGGTTTGAGCTTTTTTTTTTTTCATTGAACAACCATTTTCAAAATTAACAAAGGCTTAAAGAGAGAAAGGGGGGTATGCTTAATAAGCATTGTGTAGCGCTTTGTTGCTTCATTATGAACAACCTTGCCAATGTCTTTGGGCTGGAGTGGAAGATATTTCTCCCATGAGCCATATATTGCCTTACTGCCTATTCCCAGCTGGGCAGAACTTTTGAATTCATTCAATTCACAAAGATGACTTCCTGACTTGATTACATTTTCTCTTTACATGTGCTGAAATCTATGTGTGTAGGTAGCAACTGGACATTCCTGTCCCTACAAGGATGGCCTATCAGGTGGATGAGGAAGAGCTGCATGCACTCAATTCCCTCCTAAAATGACCTGGGTTGAGAAGGAAGTAATGTGGAATCTGTCCCTTTCTTATATCCCAAACTAGACTTCTTACACTTCATTAAAACTGGCCAATGAAAAGTAGGGATCAGTATCTGGTTCTTCTTTGATGTCCTTAAATTCTTCAGCCAATCCTTCTTGAAATTCCTGTTTTCATGTGGATGTCCTATCGTTAGCCCACCCATAATGAAGAGCTAGAGTGTAGAGGTGAGGAAAGCAAAAGTAAATGTCACTAGAAGCAAGTAGGACATCTACCAGAAGACAGCTGACCAAAATATTATTAAATATCAGTGATCATAATTAACTTGTTAGTAAGTTAAGATTTACTGTTCTTTCAGTGACTCTTGTTCTATTACTATATTGGCGCATCTTCACCTAATGGCCTCATCCGAGAGGGTTTTAACCCATAGCGATGGCATTTAGTATGTGATGTGCACATTTATTGTAGCTGAGAAAAGTGCAGCTGGATTTTGGATTACGGTGTGATTGCCACAGCAATATTTATTTTAAATGTGTTGGACACAAATTACAGAACTGGGGAAATGTCCTGCGTTTGGAAAGCTGATGATGTTCAGTTTGGAAATGGGAAGGGGAATAAACACATTAGGCATATTTGTTGATTTAGCATTAAAATGACAGGCAATGTCTGGGACAGTGTGTACACAAATTATATCAGGGCTGAATGTATTCAGTTTCCATACTTAGAGCCCACTTCCCAAACCATATTAATATACCCTTTCCTCTTTAATCGGATCATCAGCCTTCACCTCTTCATCGCATCCATGTAAATACCCTTAAAGTACAGTGGTACCTCGCAAGACAAATGCCTTGGAAGACGAAAAATGCGCAAGACGAAAGGATTTTTCGTTTTTTGAGTTGCTTCGCAAGACGATTTTCCCTATGGGCTTGCTTTGCAAGATGAAACGTCTTGCGAGTTTGTTTCCGTTTTCTTAAAACCGTTAATGCCAGG
The DNA here is from genome assembly GCF_964234715.1 of Podarcis melisellensis. Taxonomy (NCBI): domain Eukaryota; kingdom Metazoa; phylum Chordata; class Lepidosauria; order Squamata; family Lacertidae; genus Podarcis; species Podarcis melisellensis. Next base: position 28,281,430 of record NC_138528.1, on the reverse strand, counting down.
GTGCATCCGTGCTTCGCAAGACGAAAAATCCGCAAGATGAAGAAACTTGCAGAACGAATTAATTTCATCTTGCGAGGCACCACTGTACTCTCCCTTTTTTGTTGCTGTTAGTTACTGTACTACTAAGGCAGATTCATAAATGAATTGTCCCTGTGTAGTAGATAATAACTACAGACATCTATGGCTAAACCGCCACGGATGCAGGGTGTAAACAAACTTTTTTAAAATGTGGGGTGTCTGAAGGAGATTTTGTGCAGTTGGATAAATGCTTTAAAAACCCCTTTGCAACAACATATAATGGCTTTATTGTTCTTATCCAGATCATGTGCTGTGACTGAATTCAATTGTAATGGGTTTAGATTCTAACAGGTATTATTCTGTCACACAAGTAGGGTGGCAATAATAAGCAGAAAGTTAAAGAGGTGTCTCACTTATTGGACACATAAGCAGCTTAAACAGATTTGATAGCCCAATTCTATATTATCATCTTGAATATTACTAAAACTTTCCATATTCATTGATAACTTTCAGAGAAGCTACTAACAGTTCATGTAGTTAGGTGGAAATGTTTAAATCAGCCCTGGCTCCTGATTTATCATTCAACTGGATTCTCATGCAACCAGAATACAATGAACAATTATTCTCCCTCTCTTTTGCTAGTAACTTTTTTATTTATATATATAAAGCATGGAAATGTCCTTTCCTAATTATGCTCTGCTCCCTCAGTCATTCGTTGTGATAGTCCTTTTAGAATGTTCTATTGTTGCAGCTCCTCTCTTAATTCTCTCTAGTCAATTATTTTTCTTTGGACCATCCGTTCAATTAGCAAGTAGACATGGTACTGAATGTTCAGGCTCTGCTGACAGTTCTTTGAAAGGGTGGGACTGCTATAGTTGTGCATGTTTGTTGCCTTTCTTCCTTGACAATTACAGCCTTTAAAACCAAACACAGCTGTGTTGATTTTGCAAATTCAAGTTCTGGGTTTGTGGTTGTTCTTGCAAACCTAATTTAACTCACCAGCCAGTGATAGGCATTAAGTGATGGTCATTAGTCACATGACAGCATGCTGTTTGGGCCACAGTATCCATATTGTAACGCACAATGGTCTGAGCTTACAAGATTCCATGGAATGTTCACAGGTATTCTAATGTTGTAATAATGGAACCAGCAACATGGAATGTTCATAGACAGTCTGCGATAGTGAATATATTGAGAGGTCAGTTTCTCTAGGGATGACAACTTCACACTGACTCTGTGAAAGGTGATACGTGGTGGGCATAGTAGGCAGGCCAGGTTAGATGAGATTCTAGAAGGTAAGGAAGTTAAGTAACAGAGAACCCAGAATCAGTTCAACCAAATCAATGGAACAGATTCAGCAGCAGTCTGAGACAAAGCAATGTGTGGGAAGAGCAGGTAGAGAACAACCTCAGTAACACTATACAAATTCATGAAAGATCAATAGATCAATGGCTTTTAAGGAATTTTGCCACGTTTTTGTCTGAATATTCTGTGTGTGGCATAAAATGATGTCTGGTATTTAGACTCAGCATGTGATATTTGCCTTCACTTTTGCATATTTGGTTTTATTTGAAGAAAGGCTGGTAACTCAGTGGTAAAGTAGATGCTGTAGAACAGCCTTGCCACAGTTTGGTGGCTTCCCAATGTTTTGAACTTAAACACCCTCCTTAAACACTTGTCATGCTGGCTGAGGCTGATAGGAGCAAAATCTAGAACATCTAGCAGGTACCATGCTGGAGAAGGCTGCTTTAAAAGGTGTCTAGTTAAATCCCAGACTTCTCCAGGTAGACTGGGATAGACCGCTATGTGAAAACTCAGGAGAGCCACTGCCAGTCTGTGTAGAGAATTCTGATCTAGATGGGTCAATAGTCTGATTAGGTATAAGGAAGCTTTTCATGTTTTTGATCTTGGTAGTGTGCCCCTATCTGGTCAGGGTCAGCCTAACATTTGTTATTTATGCTCTAGTGATCTCTAGGTTAGATTACTGCAACCTGTTATACATGGGGCTGCCTCTGAGTACAGTGGTGCCCCGCAAGACGAACGCCTCGCAAGATGAAAAACCCGCTAGACGAAAGGGTTTTCCGTTTTGGAGGCACTTCGCAAAACGAATTCCCCTATGGGGTTGCTTCGCAAGACGAAAAAAATCTTGCATCCCCCCGCGGGTTTTTTCCGCTTTTTCCGCCCTTTTCTTAAGCCGCTAAGCCGCTTATCAGCTGTTCCGCTGATAAGCCGCTTAACAGCTGATCGCTGGAAGCCGCTTGACAGCTGAAGTGCTAATCCGCTAAACTGTCAATGGGCTTGCTTCGCAAGATGAAAAAACCGCTAGACGAAGAGAATCGCAGAATGAATTCTTTTCGTCTAGCGAGGCACCACTGTACAGTTCAGAAACTTCAGCTGGTGCAGAATTCAGTGGCCAGGTTGCTCACCAAGAAGGACTATTTGAACACATAATGCCAATCCTGGCCCAATTGCACTGACTGCCAGTTTCTGGGCCCAATTGAATGTGGTGGTTTTGACCTCTCAATCCTTAAGTGTCTCGGGACCATAATACCTCAAGGACTGCGTTCCCCCATAAGAACCAAGCACCCTGTGATCATCATCTGAGGCCCTTCTTCATGTGCCTCCTCTACAAGAGATTCAGAGGGCAGCAACACAAGAACTGGCCTTTTCTGCAGTTTCCCCATTTGTGGAATGCTCTCCTCGGGGATGCTCACCTGGTACATTTGTTATATACTTTTAGGTACCAGGCAAAAACATTAATCTTCTCCCAGACCTTTGGCTAATTGAACAATCTGTTGTTGATTAGTTGTGTCCGACTCTTTGTGACCCCATGGACCAGAGCACGCCAGATACTCCGAATTGAACAATCTATGGTGTTTTAAACTGTGGGAGTTATGGTTTTGTTTGTTACTATGTTAGTATACATTTTTGTGTTTTTATATTATAAACCACCCTGTGACCCTTGAATGAAGGGTGGTATAGAAATCATCATCATCATCATCACTCAACAGCTCTGAAAGATATTCTTCATTTAAAATATTATTATTATTATTATTATTATTATTATTATTATTATTATTATTATTTACTTATACCCCACCCATCTGGCTGGGCCTACTCAGCCACTCTGGGCAGCTCCCAACAAAATATTAAAAACACGATAAAACATCAAACAATATACAGTGGTACGTCTGGTTACAAATGCTTCGGGTTACGAATGCTTCGGGTTACGAATTCCGCTAACCTGGAAGTAGCTGCTCCTGGTTGCAAACTTTGCCCCAGGATGCGAACGGAAAGTGTACGCACAGTGGGAGGCCCCATTAGCGAAAGCGCGCCTCAGGATAAGAACAGTTTCAGCTTAAGAATGGACTTTTGGAACAAATTAAGTTCATAACCAGAAGTACCACTGTATCTGACATACAAAAATGTTTTGTATGTTTGGCAGCTAATATGCAATAGTGGTCAGTGTTAGTACTTGAGAGTTAATCAGCAGTTATCAATGCTGGTTTTTGTACTGCTTTATTCATTACTTTGACTATTCAGGTAACATCAAGAGGTGACACGAAACAATCAAATGCTAAGAGCAAATCTGAAACGTCTACAAGTTCAAAAATCAAAATTATTTCAGCTGCAGCTGATTGTATTGGTGCCCTCTTTCACATTTGGCCTTTGAGAGTGATTGACACACTCAAACACCCGTGTACAGTATTCATTCTTCAGCAAAATGTAGTTGGATGACGTGGAGATCAAATAACTGCTACTAAACAACTTTCTAAAATGAACTATATCCTGTTACCATTCTTTGATGAGAGTACTGTGGAAATCCACACCTGCTATAGAAAGTCGTGTTCAGGATATCCAAAACTGCACCTTTCAACAGAATTTCAGCAGGTCCTATTGGATTTTAATGGTGCTATGCTGTGCATGAAATTTTTAAAATGTAGTTCAAAGTACTTCCACGTTTGTGTTTGTGTTTTGCCCATAGAAATATGTGAGGAAAGGATTGGGGGTGGGGGGAGAGTAATCTGCAGCTTTCATTCACTTCGACCTTATGAGGGTGTTCTTAATCTATACGTATGTGTCCCTGCAGGAGGCCCTAACTCAGCAATGTTCCAAGTTAATAGACTGTCACAGGAGTAAATCAGTCTCTAGGTGGGCTTAAGAAGGCTCAAAGTATGAGGGCAGCAGTAGAGCCATGTTAAATCCTTGGCTGTTCCTTGGTTGATGCTGTTGCTGCCTTGCTTGTGACTTGATTTTAATACTTTGGACAATGTTTAGCATCTCCCTCTATACTTATGCGCTTGGCACTTTTGTTGGGGTGAGAGAAAAATGTGTCTGAGAGCGGCTATGAAATTCAGTGGTTGTTTTGTTCGAAGGCCATTGACAGGCGCCTGGAATAGTGCTCACAATTGCTTTCTTTGTTGCTTGATGCTCTGAAGGATTATTCTGTTCTAAAGAGAAGCAAGAGGTCGCTCTCAAATACCAATTTTGACACAAAGACCTGCCGTTTGCTGTTCTTTCTCAGCTTTGTGCTGGGGAAAAACACACACACATACACACACAATTCCTTTTCCTGCCTTACTTTCTCAGTTTAACTGTTGAATTGTAATTACTTGGACATCTAACTATTTTTTGGTAGCAGTCCAGCTGCTTTTCCTCTCTTCATCAAGCTCCCATGGAATATGTCCTTTCTTTCCTTCTTTCTTTCTTTCTTTCTTTCTTTCTTTCTTTCTTTCTTTCTTTCTTTCTTTCTTTCTTTCTTTCTTCATTCTGTCAAGCAACACACTGCCATTTCTTCATCTCTTTCTCTTACAGTGACTTTGTGCTCTCTCTCTCTCTCTCTCTCTCTCTCTCTCTCTCTCTCTCTCTCACACACACACACACACACACACACACAAACAAAATCAATGGCATAATTTGATCGAGAGTATATACCTATAACTGTATTCCAAAGCTGAGCCTGAGACCCAACCCTGAGAAACTTTTTAAAAACAGAAAGCAATGGGACTTTCAAACATGTCCACAATATCTTTCTTTCATTACCAGGCATCCACCAGACACATGAGATTAGAGAGCAGGTCTTTCAGAGCATGTACTTCCAAGCCCATTTGAGCACACCTGCCTTTGGAAATTAAGCACTGACAGTGGCTGTAGAGCAAAACTGATATCTTAATAATGTCTGTTTCTGTCCTGCCCGTCAGTTGTTTACCAGTGTCCCTCTGACGATGAACATATGAAGCTGCCCTTGATGGAGCCAGCCCAGCAGTCCCTCCAGCAGTTTTGACCACTTTGAATGGCAGCAACGCTCCAAGGCTTGGGGCATAGGGATTTTCTTTGCCCTCTGCCAGGGGGTCCCTGTACCTCCAGAGGATATCTCTGGGACCAGATACATGCAAAACATGCACTCTACCATTTACCTATGGTCCCTCCAATACATCAGGCTATTATTCCCACTGGGCAATGGCTTAGCTAATGTATGAGAGAATGAAAAAATAATGGGGAAATGCCCAGCAATTCTCAAAATGTTAGAAATAAAGGTAAGATGGGAAACATATAGAATGCAGGAATGCACAAAGGCAAAACTACGTTTCGGGGTTGGCACCTAGAGCCAAACTTGCATATAGTCAAAACACACTGGGTTCAGTGGTGAGTGGGATTGCCAAAGTCCTTTTTCCCAGACTCCCACTCCCTCCTTCTTTCTTTCTTTCTTTCTTTCTTTCTTTCTTTCTTTCTTTCTTTCTTTTTGCCAAGCATGCAAAGCAGAATGCACACAAGTTAACTGCACATAAGTCATGGAGTTGCTTTTCAAAAAAAACCAAAACAAAACCCCCAGCACTTATATATAGGCTTCTCATATAAATGTTCAATGTGTTTTTGACAACTGAAGCAATGATCCATGCCAGGAATCAATATAACCTGTTTCTTCTTTTAGCTAAAATAAGGTTTCCATAGTGAGCAAAACAAGGTGTTCAAGCCTCTCTGTGCGTAGTTGGGACCAAAGGAAAACAGCAACTCATCTGCTGTCAGCCATTCTTATCTTAGCCCAGAGGTTAGGCAATTCTAAGGAAAAGGAAAGAAGAGAACTAATTTATATAGCTCCTGAATGACAGGCAAACGGAAAGCCAACCCCCAGGATAGTGGAGTTATTATTTGACTCCCCCCGCCCCCATCCCTAGGAGCAGGCTCAGTTTTTTTTAGTAGTAACTGATGAATCTCCCTATTTATGGCCCATGTTAGTTTTTGTCTGTGTCTTTTCTCTTTGGTTTCTGCACCCATCTGCAATTGCCACCTTTAAAAACCCACAAATATTTGCATTATTTTATACTTTCACCCCCTTTCCATGTCCTTATCTATTGCAATTTGAAATAACACTTGTAATCTGCTGTGTGCAGTGAGAGGGAATGGGGTGGGGTGGGGGAGAGAGACCAGGGAGGAATGACCACCCCCTTCATGGCTGCTTCTGAAGGCCCCTTTTACCTTTGAGAGCTATGAGTCTCAAAAGTATTGCCAATTCCCTACAGGCAGTCCCAGTTGAGTACTCTTCAAAGAAAGGTGGTCTCCAATAAGGAGCTGATCTTCTGTAAACCATTTCCCATTGCAAGGACTAGAGTTGGCTTGCCTAGTGAAATGCAGTGATATAGTTGAAGACATCTTTTGCAATACTCTAGGCAATATTTCACTCTATGTATTTCATGTGTGTGTGTGTTTGTGTGTCAAACTGGAGATCTATCTACTTCACTGTCCTAATGGGCCAGTCTAATGTCTCTGAGCATCTAAATATATATCCTTCAAAAATCATGTCAGTAGGGAAGATCCATGAAAATGCTATTATGACAGTTCAGGGCTGATATGTATCCCTTGAGGGAAAAGGTAATATTTATTTACTTGCTTTAACAGAAGAAGAAACATGTTTGTTTGTTTTTTGTGGAAGGAGACTCCGAAATGAATCAGTCACTGAACCACCAGCCTTTTGTTGCATTCGCAGGATTCTCCCCCCCCCCTCATTTTCTTTACTGAGCTTTCCATGACTGATAATAAATGTAGCTTTTCTCCACTATAAAATGGGGATAATAGTTTGGAGAGGTTGTACAATTAAAACCAATGGGTTTATAATACAGAAAACCTCCTTTAGCTCAAGACAAGTGTTCCCCGGTCCCCTGAAACTAGAGAAGTGGACAACAAGGGAGGACATCCCCTCTTCCATTTCCTATAAACATTAAGGCTGAAATTATGGGTTTCAGCCACACTGGAATGGCCTAGTGCTGTTATGTGGAGGAACAGGCAACGTGAGTAACTTAAATCAGTGCAGCATCCAATTATTCTGCTATTGCAGGTGGTGATGATGGCACTGATATGAACGAGCAGACCCTGCACTGGAAGTTTGCATATCCAGCACAGGCCATGTTGTTGGCTTACCATTGGCCATTCTGTGATTAGGATGGGTCTTTGGTTTCATCCAGCAGGACTCTTCTTATGTTATTGTGCACACATTGTACGCTGTAGTCTAAGCCACTGAGCCTCTTGGGCTTGCCGATCAGAAGGTCAGGTTCGAATCCCTATGATGGTTTGAGCTCCTCTTGCTCTGTCCCAGCTCCTGCCAACCTAGCAGTTCAAACGCATGCCAATGCAAGTAGATAAATAGGTACTGTTGCAGTGGGAAGGTAAACGGTGTTTCCGTGTGCTCTGTTTTCTGTCACTGTGTTCTGTTGCGCCAGAAGCGGTATAGTCATGCTGGCCACATGACCCAGAAAGCTGGACAAACGCTGGCCCCCTCAGCCTTTGACTGGAGTTAACCATCCAGGGTCCTTTACCTTTTACCTTTAGTCATTGTATACATTGATAGGATAGTGTAGATTCAGAAACTTCATGCTTCTTCATCAGGTGCTATTGGGAAGGAGAGATATGTAGAAATGAGGAGAAAAACATCATCATGGAATTGTAAAGTGGCATCTAGTGTCATAAATGTGAGCCAAGTGGGCCAATTCAGGAGGGGAAGGTGTAAAAGCTAGGCAGGCATACCCAGTGATGTTTCAAGCTCACGTGAAAATTCTCATATGCTTGCACACTTGAGAAATGGTGGCAGATGATGACCTGCATCAGAAGTGGTTAACCAGTTCCAGTGGAAGAACAGTCAAAAGAGAGAGGTACTATTGTAATAACCTGCAGTTTTATAATAGTATATATTTAAAGTAGATTAATAAATGAGCAAATTAAGTTAATTTGGATGTGCAGAAAACATTAAAAATAAGTTTAAGGAACCACAGAAAGATGGGAAGCAAGTCAAGTTTTAAAATGTTAAAACGATTATAAAATTACTGAAATGTATACATTTAAAAGGGACGTGGGTGGCGCTGTGGCTTAAACCACAGAGCCTAGGACTTGCCGATCAGGTCAGCAGTTCGAATCCCCACAACGGGGTGAGCTCCGTTACTCGGTCCCTGCTCCTGCCAACCTAGCAGTTCGAAAGCACGTCAAAGTGCAAGTACATCAATAGGTACCACTCCGGCGGGAAGGTAAATGGCATTTCTGTGCACTGCTCTGGTTCACCAGAAGCAGCTTAGTCAAGCTGGCCACATGACCTGGAAGCTGTACGCCGACTCCCTTGGCCAATAAAGCGAGATGAGCACTGCAACCCCAGAGTCGGTCACGATTGGACCTAGTGGTCAGGGGTCCCTTTATACATTTAAAAATAATAAAATATTTTTAAGAGAGAGAGAGAGAGAGAGAGAGAGAGAGAGAGAGAGGGAAGGAGGGGGGTACGGTTAGGCTAGTGAAGAGCTAATCAAGGGGAGACATGATAGCAGTGTCCAAGTATCTGAAAGGCTGTCATACAGAAACAGGAGCAGACTTTTTCTCTGTTGCTCCAGAAGTCAGAAGTAATAGGTATGAGTTGCAAGGAAGGATATTTTTGCTAAACATTAGGAGGAACATCTTAATGATAAAAGCAGTTTGATGGTGTAGGTGGTGGGCAGTCCTTGGCTGGAGCTACTCTAGCAGAAGCTAGTCAGCCATCTGCACAAATGCTATAGATGCATCCTGATTGAGCACGACAGATTAAATGACCTCCCAAATGTCTCCCATGTTTGTAGTCCAACCATAGGATACATACATATTTATATAAAGTGTGGCCACCCATGAGACATGCGGTGGAATGGTTAGAGTGCTGGACCAAGAACTCTAGGAGACCAGGGTTCAAATCCCCACTCAGCCATGAAGCTCACTGGAAGACCTTGGGCCTGTCTCTCACTCTCAGCCTAAGCTAACTCACAGGGTTGTTGTGAGAATGGAATGTGGAGTAAGAGGGACCATGTATGCCCCATTGAGATCCTTGAAAGAAAGGGAAGGGTATAAATGTAATAAATAAGTGTGAAGAGCATCTTTGCTGGTTCAAGCTGAAGATCTATCTAGCCCAGTGCCCTAACTATGGTCAGTAAGATGTCTCTGAGCACATAAAAGGAGAGCATGTTTGTGATGACAACTCCCTGTTTTATTACCCCTGGTGTCTGGTATTTAGTAGTATAATAACTCTGTACATGGGGCTTACTTTTGGGTAAGGGGTGGAGAACCTGTGACACTCCAGGGGTGGTTGGATTCTCACCAGCCCCAGACCACAGGGTAAATGGTCAGGAATGCTGGGAACTGTAGTTCAGCATCTAGAGGGCTGCCAGTTCCCCACCCTCAGTTTAGCTATTCTAGCCAATAGCCAATGAGATATATCCTCCCTGCATTGTCTAATCCTTTGTGGGGTTGGGGAAAATCTAATGGCCACGGAAATCATGGAGGTGAATTCCGTAAGTTAGCTGTGAATTGTGTGAAGAAAATGTATTGATTGATTGATTGATTGATTGATTGAATTTACATCCCACCTTTCCTCCCTAAAGAGGGTAGGCCAGCAAATGCTTCAGAAGATGCAGGAGAGCCAAGGCTATTTCTAGGCAGAGAACTATGGTACAGGCACTGCCTTTCCCCCTTGCCAGCAGAATAGAAGTGATATAATATCAGCAGCGGAAGTAGCAGAATATCACATTGTACTTCCTATTCCAAAATAGGACCATGGGGAAAGGGGCACTGGGGAAATAATGCTTTATAGAGGGACAAGTATGTCAGAGGGCCCAGCAGTTCTTCCTGTTACATCTTAGTGACACTACCTATTTGCAACTCTCTTCTCAACAAAATGGTAATCTCTTTGGTTGGTCCTCATCCAAATGAAGGTCACTCAAAGAGCATGCCAGTATTAGATGTTGCCTTCCTTTAAACAAGAGCAGCTATTGAATTTGACAAGTTGAATTTGACAGACAGTAAAATATAGGCACTGTAAAAGACATTAACATGCTCCCTGACAGGCTGACAACCTAATGAGTTGTTTATTGTGTCCCTGGAGCAATTAAAGGAATAGTAAATGAGGCTGTTTCTCCAAGCAACTGGGAAATCTGCAGATAGAAAAGAAACCCATCTTGTGGAGAATACATACATATCAAATAATTACCCATTTTTTTAAAAAAGCACACAGGAAACATAAAGTCTGAAGCATACATTTGTAGTATAAAGATAACACCACTCTTTGTTAGGGCCATAGTTAATTGCTCCCAATATTGTTGCCCCCTTCATGAGCTATGAATCCGAGGTCATTCAAAATAAATAGATCAGTGATGCACACAACAAAATTCATTCCACCTTTTGCCATTTTAAAGACTGCTTCCTTAAAGGTTCCGTAACATTTTTTTAAAGCAGCAACTTTATATTCCTGTCACCTGAGATTCAACAGCAGAGGCAGCAAAACAGCCAACCACCATTCCCTCGACCCCCAAATGATGCCAATTCTGTCTTTTTCCAGGGCATTTTCTTTTGTGTGAAGAGAACATGGCTGCCACCATATCTCTGTGGTGGCTGCCATATTTTTTACCCCCAAATATGCCTTGAATGACCCTGCATTCAAGTCATTTGTGAGTCAAAATGGTGTCTGTCTTGCTTAGAGCAGATCTGTATTGTGACCTGTATGCCATGCCAAGTGGCAGCAATATCATTTTCAAAAGCAAATGCAGTGGTGCCTCGCAAGACGAAATTAATCCGTTCCACGAGTCTCTTCGTCTTGCGGTTTTTTCGTCTTGCGAAGCACGGCTATTAGCGGCTTAACGGCTATTAGTGGCTTAGCGGCTTAGCGGCTATTAATGGCTTAGTGGCTTAGCAGCTTAAAGAAAAAGGAAACAAACTCGCAAGAACTCGCAAGGCGTTTCGTCTTGCGAAGCAAGCCCATAGGGAAAATCGTCTTGCGAAGCGACGCAAAAACCGAAAAACCCTTTCGTCTTGCGCGTTTTTCGTTTTGCGAGACATTCGTCTTGCGGGGCACAACTGTAATTAAATATGTTTGAAGAAACTACCACATCCATTAGGGCTGGCCCACCCATGAGACAAGGTGAGGCGACGGCCTCAGGCAGCAGAATCCACAGGGGCTTCATATCCCAATGTCCATCTTTCTTCCCTGCTTCCCTCACCCCTTGTTCCCTGGTGTGGAGAGAAGTGTCATTTGGATTCTGCCTCAGGTGCCAAATTGTTTTAGACTGGCAATGGTGGTAAACATCCTACTGCATTAGGATGCTGCAACTAAGCGTGTTTGCACAGAGATGTGTTCCCTTGGAATCCACCAGCCTATCTACATGGATTTAGGTTTCAAATACCAATGTGTGTGTGTGCATATGTGTGTCTTTTACCATGTTAAAGTCTACAGATCTGGCATTTTCTTATCTTTATGACAGCAAGCATTGTCTTAATTCTTGTCCCAGAGTCTGTGAATGACATTTCTGTATTCACTTTAAGCAAGAGGGTATGCTTGAGGGTATGTATTAATGAAACAGAATTATGCTCCTTAAGGTGAAGCAGCTATTGATGAGACACACTTGTAAACTGTGGCCCGGGTTCAAAAATGTCCTTGCACAGTAGTGGGCTACATGCCTACAGAAGTGTTTTAAGGGCAGGGGGGAGATGGGAAGAGAGTGTTGACATCAAGCTGTGCTTCTGGGTAAAAAAACAACAACAACTCCCAGTGACAATTGGCCTGGGAGTTCTAACTTGTATTATTCTTCAGTTTGGGTCATAGCTGTACTGCAGACGTAGAAGCCTGTTTCAGATTGAGAGCTAGATTCCCATCTGGGGCAACCTTCTGGTGATCAGTGGCGAGTGTGTCTCCATGCTGCCTGGGGCTGGTGTGTTTGTGTGCACTCCTGCATGCGCCAGGGATGGGGTGAGGCAAGATGAGAGAGCTCACTGCACCCGTCCAGCCCCTGCTGTCACTGGAGCAACACCAGCCCCAAGCATCTTGATTGTTGTGCCCTCCTCATGCCGCCCTTCCTGGATCCAAGGCCTTGCAAGGCTCACAGGAGGCTGGTATTGAAGGGATCATGGTTACCACATCCCCACATCCCTCCCCAAGCGACCTTGCAAGGCTCGGATCCGAAGAGTGTGGCACAAGATGGGTGCAACAACCACACACCCCTCACCAGCAAAGGCAAGACTGGGACTGAAGGGTGCATGGCTGCTGGGTCCCCACGCCACCACCACTCCCAGCAGCCTTGCAATCTAGGGAGGGTGGTGGTGCCTGCCTGTGCAGGGGGGAGCCCAATCAGCTGAGAGCACTGAGGGGGTGCAAAGCAGGTGCCCCCATGCTGGCACCCCCAGCGTGGCCCAGCCTGGTGGCTCCTCTCTGTGAGCATTGGTTCCTCTGACATCGGGAGAGGAGTGCTGGTCTGCACCACACTGTGGGTGCCTGCGGGGGCGGGGGTACCTGCTTCACGCCCCCTCAAAAATCCGCTTCCAGGGCCATGGCTCCTCTGGCACCTCCCACGCTATGCCACTGCTGGTGGCCACATGCAGGGATGGATTAATCTATCAATTTCGGTTCTGAGTTTCTCATTTTTCCAGCCTTAAATTTAGTTCTTCAGATTCCAGCAGAGATTTGCAAAACGTTTTAAATTCTTGTGGAAATTTGTCAGCGTATGAAATTTCTCCCAAAAAGCACATTTTTTTTTGTATGCTGTAATGTTTGAACCTTTGGGAGAAAGCTTCTCTAATATAATTTCACTAAAATGTGCACATTTCTCCCCAATAGACGCATTTTTGTGCATATTGTTTGGTTGCTTTGCAAAATTTGGACAAGTGTGAGTTTCAAAGGATTGTTGTGTTTCAGTTCATGCATTGGTTTAAGAAGTGCAGATTAGGCAATTTCTCATTAGCATGCAAACAAAATTGTATTTCTCCTCAGTCGCTAGCCACATGCATGGGGTGAGCGGAGCTGGAGGCAAAAGCAGGCGAAGCAACATGTTATACACACGGCTACATGCCTCTTCATTCAGGTAACCAAGGGGCGTTCTCAAAGACACACCCCAGCCAGGCAGAAACTCAGTGAGGGTGCACGCACAGACATTGTAATGCAATAGTAGTATCTAACAGCTGCAAACTATCCTCAGCTGAGACTGAGTTAGATTTCTTTTACCTAAATGCCATAATGCAGCCTTCACCAAGCTGGTGTCCCCCAGATGTTTTGGACTACAGTAGCCATCAGTTATGGTATCTGGAGCTGATGGGAGTTGTAGTCCAAAGCAACACTTGGAGGGCACCAGGTGGGCAAATACCATCCTCATGGGAAATGACTTGCCATACATTGCTGCATATGGAAGACTCTGGGAGAATCATCGTAGCAGTCGGAACATAGTGATGTGGGTCAGGCGTACAAACTGCTGTGGTGCTTCACTTTCATTAAAGCTTATGAATAAGATATTCTGAACGAGGCTATGGGACCAGTTACACACTGAGTTTTTCTGTGTTCTCGAACAATTCACAGCCCTGCAAATTCACAAACCAGAACTTTAGTGCTTCTGAGCTGTATCATAGATTTGCTACTCAGGGCTATTCAGAGTTCCTGAGTGACTTCACAGTTAGGCTATTAGGCAATTTCAGCTATTCAATATTCTTGAACTCCATTCATGGAATTCAACTATTATGAGTCATTTCTTTGTGTGCATTAGAACATCCTGCACTGCCTTGGGAACCCTTATATAAAGCAGAGGCATGGATTATTATCTAGTTGGGTTTAAAGTCTTCTTCTTCACTTTTCTTTTCGTGAGACTTTTCCTGCAGGACTCACGGTTCGATTATTGGACCAAAAATAGTGATGGTGGGGTGCTCTAGATGTTTGGAGGTATTCGGTATTTGTGAATTCAGATACAAACTGACCTGATTCACACCCAGCAGACAAATGTGTAGATTAGAACACAGCTGCCTTTTGGATTTGCACTTCTCTTAATTTTGCAGTTCTCAGCTTAAAAAAACACCAAAAACCTAACCCCAAATGCATTTCGAAAATGCATATATTGAGATAAGATTTGTTTAGAAATGGATGTGTGTTTTGAGATAAAATCCATTTAGAAATGTGCATTTTGTGAGAAAATTCATTCAAAAAGATGCATGTAAATGTGGGTTTTGATATACATTTGAGGGCAGTTTTTTTTTGTTTTGTTTTTTACAGTTTAATGCAGAAGTACATCAGAAACTGGACTTACAATTGCAAAAGTGGCATGGACTGGAAATAGCCCTAGAGGAAATGTTTATTTTTTGGAATCATATTTAGTATTGTTTCCCCCTACTTGTTGATGCTTTGCTGCCTATTTGATCATTGGATTATATAAATACATTATGTAACCACATGGATTTGGCTTCATTATGGCATCACTGAGTGCAAGTGATGTCAATGGTGCCACTTCAGAAAGTAAGTAAGGAAGAAAGTAAATGTACAGGTGGTCAATTTTGGATGATTCATTCAGAATGATTTTATTTCTTTAAATGTTCATAGTGGGTGAATATTTTTTATATATATTTCTCCTCATTTCACACATTATTCTGTGACTAAAACCCACCCACTGAGAGAGGGATATATATATGCGCTACATTTGACTCAAGTAACTTGCCATAGGTTGTGTGATATTAAGTCAGTGTTGAATGTGATAAGCAATAACTGCATCCTGGTCTTAGGTGAAGCGATTTCCATTGGGGCATGTATCTCAGATACATGCCAGAAAGTCCACTGCCTACCAGCAGCATGTATGTAATATTACCTCCCATCAAGTGGGATTTTTCAATATGCAGTTAGATATGACTCAAAGTGTCAGGGAAATTCCAAATGAGAAATAGTTTTTTTGTTAATCCCAAAGTCTTCAACTGCATTACAATTAGTTCCTTGGGATCGATAGGAATCTCACATTTTGTCTACAATCAGGACACCCTGAGTTATAATTTATCTTGTGATTGACATTCATGCTGCATGCTCTGTGCTCCAAACTGATATTAAAAGCAATATTAACTGAGTAGTTGTTTAAAAGGGGCAGTTGCTTGGAAACTCTGTGTGTGAGTGTGTGTGTGTGTGTGTGTGTGTGTGTGTGTGTGTGTGTGAGAGAGAGAGAGAGAGAGAGAGAGAGAGAGAGAGAGAGAGAGAGATTTGGATACAATGCTAAACTCTGGTTTCATGGTAACTGAAGGAGTCTGCATGAACCTTGTGCTCCCAAGCTCCTCTCTCGAGACTCTTCCTCTAGTGTAGCCATGAGGAAGATTTCATTTGCTCCCACATTTGAACTAACCAGAGTTCCCCATTACATTAAAAATACACACATGTAAGGACATGAGAAGAGCCTTTGCTGGATCACCCCAAGGCCTATCTAGTCCAACATACAGCGGCCAAGCAGTTGCCTATCAGAAACCTTCAAGAAGGAACTGAGCACTACAGTACTCTTCCTACTTAAGTATTCCAGCAACTGATGTTCAGAGACATACTGCAGTCATTAGGAGACATTGATAGCATTATTCCCAAAGCAGCCAAGCCATGGTCCATCAACAGAGAAAGTTGAGCAGACGCATAGAATCTCTGCCTTGCTTCCCTTTTATCCTTCCCACTCTTGATTGCTGCACCTGAAGTTTGCTGCAGTTGAACAGCTGTGCCTCTCAACTAGATGAAGCAAGTGATCCCTGAGCCTAATCTAGCTGCACGACCATAGCTTTCTACCAGACCTAATGAGCCCCATGATCTCCACCTGGTCCACTAGTAAGCTGGGCTGTGTTCTCTTGCCTGCCTCAGTCTCCTGGAGTGCACTTTCTGCTGTTCCCAACTCCTCAAGAGCCTGCTGTGTCTGGTTCTGTTGTTGTGTCCACCTCCCCTGGCTTTCCTGAACTGCCGGCTGCCTCACGACATCCTCTGGGGTCCCGTGAGTATCTCTCAAGTGCCCAAACTCCCCTTCCCCATTTTCAGCTTGTGCCACTGTGTACTAACCATGCCTACATCCATTGCCAGGATCCTCTTCCCCTTCCTTGGTGACACCTAAGTCTAGTAACATCTAGAGGCCACAGGTTCCCCACTCTTGGTTTAAAGTAAATGTGATCCCCCAAGTCCAGACATAACTGCTAGCTATTTTTAATTTTAAACTGGAAACCAATGCTTGTAGTCTCTTCCTCACAGCTGCTCTAGTGAAGGGGAGGGGAAGAGTTGGGAGCCTGAGCTCATGCGATTCATTCACATAATGCTAAACCATAGGTAAATGTAAAGGGACCCCTGACCATTAGGTCCAGTCGTGACCGACTCTGGGATTGTGTAGCTCATCTCGCTTTATTGGCTGAGGGAGCTGACATACAGCTTCCGGGTCATGTGTCCAGCTTCTGGCGAACCAGAGCAGCACATGGAAACGCCGTTTATCATCCCGCCGGGGCGGTACCTATTTATCTACTTGCACTTTGATGTGTTTTCGAACTGCTAGGTTGGCAGGAGCAGGGACCAAGCAATGAGAGCTCACCCCATTGTGGGGATTTGAACCGCTGACCTTCTGATTGGCAAGCCCTAGGCTTTGTGGTTTAACCCACAGCACCACCTGTGTCCCTTAACCATAGCTTAGTCCTACATTCAAGCCAGCCCAGAGAGTGGAAGCGAGCAAGTGAGTGAGGCATTAGCAACTTTCAAGGTTTTTTCTCCAGATTGTCATAAAATATAAGATTCTTTATTGCTGGGAAACCAGAAGATTTTTTAAAGTAGTTCTATGATAATTTTGGGGTTCCTTTATGCCATCAGCTTCTATCAAACAGTAATTGTAACTGTGATGATATGATTCAGTTGTGTGAAATGTCTACTCTGGATCAGCCATCATGGATCTAATAATAATAATAAAATTTATTGTTTATACCCCGCCCATCTGGCTGGGTTTCCCCAGGCACTCTCGGTGGCTCCCAACAGAATATTAAATACACGATAAAACATCAAACATTAAAAACTTCCCTAAACAGGGCTGCCTTCAGATGTCTTCTGCAAGTCAGATTCTTATTTATTTCCTTGATATCTGGAGGGAGGGCGTTCCACAGGGTGGGCGCCACTACCGAGAAGGCCCTCTGCCTGGTTCCCTGTAACCTTACTTCTCGCACCCATCAACGTAGTCAGGTTTCTCAGAATGCTTAACCCTTGACTAGTTGAGTGGATTGTGTGAAGTAGCACTGAGAAAACAAGAGTGCAATTTTACACATTCCCGCTTAGAAGTATGTTCCATTGAATTCAGTGACATACTCCCAGGTAGGATTGCAGCCTATAGCGTTTTAAATATGAGGTTTTGTTCTTAAAAAAATACATTTCTAGATTCTATGGCTCTGCACATAAAACAAAAAGCAAAGCAGCAATATGGCTTCTACAATCCTGGTTATGAAAGCTGTAAGTAAATAAGGAAAACAAGTGCTGTTGTAAACAAGTACCGCTTGTGTGCTTCCCATAGGTATCTGGTTGGCTGCAGTGGGAATAGGATGCTGGACTGGATGGGTCACTGGCCTGGTCCAAGAGGCGCTTATTAGGCTCTGGTTTTTAAATAGCCAGCGTGCATTAAGTAGATACACAGGGAGGCCATTTTAAACTGGAAACATGGGAAGTTACCTTGTCAGACTTCTTGTCCATCTGCCCAAGTTATGCCTAATCTGGTCGTGGCTCTCCAAAGTCACAGGTGGAGGTCTTTTGCATCACATGAGCCTCTTTCGGTGGAGGTGCCCAGGACTGTATCTGGGATCTTCTTCACGCAAAGCATTGCCACTCACCACCCCACACTTAAGTGGAGCAACTCCCTCCCTCCCGAAAAAGCAGACTCCACCACTCCAAAGAAAGGAATAAAGAATATCAACAAGTTTATAACCTTGCAACTTGGGGACGTGGGGGCGGGAATTCCACCCCCCCCCAATATAAGAAAAAATGAAAGAGAAGTGCTTTGCATACATCCTTCTTTCTTAGTGGTGCAGCAATAAAACTGCCAGGACATTTGCAAAGCTAAGCAGGGCCTGGTATGGTTTCATATTGGATGGGGCACTACATTCCTGCATTGCACAGGATTGGACTAGATGACACTTGGGGTCCCTTCACAATAACTTTTTAGGGTAGGGCACTTTTATTTCTAGTTTAGAGTGTTTGTGTATTAGATCGTGCGATAGTATTTTTAAAAAATGAACTGTTGTTCTTAGCTGCCATTGCCATTGGAAGAGATTTGCTCAACAGTTTGCTTTGCTGTCCATTAAAAAATGGGATGCATCCCTTGGAAAACTAGGTTGTTTTTTGGTCCACAGCAGAGTCTGCTGTCCCATGTTGAATTAAGCCACACAGATTCAAGGAGCATGGGGGCTGCGGAGATGGGACACACAGCCACTGTGTAAATGTCTCCTTACTGCCAAAATATAAATGTCTGATTCAATATGTAGAAAATGCATGCTATCACAAGTCTTTGTAGCATACACATAAAAAAAGAGAGAGCAACATGTGAAGTGGCTTGGCTGTTTTTCGTTTCAAGTGTGTGAAGTAGGAATTGAGATGGTTAAAGGCAGGGTTCTTGATGTCAACATTTTGTTGATGCTTTAAATGTTATGAAGGCGCACAGTATGGGTCTGAAACATGTGTTGACTAAAACATTTATTAAAACGAATAGGATATGAGCTTTGCTGAGATCTTCTGAATCATCATTGCATTGTATACTGCTAGCCGCCAGAGGGCACCAGAGTATCAGTAGTGTTGCACCAAAGTCCTATTTCCTGCTGAGAGTAAGTCAAGAGGGGATTTAATTCACTGAAATATACATTCTGTTTTATAACATTGCTTCGGTTATTCCACTGCAGGAGAGTTATCACCACAGTGGTGCACCAGAGGATATTTCTCTCACTTACTGTCTGCCGCTCCTATGAGCTCAGTGGCAAGGACATATTTCCTGTTAAACCCTGTAAGGCCATAAGGGCTGGAACATGCTGATTCTAGAGCTGTGGTGAAATTGTGACAGACAAGTTAATTTCTTTGAAAAAGCTAAAGAGAACTCTTTGAGTTTTTCAGTCTAAAGCTGCACCAATACTTTTGGGTAACTGCCAGCAGTCCAGTGACCTGGCAGGGTCCACCTGCATGGAAACTGGCCTTGGTCCCCTCATATTGAGCAGGTGGGTCTAGGAGCTGCCATTTTCTTTTGCCACGAGGCTCTGGGAAATTTAGATGGTGGCTCCCATCTGGTGCTTGCTTAGAGAGTGCTGCCCCAGAAGCCCCTGGGCAGTGTGTGGTTAGGGACACCCAATTTCCATTGACCTTGGTGCAATTTATTGTTTGGATAAAATCTGCTCCTCCTGCTCCTCCTCCTCCTCCTCCTCCTCCAAATCATAGAATTGTAGAGTTGGAAAGCAACCCCGAGGATCATCTTTTCCAGGGTTGCACAACTGGCGGCCCTCCAGATGTTGTTGGACTACACCTCCCATCATCCCTGATCGCTGGCTATGCTGGCTGGGGCTGATGGGAGTTGTAGTCCAGAAACATCTGGAGGGCCGCATGTTGTCCACCCCGATCTAGTCCAACCTCCTGCAATGCAGGAATGTGCAACTGTGTGGAGATTAAACCTGTAACCTTGGGGTTACCTGCTTCTGTTTCTGCTTCGGGCATTGACTACCACAAAATTGCTTGTCCATGCTGTGGTTTTTTAAATAATCTTAAAGGAATAGTATAGAGATCCTGCTATGTGGTTGTATGTATATGTATGACATGCTCTAACACATGCACATTTATGGGATTTTGAGTAGGCAAACGATACAAAGCAAGGTCACAGTTTTTGTCAGAGGGCAAGTGTAGGCAGGACTGCAGCCTGAATATGGTGTTGAGCTACACAGCTGGTCCCATTCAGCATCCTCCAGGAACATCAGTGACACACTAAGAGCCCCTGCAGACTGGATTTTTCTGCAACAGGTAGTTGATGCAATAATAGTGCATTAGTGAGAGCCAGTGTGGTGTAGTGGTTAAGAGTGGTAGGCTCATAATCTGGGGAACCGGGTTCACGTCTCCGCTTCTCCACATGCAGCTGCTGGGTGACCTTGGGCCAGTCACACTTCTCTGAAGTCTCTCAGCCCCACTCACCTCACAGAGTGTTTGTTGTGGGGGAGGAAGGTAAAGGAGCATGTTAGCCACTTTGAGACTCCTTAAAGGGAGTGAAAGGCGGGATATCAAATCCAAACTCCTCTTCTTCTAGCGATGGTTTTATGATGGACCATCCACAACTTAATTCTGCTTCGTAAGTTGTTCTGGGATGCTTCCCCAATGTTACAGCAATATTGCCACTGGGAGGGTCACTCTTGCTCTGCAGCATAACAAAAGTGAGACAAAAAGCAATCCAGGATATTTGTGATGTACGAAGTTACAAGATTTGAGCAGAGAGCTAGGGGACATGCACTGATTGGAAAGAAAGCAGCATGTCCCCCTTGAAACTTGGGCAGCCTCAAATATTATTCAAAAGTAGGATTGTGTATAGCCTCCCCAATAACATCACAAGCTCAAATAATCATGAATGCAAAATAAAAGGGCTGTCTGGACAGACCCTATCACTGCAGTGCTATGCATGTCTACTCAGGAGTAAGTCCAATGGGGCTCACTTCCAGGTGAGTGAGTATAGCATTGTAGCCCGAGGCTGACATTGCAACATGTTTAAGCATGTCCATCTTTCTTCAGAATGGGTAGTAGGGCTTGATTACCCAGCAACAGACAGACATTATTATTGTTTGTTAGATTGCATTTTATTAAACATTCCAGCTCATTCTGGCTTCTCTAGACCCTCCTTTCAGAAGCAATACAAGCATGCCTCAGAGGTTAATGACAGGAAATTATTGTCATTACATTGGCCCTTCAGAGACACCACTGCATTATGTTCAGCGTATGAAAAAATGTGCTAAGGTGATTGCAGAAAGATGGATGGGTTTTTGTTTTTTTATTAGTTGTAGAGTTGGTCAGGGAGGGGGAATTGCCATAGTCTATAGAGATTTCATCTCTTTCTCTCCAGGCTGTCTATCTAGATGTGAAAGGGTCCAAAGTGTCCATTCCTGGCATTGGGTAATTAGTACAGATTGGGGATTCTGCTAGTTTACCGCCTGACTTGCTGCCCAGCCATCTCCCTGCTTGAGCTGTCACAGCTGGTTTCAGTGGTGGTGTTGAGGACTCCCACACTGCTGGTGTTGGCGGACTTCAACATCCATGTTGAAATGGTTAGCTCTGGGGTGGCTCAGGACTTCATGAGGACCCTGGGGTTTTCCCAACATGCCATTGACCTAATTTACATGGCAGGTCACACCTTGTTTTATCAGCTGGGCAGAAGAAGGTGATCTGAAAGTGGGGGTACTGGCAAGGCCTTTGTCAGGGTCAAATCACTTCCTGGTGAAATTTAAGAGGCTGATGGATCTAATAGTTTTGCAAACAGCCCTTGGGAATTTCCCGACTGATATGACATGCTCTGGTAACCTCTAGGTTAGATTACTGCAATGGGAATGCCCTTGAAGATGGTTTGGAAACTTTAGCTGATACAGAATTCAGCAGCAAGGTTGCCCGCTAGGGCAGGATGGTTTGAGCATATTACACTGATCTTTGCCTGACTGTATTGACTACCACTTAGTTTCCAGGCCCAATTCAACATGCTGGTTTTGACTACCTCTCCCCATATGAACTAATCTGGCTTTTCTGCCACCCATAATTTGAGAGCTATCCCCAGGGAGGCTTGCCTGGTGCCTTCATTACATATCTTTTGGTGCCAGACAAAAACGTTTCTCTATAGCCAGGCCTTTGGCTGATTAAACATTCTATGGCTTTTTTAAAAAAAAATTGTGGGAGGGAGGTTATTGAGGTCTTTTGTGGTTTTTTTTAGTATTTAGTATTCTAATTTTGTATTTTGATGTTATGTGTGCTCTTTGGATGAAGGGCAGTATACTAATAATAATAATATTAATAATAATAATGGTAGATGAAAGAAGCAACATGCAAAGAGAATATGAAGGAGCAGACACCAGGCCCACTGCTTCCTTCAACAACAATAATAAAATATTTAAGCAGGAACCATAACTGCACCCGAAAAGGCACAGACAGAGGCCACTTTGCTGGATTTTCTCGAGGTGAGAATAAACAGTCAATTAAGTCTGTTTCCAAAAAAATTGGACAGTTATTTTTTAGAGGTTTGGTTATAATAAATTTAATAACCACTGTCTTAGGAAATTATACAAATTCACAGCTCAACTAACAGATCGATGCAGTGCAGCAGGAGTTGCTAATATGCTACCCTGAATGCTAGACTACAGACTACAGCCAGAAAGGTCAGTGGCCAGGCAGTTTTAGTCGAACAACTGGAGGGGACTGCATTGCCACTCCTGCAGTACTAGATTGGAGTCATCTTCTGTGATTGTCTAGGTCCTGATCTCTCCCAAATGTTACCCAGACTGCGCTTGAAAGGGCTGTGGAAAACAGTATATTTAAGCAAAGGTAGTCCTTCACCAACAAGCAATTTTATAGCTTGATTCTGTAGACCACAACAATCAATGGGCGGTATTGAACTAAGTTTTATTCAGAATAGACCCACTGAAATTTTCTGGCCTAACTTAGTCATGTTCATTAATTTCTCCTCTCAGTAGTGGTTAGTTGAATGACACCCCATGAATTTAGCATGGTATTATTTTCCCCTATTTTTTCCCCTGCCACTTGGGATTTTCTAATGACAAAGGCCATAAATGTTGCCTTTAACACCTTCAGGCATTCAGAGAAGGCTTTTTACATGCACATTTCCCAAAATAAATGTTGATCTAAATATAATAGCACATTGGGGAGCGTTCATTACCACAGCTGGCTTGTCAGCAGAATCTGAGACCCCACGAAGGATGTATAAACACTAATATTTATATGCTCTTTATTGCTTTAAGTGCTGAGTGAATTAATTCTCACTGTGCTCCTGTGAGCAGTAGAAAGGAAAGGCACCACCTCATTCGTGGCCAAAGGTGCAGCAGCTGCTCAATTGTGCATGGCGGCAATATGTGATGGGGCACAGGAGATTTATTTGCATAGTTTCCAGTGAAGAAGGTTTAGGGAAGGAGAGTGTGATAAACTAAGCTGGAATGTATCCTGGAGAGGAGGAGCCACTATCAGTGGTCGAGTACTAGTTTTGCATGCAGAGAATCCAAAGTTCACTTCACAATCTCCAGTTAAAAGATCTCAAGTAAAAGACCTCTGCCTGAATGTCTGGAGAGCCATTTTTTAGTAGGCAGTACTGGCTTGATGGGCCAATTGACTGGTTCAACATAAGGCAGCTTCATATATTTAGTTTATAAGGCCATGTCAAGGGTTTCCATCCCTTGATTACAGTCATTTGTAGGACCATAGATAGATGTTTTATACCAGGGTCAGACTGTCCGTTTAGCTTTCTGTTAGCTATGCTAGCAGCAGCTCCTCAGAGTCTCTTGCATGACCTGTTTCCTGAGCTTTTATTTTGTTTCTTTTTCCCATTATGGAACTCAAGGCGGCACACATATGGGGTGGGATTCTCTTGACAAGTCCCATCAGCACATGTCCTGCATGAAGGCACCTGCTTGCTCAATGGGCTTTCCCTCTTCTCCTCCCCTGCCCCCTTCCAGGAGAACCCCTAGAACAGCTCATAGTGGGTAGAGAGGGGGGATTGTTCCATCTGGCATTCTGCAATATTTGTGCTGCTGGGACGTTCGCCATAGCACAGCATTGCATTCCACCCCTGGTCCCCCATCCGGACATTGACTAGACCTAGTCTTGCTTGGCTTCAGCAAATTCCTGAATATTCATTCAGCAGCTAACATACAAAGTCATAGGACCCACTTAGTGAATATATTATGTGGTCAAGTCACTGTATGGTAGCAAGCAAGTTTCACGGTATACAAATCACTGAAATTATCCAGACAATACAGTAGACAACAAAACCGTTCTCCAGTCAAAATAGGGAGATATCTTCAGGATTAAAACTTCGTTCAACAAATGGAGAATAGGTATGAATGGCAGCTAAACGCCCCATGTTGTTGTTGTTGTTTAGTTGTTTAGTCGCGTCCAACTCTTCGTGACCCCATGGACCAGAGCACTCCAGGCACTCATTAACATTCTTGTTGGGTTTTTTCTTCATAGGAGTATTGTTACTATGAACCCTGAAAATGTATTAAATTGATATGAAATTAAATGATTAATATTGGACCCCCTAAACAATATAGTTGAAATACCCATTGAATTCCATTGGATGATCTCATACATCTGACAGCAAACGTGGGATTTTCCAATGGAACTCAACAGTGTCATGCAGGTGCACTTCCACTCATATGATGATACAGTATGATGAGATTCCCCCTTCCTCTTCACTCCACTGCAGCCCTCCTCCCACACACACTTTGTGTACCATTAGGAGCATAGGAAGCAGCCTTACACAGAGTCAGACCATTGGTCCATCAAGCTCAGTATTATCTACACTGACTTTCAAAGGCTTGCTAGGACTTCAGATGGGATTCTCTTTTTCCCCCCAGAAGATTTAATATTATTATTATTATTATTATTATTATTATTATTATTATTATTATTACTATAAAAATATAATAGGCTGCTTTTCAGCCCAGAGTCTCCAAGGGTGATGTTAACAAAGTTCACATAATATCAGAGCACGTAAAAACCACAAAAATACTAAAACAAGTAGCAGTGAGGCTGAAAATAAGAACAGCAGACAAAATTTACCATTCTAAAAGCTCTTAGCAAGAGCTGATCAAGTAAGAAGGTTCCACCTGGCGCTGAATATACCTCTGATTTAGCACATGTTAGATGAATTTGTTGAATAGCTTGAGTTTATTCTTTTGCAGAATTTGCCATTTTGTGTTCAAAGTTTTTCTTTCGTTTTGATGGGAACAACAGAACAGAACAAGGGCTAAGCTCAAGTTGTGTTTGTGAGGAAGCCCCACTCCGGTCCTCCTGTGTTTTCCTTGCGCTCGGAAGAAACCACCCATTTGTTTTTTTGCTCTCCCAGCGCTACCTGGAGATGCCAGGGATTGCCCCAAAGAACTTCTGCGTGCAAGGCTGGAGCTTTACAACTGAACTACAGCCCTTCCTTCAGCTAAAGCCAATGACTGGTGGTTGCTAGCTATTCTCTTGTGTGCAGTGGCACTATTCTCTATGGTCATGGCCTCAAAAATGACCGCTCTCTCTATTCGCAAACATGTTCCAACAGGCTTCTTAAGTTGAGATCTTTCCTAGTCTGTATTGGAAATGTTTTAGAACTTGTTTTTATTGCTTTATCACTTGTTGTTTGGCATCCATGGCTCTTTGGGGAGGATGGGCAGGATAGAAATTTAAATAAATGAATGTTGCACTTATCCAAATGCAAGTAAACAGTTACCTTTTAGAAGAGAGCATCTTACTTAAAGCTGTTCCTGTTTGTTTTGCTCTTCCAAGATTTTTCTTTCGCGAAGAGTATAATTTTACAATGTTTTATATTTAGGGTGTGTGGAAGCCTGAGAATCCAGTTCCTCTCCCAGAAGTGTTAGTGTAAACATCTGGTTTCTTTGGTGGCATTCACCAAACTGTTCAGTGCCAATACAAGCCCTTGAGAACCTGGTCTTGATAGACTTTGAGGTGTGAAAGCAATGGTTTGATCTTAACTGTAGAAAGGATGGGGGCAGACAGCAGCTCTAAATGCTTAATTTACACCAAACCTGCTGACTCATCCACAGAAACACATGCACAATGAGCTTTCAGACTACTGAGGCATTAAAAGTGGTCTTTATCAACTGGTGCCTAATTAAGTTTGAATGTCTTTCCTAGTTGTTTCCTTCTTCATTTCTGCTTGGGTTAGGATGGGAGAGATGTTAGGTGTGTTGCACTTGATACTAATTGGTTCAAGCCACCACATGTTTAGATAGGAAATGAACATCCAGATAATTTGCCATTCCACTCTCACTGCTCACATTTGCTTTGGCAGAAGTATCTGTCGATTCTGATCATTCTAGCTGATGGGAAGGAAAATGAATTTGGTTTTCCCAGAGAAATCTATACTTTGTTTCATAGGAAGAATGGAATTGGCATCCAGTGAATGGGGCTTCTGAGCTGATGAGAGGTTTGATGAGGATTACTGCAGCCTTGTAAAGGATTGAAGCTAGGAACCTAAATGTTGATTTTCTAAAATCCTGATTTGAATGGTGCTTCCATCCCTCTTAAAGGGGTCATAAAGGTAAAGGTTATGGTACCCCTGCCCGTACGGGCCAGTCTTGACAGACTCTAGGGTTGTGCGCCCATCTCACTCAAGAGGCCGGGGGCCAGCACTGTCTGCAGACACTTCCGGGTCACGTGGCCAGCGTGAGAAGCTGCATTTGGCGAGCCAGCGCAGCACACGGAAACGCCGTTTACCTTCCCGCCAGTAAGCGGTCCCTATTTATCTACTTACACCCGGGGGTGCTTTCGAACTGCTAGGTGGGCAGGCGCTGGGACCGAGCAACGGGAGCGCACCCCGCCGTGGGGACTCGAACCGCCAACCATGCGACTGGCAAGTCCTAGGCACTAAGGCTTTTACCCACAGCGCCACCCGTGTCCCTAAAGGGGTCATAGACCCCACATAAAAAGTGCAGATCCCAGCATGGACAAATGTTATCCATCCCAATTCTGTACTCGTGTTCCTTAGTCCTGATTGCTTTTCCTGGTCCTCTGGATTTCCTCTCTCTATAGTCCAGGCATAGGCAAACTCAGCCCTCCAGATATTTTGAGACTACAATTCCAATCATCCCTGACCAGTGGTTCTGTTAGCTAGGGATGATGAGAGTTGTAGTCCCAAAACATCTGGAGGGCTGGGTTTGCCTATGCCTGCTATAGTACTTCTGAGATTTTCAGGAGACAGTTGCTACTCCATCATGGTTCTACTTCTTCTTCACCCATGACATGGAATTGACTCTGGAATCCTATGGAACAGTGTAACTCAGATGGCTTTGAAAGGAGTTTAGACAAGTTAATGGGGTTTATAAGGCAATCAGTGAAGAGTAAGCATGATGGCTGTGGTGCACATCCAGCACTGGGAATCACAAGTGGGGAGAGTCTTGTTGCACTCAGGTCCTGCTTCTGAGGCTTTTGCAAACTAGAAACAGCTCTTCAGAAGGCCCCCCCCCTTTGGTGGGCAGAACAACCAATGTGATTCTTACCTTTGTACAGTAGGCTGTATCCCATCAAAGCAAAACTCAGGGGTTTACGCATACGCACATCCCTCCATCTTCCTTCCATGTAAGCAAGAGGCATTATTGCATGCATGGACACATTCCAGCCAGGCAGAAATATTGAATGAGAACATAGATGTGAAAAGTAGAATAAATTGCTTCATATGTTCACTTTTCCATAGATGTTTAGAGAGACTGGACAGGTATCTGTCAAGCAACCTTTTAGAGGGTGTCCTGTTTTATGGAAAGCATTTGGATGACTCAGGAAAAAGTCAGGCTGGTCCAGGGGCTGTTCCCTTGCCAGGAGTGGGCGGGGAGAGGCCCTTGGGAAATCTATGCTCTCTCTAGCCTGCTGGTCAACATGCTTCTGCTGTTTGACTTTAAGAGAATTCTCAAACAGGTGAATGTGGGATGTGGCAATTGTATGGATGTGGCCAGCTGGCCATAGGTCATGAGCCATTGCGCAGGGAATTTCCACTTTGGCTACCGCATGCCCAGTAATTGCCTGAAGAGTGGCAGAGAAGTGAAAAGAATAGAAGCATAATCGTGAGGCAGTGAGGTTTTAACTCAGAATTTGCCAGCTCTTTCAGGCCCGTGGGCACATTTGAATGTGTAGAAACTGTTGCAGGCACCAAATACATACACAACAGCCAAGCACACACTGCAACCTATTATTCAGGCTACAATAGCATAATTATTTCAATTCTAATTTCAACATGGAGAGGGAAACCTCAGGTTGCCAGGGAAGGCCTCTATGGGAGGAGCAAATTGCATTCGTACCTTGTGTTTTAACCCAACTCAGGAGCTCCGAGTTCCTTATTCTGGGACAGCAATTCCTTATGTCAGCCTAATTCTGTTGTTTGGCACAGGAAAATAATGAAGTTAAAGTTAGGTAAAAGTGAAGGATTTTAACATTTCCTGTGTGCTCTTTCTTATTCTTTATGATGGAAGAGTTGCTTCCTGTTTGCATGAACACACTCTCTTGATGCCAGCCTCTCCTGCCACCCTGCCAACACATTTGTAATAAAATAAAATAAAAAATCCAGGTCATTATAGCCTGAAACCACTTCTTCACTGAAATGAATCTTGCAGCGCAATGTATAAATTTGAATTTCAAATGAGTCCACAGAAGTTGCCTTGGGTTACTTTTTTCCCCTTGACAGTCTCTAAACCTACATCGGTCCCTCGGAATGTCACTGTGGACTCTACAGATTTGTCAGCATCCTCTGCTACCCCTGGGCTGACTAATGAGGCCAGGTAATCTGCTCTAAGGGCTCTCGACAGTTAATACAAAAGCCCCATGGCAGGGCTTTCAGAGAAGGAAGAGTTAAGGATAGAGGCTGATCTGGGAGGAGGGAGGCAAGCCTGCGAATGTTAGTCAGGAATGCAGTGCCAAGACATTAGTGGTGGTGATGGTAGTATTAAGTGGGTGGCTGAGGAGCTGTCATTTCACACCATGCTCTCAGGTGTTTCTGTGACTCAAGTATGCTTGAGTTGTGGGTACTTTGAATGGCATGTCTCAGTGACTAAGAGTGCTTTCTGGCAGCAAGTAGGCAAGAGGGCCACGGAATGATGACGTCACTGAAGTTTGCAGTGATCCAATTCGGTATACTGGTCTGTCAGCTTTCTTAAAGCATGCTGCTATTCTGAAGCAGGGCATTCTCCTGCAATAGTTGTTCTCCAGTAGGTTTTTAATATGGTTCTGGGGAACTCCTATTGGATGCCCTGGCCATTGGTCTATATGGTGTCCCTTGGGGTTCTGTCCTGTTCCCCATGGTAGCTAACATTTATATGAAACTGTTGGGAGAGGTTGTCTGGAGTTTTGGGCTTTGCTGCCACCAGTATATGGATGACACCAAACTCTAGTTTTTTCCCCTTTCCATCTAAATCTGAGGGAGCTGTTTTGGTGCTAAACCAGAGGCTGGTGTCAGTAATGGACTGGATGAAAGTGAACAAATTGAAGTGTAAACCAGACAAGACAGGGGACGTGCTCATGGTCAGTAAAAAGGTTAAGGGATAGGGATTCAACATGTGCTGGATGGAGTTATACGCTCACTGGAGATTCAGGTTCACAGTATGGGTGTGGATTCATCCCTGAGCCTAAATGCCCAGGTTTCAGCTTTGGCTAGGAATGTGTTTGCACGTTTAAAACTGGTGTGCCAGCTGAGCCCATTCCTGGGGATGTCCAATCTGGACACAGTGAAATGTGACTTAGCTACATCCTATTTGGATCACTGCCAAACACTCTGTGTCGGGCTGCCTTTGGAAAGTTCAGAAACTTAAATAGGTCCAAAATGTTGCAGCCAGAATGCTAACTAGAGCAGGTTACATGAAGAACATAAACCCCCTGCTAAAACAGCTTCATTGGCTACTGGTCCATTTCAAAGGCTAGTTATATCCTTCAAAACCCAATATGGCTTGGGTCCAGGCTATCTTAAAGGCTGTTGTTGTTGTTTAGTCATTTAGTCATGTCCAACTCTTCTTGACCCCATGGACCAGAGCACACCAGGCACTCCTGTCTTCCACTGCCTCCCACAGTTTGGTCAAACTCATACTGGTAGCTTCGAGAACACTGTCCAACCATCACATCCTCTGTCGTCCCCTTCTCTTTGTGCCCTCCTTCTTTCCCAACATCAGGGTCTTCTCCAGGGAGTCTTCTTTTCTCATGAGGTGGCCAAAGTATTGGAGCCTCAGCTTCAGGATCTGTCCTTCCAGTGAGCACTCAGGGCTGATTTCCTTAAGAATAGATAGGTTTGATCTTCTTGCAGTCCATGGGACTCTCAAGAGTCTCCTCCAGTACCATAATTCAAAAGCATCAATTCTTTGGTGATCAGCCTTCTTTATGGTCCAGCTCTCACTTCTGAGAAAGGCTGCATATTCCTATATAAGCCTGCCTGGGCTGTGAGCTGCCTTGGTTCCTGTACTGGGAGAAACTTGGAAAATAAATGAATGAATAAAAAATAAATAATGCATGCATGCATGCATGCATGCATGCATACATACATACATACATACATACATAAAGTCCTCCTTTCTGCCTCCATTAAACAGGTACATTTAAAGTCAAATGAATGAACTCAATCTTTACTTAAGCTTCTTGTAGAGCAACAAGATAATGGGTTTTGAAAATGCTCTTTTAAAAAAAGATTTGTTTTAAAAACAGTTTGAAGGGCTAATAAAAATAACAAGAGGGAAAACATCCAGATAAGCCTAGATTGCTTCCCTAACCAAGCCAATTACTTACCAATTTTCATTTCTCCATTTAACTTTCAGGTCTATTTGCATCTTTCTCCTGGCTTTTTTCTTCTGTGGTGCGCCATCTGTGCTCCCAAATACTACCACTTATGAAGTATTCAACTAATCTTTCTCTAACTACCAGCTTTACCCATATGCACATTTTTGCTTCCAATCCCCCCTCCCCAGTCCAAAGGCTAGTACAGTGTTCTGTTGCATTTTCCTCCTTCACCCCCAACTTGTTAAGCTTTCCTTTTTCTCCCCTAAGACCCTTGGTTTCATTTTCCTTTAGCAACCAGATCCCTGGCCTGAACCTTGTGGTCAGAACAATCACTATAACCAAAACCAAACATCTTATCAACAAAGCAGAATACAAAAATGGACAAACAGTTGCAACTTTAAAGGAAATCCTACAACCTGGAAGGCTACAACCTGAATGAATGAATTTATTATTTCAGTCACAGACCAGTTCCAGCTCACATATAATATCAAGGAAGTCATAAAATATGATAGGGATACATTTGAATTTGCAATTAGGTATAACAGGGACAATACAGATATAGCAACAGTTAAAAAAACATATAAATTAAAACTTAGGGCTACAACCTGCCAGGATTTCTGTGAAATGGTTACTCCCTGATGAAAAGCTTCAGGGATGTTGAGTAGACTGCAGCTGCCCAGCCCTGATGCAATGAGTCACTTTATGACTTCATAAAGGGCTGCCAGTTCTGTTGTAAGAACTTTCGTCATGTTCATTTCACAACATTCCCGAAGCTTCAGTTTGACTTGGTCCTTACCTGTTAAGGCCATGCAAAGGGAAAATTCACTCACTCACTCACTCACTCACTCACTCACTCACTCACTCATTAATTAGTTGCTTGTCACCCAACATTCAGCCAAAAACAAAACAAAAATAAAAAAAATACCATACATAATAGCATAGGGGGAAATAATATAATCATAGAATTGTAGAGTTTGAAGGGACCCTGAGGCTCATCTAGTCCAACCCCTGCAATACAGGAATACAGTGGTAGCTGTGGTTTAGTATTTAATTCGTTCTGGAGGTCCGTTCTTAACCTGAAACTATTCTTAACCTGAAGCACCACTTTAGCTAATGGGGCCTCCTGCTGCTGCTGCGCCACCAGAGACACAAGTTCTGCTCTCATCCTGAAGCAAAGTTCTTAACCCGAGGTACTATTTCTGGGTTAGCGGAGTCTGTAACCTGGAGCATATGTAACCTGAAGCATATGTAACCCAAGGTACCACTGTATGCAGTTGTCCCACACAGGGATTGAACCTGCAACCTTGACATTATCAGCACCATGCTGCAACTGACTGAGCTTTCCAGGCATCCCCTGGATTAATAGTTCATATAACAAACATCCATGGGGGGAAACATACCAAATGCATAATTCTAGCGAACAACATTAACCGTACTAAAATAATAAACAAAGCAATAATCTGACCAGCCCATTAGCAAATAAACAGATCCTCAACCTCCTGCTGGTGCAAAAATTGCTCTTAAGAGTTGGCACTAACAGCTGTATGTGTGCAGCTGTCATGGAAATGACCATATCCTGGAGCAGGCAACTTAGCCATCCTGAATAAAGGACTCCCCTGGTGCCTGTTTTCCCCTTGAGCACTTTTGTGCTCTTGCCTGAGAACTGCAGCGCCTAACTTGGAATGTGGGAAGCTAATGTCTTGATGAGCTCACAGCAGAGCTAAAGTTATTAAAAAGCTGACAGCTCCCTCCTCCTGGAAATACATTTCTAATTTCTCAGAACTCCATGCTCAGCCTGCTTCCAGTCAATATGTTCTCTTTAGAGAAAACAAGGCAGTATTTTCAGAGCCACGAATCAAAAGGCCAGAGTTCTCCTTCTCAAAGAGAGGGGTAGGACCTTTCGTGCTCAGTGCCCTTAGCAGATTATCTATTATTCTGTGCTTCTTTCTTCCTTCAACTATATTATTATAGGTGTGTGACTGGTTGCTATTAAAAGTTTAGGTTGTGCACATACCTGGGAGTAAGCCCTATTGGACTCGGTGCAGCTTATTTCTGAGTCAACATGCATAGAATCACACTGTTAACGTACTAAATACTTGCAGAAAACAAACCACAAACTCATAGTCCCACCCTTACCTAACATGCCACACTCCCAACCTTCTCTCCTGCCTTTTAGACAGAGAAGAGCCCCATTCCATGTAGCAGAGAATAAGATCAGAGAGAGTGGGCTTCGCCAGATCTATCCCTTACACAAAACATTTAGCAGAATGTGTGAAGAACCACACACGTGGAATATACAGGGGACTAGTTAATTCATTATACCATGATGTGCTCAAAGCGGAGCTGCACTTGCTCTACTCCACACAGGGGAAGTTTGTGATGGCATGGTGACCCACAAGTTGGATGTGTGGTAGAATAACCGCAGGACCCCTCCATCTACTACACTAAGAGCCCATCCACACTTCTGTTTGTTACATGATTCCTAGTCAGGAGTCTGAGAGGATTTATTTATTTATTTTTGCCTTTTGTCCCAAAACTTTCTCCAAGAAACCTGTGGCTGCCTGCTGATTTGGAACAAATGTCGGTCAGGTTTTCTGCAGATTGACGTTTCTTCTGATTCAACAATAAACTCTGGGTTTTCCAGGGGAAAGCAGTGGGACAAAACAACAGCAACCACAACAACCTCTCAGACCCCTGATGAGAAATCATGGGACAAATAGAATTTTGGATGGGCCGTAAATTTCATTCACCAGATATGATTCAGGCAATGGGATAGAAGCGTGCTGTTCTTTCCTGCCAAGCTGCGTCAATAATTTTCATTTTCTTCCCAAATCACTTGATAGTGAAAGGCAGGTCCTTGGAGTCCATCAATCCATCTCCCTCTCTCCCACCTCTACTGCTTTCCCAATCTGGGAAATGGTGTGAAGTTGCCTGATGTAGCACCATTTCTGAAGCCCACCACTCAGTAACCTGACAGCATAATGGACTGATGTCACAATCAGTTGGTTGTTGGGGCTTTCAGAATTTTGCACACAGAGCTAAGCAAGCCTCTCTGAATTAGATAGTTCTTTACCTGCCCCACATCTGACAACAGGTGGGCTTGGTTTGGCCAAGACAGCTTCTCAGACCAAATGAGAAGGCCTGGTGGGCCTCACCACACCTTACAGCACCAAAGGGGAAATGCCACACAACCATATCTATGTGATGGATATCGGGATTGTCCTGGGAACCCTCTGATTTGCAACATGGGAAATAGTTTTAAGATCCTTGAATATACATGGCTGGAGCCTCTGGTTTTATACCATATTCAATGTCTCCTTGTGTTACTATTGCAAGGATATTTGATCTCTGCGCTTAGGTAACATCTTGGCAGAAGCTATGCTCCTATTATTGGCAGCTGTGGCTTTTATTTGTAAAATATTAATCAAATATATAGGAAGCTCCTCCTTGGCATAGCAGTCAGGCACCAGGATGCAGTAAAGAGAATATTTATTCTTTTTAAACTCCCTCTTAACACATTAATAGGGAAAGCTTATTAAAGAAGGGATAGGAAGGGAAATTAACAAAGCAGTAGCCAGGAGCAGCAGCAGGAGATGGGATAATAAATTAGAGCACAATTAATGTTCCCGGCACTTTATAGCTCTCCTAAAAACATGCTCAATGACTTAGAGATGTGTGTGTGTGTGTAATTTTATGGGTCTATGGCTAAAGTACAATAACAGTAGATGTAAAGCTATTCCAAAGAATGTGAATGGACTGAGATTCATTTAGGCAACACTATGATCCTTAGAACATGCATGCATGCACACATATGCACATGCGCGCGCGCACACACACACACACACACAAACAGAGGCAATGGATCTATTTTCAGCTGTGCCAAATGCTCATTCTAAACTATACTGTTTTAACTTTTGGCATTTCTCCCCAGTGCTTCCGTGATCTGGGGCTTGTAATAATTCCACCTGCTCTTGTCAAGTTCTGTGAAGAATCTTACTTGAATGATGTTACATAAACACCATGGTGTGTGCTTTCTTGCGGCTTGAGCTAGGCCTTTGCTCCCATATTACATTATAGGATCCAGAGCCCGCAATAGACAGTGTCAACTGATATGTAATAAGATAGAACAGACCGAGTTCCCCCCCCTCTACGCTTGACTCCCTAGGGAAATCACTTTTGTAAACACATCCACTAAGGCAATACTGGCAGGCACTGCATATTATCCACTATGCAAGACTGTAGCTGGCAGTGTAAAATATGTCATGATGTATCACTGTTTAAGAGAGATTGAGCCCTTGGGGATATTTCCTAAGATTAAAGACAGGAAATGGTGAATGAATCGTATTGTTTTCCTCCACCACCCTCGCCTAGCCGTGTTACCGTTCTGTTTACCAAAGAACTGCTTTCTGGCACAAAATGCTGCCAGTGCCTTTATTTGCCATTTTGGTAGGAGGGTTGTGGTCCTTTTCCAAGCTTAGGAAACATTTTAAGTTTCCCCAGTTTAGCAACATGGACTTGGATCAGGAGTCTGCAACCACACAATAATTAATGCATAATGTTGCAAAGCACATGGTGTATTAAGAACAAAACTGAGTTTCAGGCATCAAGGCACAAACAAGCCATAGGGCAGTAACAAGGAACAGGGTATCAACTTTCTGGAAGCAGCACAACTTCAGCAGCCACTCTGTGCAGACAGCTCTAAGGGATCAGTCCATAGTCCTGTCCTGTCTTTATGCCTGAATAATGGATTGAAAATGTGAGCAGGATGCCCCATGCCAACATTCCCATATTGAGAGGGAAGGTGTAAAGGGACTGCACTTAGAAGCTTTTGTGTGATCAGAAAAACTTTGTTGTTAGGATCCCTGATTGTGAATAAGCTTTTAAACACATTTGTCAAGTTACATGCAGACACTCCCTTAAGACCTTCCCACTTAATAAGAGAACTGGTTGGGAGTAGATGGTGCCATAATTTGTATTCATGGGGATACTGGGGTGGGGCCAGTGTGTATTGATGTCAGGTGTAAGGTAGGAGTGTGTGT
The DNA here is from genome assembly GCF_964234715.1 of Podarcis melisellensis. Taxonomy (NCBI): domain Eukaryota; kingdom Metazoa; phylum Chordata; class Lepidosauria; order Squamata; family Lacertidae; genus Podarcis; species Podarcis melisellensis. Next base: position 28,245,625 of record NC_138528.1, on the reverse strand, counting down.
GTGTGTGAGAGAGAGAGAGAGAGAAAGAGAGAAAGCAGCATAAAAGTCAGCAGCAAGGTTTGAAACAATAATATAGCAAGAGAGCAGTAGTAATAAATAATAACATGTCACGAGTGGCTGGTGGTTCTAGCTGTCAGGGCTAATTGATGGCCTAGGTCAGGGGTCAGCAAACCTTTTCCGCAGGGGGCCGGTCCACTGTCCCTGAGACCTTGTAGGGGCCCGACTATATTTTTTGGGGAAAATGAACGGATTCCTATGCCCCACAAATAACCCAGAGATGCATTTTAAATGAAAGGACACATTCTACTCCTGTAAAACCACACTGATTCCTGGACCGTCCACGGGCTGGATTGAGAAGGCGATTGGGCCGGATCCAGCCCTCGGACCTTAGTTTGCCTACCCATGGCCTAGGTGATGAAGCAGTAGTTCTGGTTGGCAGTTATCTTTTGTTGTGCTTCCTTGTGCTACTCTTCTAATGTTTTGCTTAGAGCTCTCCAGAAATCGATCCTTAAATTTCTCAAAAAGTTTTCGTACCCTGCAAAACAGTCTTGAATTTTTTTCCAGCATCAATCTTGGTGCACTCAAGAATTTATTTAGAGATTTGTTGAGTGTGAGGTTTTGAGCTTACTTTATCATTGCGTGGCGGCCATGGGTGGTATATGTGTGTTTTCCCCCCCACTAAAAAATTATCCAGCACATTAGTGCCTCCCTAGCTGCCTGTGCTTCCGGATATGAAAAAGCCTCCTGGGAAGAGTTACCTTGTGATGCCTTCCCCTGAGCTTTGACTGAAGTGTGGCACCTGGGAAGGCTGCAGTGTGCAAACCAAGGGAGAGATGATTTGTAGAATTTAAGAAAGAACATTCACAAACATCCCTGGACTACTTCTAAAGTAAGGTAGGCATCACATACTCCATGCTGCACTCAGGATTATTTCACCAAAATGTTCTTTCCCTTGTGATGATTTCCAAAAGCAACTTCTTCTTTTTTGTTAAAATATGGTAAAAAAAATAAATTGCAGGAGTTTAAAAAAAAATTCATAGCTCTAGTTTCCTTAGCCTTTTGGCTAATCTCAGAGGCTACCCACTTAAATGCACTTGCATATGGTACTTTCATATCTTCTGGGTACTTAGAAATGCATTCAGCAATGTTTCTGGCATTTGTCTTTCTCTATTGGTTACAGGGTGCCCTTTCTATAAAACAAAGCCATCTGCTTTGTGTCACCTACAGTGTGCAATGGTGTGATATCCTCTGAATTGCTAATGTCTACCTGGGTTAAGTCATGTCATTTGTCATGTGCCAGAAAGAGTTATTGACAGTGGCTTAAGATGGAGGGAAGGGACAGGTAGAATTTAGATCCAATGTATGCTGTGATCTTGGCAGTAATTGTCTCTACAGAAGACTGGGAGTTGCTACGAGACTCTGAAATTACATCCACCTGTCCGCAAACCTCTTGGCCTCCATTTGAGCTGTTATCAGAGCGTGACATTCCCCCCCCCCATCAAGCCTGATTTGATGGTTCTTAATACTTGATGATTTGTACAAGAATACACTTAGGGGGCTGCTTCTCTGGAGCTAACATCTGGGCAATTTTTTAAATAAATTTTACAAACTCGGAACATTTAATACCATAACAAGTATTATGGTGTGGACGTGACACTGTTAAAAGTCATATACCTATAAAACATACAATTAAATAGGCTCTTTACTGTTCACAGATGTAATTTAGGAAATTGTTTCCATTCCATTTTTCATTATTAAATCTCTAAGGGAGCTTTCAGTTGAATTTCTAGAAACAAAACATATTCTGTACCCTAAGGACCGGCAGCTTAAAATGTTTGATATGCCTTCCCTTCGCTATTGAAAGAGACTATTAAATAAGTTGCAACAGTGGAAGCAGTACCTATGGGAAAAATAAGGGTAGATTCATACAACTGTTCTACCCACAATTCGGTGGATTTTTATTTATTTTTACCTTATAGTCAGCGCTTTTTTCAGGGGAACCTTACAGGAACTCAGTTCCGGCACCTTTCAGGTGGGCACCATTGGCATTCTAAGAGAACGAGGGAGGTGTTCATGGTGGGTCCAGCATCTCTTTTTGTAGAAAAACAGCACTGCTTATAGCAGACTGCTTTGCGCATCACATTAAGCAAAACTATGGCTTAGCATGGACACATGAGCATGCAGGGGGTTGGAGCTGCTTCACTCCTCCATTGTCATTTTGCTGCTGCATTATATGAAGCCAAACCATAGTTTGGCTTAGTATGTCATTCAAACCTAGGCCCATGGATTATCCCTCTCCAAACTAACTACAAGCCATACACCAAGAACAAACCTTGGTTATATGAGCAAAACAGCCACAATCTCCTCTCTGGGAGCCTGTAAACTCATGTGTTCATGCTAAACTATTGTTTGGCTTAGTGTGATGTGCAAACCAGGCCCCAGTCTGGTTTTGTGGGTGGCAGTACAGATTTGGGTCCTGAGCATTCAAGACCTGAATGAGAGAATGAATGATTGATTTTGAAAAGCTGCAACCTGAATACATTCTGAAGATTAGGGAATCGGTGGAGCATGAGTCGCTTAATCTTAGGGCCTGAGGTTAAGCCCCATGTTGGGCAAAAAGATTCCTGCATTGCAGGTGGTTGAACTAGAGGACCCTTGTGGTCCTTTCCAACTCTACCGTTCTATGATTCTGTACCTACCACCGCAACAGAAAGTGAAATCTTGGCCACTTAGGCTGTGGGAATCAACTCAGCTTCTGTTGCTTACCAACAGTGTCTTAGAGATATGGCATTTGACACAGTCTAATGTTCCCTCCTTACAACTGATTCCATAATATTTTCTATATGTCTGTAAATACTACTCTCATCCGTGGAGCATAGTTATGTTCATAGGAACAAGTGAAGATGTTTTATACAGAGTCAGGCCATCTAGGTCAGTATTGTCTACATTGACTGACAGCTCCTCTCCAGGATTTCAGGCAAGGTTCTCTCCCAGCCGTACCTTGAAATGCTGGTGATTGAACCTTGCACCTTCTGCATGTAACCAGAAGTTTCTGGACTACAGCTCCCATCACCCCATTGATGACCATTAATGATGCTTGTTGGGTCTAATGGGAGTCCAGCAACACTTCTGGGGTATAGTATTTCAGTCTCACTGTAATGGGATAGCATGGTAAGTACCAGCAGTTATATTAAATGGGAATGACTCCTCCAAGGAAGGACAGCAAGACAGCACACAGGTAAGGAAAATAAGAGCAAGGCTAAGGAAAGCCATTTGAGGCCCCCTCTGTGCTCTTCCTTTGGCTGCAAGAACTCTGGTGGTAAGGAATCTCTAGAACCTGCGTATGAGCAAAACCCTGTATGCGTGTGCATGTGTATGTATTTATGTTAGTTTGGCTGGTGACAACGTACTGCGAGTTATTTGTTTCTTCTTTTCATTTCAATGCTCCTCGAGGAACTGCCTTTTCAATGTTTATATTCAGTCCCATAGACTACTTCCTTAACATTTATGGTAGAGTAGGCAGGCACAATAGACAGCGATATTTGCACATGAATACATGGGTGTGCATGTAGACACTCATGCACAGAGTTAGGAGACCCACATCAGGATGCTTTCTTTGCCCCCAAACATTTAAACCAAAGAGGCCAATGAATCTTAAAACTTGTTGGTAAGATGACTGATTTCAACCTTGCTATTTTTTTAAAGCTCTTTCCATTTCAATTGCTTGGCACACAAATGGATAGAATGGCACATCCAAATGTGTGACTGGGAGTTTTCTGTCTGGCACACAAACATGTCCCCCTAAGATCATTATCGTTGGGGGTAAATTATACGTCCTTTCGGTCTTATTTTCTTTTTCACCTGTCCTTTGGAACACTTCCTCTATGATATATGCTCCTCTTCTTCTTCTTGCTTCCAGGGTAGCTCTTTGTTAACCAAACCCACACACCAAATTTTCAGATGTGCAACAAATCCCATTTCCCCAAGAAGGAAAGTGGCAGGAAAATGCACTGGAAAGTGTAGGATAACACTTACTTTAATGCAATGTCATTGATAATCACTGCAAACAAATCAGAGTGAATATTCATTAAAATGCCAACCTTCTCTAAGCTCCCTGCAAAATAAATCAGGATGAATGCTGAATACACAGGCCATGTGGAAGCATCCAGAGACATGCTTTGGTGGGATTACATTCAATAGTTACCTTTGCTAAGAACAACCAATAGGCCTGCTGTCTTTCCCTTATCTGGCTGGACAGATTCCAGGGCAGGAATCTTGGAGGCCACCCCAAAGGACATATAGTGTTCCCAAAGCTGAAAGCTCCCCTGACAACAGTAGCAGTTCCAACCCTCACTCTAGCACCTTCGTCGTTAATCTATGGCTAGAGCACAATTCTCATTATTCTGCTTTCTGCTAAATGCTAATCTTCCTGCCTCTTATTTGTACTCACTCATAAAAATTAAGTAATGAGCAACCAAAAAGAAAAGGGGGAAAAAATCCTAACGACCAGCTGCCATCTCATCAAAAACATTTAAAAATAGAAAGTGTCTCCAGGAGTTCAGCTTCCTTCTAGGGCAACATTCACCCCCCCCCCTCATTATTTAATGCCAACTATCTATGAGTGGAGAAAAGGCTCCAAGGTGTTTCTTACTTTTATTTCATTTTGACAGTCCACCTGGGCTGGCTACTCTAGCCTCTTCTTCTTCTGCTTCTTCTATTAGACTTTGTTTCCGTGGAAACAGTTGTGATGTAATGCTGAGAAAGGTGATGTTGAGCAGGAACTTACAGCAGGTGATCAGAGATGAAAAACAGCTCTCTCCCCCCCCCCACCCGCTGCAGATGTCTTCCAGAGAGCAAAAACAACAGCCACTAAAACAAAAGAGAACAACAAAGCCTGGTGATAAAGAAAAAAGTAGTGACAGATAAATCTAAAATGATTTAAAATCAGCTCTTTGCAAATAATATTCCACAAACAGCCTGAAAGCCTTTGAAGGCAGAATAATCCTTTCTCTCTTCTCCCTCACCCCAGGGCTATTAGTTTTGAATTTCTGTTGTTTGTGAATGCATTTATGCTCTAGAAGGCATATTTATTTATTTCCCCCAGTATCTTTTGAGAGCAAAACCCCTGATCCTAAAGCATGGGATTGCTGCCACGCTGAAAGAACGAACCTGGGGTCATGTGGACATGTGCAAAGGTGCAACTAGGTGCCAATGTGCTATTTATTTATCTGCTGAATGTCAGCCTGCCGTTGCTTATCAAAGTCAAAGAAGTCACACAGTTTTGTTTCCAATCAGAAAAGCAGAGCTGGCCGAACACGGAAGAATGGTTGTAAAATCTCCATATCATTCTCCTTTTTCGCTAGCTGCCACCAATGTAAAAATTTGGCCCCAGCTGCATTACGAATGCATTTTATATGGAATACTGATAAGGAGCATGGTCTCCAAAGCATCACATCTAAAGGATGAAAGTGGGAGCCAGATTGTGGGGTGGCCTGGATGCTGCCATGACTGGGGAAACGGTAGTTGATTGCCCTGTCTGGGATCTTAGTGGGCTTCTTCCTCTCATGGGGCCCGGCAGGATCTTTAAAGGGGCCATTCAGATCCACCATCACTAGTTCTCACCAGCCTGAAAGTGACGTTTCCAACATGTCCCTGTGGTGGTTAGCATGGCTGCAGAGACCTCATATAGGCACCTGGGCAGCAAATTAATAGGCTTTGTGGCAGCGTAGGGTGGTCTCAGGATTGTTGTTGTTGTTTAGTCGTGTCCGACTCTTTGTGACCCCATGGACCAGAGCATGCCAGGCACTCCTGTCTTCCACTGCCTCCCGCAGTTTGGTCAGGCTCATGTTCATAGCTTCGAGAACACTGTCCAACCACCTCGTCCTCTGTCGTCCCCTTCTCCTTGTGCCCTCCATCTTTACCAACATCAGGGTCTTTTCCAGGGAGTCTTCTCTTCTTATGAGGTGGCCAAAGTATTGGAGCCTCAGCTTCACGATCTGTCCTTCCAGTGAGCACTCAGGGCTAATTTCCTTAAGAATGGATAGGTTTGATCTTCATGCAGTCCATGGGACTCTTCAGTCTCCTCCAGCACCATAATTCAAAAGCATCAATTCTTCAGCAATCAGCCTTCTTTATGGTCCAGCTCTCACTTCCATACATCACTACTGGGAAAACCATGGCTAATCTCAGGATTAGCTACCCATCAATAACGGCAAAACCGCTTGAACTTCTGTTTTCAGGGGGTTCACCTCTCAGAGGCACGCAATGGCATGTGGCTAGAAGATCTGTGCTCCAGAGTGCTAGACTGGTTGCAGTGATAGGAGTAACCAGTAGCGAGCTTTTGACAGCTCACCCACTCTTGTGGCAGAAATGTCATTGGGTAGGATCTAAACATAAGGGGAACCCTCAAGTAAACCAGTTCTCAGCCCAAGCTGAGGTGGGCCGGGCCTGATGCCACTCGTGTCAGGTTATCAGCGGGATTCCAGGAGCATAATATAGACCATGGTCCTTATATGCTGGTCAGCTCCCATGGGATTCTCCAGCAGGAGTGCTGGGATGATGTAATGGGCTTCAGATTGAATAGTGTAGGGGACTAGTGGATCCTGGCCCAATGCCATGCCAACCCTGCTTTCCACACTATAGTCAATAAACGTTTTGGCCTGTTTTTCACCCACAGCTGTGCCCTGGGTGTTATTTATCCCCTACATGGCATGTAGGGAAGCATCCCCAATGCACTTGCCAGGTTGTTGCAATTATGTAAGGAGTGCTGTACGCTGAAACCAATTACAAATCTTGTATGTCCTTTCATAATAGAGACAACTAAACTCTGCTTGTATTCATCCCAATTGATTCCACTGACTTCAAATATTTTGCTTTGTTTGTTTTCTTGCTTGTGTGGCTTGAATTCTCACACCTTTAGTCCCAAGGGGCCTTCTTTCAAAACACATTTGCTAAATATCTACTTTTTCAAATGAAAAATGAAGGAGAAAATTTGAATTTCTTTTCCCTTAAAATGCCCAAGCCAGATTTGCTGCCTTTTTCACTGATAGCAGGATGGATTTTTATTCATGGCAGGATGCTGTTTACCCTTATCCTAACTTGCCCAATTAACCACTGAAGTAGATCCAGGACTAATGCATTTACTACATGAACGACACAATTCATTCCAAATATATTTCTATAAATGGGAGTCTTCCACTTTGAGCATTCAAATCTAGGCACCGTGCCAAGAAACCATCTATCTAGAGCCACTTCTTGGTGTTTGTGTGCCAGTAAAGCTATGCTCAGTCTGCTATCCTTGATCACTTCTTGGACAGAGATGACATCTCACTCGAAGCCACCTTTAAAACACAATTTACTGCAAAGTCCTGATTCAGCTTTCCATTAGAACCAGCACCGTCTGCTAGCTTACTTGTAGCTTAGGCTTTTTAACTTCTATTGATGCTGCTTGAGCATTATGTGCCTCGTTTATATCTGTGGTCTGGGGTGTTTGATGCACCCCTTGAACCACAAGTGATTCCCTGATCTCCGTTCTACAATGACTTCCATTTGCAAACAATAAGCATTTATTGAGAATGGAGAGCCAGAAAGAATTGCAAGCCTGGCTTTCCTTCAGGAGCATTGTCTACCCGAGGATCTATGCTTGGTACTTCATTACACAGAAAGCAAAGCACCTAAAAAGTTCCAATTAACAAAGGAAAAGGAGGAGTTTGAATTGATTATTATGGAGATGGTAATATCTGTAGCCAGACTGTTCAGTGTAAGGGTAATGTTGGGATTGCTGGGGGCTCATTTATGCTTGACCTCGTCTGGAGATGTGTTTGCAGAACTCAGCCTGGTGTGTATGATCACTGGGAAAAATAGAAGAGTTGTTTACTTTCCCTGGGGAAAAGGTTCCTTCTCCTCTCCCCTCAAAGCAGAAACATTGTCATTTCAGTTTCCTACTGACTTATCCACTGGCTTTATAATCCTTTAGCACTGCAGTGAAGTTTGCTGATGTAAAGTAAGAGGGAACATTTAGTCTTCCTCTGAAGCTATGTGGGGCTGAGATAGGTAAGGAATATCTTAGAGAGAAGGGAATAACAATCCCCATTCAGCTTTAAGTGGGCAAGGCATGCAAATGTAATTTGCACCACCTTTTAAGAAATTAGCTTTTGTACCATCATCACACCAAGATGATTTCAGTGACTTTTCCAACCAGGCAGGCTTTTACTGTGCAACAGATGTGGCTTTAAAATTTGCTTCTACTTGCCACTGTCCCCAGGTAAAGGACCTGAGACGCTTTATGCTGGGCAGAAACTCAATGACAATGAATGGCACACAGTCCGTGTGGTACGTCGGGGAAAGAGTCTCAAGCTGACCGTGGATGATGATGTTGCCGAAGGTGAGTGGGTGATTCATCATGGGTTTCTCGTTTTGATTGAGAAGACCTAAGTTACATAACAGTTCTGTCACTTCGCACCTTTGGCCATGCCTTACCTTTAATACTACCCGTTTCCCCAATAATTAGGACAAAGCTTGGACCCAGTAATCCTGTTCCCAGGTGGATGCCAATGTCCCTAACACTATGCTCACAGTGTAATGTGAAGCATAGGAACCCCAAATTATACAAGTAGCTTCCATGAAAAGAGGCACATGGAACATCTGAATCACATACACTTGGTGATGGAGATGCTCACTTCTCCACCATAGTGAACAAGGTAATCAGCTTCGGTAAACATTTGAACCAAGGGCAAAGGCTCAGACTAATCCCATTTAACAACATTGGTTGGAACAGGAAAGGATACCATGCTTCTGTGCTTATTTTGTCATACTTCCTTGATAGGGATGATGATGATAATAATAATTTATTATTTGTACCCTGCCCATCAGAGGGGTTACAATGCAGCCAGTGGTGGTTTCCTACTACTGCACCTCTTAATTCATTTGTAGTTCTGACATCCCAGACACACCCTGTTATCTTTTGTAACTGTTCTGAACTCAGGAAGGAGGCTCAGAATTCCATAACTATTGGATTGTGCCCCATAGGATGTTTTCGTGTCATCTAGAAAAGATTTGAAACATAAAGCGGCCCAAATCCAAGTTTGTAAGTGTGCATTTTATTAGCCTAGTGGCAAGCTTAAAATTTGTGAAGAGAGTTTAAATAGAGTGAAATGGAGCAGGAGAGAGAAATATGGAATGTAAATAGCCATCCTATCATTTCAAAGTATTGAATTTTTGCAGGAAAATCTGGTAGAAACGTAAATTACTGGCTTTACATAAGACGATCCTGTGCACATGTATAGGACTGCAGTCTTCTACCTCTATGTTGGAAAAGTATCAGTGCTAAGTAGGGTGCAGTTCTGAGGCACAGCCGCTTGATGGCACACACTGCCTTGCACAGCCATGCTTGCTGGGGGGGAAATGTGTGCATGGAATTTAGAGTCCATAATTGTTAGCTTTATGAACGCAAATGTGAAATCCTAAACCACTTTAAATTAATCTTACATATTGAAATATATAAGTTATTATTCATGCAAGTGAGGATATAAATAAACATCTACATGACATAGCCATGGAGGGCATCTGCATATTGATAAATAAATAGATATGCATGTGTAACAAAGCAGTGTCAAAATGGTTTCCTAAAATTTGTTGTGACCTTCTCTGGGTGAATGGTAAGTAAGAAATCTAAATAAATAAATAAATAAATAAATAAATAAATTTTCCCCTTGCAGAACAGTGTGGATAATATTTTGCTAGGGGAGTGGAAAAAAAATAAATATTATTTGGGGGGGGAATTATCCTGTGAAATTTTCGCTCCACTCTAGCATCTAACAATGAAGCCGTATAGTTTTGTGAGTGTGTTTGTGTGAATACTGTTGAAGTAATTTAATTAGAGCTTTTCTAGAAGCAAATAATTAAAGACCAGCATAGAGACATGCTATGCCCAAACTGAGAGGTAATTTGCCATCTGAAGTTAATGAGGCTGCTTTATCCATTTGCTTTCTTCTGCCTTACCCCCTGCCACATCACTGAGCAGGACCAAATGATAACCAAAATAACATCAGACAGTAGGGTAAAGCTATTTCTGCTTGCAAAAAGCAGCAGGATGACTCTCGAGCACATTATCATTCTTATGACTTCGTCATCACATTTCTTTCCTCCCTCCCTCCCTCTCTTCATCCCCTTGCCCTTGATAATTTAATTGACAATCCTCAGACTGGGAAGCACGGCAATTTATTTCTAAAGTGTTTTTGAATTGTTTGCATCTGTAAGATCTGATTCTATACAGCAGAGGCATGTCCAACTTTCAAGATACTGCGATCTACACCCACTATTAAAAAACTGGCAATGATCTACCCATGAGATTGACCAAAGTTGTAAAGTTGTTGAGCTTTTTTTTAGGGAGCCAAATTTGTTTTTGGGGTGGTGGTGGCCAGGGTCCCCCAATTGACCACAATCTACCACTATTGATCAGTAGATAGTGATTGACCTGTTGGACACCCCTGCTATACAGCAATAAGTTACTTTAAGTTAGGCTGAGTTTTGTAGGGAGTTGGCAGTCCCAGGGAACTCTTGATCCCTGTCTTTCACTCCATCGTGGAGCATGGCACATTCCAAAATGTTAGACGGGTCTTTGGAGAAGTCTGTAACATGGAAGACCATTCATTCATATCCCACCGTTCCAGGAGCTGCACATCCTATTTTGCCTCCCAAAAGGAAAACAGGATGTGCTGCCCTGATGCCTCTGCCTCCCAATTTCAAGTGAGATCACACTGAAATTGTGCAAGACTTCACATGACTTTGGGCAGTGGTGGAGGTGGCAGGGCAGGCAAGGTATCTGCCAGGGTGCTGCCTATGGGGCTTCTGCTGCCTGAGGCAATTCCCTCAGCCCACCTAATGGCTGTGCTGGCCCTGCACCTTTCCTCCAAGGAGAAAAATTTTATACTCTCAGCAAACCTGTAAGGCGGGCTGAGAAATAAGCCCTTTTCAGGCATTCAGGTTGGACACATGAAGAGGCCAGGAGGAATGTATGTGGCAAGTCCTGCTCCCTTTATGATGATGCACTCCCTGGCCCAAGATGTGATTGGCCTGTTCTTGAAGGGGGCTGCCTCAATTGTACCTAATGCCATTCTGGGTTCCTGTCCCTGCAAAAAGCAATTCCCTCAGATTAATGCCAGTTATGCCAGACATCAGTGGGGATGAGGCTTGCTTCACGCTGTCCTGCTTACCCCATCATTCATTCAGATTAAACACCTGAACAGCATTGTAGTGGCTGGCCCAAGGAGCTGTGTGGAGATATGAGCCTGGCCCTACTTTCCCAAAATCCACCAGCCATCTGCTAATCCAGGCCTTATCTTCCCTTTGCTTACTGACTCCCCAAAGTCTGGTATTCCATATCTCTTAGTAGCTCAATGTTTGCCCAGCAAGCAACAGTTTGGCAGCTGAAAAATGTCCTTTACAGTCCTGAGTTCAGTCTCTTGGTTGTAGTTAGGAGACATGCCTTAAAGAGAAAGAAACACCCAGCCATCCATTCAAGTTCTGCACTGGTCAAGCTAACTGAACCAGACCATTATGAGCCCAATCTGTAAAGCAGGTACACTTATCAGAACAAAAGCTTTCAGCCTTGAGTCCTTGATCAGATGGTACACTAAGCCAAACCTTGGTTCAACAATACAGTGGTACCTCGGGTTACATATGCTTCAGGTTACATATGCTTCAGGTTACAGACTCCGCTAACCCAGAAATAGTACCTTGGGTTAAGAACTTTGCTTCAGGATGAGAACAGAAATCATTCTCTGGCGGCGCAGCGGCAGCAGGAGGCCCCATTAGCTAAAGTGGTGCTTCAGGTTAAGAACAGTTTCAGGTTAAGAACGGACCTCCGGAACGAATTAAGTACTTAACCCGAGGTACCACTGTAATAAGAACCAGGAAGGAACTAAGTGATGCTAGACTTTCCTGTGGAACACAGGTATTAGCCTTCCCATACAATGCCATGGGCTTATATTACTACTATATATTATTGGGAGTTAACGTATGCTGCTTTTAAAAGCATGATAACATCACACAGCATACAGTGTAGCACTTCAGCTCAAGTAATAAATAGTGGATTGTGATGGCAAAACATACACAGGTTTTTCCAATGCAAATTTCAAGAAGTGGCTGAGCTGTCATTAAGAACATGTCATTTCTAAAGGTTTAAAGGAGTATTGTTGGATATTTGTGGAGGTTAATGTAAATGCAGGAGCACATTATAGATTGGGGCATTCACCACACAAAACATTTTAATTTGTAAACTTGATTTTTTTATGCTTATTAAAAATAGTGGCTTTCTGGTTCTGGTAGTTACAGCTGGTGATAGATATATGGAGCTCTGATGAGATTCCACTTCACTTTTAAGCTTGCCCAGGCTTTCATTGAGGTTATCTCTATAACAAGCCCTGGGAGACTTATTTCCAACCCAGTTTGGGCTGTGTGGAATAGGCAACACAGTACTCAGGTCTTTCATCCAGTTTGCAAAACCTTTCCCCCACCAAGAGCAAAGGGAAAGAAGATCATTGGCAGCAGTAACATACTACATTATAACTTATTTCCTTCCCTTTAAAAGTATTTATAAAGCTTCTAATGTTTTCTTTAAAATCTCTTAAGTGGTGTACAGTACAAAACAAATAATATCATTAAAGCAAAAATACCTCATAAAACTAATAAAGCATTAATATAAGAGCACATGGAAGCATAAAAAACCGCATTAAACACGAATTCAGGGAGTTGAAACACATAAAGCCAGGTCTGATCTTATGTGTTAGGGAAAGCCTGGAGAAAAAATATATTTCTTTACAAGATGCCTGAAGCAACTGATGGTGGCTGCTTCATGTATGGAAAAGGGAAGGACATTCCATAGTACAGAGGCAAGAACAGAAAATGGTCATTAGTACTGTATTGGAAACCTTAACCAAGAGTAATACCTTGGAGGCAGGCCTCATATTACCAGTCCTATTAGCTGCAGAACTTTTTTTTCAGCTTTATTTACTGTTTTCTGATCCTCAGGTACTATGGTTGGTGACCACACCCGCTTGGAATTCCACAATATTGAGACTGGGATAATGACAGAGAAGCGTTATATCTCTGTCATTCCCTCCAGCTTCATTGGCCACCTCCAGAGCCTCATGTTCAATGGCCTTCTCTACATTGACTTGTGCAAGAATGGTGACATTGATTACTGTGAACTGAAAGCCCGCTTTGGACTGCGCAACATCATTGCGGACCCTGTCACCTTCAAAACCAAGAGCAGCTACTTGAGCTTGGCAACTTTGCAGGCCTACACCTCCATGCACCTCTTCTTCCAGTTCAAGACAACCTCTGCTGATGGCTTCATCCTTTTCAACAGTGGTGATGGAAATGATTTCATTGCAGTTGAGCTGGTCAAGGGGTAAGTAAGATATTATGTTGTCTCTGGGAGTAGGTTGGTCAATCCATGTAGGCAGTTGTGCCGTCACAAGTCTGACTATAAATTCATATTCTTCTTTCTCCTGGGAAGGTAAGTTGAATAAAATATGACCTGTCCTGATGAAGCTTCTTATTCTTCTCTTTGACCATGGACAACTCATTAAGACTATCTGGAATTTTGGTTAGAAAATTAGAGCAGACTGTTGCAGATGTTTTGAATCTTTTTTGTGTCTTAGCCATTAATTCATTTTCATTCTGGGCTTTCTTCTGAGTAGGCACTTGTGTTATTTGCAGGTATATACACTATGTGTTTGACCTTGGGAATGGACCTAATGTCATCAAAGGCAATAGTGACCGGCCTTTGAATGACAACCAGTGGCACAATGTAGTCATCTCCCGAGACAACAGCAACACCCACAGCCTAAAAGTAGACACCAGGGTTGTTACTCAGGTCATCAATGGTGCCAAAAACCTTGACCTTAAGGGTAAGTAACTGGATCTTACCAGATCAGGTAAAATATATTCTTTGTATTCATGATGCACCGTTTTGCACCAGGTTTAATCCTTGGCAATTCCAGTCAAAAACAAATTAGGTGGTAGGTCTTGGAGAAACCTCCCACATTTAAAAGCCAGGTGCTATTTGGAATGGACAGTACTTTGCATATGCATTTCTTATCAATGTATTTTGATAAGTTTTGTTTTGTTTTTTTGAGATGAGAACCGCATCCGAACCTTGCCTTGCGCACTGTGAAACTAAATTCTTATCTGCATATTGGTCCAAGAGGTGCAAACTAGGTTAGTTCCTACTGGAATTCCCAAAGAAGAAATTCCTCAAGAGGACACACACACACATACAATTTCATACCACACAGCGCTCTACACATACAGTACTAGTAGGGATGCAATTTTCTGAAAAGAATCATTTTTGAGTTTATCCACATGGATATCTTCTTCTTCTAATTTTCATCTCATTTCTTGATCTAAATGAGAAGCAAGGTTTTTTGTGTTCCGCTAAAGATACAGTTACCATATATTGTATATATTATATGTATAATATTACATGTGCATTATACACATATACACTCCAAGTTACCCAAAGTAACCAGCACATAAATCTCCTTTATTGCAACTTGAATTCATTGATACAAGAGGCAGTTCAGTATGGACAAAACACAAACAGGTTGGAACTACCATATTCTGTGTATAAATCCATTTAAAATGGATTCTTCCATTCCTAAATGCTAATGGGTGAAACAGAATGGTGGGCAAACCCCTTTTACTCTGGCATCTAGTTGTAAGGCAGATTTTATATGGGAGAGCAGTGAATTGTGTGATCTCCCATCTGCAGTCTGAAATGCTCTAATTCAAGAACAGGTTTTACACAAGCCTCAGTCTTTTAAAATGAACAAATATAAGGACCTTAGAACTTTTCCACTGGGCTAGACTTTCATGAGTCTCTCTGTCATGAGTCCCCCCCCCCTCACCAATGTGTGTACTGTCCTCCAGTGGGTCTTTCAGGCCATGTAGATATGGTAAAACTGTTACAGTTGTATTTAGTGTACATAAATTTGGGTATATGTTGAAAGTTGTCTTGATTCATATTTTGCATTTTCCTTCCTAGACTTATACGTTGAGTAAAACCGCTCCCTATTTCTATAACAGACAGTCATTTATACTACTACTACTACTACTACTACTACTACTACTACTAATAATAATTTATTTATACCCCGCCCATCTGGCTGGGTATCCCCAGCCACTCTGGGCTGCTCCCAACCTAATATTAAAACACTATACAGCATTAAACAGTAAAAACTTCCCTAAACAGGGCTGCCTTCAGATGTCTTTTAAAAGTAAGATAGTTGTTTTTGCCTTGACATCTGATGGGAGGGCATTCCACAGGGCAGGCGCCACTACCAAGAAGAAAATCAAATCAGCAGGCTGTTCTTCTGTGGGCAGCTCTTCCCTCTATCTTTTCGCTGGTGCGTGTTTTGCTGTTCATTTAGGAAACTTAAGAAGAAACACTTTCCAGGGCCAAAGGTGCTGAAGTTGACATGCCCAGAGTGCTTGTTTCAATATCATGAAAGGTGCTTGGGGAGCCTGCACAAGGCTGCTTCTCCTGGTCTCACACACAAAGCTGCTTTGGCAGGGAAACCACAAATCTCAACAAGTGGATCCAAGAGGGTTTATTAATGGAAGAGCTGATACATCCTTGGGAGCAATTTGGTGCAACACGGTGGTGTATTGGTCAAAAAGTCACAGTTCCACAAAGCAACAGGCACTGCTGTGTGAAAAGAACATTCCATAATGGGACACTGTTATATTATTATAATCAGTAAAACAAACCCAATACTCCCCATGTCTGAATACACCCTAAGTGCTGGGCACACTTGTGGGTTATATCCTGTGCTGCTGTTCCACTTGCAAAACAGGCATTCCCTTCCCCTTCCTCTCCCCCACAGTCACCATTTCATGTGGGGAGAGGAGTGTGAGAGGAAGTCCCCTTGAGTGAGCAGAACGCATTGGATGCAACCCTATAACTCCACTGTTTGCCTTAACCTTTTCCTTTGTCCTGTTACTTGGTTCCCTCCAGGTGATCTTTACATTGCTGGCCTGGTTCAAGGAATGTACAGCAACCTCCCCAAGTTGGTAGCATCTCGCGATGGGTTTCAAGGCTGCCTGGCATCGGTGGACTTGAACGGGCGCCTGCCAGATCTTATTAACGATGCTCTTCACCGCAGCGGGCAGATTGAGCGTGGATGTGAAGGTACAGCCTACCTAAAATGCCATTCCTTCTCACACAGCCCTCCCTACCTCCATGCTGCTCTTTGCATCGCCACCACATATTTCCTCCATAGATGCTCGTTGTGACATTCCTCCACCATCGCCATGCACATTAAGCCTCCATGATTGTAACCAGCTTGGGTGTGCAAAAGAAATGAGAGGTGACTGTGAAACACTCCATGTTGTAATGTAGCTTTCCTTTTTGGGTACTGTGAGGTGCTGGTGGTGGTTGCTCGTGAGTAACCAGGCAGGACTCTGACCTGTCTTTTACAGGTTTTATTGGTGCAAACTATTTACAGTGCAGAACCACAAAGTTCATGTCCAACTTAGTCACTTCCAGATTCTGGGAGTGGCCCCTTCTGGTTTCTCCCCCAACATAAGAACTTAGACACCCCAAATCTCCGCCTCCCCTCCTTACATTTCACCCCTCTGCGCAAGCTGTGTGATGGAAACAGCGTGTCTGCCTCGTGTCCAGCCGGGCTAGGTGAGGCGCTTGGGCTCTCAGTAGCATCTTTGAGCCCTCCCCTCGCTTGGTTGCCCCCTTCCCCCTCTGCTCCACTGGAGGTGTGGCTTTCCCCACTGCTGGATGAGGGGCTGCTCCTCAGAAGTGTCGGAAGCTCTCTGTATCCCCCTGACTCCCTCTCCTGTTCCAATGGCAGTCCCCTGACATTCATGTTGTGTGTCTCTCCATAATGGAAGACGCCCAAACATTTAGGAGGTCCCCAACACAAAAGCAATCCACATAGAAATTGAGGTCATACAACACACATAAACATCAACTGGTGTTTTCCCATCATGAAGTAGCAGCATGTGTGCTGGGGTGGAGCTGTCCTCCTGACATGACATTGCTGCAGCTCACCTGGGTGGTACTGGCTCAAGGCAGTGCTGAAGTCAGTACTGTGGAGGCACACCACAGAACCAATCCAATCCATGCTCCCACCAGTGTGTCTGCAGAACCGCAACCTTCCCGCTGTCCTGCTCCACTGTTGCACAGATAAGCTGCAGGGAAGCTGGTTTCTGAAGGGTGGCTTGACCCTCCCATGCTGGCCCCTACTGCCACTACTCCAGCTCTGATTAACTGCTAGGGTATAGTCATATGCCACAGTCCAGATCTGCACCTGAGCATCAAGCTTTTGATAGCCTCCTTAGCAAAGTCATTGTCACTCTTTGAGACCAAGTTCTCTTTTACATCACATCCCTGGGATCAATTCACATCTATTACAGGGCGACAGCTGGAAATGCTTCTGCACTGTGAGTTGGTCAAAGAGAGCAATGACAGGGAGTAAAAGAAAAGAGGTCTTGAACATTACTTCCCTGATTATTCAGTTTTTCCTACCCATTTAAATCTCTCTGCATGCCAGGATTTTATAATCTGGTATAATCAAAAGTTCTTCAATCCTGCATTGGACTCCACAAGTTGCCGTACAGCACACAGTTGCCTTTCATATTCTATAGAGTGCCAAATTATACTTTTTCTATGTCTCACCATTATATTACTGGTCTGTTCCTGTATGTTTTGGGTAATCTCCCACTGGCCTTTCTGAAAGTCTGTGGATCCCATGGCCAGATTGACTGTGCTCCCCATCAGCAGTCTCAAATTTTATATGATTTTGGAATAAATGACATACTGCTTTGAGACAGTGTCTTTTTGTGCCGTGTTTTGATATAGAATGGTATAGAAAGAGAAATCTGGGTGATAAGGTTTTTGTGAAAACACTTGTCCTTGAACTGACAAAGGCTTGTGAAGAAGGCAGGTAGGAGATAATCTCTCAGCATCAAACAAGAGAAACAGAACACCGCTGCCATTGCTGAGTCTTCAGAAAAAAGAAAATACACTTTGGGTGACATCCAGTGGTGTCAGTCCACTTACACAGTGGACTTCCTCTTGCATAACTTGAGTTTCCCTCTCTTCTCCCCCACTGCAGTTTCTAGAGTGTTGGGAGACTCTAAGGGCACATGGGGACTCAGGGACGTGCTGGTGGGAGGAGAAAGAAAGGGAAATATAATCATAGCCATTCATGTGATGTTGGACATTGCTTTTATGTTTAGAAGAGGCCCCCTTTTGCACTTAGGCTTTTTAAACAATCCTTTTAGTGGCTCACAACATTTTCTTTTGAGAGATGGGTCCCTGTAAGAGTCTTAGAATAGTTTCTGGCTGCTCACAATGAGTGTTTAATATTCTTAAATATATATAATTTTATGGCA
This sequence comes from Podarcis melisellensis, assembly GCF_964234715.1. Taxonomy (NCBI): domain Eukaryota; kingdom Metazoa; phylum Chordata; class Lepidosauria; order Squamata; family Lacertidae; genus Podarcis; species Podarcis melisellensis. The sequence continues at coordinate 28,227,208 of NC_138528.1, read as the reverse complement.
GACTGATTACTTAACTTTCTGGCACTGGGAGGATTTCAGATACCCTCCTGATTGCCCAATTTCATTTTTAATTGATGTTAACCATATTTAAAAAGACAAGCACAGCTCAAAGTGGCAGAGTTCATAGCTCAGAGGTGGAATGCTTGTTTTTACATATATGAGGTCTCAGGTTCAGTCAGGGACAAGTTCAATTCAAAAGTTTCAAGCAGCAACTTTGGGAAAGACCTTTGCCTTGGACCCCCACCAGTCAGCACGGATCAGCCTACCCCAATCTGATGTTTTGGACTACATCTTCCATCAGGCTCAGCCAGCATGGCAAATGATCAGGGGCAGTGGGACTTACAGCCCAAAATACCTGGAGTGCACCAGGTTGGGGAAGACAGATGTGAATATAGTGTAGTAGATGGACCATTGATCTGGTTCCGTATAAGATTGCTCCTTGTGTCTGCTCAGTAATATTACACTGAATCTCTAAGCTCTGCTCAGTAATATTACACTGAATCTTAAAGAATAAAGAGAACAGCTAGTGAAGGTGACAGCATAGATGAGGAAAAATCACCACCTAATGCATAAATTGTCAGATCCAGTACTATGGGGGGAAAGGACATTTTAGAGGAATGTTGTGCATAGCCCAGCCTGGGTTTAAATCTTTAGCTGAAAATTTGAGATATAAATTAAGGAAGAACTGAGTTTGTGGATGGTCCTTTGGATTTGAATTCATTGTACAATGCCTTTTTTCAGCAGTTGACACAGAAGCTTTTGGCAGCTACTTCCTTATCCTGTTAAATATTTGATCAGTGCTTTGCAGGCAGCTCAGATGCTCCTGTAAAGGTATTTTAGCAAAGCCAAGGGCTTTGTTGCATCCAGCTGTGAGGAATCCAAGCCTTAGCTGGTGGTTATCACACAGCCCTTAGGTATTCAGCTGTGGGATGACATAATCGTCACGAGTGGCATTTAAGGCAGAAAGGCTGTATCAAATCATAATATTCTTGGCATTAGTTATATAAAAACCTGAGCACTCTCAGCCGCATAAGAAAATGACTTGGTCATAACAGGCACACCATATTAGCAGAAGCGGTTATAGCAAAGAAGATTGCTTGACCAGCAGTTTATTGTAGGAACATAGGAACCTGCCTTATGCAGAATTCATCCAGCCCAGTAGTGTCCAAGCCAAATGGTATGTGATTCCAGGGATTTCAAATGCACTCTTCCAAGGTCTATGTTTCCTTTTGTGAATGATGCACAGCAGAGACTGTGGTGTCTTTATGATATATATACAACCTGAACTTACAAGGGAGGGGATCAAATTATCACACTCCAAGAGGGTCCTGTTTCTCTCATGGCTGGGAGCCCACATTGTGCTACAACACCCCCTTCCCCAGCTCACTGCATTTAGCAGATGGACACTTCCCCGCGCCCTCAAAATCCTAAACCTTCTGCTCTCCTTTTGTCTCTGTTTACTATCTCAGAGCTCAGGAAGAGGCCTCTCCCACTCTCTGGTTGGCTCAGAGTCTTTCCTTTGTTGATAGCCCATCTCTCTGACCTTGTTCCCTGCTAATGGCCTACCTTCTCCCAGGCAGCTTCCTGCACATGGGAAAAACTGGTTGGGCCTATACTTTGACACTGCTAAATTCAGTGCTTGGCAGCCCATCGTAATACACCAAGCACTGATTAAACTCCAACGCCCGTTAGACTCAGCACCCATTTTACCAAGAGATTTAGGGGAGTCAACACACCCATAAAAGCAGCATCTACACTGACTAGCAATCATTTTGCAAGGTTTCAGAATGAAGTCTCTCTCCCAGCTCTACCTGCAAATTTTGGGGATTGAACCTGGGACCAGGCAATGTGGATGCTTTGCGATTGAGTTGCAGCCCTTCATTTAGGGGCCATAGGGGCTGCTGGAATCACTATTTTATCTGGAAACAAGAGAGGGGAAGCTGGACCCATTTCATTTATGTATATACATAAGTATTTTAATAACTTAGATCCTTACTTTCTTCATTGAGATGCACCCCAGGCATCTCACATAAGTAAATCAGATAAAAACATTCAACTCCTAAAATAAAATACTACAGGTGAAATGCAAAAAGCTATCACAACATAGAAAACCAGCAGGAAATGACAGCAACCATATCTGTTGCTAACAGGAAAGTCTGAAGGAGCTGGATAAGAACAATAAATAATGCACAAAATAGCAACATAATTGGAAGCCACAAGTCAGATATTGCTACTTAAAAACAAACAAAAAGCATCTAAATGTCTGCTGGGAAAACCAGATCTTCCTGTCAATGCAAAACATACACTGTGAAGAGGCCAGATACATGTATCTGGGGAAGGCAAGAAACAAATTTGGTGCTAACAAATTTGGCTTCTTCAAGTTAGCTATTTCAGAGTTAAGATGCTCAATAAACCTTTTCTTTGCCCAGATAAAAATTCACAAAATGTACAGGCACCACCATGCACAATTGTCCCCATATTGACAAATAACAGAGAAATTAGAAATCAAATTACAGCTGAACATAGGAAGCTTCCTTATGCCAAGTCAGGCCACTAGTTTACCTGGCTCAATACTGAATGCACTGACTGTCAGTGGCTCTCAAGGGGACATTTCCAGTCCTACCTGGAGCTGCTGTGGGTTGAACATGGACCCATCTGCCTACAAAAAAGGTGCTCTGTCACTGAGCTACCAGCTTTCTACCATCCTCAAATGTCTATTTGGAATACTTCAGTAACACAAGAGAAAGCAAGATCTTAAAATTCAAGAAAAAACTAACCACCCAGTTACCGCCTGGATCTTTTGAGTTCAGGACTCTACAGCTCTGAAGAGAAATGAGCACCTTGCATGGGATTGTGCTGACATTTGTGGTTGGGGACCTTGGAAGGAATGGAATCAATCTTCTTGCTGGCAAGAATAATATTACCTTTAAAATGGAAGAAGAAAAGCTTAGAAGACGAGATCTTTCTTCTCTTCAAAATAAACAAGAAAGCACCCACCCAGCCCTCCTCTGTTGATCTGACGGGTCAAGTGCAACTTACTGAGTCCATGGACATTGGTTTTAACAGCTGATAATCCCCTAGCAAATGTAGCATTGAATGAAGCCACTTTTAGATGATATCCTGAACAAAAAATGCAATGAACTAAGACTTTCTGTAATGAGGAACTCGTGTGTGTGTGTGTGTGTGTGTGTGTGTGAGAGAGAGAGAGAGAGAGAGAGAGAGAGAGAGTCTCCATGTCTACTGCTTGTTTATGACTTCATTCTTATGTCATCCATCATTTGTTGCCTTTCCACCATCACTACCATCTCCATTGTGACCACCCTCCAGTCTTTAATGCACAAACTGTACTTCGGCAAAAACAGCCTGCCCAGAGATATGATTTGTTCTCAGAGCAACAAAGTCATGAGTCACAAAGGGTAGCTATGAGAAACCAACCCCCCATTTTTTACTCAATCATCATAACCCAACAAAGAACATTGACTTTCTCCAGAACACCACCATTATTGTGCCCAATATTAAAGTGTGGGTGCAGATATTGATAACACTATATTATCTAAGATATACAGTATATTATGGTGGTGTTGCAGTTCTCTCATCCTCTCCACTCATGCAAGGTGACTTTCTGAAGCAGGGAGCTTTCCATATCCATGGAAGCTCCCTACATATGTTAGATCCATGATTTTCCAGGGGTTTTAAAATGCACAAAGTCTCTGTAGATACAAAAAGCCCCCCTTATCTTTCACCAGTTGGAAGGTGACTGAAATGGCAATTGCTGGGGAGAGGGGAGAGGCAAAGCTAGTCCACATTGGCCATGTTGGCTGGGGCTGTTGGGATTTGGAGTCCAGCAACCTCTGGAGGGAACCATGTTGACTAGATCTTGTGAAAATGCACAGAAGGCTTTTTGAGGATAGAGACACCCCCCTCCCCAGTTTTGCAATTTAGATTTAAGAGACCTTAATCTGTTCGGCAGTTGGTCTAGGGTTTGGCTCATAAGAGAATGTATTTTTGACTCTATACCACTGATTTGATCATTGGGCTAAATGGAAAAGGAAGAAGTTATGGAGGTGGGGAGAATGCTATATTTCTCTTTCATTTTCAAAAGTCCCTTTAAAATATTCATCAATATACTTACCATAATTGTGTTGGTCAAGAGATGGGGAGAGAATAGTTTCAAAGGAGAAGTAATTGCCATTTCAAGGTTTTCATATATCGTCACAGCAACAAGTTTTTAATAATTATGAAGATTGCTCTCTATTGGCTGTTAAAAGTGTTAAATGTTACAGTGGTGGAAGGCATGGGAGAAATATTCCTTTGTAGTTACAGTACAAGCAAGGTCCTCTCAGCAGATCCCAATGAGAAGAAGGATCATCTTGGAACAGGTGGTCCTTTTAGTTTCCTGGGCCCAAACTATTTAGGGATTTTAAGGTGATTACTAGCATTTTGAATTGTGCCTGGTTTCAGTTAGGCTCAATTGCAGAAGTGGGGGGGGGGGCAGCGGGAATGGAGTCATCTGATGTCAATAATGGGCAGGCACATTAGAACCCTTGAAACTACCAATTTCTTAATACTAAGGGAATATCTCTACATCGTAAACTTTCTCGTTACACCCAGGAAAAGGTACAGTTGACAGGTGAGCAAAGACCTTCCTAGCGGCAGCTGCCACTTTACCATCTAGGGACAGAGTAGGATTCAGAACATATGAAAGTGGACAGGGCAACATTCACCTGCATATTCAGTGACCGCCATCATGATCACTTCCTCCAGAACACAGTGGATTCCGTAAGCAGAAGCCCGTAGATGAAATCATCTTCCACAATTGGTATTGTGCTATCTTACAAGGGAGAAAACGTTGCCATTTACATGGGACTGTCTATCTTGCTTTTAAAATACAAAGAAATAAAAACTCATAGTGATAAAACCCAGTGAGGAGAGGTGATCTGAGGAAGGAGTCTTTTGTCTTTCCATTCTGGGTGTGCATATCACAGAGGGAAATACCCAGATTGGTTCACTGGCAGCCATATTGACTTAATTTGATTCCGATTGACTCTAGGCTTTTCTTGGGGATTAGGGAGGCTCCTCGCAGGAAATGAAACACTATTGTTTGCTGCTTCATTTATGAATATTGGTGAATCATGTGCCGTTAATGTTCCATCTGATGTTCTGTGCTTCAGAAATGTGTCTACTCTCCCCCCTCCCTAGTCTGTGCTATGTTGTCTGCTGTTTTGGATTGATGTTGTTCAGGTAGTGATGGACTGAGGCCCTTATGGCTGCCTCTCTCCTGATGTGTCTATGTGTTGTCTTTGGTGGCGTCACCCCTCCCAAAACTCTTAAGTGTGCATAAGGGCTGTGCTGGTTATTCCAGTTGTTTTTGTTTGTTTCTTTTTAGTGATGTTACCCCGGTTTTATCTGCCATTTTACTAACCTCTGGTTTATTGTTTTCGCTTTTTTCCATTCTTTTGCTAACAAAGTTGAGTTGACCAAAGCTGACCTGCAAGGTAGAGAAGGTTTTTGTTTCCATTGCCAGTTTGGACTGAAAGATGCCTTTTAATGTAACCTTTAGAGCCTTTTAATTATTATTATTATTATTATTATTATTATTATTATTATTATTCTTCTTTGATGCAGTCACATCTCTAAGCCAAATGGGTACAGCAAGCATTCCACAACCTGCTAGGTTGGAGAATGGGGTGGCAAGGATTTGGGGAGAAATGTCTAGGTATGGTTTGGGGTAGCTTAAGAGGTTTGACTGTATCTCACTCTAAGAGTATCCATAACTGCACAGCTTGATTTCCTGAAATAAGGGGTTAACATAACAAAATATGGCACTGGATGTCTGGTTACCGAAATAAAAATGTGAATCAGTCCTTTGGAGGACTGAGAAGTTTATAGTCCAGTCTATACAGTAGAGAAGTGGGTGAAATGTGACCTCTTTGTGCTGTTCCATGCATTAGATCAGCTTTCAACAATCTGGTGCCCTCCAGACATTTTGAACTACACCTCCCAGACAGGCTGGGGCTGATAGGAGGTGTAGTACAAAATATTTAAAGGGCAGCAGGATGGCAAAGTCTGCATTGGATGAAGTAGCCATTGGCAGGCACTGTAAAAAGTTTGTGCCCAGCTTCTTAAAGAGGAATCTAGTGATGGCATACCATACACAGTTATCAATGCATGTTGGGTAACAAAGACACTGAAGGTTGTGGATGGAGGAAAGTCCAAAGTTGAAGAGTAGAATGGACTGCAGGAGACTGGAGCTGGGCAAGATGGATTTCATTAATTAAAATCAGAGGAAAAGCAAAGTAAAGAAGGTAATTTAATGTTGGTGGCTAATGAATGAAGCCAAAAGTTGTTCCTAAGATGTTTAAATACTAACACCAGAAACCTTCTGTAATTGCTGTGCTGAGATGGTAAGCAGAATCAAAAACTGGGTTTCTTCTGTTGGAATGGGTTTTGGAAAAACTTAAAGATAAGGGTGGGAAGGACAAGTTTTTCATGTTCACCTAAGATTTTCATTAAGACTCTCCTGGGGTGCATCAAACATATTTTCTCTAGATAAACACACATGAAGACTGGCAAGCATGAAGATCCTTGTGTATGTATTGAAACCAAAAGGCAGAATTTAGATTATACTTGACCTTATCCAGTTACCATTTTGATTAATCATATTATAAGACTTGATAGAGATGACACAAAAGTCTAGACAACTAACAATTTTCCAGGAAAAGTCGGGGAGGGGGGGAAATGTACAGCAAAAAAAAAATAGCAATATAAGGAAACCCAAGAGGTACAATGATGGAAGTAATTAAATCTAATATGCTAAAATAATTTTTAACCAAAGATGAAGGAGGATACTAATCATAAAATGCAAGAAAATTATTACTATTACTAATAATTATACACTGCTTTGTCGAAGCAGTTGACAGGGAGTTAAGACAATAAAATCAAGAAAAAAATACAATCCTACTAAATGATGGAGAAAAAGAGAGAGATATTGGGATGCCAAGAAAGTCCCCATGATGTTGAAAAGGACTATCGAAGAAAAGAATCTCTTTCATTTCCCTGGTTCTGACATGATGAGTGATGCTGCTAACATGAAAGTAACAGATTCAAAGAAATATATATTTGGTTTCGGAACATGTGCCAAGAAGCCACGTTTGGCCAGATTCCCAGGTTTTCCCATCTTGTGTCCGTGCAATGATTTATCTGTTTGCGATGGACATAGATAATGATCTACACACAGGCTATATGCTATTTCCGATGTGTAAGTATGCTCTGTGTCTGAAATGGGTATTGCATGAGGTAGTCCTCAGAGCTGCAACTTGACCTAATTGGTCAGTTACATCTGAGCTGTTATATAGGCTTCACATTCAAAAACCCTACACAATACCTGCTGTCAAGACCACTGCCCTTCAGAGCATTTACAAATTTCCATTACGCTGTTTTAGGACCCTCACCTCTTTCCTATAAAATAGAGGAAATGTTTTTCTTCTTCTTCTGAGTCATTCTGAGTGCCAGACAGTGTCATGCAGAGGTACCTTAATTTCAGGAAACCAATCTTTGCTGTATAGGTTTGGATATCTGAGTCCACGTGGAAACTTGAAACTCCCTTGAGATCTGAGGGGCTGTTTTCTGTGCTGCTGTGACCTGGACGATGGGGAGGTCTGGTGGAGAAAGACTTGCCCACTATACCTTTCTAACACTCCTCATTTTAATTGCCTTCCTTTCTTCCTTCCTTCCTTCCTTCCTTCCTTCCTTCCTTCCTTCCTTCCTTCCTTCCTGTTTTCACTTCTGATGAGTGTTGTACACATCTCCTTTTTCTCACACACTTAACTCCCCTCTTTGCTTTCCTTGCAATTATAAGATCCAGACATATTCCCTTTTATGCGGTTCACTTTGCCATGGGAGGGGCATCCCAGCTTACTCATCCTTTTAGAGGCATGGCCTATGCAAAACTGTTATTGAGCGTTGTGAGGGGAAAGGGAGCAGAAAAAGGCAGGTATGTATCATTTTGTTGAATAGAGGGAGAAATCTGAAGTTTTATCTGGGGAATCATAACTAGACATTTTGAAACAAACACCTTTAGTTTCATCTACCCACCTGAGGACAGCCTGATTTTGATAAATGCTCATAAGCTTGTATAATGACCTGCCTCATTCTATTCTTGCTTATTTGGAAGTCAAACCACCAAGTTTGAATGTTGAAAAATACAACTGGGATCTGGAATTACCTTCCCTTACAGGGGTGTTCCTTTTAGGTCTTCTTGAGTCCAACCAGCCAGGAGTCACATTTTGGCTGACAACACAGTTCTGGGTGCTGCCCAAATCTGAGTATGTTACGATGTCATCAAGGGCAAAAAAACACTGATTTTGAATTATGACACTACTTTTTTGGACCAGTCACATTTATTTATTTATTTAACAAAATGTATATATCACTTGATTGCAATAAAATCTCTTAAGTGATTTACAAGAAACAATAAAATTATCAATAAAAAACTATTAAAACATTTAAAGATAATTAGAAATTTATGTGCCACTTGGGTGCGCCAATTTTTGACTTTGCATAGGGCGCCATATTATGAATGATTACCAAAATCTGCCCCTGATCACAGCATTATGTAGCAAATAAGTTCTGGGTATCAGCTAATTTTACTTAAGGCAAACAAAGCCAGTTATGTTATATAGCAAGTGTTAATTAAAACCCCCAAACCTTTTAGTTTGCCTCGGCTCTATCCATCAAAGTTTGCATCTTTGGTTAACCAAAGGCATGAACTTAACTTTCCTTATCTGTTGGAAGACACTTGTGCTTCCTTCCTCCTTATCATCACATTGCATAACAATCAAATGCACTCATAGACTGCTGAGTCACACTCCCGGGCCGAGGGAGGGGGTGTGGTGGGTGTGGACCGCCCCGTGTGTCACCACTGAGGGGGGTGACAAAATGCCGGGTGGCACTCACCACTGGGCCTGCAGCGTGCCTGAGCCACGCATCTCTCCTGGGAGAGACGTGGTGGCTTGGGCGTGCACAGGCCCCTGCTCTGCCCAAACGGTCCTCCCACTGCCTCCCTCCCCCCAGCTGTGGGGCGGCTGAGTGGGAGGAGGTAGGCAGACTCTGGAGGCCCTGCGGTGCACCCTACCCCTATGAGTGGCTTACCCCACCCCTGAGGGCGCTGCCCTAGGCGCCCTAGTGGCCTCCTCCACCACTGCATGCTCCATCCCTATTATTTACATTTTCCCAATCTTTAGAAAGTGCAAGGGACACCATATTTTTATAGGGTTTCATCCATTGATATGAGAGTGGAAAGTGAGTTTGTGCAATGGATCTTTCCCTTACCCTTCTCTCTCCTTTCAACACACACTACCTCCCAAAAAGATTCTCCCTTCAGAGATCAAGGTGGGTACTGACCAAATATTGTGCACTGTGTCATCCATGCCTGCAATGAGGCAGAGGGGAAAGGAAAGGCCAAAATCAGGTGGAGGAACTCCACCCACTTTTAGATAATTTCCCCTAAACACACATTGGAGACCTAGAAGACACAGCTCACTATGCAGGTCTGCTTCACCTTTTGGAGAGGCTTTTTTTGGGGGGGGGGAGGGTGCTGAGAGATGAGGTAAAGGCAACAATCCACTGAACAAGCTACCTTCCTCTTGTGCAATTTTGAAAACAGCCGATACCTGTATCAGAGGTAATAATGAATAGGCGAGGCTTTTCTGGGCCAGGAGAGGGAGTAATAGAAAAAGTTTCATTTGCTGATTTGGGTTGATAACATACCCATTAATGCACAGAGTCACTTCTCCTATCAAGTGCACATACTTTTGTAGGGATAATCGGTATAGACCGACAACTGTGCAGTAAATGCCAGTTATTCTAGGCTGACAATTGTTCACTGGTTATTATTTTCTACTTCATTTGTGTTGGGGGGAGGGGGCTTCTAGAGAGCCAGTTCGTTTTTCTTAAAATGTGAAAGAAAATCCCCTTAAACAGAAAGAAAGAGATTTGGAGGCAGAGGTGGGGGGGAGAGATTGGTTGGATGGATTTAAATGATAACAACCAAACACTCTTTTCATAAATTAAAACCTATAAACAGACTCATCTGAAATCTATACCGGTGATTGCACAATTAAGCGTTAAGATTTTAAAGCTTTATTAAGCAGGCAGGATCTTGTTAAATGGCACCAGAAATGCCATGAATAGAAATGAAGCTTATGACACCTTGTGGAGAGCTTGAGAAAGATGTTACTCAGTGCCAATTCTCATTCCCTGTGCACATAAATTATGTATCCTATCTCCATTGCTTCTGCCCTCAGCTGTTACCTGACGGGTCATGTGCATGAAAACAGACTTCTTTGGCATCTAAAGCCCTGGTGGGCTCCTCTTGCTTTCTCCTCCATAATCCTCATTCCCTGTGACATCCCCCTTGCCGTGGCCAAGATTCTAGTGTCACAGGCAGGGGAATTATGACATCAGCGAGGAACAGAAATAGCAGAAGAAAAATTCTCCACAAGAAGTCTAGTCCTCATGTGAAACTTCCTTGGGGAATGCCAAAGAGGTGAAGCGAGCACAATGCTCCAGAAGCTCAACTTCTGTCCATCAAACAGGCTGTAACTAAATAAAGCTGAGCCAGTTTGTATTTCCTGTTGTAAGTTAAAAGGCTCCAGCCTTAGAAAGGTGGCTCTGACCCATCTTGTAGCCCCTGGGACAGGGGGAAAAATGAAAACCCACTGTTTATTTCCCACTGTTTACTGCTGGACCAGAGCAAACAAGAATTGAGTTTTCTGTGGATTGGCCATTTGTTCCAATTCAGTGGTAAACAGTGGGTTTTCTTGGGGAAAGCTGCAGGACCTGTGCCTAGATGTCACAGAAGAAATCACAGGACAAAGGGAGGTGTGGATGAGCCCTCATTTAGGTTCACTTATTTCAGGCTTCCTCAAACTCAGCCCTCCAGATGTTTTTGCCCTACAACTCCCATGATCCCTAGCTAACAGGACCAGTGATCAGGGATGATGGGAGCTGTAGTCTCAAAACATCTGGAGGGCCGAGTTTGAGGAAGCCTGACTTAATTCAATGGGTTTTCTCTGAGAAGAATTTAATTGAAGTGAACCAGCTGGCAATAGTTGCTACCACTTAATTAAATTATGCATCCAGCTCCTTAAATAAAATAAAGGCCATGTGGATTTAATTTTAAGTTTGCAGAGTTGGTGTATTAAAGTACTAGCATAACAGTTACACTTAAATCAGAATAAAAGCTCAATAGAGACCTAACATAGTTTAACCTCGGCATAAGCTTTGCACAAGCAAATTAGGATGAATGCTCCATAAACAGGTTGCTTGGAGAAGCCCATAGTTCATATGAGTTTATGCCATCTTTACTCCGCAGCCCACCTCACATAATCCTCCCTTAAATCCCATTGAGTTGTGAAATTATAACTTGCAAGGTACTAGAAGGAAAGCTGATCTAGTAGGATGAATCTGAGGTGGAGTCTCGTTTAGATTATCTTTGGACACTGCTTCCTCTTGGTCAGTGGTGTCAGTGTGTATGAATGTGGCCGTTAACTCCCTAGTAGAGGAGCCATGGAGAAAATGCTCATGTCAATAGAATCCAGCCAGAGAATGCTTGCTTTGAGTTCAATCAAACAAAGTATTCCCCCATAAAAGAGAAACAGGTGTGTTGTTTGTGAAAAGCGGCAAGAGGGTAAAATCCAAAAGCTGCTTCTCCTGTAAGCCTGGAGCCTCCTTTTTTTGCTGCTGTCGTAGCCCATCTCCTTAGATGAAATCACTCACAGGCACTGTGTTTGTAAGATGGTAGCACTGCCGTTGCAGCTGGGCAGATGGTAGCACTGCCGTTGCCTCCAGGTGTTCCTGAGGCTTGTTACACAGCAGCTCAAATCCTGACAGAAGCTCTGGGTTTGTATCTCCCCCTGCCCCTGGTGCGTTAATATCCTGAACCACTCCCATCCTGCTGACGCCACTCAGGCCAGCCTGTTGCCTGTCTGAACAGAAGGATGCAAGCTAGATAGCCATACACAGGGAGGCTTAAAGTGAAAACAGTCGTGTTTCCCAGGCACTTGCATGCAAAAGGCTGATGTTTTCAAGCACAGCAGGACAACATGTTTCCCATTTTTGTTGCTTTGCTATGAGGTTGCTTTGAAGTGATGCCCTCGAGGAACACTGGAACATAGGGAGCTGCCTTATATTGTGTCAGAGCCTTCACCCATCCAGTTTAGTATTCACTACAGTGACTAACAGCTTCAGGAAGGAAATTGTTCACAGCCATACCTGGAGATGCTGGGGCTTGAACCTGGAACCTGGCATATGTTCTGTCATTAAGCTATGGCTTTTCCTGGGCTGGGGGACAAAAGGTATCTCCTTGTCAAGCAGACTTTAGCTAAGCGGGTCCCTTGTGGGATGGACTTTTTCATGTGGGGCACCTCTTCAAAGGAGGGGTAAACTCTGAAGTATCCCCCAGCTTGGATTTTAATCAGGTTCGCCTCTTTTTTGAGGGGAACATTCCGCAATATCCTCCCTCAAAAAGAACTTGTTCTTGGGCCTTAGCCCATTGAACTTCACCACAGCATTGTTCCTGTTGAGTGGAGTCAGTTTACCCAATGAGCTGACAGGTGTCAAATGAAAAATAGTCAAGTGGTTTTACTTGCATGTGTGAACCAGGTGAGGGGTTAGGCCTGGGAAGTCAGGTTTAGTTTTCCTCAGCACTGTCGGAACTCCTCTGCTTCTTCACAGCCCTGTAAGAAGCAGAATGTCAACGAGTAAAGTTCATCTCATTGTCCCTTCTGAACTCATCACTTGATAAATTTTCTTTGCCCTTGGCTGAAAAATAGTTTGCACAGGGGAAAGGATGGATCAAATGCCAGGAACTGAGATCCAGTAAAGGAGGCAAGTCCCTGCTTCCCACAGCCCCTTGCTTATTACAGCATGTTCCAGAGGCTACCTCAACTCCACAGAGCAGATTCTCAGGAGGTATGGGGGGAGGAGGAGTTGACTAAAACTGCCTCCCTCAGAACTGGTGAAAGTTTCTTCTGCCATTCCTCCAGTGAGAGTGTCCCACAAGCAGAATTCCACCCACTGGAACTCTGGATCCAGCCCATTAAGCTCTGCTGCACCTGCTTTTGTTTCAGCATTTTCTTGGTCAGTAGTATACCAGATGAATCCCTCTACTGTTCCTTTGATGGATATAAGAACATTGTTGAAAATACAGAAGTGTAAACTGCTGGGCGTTTTTCTTCTTCATTAGTTGATCCAAAATGCAACTCTCTGTTGATGGTCGTAAGGGAGAGTTCATTTTTTCTAGTCTTTCAGATCTGCTGAGTTTGGTAAAATAGCAAGACAAACTGTTTTGTGCATGGCAGATCTCACCTCCTTCCACAACAGTGAAGGAGGAAAAAAATCCCTTTGATTGATGGATCTCAGAGGATGCTGTTAATTCATTACACCCAGATGGCTCAGTGGCTTGGACCAAGTCAAAAAGTGTGTTCCTCATCCTGAAATCTCCACAGTTTTTGCTGTTGTATTTAAGGGAGAGGAACTGAAGCACAGTATTAAATAATAATGGGGAATTAACTTGATCTCCTATGGCAAATAAGCATAAAATCAGTGGTTCCTACCTGCAGTCTGCAACTGGATCCTCAAAATATGAGTGCACCCCCTTTGTTTCCTATGCAGTTCTGCCTGTGTGTGAACTAACCCAGTGACTAATCCCAATTTTTGTTTCTCATATTTCTGGTGCTGAAAATAAATTGCATTGATACAAAGGGTCAAGAGGCAGGGTCAAAGGCACCAACAAAGAGCAGGAGCTGACACTGTACCAGATCCTACCAAACATTTTCCTTTCAAAGACCAGCTGATAGGTCTTTGGATAAAGTGGACACTTACTAGAGAAATGAACTGTCAGTTCCCTTCTCCCTTTCCAACCTGCATTGAAGAAATGATTGGGAGTCCCAAACGACATCCCATCCCATCCTTGATGAAAAGCAATCACGAGGAGGCAAGTAATAGACAACTTGGAGAATCAGGCTGCATTGTTGAGAGAACTAGGATGATTATGGTGAATCTTGGCATGGTGGGGGAGGCAAACTTCATTTATTATAAGCATTTCTTCTGAGCCTGCCTAAGAGGGAATATGCTACCTTCCACACCTTCTTTCTGCTGCGTGCCACAGTTTTCTGTTTGTTGCTGAGTGTGCAATTCTCCATGTCTTCTGTGTGTCCTGGATTTCTGTTGCATGTCCATGGAATAGGGAAAAAAAAGTGTTTGGTTTCCTTTTCTTCTTTGGTGCATGACGACAATAAATAATGGTCTCGTATTATGACTCTTTTCCAATCGCTGCTCTTTCTTTCTTGCTTTCCTCACTATCCCATCTCAGGACCAAGCACCACTTGCCAAGAAGACTCCTGTGCCAACCAAGGCATCTGCATCCAGCAATGGGAAGGCTTCATTTGTGACTGTTCCATGACTTCCTACTCTGGGAACCAGTGCAATGATCGTGAGTACCAGCTTTTTATATGGGATTTTGCAAGGACCTAGAAGGCATTTGATGTCTGGTTTGGTAGCTTAACACTGGGTGTGAATCCTAATGTCGGAGCTGCCTCATCATCTTGCTAGGCAACTAGCTTTAAAAGCTAGATTACTTGAAGAAAGAGTAGGATAATTATTTTCCCTTTGATCTAATATGAAAGTGCTTGAGTGCATTCTGTTTTCATATTTAAAGACAAATGAAATGAAAGGGGGCTATTGATGTTCTTTTTATAGCATCCAGATGGAACTGTGTGTGCTAGACAGTAATCAGAGTTTTACTAAATGAAGTACATTAACTTCTTAAAAGTTTTCCAGCCACAGTGTCCGGTACTTAGTCTTGTCTTAAGTGGCTGCAAAAGCTGAAAAGGTATCAAATTGAACTCTTGCAGGCTTTCTGGTTCTGCAAATGATGTTCACAATTTCCTGTTGGTGATTGTGTGCTAAGGTGTCACTTGTTGGTAGACTTTGGCAGTAGTAGCCAGTGTGGTCGATATGCACTGTGGAACTGGTCTCCTGACACCAGCATCAGTGAAACTGTCTTAGACAGTGTTGGAGTGATGGACAGTTTGGATGCTCTGGTGGGAGTGCCTGTTTAGCTTCACCAGTGCATCTCTGCAGCCACGACCTGGTGCCTTCCCTTCCCTGCTCCAGTACCATCCAGGCAAGCTGCAGTGATGCTGGTTTTGGGAGGGTGGCTCCATGGTGCTGTTGCTACTGGACTTTGGTCCTGTGTTCATGTTCATCTTTGACATGGTAAAGTCACTGTGAAATGGATCTTCTGACTGCCCTTCTGTATAATGAGAATGAGTTTAGCATGTCCTGGAGATCCATTGAAAGCTAAACTCTCCCTACAGAACTCATAATGGCATTTAGAAGATGTATTCTTCAAGCAAAAATGACACATTAAAATCACCTTGTGGTGACTTTACCACATTCATGTTTAAGATGGGAACTGGGTGTTTCATGAGCCTACAAGGGTATATTCATCCTTTAGTCATTCAAATCTTGCTTTCAATTTGGTCACTCCAACTATCATGATATGGAGCACTACATTTATCTAGTCTTAATGTGGGGAAACCCAAGGTGTGTGTGGGGAAATCATTGGGAGAGCAGGAATTTGATGCTGATCCACAAATGCAGCAGGCGTGTGTGACACACTTTCCCCCTTGGGTGATACCATTTGGACTGCACATGAGATATCATTTGTTTGGATGCATTTCTTCTGCACCCTATCAAAAGAAACAAAACAAATTGCTTCACACATGTCAAAAATTGGCACACCAGAGAGAAACTTGGCCTAGAATTCTTTTTCCTCATAAGCTAGTTTTCTGTGCACACACATGTGTTCCCTGCATTGGGGAAAATTAAAACTTGCAATCTTCCAGGTGCTCTGTGAATTGATGCATGTATAGATAGCTAGTTCTAAAATCCCAATCAAATGCAGTGCAGCCAGATGTATATCAATAGGCACAGAATTATTCCCACTTTTGTCTTTTATGCAGAGATTCACAGCTCAATCATAGTTAGTAAATATGCCCTAAGCTCTGTCCTGAAACAGATGCCTTTTCTGGCTGTCCTCTTCCTTTCCCTTCCCCTAATTTTGTTTTGTTTTGTTTTTTAGCATGGCACTTATCTGCCCCACAGTTCCCCATGAGACACACTTCTTTGTCAATCATAGGCATGCTTCTTAGGAAACCACTTTACACAGAAAATGCAACCCTGGGACCTATGAAGCTGCATTTAAATAAGTGTTGTGGAGTGATCTAAAAGGGTTAGTGACATCATGCCCTTTCTGGGTTCTAATGAATTGGGCCACATGATTCCAAAGCACTACAGAACCCATTGGCACTAATGAATTCAGACAGACTTCAAATTGTCAGCAAGTTCATTTCTGAGTCTGTAATTAGAACTTCCTTAATGTTCAGGAATCAACAGATAGGGTGTCATATAGGGCAATTGGAGGGCAGATTGATGTGAGTGAAAGTGACTCTTCGTGGGGCTTCTTCTGATCCTTAAATTGTGCATCATAAGACACATGTTATGTATGCAGGCATCATGTAGAGAGGGCTGTAAGCATGCCTGTTTTCTAGAGAAGGTGCTAAAAGGACTATAAAGAAAATGTCACAGAAAAATGCTGGAAGGCACTGAAGTCCTTTATATTGGCCCTCCTGGCTGAAGGTCATCAAAGACCTGGTTCTGAAGAAAGGCTCCTGTCTTTAAAGAGCAATGTGTCAAAAGTGGCCCCACTCATACAAGGAAAAACAGATTTGAATTGTCAACAGCCAGGTGTCTTTTGCATTCTTGTGCTGGTGTTTTAGAAGTGGTTGTGGTAGGAGGATGTCTCCAAAAAGGAGCGAGAAAGGTAAGTTCCCAATGATCGCTCTAAACCTGTCGTGCTGAGATCTGCAAAAGGTATGTCCTTGGTTGTGTTATGCTTGCAAATGATTGTTTGGGACTAGACTTTTTGCAATGGCAGATTTCGTTCTTACAGTTCTCCAACACACTCTGGGGTGCATAGCATCTTTCCAATAATGTTGTACAAGTTCCTTGCTGTCCTGAGTGCCAGTGTGATCCAGATGCTAACAGGGGTGTATGTATTGTTAATTCGGCCAGAGTGGAAATGCTGTGCAAACACAGCTGGCAAGTAATATATTGTCAGGTAATTTGGGTCACAAAGGTTCTCATGTGTCCACAATAGGTCGTAAGATGATATAATATTGTGAGAAACTTCATAGTGCAGAAATGGATCCTTGTAAACTAGGCAGCCAAAAGTCACGGAGCCATCCAGCATAGTTGGTGATATTTTGTTCCACTAGCTTAGGCTTATTTAAACTGAATCTTGATGAATTACACTGAAAAATTTAGGGGCTTAGTATATTACATCTTCCTTCTCCTTCTCCCCTCACCCACATGTCTGAACTGCTGCCATGGAACAATTGCACTGGCCTCTGGTCAGAGATGCTTTGGTTTACTGCTGCAGTTTTCCTGACCTTGGAAGTTTCTGCAAGTCTCACCAGACCCTTTTAATTCTTCTTCCATGTGTGAATCCAGAAGGAGAAAGGCAGAAGAAATGAAGTAGCAGCAGGTAGCATGTGGATTAGCCCTGGGACATTAGCCAAAGTATAGTCTATCTAGGTACCCTTGGCACAGTTAGCTGCAACTTGCCCAATATCCCCTTTAGTGCAAAGACCAATGAAGTGCTGATTTGTGGCTTTATTGATGTGACATGAGATGTGTATTGGCTCAAGGAAAGCTTTTGTCTAATTTCACTGTTGATCCAGTGTGTGTTCTACATTACTTACCGATGCAAGTAAGTTATGAATATTTAAATAAAACTACTTAGAAATGGCAGTTAGATCACAGATGGATATGCCGTTTTTCTTCCTGTTGGCTATGACCATGTGGAGGCCTTTTAAAAACCACTCTTGCACCAATGACCAGGAGTTCCTGGCTTGCAGCAGGGTGCTTATGTGTAAACAGTAAAACACCAAACAGATGTCTGTTGCTACATCTGTCAGGTGGTCATTGATTAGTTTTCCTCCGTTTTTGTTGTTTCTGTGTATCTTCAAATTATAGGTTGCAATACATTATTGATTGGTATTGTTAAAACAGGTTTTTCGTTCAGCCAACAGGAAAAACAAATTGCGCCTCTCTTGAATGTGTGTCCACATACACTTCTAGGCTAGATTCCTTAATGTTAACTTTGTGGTGGGGTTGCAATGCCTGCATTTTCAGTTCCCATGTTGCACTGGTAATGTCTGGCGTTCTGCATCCCAAGGGTTATCCAAGTGGGTCAGCTTTTGCCTCCTTTTCAAACTGAGAAGGTGAATGTTCACAATTGTACCTTTTGCTATTGGGGCCAATTATATTGTGCCCGGGTGGGGTGGCCTCTGAAATTTCATTGCCAGTGCACTTTAGCTTGATTTGCTTAGCAAAAGCCCCCTTTTTGCCACTGTTTAATTACCACCCATTTATTTCTAATGTGCTCAATTTGTTACCTTACAGTTCAAAACAATATGCATGAAAGGGTTATGGGGTGCAGGAAATAAATCTACATGTATCATTAGCTGTTGATGTATAAACTTGTATGCTGCTAATTTTTACCTGGTAGTAGTCTTCAGTGCTGTTTGCAAACTCAGTGGAAAGACTTGGTATGTATATTTGAAAGTGACAGAATTCAAATTATGCAAATTGTAGCTCAGGAGACCAGGACACACCCTATCCTACTCTCTTCAATCTTGTTTGCTTCACATAGACTGTCTGCACCTCTCTTTTCACCAATCTGTGCCATTCCTGCAGCCTTGAAAAACGTTCTATCCTCATCCCTCTACTACTCCTCTGTATTCTACCTAGATAAGAAGCAAAAGTTAAAATGTGGCGTGGCTTTTATAGATCCCAGCAGCAGTATTGGAAGTGGCCTTTTGCTTCATATTTCCACTGGCTTTCATTCCCTTTCTCACATCCCAAGTCTTTGCAGCAGCCTTCATACAGAAGTGCGCTTTTGGTTTTTTGTAGCATCGCATGCCAAACAAGAGCAATGTCTTCCATTGTGGAAACCGTCCAAGGAGCTTTTAGGTTCCTCTCAGCAAGCACCGAAACACCTCTCAGCAACTGCAAAGCATCAGGCTGGGATGCAGACCAAGAGCTTGTATAGAAGGATATCCGCCTGACATATTGTTTTGTGTACTCCTCAGGGATACTGAATTAGCCCTGAAAATAATGAGAATCAACGTCAGAAGAGTTGGTTTCCAAATGTTTTGTGTCAGGTGTCCACAGAGAGAACCTGAGGGAAGCTCTCTAGAGCAGAGATGGGGGAACTTTTTCAGCCCAGGGGACACATTTCTTTGTGGGCAATTTTCTAGGCGCCGCATGCCATGGAGTGGTCAGAGGCAGAGGTGAATGTTAGTGAAGCAGCAGCTGCTTACCTTTGTCCAGTAGTCTGTATCTGAGCTATGCAAAAGTCAGAGGTTTTGACATACAGTGGTACCTCGCAAGACAAATGCCTCGCAAGACGAAAAATGCGCAAGACGAAAGGGTTTTTCGCTTTTTGCGTTGCTTCACAAGACGATTTCCCCTAGGGGCTTGCTTTGCAAGACGAAAACGTCTTGCGAGTTTGCTTCCTTTTTCTTAAAGCCGTTAATACCCAGCGAATCCGCGCTCCGCAACACGAAAAAATCGCTAGACGACACAACTCGCGGAACAAATTAATTTCGTCTTGCGAGGCACCACTGTATACCCCACACATCAGTGTAAGTGAGAAGCATTATCACAGCTGAATGACAGGTTCCAGACAGGCAAAGGTGCTTGAAAAAGCATGAAAAATGGCTGTGCAGGGACCTGGCCTTAAGGACAAGGGGTGTTTCCTGGAAGAGCCCTGAGGTCCAAATAGAGGCCTCATTTGCCCCCCCCCGGCCTGATATTCCCTAACAGTGATCTAAAGGATATCCTCCTCCCTCTCACCTGTTTTCCTCATGGTATAAGGCCACATCTATGTTTCAAATGTATATTGGCTGTATATTTGCCTGACTTGAAGAACTCTGGATTTGTTTGGTACCGAGAATTCTTTGTTACAGACTCGTTGCCCCTCTAGCAGAACTACAGTTTCTCAGGTTCCCTGGAGAAGAGAACGAGTTTGAAATCGGTTTAAATCTGTGGCATGAATATCCCCCGAGAGTCAGACTAAAGAGAGATACTTCCAAAGACACAGGAGGAATTGATTAATTTTAGGCTTTTCTTGTCTGCTCTGAATCTACACTCCTCATAGCCCATGTGTAGAAAGGAAGTTCCATTGAAATTATGATGACTTGAAGGGGGATATTTGTATTTTAGAATGAATGAGGAGCATTCTGTGAACCCATCTGCCCAACACAGCTAAGCTGGAGCTGGGGGTGTGGGGGACACATTTTACAAAATGCACCCTCCTCCATTCCAGCAATTTTTCAGCAAGGCTTGTGAAACCAAACAAAATAGTTCCCCTCACTGTGATTTAGCTGCATGGTGCCATTATGGCATTCTTGCTGCCCTCACTCTGATATGGCTTTGTGTGATTGTCACATAGCCAGATCTGATCAGCTCTGTGTCTTGCTTCCTGCATCTCCCATAATTATTTGGGATTAACTCACAAATACCATATTTTAAAAATGGCTTAGAAATGGCAAGGGGGTGGCTGATGAATCAGACAGCTGATGGAGTGCTAACCACACTCCTGCAGTACAGAATGACTGTTTTGCATTTAATATTTGATGTGTTGGAATTCTAATAAATACTGTTTTTTGTTTTGTTTTTTTAAATGACAAGTCAGGGAAAGAAGCAGCTGCAAACAGGTGGTGTTTTCTTTCCACTTCACTTTTATCTCCCAAATGTTGGTGGGTGAAAAATTTGTTGTGGCTCCACTTGGGCTTGATAAGTGAAATAAAATGCTAAAGACCTCTGTCCCTTCGGAGGAGCAAATTCTTCATCCTTTAGGGCAATAGAGGGTGACCTGTGGTGCTACCCATGTTTCTTGACCACACTTTCCATTTTCCTGAAACATTGGGCTTTCTGGAACAGATGGGATGTGGAGTGCAACATCCATTGGGAGGTAGGTTCCCCACTCCTGCATTAATTAATTAATTAATTAATTAATTAATTAATTAATTAATATCCCACCCCCTCCTCCCAAAGGAGCCTAAAACCAAGAAGGAATGTTCCCTAGATCCACACGAGATTGTAGTTGCGAAGCTGAAATGTAAGTTAATTTCCAAACATTGTCACTGTTAGCAACTTGGGGCTGTGTGAAATTTTCACAACAGCTCCCCACTCTGATAGACTTTTGCTATGCGTCAGTGTTTGAGTACGTGCAAATCTGATCCTTGTGCCTGAATTGTGCACTCCTCTTCCCTAGTAAAATCAACTGATTTCTCTCCTGCCTCTCCTGTCTATCAACTTGGCCAACATGGAAATGGCTAAGCTGATTGGAGTAATTTTTGTGACAGCTTGTTACGTGCAACATTTTGACACAAGAACTGCACTCATCCCCTGGTGGTATCGATGCCCATGTGAATCTGCAAACATGTGGATGCTGTGTCTGCATGTACAATGGTCTCATGCATCCACTGACATCAGTAGGATGGAAGCAAGTTCAGCAGTTATCTCTGAAGATCCCTTAGAAGCTTTATTTGATGGAGACAGTGTGGTGAGCTGAATAAATCCATACTACAAATAGAAACTTGTGTGTGTGTGTGTGTGTGTGAATGTTTCTTTTTTTAAAAAAAATGACAGAGGGAAGAAAAACAGAAGCAGGTTAAAAGGATAAGCCCAGGCCCATATTCTTGATTGTTATCCGACCTTCCTAATATGCTCATTATTGCCTCTCGTTGGAAGATGACTGCCTACTGATCTCCAGTGGAGTTTAGCTGTGCATGGAGACATATCTCAGCAATGTTACAAGCTTGTTATCCAGGGGCTGTTACAATAGGCTGATCTGTGGAGCATTGTGGAAAAACATGAAAATTTTAAACTCAGTTGTCTCAATAACAATTCCCGAGAGGAAGATTTAGGTGGGTTATTTAGACACTTCTGAAATAGACTTTATATCTCTGAGTGTGTTAAAGGAGCCGGAGGGATGTATGTGATTATTCTATGTGGAGTTGCTTCATATTACCCTAAAAAGAGCATTCTCCATCTGGAGATCCTTCATAAGGATCTTAGAATGTAACCTGATGTACCTGACTGATGATGCATGGAGGCCTTTGCAGTGCACTCCTTTGTCCTGTTGACACACCCTTGTTACATCCTCCGTTTCACAATCTGGCACAAATTCCACTGCTGACACTGGTTCAAATTGGGTAGTGGGGTGTGAATCCCCAGCCAAAGCCAGTCACCCATATTCCAGGCTATATTCTCCTCTTCTGCAGTTTCCCCCTACCAGCTATAGAACAACACTCACCGGATTGCCTAATATTTCACTTAGTGCAGCAAGCAAGTCTGTCACATGTCATTCTCTCTAGCCTGAGGCAGAGACCTGTATTGATTAAACGTGGCAGGTTTCCTTTATAACTCAGTTTTGATTTTCAGAAGCACTCTGTTCCTGGCATTAAAAATTGTGACACCCCGCCCTCTTAGCTTAAGCAATATAACCGTCATTGGTTGTGCTTTTGACATGGCTTTGATTAGATGGAGCTGGTGTGATTTGTGTAAATGCCAGTGTTTCATAGACAGTAATGTTAAAGAACTGCATAAGCAAGAGCAGGATTTTTCAAAGCTTACCCTCGTAGCTCTTTCATAAAATATACTGAAGGAAGCTCAACTGCTTTAATAATTATTCTTTTTCTTCCCAGTTGCCACCAGATGGCCCAGGAATTGAGTGATAGGAAGTTTCAACTAAACAGTTCCAAAACCTTTCACTCCTGCTGGGATTTCTCTTGTGACACTTTAAAGTTGGACCAGCAATCTGTTTGACTCATGGAGACATGTAGTTTTGCTAATTGCTATTTTGTTGGTACTGGAGAAGGTCAGGATGGTGGAACAGTTTTGATTTCTCTGCTTTTCAGTTGCCCAATCTTAAATTCATTTAGCCACAATTCTGCATGCATTTGCAATTTTTTTAAAATAAGGAAGGGCTCATGAAAAATAACCAGCATTTTAAAGCGTGTTTCTCCCAATAAACACATTTTTGCACGTGTTTTCCTCTTAATATAATGCATTTTTGTATATTAGTTTTCACTACTCTATGTATTCTGATGCATACTTCTAAGGTGCACAACTTTTTGGACTGAAAACTGCACCGCAATATTCAAATAAGAGTTTATTTTGAAATATAGCTGTGTTTCCATTCGCATATTGTTTTGGGAAGTACAAATAAGATAGGCTAACATTAAAATTTATGTCATAAGAACCTAAGAAGAGCTTGCTGATCAAGCCAATGGCCCATCTAGTCCAGCATCCTATTCTCCCAGTTGTCCAACCTGATACCTGTGGGAAACCAGCAAACACGACCTCAGCACAAGAACATGCTTCCCTCCTGCATCTCCCAGCAACAGGTATTTAGAAGTATTGCTGCCTCTGATTATGGAGGCAAAGTATTACCATAATGGCAATGTCCCCACCCAAGATTTCATGTGGAGATGCTAAACTGGAGGGAGCTTGTTTCTGCAAGGCTCCACATTAAGCTAAGCCAGTCAAGCATGGGGATGCTTGAATAATTTGATCCCTGTGGATCTCCTGTATGCAATATCCTGATCTTCATCTCTTTTACTAACACAGAGATCAAAACTATCCACAGGATTCTGCACTTCTCTTGATGCTGTGGCACAGTTCTTGGCAGTTTAAACTGCTCAAAATAGATATTTAAATGTGTATTTGAATACTTATTTGTCGAGGATTAAAAGATTCACAGATTACTGTAAAATGGAATTACAGGTAAGACAAATGCAAAAGTGATATGAACTAGAATTAGACAGGTTCACTCATTCCTAATTGAGAGACTTCTAATAATAATCATGTCTTTGGTGCATGTCAGCATTGAGAGTTCTTTATTCAAGACTTCATACATCAGTATAGCAGCAATGCATCAATACAGAACCATCTAAGAAGTAGGGAGGAGGAATAATATTTCATGCAGGCTGCAGAAAGTATTTAGGCTTCTGAGGACCGGTGTGTGCTTGCTTTTAGAATCCAGTGCCAACAGATATTTTCACAGATCTAGCAAGGCCTGCAGATGTCAGGAAATCTGAGAGGGCTTTGCTGGAATATCTACATCCTTCTATTTTGTCCGAGCTGGAGCTAGGAACCAGGGCTGAATTTGGTGGCCACCCTATTGTTCATCATGGGCTCAAAGAAGGGGATAATATGGAGTTGATTTTGAGTTGGGTTTTGGTTTTGAATACCTCCATAGTCACACTCTCTCTCCCAGACTGCCTTCTAGTATTATGAACTCTCCAAGGTGCTGAAGCCAGCTCCACATCTAAAATAACTTGCTCGACTCTGGTATCAATAATGCACCCGCCAAGCATAAATTGTTCTTTTCAAATGGACATGGGCCGTCATCTCAACAGAAACATGGTCAGGGGTCCAATTCATCTTCCCTTTGCTTGTGCTTCTAACTTAATTGCCTCGCTTGGCCCAATAAAAGCCTCTGTCAGCTTTGCTGATTTCTCATAACTATCTGTCATAGCGGCTCCTTTTTGCCTCCAAATTGCACTAAATGACCTTCCAACTGCTACATCTCTGCCCTGCTGATCTCAGGTGAATGATGAAGATGGATGACAGGCATCACAGGCCATCAGTCATGTGATTGGTAGGGGCCTAGGAAGCATCTGTGTCTTTTATAGTTCATCTGCCACAGATCTTTCCTAGCTCTAACAGACACACACGCACACACACACACACACACAGAGAGAGAGAGAGAGAGAGAGAGAGAGAGAGAGAGACTCTGGAGAATGTTCTGCCAGCTAGGACCAAAGTGGCTACTTTAAGACCATATCTGGCCTTTAACAGCAGCTGGATCTGTGCACATTAGCAAGTAGAGGCTAATGATTTCGAGATTTTGATACTGTGAGAAGCATCACCTGCTGATCTCCTCAGCATCACCAGCCCAATTATTCTGCTCATTTGGCAATTTTTTCTGACTTTTTTTCTTTTTAAAGAAAGCAATGTGTGGACTAGTTTAAAAAGCAAATCAAGAGAATATAAATCCCAGAGAATAATAAAACAGAGCTAGGTCAAATGAGTATCAGCCTGCAAAATGCTGCCATCACATAGAGCCACAGTGTTATAGGAAACTATTTTTCCATGTTGCCCAGGGTGGTCTATCCTGACCACCAGCAGTTTTCCAGGATCTCAAGCAGAAGAAGGTCTTTCACCTCACTTGCCACCTGATCCTTCTAACATACCTCTAGTATGTTAGAGAGATTGAACCTGGGACATGCTGCATGCACAGCATGTTCTCAACTGATGAGCTGTGAACCCGTCAATATATTTATAGACCTAGAAATTTCATTTAACTTCCTTTTTTTTGCTTTGGATAGCATATTTTAAACCTAAAGAAAGGTCAGGGCTCTTGAAACATTGTCTGCTGCAACTGTGTGCCATCCAGATGTTGTTGAAACTCTACCTCCCACCTTGCCCAACTACCATGGTTATTGCTCAGAGATTAGTCATTGTCTGATACATCTTGAGGTCACCAAGATAATATTTAAATGCTACTTTTAAATGCGTTTCCCCTAAAATATCCCCACACCTCTCTCTGTGTGTATGTGTGTGTATTCAATACATGCATGTTAAATCTATTTTGACATGTGCCTTTGAGCCTGAAATTGCAGCAGGACATTTGGGAAGTGCAAAACCTGTTGGATAACAAAAATTCCGATCTGCACATAAATCTGGCAAATGGCAATCAGGTCAGTTTGTATCAGAATTCATAAAGACTGAGCCCCTCAAGCAGCCCTAACTTTATGCTCTGGGAGGTGTAGGAATGCTAATAATAATAATAATAATAATAATAATAATAATAATAATAATAATAAATTCCCATGTGTGAACTGTGAGAGGTTGTGAGAACTCTGGCACTTATCATTTCTTATTATTAAAATAGTTTTGTTATTTGGCGACATAACAGTTTCCATCAGTCTCTCCTCATTCTGTTATTAGTGGGAAATACTAAAACCTTCCAGGTATTTACTCAGTTACTGGGTATTTTTGACAAGGAAAAATGTAATGAACTTCTTTAAGACCAGCTTGGATTGTAATGGTGCCTATTTTTTCTCTATCTCCTTAAAACCATTGGGTTTGGGGTGTGATTGCATAGCCCATTTTAAGCACACAAGTCCTCCAAGTTCATGCTATCGTAAGCAGAATAGAGTTTCTGGCAGGCAGCATACTCAGCAGATGGTTCTCTGCCCACACATCTCTATTTTTGCATAGGCCCCCAATGTTTATATTAGCAGTAATGAGCTTGGGCAATTATAAATAGAATGTTGTTTATTGTTTCTTCTATAAAAGAGCAAAAATGAATAATTTCTTTTTAAAAACCCAAAAAGGGTAAAAACTGAACTGATGTAATGGAGGTATTTTTCAGCCCAATGGAAAATCAGAGGAGTCAAAAAGCTTGCACCTCACTCATTTGGCAGAATAAAGAATGCTCTTTTCCTTTTTTTCTACCCCGCTAGATGGTGCTGTGGCTCTGTAAGTCAACCAGATGCACACAGATACCACACAAACAAATACACCCGTGGATTGCAAAGAGCAAACCACAAATGAAGTTAGAAGAATCCATTTCACTCTTGCTGCCTTCTCCCCTCCCCTCCTTTCCAAATTAATCTCACAAAGAGGTTTTCCAAGATCACAAGCTCTATTTGGCTCTGGGCAGTTTTCATTTCCCCTCCTTGCTTACAAAACCCTGCGGTTCTGCCATCACTTAGGACAGTTTAGGAAGCTGCTATAGGCTGCATGAGAAACTGCATTTGGGGAAACAGTGTTATTAAATAGCATCACGACTCCTCGGGAGCATTAAGAACAGCTATCCTGTCTTGACATGTCCACTGAGTGTAGCTTAAATATGTGTCACCCTGAGTGCAAGAGAGAGAGAGCAGAGAAAGGGATGGTGTTTATCTTACAGTGAACTGCTTTTGCTCTGCTACAATGAGTATTGCTTTAGGTCCAGCCATGGGAATTCAAAGCTGTCCATTCATGGATGACAGAACACACAGCGAGCAGCAGTTGAAGTTTAGCTTATCAGTTTCCCACCTCCTCTCTCTCTGATCCTTGGGTTATCCTTCCCGGGTACACTGGTGGATGTTGAAACCTCAAAAGGCAAGGAAGGACAAGGAATGATGGAATTTCCTGAGCATTCTAGAATGGAACCTTGACACCCTGGGAAGCATCAGTACCCAGTGCCCAATCAGTGAGCTGTCATCCCCACCTCTATAGGACCTTTCTGCTAAATCAGGGATGAGGAACCTATAGCCCTCCAAAAGTTATTGGACTCCAACACTCATCAGCCAGCATGGCCAATGATCAGGAATGATGGGATTTCTAGTCCAGTAATATCTGGAGGGGCCACAGTTTCCCCAGTCATGTTCTAAATGAAGTAAGGAGGGAGAATAAGAAATTTGTAGACATTTGTAGATATTTATTTATTTGTGTGTGTGATTAAAATTGTAAGGTTCTCAGGTGGAAGTAGTACGTCTTACAAATATATAAGTGGTGTAAGAGATGATTTTTGGTTATTATAAAAGTGAAACCATAGTTCAGTCGTGTACCCACTGGCAATGCAGATGTCTCATACCTTGTCTGCTTTGAAAAAATACCGGAGTTACACCCCCCCCCCCCCCGGAAAGATAGTAGGTGATTATATAGCATCACTGCCAGGGGCAAAATAGGGTGAATTGCTGCCCCCATGGGCAGCTCATGGGGGTGGCCATCTTCCCCTCACCCCATGAAATGCCTAAATAACAATGCCTACTGCATGAGTTTGACCAAACTGCGGGAAGCAGTGGAAGACAGGAGTGTCTGGCGTGCTCTGGTCCATGGGGTCATGAAGAGTCAGACACGACTAAACGACTAAACGACAACAACACTGCATCACATAGCTTCTTCCCAAGGACATTTGTGGCTCCATTTTTCAAATGACACAGCAGTTGTGTTGCTGGCCAGAACTCATCTGATCTGTGTCTTTGCTTTTAAAGTGACTAAAAAGGGGAGTGGGGAAAGAAACCCTCAGACCACATGGCAGTATATTCTGCAAATGTTACTATCCCCACCTGAATATCCTTCCACCTGAATGTCATGTGCCTCTGATGTTCAACTGGGGTGCCCCCCTCCCAAAAAAAGAGAATAGTGAGAAATTTGGGAGGTTGGACATTCAGTTCAGCACTCAACTTGTGCCACTTAAAGGTTTGTGGATTTCTTCCATTAATGGCTTCATTCCCTATACTTTCTAGTGGCTAGTTTCACCTTCTGTTGATGGCCTGGGCTTCCCATTTTCATTTGGAGGCCAAAAACATTGTCCATAGTCAAGGAAAAGATGCCTCAGGTTTGTTTAAGAAGCAGCTTCTTTATTTAATCCTCCTGAAATTGCATAGCCTAAGCTAAATTGACAGCATTGCTTTAAATAATGACTCTCTTTCCATAGTTGTTGCAAAGGTTACACACTTGCTTCAGGACTCATTTGGACCTGAAGTCCTGAATCTGCAGTTTTCCAGTGGGCAACTATTAATCTGATAGGCTCTGCTGTAAATAATCACAGTAAATGCCATGTAATGTATCTTCACTGGGGCAGGAGGGGAGCTTTCCATCATGGAGTCACCATTAGCACGTTGTTTGAAGTCTCCACTAATTGTCTGAAAAGGGAACACAAAAGTAAACTTTTTCCCCTCTTAGCTTCATATTGGCCACACTTGCACCTCACAATCAGCCAGGGTTCTGGGCTTATCTTGGGTCTCTTTGAAGGAGCATTACATCCAGTCATTTTGCTCCTCCTTTTGCATGAGCGGGTAAAACTAACTAGGAAGGACTGGTTACAGATAGGTAGCCGTGTTGGTCTGCCATAGTCAAAACAACAAAAAAAATTCCTTCCAGTAGCACCTTAAAGACCAACTAAGTTAGTCCTTGGTATGAGCTTTCGTGTGCATGCACACTTCTTCAGATACACTGAAACAGAAGTTTCCAGACCCTTCTATATAGTGAGAAGGTGGGGAGGGGTATTACTCAGAAGGGTGGTGGGAATGGGTGATTGGCAGATAGCTGTGATGAGCCTGTTGACGACTCTTAACGACCTTCTCACCCCTTGCTTTTTCCTGTAAGACCTATTGCAGTCGTTAAGAGTCGTCAACAGGCTCATCACAGCTATCTGCCAATCACCCATTCCCACCACCCTTCTGAGTAATACCTCTCCCCACCTTCTCACTATATAGAAGGGTCTGGAAACTTCTGTTTCAGTGTATCTGAAGAAGTGTGCATGCACATGAAAGCTCATACCAAGGACTAACTTAGTTGGTCTTTAAGGTGCTACTGGAAGGAATTTTTTTTTGTTTTGACTAGGAAGGACTGGTAAGCCCAGTATCCTGAAACAGGCCAGAATGGTAAACTGGAGTCTTTAAACTAGGATTCGTAGTTAGGAGCCAAAACCAGGATCCCAGGCTCACTCATCGTGATAGTTTTACCTGCTTGAGCAATCAGGAGTGAATGGGTCACATGCAGATGCAAAGTAGGCTAGGAATCCTGGCTTACTGTCATGAAGTGCAAATGTGACCTTTGTTTTCTCAGCAAAGATCAAAAACACATGGGCAGAGTGAGGGAAAGGCAGGATATAAATATAATAATAGAAATAATCATAAACTGCGAAGCAAAGCTTCCCTGGTCAGATTAAGCTGGTGATATTCCCTGTGTCTAAGAGCCATTTCTGTATCATGAAACATTCCTCACCAATGCAAAGACTTTTGGAAGGCCATCTACCAGGAACATAAATGAGGAGAATTGCATTGGGATGGGCAGCCCTTTCCATTGGTGTTTTATTCTCTAAGATGCGCAGAACAATCCAAACCCCTTTTGCCATATTGGGTTAGAGGAAGGTTGAATTAAGTGGAGATATCCCTAAACCCAACCCTCCTGAGTGAGCCAGACTCCTGTCAGTGCTGGCCTCCTCCTTCTGCCACTGCACATGCAGGGGGACAGAGGCCAGCTGGCTAGGCCCAATAGGGTCTAGAAGAAAGCCCCAGAAAAGGGTGTTCTGAAGGTGAGGAGGGTGATGGCTGAGCTGAGATGGCCTGAGACCGGCTGAACCTTGAACTGGTCTCACAGCTGTTTCACAATGACATTAGGCTCAATACAAGCCTGTTCATCCTGCTCCCCCCACCTCCCCTAGCTCCATGTCTGCTAGAAGTAGCAAGGCTGTGGATTCAGCAATGGCTCCACTGCTTTGCAAACTCCCACTGGCAGAGTGTGTTGGTGTTAGAACGGCACCCTATAAAGAGTTATCCATGAAGCATTCTGATGTGTTGTTCAAGCAGGGTCTCTTGGTTATTCATTTGTAGATAAGAGTCAGGGGTTGGCTAGCATTCGAGTGGCTGTTTTAAGGAGATCTTCACACCTTTACATACTTTAAACTTCCCTGAGTGGTGAGAAGTTCCAGGAGCTATGCATACTTGTTTGGCTTCCTTTGGAAAGGGAGCTAATTGGAGACTTGTGGTATTCTGCTGTATTGTGGCTCTATTCCAGCCATCTTTGCATTTTTGTGCAAATTTCTTCAACCGAAACTGGGCTGCAAAATTCAGAGAAGTGTGTAATGCATTGGATAGCTATGTTCCAATCTGCATTTAAGTATGAGAGTGGCTAATTAGGTCTGTTTGCTTTGAAATGTGAACACATTCATCCTTCATACCTAAGCATTTCTGCAACCAACAAATCCACTACCCTATATCAGGTCCTCAGAGAGAGAGAGAGAGAGAGAGAGAGAGAGAGAGCTCTACATACCCCGAAATACATTACTCTGAGAAGAGTAGATAAAATAAACAGTGAAGACCTTTAATGAGAGATGCAGACCTGGGAAAATATGTGGGAAGGAGCTCAAGCTTTCAGGATGCAGGCTCAGGCTAGCTCTGGGTATTGACAGCACGTTGGCCAGAAAAAACTTGGCCGCAGTCCATACCCCACCAACACCAAAGGCTAGTATCTAAGATGATATTTTTGCAAAGCATATTCACTTTTGGTTCAGAGCTTCAGGGCTGTTTGTGAGCATAATTTCCATTCTCTTTGCAAAAAGCATAAGAATAATTCTGCTGCGTGATACAAGAGATCTATCTCATCCAGCCCCCTGTTTTCCACATTGGTCAACCAGAAGCCCACAAGCAAGACATGAAGGAAGTAGTCCTCCCATGCTATGGCTCATCAGCAACTGGTTTTCCAATAAATGCTGCCTCTGAAGCTGGAGGTTCAATATAGTTATTCTGGCCAATAGCTGCCAGTGGCCGCTTTTACACACCCACTAATCTATGATTTAGGGTCTCAAGAAACCCATAAATTTCAAGCTAATACAAAATTTTATATTAGCTAGATGGTTAGGTTGCAATTTGTTGGATTGCAGATGTAAACGGTCAATATTTCTTCTTCCATTAACCTTTCTGTTAGAATAACATGCATTTTTGGGATAATGCTATGTAGCCTCTTAAATTTGGGAAAGAACCCTGGCATCTCCATGTAGGGCTGAGGGAGACTTCCCATCTGAAACCCTGGAGAGCCTCTGACCAAAATACTAAGGTAAAGACCAATGGCCTGATTTGGTATATAATCTGGGTTTGATAGCTACCAGGAGACTTATCCTCCATTCACCTTTCCTTATAGGGAAGGTGCTCCTACCCTATAAGGTCCAACTCACTGAGGAACCACTTGCAAATGTTTATTAAATTATATGTGATTCCCTCCCTGCAATTTTTTTAAAAATTGAAGTGAAATACAGTACACTTTTTATTTTTACAGAATTTGTTAATAAGAATATTTAAGAATGAAAGACAATATTCTGCAGTGACCTAGAGAATAAATTACCCTCCTCCCTCCCAATTGTAATTTGTTGTCCAAGAAGTGGCACTACAGGGAATGGTTAACTAATTAGATCACAATGGATCTCACTCGTCTGAGATGAGAAGGGATTTTTGTTTTGTTTTTTAACTGTAGTGGGCTGCTTCCTCTTGTGATGAAAGCACCATAAGAGGCATGGAATTGTGCTATGTTTCACAGTGTCAGCTTGAAGCAATTATTGGGCATTAGGCTACAGTCAGTCAGAGCCAGGACTGTCAGTCTCTTTCTCACTCTCTTGTCGTGCAGAATGAATGAATGAATGAATAAATAAATAAATAAATAAAATAAAAGCATTCATCTCCCCTTGGGAAATGAATAAGGGAATATTAGAAGAGTGGCTATTATGGAGGTGAGATTCTGTGAATGTGCAGGGGGGGGGGCAAGTCTAGTGGAATTGATGTCAGGACTTGACAACAGAACCTTTGCCTTTCCTTTGCTGGGCGATTGAGAGAGGTATCTGTATCATATTTCCAGACTCTGCAGGGCTGAAGGCCTGTAGGATTTCCATTGAGTAGTGCAAGACAAGATAGGACTGGTTACACAGCTGTGCATATAAATTAGCATATGTAGTGTTTATGCAAATCTGTTTCTTTTTTATCCTTTTTTTGGGAGGGTTGATGCTCCCCTTTTGATGTGATTCACAAGCCGGCCACCCTAAAAGAGCAACTGTGCATCCCTGTGCCCTTCACAGGAGACAATAATGGTCAGGGCTGCCATATGTCTGGATTTTCCCAGACATATCTGGGATTTCAAAGGTGGAATTGATGTCTGGGGGGAATTTCCAAAAGGTGGTGCTTTCTGGGTGTTCTGGTTTTAACTTTTTGAAATATGGCAACCCTAGTAATGGTGGGGTGTGGAAGACAGACAGCTCTGAGACTGTAATGGACAGGGCTACAGGATCAAATGGGTGTCAGTCAGGTGACCTCCTGCTAGAATTTGGGATGGTTAAGGAGGAAGCAGGTGAGGGCTATGGTTCTACCTAGGCTACCTGAGGCAATACAATCAATTGGGGGAGATGCTGCAATTATTGTTCTTTGATCATCAGAAGGCGAGCATAATCTGGGACAGGTGTGGGGCACAGGGCTAGTCCACAGTTTCAGACTTCCCCATGCCTGTGTGTTTCAAAACGGATGGAAACTCACCTAACAATGGATAGCAGTCGGTAGGGGAGTGGCAAAGCAGAAGTTGAGGTCTTGGAGAAATTACAGCCGTATGGTTTGAAATGCTAAAGGTAGATTAAAAAATAATCCCCAGCCAGAAGTGAGATGAATATAGTGGAATGCCTTCTGCCTCATTAACACCAAACTGCTAACCTCCCTCATTACTTAAACAGAAGCTCAACAATAGAACATAGACTATGCATGCAAAAGTCTCCAGGTTCACCTCCAGTTTAAAAGGTCATGTGGTGGGTGATGCAAAAGATGTTCCTCTGCCCAGGATCCTGGCAGGCCACTGCCAGTTAGGCAATATTGGGCTAGACAAATAGTCTGACCCACTATAAAGCAGGTTCCTGGTCTCTCTCTCTCTCTCTCTCTCTCTCTCTCTCTCTCTCTCTCTCACACACACACACACACACACACACACACACTTGAGATCCAGACAAGTGTGATACATCAAAAACTGTCTATTTTATTACTACTGGACAACTGTTGGCATTTGTCCTATTTCTTCTCATGCCTCAAGCTCATCTTCATTGATGACATTGCGGAAGATGCTTGGAAGATGGCTGCCAAATGACAATCCTGTATTTTCCAAAGGCCCCAAGGTGACCTCCTCAAGGCTCATTGCACTCCAGCACTGCTTAGTGTTCATATGTGCATAATCTAGCCACAGTGGGCTCTGTTGTTGCCTTGAAATTTTGCCCTACTGTAATTCTTTTTGGGAAGAGGATAACCTCCCATCTGACTGTACTTCCCCTCTCCTGGCCCCCCACCCCAAGAACAAAGTCCTTTATTCTGACCAACCTGGTTGCTGCTTCAATGCCCTGTATTTTATCAGCTGCAAAGTGTTTGGTTAATGTGATGGATGCTTCTCTCCCTGCCTTCTTGGTGTTTAAGCCAAGATGCAGAATTGCAAGTTAAAAGGTGATTAATCTTCCCTAATGGGATTGCACACTACAAACAGGATCTCACCCTCCACGTCTTTGTTAGCCCTGACCGGAGCTTGCATTACCTCAGACTCAGTAATAGGTCATTTATAATGAACAACAGAAGATGTGGGGAGGAGAGGAGGGTTGTTTGGTCAAGTGTCAGCTGCCCCCAGCTCATTTAGACTTAATCCCATTGTCCAAGTGATCCTGAGTTCTGGGTGGTGTGTAATTGGGTGTACAGTGAGATGACAACATCCAGCCTGCTGCAGTGTTTCATCCTTTTATCCCATTAACACTAGCTTCTTACAGTCAAATAATTTAGCTCTAGGTTAGGCAGTATAATCTGGGGAAGACAAGAGTGCATACCCACTCCAGATTCAGAGCTGTAAAAACAGAGCTGGGGCCATGAGTTCTTTATGGAGGCAGCTCATATGCAACTCAGCTGAATCCGGGCTCATGCCTTTGAAATGTCTTCTTGCGAATGCTGTACTTAGAGTAAAAATGGAGCTGCAGTTTAGCAGGCAAATGCATTGTGCCTGGTAATCTTCATCAGACCAACGCAGCCCTGAGAGATGAACCATTTGAAATAGGTGTGGCTACAGCACACCTGCAGCTTTTGGAAGTCCTGCCAGTTGGGGATAGAACAGAATTATGTTCAGTCCACATTTTAAAGCCAACTGACTTTATTCTCCCCTCCTGAATCAGAACGTACATGGATACACAGACTAGGGCATCATCATCTTTTAAATTGTTACACACATCTCTAAATTATTTTGAGCAGTTCTTCATTCAAAAAACATACCACTTTGCATTAAAAAATGTGTATTTTAGGATATTTTCAAATACATATCATTACATACCCAACTGATACCTGTGGGTTGAGCATGAACATTTATGAAGGGAAGCCTATGGGTGTACTGCTGTATATGCACAGGCTTCTGCATGATCCCACATGAATGCTCAGTTATCAGAGGAGGGGAGAGCAGGGTGTATGGTGTTGTGGATGGGCCAATAATCCTGGTGTGCATCTGGCTCCCCATGTCTAGCCTCTATGTAAAGGATAATTTGAGACAAGCATTATTGAGGGAAATCAATGTCATCAAATAATCTGGAAAACAACAACAACAACACAGAATGGGGTAGCAACAACACAGAATGGGGAGGAGAGGATTTGTCATTGGCTGCTAGTGATGTCATGGGTTCTCTCCAGTGGAGCCAGGACCATTATGATCACTTCATCCTATATACTCTCACAATAGTCTCAGTAGCACTGATAGTGGCATGGTGAGTGGACAGGAAAATATAATTGCTCCAGTGATGAAATATTTGAGTACTGGGAAAGTGTGATTCTCTCCCTTTCTCCATTACCTTGAGACAAGAAATCTGGCTTCCATGCAACAAATGTGTGTTTTCATGCAGCTGATAATGTGCACACACACAATCAATAACGTGGAAAGATGCACCAGTGAGAAAAAAGTATTGAAAATTCATTTTTCTCCTCTGATGATGATGATGATGATGATCTGGCTGGGTTTCCCCAGGCACTCTGGGTGGCTCCCAACAGAGTGTTAAAAATAATAGGGAGAAGGAGGGCAAGAGTCATCAAGGAGTTTGTTCTCAGGAACAATTAGGTGCAGAGAGGTTGGAAAAGTGACTAAGACGTGCAAATTAACAGCCAAGGTTAGTTTGATTAGCAACAGAGAGGTGTTCTAGAAGAAGTTAATCCCAAGATCTCACAGCGGCTCATTGAATGCATAATGTAAGAGGCTAAAAATAAAAGGAAGGATCGTCAAGTGCAACTGTGTGCTTAAGAGTAGAGAACTGTGGATATTAGGATAAGTTGCTTTTGTTATACTGTTGGCTCTCTTGTCAGCTTGTTTGTTACATATCATGATTACCTTTGGCTTCCATTCTGAATGTATACTATGATCCCCATTCAGAAACAGCAACAAAAGCCTTCTGAATCACCATCTTTAGCTAAATGCAAATCATGAGCATTTTGAGGGATGTCTGAAGGGGTTGGACATATTTATTCTTACATAGAAAGGAGAGACAAAGAATTATGAACGGAGGGGAGATAAGAATGGTAGTGTTTGTTTTACCTTTCTAAATGACCACATCCCATCAGCCAGGGGTAGACAAAGTGGTGTCCTTCAGGTGGGACTGCAATTCCCATCAGCCCGTTACAGCATGGCCACTGGTCAGGGGTGATAAGTGCTGCTGTTCTACAACATCTTAAGGACACCTCATAGAAACCAGTTGCTTCCTCTGGCCATACAGGTCAAGAAGCCATGGGTTTCAGTTGCACAAAAGAAGCTACAGTACCTGGGAAATATTAGGGGAAATGTTCAGTTTCTAGTAGTGTTTTCCCTGTGAAACATGAACGGTTTTATTCAGAGTGCCAGCTTTATGATACTAGAGAATGAGGGGTGCTGCTTCTGCCAGCTCTGTGGGCATAAGCAACTTATTTGCAGTTCATAGAAATCTCTGTGCATTTCTCAGGGGGTAATTGTCCCCTGTGCAGCCCAAGCACCTCTCCAGTATCAGGCAGGCTCAGTGTCAGCAGAGGTCAAGGATGGAACAGCTCTGAGAAACTAAACCCCAGGAGCTAGCAGTTCAGTGCAGAGCAGATGGTGGGATAATGTTGGTGGAGGATGTCGCCCTCCAGGAATGTCAGGGTCAAACATCTCACCAGCATAGGGCGTTAAGTGTAATGGGAAGGGGAGGGCTGGAGAGAAAGGGAGGGAGATCAAGAAAACAGGAGGTTAAATGAGGCGATGCTTGTGCAGTGGTACTGCGCCACTCCAGAGCTCTGCCAAAGAGAAAGGTTACTTGCCTGCCACTTCATTAGGAGAAAGGGAGGCACTTCAAGGAGCCTCATCTGTTGAGTAGACAGAGTGGATCCTAACGAAAGGAATGACGGATTAAGAACTGTCTGGGAGCTAATGTACTGTTTACTGCAGTATAAATGGCTGGTGTTTGGGGAATGACAGCTGAGAGGAAGCGACAACCGGGTGGTAGCAGAGGGGAGGGGGAGCTTTCTTGATTTCCGAAGCTCCTGCTCCGAAGCAAAACTGCAGTTTGGAAGGAGAGAGATATGGTCTCCTCTGGATTCCCTTCCACCTTCTGTTCTGTTCTGCCTAAACAAACAGGCCAATTTTTTAAAAAATGGCAGCTTGGTCCTACTGTGCAAATGGTATTGAATTGAATGCTTGCTTTTCTTTAATTATTAGTGGAAATGATCACTAGCCTTAAGCACAGATTGGATTGGGGACTGAGAGCTGTGGCTCGATCCCTTCTTCCCTTCTTGCCCCCGTGAACCAGCTCCTTGCTCCAAAAAGAGGGACAGCCCTTTTTAAATTATCATCTTTATTTATTAAATTATATTCTGCTTTTCACCTCACCGGGGCCTCAAACCAGCTTACAAAGGATAAAAAATGTACAAAATACAGAATGTAAAGCATGAATTAAATCAGTGGAGAATAAAACATCAGAACAGCATTCATGGTGCAAAGGTCTCTTGGAATATAAAACCATTTTAACTAGGCATCTGGAACTTGGCAGGGACAGCGCCTGCCTGGTTTCTTATTAGCAGAGTAAAAAAGCTCTATTACCAGAAAAGGGGAGAATCCTTCTTCATCATTAAGTACATTTGTGGAGAAAGAGAATGGTAATTTATGATGAGCAGTTATGTCAACAAATTCACCTGAAAGAAAAAGCTGAGTATTGGAAACACATATACACAGAATCAGGGAGGAAAGGTCAATTTCTCTTTCTTTAGGTTCTCAGATTATTTTTCACTGCCGTTATAACCAGGACATTTTTTTCAGCTCTAGCACCTCTCAGGTGGGCACCACTGCCATCCCAAGAGAACGAGGGAGGCATTTGTGGTGAGTTCTGGCACCTCTTTTTCTAGAAAAATAGCACTGATTATACCTGTCATCATCATTAAGGCAACAGCCTATCCAAAATCTAATTTTAAAAGCTGGCTGCAACTCTTAAATAATAATTTTATTTTCCTCCTTTCCAGACAGCATTCAATATGTATATTTCCTTAGCTTTAAAGCCATGCGACATGTAAGAGTTTTTCAAGCTGAAGGGAGCTGCTATTCAGCAGCAGCAGCAGCTTCTACCTTGACAGATGTTAACATGAGAGAGACAGTCTCCTGCCCGGCATGCTGTCTGCTTCTCGTATTCCTCTGGCTGCCTTTAAATTATGAGATTTCTCTGTCTCTTTGCTAAGCCCAGGTGTGGAGTGATCTGCTAAATGCCAGGCTCTTCTTCTTCTTCCCAGGTCTCCACTTTGTGCAATAACGTATTGTTAGGGGAAATGGGCACCCGCACTCCAAAAACAAAACAGGTGCTTTCTGCACTTGTGTTAACACTAGTCTGTATGAAGAGGAAGGCTCTTCAAGATGCAAACAGCAGATTCTCCAGAGCCCAGTTGCCTTCCGGGAACGTGTGATCACACTTTGACAATGATCACATACATCTGTGTCACCTTTTCAATGAGAAAGACATTCCACAATAGAGGGACAACTTTATTTCTGCCTCTAGGTTAGAAAGAAGCAGCTGTTTCCCAGTCTGCAGCAAGCATAGTTCCCGAATGCTCAGTGGAAGGAAAGGAGAACTAGGGGCATATAGGAAGTATTTGCCCATTTGGCCACTGGCATATGGCTTCAAATGCTGCCATGTCTTTAGATGTCCTAAAAAGCATGCAGCATCAATGCCTCCACACTGTGTGATGCAAGGATGCATATATTACGGATTTAGAATGATAATGTCTTTGCTGAAGCTTTTCTTTCAGATCTTTTGAAACATGCAACCAACTAGATGTGTAAGGTTATATCCCAAAGAACCACAATTTCTTTCACTGTGACACGGATGCCCTAACTTCTTAGGCTTGGTCTAATAATAATAATAATAATAATAATAATAATAATAATTTATTATTATTTATACCCTGCCCATCTGGCTGTCTTTCCCCAGCCACTCTGGGTGGCCCCCAGCAAAATATTAAAATACAATACACATTACCTTATCTCCTAGGAAGATGGGGTTGTGGGATGCATTACTTTCCATGTGAGATTATTTCTCTGACTAGCCTCGTGTTCACTGATTGTACGAACCAAGTAACTATAATTAAAAGCAATTAAATGGTCCTGTGCATTGGGTAATGCATAGCAAAGACACAAATCCTCTTCACAGAATTGACTGTGCTGGCAACACTGTTTTGTTTATTTATATATATATATTTATTTATATATAAATTTTTTATATATATTTTATATATATATATTTTAAAATGACCACAATGAAGAGATCTGAAATTGTACATTTTATTGTAATATAATATTGAATGGATTCAAGATTGGGTCATTACATTTTGTTGAGAATTTTCCCCTCTGGTGGCTATCTGAAATGGAGCAGTTTGGTCAATTCTTTGTGATGTGTTTCTGTACACCAGGACATCTGATAGGCCATAGGAAGGAAGATGGAGCTAGATACCAATCACAACATGGGGGTAAACAAGGAAGAAGCCATATAATTCAGGGATGGGAAATCTATTGCTCTCCAAATATTATCGTACTACAGTTCCCATCATCCTCAATTACTGGCCATGCTGGCTGGAACTGATGGGAGTTGGACATATGCAAATGGGAACCTTACATTCAAGCAGCTGATCACACGTAGATGTCCTTTGAAGACATCTATGCTCAACACGTAGATGCTAAGGTGAGACTGGCAGAGTCAGTAGGACCAGCAGGCACAGTCCTGCTCTGCCTCCATACATTTGCATTACATGTGAAGTATAATTTCGAAATATCAGTTCCCCCCTTTAAAATGGTACGTGTGATAAGTGGTTTGCGCATGTCTGTTTTGTGGCATTCAGAAAATACTGAGAAGTGGAACTCCACAAGTGTGTGCCTTCGTAGTGAAACAGGCACATATGCTAATGTGACCACATAACATGCATCATATAGGCTTACAATGACATCATAATCAGCCTTCAAATCCATGCCAAAGATCTAGAACTTGACTAGGAGGCCACTGTGTTAGTATCAGGAAGCAAGATAGCAGAAAGCCATTTCACCAAAGGTGATGAAGAGAGTCTTGCTCTAGAACCCCTTTAGAAGTTAAAAAATGAAAAGAAAAAGAGATGGAGGTAACTTAACGAATAGGCCCTTTTCAGTGCTGGGACCGGTGTTGTGGAATTCCCTCCACAATGAAGTTTACTGAATTTACAGTGCAATACAGATGTAAGTCTGATTGAATTCAGTGGGTCTCACTCCCTCGATAAGTGGGCATAGGATTACAGCTTTAGAAAGCCGGCAAATGCCTTTTTTCTTCAAAAAACATTTGAGGAATGATTCTGGCTTTTTGTATATTGTATTGCTGTAGTGTATATTGAATTTAGCTACTAACATGAGTTTGACCAAACTGCGGGAGGCAGTGGAAGACAGGAGTGCCTGGCGTGCTCTTGTCCATGCTGTCATGAAGAGTTGGACATGACCAAACGACTAAACAACAACAACAGCAACAGCGACATATTGAATTTAAGGGCCAATATGTATTGGGTAGGGCTCCCCCCCCCATTGTGTTGTTTTATGGTTGTGAACTCAAAACAATAAAAAATAAAACAAGACAATGTCAAAGGCAGGGGGGCCCATCTGGACATAGAATAGGATAACAATTTAATAAATGAAAAATGAACGATCCTGAAATCTCCAAGGAGAGAGGCAGTGCACAGTATTGATCCACCAAGACTTTTGTTCCTAGGGGTTTCATCTATAGAATTGCCGGCTGGAAATATTCTTGGTTAAGCATTTAAGCATAATAGTTCTCATATGGGAAAGATAGACATGAAAGCAGTAGTTAGGAAAACGCCTTTCTCCACTCTCCTGGAGTCTGTAGCCTGGCTTCCAGCTGGGCTCTTGTGAGAGCACAGCCTGAAAGAGACCATTAGGGTGCAAAAGCAATGAATGATGCTGGTCCTGGTCTAAAATCATCTTCCATTCACTTCTTTGGTAATGTTTGGGACAAAATATGCTATGAGTTTTCTGGAATCTCACTGGGGGAAAAGGCTACTCAACTAAAACAAGCTAAGGAAACAAGCTTCTTTTGCCCTGTGTAAGCAGTGAAAGGGCAGAGGCAACAGTGAGTATCTTCAGCAGCTAAAGAAGAAAGGAGCTTGAAAGACCCCAAATCTGGAGTGAGGCCAAATGCAGAGTGAGTTGTTTTGGGATGAAGAGGCAGCTCATGGAAGAGGGGAACTGGGCACTTGGGAGAGCTGCTAAAGCAACATTTGAGATGGGGGCCCACAAAGCGCTTTGTCATCATTTAGAGAGAAGTTAAAATACGGGGCGGATAAGGACGTATAAATTGGCAGCAGATTGTGGTTTATGGTAATGACAGTCCCAGAGGAGCATCTCTCTCTTGGTGACATTGAAGTAAATTGCATTGCTCAAGATGTATACTAAGGATGGATAATGAGATGTGTGCACAGGGTAGAAAAGATTGTGGGTTTTATGATGCTATTGAACTCCCGGAGATGAGTGTGTGTGTGTCTTTGAAAAAAACAAGTTGCAGAGGGGGAAGGGAGGAGGGTGCCAATGGTAACACAAAGCTCAAAAAATGCATTGTTTTGCTGCAGCCCAAATATTTGTACTTAATACACTCCCTAATCAACTCTTTTTAAGTATGTGCTCAGCCTTTCACATGCACACCAAGGATTCCCCCCTCCCAAATTATCCCAACTCTGAAGCTGCCCTGAATTTAGATTCAGCTTATCCAACAACACAAGCC
The DNA here is from genome assembly GCF_964234715.1 of Podarcis melisellensis. Lineage (NCBI taxonomy): Eukaryota > Metazoa > Chordata > Lepidosauria > Squamata > Lacertidae > Podarcis > Podarcis melisellensis. The sequence goes on along the minus strand of NC_138528.1, from coordinate 28,185,237 downwards.
ATTGTTTTCAGTAATGGGAGGAAGCATCCGCAGCAGAAGGGATTTCTTAAGAGAATTAGACAAATTCATGGAAGATGAGGCTGTCAGTGGTTACTAGCGAAGATGCCTGTGTTCTGCCTCCACTCTTGGAGGCATACTGCCTCTGAACACTAGTTGTGGAGGACCCCAAGTGAGGGGAGGGTAGCTGTTCTCATGTCCTGCTTGTGAGCTTCCCATAGGCATCTGGATGGTCACTGTGGGAGTAGGATGCTGAACTAGAAGGGCCTTTGGTCAGCTCTTCCTGAGTGGGGAGGGGTGAAGAGCTTCCCACAAAGCCTTTTTGGATCAGGGCCAGTAATGAGGCAAGAAGATCATCAGGTCATAAGAAAACCCAGCTCACAATTTGGCTGGCCATGTCTCCCACTTTACAAAGGACACTTCTCGTCTTTAAAGAGTTCTCTGTTTGAAGGGCTATTCATTCCAAGTACACATTTAAAATAAAGATCCCTGAGAAGGGAGAATGGGGGGCCTTGGAGATGTCTGTCAAGAGCATCTCTAGAGCAGGCTGAGTAGGCTCTCAGATCACCAGGACACTGTCTTCCCCACAAAGGTGAGATGCATTGTATTTCTGTTTAAACTACATAAACATTTTGTAAATTTGCACCTGTACCTATGAATTAACATATGGACATTTAAAAATGACTTAACTTGTTCAGCACATTTATCTGCAAAACTTTTCTCAGAATACGATTTTCTGCATTTTGAATTTGCATCCTATTTCACATATGTGGAAGACACATAGCTTATTGGTAGAGCATCTGTTTGCATGCAGAAGGTGCCAGGTGCAGTTCCTAGCATCTTTGTGTAGGCCTGGCAAAGACTCCTGTCTGAAAGCCTAGGGAGCTGGTGGTGGTCAGGGCAGAGGGAGCAAAGGTCTTATGAGATATAAGGCAGCTTCCTGTGTTATCCCATCCTAGCACAAGTACTTTGCATTCAAAGCCTTGTATTTCTTAGCAACCTTTGCAAAGTGTTGACCAGCTTGCTATTTAAGGAGGCTCCCAATGTTCCCTTCATCTGAATTTCAGTCCCACATCCTGGGATTCAAAATTACTTGGTCTTTTGGAAGTTTATGAGGTAGAGCAAGTGCAGAGAATAATAGGAGAATGGCAGAAATGACATGCTCACCCTTTCTTATTCCTTATTGCTGTTCCCCTTCAAAATACTAAGTGGCTTGCTCTTGCACATGGCGTTGAGCTGTTGCTCAACATGCTTGGCAATGCTCATGACATGCTCTTTGTCATGCTGACAGTACACTGTCTGTCCTCACTGCTTTCATCTCTATCCATCATATATGCACAGGCATGGCATATCTCCAGTTCTGCATCCTGTGAAGATCAGGGACATTGCATTTGCATCTTCCCACAATGCCTTAAGGTTCGCACTCTCTTCCCCCAGTGACAAAATGTTTGTGCCTGGAAATCACAAAAGAGAATATGCTAGGGATTGGGGAGATTTGATTCAGTTCACATTTGAAGGTGAACCCACCTAATTTGCACTTTTTGAAACAATATGTGAACCAAAACACAGCCATACCTCTGAAATTCACACTTCTCCCAATTTTGCAATGCAGTTCTCTAGCCAAGCAATGTGTACACTAGGGGAAAGTGTGCATAAAAATGCATAGATTAGTGACAATTATGTGCAAAAAATGCCTTACATTTGGGGGAAATTGCTTTGCAAAAATGCATATATTAAGTAAGCTTGTTCATAAAAATGTGTGCATTAGGAGAAACACAGATGTATTGTCATAAAGACTTTAAAAGAAAAAAAAGCAATCAGATGTCATAGTATAGAGACGTGAACTTAAGAGTGGAAAAATGAGAAACTGCAAGAAACCAAAACTGATAGATTTCCCCATCACTGGAACAAGCTTGTTGTTGTTTTTATATGCCATTCCTAACAGGTATGAGCTGCTGGTGTCAAACCAAAAGGCTCTGAATTCTCCTTCTTCTGTTCAAAGTGTGCAAATTATTGTGACCTTTATATGTACTTGTGTGGGGGGGGTGCTTGTTGTGGCTTGTGCCGTCATGCTCATATTGCAAGACCACCCAGGGGGAATAGTGTGTGTGCGTCTGTCGCTGAGGTTACTTCCTTTTCTTCTATCTGACCTCCTGCACCCGGATTCTGAATGCAGAGAAATTCTTCACCTCCAAGTGTGTGTCATCTTAAAGCTGACTTTCTCTAAGCATAGCCAGGCAGCCGTTGCCAAGGCCGGCTGGCGTAAATTCTCTTCGTTTGACAGCTGATGAAGGGATGGAGGATTTATAACTTATTTGAGTTCCCATACATCACCCTTTGTGTCGCTTGCTTATGATGGCCTTGCCAAAAGATAAAGAAGTGCAGGACTCTCAGTATGGGCCGTGGTGACAGGCCAGGGACAAATGTCTCTGTTGGGTAAATTGATTTGAATAGCTCTAGTGAAATATCAGGCGAGGCTGAAAATATGATTGGGTTTAATGATCCTGCTTGCATTGTATCCCACTAGAATTCCAAATGGCAGACAAGTTAATTAAAGTCACGTATAGCATTGGGAATGGAAGGAGGACATAATAGGTAGATATAGATATGTATTGCTGGAGCATCTATCTATTAACTGTATCTGTCTATCTAAAAGTTATCCCCCCCTTGCTATTTCCAATATAGAGACTTTCCTAGGAGGCCAATAAATATCATCTGTAATTTATAGGGTGTTTATCCAGGTAAAACTGTTCAGAATATTTTTCCCTAACCCCTAGAGTCTAACAAGCAAAAACCTCGAGGCATAAAAATGCAGAATGAAAAGATGGAGAGCAGACAAACTGTTTATTCTCCTCTGGTGAAATTTAGTGCACATAAAACTTAATATGGTGTTAAGAATTGAACATTCATTTTCTGTGAGCAAAGGAGGTTTGCGGCCATATAAGTTGGGAATCGGAAAGGGAAGGTAAAGTAGTAGTAGTAGTTGGTGTGTGTGTGTGTGTTTATCTATCTATATATTGCATACATGAATGAAAATATGTAAATAATAAAGCAGATATATCTTCACGTATGTCCTTTGCACCTCTCTTTGGGCATGACCTCAATGCTGCACTTATGTGCAAAGTAGTTTTTGTTGTTCATGTTTAAAAGAATTATGGGGGGAAAGTGTGTTTGAGTTTATCTCATGTTGTACATCTCTGCAGCATCTGTTGAATGTTATGAACTCAGACCTTCCTTATTCAGCAAAGTATCACGAGAGCATCAAGAGATCTTGTAGGGTGGAAGAATAAAGTGGGTCAAGAGAAGCAGTGATTTCTCAGTGCTACAATGCCCCACGAGTGTCAAATGAACATCCAAACACATTTTGGTCAACAGATGGGGCTCCGCTGTGTGCCAGAATTATCCAAAGTTAAATTGAGTGGCAGAAGGCACACGACATTCTTGGTGGTGATGACCTCCTTGTGGAATGCTCAGCCATCAGAAGTATGATAGACATGTTCAGTGCTAGCATTAAAGAGGTCATTGAAGACCTTATTATTCATGTAGGCATTTGGGGAGATGTGGAAGGAAAATTATCCCATTCTTACTTAATGCTTTAGTAGCATCTGTGTGATGGTTTTTACACTGCTTATTTTTTCATTGATGTTGTATTGATGAGATTATATTGTTTATTGTTGTTAACTATCAAAGACACATGGTGAAAACAGAAATTTAGATTTAGAAAAATATAAATGAATGGGACAGAATTGTTAAAGATATGAAAGAAAGTCAGAAGATAAATTTATATGAATATATATATATATATATATATATATATATATATATATATATATGGTGAACACATGCTAGTTGTGAGTAAGGTCAAAAGGAAATTGTATGGGGGCTACACTCCTATTATTTTTTATATTTTGCTGTAAGCTGCCCACAGTGGCTGGGGAAACCCAGCCAGATGGATGGGGTATAATTATTATTATTCCTATTTACCTTGGAATAAGCCACATTGAATCAAATGGGACTTACATGGGTAAACATATGTCACTTAAATAGTAAGATTGTGTGTTCAAAAAAAGAGAGGGGGAAAAAGACCTGCATCATTCATGTTGTGACACGAAGATCAAATCACATGATTTGTTAATATCTAGTAGCCATGTAAATATATAATGGGCGATATCCTGTGATGTCTGCCTATTTGCACAAAAAAACCCACTTCAGCGTGACTTCACCTTCCTCCTCTTCCGCCTCCAGTGCCATCCAACCCCCAGGTTTTTTTTTGGAGGGCCCCCAATCCTCTGGAAAAGATTGGAGGTGGGCCCAGGCTCCAGGGGAAGCAGACAAAGGAGAAGCCGTGTTACGCAAGCAGACACCCTATTGAACTTCATTGAATCTCACCCAAGAACTTTCTGGAAATGTAGTGATAGAATTATCAAAGAGAAAACAGGAGAAATTGTACTCTTAAAACCAATGTTTTTGTTGTTGGAACTGTTTGAGCAATAAATCAGTGTTTGATAAACAACCTGCTTATCAATGCTCAGAGATATTGATTGTAAAATACAGGAAGAAACCAAGCTTGCCGGCAATGGATTAATGGCTTCAAAGTACCTGGAAAATTCTGATAATAGTAAAAATTACCCACTCTAAAGTGTGGGACAACAAGCAGTTCACAATTGTGTCTATTTAGGACAACAGGAGGCCTTTTGTGTTATACTGCAACAGAATTAAACATACAAAGGAGAGTATGTCAGAAAATATTTAATATATTGTATATTAATTGTTTCTGATGTGAGCTCTCCCCACACCTGCACAAATTAATTCTAAGGTTCCTCACAACTTTTAAGAAGCCTCTTACATAATGTCTTGAATATAGGAATTTCATATGTGAAAAGGTTTTGCCAAATGCTTATCTATTTTTCGTGAATTCCCAAGGAAAATGTTTACATATGGCTGAGGGTGGGCATTTAAATTACTGATATTTTTTTTTAATTACTGAGGGTGGGCATTTAAATTACTGATATTTTTCACTACACACTTCCTCCAGCTAGGTGCAAAGTAATGAAATAGACGGTGGCAGCACAACAACTGTTTTGTAGCCTCACATCCTGTCCTACATTATGACAGTATTTTATTAGAAGGAGCCTATAAAGATGATTTCAGAGCCCAAGCCAGTAGCCAGTTGAAACTGTGAGTGTTGGGGGAGTATCAGGGGAGACAATATGCTGCCTTCAAAATATTGCAGACTACAACTATCATCCTTGATTATTGGCCATGCATTCTGGGGCAGGTGGGAGTGTAGTCAGCATCCCCTGGAAGGTAACACAATGGCTATATGTGATTTACACACACATGCACATGCTGGACATTAGTGGAAGATAGGCTGGAATAAATGTCAGTGATCTCTTTGTGAGGCTGTGAAATACCTCCAAATGGGAAGTCAGACAAAGGCAACATTCATTGTTTGAGCTCAGTTGCTTATGAACAAATGCCCCCAATTAAGTGAGAAATGGAGACACTGGCTTTTTAAATCATTAAGACCTAGAAATATACTTGTAGGGCTGAGATCACAGTCATGATTCCAGATAAGAGATCAAGCCATGCAGAGTGCAGGGAGGGAGGAGATAAGCATGATGAAGCAGTAGACATAAACACAGGAAATATAATTTTTAAAGAAATTACCAGTGGGTTGACTAATAAAAGGAGAAGGGGAAAGGTTGCTGGAGAGAACAAGAGGCAAGGTGAGAATCAGTGCGGGAATGAATGTTTACAGTGCTGGCAGGACTCTAGTAAAAGGGAAGCCGGAGCAGGGCTTGAAAGGTTAATGCAAGCACTCCGGCCCTAAGCTGTAAAACCATCTGCTGGTTTATAGAGCAAAGGCAACCTGGAAACAAATAGCCTGGCCTGCCAAGCCTTAGGTGATAATCATTTGTGCAATGAAGAAGTGCTGAATGTTAAAAAGAGCTTGGAAGCTGCCCCCAAACACAGCCAGAGATGGGGCTGGCATCAAGCTGCAGCATGTAGGAAGCAGAATGCCTCCCAGGAAGCTGAGGGTACAGCTTTGCACCATTTTAATATGTGTATTTTCCCCAAGGCAAGAGTGGCAGCGAGTTCAGGCAACAGAAGGCCACCTTTGGAGCTGCAAAGCCAACTGGACTTCTGGAGCAGCCAGAGATCGGAGAATAATAACACTGAGTGGTGGGGAGGGAGAACAGTGGTCCCCTCACCAAGCAATGGTTTTTAAAGGACAGTAGGACCTCTGGCAGGGTAGGATGAGGGGGAGAGGCAGTGAGGTAGCACAGGGCACCAGGACATCACCTTTCCCTGGGCCCTTTCAAACATGGCAACCTACTTGCTTCTGTGAATCCCCGGGAAATGCCATCATCTCTGGTTCCTCCCATTTATTGCACAAAATATTCCGTGTAATGAATTTCTAAAGTTTGCTTGCAGCCTGTGAGAAGACGGATGTAAGGAGCACAGCAAAAGAAATTTCTCTCGACTTGCAGCACTAATAGGTAACATGACACTTTGGTGCAATGTCACGCTTTGAGACACATTGTCAATCAATCATGCTTTATTGCTCCAACTTTCCTTAATGCGGGCCCATAAAATCAAAATCAAAACACAGCCACAGCCACACATACACAATAAAACTACAATACAGGAAACGCAGCAGAAAGCCAAACTTGCTGGCATAGCAAATGTTATGTTAATGCACCATGGCCAATTATAAGTGTTTAAAGGCATTGCTTGCAACTGTGTTTCTTTTCTTAAGAAATTTGGGGGACACTCCATTGAGAAGTTCTCTGATACAAGGCCCATGGGAATTGATGGAGGTTACAGAAATCAAGCTAGTAGGTAACTTTTAAATAGCAAATAGATGTATGGCACAATTGGTTTGGGTGATATGCTTTTATAAGGAAAGATTTGGGCTGAGTCCTATCTGACTCACTAACCCCAGTCTTGGGAATAAAGGAGATAAAAGTTGTGAAAACTCATGTATCGTTGTGATTGCCGTCATCACCATAATTTGTTAAATTCTTCATTTTACTTTGGAAATTGGGCTTCAGTAGAACACTTTTGTGATTCATTTTACAATTAGCAGTCTACATTTTTGGGCTTACTCACAGGCAATTAGTTGCTGACATTTGTCCTTCTGTGTGACGAAAGTGAGCCTTGACTACAGCAAGACGCAACACGGCCCGTCTGAATTCCATTGACTGGAATGGAAACTTTGTGGCCAAGTTAGATTCAGTTGCTGCTAAATTTTGATGGCTCATAGAGAGCGCCATTGTTATGCATAGCAATGTATAGGACAAAGTCCTATTAAGTTGCAAGTGTGTGTGCATCAGCCCCAGAGACTTGAGTAAGATTTAAACATTTGTTACCAGTATGTATAGGACTGTAATTTAGGGATGCAAATCTTGCTAGTGAAAACCTTTTACAAAAATGTGTAGGATCTAGAGTCTCCATAAACAGAACTCTCCTTGTGGGATGCTCCCAAAGAGAAAAAGTGGATAATTAGTTTAAGTAGGTTGGAGGACCCACCGGGGTAGATTTTGAAGATGCTCAGGGAGAGAAGATGAAGGGGAAACACTGCTGCATGAGCAGAATGTCATCCAGCCCTCCGGACCCCCAGGTTTTAAAACATTTATTGCAAGTTCCCCAGCTTTCCCTATTTCCCTCCTTACAGCAGCAGCACTATAGCTTTATCTGGTGCATAAAGACTGCAATCCTATAACTACTTAACTAGAAATAAGCCCCACTGAACTCCTGCCATGCCTTCACCATAAATTTGATTATTTCACAGTGTCACAAAAGTTGTTTCACCCTACCAAATGTAACACCTTTTCAGTGTCACACTCCAAACAAAGAAAATATATGAATGTGCTGCTCTTGTAGTTGTTTAGCAGAGCAGAAGGTTATATAAAATGTAGCCCAGAATGGATTTTACTATTTTTTAAAAAGAAACCTATGCAAAAAGAAGGGGGGAAATTTATATATAACTAAAGGGTTGTAGCTCAGTGGTAGGGCATCTGCTTTGCATGCAGCAAGTCTCAGACCCAGGAATCTCCAGGTCCAGCAGGGAATGTCTCCTGCCTGAAACCCTGGGAAGCCATTACAATACTGTGACGGACCAATTGTCTGGCTTGGTAAGAACAGCTTCCTGTGACCCTATATGAATTAATGTGTGAATTCATTTGGTTCATTGTGTATGGAATCAATGGTACCCGAGTGTTTTTTTCCCCTTTTCAAAGTCTTGTATCATTGTTTACCAAACTGTAGACAAATATATTCAGTCAATTTGGCCATTAGAGCTAAGCTCCTGCAAGGTCCGTCTTTTAATTGAAACGAATAAAAAAGAAGAAATGGTTTCTGAGTTCGGAATGGACTAAGCAGCTATTTGGAATGAGCTATGGCATGTATTAGTAGGCCTTTGTAATAAAGCTGAATTGTAGACTGATAAGTGGATCTTGCTTCCCAGCACATTGCAGCTACTTTTATGGTACTGTCAATGTGCATTTCAGAATGTTCAAGTAATAGGTGGGTTTCTGCTTATTTGTTTTATTAAATTGTGACTCTCTTATGCCCTCCTGCCCAAAAGAGGTCTCCGGGACAGCTTACTGCCAGGTATCATCAAACAATGTGAAACAATAATCAAAGAACAAAATGCACAGCAATGACACAAATGACTAAAATTGCAGCAGGAAAAGTTATGGCGCACACACCGGGAGCAGTGAGCGATGCCATAAAACCTGCATTCAAATGATATACCCCAAGAGGTGGATGGCTAGATCACGTAGAGTAGTGAGAGCCACGCTGTGGGTTAAACCATAGAGCCTAGGGCTTGCTGATCAGAAGGTCGGCGGTTCGTATCCCCACGACAGGGTGAGCTCCCGTTGCTCAGTCCCTGCTCCTGCCAACCTAGCAGTTTGAAAGCACGTCAAAGTGCAAGTAGATAAATCGGTACCACTCCAGCGGGAAGGTAAACGGCGTTTCCGTGCACTGCTCTGGTTCGCCAGAAGTGGCTTAGTCATGCTGGCCACATGACCCGGAAGCTGTACGCCGGCTCCCTCGGCCAATAAAGCGAGATGAGCACCGCAACCCCAGAGTTGGTCATGACTGGACCTAATGGTCAGGGGTCCCTTTACCTTTATTAACAAGAAGGCTTGACTCTCTATGCCTCTCTCTCCAAACCTCACAGGGTAGAGGACATGTAACAGGCCTGTTCTTGATTCGTTCACAAGGGCCTGTTCACAGGGGAGGAGACAGTTCTTGAGATACCCATTCCATTCTCTGTTCAGAGAAACTAAGCTTACTTCCAGATGACCTGCTTATAGAGCTTTCGTCCTGAATAATGTTTGCAGAGAGGTTAGATGGCATCTATTAATTGGAAATGGATTCTTATTTGTTTGTGGGGAGGTGAGATGGTGCTGCATCAAGCGTTACTGGACTGCTGCCTGAAAATTCAGAGACAGAGCCCCTGCTGGCTTGAAGCCAGATATACTAAAATAGATGGTCAATGGTCAGACTCAGTAGCCCCATGAGGACGTTTGATCTGTGGTGCAATATATGAAAGCAGTGGTGTGGTTAGAATCATGCAGGAGACATGCCATTTTGCTGTCTGAGGTGAAAGACAAAATGGTGCCCTCCCTATTCCATATACAGATGTGGACTGGACTGACAATATCCCTTCAACATTGGCAATGGGGTGTACACTTGAGGAAGCAGGCTAGTTTAGGAAGTGAATGAAAGGTGGTGTGGCATACATAGCTGTGTCTTCCAGAGATGAATGGTGAGGAGGTTCAGGAAGAATTGGCAGGGTCTGCTGCCAGTGTCCCCTTCAGCTTTTCCCCGCTGAGGTGCTTGCCTCATTCTGCCTAATGATAGAACTGTCCCTGGTGATGGGGGGAGCAGCTAGAACCTTATTGGCACAAAGGTGGAGAACAAATGTACCCACTAAGGAAGAATGGCAAGGTAAAATGTTTGAATATGCTGAACTGGCTGGTCTGATGAACAGGATAAGAGAAAACGAAGATAAGGAATATGAGGAGGAATGGACAATGTTTATTGAATATTTTAAGGACCAGTATAAACAAACACTTAGTTTAGCAGGTCTTGAGTAGATGCAGCAGAGTTGAAATAGAGTATTTAATAGATAACAAATTGGATGATTAAAAACATTACGTAGAGTAGAAGAAAAGCAAAGGAACCAGGAAAAGTGTGGAAGGGGAGTCATATGGTATATGCATACATGCTGTATTTGGTACAAAGCTGTAAGTGGGACAGGGGGAGGGGAGGGGGTTAAATATGCCCTCTGTTCCTGTTTTTGAAAATGCAAGTAATTTTTTTAAAAAAGAACTGTGATATGGGTAAGGACCGTGGACCCCTGTGCCTTCCTCACATCTTATCCCTGGTTGACAGTCTGCACAGAGCTTGTATAAGCCTCAAATGCTTATGACCTTACCATCTAAAGTGATATGTCTGCATTTCTGTGGTGAGTAAATAAATGGACAGCCATTAAATATTTGTTGCATTTCCCACCGTAGCTCAGCAGGTAATAAACAGTTCCCATTACACTTTCAGATCCATTAATGGAAACTCTTTGAAAAAAAAGGTGAGCCGTGTACTATTATGAACTTATTATCTTACTACTGCAAATCTTCTTGGTTAAGTGGAAGTATTTCCAAGTCACTTGGACACACAGAAGTACCAATGCTGAGCTGGGAATAAATAATGCAGCAATGTATTTTTGTTAACTCCTGGTTAATTACTGCAGCAAAATAACCTGTCAGGTCGAAACTCCTGCATCTCTCTTTCTCGTTCTCTCTTTTAGGTTTGTTTTTGGCTGTTGCACAAGCCTCCATTAGGGCTGCTGAAATGGTAACTGGAAATAAATATACCATTTATCATAAAAGCTAATTAGGGATTCGTTTTAAGGATGGGACTCTGCTAAATCAAAAGACCAGCAGAAAATGAAATGGGAGTTAACAAATATTGTTTAATGCATATACTATAGCCATAATCAAGTTTGTCTTGCTTAGAGTGCATTCTTACATGAGATGAAGTCTCACTGAACTCTGTGGAACCTACTTTTGAGTAGACATGTCTGGGGTTGCACAGTTCGTTTCCTTCCTGCAGACCTGATGTCTATTGCAGCTTTGCCTTACACCTCTCTTTACTGCAACCTTTGAAGGACTGTCTTGCTACTGTTAGCCACATTATTTGGGAAACTGCCTGGCTTGGCATGTATTGCAAAGATCCTTCCTTCCTTGGCAATTGACAATTTCTGCACAGGACCTGATGACAGGTCTTTCCTGATGTCTGCAATCCCTAATCAGTCATACAATACAGAAGTTGGCAAGCCAATAGACAGTCCAGTAGCTGTTTGCCAATGAACTTGTGGTTTTCCTGACTGAGACACTTCATAAGCACCTGGAGCTTTTATCTGCTAATACATTATTTCATAAAGCAATATGGATCAGCCTTTCCTTCCTTTTAATAGGAGTGCCTTCACACAAACATACCCTATTTACTTACTTACTTATCACTTTTATATCCCAGCCTTCCTCCAAGGATCTCCAAGCAGGATACATGACTCTCACAGCAACCCCATGAGGTTGTTAGCCTAAGAGGCAGTGTCTTGGGAAGAGCTGCAAAGCACATGGTTTGCATCCAGAAGGTCCACAGTTCAATCCCTAACATTACTAACTCGGGCTGGGGAAGAAGAGTTTGGATTTGGTATCCCGCTTTATCACTACCTGAAGGAGTCTCAAAGTGGCTAACAATCTCCTTTCCCTTCCTCCCCCACAACAAACACTCTGTGAGGTGAGTGGGGCTGAGAGACTTCAGAGAAGTGTGACTGGCCCAAGGTCACCCAGCAGCTGCATGTGGAGGAGTGGAGACATGAACCCAGTTCACCAGATTATGAGTCTACCGCTCTTAACCACTACACCACACTGGCTCCCTTATCCAAAATACTGAAGAGCCACTGCCAGTTGGTGTAGGCAATACTAGCCTACAGTAGGTGGAAGAATATTTAACTCAGATAAGGATGGGGGAGAAATTAAGTCCTTTGTGAATTTTCGGATGTGGTACTCGAGTTTTAAAAATGTGTACATTAGGGGAAAGTGGGCAAAGAAATGCAAATATTAGTGCAGATAACATTCTGTTGCTTACAAAAATGTGTGCATCGGACAAAGTTGCATTAAGTGTAATTATTAAGAGAAATGTGCACTGAAATGCTGACACATTTGGGGGAGGGAGAGAGGGGGGGGATGAATAGAACTAACAGGTTTTCTTTTTCATGATAGGGTCCTCTTGTAACTTTAACAACTATCTGATAGGCAGAAAGTTGGTGGATCACGCTTTTTCTGGCATGGAAATGAGTCGTTGGAAAAGTGTCTCCCACTATATTTCTGTGTACTTGGCAACTGTTTTTGTTTTTTTTTAAAATATTTTTATTGGTTTTTACACATAATAAGAACAAACAAAACAAACATAAACATTAAAAACAAACAACAAAAATTGACTTCCCCATGCCTTCCCTTCGCCACATCCTTGTTTTACCATTTTTTCGAGCAACTCATCGATCAGTCTTTAGTCAGGTCCCTTTTGAGTTTTCTTAAAGTTTAAGATTTACAGCTGTAATTCTTTGTTTCCTACCCCTTAACATCTTATCAGTCCACAATTTTACAGTAGTTTTTTAGATACGTTTTAAATTTCCCCCAGTCCTCTTCCACTGTCTCTTTCCTCTGGTCACGGATTCTGCCGGTCATCTCTGCCAGTCCCATATATTCCATCACCTTCGATTGCCATTCTTCCAGAGTAGGTAATTCTTGCATCTTCCAATACTTTGCCAACAGGATTCTTGCTGCTGTGGTTGCATACATAAAAAATGTCTTATCCTTCTTTGATACCAATTGGCCGACCATGCCCAAGAGAAAAGCCTCCGGTTTCTTTACAAATGTCCACTTAAGGACTTTCTTAATTTCATTATAGATCATTTCCCAGTAGGCTTTAATCTTTGGGCAAGTCCACCAAAGATGATAAAAAGTACCTTCAGCCTCATTACATTTCCAACATTTGTTATTGGGCAGATGGTAGATCTTTGCAAGTTTGACTGGGGTCATGTACCACCTATAGATCATTTTCATTATATTCTCTTTCAAGGCATTACATGCCGTAAATTTAACACCGGTGGTCCATAACTGTTCCCAGTCGTCAAACATAATGTCATGACCAATATCCTGTGCCCATTTAATCATAGCTGATTTCACTGTTTCATCCTGTGTATTCCATTTCAGCAGCAAATTATACATTTTAGATAGATTTTTAGTATTGGATTCTAACAATTCTGTTTCTAACTTTGACCTCTCCTTCTGAAAACCAAGTTTCCTGTCCTGCTTAAACATCTCATTTATCTGACGGTAGTGTAACCAATCTCGAACTTTATGCTTTAGCTTCTCAAAACTTTGCAGCTTCAGTTTTTCGCCATCATATTCTAAAATTTCACAATACTTAGGCCAATTAGAGTCCATGTTAATTTTTTTCACTGCTTTCGCTTCCATTGGTGACAACCACCTAGGGGTTTTACTTTCCAATAAATCCTTATATCTATTCCAAACATTGTACAATGCTTTCCTGACAATATGGTTTTTAAAACTTTTATAAACCTTTACCTTGTCATACCACAGATATGCATGCCAACCAAAACTATTGTCATATCCTTCCAGATCAAGAATGTCTGTGTCTTCAAGAAGTAGCCATTGCTTCAACCAGCAAAAGGCTGCTGATTCATAATAAAGTCTTAAGTCTGGCAGGGCGAAGCCCCCTCTATCTTTTGCATCAGTTAAAATCTTAAATTTTATTCTGGGCTTTTTGCCCTGCCAGACAAATTTAGATATGTCTTTCTGCCACTTCTTGAAACAGTCCATTTTGTCTAGAATCTGCAACGTCTGAAATAAAAACAACATTCTTGGCAATACATTCATCTTGATAACAGCAATTCGGCCTAACAAGGAAAGTTTTAGCCTAGACCATATGTCTAGATCTTTTTTAACTTCTGTCCAGCATTTTTCATAGTTGTCTTTAAATAGATTCACATTTTTTGATGTCAGATTTACCCCCAGGTACTTAACCTTTTTTTCTATTTCCAACCCAGTTTCACTTTGAAACCTATCTTTCTCCTCTTTTGTTAGATTTTTTTCCAGCACCTTTGTTTTCTGTTTGTTCAGTTTAAATCCTGCGACCTGGCCGAATATCTCCATTAATTCTAAAACTCTTTTGGTACTAGCTTCTGGCTGTTGCAAAGTTAGCACTAAGTCATCTGCAAATGCCCTTAACTTATATTGTTTGAATCCGACCTGGTTCCTTTTACCAGCTGGTCCTTCCTAATCATGTTTAGGACAGATATAATCAGTAAAGGGGATATAGGGCATCCCTGTCGTGTACCTTTCTCTATTGGTATTTCATCCATTACCACATTGTTCACAATTAGTTTCGCTCTTTGTTCAGAATATATTGCACCTATACCGTTTTCAAACCCTTGGCCTACCCCCATCCCATGGAGATTCTTCTTCATAAATTTCCAAGAAATGTTGTCAAAGGCCTTCTCCGCGTCCACAAAGATCAAAACTGCCTTCCTATTAATGTCCACCTCCAGCATCTCCAAAATGTCTATAATGTTCCTCACATTTTCTGACATATGTCTCCCTGGGAGAAAGCCTGTTTGGTTCTTATGAATCTCCTCCACCAAAACTCTCTTAAATCTTTTTGCCAAAACGTCTGCAAAGATTTTATAATCCACATTCAAGAGTGATATAGGGCGGTACTTGGCAACTGTTTTAGGCAGTGGAAACCTACCAAAAGGAAAGCTGGAAATCCTTGCTGGTAGTCGAAATATGGTAGTTGGCTACCTACCTGAATCTTGCTGGTAGTGTCAGCATGCCAGTCTAAATATAACACCCATTAACATTTTATGCTGTGAACCACCCAGAGATCTACAGGTGAAGGCCAGTATACTACTACTACTACTACTACTACTACTACTACTACTAATTGTCCCCTTTGCCCTCCTAAATCCCAGATAATGAATAGTTGGAGGTTGTTACTCAAATGGCATTCTGTACCTGCTCAAAAGCATTCCACACTTTTGAACAGTGGCAGTGGCAAAACATTCTAGGGCTAAGCCCTGGGACCAAATAAACCCCACTAGCAACCCCAAAATAGCCTTTTAACAGCATATTGCATGGCAATGCGCCTTATTTTAGGCAAAGAGAATTGTAACCATTCAATGTGACAGAAGAATGAGCATCCATATTTAGGCTCAGATCACTGATATTCATTTGACAAGCAGACCTTATTGACTCCATATGGGAGCAGTCTGCTTTCTATCAAGATATATTAGCAATATCAAGATCATGCATGTGGCATTTATGTGTACATGCTCTGTCCTATGTCTGATCGCTACTTCTGCTTTGTTGTCTCTAGGCACTCTATGATGGTAATCTGTCTAGATTTGAATCAGGAAACACTGATGAGATGGGCAGAGAAGCTGAAATTCAACTGCTAGTTTTGTTTTGCTTTTGAATTACTCTCCAGTCTGCTAACCTCTCTGAAAACACTCTACGATCTGTGGCTTCAGTATAGAAAAGTCATTAGTATAACCACAGCCCTGGGCCATTAGGTCACATAAACACAGTGAAGGTGAAACAAATAAAATACTAAGGAAGTTCAGTGAGAGAGATATCTTTTGGTCTGTGCTGCAGAATCTCAAGTGACTCCACCACACTGGACGTTCTGACAACACTCAGGAGGATGAACATGACCCAGTGCCTCCGACAGGCAAAGCTGCAGCTTCTCAGCAGCTATTATCAGAAGCAGGTAGGGGTGGAGCTGGAAAAGTGCCTCTATGGTTATTGGAAAACTATGGTTGTACCAAGTGGTGCTATGGCATGCTCTGTGTGACCCCTGGCACACATACTTCAGGGAATGCCCTGGGTTACATTGTATGGAGGCACTTTGGAATAAGAGAAGGGGCCCTAAGAAAGCAAAGTGGAAGATCAGCATAGAAAGATGCATGGAAAGACAAGTAAGTCCCTGAGGGATAGCTCAGTCGGTAGAGAATGAGACTGTTAATCTCAGGGTTGTGGGTTCGAGCCACACATTGAGTGAAAGATCCTTGTCTTTCTGGGCATTGGATTAGATGATCCTCTTGGTTCCTTCCCACTCTGCAATTCTATGATTCTATGAACTGATGTACCAAGAAGGTGGTAACTATGGGAATGTAGCTATAAAAATGGGTTATAGCTAAATGGATAGCCAAGTGCCACTGCCAGCTTCTCTTTCCAGCAGCTTTGGCCTCATGTTTCTTTCCCATCAGTAAAAAATGTCACAGTTTATTGCATCAATGTGGCAGAGCAGGTTTATGAATGAACACATGTACATAGGCAGGAACTAGACTGACCCAACTGTCCCTATTCCAACCCCACAACCAACAAGGCAGGGCATCATTTTGGAGAGAGATTGTTACTAATTCTACATTATGTTCCTAAGAGTGAAGTTGTGACCACCAGAGAAGCTTGGGTGCAGAGACAATGTTATAGCTTTTCCTAGTGTCTGATTCCAAGAGAAGTTTACCTATGATAGGTTATTCTTCTTCAGAAAATGGATGTCAGGATTAAAAACCAAAGTCCGCTCAGAAGCAAGAAAATTAAAAGGAATCTTTCCCATTATGACTTTCAACCAGGAATTATTTTGGAATTACCCATAGCTCATGGAATTCAGCTAATATCAGTCATGCTTCAGCAATCAAAGCAGAACCCTTGATTTTTAAGAGTAAAGCATCTTCTGCAACCTGGTGCTCTCCAGATGTTTTTGACCGCAACTGCCATCACCCCCAACCATTAGTCATGCTGATTAGGGCTGATAGGAGTTGAGTCCGACAACATCTAGCAGCCCAATGAGGGAAGCTGGTGCAGAGTTTTCTTTTTCTCAATATTTGTGTATCAGACCACTTCTTCTAGCAAAGCCTTTTAGATTCAGATCTTGGAAAAAGAAAGATTTCTCTTTCTCTTAAACCCCCACCCCACCCCCAACTTAAATATATCTACAGTGTTGCACAGCTTGTGGGATATGCTCCTTGGATAATGTGTCAGCTTCATCCTAGGGAGAGACTGATGACATGCCTATATCTTAAGTAGCATTCTTGACGTGTGCTTTGGAGTGGCTGCTACTTCGAGGTGATTGAAGAAATGCAGTGCTGGGCTAGAGTGATCTCCTGGTGGGCAAGGGATTTTAGAGTCAAAGATAACCTGTAAAGAAGCAATAGAATATGACAGAACATCTTGTTTGCTTTCTCTCCTTCTGTGCTACAAGGAATCTCTGGGTTATATCCAATGTAGCTCCAATTGAAAGTCACTTAGCAGCATGCTTGTTCAACTGGTGAAATATTTTGCACCAGGAGTACATTGTTGCATGAGACACTACCTAAGCAGGTTGCTGATGAAGCAATAGATTGCACATTGTGTTGTGCAGCAAGTTTCTGCTAGCACAACCATTGCATTAGATTCTTCTGTTGCACAACGTTCACCCATCCGCTGCTTGCATTATTATTATTATTATTATTATTATTATTACTATTATTATTACTACTATTTTATTGCCTAATAGAAACAGTCTCTAGCTGACTAATGGACAGAATCAAAATAGAAAATTAAAAGCTTCGTTATCGCCAATAAACTAAAAGAAAAGCAACATCACAAATCACATCAACAACAGCAATAGCACTCAGCAGTCTATGGGCCATGATGACACAGCAGAACCTTTCAGGCACCTGGGAAAAGAAGAAGGTCTTAACTTGGTTCTGGAAGGTTTTTACAGTTCATGTAAGGCAGGCGTCACTGGGGATGTAGTTCTACCTTCTAGACTTCTTTAGGGACATATGGAAAATGGCTGCAGGTGAGGAATATAACATCATGTCAGGAGAGGTGACCCCTCCAATATTTGAGCCCTGAGCCATATAGGGCTTTGTAGGTTAAAACCAACACTTGGAATTGTATGAGAGGAGGAGAATGTGTGGAATGCTTTCTGCTATACATAGTCTTAAGAAATACCTGCTCAGTTTTCACAACCCTTTGAAAACATTTGGTTTCTGGTGATATTCCCAAAGTAGTAAGAATCTATGAAATATCTGTTTTTACATTGAATTGGGAGAGAAAAACAAAGTGGCAGGGAGCAGTCTGCCTTTCCAAGCCTCTGTTTGGTTTCATTTGGACCGCAGGTCATTTTGCAAGGGCTCAGCAACTGTAGCCCCAGATTCTGAATTGTGAGGGGGGGGGCTTTGTGTGTGTTTTGTCTCCGTGCACTGTACAGTAAGCTCGCACCAATGTGGGCAAGAAGACAGATGGCTGTTTATTTCAGCTTACCAGAGCTAATCCATCACGGCACATGTAGCAATTGCAGCTTTGAACTCCACAAAGCTTTTATTTCCAGAGGTGAAATAAATAAATAACCAGGCACATGAATTCTCTCCCTCTCTCTTGTCAGCCTCACTTCTTATTGAGCATGTTCATTTATTTTGCTAAACATCCATAATTTGGAAATTGCTTTATTTAGCCGCTGGTTATTTAATGTCATGCCAGTGTTAGCTGAACTCATGGGTAAGGGGGGAAATGAGGCTTCTGATCACTTGATTAATTACTAGGAAGGGTTTTTACTGCTTTGCAACAAGGAGCACCCCTCCCCTTCAACCCCACGTTCAGGATAGATCCATCTCCTGTTTCCATTTGCACATCTGCATCAGGTTGTATTTTCTGCCCCAGTCGCCCTACAATGGTTCAATAAAAATGGATGGAATTATAATTAAAACTTCTCACAAGCTGTGGTTTCTCCTTGGAATTGTTATTAACTTGACACTCATTTATTTTTCACTCCATTACTCCAGAAAGTAGCCATTGTATTTCCAGGAGTTTCATTATTGATATCATACTATAAGTTGCTGCTCCTGACAAGATCAGATTATTGGCTCAACAAGTTTAAGAACCTGATTTCTAAAAGATGGGAACCAGGACAATGGCTCTGCAGGTATGACATGTTGGGTTCAATTCCTCAGGGATTTATCAAGTACAAGCCTGTTGGTGATGCGTGGAAATTGTTATTGTTCCTCCTCCTCCTCCTCCTCCTCTTGTTAGTTGTGTGTTACACAAAAGAGGTATCCAAGCCCACATACAACATTTTTAAGAGCACAAAGGTATGTTGTTTAAAAAATGAATAGAAAGCACATGCAGTTCATTAAAATCCAGCAAACAACCCCAATAACTGTAGAAAAATGTTTGTGCAGCAGCTCTAATTGAAAGATGGCTTCCAGTGTTGGCTGAGCATAGTAAGTGAGCATTGTTGGTAGGCAGAGTTCAAGGAAGGGAGTAATGAGAAGGCAAAAACATTTGCAATATAATTTTTATATTGTTTTTCATTTTGTTGCTTGTTGGTTTGCATACTGTGTTTCATTCCAGAGTTGAAAGTGGCATAAGGAAAGTTACAGAATAACTAGAGGCAAAAACCCCTTTCAGATGGGTGGGCACTCCAAATGTTTGCAGGAGAGCCACATGCATGCAGTGTACCTACACATATAGGCACGTTGCATGTATATGTCAGAATGTGTGCAGGGGGAGTGGAGTCTGCTGTTGTGATACCGGTGTCCTGTTCTGGCAAAACAAATGTTATGGGCAAGTCAGGAGGATGCAAATATGGCAGTGCAAAGAGCAGAGCAGGAAAGAGACAGACAGGGTCCAAGCAATATTAGAATTCCTGGAAAGATGGGTGGTAGATCTTTCAGGACCATGGACAGAGCCCAGGAGTTGGGTGATTGTGTTAGAAACAGCTCAGTCTCTCAATTGAGCCCTTTAATGCTCTCTGAACCTTACTATATGTCTTTGACTATGCACTCCTTACTGAGGAAAGCAGAGCATTAAACTCCACCTGGCCTGGAGCCCAGCACTCCCATCTTCTCTCCATGTGCTTATTTACTGATTCATTTATTAAATTTACACCCCACATTTCCTCCCGAAGGAGCCCATGCCAGGCTCGCTGCCTATACAACAACTCAGTAAAGGGTGTGACTCCTGGAGATGAATATGCCAGCCCCCCCCTTGGGGCAATTGGGCTTAAGGGCTGCCTGTCCCGACACCTTCCTCCAGATTATGTCCTTTGCCTTTTATGAGGAAGCCACATTTCAGATGTGCCACACATCCATTTTCTTCTTTGCTCAGTCATAGCCTGAGATGAGAGAGCTATGGACCAGGCTTTGTGGACTGGGAGGTGAAGACAAAACCTTCAGTATCACCTTCACACAACTATATTGAAATGCAAGCAGAGGATGATGACAGGCCTCAGTTCCTGGAGGATTTGCCTGCAGCTTGATTTTGTTAGGCTGTGGTAGCTTTCCTGTCTTTCGTTCTTTCCTTCCTTAACAGTTAATTATTCATGCGCTTGCAACCAGGAAAACAGTTTTGTTTTCCTTTAGGTGTAATTAGAGCAATCAAAGCGTTTGTAATACTGTAATACAAATGCGCTCCTATTCTTCCTTCCTTTGTCTCTGTTGTATGTTTCTACCTTGGTCCTGCCTGCTTCTTTGTCTTTCTCATACTGTATGTGTGTGTGTTCAATGCAGAGTAGAAAAATGAAGACCTCTGAACCCAAACAAGTTTCTGGGGTGCAGATGACTCGGCAATCTCTGCAGGGGAATTTGGCATTGCCGTAATTGCTATAGATAGCAATGATTATTTGCCAAACAAAGCTAATAATTTGAAGATTGCTTCTCTGAAAGGAAGGGAGAAACAAGGGCAAAGGGGGACTGTGTGGATGAATCTTTAATGTGCTGCATCCATATTTTGTGAACAAATGGGAAGAGCAATATTGGATGTAATCGTGAAATCATGGAATCTGCAGCTGAGTTGAATTTTGTTCTTTTGAGTCTGGAGCAAGGGAGAATTTAATTTCCCACTTGTGGTAGTCACTTCAGTACTTCCCAAGTAGCAGTTCATAGCCACCACCTCTGTGGCCTCTGGCTTTTCAATTAGTTGGACTTTACCACATCCCTCTCCCCTATGCTTCCCTGGATCTCCACACCATCTGATAAGTTTTAGCTATCTTCCATGTTGCTAGTCGTCATGCAGCACCAACATTGAGAGTTCCATCTAAATAGGTGCATGCAAAATTGTGTACACCAGTGGTCGATTTTGGCCTAAATGGGGTTTGGAGATATGTCATGGATGGGGAAACATACATCTGCCACTGTTAGTTCTGTCTGCCTTCTATTTGATGGAACTGCATCCCAGAAGTGATAGGGTGGTCTCCGACATTGTGGGTGAGGAAAGGAGTGAGGAAGGACAGTCATCTCACTTCTGTTATTGCAGAGGATCCTTGCTGTGTCTGCTGAAAGTGCCAGCTGGTGAGAAGATACTGCTGGAGCAGTAGCTCAAAGAAAGTCCTGAAAATGCGGTAGTGGACAACTCTTTTGCAGAAACGTAAAGCTGGCATAGTAAAAAAGGGATGAAAATGCAATGAAGGGTCTGCTGCTCTATGCTTCTAGCCCATCTTTAGATCACTCGGATCATCTCCCATAGTGGGTTGCTTCAAAGAGAACCATGAGACTTAACCCAAATACAAGAAGAAACAGGGGCTGAAGGAAAAACTAGAAGAAACTTGATAATGCCAGAATGGTGAATTGCAAAATCTTTAATACTGACTTAATTAATCATTGAACATTCATTGGAAAGTCCAGCAATACAGTTTCAACATTTCACAGATCCCCCCCCCCAACATAAATGAACTAGGATGTACGGCATCTCTTAATTCATCGCCCAAGAGTTGTAATTTTAATTTATTTTTGGAAAATCTCAATAAAAAATCTTAAAAGGTGAAAAAAAATTGCTCCAAAGAACTTGGGGTTGGAGATTACAGCTTTTGAACAAATTCACATTGGATATGTTTGATTCTCATAAGCAGGTATATCATAAGTAAATTTTGACATTTGTCCCAAAAAGAAAAAGTTCAAAAGAGGAGGAGCGCCAAGCTTTTCCGAGTTGAATGCTTTTGGGAGTTGTGCTTCTGTTAAATATCTTTTTCTTCACTAAAATATAAAATAGAACTCTCAAGGAGTTCTATTCTATGGATTCTATGCAGTTTACTTCAGATCTAGATCTAGATCTATACACCCAATTGCTGTTGGCTAATAGCAGATTTATATGCAAAGGATGTACTCAGCCACTGGACCTCAGCCCTTCCTTCCCTACAGCTGTTCCTTCTGTGGTCAGTGGCTGAGGTCAGGCAGGTCTTTATATACTCCTTGAATTATGTGCCTCTTGAAACTTTGCCAGAGGCTTTACATGGAAAACAATTATGCAGGTAGCCTTCAATTCACAGTGAGGCAGTTGCAGTAAATGCTTAAATGAGGAAGGTATGTGGTGGTCTAATGCTCCTCAGAACAGGCCGCTCTGACACAGTCATGTACTCATAGAAGTGAATAAACGGAAGATTTCATCCCTACACAATGGGACCCTTGCTGCTATCAGCCACTTAGTGACTTAATCAAGTCAGATTGCAGCTTCCTAATAGCTTGATGTAATATGCCACATGTTGGCAAATGAATTATCTAACCATCAACAGACTTTGGAAGGCTGTACAGAGAAGTATGTGTGCAATGCATATTGGTTAAAAAAACACACACTAATAAGAGATGAGTAGGAGAGGCTTTTTCACTTGATATCATGGGTAGAAATTGTATTACAGCAGCATCCCAAAGTGCATGTGCCTTTAGACATTGACAAAAGAGGGAACCCGGTTGTCAAGAGTTTGGAGAAGAGCTTAATCATAGCAGCTGATAATGATCAAGAGATGACAGGATCCTGGTCATTTTGTTCTCTTTGTTAAATGGCCTTAGAGTGAACTGACTCATTTCTTTAAGATGGTATGGGGAAAAAGTAGATCATATTATAGCTTTTAAGAGAGCGACTGCGATTTGGTTTTTTTCTTCAATAATATAATATGTGAAATGACAGGCTCTGTCAAATCCATACAGTGGGAGGAACTGATAGCCTGCAACAGGATGGTAAAGTTTGGGATTAATTTTTTTTAATAGTACACTGAAGATGCCAGTGGTTCAGGGAGAGGTAGATGGCAGGGATTTTGCTGCCTTGACTTGCCAGAGCTTGAGGCAGGACATGGAGGGTGAGTGGGACCTGCCAGCCCAGCCCAGCCCAGTCCTCACCACACATGCCGCTGAAGCGACCCCCCCACCAGAGCCAAGAGGGGCTGTGCTGCACCCCCTTCTCCTCCTGTGCAGGGGGGAGCCTGGCTGGCTGACACGGCCCTTGGATCATCCCAGCCTTGCAAAGTGGCTCAGGGCTGGGAGGGCAGTGTGAGGAGGACACAACAGCCATGCGCCCCTCAATCTTGTCAGTGTTTGAAAAAGAAAAAGTTCTGACCTCCTTTTTACCCCTTTGCCTAGTCCTCAGACCTTAGTTGGCACAAAAGAGTCTTTGAGAAAGAGTATTCTTGCAGAGTATTGCTGCTTTGATTCTTAAAAAGTCTTCTTCTCCAACCACGACCGTTAGCTTTACACACACCAAACACAACCAGCTTTCTACCATCCAACCAACCCACACCCAACACTAACATTGACCACTCTATATATACAGGTACAATTTGGTGAAAGGTTGCATGAGTCATTGTAGGCTGCTGACTCATGCTGACTTAGTTCTTTTAGCATTAAAGAAACAGTGGCCAATTTTTAGCCGTGACAAATCCCAGCCTCACAAAGCTGTGCAGGGCCGACAGGGCAGCATGAGGAGCCAAATGTGCCCACCAGAAAAATGTGCCCGGGGCCATTGCCCTGGCACTCTCACCCCCACAATACGCCCCTGGTGGTAACCCAAGCTCCTCCAGCTACCTGAGATGGTTGCCTCAATCTGCATAATGGCAGGATCAGTCCTGAGTGGAAGCTGCAGTCATGTATTTAATGCAGGCAACTAAATTAATGTGGGAAACATTTACTACTTGATAAGACCACCAGCCTGTGGCACACATTAGAAATCATGCCGGGGGGGGAATATCATAGCAACACAGGAAGCTGCCCTATATCAAATTAGACCATTGGTTACTCTAGCTCTATTCTGTGTTCTCCATTTGACAGTTGGTGTCCAGGACATTAGGCAGGAGTCTTTCCCAGCCCTTCCTGGAGATTCCTGGGATGTTCTGCATGCAAATTACCAGTATGTGCTCCTCCGCTAAGCAATGGCCCTTCTTACCACGCCTTTGCATATTGACAACTGACCAAATCCGTGAAAAAAAAACCTTACTATATGGTGAGTTGGTCACCCATACAGAGCCATCATTCTCTAACAAATACAATATGGAACTTGTCTGGTGGTATATCTTTGGCTGATCTGCACCCAAAATTGGCCGTATATGATGGCCAGGAGTCATTTTTTGGATGGGAGACAGTTGTAAAATGTCAATATGGGTAGGTGACAAGGTTTCCCTTGTTTAATTGCATCTCAGAAAGATAATTGAATCTTCAGAAAATTATTTCAGTTGCCGCCAGTTTAACAGTGCCATGGAAATATACAAAATTGCTCTTAAGTGCCGTGCCATTTCACTCCTTATGAAGTCCATTTGTTTGTGGTACTTTTAAAATGTGGCCATTGTGGTTTACAAATCAGGGTCTTGGAGTTCTGCAGCTTCCTTTCTTCCAGTTTTACTCAGGAACTGCCGTACTATCCAGGGACACCCTCTGGAGAGATGAGCTTTGTTATTACTAAGCTAATTGCCAGAAAAGCACTTAACAACTGAGCCAGTGTGTCTCCTTTATTTATAATACATTTGGGGGGGGGAGTATCCTATGAAACCTCCTTTACAGACCATTGCTGAACATAAGAAATCCAAGCCAAATGCAGCACTGATTTCTGCACTTATGGAAAGCCCAGAACTAGAGGAATGACGTGTGCTAATTGTTACTGTCATCATGCTGTCCTTAAATGTTATTGCTGTGGGACACTCTTCTCCATCCTGGTGGTGCCCGTCCAGTTCTGTGGGTGCTTGAGGCTCTCGGGAGAAGCAGGGAGTGTTGAGGTCAAACTGAAGGCATATAGGACCTTGAGCAGCTGCAATTGACCCTGCTAAGGGAACTACCAAAGGTGTTTGTGCAGGGAAGTGCTTCTCAAAAGGTGCAGTGGACCACATAGGTGTGGGAGGAGTGGGTGGCAAGTGTGGTGGGTAAGATTCAAGGGCAATCAAAGAAACATTTAAACATTTCAGTGAAGTATAGTATCAAAATCATTCTAGATCAGCCATGAATCTCACTGGGTGGCCTTGGGCCAATCACTTCCTCTCAGCCGAAAGGGACAAGAAGTGTATGAACCACCTTGGAGCTCCTTTGAGAAAAGGTGGGATATATAAATATATTAAAGCATTAATTAATTAACTAACTAAAACACATGAGAATGCATTATGGGGTATGACTCCTCCCGTGGAGCTTTTTCAGATCAAGGGAGAGCAGCCAGCCAGGAAGGCTACCTGATGCTGGAGAAACATTTAACAGAAAGGGGGTTGACTCTTCACTGCCCTCAACCCCCTTACCACTGCAATTTCAGAGAAATTCTAAAGTGCCCAGCGAATGAGGCAGAAAAACAGAAGCCTCTTTTGTGGAGGAAGAATTTTTTTTAGACTTTGGGGGGCCAGGTTTCAGAACAGCATTATTCCCAGCTGATACACTTGCAAAGTTGAATTATCACTACATAGAAGGAATTGCTGCTTTTCAACGCTCTACAAAGCCCCGTGGGTGCTTTTGTTTGTTTGTTTATGTGGTGGTTGTGCTCATTTTGTGAGTCCTCTGCATACAACTTTGTGATAGCCTCTGACTCTCTTAACCAATGACTAAAGCAGACGAGGTTGGGGCGCATGGGCAGGGCAGAAGACGATATCCACGCAGGTGCCAGCCAGCAGACCCCGTCTCACCTGTTCTCCTTTTCTTTCTCAGAGCAGCAGGGCCAGCTGCTGTGTGTTGTCGTCCTCCTCTACGTCCCTCTTTGAAGCTCTGTATTATTTTGCTTCTGATTCTCTCCCCCCGCATTCAGTAAACCACTGTCGCACCAAATTATGGCCCAAGTGACAAACCTTTAATTAGTTATAGTATTGTATGAGAAATGATACTGTTAGTTGGGATAGCGCCAGGCAGCCCATAAATTGCTAATACGCCCGTCAGCTTCCATAATGCCCTTGACAGTAACAAAAACAAGAATTTACACAAGCCTCTGGATTCTTGTAAGAAAAGTTAATCTGAGAGCTGTATTATCTGGGAGGGTGAGGTTTCCTCCCTCCCTTTCCTTCTTCCCCCTTAATAAAAGACAGATTGAAATAAATTTAAAAAGTTACTAGCATTTCCAATATATCAGCAGCAACTAGCTCTCGTGTTCAGCCACCCAGGTCCACACTGATGGCACGTTTAGGTTTTCTTTGGTGATACTTTTTCTGCCCAGCAGTTAAAGAAACTCGGACCCCTCCTGAGAAACTTTGAGACTCATCCTGCTTAGGAAAATCACCTGCTGAAAATGTTGTCAACATCATCACTTTCCTTTGAAATGTTGGGTTTTCAAAAAAAAGTTTCATGTAGCAGGATCTCACATATAATATGACACTGGTCATGAGAAACCAGTGAATCACAACACAATATTATTCAATAAAGCTCACTAGCACTGAATGTAATTCAATATTTTCTGTATTTTTGAAACAAAATTTATATATCACTTGATTGTAAAAACAAAACAAGGCACTCTCCTCTGAGTGGGTTATAAATGCACTTGACTAGGACTATATAAGAGTAAATAAAACTGAGCTGTGTAAGCAAAAGTAATTAATAAATAAAATAATTAAAAGCACGTGTAAACATCTACTTTTGGAGGCATTTAAAGCTCATTCTTGTCTCCAACTCTTGACCTAGTCAGGGAAATGCATTCCAAAGGCTGAGTGCTTCCACCAAGAAGTTCTACTTCCATGCTGTCACCATTGGTCATGGAACAATTAGCTGAGCCTCCCAGGAAGGGATTAGCTAGTTCCTATAATATTCACATGCATCTTAAGAATTGGCCCTGTGGACTCCCCACCCCAAGTTTGTAGTATGGGGCAGTACTTATCACCTTGAAACTTCTGGATTGTTTCTCTGTGCAGCTTCCCTAAGGCTCCTCTACCTGCATTATTGGAATCAGGAATATTGTTTATTCATGCTCTGTGCTTATGACATACTACAGTCTGGAAGATGCATCTTGCAGAGGGAGGTACGGCATGTGTGAATTTACAAAGGATTCCCTCTCTAGGGTTAAAGACATCCTTCATGTGTCTGCTCGATGGACCAATGTTCTTACT
The DNA here is from genome assembly GCF_964234715.1 of Podarcis melisellensis. Lineage (NCBI taxonomy): Eukaryota > Metazoa > Chordata > Lepidosauria > Squamata > Lacertidae > Podarcis > Podarcis melisellensis. The sequence continues at coordinate 28,157,832 of NC_138528.1, read as the reverse complement.
CAGTATAAGGCAGCTGTGTGTTTGTGTCCATGTGTGCATGCCCTTATGTGCATTTTAGAGTGGACAAGTGCCCTTGAATCCTACAGGTATTTGTACATCATTGAGCAGCCTTGCTTTACAGCACAGCCTATAATATGGATCCGGCAGCCAGTCTCAGGATCCCATTTGTACACAACTCAGGGCTTTCAGCAGTCATCAGACTGACTGGCAGGGTGTCATTAAACCTTTCCATCCTGGAGCAAAGCCAGCAAGGAGTGTGTCATCTCAGAGTGTGGACACAGCATAACGCCTGCATGGAATATTCCTGCTCCCCCTTTTTTAATATTAATTTTGGGCAAGTATTCATTATTGCATCTGCTCCCATTTAATGAGTTTTCTCAACAGGGATTTTAAAATCTGTTTCCTCTTCTTGTCACTGCTTGTCGCAATGGCATAGGCATAGAATTCTTTCCCTATCTTTTTGAGCATTACCCAGCTGATATGTGTTCTCTTGATCTCCGATATGCCAGATGTGGAAGTGCTTGGTTGGGAGTTTGCCAAGGTATCCTTCACAGCAGGAAAATAAGGTGTTGGTGACTTGGCAGGTATTATTCTTCCTTCTGAGCTGGCACCACCCCACAGGTGCCGATATTCCAACAGAGGCTTGGTTTCTTAATATGCTCATTAAATTCCACGGCGAATTTTACAAGGCATGGTGCTAATCCTACAACTTTGCTTCTTTCCTGTTGGGCAATTTGACTTGCTTTCCTAAATTTCCCAGTGCAGGCTTGATTGTTTTGGAGATCATTTTTTTGTAAGAAATCCCATGCCATATGTATCTGTGTTATGCCATTTGAAATCAATAGGATATGTTTTAAGAGATCACTGCATTCTGATGCTGGGTGCAACTACAACTTTTGTAACTGAGTGTGGGGTTTTTTTTGGAGGGGGGCTGTTTCAGTGTGTGTGTGTTTGTGTGTGTGTGTGTGTGTGTGTGTGTGTGCGTGTGGTCGGTCAGTCAGAGGGCAGATGCACCATAAGGTTTTGAACCTGCCATTTGGGTCTTCCATTTGGACATGAATTGGCAGGGAAGCCAACAGATCTTTTTGTGCCCAGACCACTAAATCACACGTGCAGCAGAGAAGACCAAAAACAGTACAGAGGTACCTCGGGTTAAGAACTTAATTTGTTCTGGAGGTCTGTTCTTAACCTGAAACTGTTCTTAACCTGAAGCACCACTTTAGCTTAATGGGGCCTCCTCCTCCTGCTGCACCACCGGAGCACGATTTCTGTTCTCATCCTGAAGCAAAGTTCAAAACCCGAGGTACTATTTCTGGGTTAGCGGAGTGTGTAACCTGAAGTGTATGTAACCTGAAGCGTATGTAACCCAAGGTACCACTTTATTTAAAACGGACCAGGAAGTAAGAAAGTGAGAGGAATTCAACTGAGTTCACATTTAAAGGCAACACATGACACATGTAGGTTGACCAGACCCAGAGTGTGGTAGGCTAAGTTCCAATAGCCCATCTTGCGTAGCATCCTGTTTTCACAGTGGCAAACTGGATGCCTATGGGAAACCCACAAGCAGGATCTGAACCCAAGTGTGCTCTCCTCTCCTGAGATATGTGAGACAGGGATAGCAATGATATTGAAACACCTCTTTATAACTTATGTTTTCACCCAAGCTTTCCTGTACTTTCACTTCTGATTTCTTAATTATCTGCTTTGTACACTGCTCTGTTTCATCTGTGATACATATTGTTTTCTTCTGTTTTTACCCAGATTTTATGAACATTTGTTGAATATAATTGTAATGTTATTGTATTTATGTAAACAGCTTAGATATTTTTATTATTTCCCTGCATTTCAGGGGGTTGGACTAGATGATCATTGAGGTTCTTCCAGCGCTACAATAATTCACAGTGTATTTTTTTGTTATTTGGCCATAATTCTTTTGGGAATGTTTCTTGGTGCAATGTTCTTTGATCTCACTACAGGGGAGCATGCTTTTTTGGGTAGAGAAATTCTCTGCATCGAAATTAATGCTGCTGGGTAGAAGGCACTTCCTCTGGCAGTACGTTGGAACTGGAACAATCTGCATGGATGTCACTCAGGCCAGCCTTGGCAACAGTCACAGCCCACAATGCCCGCTGCTATGGAGGGCTGCGGTTTGGCTTGTTTGGACTGATGGATGTTGTGTGCTGCAATCTGTGAACCATGTGAGCGCCCCCCCTTCTGTTTTGCATCACCGCTAGCGTAGCTTGTTGTGTTTATGAATCTGACAGACAAACACATCACAGGCGCAACGTATCTACTGATCTGTGTGGGAGATAAGACCCCTCAGTTTTGCTTCACTGCAAACCCAGCAGACAGCAACAAGGAAAAGCATTGATTTCCATCAGGTACTTTGCTGACAGGTTAGGGGTAGAAGTTCACTGGGATTCTGCACATGGCAGAACTTGGGCTGTCTGTGCATTTCAAGTATATATATATATATATATATATATATATATATATATATATATATTCATTTTCAATAGACATTTTTGTTATGTCTATTGGAAATGAATAAATATTATTATATTAAAAAAGCATTTCAAGTTTATAGGGAAGTTTTAAACATCTGATGTTTTGTTATGCTTTTATATTTGTTCAAGCCACCCTGAGTGGCTGGGGCAACCCAGTCAGATGGGTGGAGTACAAATAATTATTATTATCATCATTATTATTATTATCATTATTAACACCTTAAGGGACGGAAGGAAGGAGGGAAGGGCAGGTGCTACCCTGTCCTTCAGTATCCTGTAGTGTGCGATCATAGTGTGCCAAGTTTGCTCCTGATGCAAAACCATTTGGATTGCCATGAGGTGCATGGTTCTCAGGTGCAGTTCTGAGAGGTAGAAATGGCTGGAGCATTGAGTGTGGCTCCTTCATATTTTTCAATTTATTTATTGAAAAATAAAAAGTACATTGCACCCATTTACTACATGAATGGGACACAGGTGGCGCTGTGGGTTAAACCACAGAGCCTAGGACTTGCCGATCAGAAGGTCGGCGGTTCAAATCCCTGCAACGGGGTGAGCTCCCGTTGCTCAGTCCCTGCTCCTGCCAACCTAGCAGTTCGAAAGCACATCATAGTGCAAGTAGATAAATAGGTACTGCTCCGGCGGGAAGGTAAACGGCATTTTCGTGCACTGCTCTGGTTCGCCAGAAGCAGCTTAGTCATGCTGGCCACATGACCCGGAAGCTGTACGCCAGCTCCCTCGGCCAACAGAAGCGAGATGAGCGCCTCAACCCCAGAGTCGTCTGCAACTGGACCTAATGGTCAGGGGTCCCTTTACCTTTACTACATGAATATGACTCATGACTTTGTACAATAGACTACCTTTCAGCCCTGCATAGGTCAGAGGGTTCGGTGAGCCTCCACACATAAGCACACGCGCACACCCACCCACCCACCTCCAACCTCCATCCAGGAAAGCAAAATGCAGTCTAAGGACCCATTCCAATTAGGCAAAAGCACTCAAAGAGGGTGCACAGCAGGGCAGGCGAGGGCCTGAGAAGGAGCGTGGCTTGGGTAAAATTCTAAGGTCCAGATACAGAGGCTGTTGGGTCATACTTAGCCCCCAGGTCTGAGATTTCGCATCCCTGATTCAGGGAATGGTGAATGCTTTTACTTCCCCTGATATCCTGCAGGTATACTATGAGGAGTTGGAGGCATACTGTAAAGGGTGGACAAGCAGCAGTTCTTGTGGTGTCCTAACGTAGCAAACCAAAGGTAACCTATTGAAAAACAACCTAAGAAATGTATTGAGTTGTAAGCTTTCATAGACTAGAGTCCAATTCATTAGCAATATAAAATGTTACCCTGATTTGGCAGCTATATATAACCCTGTGTACAGAGGGTTGGGGGGGGGGATAAGTTGTGGAATAATAAAATGCAATTTGCCCAGTTGGGGAATAATGAAATGTAATTTGCCCACCCCACCCCCAATAAACCCAGCCTATGATAATTGTCTATGATGATGCAAACATCCTGGCATTGGTATGCTCATTAAAATGTATGCTCCAGTTAAAAACCATCATCTCAGTTCAGGCCACCGGTGGGAAAGTTGAATTTAATTCAGCAGGTTCACTGAGGAATCTTCCTCTGAAGTTCAAGAATGTTAACTTTAAGGTCCATGTCCTAGGAGGCTGAAAAGTTCTGATACTTTCTGTGGTCAGATTGCTGTCCATTTATCCTTTTTGGCTCGAGAGATTGGCCTGTTCATCCTCTGTAGAGGCAGAAGGGCACTGCCACCCACTGGCAGCCTATATCTCATTGAAAGATGAGCAGGTGCACCACCTTTTTTGCAGTAACAGGCTGTGGTGTTTGCCCTCCTAGGTGGGTCATAAGGAAAGGGTTAAATGAGTGTGAAGTGATTGGCCAGTGGGAACCCAAGGGGAGAAGTTAGAGTTAGAGTTGGAGTTGTTGAGAAGTCAGTTGGGAGTTGGAGAAGGAAGAGGGGGGATAAGTCTGTGGGTTGGTCGAGTTGTGTTGTGAGAGAGTGAGAGAAACTGATAGGAGGAGTAAGATAGACAGTTGGGATAATCAGTTAGTAGTTATTAGGAAAGGTATAAGCTGGTATAGAAACTAAGATTAAGAAACTGACAAGAAAAATTATCTGAAACCATAAACTTGTTAAGGCTTATAAAATAAACTTGCTTATTTGATTTAATGTTAACAACTGTCTGGTCTCAGTGTGTACCCGAGAGAAACGGGTTGGTGGCAGCGGGAAAGTGATCATAGTGGTGGCACAGGGATCAATAGACCGTCAAACGTCCGGGGACCCTGTGATCGCCACACAGGCTAACACGGCTACCCTATGGAAACCATGAAAAGCAGACCCTTTTTTACAGCATCACCTCTCTGTCTCAGTTAGGCTCCCATGCTTTCGTATTGAAGATTTATGCCAATAGCTGCACTCCCAGATTGCATCTAAGAGAACCTCTAAGGAGAAGAAAGTTTGCTTTCACCATGCTTATCCCCTGTAGTTTAGTGAATCAGGAGTTGGCCCCTGTTGCCAACTCTACTTTAGTGCTTGTATGGAGACTATAATGGGACCATCTGTCTGTTGGTGAAAATATTATTCCTTAACTGGGAAAATAGATCAGTCTTATCTGCCTTATGTTCATCTGTTTTTCCAGGAATAATTCTTTGGTTATGAAGACCATATCTATTCCCCTGCTCCTCATTTTATTATGGATCATTAAAGAGATATCAGCAGTAGGTTCTATACTGAATAAGTGGTGGAAGCTCAGATAAGGACTTTTGCTAGTGCAATAGGGCATCCCTCCTCCATCCCCTGGCTGTCCCACCTGCAAAATTGGCTCCGGGGTAATCGAGAGAACCCCCTAGAACAATATGGGGGGGGAGAGAGGGGAGATAATTCCATCAGGCAAGCAGAAATGCTTCCAGCAGCAAAATATTTGAAAAAGTGCAACAGTGTATTGTGTATTTCCCCCAAGTCCCCAACAATTGCACCCTTTCCCCTTCCCCATTTCTTCCATTTTCCTCTGTTACTGGACCATAGATTTGGGTGCTTACCACAGCTGGTTCTGTTGACACTCAGTGGTTTGTTTGTTTCATTTTCTATAACACGTGGCTAATTATTAAGTGCTGAATCGATTAACAATTTACAGGATATGGCTAGAGCCATAATTGCAGCCTCTCCTTTGCAGACCCATCCAGCTCCCATCTAAATCAATTGCAGTTTTTATAGCAATTTCAGCAGCAGTCAGGTTGACTCTTCCGTTTTCTTTGTTTCCCAACCCTGCCATTACCAGGAGTTGAGATTTTCATCTTGGCCCAGTGGCCTTGATGGAAGGCACAGTTAGAAAGGAGTTGTTTGGAGAACACACACAGAAAAACCCTCCAGAAAGCTGAGTTTTCCCTGTGAAGGGGATCCTGCTTCTCCCAGTCCCAAATCTCTCTTTATTGGACCCAGCAGCATATCTTTCAGGCCTTTAATTAAGTCCTTCCTTTGTCTCGCTATCAGCTGGAGCACACGTTCCCATTTTTCTTCCTGCAGCACTTAAGCATAATTTGGTGTCAAACACATGCTCCCTGATTGAGGTCCAACTAGATTTACTTGCAAATGTGTCTGGGTCAATAGCATTTGTTTCAATTAGGTTTACAAAGAACCATTATGGTGCTTTGGCACGTTAGTCGAAAGGGAGATGGTGGGAGGGGAAAAGAGATGAAGACCTGCCAGGCACTTAACTAATTTATGATTAAAGAGAGAGCGAGGAAGCAAAGGGTGGGTGAGGGGGACTTACCATATCTGATATCATTGGCTTTCTGCCAAATAGGACTGGAGCTATGTGCTGCGCAGGAGTAATCGATAGCCAGGACCAAGCCTGCAGCATGCACTGAGTGTTGCAGCTTAGATGTGTGTGCTTTATTGGAAGGCCAGCCGCTGTCTGATCATGGCCACAGTTCTGCAGCCAGTGAGAACTGATGGAGCCAAAGAACGGCGAGAGGCACAGCTAATAAAATTTTCAGTAGTGATGTGAAATTCATATTAGTTTTCTGCATTATTATTACTGCTAATAATAATAATAATAATAATAATAATAATAATAATAAACGAACCTGATATTTTGATTGGTTGGGTGTGTGTGGATATATATAAAGCAAAAAACAACCCCAAATCCTGGTTTAGAAGGAAAGTGCAGTCGTGCAGTCTGCTGTGGGATCCCTCTGTGCCTAGTGCCAAGCAGTGAGGACAGATTTGGAGGTTGCTTCCATAAGGGAAGGTCTTTTAACTTCTCTCCCATTACAAGTGTTGATGCAATGCTGTCCCATTGCCAGTGCTGAAGCAAGATTCAACCACCAGTCCAGTCTGTACATGACGGAGGTGACATCTTGTCCTTCGTTCCCAGAAGCTAAATGTCTTGCACTCGACTTGATGTTTCCCCCTATCCTTGTGGTGGAGTGTACCATATAAAGCAGGAGGAAACGCCCAAGATCACACATGCAAGCCAAGTCATGCCTGCAATCCTAACCCAAGTTCCACTTAATTCAATAGGACATACTTCTGAAGGAGACATGGTTAGGACTGCCCTGATTGTCTCTTTGCCTTCTGTTGTATCTCTGAAGAGCTCCTTTTAGGGGGCTTTATGTGACAAGATGCAAGGGCAGCATGTTCTCTGTCACATTTCTTCAGACCTTGGTTTTAGTATCCCCTGTTTTTTCTCCTCTCTCCACTAGAACACAGCTGTATCTCTGTGCACAGTTTCTGAAATGGATTTTCCTGACATCTGTGTTGCTAGCTCCCCTGGGTCCTATCACTTTCAGTCACTGCTTGCTCTGCTCTCACTCTTTCTTTTGCTTTGTGTCTCTGTCTTTCTGCTGAATTATTATCCTAATTGATACTCATTCAAATTAATATTCTCAGGAAGGGAAAAGAGGGTGGGGGAGAAAACCACAAACTTAGCTTTCACTTGAGTACCGGTAAGTAACTCAGCCTGCATTTTCACTGGGTGAGCTAAAATGGGATGCATTTCATGAAAAATTCACCACCACCACCCCATAATCCTCAGTTTGGTAGATTGTTTGGGGGAGTGCAAAATGAACAGTAATGCCACCCATTCAAAGTGAGGGCAGAAAGCATTGCCCTTCCTCTGGTTTATTTTCATGACACATTACATAGAAAAATCCGATTGGCTATGTGACATTGTCAGAAAGCCTATTCAGAATGAGGGCAATACTTCCTGCCCTCACTGTGGATTGATCTTGTGAAATTGTCACACAGGAAAATCTTAACTCTAAGATAACCTGATGGTATCACATTATATACATCATCCTTTATTGGCCGAGATTGTCTCTGAAATAAGCTGTGTTTCATTTTGAAAATGGTGCTGAAAGAAATACATGGTGAACAGAAATAAGTGTAAGCCAGAGAACGTGGTGCGTCTTCCTTGAGGGGCAGGGATGGGGAACTTGTGTCCTGCCAGGAATTGCTAGACTACAGCTCCCATAATCTCTGATTATTGTCCATGCTGGATGCAACAACATCCGGAGCTTAGTAGTCCACCTTCCTGTAGAGTATGGATTATGCCTGCCCCTTGTCTTCAATGTTCTCTCCTTGAGACATATGATGTTCTAGATTTGCTGAGGAGAAAAAAAAACACCAGATCCTTCTGTTTTACCTCAAGAGTTTATACTGATGGCTCTTTGGTCCTTGCCATGAATCAAAACAGTGTGTCAATTTCCAGATCAGATGTAGATTTCAGGCTTCAGGGACTCTGATCCCTCCCATGGTGGGCATCAAAGAATTAGATAAACAAGAAGAGTTCTTATCAAATCCTTTATTCAAAGTGAAAAGTGGTTTTTTTTGCAGTAATGGTGTTGGTCTGAGTAAAGCCCCCCCCCCCCCAATTCTATATCATCCCTATGTTGGCTGATCTGTGCTTTCTGCCTCTGAGCTTTCTGTTCTCCTACTTTCTATGCCTGCCAAGTTCTGGGAGAAGGCAGGTCTGGAAGGCTTTCTAAAGACACTGAATCTATCAGCTGTCTCTCCCCTGGTGCTTCTTCTTCTGCTTCCTGCTCCTCTCCCAATATTTCGCAGCTTCTCCCCTCTGCAGCCTCTGAAGTGGAGGAGGGGTGGGGCGGTCTCCACCATTCCTCCTCAGACCAGTCCCTGACAGTAGAGGACATAACAAATATCCACAGTATGTGCTAGATTATCTGTTTGAGGCATTGTAGGAGCACTTTATAAATATATTGCTTTTTGAACAAGTGATGGAGTCACTTTTTCTTTTCTTTTCTTTTTAAAAAAACATTTTAAAGCTTCCAGCTGAGTGCGAGAATGGAATTGCTTGTGCATTTTCCCCCCTGGGTGCCATCCAGATGGAGAAGGTTTGTAGTAATTATGCATTTTTAGCTAAACCCTGCTGTCAGACACCAGTGATATTTTTTTAATACAATAACTTGAATGGAACCAAGATGTGGGGCAGTAAGCTGCTTTCCCAACTAACTAAATTCTGTTACTTGATACCATTCCTATCAATGAATCCCTGAAGCATATGAGAGTATCATTTTGGTAGTCATCTTGAGCCAAGCTTATGAATATCCCGACTTGCCGCTACTCCTGGAAGTTGCACAAAGGAAATCCAGAATTGTGGCATAAATTCCATATATGCAACTTATTTGGTTAATTTAATCTTGCTGTTATTCTTTGCTGCACTTCCATATATTAGCAGAGGGGCAAGCAATGGAGAAGGTGGAGCAGATCATAGATATAGTATAGAAATGTTACAGGTGAGCAGGAGATATGAGGCGTTCATGCACCCAGGAGGCATTCTCATGTTGTCCCTATAACACCAATGGTTTGGATAAATGAATTTTGATTTGTCATTTAATGCAGTCATTAGAAGACTAGTGTCTGATCTAGTAAATTGAACTGTTAGACATTGAGAATTACATTGTATGGATGGTTGAAACACAAGTTGTTTGATAGTTTTAATTGATTATTTGTTTTTGTAAAGAACCTGGCTGGTATTGAAGATTTTTAGGAATGATATTGGATGGAATTCAACATTGCACTATAACAAGTGTTCTGTCTTGGCAAGCATTTCCAAATGGAATTATTCCACTCTCCTCCACCTGCACACTGTTATGGGGGTTCTACTGATACTCTTAGAACCATTTGGGGGGTACACAGTGCTATTTTTCTAGAACAAGAGGTGCCAGAACTCGCCCTGAACACCTACCTTGTTCTCTTATAATGGCAATGGTGCCCACCTGAGAGATACAGGAACTGAATTCTGGTGAAATCCATCTGAAAAGACACTCTGGGGTACACATGGGGTGCATGGAGAGAAAGCCCAGTTGCACAGGCAAAAATGTTTCCACAGGGCTTTCCCTGAAGGTGATCATTAAGTGAATCCCACCTGTTGTTTTTGATGTTGCCTGAGTAGTGAGCCACTTTGAATGCAACGTAAGAAGTGAACCTCAGCTGAGTTGGTTTGACAATGACTTTCAAGCACTTGGCATGAAGAAAGGTCACTTCATAAAGTTATCATAGCACAAAAGTGGAGAATATCAAGCCTGGTGGCCAAAGGACTCTCCTCCCTCCCCAGACCACATCCTTCACTGGCCCTGGTTCATCCTCCAAGTGTTTTTGACAGGCTGGAATGCTTCCTTAAACTCTGATAAAGCTCGTCTGGATGAAGAATAGAGAGGTTTTGTGTCAAACTTGTTTACTGTAGAAAGGTAAAATTTGCATTTGATACTCCACCCACCACTGACATGTGATCTATGGAAGGTTGCCCAGAAGGACACTGGCCCCTGGGTTGATAAAGTTCCCCCACCCATGCCATAGCATTTGACCTCCATTTTTCTAAGCAAGTGGCAGGCTAAACTGCTCAGCAAGAAAAACGCCCTGGTCAGTTTTTGTCAAATATTTTCCCCTCCTTCTTTCCCTGCCTTCATCCTCTTTTTATAAACTGATTTTTAAAAAAATATAAACAGAGGTCAAATGCATCTTTATTGGTGGCGCTGATGTCCCCCACCTGCATCTCTTTGTTTGTTCCACTTTAACCCCCATATGACATTTTCTGCTACCCTCAGAATGATGAACAGGGCCAAGAGTGACAGAGAAATGAACTCGGAAGCAGGTTTATGGGACTGCAGGGGACCATCTGTTAATGTAAATGTTTAAGACGAAATACATTAAGTCCTGAGAGCTGACGAGACATTTCATTTGCATCCTGCCTTTGGGATTATCCCTGGCTTTTGCCTAAGGGCACCCGAGTGTCAGTCGTGACATGGCTGCAGTTACCCTATTTAGTTTGCTGTCAGTGCAGCCTGCACATTGGGGGCTGGGAGATGCCAGCGAGGAGGGGAAGGGTGGTCTGGAGTCTAAAAAGCATCCTCTAAGTTGGCCTCTAAATGTGCATTTTGATTTCAAAGGGGAAAGGAGCGGGGAGCAAATAGCATATGAATAATATGCTCACAAGGATTCTATTTTTCTTTTTTTTAATAGCATAATTCAAATTCATTTATTTTTGGCGTTGATTTCAACCTTCCTCCTGGCTTATCCTCGCTATCAGCACTTGAAACTGAAAACACAACAGCTTTAGGCTAGAGGATAAAAGAGTGCAATTAGGAAGGAGAAAGTCAAGGCAACTGATCTTGTTTCCTCTGTTCAAGATGTCGGATAGGACACACACTAATCCTACAGCAGACGCAAAGAGAGGGAAATAAAGTTTTAAGAATACATCCAGGCACTTGATTGTCTGTTCAGCAAATCCCAGCAGGCCTGGGAACGGTTGTTTAAAAATATCCATGGAAGATCTTTCTTGTATTTATTTATATTTCTGCTTGAGACTGAGAGTTTAAAACAAAGGTGCATAAACTTATCTGCATTTCATGCAAGGACGCCAAAATCCCTGGCCTCATTCGGATTACTCCTGGCAAGTAAAAGGTAGCTCAGATGAAATACGTTGCAATGCTTCCAGAAAATGCTTAGGCTTTGACAATTCACTGTCCTCTGTTCAAGTTTCTGCACTGTGTGCAAAGTCACCCCGAAAAAGTCATATATGTATCCTTGCCACCTGAACTTTACTTTGCATGTCTGATACAGCCCAAGAAGTGGTTGGTTGACCTTTGACAACTTCTTATTGCTATAACCAGTGGTCTTTTATGGTTGTGACAAGGATTAATAACCCTGTGGAAAGTTTCCTGTATATTCTAGACATTTTGCTTAGATCAAATCTCAGAAGGAGGTTTCATTCTGTTCTGCTACCTCAAGGCAGGGCAGGCTTCCTGTCTTTTAGTTCCTGTCTTTCCCTCTGAATTGTGCATCTTGCTGCCTTCGAAAGAATATAAGCACCATTAGCATTAATTCTAAATACCTGTCAGCAAGCTTTACCTGAGTAGAATTCAGGGCGTACAGCCGCGTGGGTATTGGTGTTGGTGTGGATCACTGGGCTGAGGGTGCGAACTTCTCTTCTCCTTTTCTCCTTGTCACTAGTTTGTCCTTTCTGCCGAGCCCAAGTGCCACATTTTCCCTGCTCTTCCTCCAGCTGGGGAAGATTGATGCATAATTAAGATCACATAGGAGATGTATTAAGACTGCAAATAGTTCAGTTCCTGCTATAAATCTCTGCTATCTATAGGAGTCATAGCAACCCTGTCAGGTGCTGGAGTGGAGAAAGTGCTAAGAACACAATGGAGTGTCACCTCTTCCTCTGTTTTTGCCTAATTTCCTCCCCATATCATGGTCGCATCACCCCATTACTGGATCTCTGCATATTTACTATAGGGAATGTGTTGAATGTGGCTGATCAATGGCCCTCCAGATGTTGTTAGACTACAAGCCTCATCAGCCTGAGACAGGGTGGCCAATGATCAGGAAGGAAGGAGGACCCTATGCTGGGCACCTCTGGTATACCTCAAGCTTTACCTCAGTATAGACTAATTCTTTTAAAAAATACAGATATAGGGAGCACCAGGAAACCCCAAAAGGGTTCTGCTGCTGTGTTTAAACTTCTGGATACAAAAATTCTCAACCTTGAGCAGTCAGTGCTCGGGATTTCTCCCTTGATGGCTGATAGTATTTGAAGTTCTCAGCACTTCTCGTATATAATGGAACTCCAAGGAGGATCACAGGCTTCACCACCCTTGGCAGTTCCAGCTGAGTGCAGTGTTGTCCCCTTTGTATTTCAAGTAGTCGTGAATGCTTTAAAGTGTTTTGTCCCCCGTCTGGAGGTAGCTGCTTTTGAGCAACTAGCGACACGGTTTCTAATGTTCACACTCAGATCCTTTGGGGATTCGTCATAGTGGACGGTGCCGCAATTACTTAGTGCCCCAACCGAGACGGGTGCTTTGTCTCTGACCATTTCCTTAACAGGGAGCGAGGAGAAGAGCATGCAAACAAGCATGAGCGGGAAGCCTATGCAAGGCAATGTTTGAAGAGCAAGGAAAGCAAGATAAGCACCTTGTGCATCTCCGCCTCTCCAGTCTAAAAGCAGCCGCTATGATTAATTTAGCAGCCTCCGCTCCTTGGAGAGGGTGTTACTCATGGAAGACTTTGACTGGGGGGGAGTGTGATTGGCTGGTCCCTGCTGTTGATAACACAAGGTTATGGAGGTGCTAAAATCCAAACAAGGATGTATTTCCCAGGGTGTTGTTGCTGCTCCAGTGAAGGAGCAGCATGTGCTAGACAAAACTAAGGCTTCATATAGAAGTTGTCCTTACTAATCCCCAAAGGAATTTGCTGGCAGATTTTGGTTGTGGAAGGAGAAACAAAATAAAAAGTAGCGGAGGAGAAAATGCTGTCAGTCATGGTCACTGTCGTGTGAGGAATCTGTAAGGTTCTGTGTTTTGCAAAGACCTTATCCTGATGCTCTTTAATGCACAGTGTGAGTTCATAGGCTCAACAAGTTTCTGAATACCATGCATGGCCTGCCCCTTTCATGCACAGCACCTTTGGATGATTGGAACGTAGTGGATTCCAGCTCCTGCTTCGGTAATTTTTCACACAGCACATAGTTGAACTGTGGAACTCACTCCCATAGGGGGCAGTGATGGCCACCCACTTGGATGGCATTAACAGAGCATTGGACAAATTGGGGGGGGGGATAAGGCTATAAGTGGGAGACGCGGGTGGCGCTGTGGGTTAAACCACAGAGCCTAGGACTTCAATCAGACTTCAATCAGAAGATTGGCAATTCGAATCCCCACGACGGGGTGAGCTCCCTTGGTTCGGTCCCTGTTCCTGCCAATCTAGCAGTTCGAAAGCACGTCAAAGTGCAAGTAGATAAATAGGTACAACTCCAGCGGGAAGGTAAACGGCGTTTCTGTGCACTGCTCTGGTTTTCCAGAAGCGGCTTAGTCATGCTGGCCACATGACCCGGAAGCTGTATGCCAGCTCCCTCGGCCAATAAAGTGAGATGAGCGCCACAACCCCAGAGTCGGCTACGACTGGACCTAATGGTCAGGGGTCTCTTTACCTTTTAAGGCTATAAGTGGCTACAACCATGCGGTCTATCTCTATGATTGGAGGGAGTAATGCTTCTGAATACCAGTTGCTGGAAACTACTGGGTGGTGGAGAGGGCTTTTGTGCTTGTGTCCTGCTTGCCAGTTTCCCACAGGCGTCTGGTGGGCCACTGTGAGAACAGGATGCTGGACTAGATGGGCCATTGACTTGATCCAAAAGGCTCTTCTTATGTTCTCCTATCCTTTGTATGTTTTGTTTCATTTTTAGGAAACCACTTCTACATGATTGCCAACCCTGCTCTGCCGTCTTCATGTGTGAAACTGAACTGCCACCAGTTTTGTCCTGTGGCACATTGTGCACAGATGACCAACTCATCTGTGAGGCAAATGCATGGGCACCATTTTCATCTCTGAATAGCTTACCTGGCTGTGGCTCTTCTGATATAGTCTCTTGATAGTACAACCAACAGAATGCCTCAGTGACTCTTATGACAGGGGCCTGGTTCAGAACTTGAAAAGCAACCAAACACTTAAATATGGAATTATGGTAGCACTGGAAATTTGTCCTCTAACACTTTTGGCTCTGGGTTCATGATGATCTCCCTCTAACAATTCTAGTTCATTTGCCATGATGATTATCATGCAAACCAGCTGCCGTCTTGAGCATGCAAGACATTTGCCCAATTTCAGTGGGCTGTAGAATACATGCTTAAAGCCAAATACACATTGAATTGTTGAATCTGGCACTGAGTATACAGTTTTGTTTCAATATATGCATTGCCCTCTAGCATTTCCCCAATGAAAATATAAGCACACTAATTTCACACTAGAAGAGAAATTAGCTCCTCAAAGAGGTAGAAAACTAACAACAGTATGGCTCTCATGATCCACTTGGATGTGCATCACCAAGATGGCCCAAGCAAGGGGGAGGTCAGTAATTCCAGAATTCCAGGCAAGGTGGGATGAAGCAAGACAGAATTGGCACCTTGGAGAGGGACTAAGGAGAGGGTTTCATAATCATTGCTAGTGAACCTGCAGCTGAGACAGAACATACAAGTTGTATCCGCAGTTTCCTGGGGGGGAAATTGGCAGAAATGTATAACCTGGGCTAGGTATTCATTGACTAGAAGCCACCCCTCTCCCTTGCATACTGCATCTGGCCAGCCCAAGGGTCAGTGCCTTATTTTGAAACTGTTGGCTTTTTTTCTAGGCCCTGGGGTTACAAGCTGCGAGAATATCTTCTCAAGGCTCTCCTGATCCTTTGAGGACTCTCTGGTGGCAGAGGTGTCTCCTCTGAGCACAGAGAAATGTGGGTTCAGGTATCCTTGACTCTACATGGGATGGATCAAGGAGTAGGTTCATCTTCTACTCCAGGCTGATGTCAAAGATTTCTGGTCTGGTGCCATGCCAGTGACCAACCCACTTTCTTGTCATTAATTTGTATATCTTTGATTCTATCTGCCTAATACTATACTTTTCAGAATGAAATAGCTCAATGCAAACTACCCGAAATTGCTATGTTCAGTACAAAAAGCAGTATTCTACCAGCCCTAAACGGGCATTCAGAGGAAGTGCTCTAGTGTTAAGTAAACATCAGATGTACACCAGCAACTGGAATACATAGTGAGAAAATAAGTACAATTGAATACTATTAATATAGTTGTTTTCTTGATCATCACAATTCTGTATTGCTGGGGCACTTTGCTTTTTCTGTGCCTTAGGTTAATCTGATACCATTTTCTTTTACATGACAAAGCATTATGAATAACTCAGACTGTACAAAATGGCACATAAATTCTCTATTAGTTTTGTGCCATTTGATGTGTTATTTTAAATAAATTAACCCAGAGCGGAGGTGTGTTTGAATTCATTCCTTTCCCACTAAACTGGAAACACTTGCTCCAGCTTGGTTAAACAGTCTCTCTCCTTGGCCATCGTGGGAATTTCTTAGTGCTAACATTAGCCACAGGAGGGCTCCGTTATTGTTCCCTCAACGTAAAGACAACACAGCGAGAGCTACAAGGAGAAACTTTAGTTTAAAAATGCAAATCCCAGAAAGAGAAAGGGAGAGCGAGTTCAAAACAAAGTCTGTTTCATGCTTTGCATGTACCAAGATACAGCGGCAGGAGGAATTTCATGCAAAGCAGAATGTATTTACTGTTCGCTCCCTTTTGCGTCTGAAATAATGAAGCAAGACTTGAGCAGAATGCTTCTGTCATTTAATACCTTGTCTACCCAATGTATTTAGGGCACCTTCCACCAGGAATTTCTCTTCTGCAAGCCCCACGGGAACAAGTGGGATCTGCAGAATGTGTTCCCCCTCATGCAAGGGGAGAAAGTCGGGACATGCTTGTTGGGGCTGAACTTCTGTAGCAGGAAAACCTGCTCTGCTTATTTATTTATATTTATTCATAAAATGAATTATATACTGCTCTCTTGCAAAACATCAGGGTGGTGTACAGCAAAATGGGGGGAACGGCATTTAAAAGCAATGCAGAAAATTTGTTGCAATGAATGGCTGCTCAAGAAAGTTGTTAGCTACTACATAGGCCCGTCAGCATAAAAACGCCTTCAAGAGATGCCTGAAAGTCAAAAGCGAGGATGTCTGCCAAATCTCTGCTGGAAGAGTGTTCCACAGCATGGGGCCAGCAATTCTGAATTCCCAACTTCTGGTTGAGGCCAGTCAGACCTCTGTAACATGTAAAAACACTCTCTGAGAAAATCTCAGTGACTGATCTGGGAAATAAGGGGTTGCAGTGGTCCTTAAAGTATCCTGGACCCAATGTATTCAGGGCTTTGTATACGAGCCTGGTAGCATATGAGCAGCCAGTGAGGCTGTTTTAGAAGAGGGGTCATGCAGTCAGCCATCTGCTCTCATAAGCAGTCTAGGTGTTGCATTCTGCCCCAGCTGCAGCTTTCAGACCAGGCTGAGAGGAAGCCTGGAGAGAAGACTTCATAGTCTCCCCATGTGATTTGGAACCCTGATCACACTGGTGTCTAAAACATGTACAATAGCCTCGTCACCGCAGAAGTTCAGTGACAAAGAATGCAGGTTGTTGTGGCCCCAGACCAAGAACCCTTGGAGGCAGCTGCAGTTCTGAGGAGGATATGGAGCCACTCCCATGTTTGCAAACTTTGGAGCCTGCCTTCTCTCCCTTGAGCTCCAAGGAGACTCACCACAGAGACAATAATCAGAGATAAAAATGCAGTGGGAGTGGTATAGGGATATAGGGAAGAGATGACTGCTCTCTCTGTCTTCCTTGGATAATAGAATAATGGTGAGTTAAATTACAGATGGATTGTGAGAAAAAGAATTTCATTTATTCTCTCTCTCTCTCTCTCTCTCTCTCTCTCTCTTTTAAAGAGTTTAGTAAATGCATATCCTCTCCTTCATCCCAAAGGAGCCCAGGGCAGCACATTAAAAGCAACTAAAACAGTTTCAGTTAAAACATTCTAAACCAAAGATATTCCATCATCTGGTGATCTCAGGGAGTGCCAGGAATAGTGTCCCTCAGCCATCAGATGTCAGGGTAAACAAGAATGTTTTCCATTTCCTCCTGAAAGTCAGTGATGACAGAGACAGACAAACCTCACCAGGGAGCGCGTTTCACAAAGGGGAATCACCACTGAAAAGTCCCTGTCATGGGTCTACACCTGCAACCCAGTCACACGTGGTAGCACCTCCAACAAGGCATTTTCAGACATCCCTGTTAGTTTCAGTTGAATCCTCTCATTTCAGTATTAGGTGAAATAGGAAACATCTATCGTTCTGCTTTTCTGCAAATCAAACCCCCTGCCCTCCTCTCCATCATTCCCATTTGTAGTTTGGAGAACAAACACATCAGTCCTGTGTAATCACCGAAAGTTGCTCTTTCCAATGGCTGAGCTACCTGGTGGCTTTCCTGTTAAGAGATACCTTCTGGGAGATAATGTGAGTGAAAAAGAGCCACATGGAACCCATTTTTGTAAATGGATTTTTAAACATATCTCAGGCTGAGTGCTGGTTGAATCCATTTGTGATGGATTTTTAAAGGATAGAGAGGTCATTTTGTGAGACAGACAGCAAACTGTGTGTGGCCAGGTTGACTGCTGAGACTACTCTGTACACACTGTAGAGTCAGTGAATGGGGCAAAAGCTTGTAGTGATTTGCAGGATACAGTTATTGTCTTCCTACTTTGTTTACGGGCTTTCTAGTGGCAATTGACTAACTACTGTTGAGAACAGAATAGTGGACTAGAATCATAGGTGGGTATTCAATGCTAGTCCTACTCAAGGTAAACCCATTGAAGTTAATGGGCATGACTTAATAATAATAATAATAATAATAATAATAATTATAATAATAATTATAATAATTATAATAATTATAATAATTATAATAATAAACTTTTATTTATATCCCGCCCTCCCCAGCCAAAGTCGGGCTTAGGGCAGCTAACATCAGATATATACCATTAGTATAAAATCAAACAATAATTCAACTACCTCCTTAAAAACAGGTCAAAATCAAATTAAAGTCTAATTAGATAGCTTTCCAGTAAGTGCTCATCGGCCTAACTGTTTACGCTGATCTTATATGGGCCTGTGAGAATGCTGGGAGGCCTCTTTCATATTAGTTCTTATACGAAAAGAAAAGGGGAGTCAGGCTGAGCACCTGACCAAAGGCCTGGCAGGACAATATCAGGCCCTGTGGAAAAATGTCAAATCCCGCAGGGCCCTGATCTCTTATGGCAGAGCATTCCACCAGGCCATGGCAGACCGTAAGGTCCTCCGTGGGGTGTACCAGGAGAGGCGGTCCTGTAGGTACGGGGGTCCTAGGCCGTATAGGGATTTAAAGGTTAAAAACCTGATCATGTACTTCACCAGAAGCCAGTGCAGCTGGTATAACACTGGATGAATGTGATCCCGTGGCGAAGATCTGCATCTGCTGGAGTTTCTGGGTCAGTTTCAAGGGCAGCCCCACGAAGAGTGAGTTACAATAATCATGCCTAGAGGTGACCGTCGGATGGATCACCATGGCGAGATCAGGGCAAGAGAGGTAAGGGACCAACTACTTAGCACTTAGGAACCTTACTTAGGTTCATTAATTTAAATGGATCTGTTCTGAGTAGGACTTAGTTGAATGCAACCCATAGAATAGCAGGGAGGAATTCAACATAGTGCTGTGACAATAATTCAACCACAGTGCGAGCTTTTCAGCTTGCTGGATAAAACACCACCTCTAGTGCCCCTGAGCACAGTTCTGAGGCTTCTCCTGCCTCCCCCAGCCAATTTGGGGGGGGTACAGGGGGAGGAGAGGGGGAAAGCTCCTGCTAGCAGGACACATGAATTGAATCCACCCCGCAGATTCAAAAGAGACTTCAAAGTTCGTCTAGTGCAACCCTTTACCCCACCCATCTGGCTGGGTTTCCCCAGCCACTTTGGGTGGCTTCCAACAAAATAATAATGTAGGAAATTCACTACTATAGCATCTCTGATAGAGGGCCATACAGCCTCTGCTTCAACACACCCAGCAAAAGAGAGCCCATCACCTTCTGAGGCAGTCTGTCAAATAGCAGGTACCTTCAGGAAGGTCTGCCTAACACCATTTCCTTGTAATTTGAACCTTTGGTAAAACAGAAAACCAATTTGTTCCATCACCTATGTGACAGCCCTGCAAATATTGAAATATAAGTAGCATATTGCTTCATAATTGTATATTTTCTAGGCTAAATATATCCAACTTATAAAATCACAGAGTTGGAAGGTATCCCAGTGGTCATCTATTCCAACCCAAAATCCTTCAACTTTTCCTCAGGGGACTCATTCTCCGGTTCCGTCAACTAGCTGGATCCTTGAGCTTCTCCAGAAAAGCTTAAGTTCTTACATGTATTCACAAGAATGCTGATCTCCATCATGAAGTGTTTGCAAGAATCTCTTTGTGCTCA
Source organism: Podarcis melisellensis (assembly GCF_964234715.1). Taxonomy (NCBI): domain Eukaryota; kingdom Metazoa; phylum Chordata; class Lepidosauria; order Squamata; family Lacertidae; genus Podarcis; species Podarcis melisellensis. The sequence goes on along the minus strand of NC_138528.1, from coordinate 28,137,937 downwards.
GAGACCAGCAGAACTCCCAGCTCCAGAAAGAAAACACGACAATCACTGCCTTGAGTGGAGAGATTGCCCTGCTGCACTTGACATTTGCAGATGTTTTTATTTATTTTGTGCAGTGTGCTATAGTTTGCAAAACCAGCAGAAAGAGAATGGTGTAAGGAAAATGTCACACTACAAATCCTGGTGGCCTCTGAGTTTACCTGCCTCCCCTTTTAGCATTTTGGTTGGGCAAGAAAGTCTCAGGAGAAGGCTCTCTTGAGAGAGGATTCATGCACACTCAGATAGGAGTGCAGGATTAGACTGCAGCTGTGTGCGAGAGAAAGAACTACCCATTATCTGATAACGTTAAATGACACGGGGAGAGAGATGCTGAAAGCTGCCTGGGAATAATTGGAAATTGCCAGTGGCTATATCTCCAGTTGAGATGGTTGTTTTTGTGATGTTTCCCTGAGCATTACATTAACTTCTCCTGTGCTTCGCCTAATGGTGAGAGTTGGGAGCCTAGGGTGGAAAGTTTAGGAATTAGATGAGGGAGCTTGCAGGGCTAGGATTCCTGAGCACAGCTGTTTTTGGAATGGAGTGTGTAATGCCGAGAGAAGACTCTGGATATGTTAGAATGCCCCCTGGAACACAAAATACCACTGGCAAAGGTGGATGATCAGTAATCTGTAAGGACAGAACTATGTATTCAAAGTCAAGCAGTTCCCACCCCACATCCCATGCTTGCCACAGTGTGAGTGCGCGTGTGGTGTTTGCCAAGTAGTAGGAAGGTTTCACTGTTCTGTCTTCACCAATTCTCCCTTGTAACCCTTCCTCCAAGCTGTATTTTCCTCATCCCTCTATCAGATGTCTCAAAGATCAGAAATAAGCCTGGGTCAGAGGGGGCATCTCCAAGGTAGAATCAGTGAGGTGAGAGAGGGCTAAGCATCCTATCAACCCATCAATTATTCCCTGCCAAATGCTTTTCCTACCTCCACTTGATCATTAACCAACAAACTCACATCTGATGAAGGTGAGGTCCAATTCTCCCCTAAATTTCCCATGAAAGGTCAGGATCCTGATATTTGAAGCTTCCTGAGAGAAAGCCTAACCAGGTTTCTACCACTTATGGTTTCAGGCAATTAGTGAGAAAGAAGTGATTCATGGGAGCATAATTGCAGGTTCCTTCAAATGAGTGTAATCTTCCAATTCATTTCTTTAAAAGCGTAAAGAGGTTTGTAGTCATGATGATTATAAAACAGTTGTGACCTGGATAAAACTTCCAGCAAGTTGTGGCTGCAAACTCTTGTGCCCCAGAATCTAAAATGCACCTTTCTGCCACTGCCCGGATGGGGAAGCTAATGTGATCAGTGAAGTTTATTATGGGATATCTAATTTGCATTAATGAGTTTTGAGTATTTATCCTCAAAAATAGAATCTGTATGTTATGCAAAATAGAATAGATAAAAATGTGCAAATAGATTTCATTTGTATGGATTTATAGATTTAATTTTAATTTTGGTGCAAAGTGTAGCATGCACTGGTATAGAATTTCTACTTATTTCTTTATCATTTTCTTGTGGCACACAGTATATGCAGTTCTTGTTATAACTGAAATTGGTAGCTGAAATTGTTTGAACTCTTGTGTCTTCCCAACCCCTCGTTGCTTAAACGTGCAAGTAATCCAGTGTGAATTTCAATTTTGACATTCGCCCTGAACAAAACCAGTGGGTCCTTCCATGGAGAAGGCTAAAAACACACATACAGTGGTACCTTTGGTTACATACGCTTCAGGTTATATAGACTTCAGGTTACAGACTCCTCTAACCCAGAAATAGTACCTCAGGTTAAGAACTTTGCTTCATGCTCCAGTGGCACAGCGGTAGCAGGAGGCCCCATTAGCTAAAGCTCAGGTTAAGAACAGTTTCAGGTTAAGAACTGACCTCTGGAACCAATTAAGTACTTAACCTGAGGTACCACTGTACAGGAATCTGGTGTATACATCTGAATTGGGACGATGTGATTAAAGAGGCCATTTAACTACAAAAATTTGGCATGCTATCATTACTAAAGTTGCTGTGGCAGACAAGAACACTTCAAGTTGCTATCCTGTTGTTGTTATTGTTGTTGTTGTTGTTGTTTTCTTACCTACCCTTCACAAGAAGGTTTTCAGGTTGGTTATAGCATATAAAAACGCAATAAAAGCAGTGAGAAGCAGCCCCACTCATAAACCCCAATTCAATAATCTATATAACATATTACAGGAAGGACACAAAAATCAACATTTTGGTTTTCAAGCACCATGGTAAATAGATGCATCTTCATCAACCAGGAGAACCTGTGATGAGGTCTTGCCACATGCATTTCTGTGAAGAGGGATTTTCCCGTTCATGGGCCTATCACAGAGAAGACCCTCTCACAAGCCGCCACCCCCTACCCTAACCTCTGAGATTGGTGAGACCATCCAGAGGGTGTCCTCCACTGAACATAATCCCTAGGCTGGTCTGCAGGGAAAGGGGCCCTCTTTTCAGATATTAGAGATTCAGGTCAATTAGGGCTTTAAACATGAATGTCAGCTCCTTAAATTGGAAACCAGGGCAGCTGCTTCACAGCAGGTATTATATGTGCAGCCATTCCCAACAACAGCCTAGCTGCTGCATTCTGCGTGGGCTGAAGCTCCTGAACCATTTTTAAAGGTAGAACACATTGCAGCAAACATTTTTTCGAGGAAGCGTGGGACTCTATCTCCTTGCCGATGCCCTCCTGCAGTCAAGTACTTATAGAATCGTAGAACTGTGGAGTTGAAAGAGACCCCAATGGTCATCTGGATCAACCCCCTGCAATGCAGGCACCACTACTAAAGAATCCCTGACAGGTAACCACAGTACCTGCATTTAAAAATCTCCAACGAAGGAGAGCCCGCCACCTCCCGAGGGAGTCTGCTCCATTCTCAAACAGTTGTTACTGTCAGAAAGTTCTTCCTCAGAGTCTCCTTTCTTCCCTCTTTTCCCTTTCTCCTCTTCCTGGAGTTTGGTTTCTTCATTTAAAGGCACAAGAGGATCTCTACCCCACAGTAACAGAAAGGCTTGCTCTGCTAAACTACTGAGAACACAGTGGCTTATCAATGATGTTGGCAGGGACTCAGACAACGTCATGTGATTACAGGGTCCTTCTATGCAGGACTGTCTGGGGTAGTCCAAGTTGTGGGGAGGGTCTCAGTTCACAGAGACCTCCTGGAGAGACTGTCAGTTTCTGGCAGAGATTCTCAGCTGGAGATGCAAGAAATGTCTATCAAACAGGCAGCCTGGGAGATCCTGCAGCTGCTAATCCAAACCCCAAACAGTCTAGGTGTTAGGGTTGGTCTTGGTGACATATCTTTAAGAGCTCCCTTAAATGGCAGCTCCCCACTGCTAATGCATGGCATTTAGCATGAATTATTTTATTTATTTTTTTATTTAGCAAAAAGAACCTATCATCATCTGTCATGTCACTATGTCCCGAGAGGACAGGCTAATCTATCCTGAGCGCAATGCTGCTGTCACTGATTTCTGCTTGGTGAGGGCTGGTGATGTTCAGATGCACCTCAGTCGCTTCAGATTTGCCACATCCCCTTCTCTCTCTCTCTCTCTCCTCCCCGGCCCCCCAATCAGCCTCGTAGGAGCCTCTCCCTCTTCCCGGTTGCACTCAAACATGTGCCTTTTTTTCCTTTTGGCATCCCTCTACCTGTTGTGCTGGAAAGCCACGTCCTGCTGATCTGCAGCTAACCGGGGTGGGGGTGACTTTTGCTTCACTTGAAGTGCACCGGAGTGTGAAAGAGCAAGGCCACAGGAGGGCAATTCTGGAACCCTGCAGGCCACACACAGACACTGACTGTCAGCACTTCCCAGTTAGTGCCACTAGATGAGCAGCAGTTTCCACTGAGCTATCTATATCCCGGACTCTTCTCCAAGAGCCCGCACAGGGGAAAGTCACAATGGCAGAGACAAGTTCATCTGCCTTGTTCTTCTCTGGCTGTCACCGGCTTACTGCTTTCCCCTTGTCTCCATTTCTCCTGTGTTGCAATTGTCTTAATTTAGCCAGGGCAATTTGCAGACCCTTTAAATCTGCCAGTGCGAGAGCTATACTCTCCATTTTAAAGCTAATCTCTGCCCTTTTCCTCTAGGTTTGCTGTGTTCCATTTTTATCTAAGGGCTAGTTCCAATACCATTTCTCCCCCACCCCCAAACTATGCCTTTAAGCTCCTTTTAAAGATGTACAAATGAAAACGAAGAGAAAATGGCTGCAAAATCTAAGACCTTGAAAGCTGGAATGAACAGAAGTGGTGAATTAGCCTCATCACTCAAAACATTTTTTTTAAAATTGCATTTTTATACCACATTTTTCTCCAAGGAGCTCAAGGTGCCTTACGGTGTTCTTCCCCACCTCAATTAATCTCCACAACAACCCTGTGAGGTAGATTAGGCTGAGAGGCAGTGAGTGTTCCCAGGGTCACCCAGTGAGCTTCAGGACTGAGTGGGGATTTGAACCTGAGGTTCCCAGATCCATCACTCTAAGCTGCATACCACATTGCCCTTCAGCCAGTTGTATGTATTTGCCTCGCAACTAATCATTGTGCAGATGACAGGGCTGGTCGTCTTCTCTCTCCTTTCCTCTACAAAACTTGGCTGGGGAGGGGAAACGAGAGCAAGAAAAGGCCCACAGGTAATGTCAAGTATTGATTAGTGAATCAACATCATGGGAAGCCTTTACTAATGCCCCTACCCCATACTTTGCTGCAGGGGTGTCCGGTTACGGTACACTCAATATGTTGTTGGACTTCCATCAGCCCCAGCCAGCATGTCAAGAAGAAAAAGAAGACGATGAGGTGTTTGGACTTGATATCCCACCTTTCACTCCTCTTAAGGAGTCTTAAAGCGGCTAACAATCTCTTTTTCCTTCCTCCCCCACAACAAACACTCTGTGAAGTGAGTAGGGCTGAGAGACTTCAGAGAAGTGTGACTAGCCCAAGGTCACCCAGCAGCTGCATGTGGAGGAGGAGGGAATCGAACCCGGTTCACCAGATTACGAGTCCACCGCTCTTAACCACTACACCACGCTGGCTCCTGGCTAGTGAGGGATGATAGGAGCTGTAGTCCAACAACTTCTGGAGGGTCCACATTGGCTACCCCTGCTGTAATGTAACTTAAGGATATGTTAACTGCAATGATGCATTTAGCATCACATGTCCCTTTGGCCAAACAACTATGTGTGTGCAACTGCAATCATTGCACGTTCTTCCCCCATTTACCCAGCCCCCATTTCTCTCTGCTTCCTCTGTTGTCTCTTATGACATTTTCTAGATTGAAAACCCCTTGGGGCAAAGACCTTCTGCACTCGTAGAAGCTCCTGTGCATTTTGGACCTCTGTGAGATCAGGAGGCTCTCTGCTCCAAGGCAAGCATATCTGTGCATGCTCTCCCTTCCCCATATGCTTAGTTAAGCCCCAGTGTGAATGGCTGAGTGGGGCTAAAGTGTGGTGCCAAACTTTTCAGGCATTAGTTTGGTGAATGTCTGCTGCAGAGCATGAGAGCAGGTCCAGAACACAAAGTAGGACTGAATCGGTTTGTATAGTTTGCATAGTAATGGGCTTATCAACAAATAGTATTAAAAAAACCACACACAAAAGGGAGCAACAATATTGCAAATAAATCCACATCAACAACTGTATATATAATAATGCCATAAACTAATGCAAAAGGCTAATGATGCATACAGTTACAGATCTATAAGAGTTCTAGGAGACAACAATATATTTAAGGGAAAAAATGAAATGGCTTCCAACTATATGTCAATATAATAATGATAGTGGCCTGCATTTGTATAAGGGCTACCTCCTAGAACCTTTACATTTGTGGCTTTATGGATCATTAGCCTTTTGTATTGCTTTGTTGTATTATTAGAGACACAATTGTTATAAACAGCTGATATGAAATCACTTGCAATATCAGTCCTTTTTTATGTGTATTTTTGTAAGAACATAAGATGAGCCTGCTAGGGCCCCTCTGGTCCATCATCCTGTTCTCACAGTGACCCAAAAGATGCCCAGGGGAAGCCTGAAAGCAGGACCTCAGCACAACAGCACACTCCCCACAGCAGGGATGGACTATGGTATTTCAACTTTCAGCAGCTCCCTGTGCAAGGTCAAAATTCAACCCCCGTCCCTGCCTCTCGCCTTCTGTTCTGCTCAATTCACTGTGTCATTGTTGCGATGTCCTGCGCCACCCCCTCGGTTCAGCTCCCAGTGTGGTAGAACTGTTGGGATACTGCCAGGGAGACAGAGGCATCAGGGAGGTCCCAGTCGTCTCCGGACGATCACCGGTCTCCCGTGGAACAGCATCAGTCAATTAGCGACATGAGCCTCAGAGACATTCCAAGACCCATGCACACCCTTTCAGCAGTCTCCACAACGAAAGATGCAGACAGGAGAGCATATTTACAGCTTTATTCAACGTAGTTCAGAACAAAGGAAAAACATGACTGCTTGCTTCTGTGTCCAGGAAAACATCCAGAACAAAAGCTATATACAAACGGAAGTTCCCAGAGAGCTGGAAGTAAACAGGCATGTGACACACAACAGCCTGTTCCCTTTTAAGGTGGAATGGAACTATTTCCTAACAAGAACCACTCATGCTGCCCCAAATCTGCCTCTTTTGACAGGTATATTGCCTCCAACAGTGAAGGCAGAGCGTAGCCATTGTGGCTAACCTTCCAATATTCAGCTTCATTGGATTTGCCCAACTTCCAGTGTGATGGGAGAAGGAGAAAAAAAATTCTCTGTCCATATTCTCCAGGCTATGCATGATTTGATGCACTTCTACCATGTATCCTCTCACTTTTTCTCTAAAGCAGAAGGCCCAAATGTTTTAACATTTTCCTTCTGCTTATGCTACTGCTGCAGATAACATTGCCATCAGGGCAGATATTCACGAAACTGAGCTTCTTGTCTGCATACATAACATGTTTATGTCTGCACAGACAAGGGCTGTGACCTCTCATGTGCAGAGTTCAAAAGTCCTTGGAGAAGCACAATCACCTGGGCACTGTGAATGATCCAAGATTGTCAGTGTGGGTGCTTAGATGAGAACAACCAATAATTTCTCTTTAAAAACTGAGGCAGAAATTCCTCTTCCTCAATCACAGCTCCCCAGCAAACTCTGGATCTTGATTGTGTGAACAAGCCTTTTCCTGTTTGGGAGTTAGCTATCTGAGCCACTCGAAAATGGCTTTAGGAGGTCAGCCGCACTGGGTCAAGGGGTTAATCTCCCATGCTTGATTTCATTTTCCTCCTGTGCATTATTTACCCCTTCCTGGGGAAGCTGCAGGAAATTTAATGCTGAGAGAGAGATTAGCAGTCTTGTCAGGAAGACAGCAGATGGCCCAGGGCTGCAGCCCAGTCTGTAGAGAGAAGCTCCCTGGGATTCCAGTGCCGATTTTTTGTTGTTGTTGCTGCTGTTGTTATATATCTGTATGTTTGCAGAGAGATAATTGCACCCAATGATGGAGTTTGCTTGCCCCATCTTTTCAATCCTGTAGTGTGACTGCTGCTCTATTTTCTACTTGGCTGGGCTTTACTGCAGACCTGTCGAGCCATAGCTCACTCTGATTGATTTTTCCCCCTTTTCTTCTTTAAGAAAAGAGATTGCCAAAAGCTGGCGTTATGGCAATGCAGCCAAAATGCATAATTAGAAGAAGTCAGTGGGAAAGGGGGGAAGGGAACACCCTCTGGGCAGACCAAGCTGTGCCCGCCCTACCCAAGCCACTGCTTTATTTGCCTCTTGTGAGCTAAGAGCTCTCCCAGATGGTGGCTTCACATTCTCTTGGTTTGGCACTGCAGGTCCCTTGCTCTAGAATACCTCCAAGCCGATTGCAGAAAAGGTAGCCATGCATCAAAAGGTGTGCATCCCTTGAGAGGCAGCCACCCTCTGCTTGGAGTCAGACCACACCCAGCAGGAATAGACAAGGAATTATTGAATATCTTGATTCTAGTTACAGTGAGCAAGGAAGCACACACTGACCACACCCAGCAGGAATAGACAAGGAATTATTGAATATCTTGATTCTAGTTACAGTGAGCAAGGAAGCACACACTGATTTCGGCTCAGTGTCATTTCATTATCTGCTGTGCTCTGAACAAGATAGGGCATCCTGGCTGGCGAGGCTGGCAGAGTCCACAAATTGCAGGCTCATCACATAACTCTTCACTGCTTGTCATACTCATTATTGTTACAAGTTGGGCACCCTTACTCGAAATTCTTACACTCTTTGTAATTAATAATGTGATGTATTTTGAGCGGATCTCCTGCTTATGCACCTGCTTGGTTTGCATTCATCAAATGAGGCTGGCAAGGTTCTGGCACATGCTCAGAATTCGATGGCTCTAACCCCTTAGACAATCTGGATTTGAGAAACTGTCCTTCCTCCCTTTCTGTTAGTTGCATTTTAGTCTAGTCTTAGTATTTTTGTGGATTGGTGGCTGGTGGCTTCCTGATTCCAATCCAAATTCCACCCATTCCCACTTCTACCAAGAGCCCATGATGTCACTGGCATTAGTCTTCACTTCCTCATGGAGACAATGATTGGGGGTGGGATAAGGAATATAAGAAGAGCCCTTGTGGAATAGACCAAAGGTTCATCTATTGGCCAACCAGATGCCCATAGAAAGCCCCAAACCAGGACCTAAGTGCACTAGTGACTCCAAGCAGCTGACATTCAGAGACATGCAAGCAGCCACTGATATCCTCCATGAATTTGTCTAACCCCCTTTTAAAGCCAGCCAAATTCACCTCTTGTGGGAACAAATTCCAAAGGTTAACTATACACTGTGTGAAAAGGGCTTTATTTTCTCTGTCCTGAATTTTCCAACATTCAGCATTATTGGACAACCCAAATTCTGGTATTATGAGAGAGAGAGAAAAATATTTCCTGTCCACTTACTCCACACCTTATATAATCTTATATACCTTAACCATGTCCTTCCTGGTTCACCTTTTGCCTAAATTTTTACAATCCTAAATGTGGCAACCTTTCTTCATAGGAATGTTGCTCCAGCTTTTGTTTCATTTTGATGGCTGTTTTCTGAACCTCTTCCAGCTCCACAATATCCTTTTCATGGTGTGCTGGTCAGAACTATACAGTTTCCGAGTGTGATTGAACCATACATTTGTATAACAGCATTATGCTGTTGGCAGAACAGAGGATGTGCAACACTGAAGCAAGTGACTGCTCTTCAGTGGTAGCTGCTCACTGCCTGACGGGGGAGACGGACACTGCGACTGCCAATGCCACTTGAGCTGCTGGTGCCTCCTGATTCTCCAGTTCCCAGCATCCAATTATGGGCTCTGCGTTCCAGGATTTGTGAGGCACAATGAATTTCTGCCCTACCTGCACTCACACTAATGCTCCCAAGTGGCATTGAGAGAATATACGTGCACCAAAACATTAAGAGCAGAATTAAGACTCTAAAAATTAGGTCTCTGTAGTAAAATGGTAATTGGTAGTCCAAATTGCATTTGAGCTGGAAGGAAGGTGTTGCACATCATTAGTATTGATCATTAAGTTCAGCATCTATCGGTCAGAAAGGAGCTCCAATTCCCCAGTGATAACAACCACTCAGATATGCAGTTTGCATAATGGGGCCTTCTTGATATGGTTACTTACAATAGAATACACAGAAGATGCCCTTGTTTGTTGGGTCATCATTATCAAGGAATTGTGGTTATTGTGTGTTAATTGATTTATATGCTAGTGAAGGCTCTTTGCTGGGATTGATTCTGGTGATTACCAATCCTACAGGGCAGCTTGTGAAGACAATTGATCTTAAAGAGATAGATAAGCATGCTAAGAAAGGTGCCCAGGTTGACTCTGTGTATGGAGACATAGTTTCCTCCTAGGCAGACTTTCCTGTGACTTGAAATAATTAGTGGCAGGCAACACACAAACAGAATTCAACTGAAAAACTTTCCAGAAAGTCTGACACCCATAGAGGATGCCAGGTGTCTTGGGGAACATTAGAATCCCCAGGCTCCCTGGCACCAGCTATACTGCTGTGCTAGCATCCCAGTAAGTGACTCCTGCCTCCTGCTGCTGTTACTGTACTCAATCACATGTGGTAGAACAATTTCTGTTTCCAAAATATTTAATATCTCCAGAGTTCCCTTGCATATAGGAAACTGACTTTCTAAAAGGCTGCCCAGAACTTTTACTGCCCGGGGCAGCGAAAGAAAGAAGCAGTTTTGCTGGAAGTTAATAATAGCATTTTGCTATTATATGAAGTACCTTAAAGACTTAAGTTGATTTAGATCTTGTTGATCTAGTTAATGCTGACAAGTTGACTTTGCACTGGTTCCTTTTAACTGGATTGGATCAGGGATTAGGATAAACCATCTGCAAGCATTCTCAGTTGGCTGAGCAATTATCGCTTCAGCCAGACTCGGGCAATAGATTTGAGGCAGCAATGAGGAGATGGAGGGGGGATGCAGAGACATACACTCTAAAGGAAGAAAGATACTTGCATTCCTGTGTGACTCTTTGGTTGGGATAAGTACATCTGGCAGAGTAAGTGCATTGACACAAAAGGGGGTTGGCCCTTCTGTACCAACTTTATTAGGAAAAGAAAGAGGAGAGAGAGAATTGGGGTGGGAAGAGAAAAGGGGCAGTTAAAATATTGCATCTTTCTATTTCAGGAGGCATAAATCTCTCAGCTCAGAAAGGGATGTTTTGTGTGCATGAGGCAAGGAGGGAGAGCATTAACGCTAATGCATCACAGTGGACAGGTCATTCCGCTGAACGCAGCTCGGCTCCTGAGCGTTTGGAGATTAGAAGCAGCAATAATTTCTGGCTGCCCTGCTTTATGTTAATGTGGCAGCTTGCGGTTGTACATTTCTGCTGAGAGGGCCACTTCTGCCAGGTTTAATTCTAACTGCAGCGGCAGCATTGAGGGCCCCTTGCATTGGGAGCAGTCTATCGCTGATTTAGACGGCCATCAAAACAAAGTACAGCTTGACTGCTGCCCTGGGCAGGGAAACTCCTGTTCATTTGCTCTTAATGTGTGGGGTTTGAAGCAAGTTGCAGATGTGGAGTGCAAATTAAGAGGGGAAGTTTACAGGAATCCTCAGATTCTGTTGATACACGCATCCTAGTGTACTGAGCTGCAAGGAGTTCCTGCTTGCTCATATATGGCCCCCTTTGGAAGGTCACTGGAGATGCTTTGTGTTGCAGGTGTTTGCGTATATATACATAGATGGAGGCACAGCATAAAGACACTAACCGAAGTCCACTGGGAAAGAAGACCCCTGGCTCCTCTAGCTCAGTATTGTCTACACACTAACTGGCAGTGGCTCTGCAAAATTTCAGGCAGGGAGTATCTCCCAAATCTGCCTGGAGATGCCAGGAATTGAACCTGGGACCCTCTTGCATGCAAAGCAGACGCCCTACCACTGAGCTACAACCCCTTTCCACTGCTCCCATTCCCAGGGAGACAGGCTGCACCTTAAGATGTGTATAAGGCCACACTCAATTCTCTGTCTCTTTCCCTGTCTCAGTCAAATGGCAGCCTGTTGCCCCCTCCCTCTGGCTAGATGCTACACGCCGAATCAAAGGCAGGATGCCTCCCAGTATCAGCTTCTGAGGAACAGCAACAGGAGCTGTTGCACTCATAACTTGCATGTGGGTTTTCTATAGACATTTGCTTGGTCACGGTAGGGAATCAGATATGGAACTAGGCAGCCTTTGGTCTGACCCAGCAGGGTTCTTCTTATGTAATCTGGATCAGTTTTGTGACCATCACCTCACCCAGGGTGGTCCAACAGCCGGCCCAAGGGCCACATGCGGCCCACAAGGTCTTTCTTAGCCCTCAGGAACTTTTGATGCCCCCCACCAGCCCTGGCAGGGTCCTTGAGTGCTCCAGCCTCCTTCCCAAAGCCTAGTTAGCACTTTTCCAGCTTTGGTGGGACAGCTCAAGGACCCTGCCAGAGCCTTGGGCCTCCTTCCCAAAGCCTGGTTCCTCACTTAGCTCACTTATTTTGTGAACCACCCTGAGATCTGCCAATGAAGGGTGGTATACAAATTTAATAAATACTACTAATAATAAAAATAATTTGGAAAGGCAGCATGAGGGCTGGAAGGGTCATCAAATGTTGGCCATGCTTCCCCCTCCCTCTTGCACAACCAGGCATTGTGTGGCCTGCAGGTTCCATGTCAAAATATTCTTGCAGCCCTCTTGGCATTGATGTTGGACCGCCCTGACCTAGACTTCTAAGGTCCTTTGGAATATCACAGGTTATTGATGCTCCTTTGTCAAATCCAGGTATTGCCTCAGGGCAACAAGCACTAGGCGATTTCACAAATCTGATAGGTAGCCCATAATGATACAATGTGTGTTTAATATAGTAAGGAAATGCAAACAGGAGAATAGCCTTTCTGGATCTCCAGCTTTCTAGTTTCTTCTAGCCAGATGCTTCTGGATGTTCAGGTGCAAGGCATGATTACAATCATAGAATTGTAGAGCTGGAAGGGACCCTGAGACCTTTTGTTTGTCCTCAGCAAGTGGTTCTCAAAGGCATATTTGCTTTGAACATGGTCCTTTGTCTATCATAGTAAGAGCTATACTGTAACCAAAATAAACAAATCCATTTCAGCCCCACCCCACCCCCAACTTTCTTCCCAGTGATTCTTTCCACCTGTAATCCTCATGGCAGATATTCATTTGCACAGTTGCCTGATTTCACACAGAGTCTGGGAGGAGGAAGGTGAAGGGAAACTCCTCCTCAATTTCACACTGTTTACAGTTACTTCCATGAGCTCAATGATGTGCTACGTATTTTCATCCATGTTTACATGGAAAAACCTGATACAATCAGAATCCAATTTGATTATCCCCTCCCACCTCTGCCCCTTTGAGAGCCACCACATAAACACAGAATTATTTTTGGCATTTCCATATTGGTGGCCCAGGGAAACCCTGCTGGTCCTCTTCCAGTGATGGAACCGAGGGTAGCTCCACTTTTCTGCATCAGCCATTGACACAGCTTAAGGATTTATGTCAAGTAAGAAAAATAATGTGCAAAATCACACTACAGAGGTGTAGTTTCTTTCTCTCTCTCTCTGAATTCAGATTTGAAATAAACATACTTAATGGGAACTATGGCTTGTCAACCTGGAAACCGCCCTGCTCACTTGCCGAGACTCTCATCCATGCTTCCAAACATGTAAGAAGAGAAGAGAATTCATGGTGTTCCCACAATTATCCAGTGCCTCAAGCCTCTTCTTCAGGGTTCCTTAATTTGCCCCAGCAAAGAATCTGTGTAACCCTGGATAGAAATGGCTTGCCAAGTAGGCTTCGTACAAATGCTAAACAGCTTTGATGATTACAGCAAGTCTTGCATAACACTGAAGGCCCATGGCAATGAAACAGAGGTGCTTGTCGTTAAATTTTACTTGTTGCATATTCCAGTTTGTCTGAATTCTGAAAGATTTTTGAAAATATCACCTTTTATGATTTTTAACCCCATACTTCAGTAAAATGATTTAACTCTCCAAATACTCCCCCTCCCCACTGGTATTGGTGTAGGAGAAGGAAGCTGCATGGTCGACTTCTGGCATTACCTTTACAAGGTGAGGAGGAGCTGTGTTGCAATGGCTGTGCTGCAAAGGCAACTGTGAGACAGGACCTGCAGGCAGAGTTGATACAAGAATCCCCATCAGTGCCTGAGCAAGAATCCCAGCACCCAAAGCTTTGTTTGCCAAAAGAAACATCTCAAAGACTTGGAGCATCTGAAGCAAGACACATGGGGCTTGATGGCTGTTCCTTTGCATTGTCAAACTGCATGACTTGCCACTGAGTCTTCATCCTCCCGCTTCACCTTCTCTGATCTCATCCCCCCAGTAGAAAGTGGGGGAGAAGGAAGCAGCAATGAGGCAGGACTCATCCCTTTGGCACATGGCACAACCCTGCTCTTTCTTTCTGCTTCATGACTCTGCAAACACCACAATAAACAAGAAGTTGAGACGCAAAGGGGCTGGTCTGAGGGTGCTATATCTGCGCCAGAAATAAGTGCACACTTTGCCTATCTCCTAATAAGAGGCAATTGAAAGTGATATGAATCCTGAGGCTACAAGGCTGCCTTGGGCGAAGTTTGCTGTTTGTTACTAGGTCATGCAGCTGCAAGATGAGAATGAAGAACAGAGGAATTGCCTTGCTAGGTCAAACCAGAGGCTTGTCTAGTCCCAAACTCCATATCTAGCAGTGGCCTACTGTACCATTTGGAGCAAACACTAAATTATGTTGTCTTCTGATGCAGGCAGAACCTACCATTTTCTATAGTAAAAGTATACCAGATGTGTGTTAATAGCAATAAAACCTAAGCTACCTAACCTTGCTGCTCCCTTCTTCCGCCCCCCCTCTAGATTTTTTTCTTCCCCACTTCACCCCCCAAATGAGGAACGGTAAAAGAGATTCTTATGCAGAGCCAGTGTGGTGTAGTGGTTAAGAGCGGTAGTCTCATAATCTGGGGAACCGGGTTCGCGTCTCCGCTCCTCCACATGCAGCTGCTGGGTGACCTTGGGCCAGTCACACTTCTCTGAAGTCTCTCAGCCCCACTCACCTCACAGAGTGTTTGTTGTGGGGGAGGAAGGGAAAGGAGAATGTTAGCCGCTTTGAGACTCCTGAAGGGGAGTGATAAAGCGGGATATCAAATCCAAACTCTTCTTCTTGGTTAGAATAAGTACAGTAGTCCTGCACTGTGCAAGCATTTGATACAAAATTAATGCTTTTCTTGCTAAATTTATAATTTATAAAGAGTTTCTGAAGTGCTAAAATTGCTTAAAGGGCTTTTTCAGGGGTGGAGGAAACTTGTCAGTCAGATTTATGTCACACAGGCCATTTCAAGGAACAAATCTTCCAACCATAACCTAAGGTGGATTGTGAAGGTAGCAGACGTATCGGAGTCTACTGGGAGTGGCTTTGGCAGACTGAAAGTTGCATAGCACAGGAGGAATTTGAGCATGAAGTAGTGGATTCTCTCACATCCCACTGCTGTAGTCACTTTGTGTTCTCTTTAAGTGTGAAAACTGAGCAATACATGGCATAAGTGATGCTGCCTCACAGTGAGTCAGACCATTGGCTCATCTAGCTCACTTCCATTTACTGGAAGTTTCTCTCATAGCTCAGTGGTGAAACAAGTGCTTTGTGTGGAAAAGGTTCCAGTTTCATCCCTTGGCATCTCCGAGGAAGGTTGGGGGAAAACTCCTGCCTAAAAGACTGGTGAGTTAATGCCAGACAGTGAACTCCAGGGGTGAGAAACCTCTGGCTCTCCATATGCTTTGATCAAAAGCAGTCAGCGATGGGCAAACCTATCAAATTTAATTTTGCTCAGTTGCTCGTTATTCCCGTCATAAGTTCAGTTCTCCATATTCCCACATCAGTCGGAATTTTCTTTTTAAAAACAAGTCCTTATGAAAGGGGGGGGGACATCAACAATTTAGTGTGATTTTCACCTAATATGTACATTTTTGCAAAGCAATTTGCCTAATACAATATATTTTGTAGGTTATTTTCACTAATGGATGCATGTTTATGCACACTCTACTTGAGTATATGAATTTTTGTACATGACACTTGACCAAAGAGCTGCATTGCAAAATTTGCATAGAATCGCAGTATAGAATCATAGAATTGTAGAGTTGGGAGAGACCTCGAGGGTCGTCAAGTCCAACCCCCTGCAATGCAAGAATTATCAGCATGTAGTCCCCCATCCAATTTGAAACCATACCAGAACCTGTTTAGCTTTGCAAATGTGCTAGAAGTTTTATTGCTGCACCAGTAGTTCATCCTCTCATTCATGTATTGTTTCAGAAAGTGTGAATTAGACAAGCTCATCTGTAAATGGAAAGTGAATTGAATTTCTGCCTCACCCCTAGTCAGGGCTCATGGGAGGTGTAGTCCATCAGCTGGAGAGCCAAGGTTGCCCATCCTTGCTGGAGACGATGCTGAGCCACATGGACCAATGTTCTTCTGAGTGCTTAATCTATGATAGCTTCCTTTATTCACCTCCAGCTTGTCAGGGAGAGGCCTTTTCAGTCCCAATATTCCAAGATCCTTTTAAACTAGTGATGCCATGTATTGAACCTGGACCCTTCTGCATGTAAAACATGTTCAACCACTTAGCTACTGACCCTTACATCCCATGAGGGTGATGAGCAACGGAAGCTAGGTGTTAATGGGAAATTTGATCAAACTGCATTTACGACTATACAGTTGTTGTTGCTGCTGCTGTTACACATATTTATATGTCTCCATCAATGTACATGTCTCTGTACACAATTAGGATAAGAAGTTCTACCCCAAGGGCTGTGCCAATTTAAAAGTTAGCATTTCTTCATTTTTCCAGAATTTGTGTAACAACCACTCACATTTTGCTCAGTTTATTGGACGATACTCCCCTATTCCACAAAAATGACCACAACTGCAGCAGTGTTACCTGGCTGCTTGAGTTAAATGTTTCTGCACTTTACTTTCCCCATGAAAATGTTATGTCAGTGATCAATTACATTGTAAATGCCCCAGTAATCAGAGTAATAAAGGGCATTTATGAAGATCTAACCTGGGTAATAGGGAAATTAATCAGCTTTAAAAATCTGTATTGACTGAGGAGCCACTTTGCTTTCTTTTGGAAAAGGAAGGAAGACCTATGTGTTGGAAATTATAAATACACTCATCAATTTTTTAAAAAATTGACATTGCGAGAAGCAAAATGTATTGGTTTCAAGAGCTGTCAGTTCAAGGCCTTTTGCAAGTATCAAGCTCATTGGACAAGAGGACAATTTTATGTGCAAAAAAAGATGTGTCTCCACCCTTAATAAATATTCCTCAGCAGATGATGATGCTTTTTCCCTTCTATAAAAAGTCCCACATTTGCAAAGCTAGAGGTTCTACATAACAGGAGAGTCTCTGTGTAAAAAGCTGTGGAAAGCTTCAGAATTACATAAAAGGTTTGGCCTAAGTCATTATACTGCTTGAGGCAGGGCAGCAAGTGAGACACACACCCAAGTCAGGGTACATGGTACCCAAGGCTGTCAAGCCACTTTGGTACTTGGGACAGAGGGTCTCACAAGTGGTTCTCCCCCATCCAGGCAGTTAAAAAAAACCATTTGTTGTGCTTTCATGACATCATCATCATCATCATCATTTATTATTTATACCCCACCCACCTGACTGAGTTTCCCCAGCCACTCTGGGCGGCTTCCAACCAAATATTAAAAACAATACCGCATCAGACATTAAAAACTTCCCTAAACAGGGCCACTCTCAGTTGTTTTTAAAAGTAAAATAGTTGTTTATTGCCTTGACATCTGCTGGGAAGGCGTTCCACAGGGCAGGCGCCACTACCGAGAAGGCCCTCTGCCTGGTTCCATGTAACCTCACTTCTCGCAGCGAGGGAACTGCCAGAAGGCCCTTGGTGCTGGACCTCAGTGTCTGGGCTGGATGATGGGGGTGGAGATGTTCCTTCAGGTATACAGGACCGAGGCCGTTTAGGGCTTTAAAGGTCAGCACCGACACTTTGAACTGTGCTCGGAAACGTACTTAACAGCAAATATCAGATGCCTGAGGTAGTCACCTCACTCTGTCTAATGGTAGGGCTGGCCCTGATAAAACAGCAGCTGTTCTTCAGGTCAATATGGA
This sequence comes from Podarcis melisellensis, assembly GCF_964234715.1. Taxonomy (NCBI): domain Eukaryota; kingdom Metazoa; phylum Chordata; class Lepidosauria; order Squamata; family Lacertidae; genus Podarcis; species Podarcis melisellensis. Next base: position 28,120,246 of record NC_138528.1, on the reverse strand, counting down.
GATGAACTGATGCAGGTGGATGTAGATCTGCTGTGGGTTAAAAATGGCAGTGCTGTTGAGGAGGGATTTGCACAGGACATGTCTAAGCAGGTCCTCATGAACATGAACATGAATGAGGGAAGAGTCATGTATTCTGGACTTTGCCTCTCAATCTCCCATGAGACCATGGAAAAAGTCATTCACTCTTCTGTGCCACAGCCTCCTCCACTTGGAGACTGGGGTTAACAGCTGGGGCATCTCCATTGAGAGTTGAGCTTAAACTTTGGTCGAGGAGCTGAACTACTGCCCTTTCTCCAGTGGCTTCTGCAGCAATTTGAAATGAGTTCTGATAAGTGAGGACAAAATGAAAGTGGCTTTGCAAGTTTTGCAATGTATCCCTAAAACTGCTGCAGAAATAAAAGAAAGGAGCGCCTTGCCTATTAGCATTGTTGCTCATCTGAAATCCACCCACACGCCGGGAGGCATCAAAATGGATTATGTGCTAAATGAGGATTGTTTATATTGATGAAGATATTCCATTTTTGAATTACCCATTAAACTGGTTCATTTTGTTAATTATAAAAGGGCATACAATATATTAAGATGACTAAAATATCAACACTTCCAGCCTTCCTACTCAGAGCAAGCTATTCCCAGGGGAAAATAGTACAGACAGGGATTTAACCCCCTGCTTTTTTGTTTTGCTGAAATTCTTTAATTAGTCATTCCTTGTTTGTAAGAGCAAGTAGAAAAATCAAGATTGTTGGCTGATACAGTAGAATCAGGATAGGTATCATATATTTTAAACATGCATTTACTGATGGTGTTCCTCCATTTATTTTTCAGCAGCCAAATGTCTAAATGAATCAAGAGTTCCTGATATGGCTTCTGCAGCTGCATCCACCTGTCCATTTGGACCAGAGATGGGGAACCTGTGGCCCTTCAGAGGTTGTTATACTCCAATTCCCATCAGCCCACATGGCCAATGTTCAGGAATGGTGGGAGGTGTAGACTCTCCTCCCCTCCCCCCAAAATATATATATATATATATATTGTGGGCCACAAGTTCCCCAAATGTGATTTAGCTAAATGAGGAAGTGCTGGAAATATGCTTTCCTTTGGGAAGTTAAGGATTAGAATGAGCTGAAATTTGTAGCAACAACATGCTCATTTTTAGTAATTTCACTTTTAAAGCATTACAGTGCTGATCCAAAATTACATTTGAAACCAAACCGCTGAAAAGAAGAGCATATTTACACATTTTTCTCATTGACATTTTTTGGAATTGTAGCAGCTGCCTACCTTTGCTGTACTCTTAGCATTGGCTGGGTTCTGTGCTGTGTGACGGTTCCAAGCTGGTACTTGTTTGAGGAATAAAACAGGCTGTAATCTAGAAGCTTGGCACAGAAGACATGGCTCAGGCTGATAGATAACACTTTTGTTAATAGTTTGTGCAGCAGTGACACTTCCTAAACCAAGGAGCCAGTGTGGTGAAGTGGTTTAGTGCTGGACCAGGGTTCAAATCCCTACTCAGCCAAGGAGCGCGCATTAGGCCAGTCACTCACTGAAATGTCATGGTCACCTGTAACTGAAATGTGAAACTTGATGCAATATGCAGGGCCCACCCCCCATAAAAGGATTATCAAAAATGAATTGCTATGACAATACCCATGGCCAAAATATATAACTAAATAGGAAAACTATTTTCTGTAGTGAGAAAACTGCACGACATTGTTAGACCCCGAGAAGCTGTTGTATTTGAAAATGAATTCTAATTTCTCGTCCTAGATTATTTTCCTTCTCACAAAGTATTATGACCCTTTGGTGTGAATTTCTTAATGAACTAGAGAAGCCTGTTCTATGAGAATGGCTGTGCCTGCTTGTGTTGAGTTGATACCTTCCCTTGCCATCTGTCCTGTTGTGACTAGGAGGTTGCAAAGTACTTTTCATACATAGAATGTGGAACATTCTAGTACAGACACTGTACTAGGAGTCCTACGGCCAATAGGAAAGCAATCGTGCTGAAGGGGGGTGTCTCTGTTTTAGCTATGTGCCTTGGCATATAGGTGACGTGGTGCAAGTTGCACCTTAAGATACAGCTCATTCTATACCATCCAAGATGTTGAGGCAAAAAAACCAGGCTGCCTGTGTTCTGGGGCCATGGCCCCACACGAGTCACGTGATGTGCACAATATCATGGCCCAGAAAGACACTTTACTTCAGGGCTGTGCTGTCATGGATTCCAAAAATTCATGTTTTGGGGCACTGTGTGAGATCACACACCTGAAAAAGTGTATCTTATGGGGTGAGAGTGTGGTGACCAAAACCACATGCTTTTGGGTGACATGCTCTTGTGTGAAAAAATGGGGTGTCCTGACAAGGACAGTTATGGGGTATGTTGTTTTAGCAACCTGTGCTTTTGCATTTTGGCAATCATTGCCTAAAAATGGCAGATAAATATGTAATTGCAAATATGCATTTCTTTCTTTTCTTTTTTTGTTGGTATCAGTCATAGGTAGGCAATGCTGACCAGACAGTTAATGGGATATCATTATAATGACTGCTAAGCAGATAGAAATATGAGTAAGGAAAGCTTGCCAGACGATGGCAGCTCCTAGGACCTTCCTAACACCCTGCTATTGCCACTTCCCCCTGCTGCAATGGAAACAATATAAGAATACAAATATTTATCTTTTGTTATATCAAACATTTACACTTATAAAAACAGCAAATTGGGTTATCTGTGCATTCCATAATCTAACACAAGTCAAGGGGATGATTTCTACTTGACTCTGATTAAAATGTAAAGACAAAAAACTGTCAGATTTTTTTAAAATTAGCTCATTAAAAGCAAAGAAGAACAAATCTCTGTGTTTGTGCATATGCCTGCCTTCTGACACCCCCTCAAAGGGAGGATTGTCTTCTATAAAGTAACCATAACCAGTGCTGTTTTTCTAGAAAAAGAGATGCCAGAGTTCACCATGAACTTCTTCTCCCTTGTTCTCTTAGAATGGCAATGGTGCCCACCTGAGAGGTGTAAGAAATAGGCTCCCCTGAGCTCCAGCTGGAAAAAACCCCACAACCCTGTACAATGACACTCCAGTTTGGCCAAGGCAAGCAGAGATCTGAGGATAACTGTTTGTTCAGGAGATAGAGGAGCAAGACAAAGTAAGGGGTGGCCAGTTCCCTAAAGCAGGCTTCCTCAACCTTGGCCCTCCAGATGTTTTGAGACTACAGTTCCCATCATCCCTGACCACTGGTCCTGCTAGCTAGGGATCATGGGAGTTGTAGGCCAAAAACATCTGGAGGGCCGAGGTTGAGGAAACCTGCCCTGAAGCATAAACAATCGACATAGTAGTTTCTTTAAAAGCGTTGGAGGTTTTCCCTGCCTCTCTCTGAGATACTATTGTGTGTGCTTGGAAGGCTGCTGAATCCTCTCTTGGGTATAGAATTCTAGCAACAAGATATCACATTACACTGCAATTAGAGCTGAAAGAATTAATCAATTAATCTGTGTGATTAATATATTAAGTCATAAACTGCACATTGAGCATGTAGATTTTTTAATTGGACCTGTTGTCAGCATTATTCTAAACAGTTTAAATGCCACCCCTGATTCACACAATGTGTTTAAGATTATTTAACAAACAATTAAGTATTTGTCAGTTGTTTGGGTCCTCTCTGCAATAATCAGTGTGCTGAACATTAAAATTGAATTAGTTTCCTGTTGTTGTTGTTTTAGCACTTATCCTGCATGTCTTTCTTCCAGGTAGTTGTGTATTGAAAGGATGTTAGCATATGACACCCTCTCTCAAGTTGGTGCTCGTTTTGAAGAAAAAGTGCACCATCCCTGGCCATTAATTATGCTGCCCAACTAAGTGGATGGAGAAAAGGGTTTCTCGCTCACTCATAATAATAGAACCGTGGACATCCAATAAAGCTGAATATTGGAAGATTCAGGACAGATAAAAGAAAGTATGTCTGCGAAACTAGCTCTGGCAGGAGGCAGTGATGGCCCCCAACTTAAATGGCTTTAAAAGCGGATTAGGAAAATTAATGATGGACAAGGCTCTCAATGGCTACTACTTCTTATGTTCAGAAGAGCCTGCTAGATCAGGCCAATGACTCAGTATCCTGTTCTCACAGTGGCCAGTCAGATGCCTATGGGAAGTCCTCAAGCATGATCTGAGCTCAGCAGCACACTGACCACCTGAGATTCCCAGAAACTGGGTATACTGCCTCTGACAGTGAAACATACCCACCATGACTAGAAGCCATTGAGAGCCTTGTACTCCACTATGCAGATGGAAGCAGGAGTGGCCACCATGCAATTAAATTTTCCCAAGGTCACCAGTGGAATTTGAACCTGGAATTTCCTAGCTTACACTAGGTGAGATGCAGAGATTCATGTTGCCTGGATGACACAGTGTTATCACCATCCTGAGTGTAGATCCTTATGTAACCAAAACAGTGCCAGCTACACACGAGGGAAAGTTGGGCACACTCCCAAGGTTGAAAGGAGCAGCAAAAACCATTAAGGTAAAAAATAAAATAAAATCTCCCGAACATCTCAGTGAGCCACTGACTATGAAACATTGACTTAATATTGGGGGATAAATATGGGAAAGTGTTGATGTATGGAATGGAGTGTCCTGGAGAAGGGCATAGCTGGCAGGCTGGAACTATGAACAAGGGTACTCCAACATTTGTGGGCTGTTCATTTTAACCTAAAAGCATTCAGGGGGAGGGCAGGGGCAGGGGAGACTTCAAATTTGATTAGAGCAATATCACTGAAGGAGGAAGGGGGTCTCCAATCCAACCCTCCCTCCCAAAGCTTCTGTTATGGTGGAAAACCTACAGGTACCAAGGAAATTTAGAGCTCCCTGTGGCTGCATGTAGGTAACAAAACCACTGGGCGTACCCATTCTTTGTCTTTAACTTCTACATTATACTGTCTGCACCAAAAGTATATTGGAGGAAAAACTCATCAAGATCACAGGTTCAGCATTCCAGACATCAGACAGAGAAGTGAACAGTTATTTTTAGGTAGGCAGTAGTTCTTGAATTATTTATTTCTTTAACTTGCAATAGTCTGCTTTGGTTTGCTTGTGTTAAAAGCTTGGTACTTTCTTCCCTTGCCCATGATCACTGCTAGTGTTATACCTTTATGAGTGGGTGATTATGTTTGCCTTTGAGAGTCATTTCTCATAAACTTGAGCACGATAAAAAAATAATAAGTTTTATTAAGCAGCTGCTCAGTACTGCACATATGTAAACTTTGCATGTAGATAATATATAGAGAGAGGGTTAAATACAAGGAGAAATTGCTCCAAGACTGTTTCCTAGTAGTGCGGCTTAGTGGAATTGTTGGGTTGGAAAACCAGGGTTTCTCAAGTTACCTCCTTAATATTTCTATTCCATTTGGCCTGCAGAAAAACCCCTCCAAAACTTCACTGATAAGCACAAAAAAAAACACATTTCTGATGTATTTTCCAGTCCTCTGATATTAGGTATGGTTTCTCCACCTCCCTCTTATCATATGAATGGCACCATGTAAAGCTATACAGCATCGCTGAGAAACAAAGGGGAGAGTTCAGCTTCACTTTTGACTCCCCGACCAAATGTTGAAACGCCTGGTTTTTGATGTAATTGAAAACTGAGTGACACAACCTTTTCATATTCAGCAGCTCCCCTTGGCTAATGCCCATGACTTGTCATTTTGAACATGCATTTCTTGCTCAGATGGGTTTGGATTTAAATAACATTGGCTGCTATATCTTTCTTGTTGCTTCGGTGTTATTTTTTCCATGATGGAGCTAAACCAGTTTGTCCCTTCACAAAGGCTTCCTTCTTTCCTTCTCATTTATATTGGGCAGTATTCAGTGCTAGTCTTACTCAGAGCAGAGCTGTTGAAATTATGGTAATAGGTCCTTTGATTTCAGTTGGGCTACTCTAAGTAGAGTTTAGTTGAAATTAACACATTATCAATGATTTATCTATTTCAAGAATATGTTCCTATGTTTATTTTCTAGTTCATTAAGATTTCATATTTTACTAGTTTTCTATTATGTTGTATTTTCCTTCTCATAGAATAAGAAGAAAATAAAGGGGGGGAAATTGCTTCTATGGAGCTGAGTACTTAACTGGTCCAGAGAGAAAAGGTGAAGGTTCTGTGACTCATGGGCCTTCACCCCTGCCAGCATATTGGAATGAAACATTATTTCTTTTTCGCAATCAAAGACATATTCATTCTGAACCCAGTTTGAACTAATGAACACTTTTAGCAACCATAATAACATACAGAAGACAGAACAGTTCAGTGCCACCCCAAACTCTATGTTGGAAGAGTGGGTTTCAAAGGAAGTGATAAATGTTTGTCAAAACATGAACTTCTAGTCCTTGTGATTTCAAGAGAAATGCATGGCATGTGCTCCCATAGTGCTGTACAACTTTTTGACAAGTGCTGTACAACTTTTTGTTGCTGCATATAACCAGGTCCACTGTGACACACATGAAAAGAAGCTTAGGAAAGAGGATCTAGTCTATTTCTGGCTAGGAAGTGGCTGGTTGCAAGGAGAGGAGAAGATAACAATATAGAGGCACAATTTTCATAATGCTACACAAAAAGTAGAAGAGCTAGAAGAAGAGTCTAGAAATAAACATACCTTCCAGTAACCCTGCTAATTCAACATTCATCCTAATTTAAATTCACAAACCTTATATGGTGATTAGACTATGGCTGGTCATCACTGAGCATCCATTATGTTTGCAGGGAGGTTATACAACGAGCATTCAACTTGATTTGCTTACCTTGATACAGGTATGTCTTCCTGTTTTTCATTCATCCCACACTTTTCAATGCATTCCCCTGTCACTTTCCCAACTGCAGAAAAAGCACTTCAATCAGAACAAGTTAATTTGCTTCAGTTGTGCATACCTGTATTTCCCAGTACAGGTGCTTGTATCACTCCTGCACTGTGGTGACAGTCCAGAGGCACCCAAAGAGAGTAAAGACTGCGGGCAAAGAAATCATGGTGGAGATTTAGGTGTAAGAACTGATGGCATAAGAGACATATGTATGAATGAGAAGTTTATTTCAGAACTGAAAAGTAGCTGGAAGCCAGAGGTTTGGGCCAGTAGCAAGGAGCACATGAAAAGCAGCAGAATTACACTTAATTTGTTTTGTCAATTTCTCAAAGCAGTCCAAAAATGTGTTAGCGGCTTGGAATCTGCTGGCAATAGCAAGGCATTGTGCTGCTAAGTCCAAGGGATTCTCTGCTTCAGGCATTTGATCAATTCTGCGTAATGGGAAACTGACTCCCACTGCTTTCATAGCACACAGAGCCCAGCAGGACAAAGAGGTCAGGGCAGAGAGTTCCCCGAATGAGTCCTTTCAGGTAGGCAGAAGATGGCACAGCGACCTGTTGACTTTCTTTGTTTCCTGCTTCAAGGCTGTTTGTGGAGACAGATGGCTTTCTATCAGATAACAGATCAACATGCTGAAACGAGAATAGTCAAGCTCTGCATGTGGGGCTATGGCTCTGTATGCAAACGCATGTGAACAGATGAACCTATTCATCCTTTTTAGTTTATCTCGAAAAAGAGATCATTTTCTTTGGAATGAGATACAAAATTGCCCTCTTTTCCTCCCTGATGAAATACAAGCTTTTGTGTTTGCCTGCTGCACATAAAAATGCTTCTCCCCATCCATCTCAGCTACTAGTGTATGCACCTCACAAGTATTATATCTTTCTGAACCATGTGATAAGATGTGTTTATGGGGCATCATTCTTTTTATTTCGCACACCTGATGTACACCTGTACATTTTAATTTCCAAAACTCAAGGAAACCACACAGATACCTTTGCAGTGATACAATATTTGTGTGATGGGTTTATTACACTCCAGAGCTTCAAGAGGTTAAGATCATCCCCCTTTCTTTATTTTGTTAGGCCCAGCATCAGAAGGCAGTGTCACTGAGCAGCTGCCAGGACGCAGGGATGAGTCTTCCAACTACTTCAAATGAAAAGCACAATGTGTGAAGTGATGTGAAAGCTCTATCTCTGTTTAATTTGCAGTAAGAAGGGGTTGGCCCCTAAAAAGGAAGTACTGGGGCCAAATAATGAAAGGGTGTAGTTGAAGAAGGAATGACTAAGAAAAAGGCCCACTGATAAATATTTTCCCAGTGGGCAACAAAACCAAGCGCTGGCCCTGTTTCCTATCCCTATACCCATCACTAAAGTACTGTTCAGATGCTCAAGGAAGGGGGTAGAGGGAACAGAGAAGCCACACACCCCAGCTCCACATCCAGACTGGCTCCATTGAAAAGCTGAATGCACAAAGTTGGTATATGTGGGGGCATTGTGGTGAGCCTTGCTTATACAACACCATCCATTGCTCACCTTTAATCCCACACACATTCACTTGAACACCTGGGTTGTGCTCCTGTTAGGCCATGAAATACATGTTGAGGGGTGTTGATATGGTCTCGCCCATAGGCATTTGGCCTGATCCAGGAGGCCTCTTCATATACTAACTGTTATGTTCTCAGCATTGGAACCCCATTCACATGAATGTTGGAGTAACAGGACACGAGAAAGGGTTAATTTACTTCAGGACCATAAATCACCCCATGGATGAGCTAGTTGCAGGTACAAAGTCAGCCAAGCCAGTTGCTATGGTAACAGCCCAGTGTCTTGACTATATCTGTGATTAATGCATGCCAGCTCAGTCAATCAGTCAGCTGGTTAGCCATTCAATGTTACTTGTCCAGTGTTATGTCTTGAATTGCTGAACTTACTTAGAGCAACAGAGGTACTTTATAATTGAATGTATCTGCATATATCTGTATCTGCAGAAGCCTACAAACTGTTTATATCTACACCCAGAACTGTTTTACTTCGCTTTCGTGTGGTGAGTGGTACTGGGAGAAACTTCCACTGTGTGGGTGTCTCTTCTGAGATTCCCAACAGAGACCACCAAATACAATCCTGAGTAACATTCATATTTGTTCAGAATAATTTGAGGGGGTTAGTTGCCCAGAAAAGGCTGAAATATACAAATGTATACATTGTATTGTTTACAAAATGTGCTTATTATGTATTGTTACCCATTTGGGACTAAAGATCTAAACACCACCTACGTGTTGAAATTTGTTCCTGAAAAGTAGTGCTGGCCAGAGAATTAGGACAGTTGCACACAGTTCTTATGAATGGATGTTCTCTGTAAAATTCAGCTAACAAAAGTGGAGCCCCTGATTGGGGCTGAGGGTTTTAAAGATTTTAATACAGAATTTGCTTCCAGTCCTAGAGAACTTGGAGAGCTCCTTAATTTTATTTTAGATGTAGAAATTTTCTATAGATTATAACAGCAAAAATAGCCTTATTTTTGTAGTTTTCAAAAAAGAAGAAATGTATCTTATTTTCTTTTTGTCAACTCCCCCTCCCTTTCCCACCATCTCTCCTGCTGAGAACTCTTTCTTAGCTGAGTTTCCAATGACTCAGGGAATGTGGGTTTCCAGCAGAAAGAATACAGAAATAGTTCAAACTAAAAGCTAATGAGGAAAATAAGCCAAAGTATCTCAAGTATTTTGTGGGGTTTTTTGCCTTTAAGATATGCAGGTACAAAATTGTTGAATGGAACCTTGTGGGATAAATATTTTTCTTGCCCTCTCTTAAAATACGGTAGTTGCACACTTATGCTATGTCTGCATTAGTGCTGTGCTGAAACCTGTCCTTCAATTTCTCAAATTTCTTCATCAACAAAATAGGGTGCTTCAGAATGTACTATACTTTCATTGAGTGCAAGCGAAAGTTTACCTTATTGTTTGAGTGCTTTTCGGTGGGAGAGATGTTGGCGGAATCTGTTGCAAATGGACTGTCAAGTAGATTTCCTTCGATCTGTCTGTTCAGTCCCCGTCATGGCATGGATTCTTGCTATGAATGATTTGCCTTCATTCTCTAAAACTAAAGGCTTTGTAAAAAGCATTAGGAAATTATACATAAATGGATATATAAATTGCTTTGTAATGCCTGTTATTTATGGATTCATTGAGGATATCTCCACTGCTTTGCGGGCTATCTTTGGGAGAAGAAAAGGCTAAGGAGTAAACCCTACACAAATGGGGAGTGGAGTTCCTAACATAGTTGGATGGTACTTCGTGTGCTGCCTCCTGGCAACTCCTGCAGCCAAGGTCAAGAGGAGGGTCTTGACATCTGGGCAACCTAGGACCGCCGTACACACTACCCAGGCCTGCACCCCAGAAATGTTACTTCAGTGCTGCTAACACAGTGGTTTGACTTCACCCCCAGAGGTGCACTTCATTATCTCTCAAGACAGACAGATGCCAATAAGGACCTTGTTGCTTCTTTTTTTCTTGAAGTGTTGCCTCTAGCAAGTTAATCATTGCCAGAGGCAGCCCATATGTACTACAGTTCTAACCATGTCTACTCAGAGATAAGTCCTACTGAATTCAATGGGGCTTACTCCCATGTAAGTGGAGTTAATTTGCTCCCTACTGTGGAGTTTGAAAATGAATGGGAATTCATTTTCTTTTCCATGGCAAAAAATGATCTATTTGTTACCTATGAAAGACTCTTTGACAAAGTAGGAGAACCATATGGATTTAACTGTTCATTTGTGACTAGTCATCCATCCCTTAAATGCTTATTTAAAATCCCAGTTTTAAAACCGTCTTTGCCCCACTCATACTCAAATCGCAATTGGATTTAAACCAGTGAAACACATCTTTCACTTTTAATGGTTTAAAGCTATCAAACACAAAACCATGTGTACGACAAACAACTGAAACATAAATTAGCTTGAGCATTAAATTTAAGCAGACCCACAATAATGAAAAAATTCTGTATAAAATATTAATTTATGAAATAGGATTTTGCAATAATAAAGGTTAAGTGAGTGGGATAGGCTGCAATCCTGTCTGCATAAAATTGGTGAGACAGGCCACAATCCTAACCCCAGTCACCTGGAGGAAGCCCCATTGAATTCAGTGGGACTTACTTCTGAGTAGGCATGGTTAGAAGTGGAGCCATAGATGGCTTTGCGATGGGTCATTAGCCACTTCATTGACTTTGTATTTAAGGTGCCACAAAACACTGTTGTGTTCGCTACAAAAGACTAACAGGCTCTCCCATTAACTGTGTAAGGAAATACACAGAGAAGGTAATGATTTGTAAATATCTGTTGATAGTGTGATATGTGCATCTATTGTGCACTATTGCGTTTAAAGAATCGTATATTTCTGCATCAGTGGACAACAAAATGGAAGGAAGTCTTGTGCAAAATAAATTAACTCCAGTGGAATGGAAAGTACCAGATTTATGTGTGACTGAATGTTGAAATAGATTGAGGCACATTCAGACATCCCTAGTCTGTAATGTGTGTGGTTTTCTTCCCATTAAGCATTTCTCCAGCAATATGAAGCCTCCCTACTACCTTTTCTTCCTGAACTCAAAAGGCCCCATGCCTTGTGACATTTCCCCCTGGGTTTTATTTGCTTTGGGGAAGCAAAGGCACCCACGAAGGCTGCAGGGCACAGATTCCTAGAGAAATGATTTGTAGAATGAAAGAACAGACACCCACAAACATCCCTTGGTCACTTTACAAGTGATCTAAGTGCAACAAAAACCTTGTTTTTTGCCCATGAGAACTTCACATATTTTTTTCTCCTCCTTTGATAAAAAATAAATGCAATTTCTTTTCTCATTAATTGATAGAGAATGATAAAATTAAAAAATGCAGGAGAAATGTTTGGTACCACACTAATTTGAGTACCTCAATCTCACTAGAATAATAGTTGTTTATCCCATGCCAAAGTCAACCTGTGTTCCATCTAATAATACCTAGCTACAAAAAAACTTTAATACCCTCTGAAGGTACTTCAAATTTGGGAGAGGCTGTAGCTCAGTTGTAGACCACATGCTTTGTATGCAAAGGATCACTATGTTCACTATGGCAAGTGATTAGGGACATGGTGGCATAGATAAAACTGCCTATTGTTTGTGCCACACTTTTTTCACGTCCAATTTCATGAACGAAAATATTCAGGTCCATACTGAAAGACCAACAACAGTAGAGGGGGCCTCACTGAGTTGAAGGCTTCAAACTGGGTTTGGTCATTATGTCTATAATTCCACCTGCATAGGAAGTATTCCTTTCTGAGGGAACTCTTGCATGGTTTACAGGCTTCGCCATACTTAATGTGAATAGTAAACATTGTGCCACCAGATGGCAACATGGAGTCCCGTTTTTCTCTACCTGTTTCCACTTTTTAAATTTACAATACTTTAAACTGAAATGCTTCTTTGATGTCTCCAGATCCAGTCCAGGTGTCAGTTTTGAAGAGATTTGTGTGTGGTGTGCCTAGGTCACTGTTGCCACACCTAGTTATGGTTCCAGAGTTTTCCCAGTCTGTCATTTTTTTAGGTCTAGAGAAGGTAGAGGCTAAGCTGTAATTGGTAAGCAAAAGCATTATATGACACTTCCTAGGTGGAGCTCCAGAATTTAAGAATGGAAACCCTCATTGGAAAAGGTGTTTGCTTCCTGAAAATGCACAACTAACTGAAACAGTTTGGAACTTTATTTAAGAAACGATAGTTTCTCATCCTCTTACAACAACCCATGCAGGAATGAAGTGGCTCTCTCACAGTGGCTGAGGTGAACTTTCAGAGGTCTGGTTTAAGCACATTCCCACAGTAAGCCATGCTATCTGTGACTAGAAAAGGTCGGCTGTGTTTTTCCGTCAGGGAGATAAATTTGTAGTAAAGGTCAGAACGATTAAGACATTTTCAATTTGCCTTAGTCTGTCACATATTCTTAGTCTTTATTATGCTAAATATTTTATGAAATGCAATACCCGATTAGACAGCTAAAAAAAAGAAGTCAACAACAGCCAAGAAAGCAACCATTTTGTTTTGGTGTTTTAAAAAGAAGTTCTGCTATTATTGGTGTCAACCAATGTTAAGAGTCTACGACAAAACCCTTCATATAATAATTAAGCAACCAATTTGCAGTGTGTACATTCTTCAGGTTGTGCACATTATTCAGTTCTCCATATGGCACCATGGGTGTTTCCTATTTCAGAACCTCACAACATCATAGTGTTCCTATGGTGTAGTGGTTAAGAGTGGTGGACTCGTAATCTGGGGAACCGGGTTCGCTTCCCCACTCCTCCACATGCAGCTGCTGGGTGACCTTGGGCTAGTCACAGTTCTCTGAAGTCTCTCAGCCTCACTCAGCTCATAGTGTTTGTTGTGGCGGAGGAAGGGAAAGGAGAATGTTAGCTACTTTGAGACACCTTAGGGTAGTGATAAAGCGGGATATCAAATCCAAACTCCTCCTTCTCCTCTTCTTCTTCTCCCTTGCACTGCAGCAGAATTTGCAGCAGAACAATATTTTGAACTGTTGGTTTTGACAACCTTTTCCATGCCTTTGTTTCTCTTGTGCCACTTTCTCTAAACTCTTTCTTGGGATTCCGTTGCTTTGTTTCGGCAACAAATTATGTAATGTTTGGAGAGCTGTGAATGTTATAGAATGAATCATGGTCTCAAATTACCAATTTCTAAGAAACGGCTGATTCGTGTCCAAAACAAAGGCATGCCTCCAAACTCTAAATGATGGCTGCAAAGTTGGAATGATATGGGTAGTAATTTAAGGAGTTTACAAATTAAAATATGCGTTGGTTGAAAATATGAGTTTAAGAAAATCCATATGTCACAAGAAAGCCAGAGAGGCCTACTAGTAAGACATAAATCTGTCTTTTGTATATTTGACCAGCACCTAGAGTTTTAAGAAAGTTGCTTCTGTATCATAAACTCATTTGCCTCTAATCTCCTCTGTAAGCATTTGCTTTGTCTTTTTTTAACATCTTGAGTTTCTTGAATTGCTTGATGTTCTGGTAATTACTAATCTTCATGATAGCTAGGGATCACGTTCTCTCTTGTCTTGGCAACAAATATATTACAGAAAAGCATAGGAGCCCTGCCTTTCTAGCCAGTGTGGGTGTAGTGGTTAAGAGCAGTGGACATGTAATCTAGTGAACTGGGTTCGCGTCTCCGCTCCTCCACATGCAGCTGCTGGGTGACCTTGGGCTAGTCACACTTCTCTGAAGTCTCTCAACCTCACTCACCTCACAGAGTGTTGGTTGTGGGAGAGGAAGGGAAAGGAGACTGTTAGTCGCTTTGAGACTCCTTAGGGTAGTGATAAAGCGGGATATCAAATCCAAACTCTTATTCTTCTTCTAGTCCAGCTTTCAGTTCTCATATAGGTCAACCAGATATGTATGGAAAGCCTGCAAGCAGGGCATGAGCAAAGCAGCTGATACTCATAAGTATACTGCCTCTCATGTTGGAGGTAACAGTCATTGATAACTTTATCCTCCATGAATGCCCACTTGAAAGCCATCCAAGTTGACAGCTATCACTACATCTTGTGGCAGCGAGTTCCTTATTAACTAAACACTGTGTGAAGTACTTTCTCTTGTCTGCCCTGAATCTTCTAAAATTCACGTTCCTTTCTCCACACCCTGCATAATTCTAAACAACTTGATCACGTCCCTCCTTACCTTCCTTTTCTTCTCATTTAAAAAGTCCCAAAAATTGGAACCTTTACTTACAGTGGAGTTGCTTTGTCCTCCTGATCATCTTGGTTCTTGATTTCTGCTGCTTTTACAGCTCTGTAACAAACTTTTTGAGATGCAGCAATTAGAACTCTACAAGGTATTCCAAGTGGGTCCAAAGCATAGATTCATATAAAGGCATTACGATTCTTCTTAATGGTGATTGTGAAGAATCAAAGAGGAAGGCAGTGTAGGGATGGACTGATCAGCTTAATACTATCTCATTGTAGTTTCCATGGCATTCAGTCACAGGTCTTTTCCATCCTGTTTTGTGCACATTTTATGAAAGAACGCAAGACGTCTACATTTAAATAGTACGCATTTCATATGAATTTTTAAAATATAAAAGATGCAATTTTGGGGGTATGCTGTTTGCATAACGGAGCCACATTGCAAAATCCAGATTGTGTTAGTCCACTGTGAATTCTTTCTCCATCCCTAAGGCACTGAAGGGTATTTTCAATCTAGGAAGCAGGGTGAGCTCAGGCACCAGCAGGTAGTTAAATGGGCTGAGAAAACATTTCATGAGTCAAGAATCCAGAAACAAGTGTGCAGTTGGGAGGAGGAGGTTGGAAAGCTCCGTTGCACAGCCTGACTTCCACTTTGGATGCTAACCAATACCTGCAAATGCTAGAAATACACAGTGTTTGAATATTGTTTTGAGTATGACATTTTAACTCTCCAATCCAAATTTGGATCATTTTACATTTTTTGCCATCACTTGGTTGTTTTGATCTTGCTAGGCTATAATATGAAATCTCATAAGGTGTTAGGTTTCAAAGACTGTCAGCTCACTACTGCATGTTATCTATCAAATGCCGCCAGATGAACTACACCATTACATACAAACCATCAAATATTGATTGAATGTGAATAAGGATCTGTGGTATTCCACAATTTCTGGTCCTGGCTTTCAGTTAGTAAAACCAATGGCAATAATATGATGCCATTGCTACTTCCCCATAGCTTTGCTGCAGCCTCTCTTTTTCTATTCTGTTCTTTGGTTTTCACATTGAGATATATTCCTTTAATAGGAAAGTTCTTGGTTGAAAATAACAGAATAATAGATCTTGTTTTATGTATATAATATATTTCCATCCGAGCAGCAGTTTGCGGTAGCGTGCAAGGTACAGACCTTTTAGAATAGCAGAGAAAACAATAGGATGGAGAATAAGGATACACATAAATTCATTACAATCAAGACCCACAACAGCCACTATCTACTGCATGGCTCCCATAACAATGGAGAAAGAGATACTTGCTGCAACACAGAGAGAGTGATAAGAGCTAATGAAAAGAGAAAATGAGCTTCATAAATATGGAGCTCTAGAGTTGATTGGAGAAAGCGTCTGGGGACAATCGGCCCCTTCACTCTCTAAAAGCAAATACTTTAAAAGATGTGGAGGTGTCTGACTTATTAGACTAGAGCATCCCCCCTCCCGCATCTTCTTATGAACCTCAGAGATCACACACACCATTCTGAAAACAGGCATTCATGCAGATAGTCTCAGCGCATCTGTGTGGGCACACGCATGCACCTACATTTATAGGATTGAGGTATTAACCTCAGGCATAAGTAGCACTGCACAAATCCTGAAGTAGTTTTGCTATGCAAATGAATGCTCCAGGGGAACTCATAGACTGCAGTGCTGCCAAGTTTCATGGATGGATTTTTCTCTCTAGACTGACAGCTGTGGAAACAGACAAACTCTGTTTATCCACTCCAGAGGCATGAATCAGAACAGTTTGTGGCAGCATAAACTCCTTACACACCCTACCTAGGCTTAGCATCTCTCCCTACTTATTTTTGAAAAGCATGCCAATCGAATGAAATTGCTCCTCCATTGCTTGTCATTGTGGGTGAGCTGAGGGATGGGAAGGCAGACACAACTGGGAGGCAAAAAGCCAGTCCTACAATTAGGCAGAGTGAAGCAACTGCTTCAGATAGCTGGCTTAGGGTGTTGTGAAGGGGCAGGGCATGCCTAGTTATATAAAAGTTGTTGTTATTGATTCTATTTGTATTCAATTTATACTACCTGGGAAGGAGAGAAAGGCTTGTGGGATTTTCTGCCTCAAAATAACTTGACCGGCTTTGGGTACACTCTGTGTCATGACCTCTGGAGGGAGTACTATTTACTGCTCAGCTTCAGGTGGCAAAATGTCTTGGGCCAGCCCAGGTTGTGGCAATATATTTGGTGTCTACGTATAATGTATCTAAGCACTGCCAAAGCTGATTGCCATAAGTAGAGAAGATACGCTGTGAAATAATTATGAAAAGGTACTGCCGAAAACAGTAGGGATGGTGGCCCGAGAGGACTCTTGTGGTCTGCTCTACCAAAACTTGCTGGTGGTTAGAACAAAATGAATTACGGATTGAGAAATTGAGAAAGTATACCTCAGAATATAAAATGGGCGAGTCAATCAGCACAATGAGGAATTGACCCCTCTGTCAGCAAATGATTTTGGGGTGGCGGGTCCTACAGCAGCCTGTTGATTTTCCATTTTCAAACAAATCACTTAAAATTGATTTTTTGTATGTATAGCTGGGGGCGGGGGGAGAGAACATGGAAATATGTGCAGGGCTCATTTTAAAAACAGAAAGTGGAAAAAGCCCAGCCTCTTTGCTTTATTATTTTTCTGTTATAGATTATTCTGTTTCTTTCTTCTTCTTCTTCTTCTTCTTCTTCTTCTTCTTCTTCTTCTTCTTCTTCTTCTTCTTCTTCTTTTTAACATTAAACACCTTTATCGAGATTTTCAAAATTTCTTTGCATTGTGATGCAGGAAAAACAAAACACAGCCTTCCATATCAAAAAAGCAGAGTAGAAAAACACATAATATAACATGCCATTTCTGAGGGCTGCTAAAGGTAGAAATAAGTGGAACTGTGGTTTCGATGGAGACTAAAATGAATTCATTCTGTTTCTTCAAAACTGGAGTTGAATATGACAGTCTAATGGATTCTGCAGTCTGCTCTGGGCACTTTCAGAAAGCACTACCCACATCAGCAAGCCTCCCACACATGCTGTTAAGGCAGGGGTTGGAAACCTGTGGCCCTCTTGGACTCTGGCTCCCATCAACCCCAACCAGCATAGCCAATGGGCAGGAATGATGGGAGTCGTAGTCCACCACTATCTGGAGGCACACAGGTTAGCCATCCCTGCTCCAGAAGTGATTCTCCAGGTGCAATGCAGCTACTGCTCTAGCTTCCTGGCAGGTGGGCCACTAGGAGGAAGGCAGGGAGGAAAGATGCAGCAGGGAGGTCGGCACAGTGCGAGCTGTCCTCTGTAAAGTGGGACACATGGACTTCTGAAGTAGAATATTCTTATCCTCACTGCATGACTGTCCTCAAATATCCTTTCTTCACTGGCACAGTGATATGGTATTCTTGCTGAGTTTGGATTTGAACCCAGAATTCACATGATTAACTGCTGCATAAGGCAAATCTTTAAAAATGTAGTATAAACAACAGCAACTGGGAAACACTGGTCTGCAAGCGCTCTAACTTCAAAACAACCTTTACCAGAGGTGTTGTGGGCTTTGAAGATGCTCGAACTCAAAGCAAAGGGGAGAAACCTGCTAAGAGGAAGGCACACTCGGCAAACCCTCACCTTGATCAACTCCTGCCCTGAAACCTATGTCCCTACTGTGGAAGGATGTGTGGATCCAGAACTGGCCTCCACAGTCACTTACGGACTCACTGTTAAGACCGTGTTCATGGAAGACAATTCTACTCTATGAGTTATCACCAAAGAAGAAGAAGACTAGCTTCTGGATTACTGAGCCACACAGAATGCGTGTCGCAAGGGCCATCCTAAAGATATTCTTTGATGGGCTGTCCTTTTAAAGAACCTAAACAGGTTCTTTAAATCAGCATGGGGTGCAAAGTAATCGCATACCACAAGGAGGCTAATATCGCTCATGATTAGGTCTCACTTAGGGCCAGTTCACACATGTGAGCTGTCCAATATTTTATCCACCAATCCCCACCACATTCAGAATCCCATTGAGAAATCTGAAGCAGGTAGCACAGCTCACAGAAGCCATTTTCGATGTTGGAGGCTGGATCAAATGTGGATATTTTGTCTTGCATTCATAACTGGCCCTATCAAAGGTTTTCATCCTGGTACTATGCAAGCAGGCCATGCTTAGTATGAGGATCCTGCTTATAAATATTTTGTCAAGAGTTAATGAATGATTTCATAGCTATTATAAGCATGTTGCAGAGCAGCATGTGTTACAGATGGCTGTAAGATACATCTGGAGAAGGTGTTAGATATTATTATAAACCATGGCTTGAAGCCGCCTCTTGGATTCTATAAACAGTTGATTAACTATTTTTTTTTAAATATCAGTTAATCATGTACTGTTTCTTTACCAGCTATTTTTAAATGAACCTTTTACCTAACATGAGTCTATCAAGCTAATCATGCTTTTCCTGTAACATTATCAGATGCTGATTGTTTAATGAGACTAGGTTTTTTGAGAGTGTGTTTGCTGATTTTGAGTGGCATTCAACTAAATAATTGCATTTGTGCGTGGATTACCCCTAGCGCAATGGGATTTTTGCCCGTTTTCCCTCTCCCTCTGCACACCTTGCTCCATCCCCAAATCTGCTGTAAAGAGTTTTTTGGGGGGACCAGAACAGATTGGGACGGTGGGGGGCGGGGAGAGGGAGAGACACTGCACTGTGGAAAGAGAATTCCTTGCACTGATGGAACTTTTGGCTTAACTCCTTATTGAATACAAACCATTATCTTGTATACTTTTCCAAATAATTGCCCAAGTTTACTAAGGAATTGTACAATGCCAGATCTTAACTAGACTGGAACTGGTTAGAGCATGGGTAGGCAAACTAAGGCCCGGGGGCCAGATCCGGCCCAATTGCTTTCTAAATCCAACCCGCGGACGGTCCGGGAATCAGCATGTTTTTACATGAGTAGAATGTGTCCTTTTATTTAGAATGCATCTCTGGGTTATTTGTGGGGCCTGCCTCGTGTTTTTACATGAGTAGAATGTGCGCTTTTATTTTAAATGCATCTCTGAGTTATTTGTGGGGCATAGGAACTTGTTCATTCCCCCTCCCAAATACTGTCCGGCCCCCCACAAGGTCTGAGGGACAGCGGACTGGCCCCCTGCTGAAAAAGTTTGCTGATCTCTGGGTTAGACTATAGTGAAAGTTTGTCCATGATTTCCCACCACCATCTGATCACCAACTGCCCAATTATCCGAGGGGTGCGCATGCACTAATGCATTTATAATGGCATAAACTTTCATGGATTAGAGTCCTATTCACCAGGTGCATGAAGTGTTCCCCGATTGCTGGCATAACACATGGTTGAAGGGAGGATTATAAACAGTGAGGTCATGCAGAAATGAAATGCAAAAAGTACAGACAGTGGCGGCAACATTATTGGGGGGAGCTGCTGTAGATGCCTGCTCTAACTTCCAAAATAGGGTTGTTCCAAGATGAAGGGTGCATTTTCAGTCCCCCTTTTCCTTAGCTAAACAGTGCAGTTATCCATAGCACTCGAGGTCTTTGTCCTATTTTAGTGAAATGCTGCTTCTGGAATGTCACATACTTATGATGGATTGTAGCAAGCCTTTCTTTGTTTGGAGAGAGCTTAGCTAGTAATAATATCAGCCAGGATTGTCAAAAATAGGTACCCAGTGTTAGCCTCCTGAATCTATATTAAGGCATCTAAATAAGCAGCCTGAATTTCAAAAGCAATGAGCCTCCAGCCACTCTGCGCAACTGCTAACAACTTTGGAAAAATCAGGCCATTTATTTATGTCCCTAAATATTGATTTGGGAGAATAACTTTGGAAACTATATTTGGAAATCATGGCCTACATATTTTTTTTTATATCAGATCCTTCCTACTGAGAAGCGTCCATGAAACCTCCAAATATAATAAAAAGAGACCGCTTACTTCTGGCATGCAGCAACCACTGGGTTAGTATATGTTAACAGGTCAATTGCACACAACAACAATGTAAACCAGGCAATGAAAACATACTACTTTGTTTTAATCTAGAACTCTGATCTTCAAGGCTTCTAAATTGTGCAAACAGGTCACATCCACACCTGTTTTGTTCCCAGGATTGGGGAAGTCGTGTGCTTTAAATGCAGTACTTCTTTCTGGGGGGACACGGGGCTACGCATACCCCTAAATATTTTGTGAATCTAAGTTTGGCCTCATTGAGGGGCAGTATTTCAATATGAGTAGGAAAATGAGAGTACCCCTAAACATTTTTTATATATAGAAAAAGCACTGTTTAAATGTACGGTGTGGCTGTGAAAGGAGGCTTCCTGCCACAGAAGTTCCCTTCCTTGCACATGGAAGGTGATGTAGCCAGTAACAGGAACATGGTAGACTGGGAGTGGTGGTCTATCCCTGTTCTTCCTCTCACCATTTGATGCTTGAATGCCAGAAGATGGCTTTGCTGACACTCAGCTGGGGAAAACAATATTACTACCCTTAAGCTGTTATCTTAAATACACGTTAAGAGTGGGACATAAATGTTATATCTTTAATACATATATATCTGTCACATAAATAACATAGATGGAATCCAGAGAGAAAAGTCCTTTACTGAGGAAACTGAGCAAAATACAATGCGTCGTTTGAGAAGAACTAAGCAAATAGGTTTTGTCTTTCATAGTTCAGGCCCTGTACATGGCTGGGAGACATACAACCAAACATACAGAGGGATATATTTTTTTTATTAAAAAAAAACTTACTTGGAACTACACAGACTACACAGCCAATCAGAGCATGTCCCACTTCAGCAAACATCATGCCACTCTGCCTGATTGCTAAGCAACACCTTAGCCACTTCTGTTCTTGACTAGTTTTCTTTAACACTAAGAGAATTAACCCTTAATTTGCACACGAAATGATCTCAGCTGTTGCATTTTCAACAATATGCATATAGGGTATGCATAGTCCTTTTCGGAGGTCTCACATGGGACCAATAGAGCTCAACACTGCCACAAGGTCCTTCCTATGACTACTTCTCTTTTTTTCCATTCTCAGCCCTGTTGCAAAAAAACAAAAAAAGAAACAACAACAGGTCAGTCACTCCCCCCCCCCCCCGTGTGTGCTCTTAGCAATCTTTATAGCTTGGTGAGTCATGTTGTCCTAGGACTTGAATAAGTCTTCCATTTAGATCACTGTCAGTCCTGAGGCTGCAGATAGGGAGGGTGCATAGCAGAACCTCAGGGCATAGTGACAGCATTTAGATTGAACTCCACAGGTTTGCCTACTCATAATTTTCATGTTTGTCTGTCTGGGGGCAGGGAAGGATTGTCCCAGATCCCCTACCATCACCAACCTGAGGCTCTGATGGGGCATCCTCTTAAATCAAGCTTGAAAGGAAATTGATTGGAAAGAAAATGCCATTAAGGGGAAAGAATTTATTCCCTTCTCTTTGACAGAAGGCAGAGTTTTGTCTATATTATGAAATAAATATTAGCCGGCTTGGTTGGTTTCAGAACTGGAAGCCAGCCTTTCTCCTGTGAAAGCTTTTGATCATTTTTTGAAATAAATTCTTTCCCTACCTGTTTCAGATATTTGCTCTTTGCAGATATTGGGTGCAGAGGCCTCTCATGCTCCCACATGCATGGAGGCACCTGTGATGATTCATGCAACCTTAACAGACCAGCAAATTGGACCTCCATAGCTCCTCAAGGGGCCTTCAGGGTTTTCCATCCACATACTTGAATTGGAATTCTATTGAAGCCCGCAAATCAGGGGAGGTTGTGGGATCAAAGTGCATGCTGCCAAATTCAGTTCACAAATATTTCTGGCACCTGGAGCTGAAAATAGACTCTGGCTTGTTTCTTGGGATAATGGAAAATCATGGGTAACTTACAGAGTGGTCACAGTTACTTGTGCAGGAATTTAGAGTTTCTGTGAAATTTACTGCACTGGAACTGTGCGCAGAAATGTTCAGCGTGCAATAATCTTTCAAATACTTTATAATTATTATTTAGTTTAATTTTAAGATTAGAGTTGCAAGGAAATGATTGCTTGGTCAAGGGCACCCAATATGTACACGGCTGAGTAGGTGTTTTTACCCATGTCTCTCAGGTTATAATCCAAAGCTCCTATTTGCCCACATCAGCCCACATGTTTTACAATCAGATGAAGAGATAAAGTGATATCAGGAAGAATCAGAAGGTGAAAAGGCTTGAGCAAGCAGAGCATCAGAGGTTGGGAGAGAAGAGGACATAGTGAAAGTATGT
This sequence comes from Podarcis melisellensis, assembly GCF_964234715.1. Lineage (NCBI taxonomy): Eukaryota > Metazoa > Chordata > Lepidosauria > Squamata > Lacertidae > Podarcis > Podarcis melisellensis. Next base: position 28,097,384 of record NC_138528.1, on the reverse strand, counting down.
GAGCAGCTGTTAGAGGACCAAGAGTCAAGTACATTTGTAATAGGACTTAGAAACAACACTGTCTAATGCCATGAGTTTGACTGGCAACTCACCTGCTGATCTAAGCTCTTGACACTGAAGTCTTCTGACAATAGGTCCTTGGCTACATTGTCCCTATATGGCTAATTCCAGAGTCACGATGACCCACTGAGAATTACCAAACCTAAAGAATAACAGAAGAGAATATATGGCTGAATGTATCAATCTATTTCTGTCCCAAGTCAGTTTTGCATGTGCCCTTTCCATCCTGTTTCTTGTAGATTTTTCTTTTTTATGCACCAAAAAGTAACAGAAACAGAAGCAAAGATTGCTTCCACAGTTGGCCTGTTGGCAGTATTTCTTTCTCCACCCCTCCTCTTTACATTTCTGGCCTCTCACTTTTCTTCCTAAATGCTGGTGGATTCAGGACACATAAAATAAAGTACGTATTCATACAGCACATAGTCTAACTATGGAACTCACTCTCAAAGGAGGCAGTCTTCTCCACCAACCCAGATGGCTTTAAAAGAGCATTAGATAAATTCAAGGGGGAGAGGGCTATAAATGGCTAGTCCAATCCTCAGCAAAGCATTTAGATACTTGAAGATGGCTAAAAAATCCCTTCTCACTCTCCTCTTATTCAAGTTAAACCTGCCCATCTTCCTCAATGATGTCATGATGTCTGTGTTCTACTTCCATTTTTGGAAGCAGCAATGCTCCTGAATAATAATAATAATAATAATAATAATAATAATAATAATAACAACAACAACCATAATAAAAAATTTATATGTATCCCACCCCAGCCATTGGCTTGATCCAGCAGGCTCTGCTTACAGTATATTCTTCTCTGTCTCCCTGTTTGGGAGGAATATTTGCTTTCAAGAAGCAGCATAAAACACATACACACTCACGCTTCTGAGTGCCGCTACAGGGCAGCTCTGCTATAATTCTCCTTGCCGTTTGCACAGTATCGTTGGTAATTTCTATGCAAATTTGCTCAAGGTAGCAATTTAGCAGCTTTTCTGTTGACAAATGAAGGAACATCTTAATAGCTGTGAGCTGCTTGAGGCTCTTTGGCGGGAGCTGAAGTGGCGTGCTAAAGGTCCTGTAGAAGCACCATTCTCAAAAACTGTGACTAAAGGGGAGCGCCCTGTGTAGCAAAGCCCATCTAACCATTCTGATGTCTCTGGACGGTTTCTCGGCTGCCTGCTTTGATTTTCCGTTGTATGCAGCTTGGGGAAACCTGGCGTGGAGCCTGCTATGCCTGTGTGGAATTGTGATGAGTCCCAACCTCTGGGGAAACGGATCCTGGGATTTGGCATTTGCTTTTTGCAATTAATCAAAAAGGTGATGGGGCAGAACCCCTTTCAGAGATAGGCTAAAGAGAAGGCAGGTGCCATGACCCGTAACTCCTATTTCAGTATTTCTCATCCTTGACTAAGTGGAAATTATTACTTGGGGTTTGCTCCTGTAAGGTCTCTGATTTACATCTCTCTATATGAATTAGGTCTGAACTGGTGGAGAACCAGACTGGTTTTCAATTCATAGAGCTTTTGAATCTTCCCCTGAAATTTATTCATTAATTAAATACTTTTCTAGGCTGCCTTTTAGTCAGACTAGTCCTCAAGGTGCTCTGCTTGACTCTGGCCCTCTGAAGTCAGCTCATGCCCCAGGGCCACGTGCACATGTCTCCTGGGGATCTGTGAAAAGAAAGCCACACGCTCAATTTTTCACTCAGATGGATGCTATTATTGCTTTGTGTTTCTGGGACACCATTAATTCAGGTTTTCCACCCACAAAATTATAAATTAAGTAGGTACAATTTAGCTGAACATAAAGCGCATAAACTCAAACAGGCAACATAACTGATTAAGTTATATAATTCACTCAAAGAGAAAGATATTGTTTTAAAAAAATAGCACAACACTAAAATTTTAAAGCAAAAGAAAAAGTTATAAAATGAATGTAATGCTACCAATTATGTCAATTCAACTCTTGAATTTAAATCCATGGACATAAATGTCAAAGTTTATACATGTGTAGAAAAAGAGCTAAGCAGAGCAAATATTCCCTAAAAATAGTCAGGCTGGTTATAGAGCAATATGAAGTGAATTATAGTCAGGGTCTAAAAGGGAATAATCGCAGCTCAAAGAGCAAATAATAGGCATGCATTATGCATAGGTGTGCATCATTTTCCAATTTTGCTACTGCATTTATAACTTGCTCTGGAGAACTCAACTGCTGGGACCAATTCAGATGTAAGAGTCCCAGTTTAATCAACCCTTGTTGGTGAAGTTGGGAGCAAGCATTGGCTGCACACATTCCACCCTTGCACTTTTTGCTGGTTTTAAGAAACCCTTGTTTCCCCTTACATCCAAATGGGAAACTCTGGGCTAAGCAAGGCCAAGGGGGAGGACTTGTCATCTGGGCAGCCCGGGACCTCGGTACACACTGTCCAGGCTTATGCCCCAAAGAAGTCACCTAGGTCCTGCTAACACAGCAAAAACAATGTGGAGGCAGAAGAAGAGTTACCTGTCTCTGCAGCCACAGGAGGCACTGTGATTCTCCAATGGCTTGACTTCCATTAAGTCACAGTCTCAGCTTCAAGCAGACAATGTACCGTATTTTTTGCACCATAACACCCACTTTTTTCCTCCTAGAAAGTAAGGGGAAATGTCTGCGTGTTATGGAGCGAATGCCTGCGGGTGGTGGTGGGGATCTGTTGCAGTCGTGAGCAGAGGATCCATGGTTCCCCTTCCTTCCCTCCTCCATGGTTACAAAGCATGGATCCACATGGATCCTCAGGATTTTTGCATTGGGCTGCTCCAAACTCACTGTCAGATCACATGTCTGTGGCCACAGCATGAACCACAAAAATCATATATCCACTATTTCGTTTAGAATTTTTTTTTCTTGTTTTCCTCCTCTAAAAACTACGTGCGTGTTATAGAGCGAAAAATACGGTAGCTTCAAGCACAAATCTCCATACGGTCTCCTGTTTCTCCAAGGCGTTGTTCCAGAGTTCTGATGGAGATCCACTCACACAAAAGGGATGTGTTGTGTGGCACTCTGCCCATGTTGTTGCTTTGCATGCATCTATCCACCTACATGGGTCACTTCTTGCATGAATCAGATTTGATGCTGGGTTTCTATTAAGCACTTCAAGTAATAATCAGACCCTGCAACATGGGTGTCAGTTGTGCTGGAAGCCTCAGCAATGCCTGTCATAACAGAGGGGTGGAAGGATCAAAAATTAAACACTAGAAGATTGGGGTGAAGCTTGTAAAGAGCTTTAACAGCACATCTGAAGCTTAAATCCACAGCCATCTGCAAAGCATATTCATTGAAAGTGAACATCCCATGATATGGAAAAGAAGAGCCCCAAGGGCAGGTTTTTGAAACAGGGCACACAGTCCATTCAAAGGAAAATATGACTAAGGGAAGACAGAAATATGCAGCAGAATTGCTTTTGCAGCCTGTCTTATCCGTAATTATTTCTGCCATAATGACTGGTGTGAACTTGATGCTAATGAAAAAACCTCCAGCTCTCCGTTACCTGTAGGCATGTCCCACTGTGCTAATGTGTTAAACTTCCTAATTAGTGTGAATGTAGGGAATATCACTTTCTGTACTCTGCTACTAAATTGGTGACTGGAGGCTAGAACAGGGAAATAACAGGTCAGTTTCAAGTCTGCCATTTTTACATGGCATAGAATGATATTCTCTCAACCTAGCAAAATGGCAAACTGGAACCCAAAATGATATTTTCCCCTAAGCAAATGGTATTTCTCTGTGACCTGGCCTGGAGGAGTTGGGTGATGGGCTATAACCTAACCTAAGTTGCACTGAGTTAAATGTGGCTTAGTGCCTCCAGGTAAGTATGCACAGGATTGCAGACTTAGAGTCAAAAGAAACCTTTTGCTACACAATTTCAGACAAAAACCCATACACACAATTTGATATTTGGAAATATTGCTGATTGCCAAAGCAGTTGGCCAATGGAAATAGCTAGAACCATGGGACTGTAGAGTTGGAAGGTCACCTGAGGTTCATCTAGACCCACCAAATATGTTAGCCACTTTCAGAGAACTGCTTTGTAAATGTGCTAGCTGTTTTAGGTATAAACATTTTAGACTCCTCCCCCCGCCCCGCTTCATTCAAATGGATATTACAAACTTTATCACAGACCTATGGCACATTTAAGTAATGTATGAAGCAATGCATGCCTAAGTTAAAATATAATCCATACTTTTAATCAGTAATCAAAAGATACAGCTTTCTAGGCATATATGTTCTGTATGGTACATCTTCAGTTTCTAAGATAGTGTGATCTGAACTATGTATATTGATTTTGGAAGAGAGGGTGCTACTTCACCATGCAGACTTGGCAATCATTATGGAATATATCTCTTGCCTTCATATATTATTAAAACTGTACAGTATTTTTGACCAAAGCTCCCACCAGACTCCCTCTATATCTTTTAGAATCACCACTCTGTTGCAGCTTTTTCAAAGGGGTGCTAAGCGTTCCAAGGAAGTTGAAATGGAAATGTATTCTTCTAGGGTACAGACAGGGTACAGACATTCCCTTCACCTTGATTCTGACATTCATTTTCTGGCCGTTCTGTTTTTCTGAAACGTTCTCCTTTCTGACATAGATCATAAAATACTTTTGAGTTCCGAATTGGTTTTGTTTCTTTAGCTGCCCTGTATTTTGTGAGTTATGCACAGGAAATCTGAAGGCATTCTGAAAAATAAAGTTTACGATCCTCTAGAATTTATTGCTGAATTTTGAACCATCAACATATTCATCTATTCTTTTAATTTAGAAACTGGCTAGGGACCAAAATGCAATTACATCCTGGTTCAACACCAAAGAACTTCATACAGTAGCTGCCGGGTTTCCAAACCACCTCTGATGTTGCCCTCCAAAGACCTTCACATATAAACCTTTGCTCTGAGCTCTGTCAAAGACGACACACAAACCTCCATTTTAGACTTCCATATACTTCCTCACATGCACCTGTCGTGGCAGTGAAGCACAAATTCAGCAAACAGAGAGAGAGGTGATAGCTGGCATTACAGTGTCCAAGCTTTTTGCAAAAGCCAATTACACTTAAATTACAGAAGAGCTGAGAAGGTGCCCCCTTGTTGATTATCCACTCAGAATGTGAACCCAACATGCTCACCTGCAGTCTTAAACCCAGTAAGTTCAATTCCTGCTGAGCCAGTGAGTTTTAAATCAAGAAATTGTCTTTGTCTTTAAATGTAGCAACAGTGTGTCGCAGAGGACACATTTACTGGTTAGAAAAGGATGTCCTTGGTGACATTTTTTTTTAATTCTTCTCTAATTTTTTAAAGAACATTTTGATATGGAAACATTTTCACCTAATAATGTCTCAGACTTTGTCCTTAGGCTCTGCCATGCTTCCTATCAGCCTGGGTACAGTCAGAAAAAAGTAGAGTAATATAAGTAAACTTGGGATACTGGCTTCCAGAGGAATAACTTGGTTATGGTAATTTGACCATTTCTCCTTCTTTACCCACTTCCTGTGTCATTTTTTGCTCTGCCTGCCACTGTTTGCTTGCCCTGCTGGGCTTCCCATGGGAATGTGAGCTGTATTTGGTAGGGAGAAAAGAATTTATTTGTGACTACCAAGGTAATCTTTCAAATATCCCCACAACCTCCAAGAAATCCTGTAATTCTTCCTGATGGAGACTCTGGCCTCATATATATCATATGCAAAGTAAGTGTCACTGAATATCCGACCTTCATGAATTAAGATTGGGAATCTGTTAAACTGACCATTCGTTCAGTGTATTGCCTAACAATGCACTTGGCACCTACAAAGAAAGGAAGTTCAGCCTTTCTAAAAATATCTCTCCCCACTCTCCCCTTCTTGCTCTTTATTTTTTTAAAGAGTTTTCCTAAAGTTATCAAAAGACAGGAGAATATAGATTTGCATTGTTTGACTTGTTCCAGGGAAACAGATGTCAAGGTTGCATAATCCTTTAAAGCTTCTTGGAGCAACTGAAGCTGATCTTTCTCAGCAAAAGCTTACAAGAAAACAATGCCTCTTTCTCACAGTTGCTTTAACTGAAAGTGACGACAAAGAATCCACTTCCTAGAGGCCTGTGCTGTGGGGTGTTAACATTGTGCTTGATACTAGCATACCAATTGATAACCCACTTTGAATAGAATATTATAAGAATCTTATTGGTGCCACCCTCAGGAAGTGCTTGAGGAGAACTGGATTATGTTCACAAGCTGGAAAAATGGTTAGGCATGCCCAAACCAATTTTGAAATAGGATTCTGAGTGCCAGCTTGCCCCTTCTCCCACAGAAACAATATCAGTCACTTGCAGGTGCTTATTCAAGTACATATGAGCCAATTTTAAATTACTCATTGCCAGCAAATGCACTAAAAAAAAGTCTGAAGTGTGGGGGGGGGGGGAAGGTGCTCACCAAATTTGCTCAGGCCTATTTCAGATTCGCCATCTGGCAGTTCTACCTGAGGTTGGGACAAAGCAAAACGGAAGAGAACATCCCAAGTATTCCAAGGACTATGTGAAATTCCTGCCTGAGCCCCTGGAGGATCCGTGCCACTTAGAGTAGGAAACACTGGGCTAGAAGAAGTTGATGATTCCCCCCCACACACCATGAATTGATTCCCATGAGGCATTCTAAAGCGACTGGAACGTATATAGAATGTTTGCATATATAAAAACTATTATAGTGCTATATGTGTTTTGTGGGGCAGGCTGTATGCTTTGGATCCAGCATGGATTCAATTGCTGGAATAGCCAGGCCAGCCTGGTAAAGACGCGTTATGTTTGAGTCATTAAAGTAACAAAGGGAGTGGCTCTGTGCCAGAAAACAAATGGGTGGGCCGGCCGGTCTCCCTCCCTCCCTCAACTGCCTGTTAGTCAGAAAGAGAGTTGAGTTGTGTGAGCTAGAGTCTGGATGAAAAATGGGATGATATCAGGGTTCCACAAAGCCAGTCAAATGTGGCTGTGCAATGTTCTCAAAAAAGGCCTCCCATTACCCTCACTCTGAATGGGAAGAGGGAAAAGGGGTGCATCCACAGTGCTGAGGCAGCTGACCAACACATCCTGTCTTGCTGTGCCATGCTGCCATTTCCCCCCGCTAGAATCAGTTCTCTAGCTCATGACTAACTGGGGCAGATCGCGGGTGGAGATGTTCGTTCAGAGGAGCATCTGAGTATACTGACCATCGAGAATAATGTGGTGTGAGGGGATATTTGACCTTGTGTGTGTGTACATTTGAAAGTGTATGCGCACCTGAGTGCACACCCCACAGAAGGTAATGCAGAGTATGGACTGGCAGCATCTGCATTCTGGCGCAACCCTCTGGAAATTGTTTCAGTTGAATGCGCCTCCCAGTGCAAATCTCCCTGCTGCCCCAATTCGTTCATAAAATAATAGAATTGTAGAGTTGGAAAGGTTCTCAAGAGTCATCTGGCCCAACCCCCTGGAAAGCAGGATTTTCACCATCCATGACAAACGGCCATCCAACCTCTGCTTAAAAACCTCCAAGGTTTTTACAACCTCCCAAGGGAGACCATCCCAATGTGAAACAGCTCTTCCTTCCATTTTTCCGAATGTTTATTCAGAATCTCCTTTCTTGTAACTTGAAGCCATTGGCTTCCAGACCAGGAGAAAGGAAGCCTTTTCCCTCTTGCACGTGACAGCCCTTGAGATATTTGCAATGGCTATCATCTCTCCTCTCCGTCAACATGCTGGTGGATGGAGTGAGGGCTTTTGTAATGGGAATAGGATACTAGATTCCTACCCCCTTGCAAACCTTTTTATACCCTTTTGCACAAGGTGTTGTGCTTCATGAGGACTGTGTGTGTGTGAAAAAGTATACAACCAGCGATTTGCTTCTAGAAAAATAGGTGACAGTACTCGCCATGAAGTTGTTACAGTAAGAGCCACATTTTTAACAACAACAAAAGAGATGCCAGTACTGAGTACCCTTGAGTACCCCCTGGAAAAAAACAAACAGACCACCATCAGTGGCAGAGGAAGCCCATATGGGCAGGGCGCACTGCGTGCTGCAGGCCCTGCGTTGAATGCCTCCCGGCATTTTGTCAACCCCCCTCAGTGGTGACACCCGGGGCGGCCTGCACCTGCCTTCCTCCACCCCTCCACACCTCATGTTACATACGCTCCAGGTTACATATGCTTCTGGTTACAGACTCCGCTAACCCAGAAATATTACCTCGGGTTAAGAAATTTGCTTCAGGATGAGAACAGAAATTGGGCTCCGGCGGCGTGGCAGCATTAGCTAAAGGCCCCATTAGCTAAAGTGGTGCTTCAGGTTAAGAACAGTTTCAGGTTAAGTACGGACCTCCGGAACGAATTAAGTACTTAACCCGAGGTACCACTGTATGTGACAAATTTCCCCTCTTGCCTCTGCACTATTCCCAAGTGCTTGGGAAAGTGTTTGGATGGCCCTGTATGAAGCCCAAGTAAAGATGAGAGAATATTTGCTCGTTGCATGTATTCAAGTTAAGTGGGAGCGATAACTTCATTTGTTCTATTTTATAATGTGACTCACGACAAAATTACCCCAGCTCTTAGGTACCTGGAGCAGAATGGGAATCATACCCACGTGGTTCCTGCAATTTAGTGCTTTTAACTTGAGAAAAATAAGAGCTCAAATTGATATTCAGATCATCCCCATGTTGCAGGCAGGAGCTGATGCATCTTGCCGGATGGTAAACACTTTTTAGAAAAATGCCGTGGCTGCGCTGCTCCCATCCCATCTCCATTTGCCACAACACACCCATCACCCACGCTGTTAAAAAGGGATTTGTCAGTGGCGGAGAGATATACAGAGTCTCTTTGATGCCCGACATTCTTCTGCTCCCCTCCTATTCACAAAGCCTATTTTCTTCCTCTAATGTTAATGTCACTACTTCCTCACAGAATAAAGAAGGACCAGCTTTTGCTAATGTAAGTTGCATAACACACAACTAAGGAGTTTTGTTTCATCCAGAAGAAAACATTCCATTTTAAAAAACTAGGACTGGGTTGAAACTTGCTCTCAGAGTTTTCTGATACAATTCGCCACTATTATTGTCCATTATTTATTGAATTTATATACCGCTGTATACCTGTAGATCTTAGGGCACTTTACTAGAAAAAATACAAGTTTTTTTTTGAAAGAAAAAAAATGTGCATTTTTCACTGAATAAAATGTGTTTTATGATAAAATGCATACAAAACAACATATTTTGTGGAGAGAATTATGTTGAAAAAGAATTCAATTTTTCACGTGCACAAAAATGCGTATTTTACAAGGGAAAATGTGCACAAAATACATATTTTGAGGGACATACATTAACACATACAAAAATGCATACTTTTGGAGACAAGTGTGTACAAAATGTAAGTTTCAGGGAAGCTAATAGGCAGACCTGTGACTGAGTGCATGCAAAACTAGAATGGAACAGAAACAGGCCGTTTTGTCCATTGCTATGCTCTTCTCTTGCTAGTGTTGCTCTAGATCACGTGACCCAGAGCTTCTAATCTTATAGAACCTTGTGGGAAGAACAAATAGCTACATCAGTTCCCACCCTGTCAAAGTATCTCAGAAGAGACCCCGTGTCCCTTTGGAAACTCCTTGTCTCTCTACCATATTATTTCTCTTATTTTGCATTGGGAAACAGTTATATTTCCAAGTATTCTTTCTGCGCTTCTCAAGGGGCTAAAAATCTGCCTATCGTGCAGCCAGCTTCAGAAGGCAGAATGGCACTGTCATTCTTTCTACTGTTTCCCCTTTGGCTGAGGTGATGTTACTTTATTTGCTTCTCCCTAAATCAGAGAAATGAAATAATTAAGGATGATACCTTGGTGGCAATGGAAAGTTCCATGAAACAATAGGATCCCCATGCCCGTTCTTGGTCTCAACTCCTTTTTGTTGTGTTGATCTGTGAAGTTTATGCTCTTTCTGAAAAATCATGGCTATGGGATCCTTTGGTGTGTGTGTGTGTGTGTGTGTGTGTGTGAAAAAGAAGGGGAGAGTTCGAGATTGGTGCAGTACATTCTCAAAGCGGCCTACAATATCAATAACTTATTGTGCCTCATTCTTTAGACTGCAGTGTCTTCACTACCACACTTGCCCAATTTCACTGCTTTAAGAGATGCCAATTTAAGGATGCTCAAAAAACAAGCACCCCGTTCAATGCAGATTTGGTATAAGCAGGGTCCTGCTCACCTCAGAGCTGTGGGTGTCAGCCACTGCTGCCTCCCCTTCCTGGAGGATCCAGTTGCTTTGCCTAGGGAGAGGGAGGAAGCAAGCAATGGTCACCATCGCTTCTCCAGAGGCCGCAGCAGAGTATGGGCCAGGGATGGGGTTGAGACTATTGCATCATTTTTGCTAGAGAGAAGGACGTTGGCAGATCCATCAGGGCCTCAAACTTTTCTATACCCCCTTTCTAATATAAGTTTGTTGAGTAGAAGCAGAGCAGTAGAAGGTGCTGGGCACACCTGGAAGCCTTTGGCAAATGCCTCAACTTGCAGTGTTATGAGTGGACTCATAAAAGTGTGTGACCCTTTTTCAAGTTGAACTCCCCTGACTTCCTTGCAAATATTTCATAGAAGCACAGGGCAAAGTTTTGCTTCTTTTCCATCCGCAGCATGGGATGAGTAAGGTCTGCTCAACTAAAGAACTTTGTCTGAGGAGGGAGAGGCTTCTTCTTCCCTCTCCATCCCTATCTTTCTTCCCTAACCCTCTTTCTCGCCTATTATTTAATCTTCTAAACAAACATCCCCTGATGTGTGGTGTGTAAATATTGTCACTGAATTACTGCCTGTTTGTTTAGCTCATTACAGAAAGCCATGATAAGCTTTTTAATTACAAAATTAGCTTCACCAAATCAATTTCTTTCATTTAATGAACTGAGGAAAACTGCAAAAGGGAGAACTACAGTTTCCCACCCCCCACCCCTCTGTAGCATAAATCCCAAACCACCACCACCCCGCCCCTGCTGAAATATCAGGCCAATGCAGCCCAGAAATATATGTTAACAGGAACAAATGGGCTTCTCTTATTCTCGCTGGGTAGTTTTTTTGGTAGGTTTTAATCAACCCCAGTATGTGCTTTAATAATAATGTGTGCTTGTGTATGCATTCATGTACACACTTGTATATTTTTTAGTTAGGATCATTAGATACAGAACCTGCTTACAGCTGTTTCTGTCAGCCTTGAGGAGTGTGTAGGTGCAGGTTTCCTGTGGAATTCATGTATTTTTGCTTGCATATTGACATTACACATCACATCGGTCTGCCCCCACTAACAAAAGTCCTGCCTCCTGCAACAAAAATCCTGGCTATGCCCATGGAAGGAAGGGACAAAACAGGGCCCTGAATTGCATAGGACCTGTGTGTGCTAATTTATATGTCTAGATGCAATTATAGACATAAAGATGTTAATTTAAATATAAATACATCAGGCATTATCTGACTTGTATGTTCTGTCAGTGCAAAGATTTGCACATTGGAACTCCCCCCCCTCGTCCCACCACACTCCCCCTAAACCTGTTCTGTTTCCCACCCCCAATCCTTTGGAGCAGATTTTGGGGTGTGTGGAGTGCCCATGGCGAGGGAGAGGGGAGGAAGTTCCACTGCACAAGCCCACATCCTTGTGGTGACTGAATGAGTTACCATAGTTGGTTTCCGCCTAATATATGTCACCATAGTGGGGATGTCTGTGACCAATGACCCTTGTTCCTCTTCAGACTGCTGTGCAGGTGCTAATGTTGGGTGAAAAACTTCTAGGCCTCTGTTCTCCCTTCTTATGCCTCTGGCTACACCCACCTCTAACATGTGGCCCTCACAAGCTTGACCAAAGGGATGTGGCCCTTGGAGTAAAAAGGGTTCCACATGTCTGCCTTACAACAAGGCCACACATAACTTTAATCCCTTCTGCATGCTCAGTTGCATGGGCTGGTCATAGAATTCCCTGCTTCCTAGAAGGGGCCATTTTTGCTCCCACCATCTTTCCTCTCTCCATGCTCATCTGCCTGTGCTTGCTTATGTAAGCCTGCATCATCTTTCCCTCCTATTATCCTGACTGCTGATCCATGCCTGATGGCTGTGTCAGCCCTCCGTTGCCACGAGCACTTTGATTGCTGCACTCTGCACTCTTTAACATGACAATTAAAAATGATTTACAAATGGATGTTTCAGTTCCAAATGGAGAACTAGAGAGGGAGTGTGCATTACTTTTGTAGCATCAGAGAGGCTAGGCTTCCACAGTTGCAGCTGCATTGGCCAAGTCCTTCCCAAATTCAATTTGCAGCTTTCTTCTGCCCCCCACACCCAATTTTTTAAATATAAGATCAATCCTGTTCCAAAAAAGGCTGTTCGGAAAATTTACCTCAGTGGGTTCAGAGGTGGTTTAAGATTGTTATGGGAAGCAGGCCAAACAATTGCAGTCACAGTTAAGGGTGGGGGAGAGATTTGATTCAGTTCACATTTACAGGTGATCCTACCTAATTTGGACTTTCCAAAACAATATATGAAACACAGACATCCTTTGAAAGTTGCAATTAAGTTCTCCAGTGTATAGGCTAGGGTAAACTATGGATAAAAACATGTATTAATGAAAATCACACAAAAAGTGCATTATATTAGGGGGAAATACTTTGCGAAAATTGGTTTATCACACAGTAGAGATCATCAAACTCTTTTGCTGATGTTCCATTTCAAATAAATTAGTTATATTGAATCCCCAGGTAAATTACGTATTTGAGACTTCCCATATCGCTGGGAAATTGATCAAGTATTGTTTTCTGTGTAAACTGACATTCTCCTTCAACTCGGGCTCTTTGCTGCAATATAAACCCTGCTGGTTGCCAGTATGAGATGAACGGAGTTGGAGATTCACATTGAACTTCCAGTCTTTCCAATACAATATTCATTTATTTGCCTACTGTAAAAACAGGCACACAAACTTTATGCCAAGAAGCAGATGTGTGCAGAGCACCAGAGCATGTCTACCTAGCAGCTTCCCAAGCTCTTGGTTCAACGCTTTAACCCACAATAAGGAGAGCATAAAGTGTTCAAGGAGGAGGAAGGTATCCTGGGGACATGCCTTTGCTGATAAACAAAGCCAGCCATGCAGGTTGCCTGCGTGCAATGGTTCTACAGTGGCCATATGTTAGCCATATGGCAGGATGTGGGTCTGCATGGGCTCACAGTCTGAGTACGTATAGATGGTGAAGATCAGATGGATTGCATGAGTGCATCCTACCCGCTAAATAATAAACACTGTGTGGATATAGGCATCCAGGTTGTAAACTTGGGCAGGGGCAGGGGGCACAGCACCATAACTTCGTGCCAAAAGCAAGGCTGTTGCCTACTCAACAGTGTGTGTGCAAACACACACAGCCATCCACATATTTCTGGCTGCATCTTGTGCTTTTAAGAACTGGCACGAGTCAGCTATAAATACAATAGGACATTAAAGGAGGGCTCTCATCCACAGTTCAGGTGGATTTCTCTGGTCATGGAAGCTGAATGACAAATGAGTTCCCTTGTCTTAACTCTTAGCGTTTCAGCAAACAGATCATTCATTGGAGCTCTTTAATTGAATATAGGTATAAGCCATGGGAGGGGGGTGGATAAGATTTGTGTTGGGTTTTTTTAAAAAAATAAGTTTTGCTGTTCCATTACCCGTGAGTACCAGGTCAAAGGTGGGATGCTTAGTGCCACATTTATACAGTGCCGTTTGAGATCCAACCCAGGTTGTCATAATCTGATGTACTTCATCCCCTGCTGTGACTGAGAATGACTCCTTTAGGTCAAGGAGTGCAACTTAATTGCTAGGCTTGTCAAAGAAAGAGCAGAGCACATCCTTTAAGGGTTTACACCAGGTTGTTGGTTTCTGGCAATTAATTGCTCTGATCAGAGTTCATGTGATTATTGCCCATAGTTGTCAGGGCTTGTGCTAAAAGATTGCATTGATAGTTTCTCTAATATGGTGGTTGGTTCAGGGAGGCCTTACACAAATGTGAACACATGTCTGACAGTGTGTGTGTGTGTGTACACACTATATACAGTTTTATAAGGAAGTATTTTAATTCCCCATAGCCTAAAATCCAACAAGTCCTAAGGCTAGGTGTGTTTTAAGACCTGAATCTATGCAGATAGAAAGAAGTACTGAAGGGGAAGATGTTTCCATGTTAATTTAATTCTACCTACTTCACTTCCTGAAATAATAAGTGAACCTGAACATATATGTCCTTAAATATATTGCACCTTTCTAAATTTTGTGATGCGGTTCTCTGGACAAGTAATGTGTGCAAAAATGGTGCACAAAACCTGCTCATTATTGCTCAATCTGAGCAAATGTCAATTCAGGATTTTCATGGATTTCTGTTTGCTCCAGTTCAGCTTCATAGAGCAGGTTTTCATGGGGAGGAAAGATCCAGAGCAAAAAAAAAAAAAAAAAAAAGTGGGGCAGCTGCTTGGACACAGAGCTTTAAAGTGTGGACCATGCCTGGAAAGAGCAAGGGAAAGGTGTGGATAAGCCCTCAAACTCATGAGGAGAACTGAACAAGACTGGAAAAATGAGAAACTGAGTGAAGAACGGATTTGTCCATCCCTAATCAGAAGTAAGCACCACTGAATTCAGGGGAGCTTACTCTCAGGTAACTATGCATAGGCTTTCAGTCATATTACCCTAGTCAACTATACATAGGAATCCCTTATAAGGAGTGTATCTGTGGGGTATGTATGTGGGTTTCAACAATGCTGTCTTCCATTTCGATTCTTCCTGGGGCTGTGCCTATGAGGCTGTCAAGCATCAGCTCCTGCACTTAACAGTTTACCACCAAGCCACTGTTTTGGACCCCATCTGTACAATAAGGGGGTCTCTTACCTGCTAGGGTGACCTAAGATGTGTTGGTACCTGAGGTGAAACATCCCACTGCTGCTCCCGCAATAGTGGTGTAAATTCTGTAAGAAGTCTTCAATGCTGGACAGGGGGTGTGTGAGATCCTTCCTGGTTTCCCCTTCCACCTGGCAGCAGGATTTGCATTGGCTCCTTCCTTCAGGGGAAGTTGGTGCAAAGCTGTGCCCCTGGTGACAAAGCTGGGTAGCAGAACATCTCCCCTCTCACCAGCTCTGCAGGAGGAGAGATGTTCTGTAGAGCTTTGCTACCTGTCCCTTCCTGCCCCTGGAGGCCAGGGAGACTGGGGGCAGAGCTGGGTGACGGAACGAGGGATTCTGCCTGAGGAAGCCACCCCACCCAGCTTCAGGGTTGGGCCTGCTCTGCCATCCTGCCTCAGGATCAGGCTAACCTTAGGTTCCCTGTGTTTTGCATCTTTCAGTATTTTGTTTGTGCTTTATAACTGTTCCTCATTTCTTCCCCAAACATTACCACCCATCGTTTAAACTTTATATCTGAAACACTCTTTGCTTCCTTTTTCAAAACCAAAAAGTATATCTGGTTCTGCCATGGCTTTATTACATTTCACAGCACTTTGCATTGTACAGAGAAAAACAGACCGTGACAAATACAATATAGAGAGGTATGGGAGGGCCTTTGCACAGTTTGGGGGTTGGCTTTGGCTGGCTGGTTATTCTATTCAGGGCCTATTATCACACTGATGCAGTTGAAATAGAAAAACAATGAACCCAAATGCCCAAGAGATTTTCCTTCCATGTTTGTTGATGTGTCTTACAATCTTCCGGACAAGTGTTAAGTTGCCTAGATCCCACCACAAGATTCTCTGATCAGAGCAATTAAGTCAATGGATGTCTCTTTTCTTGCTTTTCCCCGCTTAGCAACACACACAAACATCTCCCAAGAACAGTCTGTTATGCTGGAGCTTTTGCAGGAGTTGCAAATAAAAACTTGTCAGACATTGAAATGCAGGTAAATGCTTCTGAAATTACATTTAATTACAGTGGTGTTCATGTGTATGTGTGTCTACATTGTACACCAGTCCCTTCCTGCCTCCCGCCTCTCCTTCTTCAGCTGTGCTTGAAAACTTCAGAAGGCAAAATTACAATGTTCTACAAAGATTCAGACAGAATCTTTTTCCTATTTCTTAACCTAAGGCGGGTTTGGAGGAGAGCTGAGTTAGATGACTCTCTTGGTCGTGGGCTGCTTGATTAATTTCAGAGCAATGACAGAGTCATGCTAGGTGGCAAAAAAGGGGGGACCTATGAAGAGCCATATTCTTGCTTCCAAGAACTCTTTCTTATATATTGCAATGTCTAACTGTTCCTGAACTCCCACAAGCAGTCAGAGGAGAATCAGGCAGTTTTCCTTTTTCCAAGGTCCTACACAGGCACCCTTAGGGCCACTTCCCAAATTGGTAATCTCATGAAACATAAAGAACCAAGTGTTCCTTGCACATCATGAGAATCCTGGACACCTGGTGCAAAAATTGGGACAGGAACGAATCAAAGCGGAAGTCATTCTGATGGATATGCCTGTGGCTACTAAGGATTGACCATGTCCTTAAAAACTTCCAGTGGAGGAATTTTCACATTCCTTTTAAACGATCTCAGACAGCTTATTTCATTCTATCCCAGGGGCTTTGTTAGGTTGGAGCCCAAGTGGACTGAGCCCCAAGTCTTTTGCAACTGGGCCCTATATCCTTGGCCCCGTCTGTCTCCCCCTTTTTTCTTTGCTTACAGGGCTGGCTAGCATAACATGGAAAGCAGAGTGCTGCTGAGGTCTCAGCCACACATCACTTTTGCTCCGAGAGGTCCATTTGTGCCTATAATTGGTGTCCCCTATGAGGAAAGCTTACAACATTTGGAGCTTTTTGGTTGAGAGAAAAGGCGAGAAAGAGGTGACATAACAGAGGTGTATACAAATTATTGCATAGCAAGGAGAAAGCAGATAGAGAAATGTTTTTCTACTTATCTCATAAAAATAGAACTCTAATAAAGCTGTATGTTGGAAGATTCAGGACAAAAGCAAGTGCTTCATCATGAAGCTGATAGTTAAATGTTGCATATGCTAATTTATACATAGATAGCAGATAGATAGCAATTCGCTCCCATAAAAGGCAGTGATGGTGACCAACTTGGATGGCTTTACCAGAGGATTAGACAAATTCATTGAGGTGCTTGTCAGTGGCTACTAACCCTGATGGCTATGTTCTAGCTCCACTGTCAGATGCAGTATGCTTCTAGGTACCAGTTTCTGGAAACTGAATGATGCTGTTGCAATCAGTTCCTGGTTGCAGACTTCCCACAGGCATCTGGTTGGCCAATGGGAGAAGAGGATACTGGACTAGATGAACCACTGGTTTGATCTAGCAGGCTCTTCTTGTGTTCTTATAAATTAGCACAGGCAACATTTATCCAAATTTGTGCCAGGAGCCTGTGTCCTGGGTCTTTTCAATACTGAGGAAGGTCCACTGGTCTTTCTGCACTGTGGCTGTGGGCCAGGCCATAGCTTATGGACTTCAATGGAGGACGTTCTCCAAACTATATCTGTGTGGCAGTGTTCCATGCAGGGAAATGTACTGCTTCAAATTTTTACACACAAAACATCGCTGAGCTATATGAGAGGGCACTGGGGAAGATGTTTCTCTCCCACACAGCTCCCAAGAAGCTTAGTGTTCTGAAAGAAGCGGGGGGGGGGGGCGGGAACAGGTCTTCTGTTGGACTTACCACATGAAAATGTCCAACCGTGTTGAATGTACCCAAGCCAATTGCCAGCTGGAATGTAAATATAGGTTATACAACTGGGTGAGGCACACAGTGATTGGAAATGTTGTCTCCTAGAGTGGAGTGAGCAGCCCCACAGAAGCATTTTCACGCCACATTGACCTCTTTATGCGGGACACAACTGGTCCTCCAGCCAAGCGCCTCTGCAGTGCAGTTGCGATAGCCAACACTTGAGCAGGGCATCCAGCCAGTCCAGAAAAGGCAATCGGCAGTTCTCTTCTTTAATTAGTTTGTCCCACATAACCCTTCTTCTGTCACACTACCCCAGAGCCTGCACTTAAGTCTTCCTGAATATGCATGAGCCTTTAAATGAATCCAAGGTGTGAATCACACTTAAGCAGCCTCTACCCACTCACTCCCCAACACCAGGTTTCTCGTAAGTGCGAAGTGAGAGCGTTTCTTTAAAATTAGAAAGCATGTCACTGGGAACGTTTACCAGCCCTCAGAGGAAATAAATAAGCTCTCAAGATGTGGGGATCTGCTTAGCTAATGCTGTTATTTATTTATTTCCTCTTGCTGCTTAAAGGCACTGCAGTATTCATTCCACCGATGAGCCAGAAGGATAGCTTCTACCATCTCTCTACCCCTTCCTTCCCCAATGCAATCACCACTATCAGCATCAGAATAACCTAACAGGTCCTTCCTAATCTCTTCAGCCCCCTCCTCTCTCCACACCCTAATCTACAGGCTCCCTGTCGGAGGGTTATTTTTGCATTTCACACACATACAAATATGTCGAATGGTGGGAATTTCCCCCCTTCCTGTCCAGAAAAAAAGAAGGTTTGGGGAGATTTAACTCCCCCTTTATTTTTTTGCTAATGTGCATCTGGTTTGCTAATATTCGCACTAAAAAGCTGAATGTTGAACGCTAAAGAGGGGTAACGAAAATATAATAATTAAGCTGTCCTGAATGTACAGTGCCAAATTTCACAGGAAAAAATCATGCTTGCTGTTTGTGAGCTTTTGTAGCTTTGTGCCCTGTAGGATTATGGCTTTGGATGATTTCCAGGACACAGCAGTGCCACAGGAGAAATGTCAGTTAGAGCAGCCTTTGTCAACTTGATGCCCTCCAGAGGCTTCTTCACCAGGTTAGCAAAGGCTGCATTAGAGCATCTTTCGAAGAAACAAAAGAAGCCAGCAAGCCGCCTGCACTGATATCCCTGCACTGTGCTCTCAACAGAAATTGGACATAAGTTCTTGTCAGTGCCCATATGGGCATCATCCTAGAAAATGCCAGGAAAGTGATCAAAATGATTGAACAGATGCTACTTTCCTTAACAGCTGGTACTGACCCTTTGCCCTAATGTGGGTAGAGAACTGTTGACTGTGTGGATGAATCCAGTGGCAGAGTGGTAAATTTCAAAGTGCAGGAGCTCCTCATGGTAACCCCCATAGCCATGCCCTCAAAGGGAATCCAAAAATGCAGATACACATATAGCATCAGCAGTCAATAGCATAATATCAAGTGTATTAGAAATAACATGACTGCAGTTCTGTATATTTCGCTGGGAGTAAGCTCAGGGGTGCTTATTTGCGCCTGCAAACATTCAGCATGTAAAACACACTGAGCTTTAATAAAAGATGTTCAGCCTGCTGAAATGCAGCATTTGGCTTTTCAATTAGAAATGCGATCAATCTTCTGAATAATCATTGTCATGTAAACTGCTAATGTAAACTAGGAATGGAAGAAAAGAAATATCCATCCTCAACTTGGTCATTACTCTCATTCACTTACTTCCCCTATGCTAATCTGTCACAAATGAACTTGAGAGGCTCATTATCACTCAGACCTTCCAAGTGTCCCTATTTTCCAGGGCCCTCCCTGATTTAGAGAAGCCGTCCCAGTTTTTGCTTTCATCCCAGAATGTCCCACTTTTCCTTAGGATGTCCCTATTTTCATTGGAGAAATTTTGGAAGGTATGGAGTTATCCGACCTCCAAGCCGCCTGAAGGGAATCCTGTTTAGGAAAGGTTTTTTTTTTTAATGTTTAATGTTTTATTATTTTTTATATATGTTGGAAACTGCTCAGAGTGGCTGGAGCAACCCATTAAGAAGTGTGGGGTATAAATAGTAAAATTATCATTATGGAATTTCCTATTTTCATTGGAGAAATGTTGGAGAGTATGTATCACTTGCCAGAGCAAGGAAGATCTGTCAGCTACCCTGGAACTTTGGCAGATGACATCTTCACTCCTGCTCTGAAATAATAATAATAATAATAATAATAATAATAATAATAATAATAAATTTTATTTATATCCCGCCCTCCCCAGCCTGGGCTCAGGGCAGCTAACAACAATCAAAATAGTCCAACATTCTAAAAACATTAATTATAAAATTAATTAAAAACAAAAGTCTACCTGTACTACACCACTGGATCAAGCACAAAGCTCACTGCTTGTGCATTGAAAAAGATATTAGACCACTTTCTGCAACAACCAAAATAGTAAAACAACCTAAATTTGGGCCTGATTCCAGTTTGAACACTTCTGTCCTGCTGACTTGAAACATCTTCCCTCCCACGGATTCCCATATGTTCTAAAGAAACTTGTATAGGTGATGGGGGAATCAGCTGAGCTGTTTTTGAACAACAAAAGACACATCATGTTCTTTCTGTTCAGTAGAGCTGACACCTCTGGCGTGAAAAATGGAATGACAATGCTTCTCTTGCTTATGGGAGAATGCAGTATCAAATTGAAACAGCAAGGAGGGATTCAGGTAAATAGGAAGCAAATTATCAAATTGGAAGTTTGCCAAGACACTGGAGTTACCAAACAGAGAGATGAAAATATAAATCAATATACTTATTATATGTTATATCCCACCTAGAATAATAGAATTGTAGTGTTGGGAGGGATCTCGAGGGACATCTGGTTGAACGCCCTGCAATTCAGGAATCTCACCTAGAGCATACATGACAAATGACCATACAACCTCTGCTACAAAACCTCCAAGGAAGAAGAGTCCACCACCTCTTGGTTGAGTGTGTTCCACTATCAAACAGCTGTTGCTATAAGAAATGTCTTCCTGATGTTTAGTCTGAATCTCCTTTCTTGTAACCAATACAAAGTGGGCTGTTACCAAAAATATAAAGTATGGTTTACCTTAGAAATGGAGCTGAAAGACCTAGTCGGTGCTTCAGTTTAAATTTATTTAATGGTTCTAGGTCCACCAAGCTTTTACCTATTCAGACTTGGCATATCTGACCTCTTGTCATACATATTTGGCACCATCATCAGTTAGATGCCACATCGTCTCAGTGGTTCCCTATAGCTGCCCTCATTTGTCCTTTGTCCATTAGTATTTGACCCCCCAGACCCTCCATTATGATAATCCAGAACAGTTCTACTACTTCTCCATTCTGACACTAATAGACGGTGACAAGAACGGAGTGGCAATTTGCAAGCTGCTCTTTAAGCCATTATGCAAGGTTCATCAAACAGCTTCTTTGTAATGGTTCACTTGGAGTCCTGTTTCCAAACAGCTTGAGCTGTAACTTTGACTTAAAATCACTTTCCCCTCCATTGTGAACGAGTTGCCAAATTAATGATAAGCTGGTTGGGTGGCCATTGAGAAGGGTATATGGACCTCATGCAAGGGTAACTTGAGGGCATGTATCTATCTTTCGTAGACAGCCCATTCCAACACAGTTCAGCTAATCACAGGTCATTTTAAGAAAGCAGACTGTTACCAGAAAGCCAGAATCTTAGTTTGTGCTCTGCTACAAATAACTGAATAAAGCAAGAAGAACCAGCCCATTCTGGGGGTTTATGGTAAATCCTGGTTGAATAAGGTGTCACTGTTCAGATGATGTTGGACTCTCGTTATCTCTGAGGCTATGCTGGCTAGGACAGAGGGAGTTTGAGTCCATCAACATCTGGAGAGCCACAGCTTCCCCATGCCTGTTCTACCGCCTTTGCACAGGTTCGGTGAGTTTCCACCTTGTCATGGAATTAAGCAACTACAACAGAAAATGGCTACCCAAACTAAGCACTAACCAAGTATATTTGACACAATGAGATTTGAGCCCATCAGCATAGCAGTAAATTAACATCTACACTAATTCCTGTATTCTTTCCATCAGAAAGTTGTTCAGGGAGCGTAAATGTCAGCTCAAGAAATTCCACTTTCTTTAGCAACATTTTCATTTAGGGTTGTAAAAATTCCCCAAAGGCAAAATGGCAGGATGCTTCCCCTCCACTCCCCTTGTTGGAAGTTCCCTGCTGACTTGAAGTAGACCAGTCCTGCAATGATCTCCCTGCTGAGAAGCCTATCAGAAACCCATTGATTTCAGCAGTGTATCACACAGAGCTCATTACAGGCGAGGGTCTCTGGATTTTGGAATGCATATATCATAAAATGCCACACAAACAGGGTTGTTTTACTGCTCGGTTGTGCAAAAGAGCAAAAATGAGAGTGGTTGCATTTACTCAGCCTACTTCTTCACTCAGTGTACTTTGTATTTTCCGTGTTGTTCCTGGAACAAAAAGATCCAAAGCATATCCCTTGCCACATTGTGGATTAAAAACGTACCACGAAGGAGAAAGAAATGCTTGCTTACACACACCACCAAACTGGTGTGGAACTGGGTATCAAAACCAGTCTTTTCACTGAAGTCTTTGGCGCAACTCCCAAGTCCCAACACTCTGCAGCAACTAAGTCTATGCGCATGTCACTGAAACAATGGCATATGCTCCTTGTCTACCTCAACCTCCATCCATTTCCCTCCTCTCTCTCTGTTGCAGGAGTGGGTAATCTGTGGCCCTCCAGATGTTGTTGGACTCCATCCCTGTCCATTGGCCCTACTTACTGGGAGTGATGGGAGATGGAGTTCAGCCCCAGGTTCTCCACTTCAGCTCAGTTGTCTCCATTGTGTCTATTTCTAGACTGTCAACTTTTCTATTCCAGCCGGCATTCAACATTTTATGGCTCCTAGAAAGAACTGAGGATGTATAGTCCTTTGGAGCTGGGCCACTCCCCACTTTTTCTTTTAATTTACAAAGTTACCTACTTTTGCATATCTAGTGAGTCCACTGTGTATGTAGAAATGTTTGCAGGTTTTGCTTCCAAACTGTAATTTGGAATTAAATTAAGAAGCACCATTCCTCATTTTAGAAAGATAACTCCCCACTCCAACTTCGGAGAAAAACAGATCCACAGGTTTCTTTCAGCCCTCATCAGGGAGAAGTCCTTGGGTCTCCAACCACTTTCACCACCACACCCTCACTGACCTTAACACCAAAGAAGGTCTGCGAATTAGGAAGCAGTCTCTCAGATATTCACAACCTAAAATGTTTCAGGCTGCAAACACTAGCAGGAGCACCTTGAACTGGGCCTGGAAGTGAACTGGCAGCCAATGAAGCTGTTTTAGAACAAGGGTTCTAAAACAAGGAAAAGATGGTGCTTAAGGCCCTCAGAATTCAGTCCCTGTTCCCAGATTCAGTGCCAAGTAAAAATAATAATAAATCTGTATGAACTTCAGTGTACAGCAGCATCTCATCAGTTTATAAAGAAAACAAAAATAAAGTAAAGAGAAGTGTGCTTTTTGTGCTGGCTTCCAGTGTGTTAGTCCCCACCCACCCCCGCCCTACAAAATATGAAATACTTTGGAGTCTGAGGCTTACACTGATTCTGCTTTGGGGTCAGCACTGCTTCAGTAACTCAGCCTTAACAACCCTGCTCAGCCCATACGTGTGCAAATCAGCAATTTTTCCTCAAAGGAAAAAAACATTTTCAAACCTGACTTCAACTTATCACCATTCAGTAAAAAAAAATGGGGGAAGGAGGTAGGGAGAAGAAAAGAAAAGAGTTGTATATATTTTTTTAGGATATCATTCCTTAATTAAAAAGTAGCAACTTTGCTAAATGTTTTAGCATGTTTGGCATAATGGATAATCCAATTCTGATGTACAGCCTGAATTTATTTGGTTAAACTCTAACGGAAATGTGTGTGTGTGTGTGTGTGTGTGTGTGTGATTTTCTCCCTTTCCCCTACTAATGGTAGTATGCGTTAGAATGTTTTTATCCAAAAATACTTCTTGTTTATATCTAGCACCTGTTATTGTCAATCATTCTGTTGTCACCAGAACCTTGTAATATAAAATCCAGAGAACGGGAGCTCGGTTATCCTATTCACTGTGCAGAACTATTTGACAAGAAAGGGATGGATCTATCTAATCTTTAGCAAAAGGGAAGCTGCTGCAACAGGGTAACTTTTTATGAGTCCAGTGGAGAAGCGGAGCATAACAGGATGTAGGAGAGCAGCTTTTGCGTATGTTTAAGAAGTACCATTCCTCATTTTAGAAAGATAACTCCCCACTCCAAAAAAAGATCTACATATACCAGGTTTCTTTCAGCCCTCATCAGGGAGAAATCCTTGGGTCTCCAACCACTTTCACCTCCACACCAAATGTCTGAGGGTAGCAGAACTACCAAGATAGCTTCCTCTGCTGACCTTAATACCAGAGAAGGTCTGCAAATTCGGAAGCGGTCTCTCAGATATTCACAACCTAAGATGTTTCAGGCTGCAAACACTAGCAGGAGCACCTTGAACTGGGCCTGGAAATGAACTGGCAGCCAATGAAGCTGTTTTAGAACAAGGGTGGCATGAGTTATAAAGGCAACCCCACGCAGTAATCTGGCTGCTACATTTTGAACCATCTGAGTTTTCTGAGCAGTTTGCAAGGACTGCTCCACATGGAGTGCATTATAATAATCCAACCTGAAAGTCATCAGAGCAATGGAGTACAGTGACCAAGTCATCACGGCCTCAAAGGGGCGCTAGCTCGTGAACCAACCAGAAATGACAGTAGGCATTCCTAGCCAATGAGACTCAATTGACAATGTTGGGATTGCACTCCTTCCAGGGGAGTACAACCCCATCCAGAACTGTCTTCCCACATTCTGGGCTCCAGTACAGATGCACGAGCAGATCAGTAGCAGCTAAATACAAGTGTTTTATCACATGTCTGAACCTGATGCATAGTGAAATTCTCCGCTTAATTTGGCAGGAGATGACAAGCTTTCTCAAAAGTTCTGCCATCTAGCATATGCTCCCCCCAGATAGGACTTGTTCCTTTCCCTGTGGCAGGGAAAGGTGTATATGAATAGCACAATATATGTGAGTATTTGTCAGGTGACTGCTTGTATTCCCCTCCTGCCCATCATTCTCTCACATTTCCTTTAACTGACTATGAGATAACTCCAGTGCAATGGAGGATGGGCACGCATGTATTGGCTTTTACGAAAGCCAATTGCTTGGGTTTCCCTGATTACAAGTACTGATCCTGCCTTGGAATATAATGTGGGTCCTTTTCAGTGTCCTCCAGAACCCTTCTGTTCCATACATGGCACTGTATCAACAGATATATAGTGTCCAGATCAAGGAAAGTAATAAATAGTACCACTCTATTCTGCCTGGGTCCGACCACATCTGGAATACTGTGTCCAGGTCTGGGCAGCACAATTTGAAAAGGATGTTGACAAGCTGGAATGTGTGCAGAGGAGGGCTGCTAGGATGATGTAGGGTTTAAAAGCCAAGCCTTATGAGGAACAGTTGAAGGAGCTGGGTATGTTTAGCCTAGAAAATAGGAGACTGTGAGGAGATATGCTATCTAAAGGGTTTTCACATGGAAGGTGGAGCAAGTTTGTTTTCTCCTGCTCTGGAATGTAGGACTCAAGCCAATGGCTTCAAGTTACAAGAAAGGAGATTTAAACTAAACATACGGAAAAATTTTCTGACAGTAAGAACTATTGGAGAGTGGAACAGTCTCCCTCAGGAGGTTGTGGACTCTCCTTCCTTGGATGTTTTTAAGCAGAGGTTGGATGCCCATCTGTCATGGATGATTTAGCTGAGATTCCTGCATTGCAGGGAGTTGGACTAGATGATCCTTGGCTCCCTTCCAAATCTAAGATTCTATGATTCATAGCACAACCATAGTAAGATGCTATGCAAAATCCTGGTTTGGGTACAATAATTAACACAAGAGTAAACATTTTCATGACTGCAGGCAGTGTCTTGGTCATACCCGTACCCTTGTGACAATGATACTAAAACAGTCAAAGATTGACAAGCAGATAAATTTCAGGGCATTCTGGGGTCAGTGCATGGAGGCATAATTGATTCTTGACTACCCTCAGTCAAGGATGTCCTGGTATTTTGATGTATGTTAAGCAGTTATAAATACACATTTTAATTAAAGTCATTTATGATATGACTCATCTGTTCTTTAAAAGTAATTACAACAATACAGATACGGAACAAGTCTCCAGTGTGGGGTAGTTGTGGTGTTGTAAAGCTGTGATGTGCTGTTGCATGTATATTTGTTCCAGTATTTTTTTTTTGAAAATGAAAAGCAGCTGCCAGAGGCTACATTTTTCGTGAAAGATTGGTGGGTAGAGAAGAGGTGTTTAACTCTATGCCCTATGGCTTATTTCATATTGCATGGGGGGAGACAGGGGAATTGCATTTTTTCTCCTCTTGGGGAGAAAAGGATCCTGGGAGTGGGATATGATTTTGAGCAGAAAAATAGCTTGGGTGTAATTAAGCGAAACCTCCTCCCCAGTTGTTGGTCTTCCACTGAAGACTGAAGTATCTCCTGACTATGTTTCATTACAAAGAACGACATGCAACTGAGTATCACATGTAGTTTGGCATTGAAATTGCTCTCCTAGGCAGATTCTCAAATCTGTTTCTGTTTCTCCCCTTCTAAGTTTATATTCAGTGAGAGCATGATGACATGAGGGGAGTAGAAAGAAGGCAAAGACACACAGTTTTCCTTAAAAAAGGAGAAGTTGGCTACCCTTTGACTAGAGTTTTGTGGGGATGATTAGGGAGGCAGGAGAGGATATATTATTTAATGATATCCTTCCTAACTTGCGCTAGCAAGTTCCATATCTAGCAGAGTTCCAAACATCCCACTTTTTAAATTACGCAGTAATCAGGTTGTTGCTGACTCATCTGAGTCTTACTATTAAAGATTCCTTCCTGGTAAAATCCCTTCTAATCCTTCTTAAAAAGAATAAACACAAGAATTTGATTAACGTTAATATAAAAGTAGTTTACTCACAGATTCATTCAGGTTCACAGACATATCCCTGAAGGCAGGCTTAGGTTACATAACAACTAGAACTATTCCATAAAGAAGTTAGTCCCAAGTGACTGTGACTAAGCAGTCACTTTTCCAAAGACACAGCAACGTACAAAATGGAGAACACTCACACGGATCAGAACGTGGAGGCCGTGTGCTCCTCCATGCTAGTACAACAGACCACACCCTCTTCAAGTCACATGTAGTGGAAATCTGTCCCAGCTCAGGAGGAAACAGGAAGTCTTCTCTTGAGTGGTACAAAACATCCCCTATGTCCAGTGTAGCAATGTTATACTTGATTGCAGTTTTACATCCCGCAGGTTTGACAGTGAATCCCCTCCTGACATCTTTTGCTGCAGACTTGGGAACTGACACTCCTCTAGATTTGACTTGGATAGCTCAGTGTACTCTTCTTGCCCAGCCTGGCGCCGTCCAGATGTTTTGAGCTTTAATTCCTATCATCCCTGACCACCGGTCATGCTGGCTGGGACTGATGGGAGTTGGAGTCAAACATCTGGAAGGCACCAGGTTTTCGGACGACTGCCTTGGTCAAGGCTAAATGACAATTGCAGGCATTGTTGGTGAAAATACTTTATTGTTGTGGGAGGCCTATCAAATGACCGCACAGCACTGCTTTTTAAACAAAGGCATTCCAAAGTTTGGTCTCCTGTTACCTTTGTCTTCCTCCTCCCTCTGTCTCTTCCCTTTACCCCATTCTCTCTTTCTTAGGTTTCCCCAGATTGAAAACGATGTTTGCTCCTTATGGGGTATTGATTGTGCATTATCAGTTGAGCTCACACACCGACAATTACATGTAGTGCCAAGGTAGCTGTGACAATGAAGGCCGGTTACCATGGCAGTGAAAGGGGCCTTTGCCGCCACCAGTTGCCTGCTCTATAGCGATAATCGGGCTGCTCATTTCATTTTAATTGAAATTTGAAATCATATTCTCTAGGATGAAGCAAATGGACTTTTTCTCTCCCTATTTTTATTTTATGCCCCCAAAAGAGAGAGAGTATGGTACAATAAGGAGAGATTTGCAGAAAAATATTAACTTGCTGATGGACCCTTTTCAAGCTGTCGCTCAGTCAACACTGAAGAACCAGGGCTGGTGCAAAGACATCTGTGGAAGTTTCCCCCCACCTCCAATACTTTTCTCATTATATTCCTAATTGATTCCTATAGAGATTTAATTTGCTCCACCCTGCTCAGCCCTGGATGTCAGCTGATTCAGCATGTTAGGTGTTTTTGTACTGCATGTAACAAGTGGAAAGCAAGGGGCACATTCCTATTCGAAGAGTTCTGTAAACACAATCAGGTTTATTTGAACGGGCTGAATCCTGGCGAAGAAGCAGCTGTACATAGTCTAGTGAGTCTCAACAGAGTTCTACTTATTTAAAACCCAGATTAATTTAACTCCTGGCACAGACACATTTGTCAAATCCGTTTTCTCAAAGTTTCTCATTTCCTCCCAAGCTTTGGGGCATTTAGCCACATTTCTACATCAGTTTCAAAGTCCTCACAAGTTTTGCCATCACCACAGTGCCCATTTTCCCCAATATACCCTTTTCATGTGACATAAATATTTGCGCAAGCAACTTCCTCAAATATATTGCGCACTTTATTTGGCTAGTTGGAGAAATGCAATGCAAAATTCAAAGAAATGTGAATGTCATAGGAGAGCTGCATTTCTGTCTATGTGTTGTTTTGGGAAGCGTGAATTGGGTAGCGAAATATGAGATGTAAAACTATTGGAACAAGCAAAATGAATAGGAAGCCACAGTGGTCAGAGAAGACAGGTTTGTTTATGAATGCAGAAAGGGAGGTAGCAATAAAATGGATGTGGTGGGTATTTTGCAATGACAAAAGCTGGCTGCTGCACTTATTCTAGGAGTGATATAACTGAAGGTTGTAGATGGTTAGGATTTGATTCATTTCATCAAGAGAGTTGGTTTCAACAATCAAAAGCAATTCCATGCTTTGATGGGAAATTGTTTCATGTCTCGCTATTGCCATCGGTAAGCTAGTTTAAAATTCTTAAAATTCAGCTCCAGAAAGTATCTGGAACCTCTGGAATTTCTGCTATTCCACACAAGTTATCATTACAGCAATCTGCAGGTGTGTTATTTTTCTTTTCTATTTTTATGGCCAAGGTAACGAAAAAGCTGGATGCAGCAACACCTTAACTCTGTATAAGGCAGTTTTCTGTATACTGAGAGAGGGCTCTGCAGTTTAGCCTTAGAGAACATGCTTTGAATGCAGAGAATCCCAGGATTCACTCTCTAGGTAGGACTGGAAAAGACAACCTGTTTGAAGCCCTGCAGAGCTGCTGCCAATCGTGGTCAACAGCACTGAGCTACGTAGACCAATGGCCTAAGTATAAAGCAGTGTGCCCTATGTTCTTTATTTCAAACCACTTCCAGGGTGAAGTCTTAAGTCAGTGATAGAGCATGTACCTTAGCATGCAGAAAATTCCAGGATCAATTCCAGTTAAAATAATTTAGTTAGCAAAGCTGGGAAAGACCCTTCACCTGACAGCTGGGAAAGCTGCTGTTAGAACAGGCAGTACTGGACTGGAAAAGCCTATGGTTCACCCATCAGTATAGGGGAAAGTCATTGCTCTGTGTAAGTCAGCTTTCTAGGCTTTTGTAACTATGCTCCAATGGGTGTAAGGCAGGTTCATATGTTCAGAAGCATTAGGGATGGGCTTCAAACATGGTGATATAAACTTAAGAGACATCTATCCCACAGATTTTAAGAGGTTTCAGTCCCTCTCTTCTCAGGGAAATCTGGGAGGTGTAGTTTTTAGTAGGATTGGAAGTGCTCAACAATATCAACAAACTACAGTTTATTGGTATTTGCTGGGGGAGCTGCTGAGAGTTTAACAGGTGTTAAACAAAATAAAGCTTGCAATGTAAGATATGCCGAATAGTAGGTTAAACATAGGGATGTGGGTGGCGCTGTGGGTTAAACCACAGAGCCTAGGGCTTGCTGATCAGAAGGTTGGTGGTTTGAATCCCCACGACAGGGTGAGCTCCCGTTGCTCGGTCCCTGCTCCTGCCAACCTAGCAGTTCGAAAGCACATCCAAGTGCAAGTAGATAAATAGGTACCGCTCTGGCAGGAAGGTAAACTGCATTTCCGTGTGCTGCTCTGGTGAACCAGAAGCGGCTTAGTCATGCTGGCCACATGACCCGGAAGCTGTACACCGGCTCCCTCGGCCAATAAAGCGAGATGAGCATTGCTACCCCAGAGTCGGTCACAACTGGACCTAATGGTCAGGGGTCCCTTTACCTTTACCTTTACCTTTAGGTTAAACATGGTTGTGGCAGGGTGGGGGGAAGCCCAAGTCTGGATGGTCATTTCAGAACTCTAATCAGCTCCTTTGCTCTCTGGTGTCATCAAAGGCTCTTCCCCATCCTGCATTAATTGTCTAAGGATGAGCAATAAAAAAGAGTGAAGGAAGTCCTATATTTGCCTCTTGGCTTTGCAAGGGTAGAAAAGGGAACAGCACACAATCAGTGTAGGAAGACACGTCTTACCAGCAATTTAGAGCCTTGAAAACCCATCAGGACTGTAGTGTCATTTTGTGATCTTTAGTATTTTATCTTTCCTGCTTCATCTGGTATCATTTTATCGTACAGTGTACACCATACCATTCGACTACTAAAGTACATCAGTAGATCAGCTGAATCCCTGCAGGGAAAGAGAAACTCTATTTCTTTAGACTCCTAAAAATCAGAAAGTTCACTCCTTTTGTGATATGCCCATGACACTCCATGTAGCCTGATCCCGGAATAGATCTCAGCCAATGGCTTCATAGGTAAGGCTTTCTATGAATTCTGGTTATAATCTGTGAGATCAAACACTACTGTGCTGATTACTCTCAGCACTATTTCCCAAATACCCCCAAAGCCTTTTTGTGTATGTGTGCTTGTCTGCTGGCAGCCATAGACTCAATCTACTACTACTTTAGCAAAAGAACACCAGTTGAAAACAAATAAATATTGCTACTCCAGAACGATTTCTTTGTTTTTGAGTGGGTATTCTTCTTCCCACTGACAGTGGCCTTGCCACAGATTACATGACAGTATTGCTGAGGGCAAGCAAAACTAACTGAGAATGAGGCAATGCCTATTCAGCAATGCCTATTGTATAGCCAATTCAGGTTGACTGCAGGACAGCAGCATTGTGATAGGACAAAGATGACCACATGGCAGTTTCCTGGCAGGCCAGTCATTGCTGCTTGCCAGGAGCGCAAGGGTCAAGGCATCAAGGAAGTCAGTGCTGTGCAAATGCACCTGTCAAGCCAATTCAGTGTTCCTGTTGTTGAGTTTGCACCATGCCAGCTTCCTTTCCCAGTAAGTGACCATGATCAACCTCCTGAAATGCTAGAATAGTGACTTTGCCCCACCCAGCAAGCTGCTTCCAGACACTATGTCATGACTTTCTTGCTCCTTAAGTTAATGAAAACATGTGGACTGAATAATTTGGTGCAGCACTAAACTATATACATACATATACTACTTACATGAGCATTCGGCTCTGGGGTTCTGCATGCAAAGGCAAAATTATTCAAAGTTAGGAATCCCAGAATTGCCTCCCCACCACCACCACCCAACAAGTTGGAGGGCTGTTTACCAGGGGCTGGGAAGGTTGTGAAAGGGCCCTGAGACCTTGCCAGGGCCCTCCCAGTACCTTTGCAGACCCCAGTAAGCAAGGAGGCACCCTTCTTGCCGGCCTTTGTGACACTTCCAGAGCCCTCACGCCTCCTTCCCAAAGGCCAGCAAGGAAGGCTCTGCCATGCTTACTGGGCTTTGGGAAGGCAACACAAGGGCTGTGGGCCAGAGCCCTCACACCTTCATCCCAAAGCCCAGAAAGAGAAGAAAACCCGCCAGGTGTGTGGATGAGGAAAATAAATACTTTGAGTGGAGAACGACAGGTTTCCCTGGCTCTCCATTTATTTATCGCCCAGTACAGTAAGTCCACTTACTGTACTGGGCATGATTCAACAAACAAATCCTGTCAGCAGAAGCTCTGTGCAGCCCTGTAACAATGTAACATTGAATCCCATTGTGATTGTCTACCTGTCTGAAATGGTACAGTTCGTTCTGCTACCTCATTCCCAGTTCATTCTGCTGCATCTGTTGACCAGGCCACAGAGGTAAGATTTGGACAGATCTTACCTGTTCAAATGCACACACCTGTATTCCATACTAACCCCCCCCACACACACACCATCCCAGCTTCTGATTGGATACTGGAATGTCCCGCCTTTTGATCCGGCACTTGGGCAGGAGTCAGCTTGCACCAGAGTGGCCAACCAAAACATGAGCGTCCTGAGTTGGAGCCCCCAGATATTGGAATGTATGGTATTCAGAAGGGTCTTTTGAATAGTAAAATCTCTGTTTTACAGCCTAAGTATCAAATTAGTTTATTCAGTTCAGAGAAGGAAAAGAGCCTCTACACTACAGAGTTACTCTTCCAGATTCCTTGCTGCCAATCCACTGCAGACTGTCTATAGTGACACAGTGGTATACGAGGGAGTTTCCACTAAGTCATTCCCACAATTCCCCACAGCATGAAATGTTTTATTACCAGGATCATTACGAGCTCACAGCACTCGCGCCCGTCCTGCAGAGTCCCATTAGCTTCTCTCATGTTGGCCTGAATTTTCCACTGGGTCTCCCATCCCAAGACTGGCCAGGCATTACCTTGCTTACCTGATCGAATCTGATACATTCACAGCTTGATGTGTTATGGCTGCAGGCCTATCTGTTGTGGCTTGCATTGGAAACAGCTGCTTGAGAGGAGATCTAAGGCCCTAGAGGGTTTTTGAAGCCATTACCAACAGACGGGCTGAGATTAAAGAAACTAATAAGAAAAGGAAGGGGGGTGAGAATAAAACACGGCGTGTTCAAGGTGCATGTGCTGCATGATCGCAAATAAAGGATATACAAAATGTGAGGCTAATTTCAAAGCTATCCGTTGAATGGCAAATAGTTAAAGGATATAGTTTCCTCTTGCCAAGAGATTTAACTGCCTGGACTCTGTATCCGGGCATGTTACGGTTCCCCTTTGGGTGGCTCCTCAAAGACCAGCAGAGTTCTTAATTAAGTGTCAAAGAATTGATTAGCCGGCGCTCTTGCAGTTCAATCCCATTGATGAAACCATTTTTGTCAGGCCTGCTGATATAATTAGACCAAACAAGATGTGAAATCTTCAGCGTTTTGAACTGGAGTAATTATTTAATTTGTAATAAAGAAAAAAGAGGGGGGAGTTGGGGAAGGGTGGGGGAAGATGCAGAGGCAATAAAGAACCAGAGGAGTTGAAGGTGGGTGGAACCAGCTGAGAATAGGTGTGGTGGTGGTGTGGAGTCCATAAATAATTGTTCTTTTTCACCTTCCCGTCCTGTAGGGACTTGGGTTATTTGTGGGAAGCCTCCGTGCAGGTTTCATTGACTTGCTAATGGCTCAATTATTCTGAGATGAAATCTCATTGCCTTCACAAGGCATCCGACAAACCTGTCAGATTATACTGAACAGAAACAGGGAGCACTTTTGACAATTGTCTCCTCACCCTACAAAAAGCACCCCTCTTGCTGTCTTTTGAGATTCATTGACAGGAGGACATTTTCAGTTACAGTGGTACCTCGGGTTAAGTACTTAATTCGTTCCAGAGGTCTGTTCTTAACCTGAAACAGTTCTTAACCTGAAGCACCACTTTAGCTAATGGGGCCTCCTGCTGCTCCTGCACTGCCAGCAAAGTTCTTAACCCAAGGTACTATTTCTGAAGCAAAGTTCTTAACCCGAGGTACTATTTCTGGGGTAGCGAAGTCTGTAACCTGAAGCGCATGTAACCTGAAGTGTATGTAACCCGAAGTACCACTGTATTTGCTTTTTGAGGGGCAGCACTGCAGAGATTGTCCTTTTTATTTGCTTCATTTAACAAAAATTATATACCACTTCATTTTAAGGAAAACTCTGATTGGCTTACAAAAATACAAAATAAAGCATTAAAATTATATGTATATATGTGTATATGTATATGCATATGTATATATGTATATATTCAACGGTCCTTGACACACATTCAGACTGTTACATCTCCAGATTTGGGATCTTCTGTTTGTTTGTTTGCAGAAATGCATCATAACTTTAGGAGGTTTGAATTTCAAAAGCTAGCTCAAGTCTCCCCAAATCCCTTTTTCTGTAGTGATGAAGTTCTGTAGTGATGAAGAACCTTTTGTTTAGCCTTCCCATCAGATGAATGTGGAGCAAAGCAGTCCCTTTTCAAGGCTAGGCTGCCAGGTTTAGAAAGAAAGTCACCTGCATTAAGGAGGGGGCGAATATGTTGAAGTTTTGTCAAAGTGCTGGTGAACATTAACATTCATCTAAGACTTTTCAGTAGGAGGGCTCACCACAAAGTGCTGTATAATGAGGAATCAATCACTCCCCATTGTAAAGATAGCTGGAATAAAGAGGTCGCTTTTCTAATGCAAGGAAGGCCTCCTTTGTTTCTGGCCTAAGCATTTGCATGTTGAGATCATAATCAGTGATAAGTGTTGTGCTGTAGAGAAGATGTACAGCACAGATCCTAAAACACCCCCCACCCTCATCAAATTTTAAAACTGACCAGTGTTGTTTTTTCCCTCTGTTATTCTACCCTCTGGCTTGCTTCCCAGGTTTTATCCATATTTCATTGCTCTTAGCATTATTTATTATTTGTGTTACTCCACCAATGGACATGGCTTGACTGAGAAAGGGGAAAGGAAGGCAGACATTCTGCATAAGTGATTTCAAGACACATTCGCCAAGCTGAAAACAAATGACTTAAACTGTGGTGAAAATGTATTGAAAGCAAAATCACTTTCACCACAGTTCAGAATGTTGTCGGTCTTCACCCTAACATGAACACACACAAATACACAAAGGAGAAGCCCTGCAACCCAAGGAACTTCACAATCTACATTTTTTTGGATAGGAGATGGATGAGTATGTCAGTGTTGATTTCTCTCATTTTCTCTTTTTTCCAGTTGTAAGTTCAGCTTGCCCCACTTTCACATCAGCTTGTGATTTATTTATTTATTTTAAAGGCCTGAACAGCAACAAGAAGAAGAAAAAGGTTTATGGGTTTTGTGTCCCTTTCACCTAATGTATACATTCTTATACACAACATTGACCGATACCAACTTTTTGGCCAGCAATTTCTCCTTTTGCGTGCTATTTTCACTAGTGTACGCAATTTTGTGTACAGCTCCCCCCCCCACTATATACACGTTTATGTATTTGTTTCAGATTAGTTTTTCAGAGTACTGCAATTTTGCAATTTTGCATTTGCAATTTTGCATTCCTTAAAGAGCATTTTGCATTCCTTAAAGAGCAAACTGAACAAGTTTCTTCCCCATTTCCACATGGGAGACAACAGTGAGAGAAGTGGGGATGGGAACAGAGGGAGTGTCCAAGGTGTAATAGTGAAGCGATGTCAACAAATCCAGTTTTACATGCTTAGGCTTGGGGTGTGTTACAGTCTCAGAATGCAGTAAAGTTGCATGTGTTTGCGGTGCCTTTCACAGCTCTCCCCCCTCCAGCTATTCACATCAGTGTGACTTCATTAGTGTCATATTCATTTCCATTTGTGTACACACCAGGAAGTGTTGACAAGGTTGGGATGCAGCAGAATTGAGAGTCCATGGAAGAGTATCAGGTTTTTGTGTGGAAATTAAATCCCATTTTCCCAACAATGCTGGGATCCATGCTGTGCAATCTCATTTTGGTAGGCTGTGATTGTTAGATGTTAGCTGCACCCTTGTCAGTGCTGTTATGGAAATACCATCATTAGTAGCAAACTTTGTTGGGCTCCTTCCTCCTCCCCCTTCACATTATAGTTTCCTTTGGTGAATGCTAGAAGAAGATAAAACCAACAGTGTTGGAGACTGAACACAAGTTTCAGGCAAGTTACAGATGGCAGCAAGTTAGAACGACTTCCCTCATGCTGTTCTGACAGCAACACACTAGATTAGACAGATATCAGGAGCTGCCAAACACTTTCCAATCCCCACTGGTTCCCATGCTACCTGCAGTCTGAGAGATGTGACTAGCATGAGGAAGGAAGGTATGGAAGAGAACCACAAGAAGTCACATCAGAAGAGGAGGCCAAAACAACGAAGGCAGAAGATGCACATGTACTATTACGTTGTTGTCTTTATGAGGATATACGTTTGACTTTTATTACACCTGTTTTGCAAAAGTCCAGGAAAGAATCGGAATACCATAGTTTAAAACTACTGCTAGAGGATAAGAATCCCAAGACTACATTAAATGTAACTAAATTCTGTGCGTCTGCAATCAATCGCAGGAAGCAAGTGGTATCCCATAATGTTCAAACCCCTAAATGTTAATTACAGGGGACACGCTAACAATTAATTTTAATTTTTATATTTAAAGCCTTGTTATATTCATATTGTCCCCTGTATTTCAGATATTTTTTATGATCTGTGATATTGTGTGTGTTGATGCTGGTCTGTGACCGTATTAATAAATTCATTCATTCATTCATTCAAGGCAGAAGATGCTGAACAACAGCCACAAAGTTCACTGTGCAGCTAACAGAAAACAGTCATTTCTAGAGTTGGAAGAGAAATTCCTTTGGTCTGCATTTTGAAGCAAACCAACTCAATTCACTAGTGCTACACTTACATATGGATCAGAATGCAGCTGCCCGTTGGATTTCTGAATTTTCAGTGCATTTCTTTCTTTTTTAAAGCACACAAAAGTGTGTGTTTCAAGGAAAAAAGGAGTACAAAAAATCTGTAGTTTTAGGGGAAATGAGATGGAAAGCATACATTGTGCACAGACTATGTATAAAATTTGTGTTGTAATGAAAACTGTGTAGGGTAAGAATGTGCATTTTTCAGCCTGGAGGTGGGACAGACTGATGATTGAGTGAATGCAAAACTGACTAGGGAAGAGAAACAGGCTGATCCACACATCCTCCCCACTTTATATCTTCAGCATCAGAAGTAAACACACATACGATTAAATTGGTTTAGTTTTGGATAGTGGAAGGAGCTGAAGCTCACATAAATAACCTCTTAAAGTGGCAGGAGCCCTATGTTGTCCATGATAGCCTGTTTAAGGAGACAACAACTTAATGGCATATACATTTTTATTTAAAGTAACTGTAGCCAAGTAAAGTGCCATGTTTAAATAAAATATTGTGTACTTTATTTTTCCTTTCTATTTGGTTTGCTGTGCTGTTTTGACTTATGCTTAATCCTACCTACTTGTCAGAAAACTGAGGGAGCCTATAAATGACATTGAGATATATGGTGGCAGCGGTAAGAAAGTGTAAATGAAAATAAGCAATAGGGTGTAAGGAGTTGGGAATTTCCATCCTACCCTGTGTTCATTGCAATCAGCGCTGTTTCCTTTCTGCCACAGTTTAGCTTCTGCTAAAACATACATTGTGCATTTTGCTATCTGCTTTGGCCAAACAAATGTAATTAATTAAGTAATCAATTTCAACGCATTGCAGTGGAAGGGAAACGGCAAAAACAATGCAGAAAATAACAGAATTATTTAATTTAACAATAATTGCAAATATCATTCATATATGCTTCCATGATTTCCATTCCTCAGTCATACATGGAAATTATGGCAATGCCTACTCCTATTTCTATTTCTGGCAGAATTCCCCAACATCACTTCTTATAGCTTTAAAAGGTGTGTGAGGTACTACGGCCATACTACCCTGAACACGCTGGATCTTGTCTGACCTCGGAAGCTAAGCAGGGTCAGGCCTGGTTAGTACTTGGATGGGAAGGGATGCTTTTCATTAGGACCATTGCATCTATGGAAAAGGTTGAAACCTCCCCTCCCCATGCAGTCCTGATGAAAACCAGAGCTTCCCCAGAGCAGCTTTTAAGACTAAAAGAAAACAAGGATGCTTCATCACATCTACTTTGGCCCAAAATCTCCCACTCTGAGACTGGATCTAGATAAAATATGGATCTAGATAAAATGACAATACTGCTTGGATAGGTGTGCAGCTGGTTATTCAATCAATCGAAGGTGAGTAACTAGACCCACACAGTAGCTGCTCTGCATTATATAATGGGCCTATGGCTTTATTATATTTGCAAGCCTGCTGTGTCCAGACCAGGTCAGTTTACTTATCTCTTTAGGTTGCTGCTGGAGAATACATGTAATTTTTATAGACAGTTTTATTGTGGGGTAGCTAAATCATTGTACCCATGCATAAACTCCACCACCATGTAGTTTTCATTAAAAATTAGATTTCCTTCATTGTGTCATGTTTGTTGGCATCTTTCTGTCATGAGAGACAATGGAGTGCACCTCCAGGGGCAAAATCAAACTACGTACAGGTGTCATATACATAGAAGCTAATAAAGTACTTGCTAGTAAACCTGCAAAATTTAGTTTTATAACCAAGTATTGAACCCCTGTTCTTAATCTAAACATCAGTGCTTATCCTAAATTAGAAGCAGAGAGATATTTCGCATGGATTTTTTAAAAATTGTGGGGGTTTTTCTTGTTACTTTTTTGCTACTTTAAACTATAGTTGTAAAGTGCTGTATGGATAGATATTAATATAGATATTAATAAAATTATGAGGGACATCAGTGATACAAGAGTTTTAACAAGGCCAGCACAGAGTGCTTGGAAGCATTGATTCTAGCATGAGACATCTGTTAATAGCTTTAAGCACTTGATCTATACTTTTTACTAGTGTAAGCTGAGTGAAATTAACACCCAACACGTACTGCACAAAAGAGAGACTTGGGATTGTCTTTGCCATGAAGCTGAAGCTGGGAAGTTCATAGCACCATTCAGCCCTGATGGGATTTTAAGGACCTACACCCATGAGACCAAATGAGGAACCTATGCCAACCATTTTGCATTGCATAGATGATGCCGTCCTGCTAGGTTTGTAGCTTCCATGTGAAATCTGCTGACATGATGTAAAGCATCTATTCCCTTTCCAGCTTTACTGGTGTTAATGCATAAATATAAGGCATGCTCAAGCACACCATTTCTCCCTTCTCCCTCTCATCTTTTATGGTTTTCTTTCTAGAAGCTGAGTCGATTAAGCCTACATTTCCTCCACCTTTAATAGGCATGCAGAAGAGGGAATATCAGCAGATGTGGCTTTCATGGCAGAAATATAGGAGTCTAGTTCTGTTTTGTATCTGGCCAGCTTAGGGCTTAGTAAGAGTCTGTGGACAGTGTGTGTCCAAGACTCAGATGCAGAGTCCTTTCCATGTGCAGAAGGGAACAGGCAACTTCATCACCTCTGTAATTGATAGTGAAGACACAGTCTTTGACTTGACCAACCCTGGTATACATTCTAGAGCCTGGTTGTTGTTGTTCTGCCTTTGCCTAAGCAAGAGAGCAGTGCATTCTGCTTGCTGCACTTTAAGTTCCAGTTTCCAGCTCAGGCTACCATTTTTGGCAACCCAGAACTGTAGGGTCTAGATTTGGTTACAGCTGCCCATGGCTGCAGTCAGTGCCAGATTTACATATAAGCTAAACAAGCTATAGCTTAGGTCCCCACTCTCTTGGGCCCCCCCAAAAAAAAAAATTAAAGGAAAAAAACTGGATACTTCTTCTTAATTGTATTTCAGTTCAACAATTACTTTGATAAAATACATATTTTGTTATGTGCAAATGACTTTAGATACCTATTAGGTTCATAAATTACCATATAGCATATATTCAACACACAAAAAAACAGTGACAATTTGTTGTTGACAAAGGACAGCTGGACATATAAAGGGCCCCATTACCTTCAGTAGCTTAGGGCCTCATCAAACCTAAAACCGGCCCTGGCTGCAGTCCATCCTGAGAAAAAAAATTGGTCACTCCCTTTGCCGCTGGTTTCAAATGCAACCCAGCTTCCTTACAAAAAAACAAAAACAAACCACTAGAGTTTTATCCCATCTCCTTAGACCACTCAGAGCTATTGCCCTGAAATAACTCCTTTTGCTTGATGGAATTTGGATTTGGTCCAGTTAGAGAGACCTTGACAATGTCACTAACAACCCCTGTGCCATTTGCAGGTGCTTGCCTTGACCGCTGTAATTAATGAAGAGGAGTTGTTGACAGGCTTCATTAATAGGACATAAAGATGATGGAGGTATTCTGAGATCTGTGGGGGTGAAGGAGAAAGCATGTACCAAAGCAGAGGCAGTCAGGTCAATTTCATGTGTTTGGCTTCTGGTTGACTTGGGAATAGTTCATAGAAGACTGATTTGGATGAATAAATCTTCTAGTGCCAAACGGACTGTTTGCTAGAATTCTTATGCTGCAAAGCAGGAACATAAAAAGGGGAAAGCACAGTAGCCAGTCTCTTAAATGCTTTTGTTAATTATAGCCCATTCACCAGTTTTGTTTGAGCAGCAGAGTGACACCCAGTGGCTGCAGTTAATGCCTACACATTAGAGGATCCAATGGCAAATTAGGCAAAATTTACGATAAGATAAGATGACCTGAGAGCAGGATACCATCTGAGACTCATCTACTGTGATCATGTTAATGCAAACAATGTAACCTGTAGCCTCTAATATTTTGAGTTGTAATAATTGCTCTGAACAGTGACCATACCGCAGAGACCACAAGTTGACATTGCTTCTCAACATACAAACTGCATTGGCTAATTTTAGAACTGTGTGTGAGTGACGGTGATGGCTACCTTCCATCACAGAGTGCATTCCATCACACAGTTAGAAGAATAATCTTGGCCTTAAATTAAGAGTCTGTGTACTGGGAACAACCGTTGTCCTTTTAACCATGAAGTCTTTATTCTCCAACCATATTTCTGTAGTCTTAAGAGCTCAATGATTCTCAGAGCTCTGTCTGTTTCCATCATCACTCTTGCTGTTACATAATAAAAGGCCTACAGTTGGTTTGGCTAAACAATTCTAGACATCATTAAAACCTGGGGATACCGAAGCACCAGGGAGGAAATGAGCATATGCTTCTAAATTTTGTAGATTTTGGACCCACCAATACATATGCCCCGTATGTGACACAGGTTGTCCTCTGAAAGTTGGATTGCATCATCCCAACAGATACAACCACCAGAAAATTCTCCATAAGTACATGCTTACATTTACCTCCAATGATACAACACTGTGGCATTATGAGTCTGCCCTCAGATGGGCTCTGCTTGAAACATAGAATCATAGAATCATAGAGTTGGAAGAGACCACAAGGGCCATCGAGTCCAACCCCCTGCCAAGCAGGAAACACCATCAGAGCACTCCTGACATATGGTTGTCAAGCCTCTGCTTAAAGACCTCCAAAGAAGGAGACTCCACCACACTCCTTGGCAGCAAATTCCACTGTCGAACAGCTCTTACTGTCAGGAAGTTCTTCCTAATGTTTAGGTGGAATCTTCTTTCTTGTAGTTTGGATCCATTGCTCCGTATCCGCTTCTCTGGAGCAGCAGAAAACAACCTTTCTCCCTCCTCTATGTGACATCCTTTTATATATTTGAACATGGCTATCATATCACCCCTTAACCTCCTCTTCTCCAGGCTAAACATGCCCAGCTCCCTTAGCCGTTCCTCATAAGGCATCGTTTCCAGGCCTTTGACCATTTTGGTTGCCCTCCTCTGGACACGTTCCAGTTTGTCAATGTCCTTCTTGAACTGTGGTGCCCAGAACTGGACACAGTACTCCAGGTGAATCAGATGTCAGAAAACCACTCCAATGGCCTTGTGATGCCTGGTTGTTTTGTCACACTGAAAGCCCATCTGACAGAACTCAACATGTGCTGGTGACAGTCCCACAAAGCCTCAGTGTATGTTGATGGATCAGGAACTCCAGACAGAGTGTTTTCTAGCAGTAGCCCACCATGTGTTCACATGGCTGAGCCCTTGGGCTTGCATCCTTCTAGATACTGCAATATGCAATATCTGGATACTCATATGTAGGGTTGCAATCTCCTTCGAGCCACTCTCTCAATACATCTGATGGCGCTTTATGCAGAGAGTAAACATGCATGCCAATGCAACTTTTGACCTAGCCCTGAAGTGAGAATGGTTTGAGACACCCTGAGATTGCACAATATCAGCTTTCCCAAACCTATGTAATGCCCTCCAGATGTTCCCAGACTACAACTACCACCATCCCTGACAATTGGACATGCTGGCTGGGACTGATGGAAGCTGGAGTCCAGCAATATCTAGAGGGCAATGTGTGAGCTTCAAGCAGTTTCCACCCAGCCCAGCCCAGCTCCAATACCAGACAGAGAGAATTCTTGAAAGGAGCAGAGTGAAGCAAGACAGATGAGTTTCGTTCTCCACCTTCATGTGCTCCTTCTTTTGTGTAAAGAGTAGATCCCCACTCCTGCTCTATATATGTGTGAACACAGCAGATACACACATAAAATGTCTGATAAGTTCTATTTTGGCTCAAATTCCCATCCACCGCCAGATCAGTGTTGTCATGCAAAGGTATTCAAGTTTGGGGTGTTTTTCTTTTATGTTAGTCCATCTCCTAGGTTTTGGTAAAGGTGCCATTTTGATTAATCGTATATTATCACTGCATGATTTACAATTACCGCTTCTCTAAAAACCCCACTATGACCCTCCATAATGGGTGGTCCTCCCAGTTTCCAGAGGCAGAAGACTTTCCTGTTCAGCACATGATGTTGTATAAATATTTTCTATCATGGCCTTTACAGTATTCACCACACTGGGAAAAGTAGTGTCAGAAATTGCATAAAAGCAGAAATTGCTTAGAAATAGTTCTAGCAAGGAAGGAGGGAAAAAACACTTTTGGAATACTTTGCTTTTAGCTTCCAAACCTTTGGGAGATCTAAGCATAAAGCATCTGCCTCTTTTTTGTTGATGGCTCTCATTTAAAGCATGTTGGCTATGTGTGTCGGTAGCTATGAAATTGAGTCTCTTCTTTTTTGCATTTACTGTCATTGCCAAGACTGGTAATTAATCACGAC
The DNA here is from genome assembly GCF_964234715.1 of Podarcis melisellensis. Taxonomy (NCBI): domain Eukaryota; kingdom Metazoa; phylum Chordata; class Lepidosauria; order Squamata; family Lacertidae; genus Podarcis; species Podarcis melisellensis. The sequence goes on along the minus strand of NC_138528.1, from coordinate 28,054,565 downwards.
CGCACAGTGGCTAGCTCTCTTATTTCCCCTTCCCCCTTTTCAGAGTGAGTAATGAAGAATGATGTCTTCACTTTTTCACCTCCACATCTCCTGGGCACCGAGCGCTCAAGCTGGTTCCTTTAACAAGGAACCTGCACTGGGGAGAATGCTCTGCAGATGACAAATGTGGCCTTGGAGTTTGCCAAGTGTGAGGTTGGCTTTGTGACACTTCTCTATTTGTCGCCATCAATCTTCCTCTGTCAGGCGGGCCTTTTTGGTCCCGTTGTTGTTGCTGCTGGTTTTTCTTCCTCTTTCCCTTTTCATTATGTTCTACCTATACACGGACTGTTTAGAGGCTGTTCTTGTGGAGGGCATTAGGAAAGAGAGGTCCATAGCAATGGTGAATGGGGGCCGTATTGTATAGGTTTATAATGATGAAAATAGCAGGAGAAGTGGGTGTGAATTTGCATTTTTGCCATTTCCTGTTCGCCCCTCTGTACAAATTGGTGTTTCACCTCTGTTCATAACTAGTTTTAATTTTGCTAAGGCTAGAGGACTGGGCTGATATCAGCTGTGAAACAATCTTGCTAAAATGCAGAAATTGTTGCTCTCACACTCTGAAGCTTGCACACCTGCCAAATAACATCCGTTAGATCAGCCTTAGGGCTTCTGAGGGCAAAGGTGCAGCAAGGGCAGGTATCCTAATTGCTCGGTTTTGTGAGTAGACCTGACCTGACCTGGAAGCTTCCACAGAGGTAATAGCAGGGTAGGAAAACCTTTTACAACTTAGGAGCCACATTCTCTTCTGGATAATCTTCTGAGGGCCACATGCCAGTGCTGGGCAGGGCAAAAAGGTAAAGGTGGCAGAGCAGCAAATTAAAATTTGGTTTGTACATTAGGCTGGTTACACACCTGTGTATCCTCCAGCAAGCCAGGTGAAAACACTTGAGATGCAAAGCAAGGCTATTATGCAGTGTGGCTTGGGGACAGATCCTAGGGTTAGAGAGGCCCAGAGAAGCATTCAACCCCCATGCTTGAGATTCCCAACCCCTGGGTTAAGAAGCATCGCCTGGCGCATTATGGCCAATTGGTGCAAGAAGGCTTCACTGGTGTGGCTGGTCTCCTGGGAGTCCTCTCCTTTGGCTGGAGTAGAATGGTGGTTTAGGTGGTAATACATTGTCTTAATACCCCATTGGTCTCCCCCATGTCAAAGCCTATCTGCTTGTTTGAATCCTGAGAGACAGCCATGGCTCCATCAGTTTCTACTGTGCATATATTTAGCATCTGTTTGACAATATGTAAAATAATCAAGCATCCAAAAGCAGGCATTTCTCTTCTTATCTACCCCCCTTACAAGCCACAAAAAAGCATATGGCACAATACAGTAAGACTGAAGTAGGTGCCAGAACATGGAGGCTAGGCACATCTCAGGACAATCTGTTACTTTTCTGTGTGCATTGAAGGCATCCTTTGTTTTCCCACTCTCCTTGGGGAATTAGGCAATGGTGTGCTGCTCTGCAAGAACAAATTAAGCATGTACTTAAGTAGGGAGGGGGCTGAGTTAGCTGTGTAAAACTGAGCCAGGAGAGGGGCTGTTTGGACCGAGCCATGTATTCAAAGGGTGGCATAAGAAGGAAGTATCAGAAACTTATGGCATAGAAACGTTAGCCAGACTGTGAAAAGGAGATCTAAAGCAAACTATGCAATCTCCTTAGGGGAGCGATAGAATTCCTGGAGATGGTAAGCTTTTGCAGCTGAACTTGCTGTAACCTTCCAACAGTTTGACTTCACCCCCAAAGGCACACTTCTCCATTGTCTCCTGAGACAGATGGATGCCAACCAACCAGTTCCATAAGTCCAGTGCTTTTTTCTAGGGTTACTCAAGGGCACACTGTACCAGCACCGTGTTTTTCTAAGAAAAGCCCTGCATAAGTACATTGTAGAGAAACAGCCAAGCATCCTATGGCAAAGACTAGCAATTTTATCATAGCTTAACCTTTACTGTCGGACTGTCTCACTAGAGTGGTGCATGCTCTGGTTATCTCCCGCTTGGACTACTGCAATGCACTCTATGTGGGGCTACCTTTGAAGGTGACTCGGAAACTACAACTAATCCAGAATGCGGCAGCTAGACTGGTGACTGGGAGCGGCCGCCGAGACCATATAACACCGGTCTTGAAAGACCTACATTGGCTCCCAGTATGTTTCCGAGCACAATTCAAAGTGTTGGTGCTGACCTTTAAAGCCCTAAACGGCCTCGGTCCAGTATACCTGAAGGAGCATCTCCACCCCCATCATTCTGCCTGGACACTGAGGTCCAGCGCCGAGGGCCTTCTGGCGGTTCCCTCATTGCGAGAAGCAAAGCTACAGGGAACCAGGCAGAGGGCCTTCTCGGTAGTGGCGCCCGCCCTGTGGAACGCCCTCCCATCAGATGTCAAAGAGATAAAGAATTACCTGACATTCAGAAGACATCTTAAGGCAGCCCTGTTCAGGGAAGTTTTTAATGTGTGATATTTTACTGTATTTTTGGTTTTTATGGAAGCCGCCCAGAGTGGCTGGGGAGGCCCAGCCAGATGGGCGGGGTATAAATAATAAATTATTATTATTATTATTATTATTATTATTATTATTATTATTATTATTCAATTAAGCCTAAGCAGTTAATTGCTTTCAGGCAACACACAAGTCCTCTTCTCATATACAGAGACGAAGAGAGTAGAAAGGGGCTTGGGGCCATGTGTCCTTGAAGTTGCACTCCACCTGCTGCCCCCATCATTGTCATCACCATGTTCAGTATTTTGTCTGCAGCAGGAAGGCTTCACTATGCAGAGAGGCTCCCTGCAGGAATTAGAACCTATGTACTTATGTATGTGAAAGGCAGTATGTAAGTTTTCCAATTCATAATTAAATATAGCACTGAAATTACAAAGCAGCTGGAACTTTGTGCCGCGATAGTACTTGGGACAGATATTAACAGAGGCATAGGCAAACTCTGGCCCTCCAGGTGTTTGGGACTACAATTCCCATCATCCCTAGCTAACAGGACCAGTGGTCAAGGATGATGGGAACGGTAGTCCCAAACATCTGGAGGGACGGAGTTTGCCTATGCCTGTATTAACAGCAGCCTAGTGGATCTGAGAATGTTAGCTGTGTTTCAGATGATATCAGAAGCAAGAAAAGATAAAATGTGTAGTACTAGTTAGGGCATTTACTGTCTATTTGTGTGCACTGCTATGCATCTCTGTGTAAATCGGGGGTGGCTAGCCTATGGTCAGAGGTGATGGGAGCTGTACTTCAACAACATAGAGAGGGCACCACATTGGTTACCCCTGTTCTAACTATTCATATTAGTAGCACTGAAGTGCAGCATAGAGCAGGCCACCTGGCAAGTTGTCACAGTGGCATACAGAGTAAGCAACCTAGATTTAGCTCCCAGAGTCCCTGGTTTGAGACCTCTGCTATCTGAACAACCACTTAGCAAGTGTGGCATTGAGGAGGCCTGGATTTAAGTTCCAAGTTGCAGACTGACTGGGTGACCTTCAGTTTCTCCCATTCTCGGTTCCTGAAAAGAACATTGTTGTGTGTATGAATGCGATAAGGATTGTGCAGTTGTTTACATGCTATCGGTGCAGTATAAGTGATAGATGTGGTCTAAGCTAACAAACAACCCTTATCATGATCACTCCTGCAATGTCATTTGGATTGTCTAAGTTGTCACTTGTGGGGGCCTCGTTTCTGCCTCTCTTTCAGCTGTAGAACAGCAGCACCACTTCCAGAGATGATTTACTCATCTGGCTTGAAATCTGCTTGCTTACAACTTTTTTTCCCCTTCTGGTGATTTCTGCCAGATCATTATTTGCTCATTTAACTTATGCAAATCTTTGCCGTCAAACAATTATGTAGTTGTGGTACAATGCAATTTATTTATCTTGTGTCCTTAATACATCGGATTACAAAACCCTCATCTAGTTCTTGAGAAAATAAAAGCTGAAGGTAGCAGGAAAAACAAAATAAAAAATACAAGTTGACAGATGTGATACTGGAGGGTAGTGGATCCCCTTCCCAAAATTATTATTTCCCAGATCCACCCAAGGTGGCTTTCCTTTCAAAAAGAAACCAATCTCCCAATCCATTTTTCATCAGATTCCCCCTTCTAGAAATGCATTTACCTAATTAATTTATGGCTATGCTGCATAGCTTGTGTGTTACCTGTGGGGGGGGGGGTGTGGAGGGAAGTAGAGCAGTGATTAACCCATCTGAGCAGAGGTTGTACAGCTAGACAAATTGAGCTAATTTACCAAGGCAATTTGCAAATATTCCATAGTCAATATATCCGCTAAATCATCTAGAAGTCTACCTTGCCTGCCAGGAGCACTTGGAGGGTATTCGTTGACCCTCATGGTGTCATCAAAAGAGCAAAATGAATACAGCTCCCTAATAATGTAGGTTATATTTACATTGAAGGTAATGATTACATCATCACGTGATAATTACTGACCAGACTATATGCGGTCAGAAAATAAGGCAGGGCACTTTGCTGGTTCTATTATTATTATTATTATTATTATTATTATTATTATTATTTATTTATTTTGAATGCCATCAGATTTTAAAGTGACCACATGGTGCTCTCAGCAACTGTCATGGTGCTGTCAGCAGCCCCTGGTTGGTTGTCCAGGAAAGTATAAAGACAAGGGAAAGTTTCTTACCATCATTTTTTATTTCAATATTACAGAGAGAGGCTATAGCACTTGGATAATGGCGTTGCCCTGAGTGAATCTTCACCTCCCATCTCTCCCACTTCCTCATTCGTAACTTCTATGAGTGCTGTATTGTGCCTTCTGTCTTTTAACTGTTTGATCTCCTACTTTTAAGGCTTGCCGGGTTCTGGGAGAGGGGGGTCTGAAATGCTTTCTAGTGACAAAGTGTCAGCCAGCTGCCGTTCCAGTCTTGCCTCCTCCTCTGCCATTATTTCCCAACTTTTCCCCTCATCTGCCTCTGAGCTGTGATGTCCCTCAAACCACTTTTGTAAATCTATACTGTTCTTCTCTTCCTCCTCCCTGGAGGGGTCAGGAAGGGGAGGCGGTCTCCACCATTCCTCCTCTGCTCAGTCCCTGACAGCAACCAGGTAGATGTAATGGCAGGTATTCTTGTGGGCCAGCTGTGATTCCAACTTTGTCAATGAGAAGGTTTTATGATTTCTTAGCACTCTTCAGGGTACAGGTCACAATGCTACAGTGATTGGTGGCTCATTAAAAGAACAGTGTAGCTATTGTATACTCTTCCTGTTAGTTCAGCTTGAAGAAATAGCATGTCTATGGGACCTTTTGGAGGTCCAGCTACCCTTTGTGGAATTCTAGCTGGCCTCAGACCATGAAGACTCCAGAGAGAGAGAAAAACGAAAGGTGAAAGATATCTGGAAAATACATTTTGGACTACAACTCCCATCATCCCTGGCTCCTGGTCCTGGTAGCCAGGAATGGTGGGAGTTATAGTACAATAACAGCTGAAGAGTAAAGTTTGGGAAACCCAGATCTACACAATTTTTGAGCAGAGACATTGGAGGAACCATGTCACCAAATTTCTCCTCAGGTGGGTAGTTTCTTGAGATAGAACTCACTGTTATTCAGGGCAGTAGCACACCTTTCCACCAATTTTCCACCAAATGCTGTTCGTTTTCTTGCTTCCTGCAAGTGGCAGAACAACAGGTGCATGTTAGCACATTAGCCACCTTTTTGCATTCTCCATGTTGCCTCAGAACTTGTTTCATTCCAGGGCACTGGGAGGGAGGAGAGGCAAGCAGAATATACATCACCACACAAACAAATTGGATAATATTTGGAGAAAATTCTGCACAGTGACATTCTTTTTCTAGTGGTGAGCATAAAGAAAACAAAAATCACAGAAAGCTTCTCAGAAAAATACATTCAGGGAAATTTTGGCTCCATTCTGTTGTTTATTCGTGTCCGACTCTTCATGACCCCATGGACCAGAGCACGCCAGGCTCCGTTCTACACACTACCAAATATGTCCCAGAAACTGCACTACATAGGCACTCTTGGAGGAGCTTCTCGTCAAGGTAGAAGTGGTTCCTCCAGAAATGAAAACTTGGAGAAGGAAGCCTCTGCCCTTGATCAGTTCAAAAGTTAGTGGGACTTTGTAATGCCGATTGTGAGGTGTGGTGTTCTGTAATCACACAGCAATCACAGGGGGTGAAATGGTGATTGGATGTAGGATGAGTGTAGCTGATAACATTCTTAGTCTCACATTTCACACTCAAATATAGATTATGGTGACTCAGTTAGCTGACACTTTTTTCTGTTTGCAAATTGTCAGCAAGCAAAATCACTTATCTTTTCAGAGGCAGAAATCATTTGCAATTGTTTGCTAAGTGACTTTCCCCCAAATAATTACTAATCTGTGAGAAGCGCCTCTCCTTTCTGGAAGTGAAACTTAGGAGTCGTGGTTTCGTAAATGGTACAGTGTGAATCACATTTCATGGGGTGCAAATAAGTTTCCTTTCTGTGAATGTTCTCGGGTATGTGTCTAAAATTTCCTCTTCTTTGAATTTTCACCTATTCTGTCATAGCAGAGGAGGCCAGATGCAAAAGAGAATAAGGTTCCTGTAGCTTTAATAGTTGTGTAGCATATCATGAAAGGTACCCCTGCAAAAATTACCTCTTATTCTTACTGAAGATTCAGAAGCCCCATCCTTTTGCATCTAGCCCCTCTAGCCAGAACTGTTTTGACTGAAAAGTGTCATACAGTTTAGGAGGCACCAAAAGCAGGTGTTTGTGCTGGTCTTGGTGGAGCTTCCTATTTAAAAAACCTGATTTACCAAAACAAAAGTGTAGCAACTACTCAAAGAACAAATAGCAACAGGTCAAGGCTAGAAAAAGAAGAGTTGGTAGGTAACTCAACCTATTGCATGAGTGGCTCTATCGTGTTTCCACTTGTGTGAGTGCAGATGAATGCACAGCAGTCATAAAGAATGTGGTGCAGAGCTTCACTCATTATATGAAGCTGCCAAATCACTTTGTGAATACTTTCAAATGTTACTGGCCAGGCAGGCATTCATATGGTCACCAAAATGTCACTTCTGACCCTCAATTTGCTGGAGTTCATATAGCAATAGTTCTCTGCTGCAGGCTGAATTATTGTGTATGGACGGCATGCCACCAAACTGCCAGCCTTTCTAAGGGGCACATTGAAGTGGCCGATGCTATGTGATAAGCTTGTGACCCTGTGTTTATTGCTGTGGATTCAAATGCAGCACAATGAAGCCAACAGCCAAACAAAGCTAGAAGCTGAACCCTAAGTGTTTTGGTAAAAATTCCTTCCTGGCCACTCATTCCTAAGAAGGCTTGACTCCATCCATCTACCCCGGCTGCACCCCTAACCCCATTAAGGTAGCATAACTTTTAAAGGCAGAAATTTCATCTTTTTATAATCTTGGCAGACATAAATTTACTTGCCAAGGGCTGGTTCATACCATTAACGTGATCTGCCTCCACATGGTTCTGTCTCACACTGTTCTTTTCATGTTTGTAAACAGGAACCCCATGAGACAGAAGAATGATGGGAATTCTTCCTGTGCTTGCACAGTTGCCATAAGCTCTGATACAAATAGGCTTAGGATGAGCATGGTTTGAAACTAGGGATATTCCACCATGTGATCCTAGAGATCCATAGAGATGGCTTTGAAAGCTCAGGCAAATTCATGGAGGACAAGGTTACCAGTGGCTACTGGTCCCAAGGGCTAAGTTCTACCACCAGTGATGATGACAGTATGCTTCTGAATACTAGTTGCTGGAAATCACAAGTGAGAAGAGCACCGTTATATAAGTCTGGCTTGTAGACTTCCCATAGGCAACTGGTTGGCCTTCACCAACCTGTCCATATGTTTTGGACTTCCAGTTCCCATCAGTTTCAGTCAGGGTAGTCATCTGGATGTCCCCAGGTTGGTGTAGACTTCACTAATGGGACAGGCTGATTTCTTCACAATGGTTCCTCACCTAGTTAGAGCTTTCAGAGTGTTGGCATATATGAGCTTAATTATACCCACATTAAAGATAAGATAAAGGTAGTTCCATGGTAACTACTGTGTTATATTTGGGAAGTGCAACATTTTATATTCTAAATTCGCACTCTGCTTTTTTCAGCCAGATGCAGTAAATGTGTCTCTCTAAAATGATCTTGAAAGATCCAAATAAATATTTAAAATCAATTGAATGTACTTGACATAACCCAACTAAATCAATTTACGGACAGTTTCTAGGATTATGCTAGGCTATACCTGCCCAATGCTTCTACACAATGGACTTACAAATGTTTTAACAATTATTCTCTCCTCATGGAGATCAGTTGTAGTTCTGTGAGTGAGAGGAGATGATCCGTTTGTCCCCAAACTTCAATTTACAGGTCTCTTGGGGACAAATTCTGAAAATGTATAAAATATGTAAGTTTATAGTGAAGTAAGTGGGGGTCTTAGGCCAGTGGTCCTAATTAGATTATTCACTTTTCTTCCAAATAAACCCCTATGACAAGATAGGCTACGAGTTTAAACATTATATACGAAACAAGTCCTCTTCTTTATAGGTATTCATTTTTTGTTGTGTCATGAAGGAATCAACCAACGATAAATATACAGCAGTATCAGATGTTGAATCAAAATTCTTACATGTAGGAGAAAAGCAAAGTAACTTATAGGTCCATGTTTTTAAAATGGCTGCCATTTTACATCTGCTGACTGGATTCATTCAGGCATTGTTGTTTAAACAACGATGAAGCTCCTGACTTGAGGTAAAAAGCAAAAGTGTAGAAAAGCTTTTTACATTTCCTGAGTTCATGTCCATATATAAATGTGCAGGATATGTGTAGCAATTGCCAGAAAAGGTGTTTCAGTTGGGAATTTTGAGTTTTGTTTCTCTTCTCCCAAATATTTCATTCAAGCCACTAAACAAACTCTGTGATCTTTGCTACCATTCACATTACTTCTTATCCTTCTCCCACCCCCCCACTCCCACCTCCCTGCTGTGTCAAGGTCAAGAAACAAAGAGAGTAAATCTTCAATAATGGACATTTCCCTCTGTGAGGCCCCCTAAGGTAAAGCCTTGTTCTGCAATTAGTGTCGCTTCAGCAAGCGAGCACAGAAAGTGAAGCAAAGAGAAGCCCTTCCAAATTACAGTCATTTTCTCTGCAGATTTCTTTTCCTATCCCCAGGAGCACCAGGAAGCTACTGGCTATGGCAGCATGAGAGAGAGAGAGAGAGAGAGAGAGAGAGAGAGAGAGAGAGAGAGAGAGAGAGAGCGAGAGCGCTGCATAAAGAAGCAAATTCCATCTGTGTCTGGGTAGGTCATGTCAGGTTGCCAGTGCTAAACATCTGGACCGCCATGGAAGCTTGTTGCAGCCGTACATGATATCCCTACATTGATGAATGAGAAACACATCTGTTTTCAAGTCAAAGGAGTCTGCGTCCCTAAACAGGTCTCAGAGCAAGAAACCAGGATTGTCACGAGAACCTCCCTAGTGTACCACACCACTATGAAAAGGAAAGACAGGTGCCCTCTGCTGGATCTCTCTGGGCTCGTTCTTTACTCCAAGGGTGGCACTCCTAATGTTGTTGGGCTATATCATCCTTGACCATGCTGGCTGAGGTTGATGAGAGTTGAGGGGCCAAAATATCTGGAGGACCAAAAGTTCCCCACTCCTGCACTGTTCCCCTAGTAGTTTAATATGGAAGCCCTGACAAACACTCCGCCCCACAAACTTAAAAGCCCCAAACATTGTGACCATTGCTCATGGGAGAGCTGTTCCAACCCCTTGATCATTTTTGTTGCTCTTTTCTGGCTCTTCCATATTCTTTTTGAGGTGCAGAAACCAGAACTGGGCATAGTATTCCAAGGGCAGTAGTGGAAGACAGCTGTCTACCATTTTTGGCAGCGGTATCATGTTTCTTATAACAGGTTAGTCTGCATAGAAAGTGAAAGTGAAAGCAGAACATGGTTCTACTTCTGCTTATCCACAAAGGAGTCTTACAAAATACAGTGGTACCTCTAGTTACGAACTTAATTCGTTCCGGAGGTCCATTCTTAACCTGAAACTGTTCTTAACTATAGGTGTACTTTCACTAATGGGGCCTCTTGCTGCTGCTGCGCTGCCAGCACATGATTTCCATTCTCATCCTGGGGGGAAAGTTCTCAACTCAAGGTAACTCTTCCAGGTTAGCAGAGTTTGTAACCTGAAGCGTTTGTAACTTGCGGTACCACTGTACATGGATACACCCATCTTGCTTTTCAGGCACAGTTTTGCTAGGGATGCTGAGGTGAACCCTAGTGAAAGCAGAGAGTGTCTGAGGACATGTGTGAATATGATGTCATAAAGAACATGTTGTGTCTTATCCATTATGAAGAAGGGCTGTGGCTCAATGATGGAGCTCCTTCCCTCCTTCCCTTTCTTGCCTGTTTTCGTGGCTCTCCTCCTCTCTGTGTGTGTTATGTTAGGAAAAGAAAAAGCTGCCAAGTCATTTGGAGAGAAACTTTAAGGTCCTTCCTATTGGCTTAGATCCCTTGGGTGGGGGGCGAAACTCCCTGTTTTATTTGACTCTTGTTCGCGTCCTCCTCTCCTTCCCTTATTTCACTAATTTTCTCTCTCTTCTTCCCACCCCAATTGAAAGTATCTGTCAATGTCTGGTTGTTGTCCCTCTCTCTTTTACCATTTATTTTTGGATACAGGAAGGCTTTTGGAAGGACCTAAATTCCCCTTCTTTTTTACTTTTTTTTTTAAGTTTCTGTGGTCCTTAATAATCAGTTCGTTCCTTTTTTCTTTTCTTTTTTTGGCAGAACCACAAATTTTGGTCTGAGGATTCAAGTTTTCCCCTCTGGGTTTCCTTTTTAAAAAAAATTTAAAAGCCACCTTTTGGAATAAGTCTTCTCTGTCCTGTCCATTTACTGTATTTATTTTTCCCGATTTGAACTATAAAATGGTGATTTTCCTGTGTCAAAATGAGAGTACCCCTAAACATTTTTTAAGGAAAAAAACCACTGATTACGGCCATGTCCCATTTATGGCATTGGAGATTGAATGCCTCCAAATACAGTGGTACCTTGGGTTAAGAACTTAATTCATTCTGGAGGTCCGTTCTTAACCTGAAACTGTTCTTAACCTGAGGTACCACTTTAGCTAACGGGGCCTCCTGCTGCTGCCGGAGCAGAATTTCTGTTCTCATCCTGAAGCAAAGTTCTTAACCCGAGGTACTATTTCTGGGTTAGCAGAGTCTGTAACCTGAAGCGTCTGTAACCTGAAGTGTATGTAACCCGAGGTACCACTGTACTAGATGCTGGGGAATATAAGTAGGGAGAGTGCTATTGCACACATGTTCTGTTTGTGGACTTCCCACAGGGATCTGGCTGGCCAATGTGAGAACAGGATGCTGGACTAGGCAGGCCTTTGGTCTGATCAACCAAACTCCTCTTTTAAGTCTTCTCTGTCCTGTCCATTTACTGTTTTTATTTTTCCCGATTTGATTTTCGTGAGTCGAAATGAAAGAACCCCTAAACTTTTTTTAAGGAAAAAAACCACTGATTACGGCCATGTCCCACTTTGGGCACTGGAGATTGTATGCCTCTGAATACCAGATGCTGGGGAATATAAGTAGAGAGAGTACTATTGCACACATGTTCTGTTTGTGGACTTCCCATGGGGATCTGGCTGGCCAATGTGAGAACAGGATGTTGGACTAGGCAGGCCTTTGATCTGATCAACCAAACTCCTCTTTTAAGTTTACAGCCTGCCTCTCATGTGAGAATCAGTTGTGTTCATCTCAGCTGAATTGATTCCTGTGTGAGTGCAACATACTCACTGGCCCCAGAAAAAAATGGGCCATTCCATTTTTTGGCCCCAGAAAAAAATGGGCCATTCCATTTTTTCTTGCGAAATCTCAATGACCATTTGGGGTGCTGTAATGTTGCACGGCACTCCCTCCCCCAAAGCGCTTTTTGAGTGTCATACAAAATCTCACCCCCCCCCCAAGAAGCACTTTTTAAGTGCCAAGAGTGAGGCATGGGTCACATGACTTGCCCAGGAGTGCATCCCAGAAGATGTGCACCCCAGTTTTACATTGGAAATAGTTGCAAGGCATGATGTTACTGCAGTTCAATGGCAAGGCCATTACAGTGCTTATGCCAACTTCAGTCTGCAAAACAATGCCCAAAACACAGGCCCACTGAAGCCCACTGGAATATTTACCAAAGAAAAGAAAACTCAAGGATGGTCTCTTAACTGCTTTTGCCAAGAACTCCTTGCTAGGTACAGAGGAGAGAAATGAGCATGATATTCCTTGATTTGTTGGTCTTTCTGCTTCATATAGAAACGGGTTTCATACTTTTTCTTACAAAAGCTGCAGGCAGGATACTGTACTTAAGGAGGGAATGTTACACTGTGATTAGACTTTGCCTGAAGATCTGCACAATAGATATATCATTTAGGGGAAGCATTGTTTTGCTGGATGTCACAAAGCCCTGCCCATTTCAGGATCATAGTTTCTATAGCAACTAACACAGCTGAAAGAGAGGTGGGGGGGAGGGAGGGAAGGAAGGAAGGAAGGAAGGAGGAATAGGAGCTTGTGACTAATGTGGTCACCCGAAATGCGTGACAGTATTATAGCACCCACATAGTCACGTCTCTTCCCTGTGTGGGGTGTGCTTAGGAAAGTTACTGTGGATCACACAAAGGTACAGTTTGCTAAGCGAATGTACAGATTAGGGATTGCTAAAATCTTCTTTCTTATTTAATTCAGGAGGGTCCCCTGCAGCCCAGAAGAATATGTTGGCTTTGCACATTAATGGAATCATTTCAGCCACAGTAGTTTAAATGCAAGGCATGGGGTTTCCCCCCTAGTTCCTGCAAGTGCAGGATTATTCCCCACAGAGCAGTCACAATGGCTTTAAATTTCAAATTTAAAGGAGGGGAGAAAATGTCGCAACACTTTATTTGGGTAGTCCCTCTCCCCGTTATTAATAAGCCTCTTTTGATAAATATGCTGTTGCTATGTTAACATCATCATTATTTGTGTGTTTGTGTGGGGGGGGGGAGCTGGGAAGCTGCCCAAAGTGGCTGGGGCAACCCAGTCAGATGGGTAGCGTACAAGTAATAAATAATAATAATAATAATAATAATAATAATAATAATAATAATAATTAGCAGAAAAGCTTTCATTTCATTCCAGCCCTATCAATTTCTTCGTGTGTGACTGAGCCAAGAGTATACATAATGTGTCCTTTTTGTAATATGGTATCCATGAGAAGTGGTGTCTTTGTGCTGGTGTATTGATTCCATGTACCTCATCCCTACAAGCCAGAAGGCTCCCACGTCAAAGCTGAACTGATTTCCCAGTAGTGTAGCCTAGCGGGGGATTCAGACTGTACAGAGCCTGGCTACACTAGACCTGACCTGCAGTTTATCAGAGGACATTGTATTGAGAAAATATCTGAGGGGGTTGTTGTTTTTTGCTCCCCCCAGCCTACAAAAAAGGCCACTTTCAGGAATTTTTCTTAATTTTTATCAGCATCTTTTTTTGTGGCAGCCACTATCTCTTCCCCCCGCCCTGGAATGATGTTAGATCTAAAGCAGAGGTGGGAAAACTATAGTCCTCCAGATGTTGACAGACTACAGCTCTGACCACTGGCCCTGTTGGCTGGGATTGACTGGAGTTGTCATTCAACAGCATCTGGTAGGCCACACAAGGAAAACAGCCATTCATCTGTCAACAGATGGCTTAGGATTTCCATTTTATTTTTATGCGATCTGTCTATCCACCAGCCACATCATCAAATGCATTTTGTAGGAATTTTACTGTTTGCATCTCAGTACTTTGTGTTTTTATTTTCTCATCTTTCAAACACCAATGAGTTTTTGATTCCCTACTTTTTAAACTCTGTATTCCAAACTTTATGCCATAATATAATTGGTTAAGTCTTTATAGTACCACAAGACTTTTCATTTTGCTTTGCTACAACGATCAACAAGGCTACCTTTTTCGAAACCTATCAATAGATGGTGTTTGTAATAAGTCTGATAGCTCCCTCTGATGATAACTGATCCAAGAAACTGTTGCCTAGAATTGTCCTTTCTCCCATGAACACCTTAAGGTGAAAGTATTGAGGATGTTTCAAGAGGATGCACAATATTATCCTCTCCCTATTCTCAAAGCCTTTTCCTTTCAGCAGTTCTTCTGAGACGGTTCCCAGCTGCATCTCATTATCTATCAAGTTGTTTGGAAGCCTTGTTGAGCTGAGAATGCCCAGCAGAAACATAAGAAATCAACAACATTTTCTTTCTTCAAAATACTGATTATGCTAATCATCTCTGCTGATATCAAAAGAATATCCTACAAGATGCTAGAATGACCATTTTTCACCAGTGGTTTAAGGAAACCAAGAGGGACAAAAACTGAAATGCAAAACATCTCTCGGATTTATGGTCCAAGTGATCCAGTTTTCTGGAACAGTATTCCTAGCACCTGAATACTATTACTATACTTTACCATCTAAGGTTACTCAGTCCCGTAGTAACAGCTGGGATATTGTTGTTTTGACAAGTCTGTAAGAGAGATTCAGTATACTAACTGGGCTGGTTTGGGGTATTTGAGGCCTGTGGATAAGTACTTGTAGCTGTTCAGCCAACCACTGAACAGCTTATATTGTTTCATCAGCTGCATTTTGTTCTGTATATTGTGCTTTTAATATTTAATCTTTTCATTTTGTACATTACCATGTCTTTTAATATGTACACTGCTTTGAGACTTTGGTAAAATGGTGGCGCAAAAATGCTTTAAATAAGTAAGTAAATAAATAAAAAGACTTCTCTTGCAAAATGACCAAGAAATATACCATATTTTTCCGTGTATAAGACTACCCCCATTTTGGGGGACTCCAATTGAAGAAAATGGGGGGAGATGGCCCAGAGCCGTTTGAGCTTTTTTTGGGGTGGGAATGCCGAAAATCACTCACACGACTGACATACACTGACAATCGTACACGTCGTAGATGCCACCAACCGTTTGCCTGCTTGACGCCCGACGGCAATCGCACCCCCTGATTTTTTACATTATTTCCGAGAAAAAAACCTTGCCTTATACACAGAAATGTATGGTAATTTACTCTAAGGTACTGCCCAGTTAAAATGTCTGGTTATGGTAGGAGAACATTACCCCCACTGAACTGCAGCACCAGAGCTACTCCTGTGTTCCCAAAGGCCATTGACATCTACATCTCTTTCCTTTAATGATATTTTGTACATACATTGCTACATGGTGGCCTAGGCTAGAAAACTTGTGAGGTTGGTGGTGTAGGGCAGGAAGGGAAGGGAAAGGGAAGAGGTTGGTTGGGTCTCCTGTAAGCCACAGTTCACCTTTTGGGGATCAGTTCAAGTTTTGTGCTTTTCTTAGCCACTGATGGATGTGCACAGTTTTGAGGTGAACGCTCTAAGAGGCTGAGTCATCACTGAGGTGAATGCTCTAAGGGGTTGAGTCATCAATCCCACTGAGAAAAGAAAATATCTGTCTTGAGAGTGAGATATTTGTTCTGGAACTTCTTAAAAGGAGATTTAATGGTGAGCAGAAGCTGCGTTGTGGAGTTTCCTTTGTGTCTGCATGTACCACTAGAGGCTGTATCACTCCTTTTGTTACAGTGACATTCCATGGAAAAGACTGACATGTTGTTGAAATTCTACATGAATTTGAATTTCGGGTCCCCCTCCCCCAGCAATATTTACTCCCAGTGCAAATGTTTTAGGGCCAGTTAATTTACACCTGGGAGGATAGTAACTCACTGTGACTGAGCTTTCAGTTCACTGAATAATGTGATTCATTATTTATGTGGCATATTAGAAATAGATCATTGACTAGCATCTGTGGTTAAGCCCCAGCAGAGGGGAGATTAACATGTTTTGCAGCTTGGAATAATCTTCCCTCACCTCCAGACCATGCAAACTCTTTTACCTACAAAGCGATGAAGTGATTGCTTTGAAAGTTGACAATTTATACTAAGTATTATAATACAGCAATATATAATTTACTGTTGTGCTACATATTTCAACTTCCAGAGTACTTTCAGGCAATAAAGGATGGAGGCAGAAATTCAGTCCTACCGTTCCAAAGCACTCATAGCTCGAAAAATCTTACCTACACCTCACAGTGATTTATTCAGATTGGTCATCCATATTGGCAGTTTGAGGTGTATAGCAATGTGGAACAATGAAGCTAATTAAATAACCATTAAATGCAAACCATACTTGTGGCTTCCGAGTCAGTATGATAACCTTTGATGTACCGTGGGGTCCTTACAAAGGTCCTTCTCCCTCTTGAAACCTAGCACCCCTTGGCAGTCGCAAGGAAGACCAGCATAGCTGGGCATCTTCACAGCTCACCTTTGTCACCATAATTAAATCAACAATAAAATAGCCCAGTGGATGGTTAACTGACTTCACCTATTGAACACAGAATAGTAAGACTCTCCAGTAGTTTGGCTAAAAGTTCCAAGGCAAGGATGCGGGATGAGATTCTATAGGTTATTCAGGATCAAATGACACCAGCCATACTTTAACCAAGGAACTTGATCTATTAACAAAATACAGTGGTACCTCGGGTTAAGTACATATTTCATTCCAGAGGTCCGTCTCTTAACCTGAAACTGTTCTTAACCTGAGGTACCACTTTAGCTAATGGGGCCTCCTGCTTTCTGTTCTTACCCTGAAGCAAAGTTCTTAACCTGAAACACTATTTCTGGGTTAGCGAAGTCTGTAACCTAAAGCGTATGTAACCTGAAGCGTATGTAACCCGAGGTACCAATGTAGACAGAATGTGGTAAGATTCTCAGGACCTGGGATGAAACACCTCTGGCCCTTTCTACCTAAGACTCAGGACTCTTCTTAGGCCACACCCCCTCCCAAGCCACATCCCTCACTAGCGTCCTTTTCAGCCTCCTTGAGTGTTTTAGCCTGACTGGAACATGTCCTTGAATTCTGACAGTGCCTCTTGCCTGCCTGGCTGGAGGATAGAGAGGGCTGTGTAGGTATATGTAGAAACAACAAAGGTGAAATTTACATTAGCTGCTCCACCCACTTTTGCCTCTGGGCCCGCCCATTTATTAATTATTTCATAGAATTTATACACCACTCGATTGTAAAGAACCTCATTGTAAAGAATGGACAATGTTTATTGAATATTTTAAGAACCAGTATGAACAAATACATAGCTTAGCAGGTCTCGAGTAAATCCAGCAGAGTTGAAATAGAGTATTTAATAGATAACAAACTGGATGATTAAAAAGATGTGGATAACGCGGAGTAGTAGAAGAGCAAAGGAACCAGGAAAAGGGTGGAAGGGAAGTCATACGGTATATGTATACGTGCTGTATTTGGTACGAAGTTATAAGTGGGACAGGAGGAGGGGAGGGAGGGTTAAATATGCTCTCTGCTCCTGTTTTTGAAAATGCAAATAAAATAAAGTAATAAAAAAGAATCTCATAGCAATATACAGAGAAGATGAGGTTATCAATAAAAACAATTAACAACAATAATTAAAATATTCAGAAAATTAAAAATCAACAATAAACTGAAATGTGCATGTGGCCCTTGGAAGGTTTCATGTGGCCCTTAGGCTAAACAGGGCTACCAATCCATGTTGTAGATGTTAGGGAAGCCAATAGACTACTTCTTTAAGGGAGGAGATCCCATCCAGTTCTCGTGGGGTGGAGTACAATACATATTCAGGCTACTAATTCTGTTCAGCAACTGCCTGCTTTTGCTACCTGCACAGTATTGCAAAAACATCTGGAGGCAGGCCACAGCCTGGAAACCCAGCCAGATGGGCAGGGTATAAATAATAAATTATTATAATTATTATGGTGGGTTACAAGTTGTGCCGGGGAAAGGAAAAGGAAGCTAAGCTAAATGAACTAAGCTCATGAACATATGCCTGTGGACTCCTTTGGGAAACCACAGTTCTTAACTCTGTGAACATAGCCCACACCTCTGTCTTCAAGGCCTGTCATTCTTCTTCCCAACACCTGCTTCTTCCACCACTTTTCAGGATGTTTTTCTGGAGCTTCAATAGGTGTGAGGAGCTGCTGGCACCAGACGCCCTGAGATTTTTCTTTTAAAAAAGGAAATATACAACGCCAAAATAATGAAGTCTACCTACACTGCACACAAAGAGAAGCTGTGAGGTGGGAATCCTGCCGTGAAACCACTTCAGATGAATAGCTTGTTAAGGAATGAAGCAGTTAGCTGAATAAAAGTCTGATTATGTACCAAGAGGTAATAAGAACCATAGTAGCTAAATGAGTAATTTCTAGAGCTGAGCTGAATGTTCTTCAGGATTACTTTTTGCCTCAAAAGTACTGATTTCAGGAGGACTGAACATCCCTCTCCCCACCACCACAAAAACCAAAAGCAAAACAAAAACCCTTTAATCCTATTTTTCTGCCTATTCAGAACTGAACACATCCACAATTTTCTTTTCTTTCTTTCTTTGCTTCTACTTCTCTGTTTGTTTTCATTCCCCTTAAGTAATGCAGTCAGTCAGGGATCATGTACCAGATGTAATGGTGTCACAAAAAGCTAATTGTAACTTTGGCTTTATGTGAGCTGTTCTTTCTGCTACTAAAGGTGAGGAGATGTGTCCAATATTTTGGGGGGCGCGCATGTATAATTTCATGTATGATGCGCAACACGCGTCAGAAGGATGCTGATAGCAGGAGGAGGCTACCACTGTGAGGCCTACCTCTTCCCGCTATTGGCCCACTGCGGCTTGCCACCACTGCTGTGAGGTCTGTTGAGATGCATCAATGCTGTGAGGCCTGGCCCCTCAAGGTTGGGGGGCTCAGCCCTGTCCCAACAGACTTTGGTGGAGCTGAAGACACCTCAGCCCTAAATAGCTGCTGTCTATGTCTGCTACTAGGGACGCGGGTGGCGCTGTGGCTTAAACCACAGAGCCTCTTGGGCTTGCCGATCAGAAGGTCGGCGGTTCGAATCCCCACGACAGGGTGAGCTCCCGTTCCTCAGTCCCTGCTCCTGCCAACCTAGCGATTCAAAAGCACGTCAAAGTGCAAGTAGATAAATAGGTACCGCTCCGGCGGGAAGGTAAACGGTGTTTCTGTGCGCTGCTCTGGTTCGCCAGAAGTGGCTTAGTCATGCTGGCCACATGACCCGGAAGCTGTACGCCCGCTCCCTTGGCCAGTAAAGCAAGATGAGCGCCACAACCCTAAAGTCATCTGTGACTGGACCTAATGGTCAGGGGTCCCTTTACCTTTACCTTAAATTGGTGGTCAGCACTGCCTTCTGTGGGATCAAGTTCACCAGGAGTTTGTTAATAACAATATCAGAAATGAACGGTCATCTCTGGTAAAATTCCAATTAAAAGTGGCAGGCTTCTTTCAGCCACTAATTTCTGTGCACCAGTTTCTGGGTACCAGTTTGTTTGAAATGTCAAATACCTCCATTTCTTCTTTCTTTTCTATTCTTCTTCGTAGCCATGACAATTTACCATTATCAGGCTGGTTTTCAAAAGTTGATATAGATTGGTCTGATTGGTGAAAGGCAACTCTTGTGCTGGGGTTGTGCATTATTGTTAGTTTCCTCTTAGGGAGTGAATCAGAACAATTGATTTTTTTTTATTTATTACACTAAGTGTTTTATCTGCCAATGCAAAGATGTCTGTGTTGTCAACAACTTTATTTTGAATGGCCTGTAGTAATAACACTTTAATAATAACATAGTAATAACAATGATCACTGTCTGTACTTTTCTGCATTTCATTTCCCTTCAACCTCATTATTTATAGCTTCTCTCCTCTGTTTACAATTCTTTAAGATGCAACAAGGCTATTCACTGCTTTTTTTCTGTGAAGAGTGCAGCCATCCCCATGGAAAGTGGGTTTATATTTCACTCTTAGACTACATACACACCATATATTTAAAGCTCGTATCCCTCCAAAATAGAATCCTAGGAACTGTAGTTTGTCAAGGGTGCTGGGAATTGTAGCTTTGTGAGAGGTAAAGCATGGTTCCCAGAATTCCTTTGGGGGGGTACTTTAAATGCACAGTGTGTCTGGAGCCTTAGCACCCCTGGTATGTTGTATCATTTACCCTCATAGCTTTTGACTTTTAAAAAACCACCCAAATAAAATAGTGATTCCCCCCTTCCAAAAATAAAAATGCAGGAAGGCAAGCTTATTTGAATTTTGGCTGCATTGCATGGATTTAAAAGATTTGTGTGTGCTTGGTGGGTTGCTTGTATTTATAATTGCAGTGGCAAGGGTATCTGCAGGGACTCTCTGATGCTCCTTGTGAAGACTTAGGACAGTTTTACTTGCACACTGAGCTCCTGTAAGCTCTGCTTCTTCAGGATGTTCTGCTTTCCTCTTCGAATGCAGCGGGGCTTCGCATTTGTATCGCTCCGTTCCTTTTCAGTTGCGGAGAGAATCCCATCTTGGTGCCAAAAGTGAGGTAGCAATTTCCCCCACTGCTCAGTACACACAGCAGTCCTCTTTTGTGTCTCACCCCAATGGTAATTGCTACTCTTCTCTCTTGCTGTTTTGGTTTTCAAACACACAGGGCTTAGAAGGAGGATCAGTGCGAGGCTTTGGATGAAAGTCTTCCATTATTTTCACCTTGAGCCCTCCAGCAAATGCCTCCAAGATTCTGGCGCCCATGATTTATCCATTTATTCTCTCGCCTATTGGGGTACTTTTAGTCCACTGGTAATGACTGCTGTTTCAATTAAAGACTTTAGAAGATTCTGCTTTGGCTAGGGAGAGGCTGTCCTGTTTCTCCCTTTCTTTTACTTGTTTTTGCAATAAACATACCATAACTATCTGCTCTCCTATACGAAGGCGCAATGAAATCCCAGTGTTCAGTATGCTCTGCATTCTGTTTGGTATTATTTGCCCTTTGGCAGGACCAATGCCTCATGTTACCAGCAATAGGGGAGTAAAGATCAAGCCAAAGGGCAGCCTGCAGATGTCCCCAACGAGTCAGTAAAGAAGCAATGTTAAGGTGTTGCTTGCCTCAAACGGAGGAGTCTGCCAGCCAGACTTTGAAAGTAGCAGCTAATCAGTATGTAGACAATACTGAGCTAAATGGACCAACAGCCTGGTTGCATAAGGCAGCTGCTTAAGCTCCTCTGTCACCAGGCAGTTTGACAGAACATGTGGACCCATTATCTACTGTCTACTGCACCTGACTGCCACCTGTGCAGATGGCTTGAAAAGTACTGCAGCTTCCTAACCTGGTGGTTGTTAAGTGGTACAGAGTGTGGGAATGGAGGAAGTTTGCTTGTTCCTGTCAATCACGTCTGAGCAACTTGTCTCAACAGAAAGTACAAAGCTTCTGTCAAGCATAAACGACTGGTCTGCCTGTTAGGGGTTTGCTTCAATCCCATCAAGCTACCTCCTTGATTTCCTGTAGTCTTTTGTTTGCCTACCTCTGCCTTTACTGTATATCTATCTAGAGTTTCTAGACCAACAACCCTGACAGGGAGATTTTTTTTTTGGGGGGGGGGTTAATTTTATCAGAAGGCAATCTTTCTTTTCCTGCTTGTATCTGTTCCAACAGTCCAGCTAAAAAATCATGTGGTATAAAAAAGCATCATGGTCAGTTGAATTGACCTGAACTTCCAACCACCCAGTGCATTTAGAGTTCAAGCATATGCACATGGTAACTCCTCAGTAGGTGCCCTTAAGATAAAGCACCTCATAAATAACTGGGTTTAGGATTGTCCTGTTAAAATCCCAAAGTTTAACACTTAACTGTTGGGTTTCTTAGCTCAGCTGTTTCTGTTGTTACATTTGTGTGTACTTCGTTTGTGTGTGTGTGTGTGTGTGTGTGTGTGAGAGAGAGAGAGAGAGAGAGAGAGAGTCCTTTGTTACAAGACTGGCCATGCATTTTATTTTTCCTGTTTATTGTCTGGATGGAGGAAGAAAGTCAATCTCTTATCACTGCAGAAATGAACAGTTGTGCATTTCTTTTTTACCTGAGCATAGTGAGGTTTTTATTTTCTGAAACTACACTACTGATGTCAAACAATGTCTTCTTTACACGGGGCTTATGTCTGTGTTAGGAAGCTTTCATTGGTGTAGTAATCTAGTTTCTCTACCTCTCATCTCACCCCAGCGTTGAGCCAGATTTCTGTTATCAGTTACAAAGCCAAGATTGATACCTTTCAGTCACAAATTGCCCCCACTGTTGCAGAACCCTTGCTATTGTAAGAGCCTGTCATTTGCTTCTTGCTACATCCTTCATGGTAGCCTCAAGACTGGACCCTCAGCAACACACTCTTGTATCTACCTTTGTAGCAATTGTCCCCATTTACTTTTGCATACTTAAGATCACCTCAGGCCTTCCTATATCTGAGTCTTGCATTTCTTTAAAATGCTACATCGCAGCTGGGGAAAATGTGGTCCTTTCAGGTATTGCTGGAATACAACTCCCATCGCACACATTTGGTATGGTCAACAGAACAAGAACAATGGAGACTGCAGTCGAGCAACATGCTGAAGGCCACCGATATGCTATCACTGCATTATAGCATGATGGTATTGAGACAGTCTGCAGAACAAATGATTTTCCTTAGATTTCAAAGCAGGGTGCTGCTGACTGAAGCATCAATTTTGTTAAATGCATGTGTGACCTCAGCTTCATCCTGTCTGTGGCATGCACAGAGCATAGCAAACATAGAGACATGCCCCGCAAGCAATTCATGAAGCTGAATGCCTGAAAAACCTGGTTGGGGACCGATGTACAAATCTAGGATGAAACCAAATCAGCCTGCATTAAGTTCTGTGCAAAATGACTGGAGCCAGACAAACAGTTACGTAACTGCAGTCTCGCAGATGCTAGCAGGAGTCATACTAGAGATATGGAGCAATGACAATAATTTTCCCTACAGGCACATGAGGGCCTTGAATTTCTCTCTGCAATGTATAATAAGCAGTTCAGAGCCACAAGGGACCCTTGCCCAGTATACACCAGCAGATGCTGTTCCTGGTAGGTGGATTGCAGATCAGCAACTATGTGCCATGCATGTTTGTAGAGTAGAGGTTTTCAACCTTTTTAAGTCCACAGCTCCCTTGACCAACTCCATTCTCCCTGTGGCACCCCTGTGAGGTTCAGGAGCCCTGTTATGTCACCCCTTATCTGTAGAGCTGGCAGCCTCTCACACTTTTTCAAACATCTTCCCTTGTGGAGTGTTCCCTCAGTCTCCTCTTCTCTCCCCTCTCCTTGGGAGTCCTCTGGGCAGCCGCACCTGCCACCCCTTGTCTCTGAGCCGCCCCCCTACCCCAAAGAGAGGTGCCTCCTCACACTGCCCCACAGGGGCCTGGGAAGCACCCCCTGGCTAGCCCCAGAGGCACCATTCACCTGAGGAGCTTGTAGCCAAGGCTGCTGCAATGAACAGCCACACAAGCAGAGATGCAAGAAGACATCAGTGGAGGGAGAGAAGGAAAGACGGTCAGAGGCCAGTGTTGCCCGTGGCACCCCTGACCACCATTCAAGGCATCCCAGGTTGAAAACCACTGCTGTAGGGGAAGCTCTCCACAAGGCCAGATCTCTTTCATTGGTGTCTGAATAAGTTATGCAAGATTAACAGCCTGGCTTTATTTTGGGTTTGACATCTCTATTATATTGTTAATATAATATAGAAAGGATATATAATATAGAAAGGATGTCAGAGGGAAGGAAGAGGAAAGGCAGGTGGTGAAGACTAATGGAGGCCCATTTGGTAGAACAATAGCAATGACTTTCCATCCAGAACAAGTTGATTTCCCTCTCTTTTCACACCAGAGCCATCTACCCACTACACCTCTGTCCTGTCATTATACATTTCAGTTTATTTACCCTCATCCCATCTACTGCAGAGTCCAGGCACCAGTTCAGCACCTTCTCAGTCTTACTTGAATTAGATGACAAGGAGAGACAGACCTGATGATCATCAGTGTGCTGATGACATCTCACTCTCAATCCTGGGGTGACCTCCACCAACTGCATCATATAGATGTTAAAGAGCATAGGAGATAAGTTGCTTACTCAGAAGTAAGTTTTCCTTAGATATACTCCCTAGTAAGTGTGTGTAGGATTGCAGTTCTAGTCATGAATAATTTCCACCCAAGTCAAGAAGCTCCTGGAGAACAGATTGCAGGCTCCTGGCCAGATCAACAACGCCTGGTTTGCTTCTTCTCTGATCTGACTGCTGCTGTGCTGCCATGAGCTCAGTTGTGGTCTGGCTTAGTGTGTCTTTTGAACCCTGGCTTGTGGTTTGTCTCTTCCAGGTAAGACACTAAGTCAAACTGTGGCTTAGCTCACAGCAGTGTGGCAGCAGCAGCACTGGAGGAGTGAAGCAGCCATAATCTCATCTCTGGGAGCATGTATTGTGCTAGGCCACGGTTTGGCTTAGTGTTAGGAAGCAGATTCAACTCAGTTGTTGCCCTAGAAGAAGTCAGTGGAACAAGACCCACTAGTGCAATGAGACTTTCTCCCCTCTCCTCCCCCATGCACCCCCACACGCCCCAAATCTGCTTGGGGGGGTTGAGAGAACCCCCAGAACAGCATGGAGCCAGAGGAGAGGGAATATTGTCCGATTTAGCAGACATAAATATTTGCACGGATGGAACAATTGCCTTAGCAGTCTATTGAATCCCACCCCAGGTCAATAAGTTATATCCACCTGTGCACCTTTCCTTCCTGGTCTACAAAAGTCGACAAGTGAGGAATCAGAAAGTTGGGAATCACAATCCTGATGTGAAAAACAATTCCTTCATAGGCCCACAGGGCACGAATGCTGGAAAAGGCTAAATAATGCTGATAAGAACAACCAGTCACCCTGTTGACTCATTTATGATCTTATTTCCACCCACATTCTTGTTTCTTCCTGTTTCCTATGCTTTCAACTAAGCGCCTTCTGTAATCCTAATAAATTCACAGCAGTTACACACAATTTCACGTCTAAAGATTGCAAAGTACTTTAAAGATTTCATCCTGGAAAATAGGGAATGGAGTTCATTATTTTAAAAAACATACACACACACATTAACCCTTTTGTGCCTGCTGAGGAAACCAAGAGCCGATATACATGATTTTTTGCATACAGTGAGATTTATTTTCAGGTGTGGGTTGAGCAAAACCTTATCAGCATTGCCATGTGATTGGATGTCCTGAAGTCTGATTCCTATAAGCTGCAAGTTCCTGGACAGTACCACGTCAGTTTGCAAATTGGGAAATCATATGGCTGAATTAAGAAAAACAGCTGAGGAAGATGTAATGGCTCACATATAACCAAGAAGTTCAGACAAACTAAGAGTGCCACACTCCTGTCTATTTCTAGATGCAGATCATCTACTAGGCTCACCAAAGCAGTTTCTGTCTAGAACCCAGTTTGACAGCAGATCTAGGACACTGGTTTATTCCAGAACTGCATCAAAAAACTTTGTAGAGATTACTTTTTACATAGATGCAGTAGGAGGTGTATAGAGAGATGTACTTCATAATGAAATCTATAGCATGACGTGGATGTGTGTGTCATAGTGAAACCGCTTAGAAGTTGGAATGTAAACAGTCAGAAAGGTCGGGTTGCCCTATCTTGAGGAGGGCACCCTGAGCCACTGCCAGCCTGAGAAAGAGATCTGTGGGCACAGGGGCCACTACTGTCATGCCCATGCACCTCTTTTCCCCAGCTCAAACTGGCAGC
This sequence comes from Podarcis melisellensis, assembly GCF_964234715.1. Lineage (NCBI taxonomy): Eukaryota > Metazoa > Chordata > Lepidosauria > Squamata > Lacertidae > Podarcis > Podarcis melisellensis. Next base: position 28,028,849 of record NC_138528.1, on the reverse strand, counting down.
AGCCATGGCATGCAGAGCAGCCTAAGCCCAAGCCACCTGAGCCCAAGCCTGAGCCCAACCCCCCCCCAAAAAAAACCCTGGACATTTCCTTTAAAATGTAAAAATCCACCCAGATGGGTATGTTGGGCCCCCAAAAGAGAACATGTCCAGGTTTTCCTGGACGTATGGCAACCCTAATAAAGGAGAATGTTCTTTTGCCTGAATATATCAGAAAAAAGTAGTGCGCGCTAGTAGCAGATATAGATGTGTAGAAATTAGATTCAGTTCATACAGGGACGCCCAAAAGTAGGTATACTGCTTTAAAATCCACTTTCTTTGTTCTTGACTCAAGTTTGCTGTCATCATTCACAATATCAGTACAGAAAAATAATCCTTTTATCTGACTCCACTATTCTTTCCAACTACCAGCCTGAAATTTAACTGCCACTTTGTTGTGCATCAGTTATGTTTGCCCATATAATCTCTTGTGATGAATTTCATTGATTCAACTGCATACCCATCTTTGGGCCACCTGAAGTTAACCTGCCTAATTTCCACCTTCTGAAACAAACCAAAACATCCTTCATCTCTATGATTCTACAGCAAGCCTTCAAAATGTGCGCTTCTACGAATTTTGCAGTGCAGTTCTCCAGCCAAGTAACGTGCATAAACGAGGGTAAAGTGTGCGAGAGAATGTGTACATTGGTGGAAATTCTACAAAACTGTATTATGTTAGGGGAAATTGATTTGCAAAATGTGTGTTAGGCAAAAATGTGTATATTAGGAGGAATTTGCACTAAACTGATGCATTTCCATGAGGACCTTTTGGTGGCGGCGGTGGACATACAACCTGATATGGAAATGTGGAAAACTGGGAAAATCAAGAAACTGAGTGAAAGTGAAATTGACAAATTCACCCACCCCTAGTAACAGTGTGTTTTGATCTGCCTTGTGCTCCTTCCCTATTTCATGTACAGAAGTGTATTGCGCTGTCATGAATATGATCTCAACACAAGATAGTGTTCAGCAGCACACCTGAGTCTGCAGATCAGATTAGGCAGACCAGGACAGCCTGTATGGCAATAGAGGAGCAGGGCTGGGGAAGGGAGCTCAGTGGGAACAGCTAGGTGTGTCTTTGACAACTTCTCCCCACCATCTGCCACCTGAAACATTTGCCTCACTCTACCCAACAGTTGGGACGCGGGTGGCGCTGTGGGTTAAACCACATAGCCTAGGACTTGCCAATCAGAAGGTCGGCTGTTCGAATCCCCACGACGGGGTGAGCTCCCGTTGCTCGGTTCCTGCTCCTGCCAACCTAGCAGTTCGGAAGCACGTCAAAGTGCAAGTAGATAAATAGGTACTACTCCAGCGGGAAGGTAAACGGCGTTTCCGTGCGCTGCTCTGGTTCTCCAGAAGTGGCTTAGTCATGCTGGCCACATGGCCCGGAAGCTGTACACTGGCTCCCTCTGCCAATAAAGCGAGATGAGTGCCGCAACCCCAGAGTCTGTCACGACTGGACCTAATGGTCAGGGGCCCCTTTACCTTACCCAACAGTAGGACCTGTTTATAAACAACTGACACACCAAAAAAAGCAACAAGGAAGCCACAGGTGCAGCAGTTAAAAGATCAGTGGTGACTTGCACAAAGCAGCATTTCAGAGGTGGGGAGGGGTTTGCTACTTCTTTCGGCAATCAAAGAGAATCCCAAAGTACAATATTTAAATATATATATAGGTTTTTAAAATGAAAACCCACCAGCAAGTTCACTGGCTCTATTTTCTTTTTTAAAATAATATCTTCAGCACTTAGAAAGTTTGGATTATCTTGACCAGCATGAGACACTTTTGGCTAGGGGACGGAATAATTGCACTTTATTGATATTTTTTCACTGTGCTATAAGGAAGTTGTGTAGACACTATGTCTCGAGCTGTGCAAAATGTGATATTTTTATACATACAAGAATCTCTACTTCTTGTAAACCAAGAGAGTATTAGGACATACTGTACACACACACACACACACACACACACACACTATATAAAAAAAGGAAAATCAATGGTTCATCTAGGCTAGTGCCAAATCTTGTCAATCTGAAATTTTAAAAGTGGAAGCATTTCTGAGAAAGGGCAGAGGGAGGAATGGCAGTAGGATTAGAGGAGTAGCAGTTGTTGTCACCAAGGAAGTAGATTTGAGAGAAGTTGATATGTAGAAGAACTGCACCCATGTTCTAAACTGTATGCAAATAGATGGGCCAGACAGAGGTCATATTCTGGAATAATAGCTGTATTCAGCTGTTAATTTCTTCATAAGATTAAGACCAAGTGGAGAGAGAGAGAGAATGGAGCAATGGGAAGAGGAAAAATTCAGTTCAGTTCATATTTAAAGGTGAAATAACCTAAGTTGTTCTTTCTGAAATAATAAGCAAACCAAAACACAGCCATCCTAAATCCACACTTCTTTGAATTTTGCAATACAGTTCTCCAGCCATGTGATATGTAAAGAAAATGTGCATACTGGGATCAAATGTGCATCACCATAATATATTACTGAAAATAACATGCAAAAATATATTGTACTAGAGGAAATCACTTTGCAAAAAAAGTGTATATTGGGTAAAATACCATACAAAATGTACTTGTTAGAAGAAATTTGCACTAAAATATTGGTGAATTTTAATGAGGAGTTGCTTTCTTTTAATGCAAACTGATGTGGAGAAGTGGCTTTAAGACTGGGAAAATGAGAAACTGAAAGATTCATCCGTTCCTAGCCTCACCTCCACTATCACATCTCCTATTCTCTGCTCTTCCATTCTGTCCATGGGACTTGTCTATAGAGAGAGACTGCTACAGGTGATTAGGAACTCTGGCCAGAAGCAGTTCAGCAGATGGAGCAGAACATCTACACAAGCTTTCTGGCAGGTGGGTTGCCATTGTTGCTTACTTGGAATTAAGTGGGGATGTTGACACAGCACAAACACACTGGCAGGAACACTGGATTGGTTCTGCTGGTGTGTTTTCACCTTGCTGACCTCCCCACCATTTCATCCCTTCCAGTTCCAGTAAGAGGCTGTGACCCACTTGGCAGAAAACTACTGTGATGGCTCCTCCCCATCTGCCAAGCCACTTCTGACCTGACTGCAAGTTCTCCCGCAACAAGGGAATAATGATAACTTTGGAGAAGTGGCTACCAGAATCATTGAAACAATGGCTACAACACGACTTGCATGCTCAGGTTTCTAAGAATGATACCCAAAGTCCTGAGTAACTTCCACTGACATCTTCTGGGACAACTCCAGCCCCCCTAAATCCCCTTTTCCTTTCTAGAAAGTTATGGGTGTCCCGTTCTCCCCGTGGCCTGATATACAGAGCATGTTCTTCATTCCTGCCCCTCGCCACTCTCCATCCAAAGAGTATTAATACCCAGGGTAGAGATTATGCTTCCAACATCCTAGGGATCTGCAGTTAGTATGTTAAAATATTCTCCTGTGTTGCAGTCCTACACCTACTTACCTGAGATTAAGCCCCATGGGAATTGCTTCTGAATAGAGGTGTGCGGGATTGCATTTTTCTTGTCTCATCTCAAAGGAACACTTTTGATTAAAATATGCCTGATTCTCACAGAAAGTATGTACTTCATGTTTTTTTCCTTTTTTTGATTGATTTTTTAAAATATATTCTTTTTTATATATATAATTTTTTATTAATTTTCCAATACATTTATACATCTTTAACCAAATTGTAACAAAACATCTCTTTTGGACTTCCTTCAGCTTCCCTGGCAATCATCCATGGTTATCTCTTAATTACGCATTCCCTTTACACATAAAATATATATATTCATCCCTAGCTTACTGTCATTGAATATACATGAAAAAAATAGAGGGAGGCCAGATGCGGAAGGGCTCCTGCACATTGAATAGTGTGTTTAATAGGCAAAATTTTAGCCTATACTGTATAGTGTATCATAACCTAAAGCACCATCTGCCACGCAACTATTCAAGGTGCAGGACCCAACTCTGCTCTGGCTCCATCAAGGGAATCTACATGAAGCAGTGAAGAAGAGAGAGGAAGATGGATAGATCCAACTAAGTCATACTCAGAGTTGACCCACATTGATTTTAGGGGATCTATTCTGAGTATGACTTACAGTGGATATTACCCATAATAAAATGAGTTGAAAGTCATCCAAGGTCAAACATTTTGTGTATTGAATAAATTTATCAACCTCTTTAATATTAAAAAATCTCCAAGTGTTGTATAAAAGCAGTGGTAAATAATGAAATCAATGAAGGTTTCAACCTGACGTAATTTGTTTTAATTTAAACTTGAATGATGAAGAACTTCCACTGATGAAGAGCCAATAGGCTCAAATTGCACTGAGGTTTGTTTGTTTTTTGTTATTAATACATTCTTATTTGAATCATGTTACTAGTTGTTCTGTGAAACACACTGATTTTAGAAGCTTCCTTCACACTTTAGCCTGTTTTGTCTGAGAGCTCAGCAGTGTGTCACATAGAAACCACAGGTGCAATAATACTGAATGGCCAGAGTAATTTTTCATCCGATTACTGCGAGGATCTTGTTGGGAACCGAGAGTTCCAAGAATCATCAAGTGCTTTGACTTTGTTCCAAGTTGGGCACCTGGATTTTAAAAATCATTTTTGAAAGTTTTAGCATCAGTCAGCTGCCTTGAGAATGGACAATTAGATGAAAAGTGGTCGCAAACCTGCATGCAAGTCCTTTGAACGCACTGAGTGCTTCGTTCTGTATAAAACTGAATAAAGATAGTAACAGTAAACAACAACAAAGTTCCTGTGTGCTCGCTCAAAACTGTTGTGTTCTTCATTTTAGGGGTGGGAAGTGGGAGCTTACAAAAGTAAGGCAGAAAAATATACAAGGCCGTTACCAAGAAACCAATATACATTATGAGTAAGCACAATAATAGTAATGATTCTTAGACCCCAAGGATAATTTGCTGTTGATTTGCACTTCTGTGGTCTTTTGTTGCTCAGGCACAGGATGCTAATAATAATAATAATAATAATAATAATAATAATAATAATAATAATAATAAAAAATTATTTATACCCCACCCATCTGGCTGGGTTTCCCAGCCACTCTTGGCAGCTCCCAACAGAATATTAAAAACACGATAAAAGATCAAACATTAAAAACTTCCCTAAACAGTGCTGCTTTCAGATGTCTTCTAAAAGTCAGATGGTTGTTTATTTCCTTAACATCTGATGGGAGGGCGTTCCATTAAAAAAAGAAAAAACACATGCAAGTCTCATTTGGTAGAGCATGAGACTCTTAATCTCAAGGATGTGGGTTCGAGTCCCACATTGGGCAAAAGATTCTTGCATTAGAGGGAGTTGGTGATTCGTGAGGTCTCTTCCAACTCAACAATTCTACAATTCTATTATTCCAGGGCAAAAACCCAACTTTCGCTTTGTGACGTAATTTATCCACTCACACTGGTGGTGTTGTTTTTCTGCTGTTGCTGTTTTTTGTTTTGTTTCTTTTACATTCAAACAAGATATCTTTCGCTTGCAGTGTGAAATACTGCAGTCTAGAACTCTGCAACTTCACTTACTCTTTCTGCTACATGTCTAGACCAGGTTTAATTTAAGCAAAGGCCTTAAAGAAGAAGAAGATCTGCTCTAATTTTAGAGGCAACACTGAGATCCAGCGCCGAGGGCCTTCTGGCGGTTCCCTCATTGTGAGAAGTGAGGTTACAGGGAACCAGACAGAGGGCCTTCTTGGTAGTGGCGCCCACCCTGTGGAACACCCTCCCTTCAGATGTGAAGGAAATAAGCAGCTATCTTATCTTTAAAAGACATCTGAAGGCAGCCCTGTTCAGGGAAGTTTTTAATATTTAACGCTGTACTGTTTTTAACACTTGATTGGGAGCCGCCCAGAGTGGCTGGGGAAACATTATTGTTATTATTATTATTATTATGAATGCAAGTATATAAAATAGATTGTATGTTTAGAATCTGGGCCTGGGCGCTAAAAAGAAAAAAGGCCTCAAGGGTCACATTCGCTTGTAAGCAACCTTTTGGGGGCTGCATGCCAGTCATGGATGGGGCCAGAGGCAGACAGTGACTCTTGTCTTTGTATAGTAGGCTCCATTTGAGACATGCAGAAGTCAAGAGTTTCATGCAAAGACATACAGTTTCATCAAGGAAAACAAGAGGCATTCTCACTGTACATGGACACATTCTGCTAGTTGGAAGCACTCAAAGAGGATGCTGAGCAGGACCAATGATGGGTTTGGCTTGGGCTGAGTCCAAAGGGCGAGACAGAGAAGCCTGGGGGGCCAGATTCACACACCCCAGGCCTGTGGTTCCCCACCCCTGTGTTAGAAGAGGCCACTTTTTAAAAAGATAATATTGCCTTTCCTTTTGATTAAATACAGAGATTTACCAAGGAGACTGCAACGGGTCTCTGATAAGGGAAGGATAAACTCAGTGAGTCCCCATGGGAGCCGAAAAGCATTTTTATGACTATCCGGCATTTCCCTCTGCCCTTTTTTATGTATTTGTCACACTTCTTTCCCACATCAATCTCATAAAACATTCCTTGTCTCACATTTTGAAATATTGATATTATCCTACGGCAAAGATAAAAACACAGCTGAGCAATATAGGTTGGTGATAGAATTATTTGCAATACACAGAAATCTCTGCTGATGTTTAGGGTTGGCACGGTATTAAACACATTACTTTTGCTGACAGGCGTTTTCATTTCCCCTCGCCTCGCAAGTGGAGGGGAATTGGAAGGAAATCTAGTTTTCAATTCGGGGCCCATTCAATAAAAAATGTAAAACCCAAAGTACTGGCAGAATTGGCAGCACCTCGTTAAATCAAAAGGGACCTCGCTGGAAATTTATTTTCAAAAGTCATATAAATAAAGAGGAGAAGAAGGGAAATGATCAGCTCTTCAGATTTATGCATCTTTCAAATAAACCCCTCAGAAAAAGAACAGCGTAGGAGCCATGCAAAATATCTGATCTTGACCTGTGGGAAAAGAGAGGAGATCAAGTGGCCTGACTAGTTCGTATTCTCTCTGGCCAAATGGCTCATATTTCAAGGAGATTTCTCATTTTAGACATCCACAGCTGCATAGAACATCACAGACATTGCTCATTTTGCAGCTCCGCTGCTCCATGAGTTAGAAGTCATAACTGTCCTTGAGCTCTGAAATATGAACCTGGAAGTACCTTTCCTCCCACCAGTTGTGGAATATTCTATCATTGCGCCCTTAAAGGAAGCTATGGTTTCCATTCCAATCCGAATGAACTTCCATGGAGCATACTTGCTTGCGACTGACCTGCCATTGTGTAAGCCAGCGTAGTATCAGAGCCAGTGTGCTGTAGTAGTTCTAGCGTTGGATTAGGACCTGGGAGACCTGAGTCATAGCTGTCAACTTTTGCCTTTTCTTGCAAGGAATCCTATTCGAAATAAGGGAATTTCCCTTTAAAAAAGGGAAACTTTGACAGCTATGACCTGGGTTCAAATCCATTGTTGTTGTTGTTGTTGTTAAACTGCCTTTCACCATAAGGTTCCAGGGTGGGTTACAGCATTAAAAACAACCCACAACCATAAAAACAAGGTTGGTCTGAAAAACTTACACCTCAGGTGTGAAAAGCCTTAAAGCCATGTTCTGTCATGAAGCTCACTGGGTGATCTTGCGCCAGCTGCAGTCTTGCAGCTTAATCTCCCTTACAGGGATAAGGATAAAATGGGGGGCGGGGAACCATGAATGCCACCTTGAGCTCCTTAGAGGAAAGGTAGGATATAAATGAAATAAATGAATGAATGCATTTTTAGCAACAGATATTCAAACTTTGTTGACAGGTTGTTCTCTCAAGTGGTCAGCAATCTCAATACACATGTGAAGTCCTTCTGAACTTTGGACATGCATTTGAAGAAGAGAGAGGGAGAGGGAGAGATCCAACTAAGTCATACTCAGAGTTGACTCACATTGATTTTAGGGGATCTGTTCTGAGTATGACTTACAATGGATATTACCCATAATAAAATGAGTTGAAAGTCATCCAGGGTCAAACATTTTGTGTATCGATTAAATTTATCAACCTCTTTAATATTAAATAATTTCCAAGCATCGCGTAAAAGAATAAAAAGCAACTGTTTTGCACATGGGAACTCCCAGGTTCATTCCTGGCATCTCCAGCTAAGGCTGGACCCTTGTCTGAAACCCTTGGAAAGCCACTACTGGTACTGAGCTAAATGGAGCAATGATCTGACTCAGTATAATGCAACTTCCTATGTTTCTATGTTCCCTAACCTGGTGCCCTCCAGATGCTGTTAGATACAAATCACATCAGCCCTGGCAGTTGGTTGGTCAGGCAGGTTGGGGATTATGGGAGCTGGAGACCATCAACATATGGAGGACACCAGGTTATGGAAGGCTGTTGTAGGATCAGGCACAACCACAAATGCTGAAGTAGGAGCTGTTGATATTTCTACCTGCAGCATCTCCTCTTTGTTTTTATTGAAGGGGCTGCTAGAGTCAGGGAAAGCAGGGAAGCGAACCTCAAGGCTCCAGGAGAATCGGGTCTGAGGAACTGTTCCTGAAATTTGGTGGCAAACATTGTAAATAACATTGAGGGGGGGAGGGGAGTTGTATTAATCTGTAGCAGACATTTACCGCTTCCCTTCACACCTTCCTCAGCAGGCTAGAAAATGTACTTAGCACACAGCTTAATATGGAGACACGCTCCTTGTGCTAATGCTCTTCACAATTATTTCAGCTACTTTGAGACATGAGTGAATCGGCACATCTGGTACATGGTGGGATATTTGGCATTAAATCATCAGCATCAACCCGCCTTCTCTAAAACGATATGCATGGTCTAAATACACAAGTCGTCATAGGTGTCTGCCATATAGTTATGCCTTCCAAACTTTTTGTTCCACTCTGAATTAAGATGGAGCAGAACTGAAGTAATCAGAATTACAGTGGTACCTTGGGTTACAGATGCTTCAGGGTACAGACGCTTCAGGTTACAGACTCCGCTAACCCAGAAATAGTACCTCAGGTTAAGAACTTTGCTTCAGGATGAGAACAGAAATTGTGCACTTCAACCCTTGTTTCATGTGCTGATGAGAAAAATGTTTGTTTAAGAACCCCTGTTTGTATTAGCAGATAAGACTGTATAATGTGAAATTTAAGTACATGCTTTTAAGGCGCCTTGAGTCCCAACAGGGGAAAAGGCGGGGTATAAATAAATATAGAACTAAATAAATATATAATAAAAATACTAATTAATGGAGAAAGGAGATACCAGGGAACAGTAGTCCATTAATAGTAAGCAAGGAATACAGTGCTGCTTGAAGAGTCATGTGCTGCTGCTCTTGCTCAGTCGGTAGAGCATAAGACTCTTAATCTCAGGGTTGTGGGTTTGAGCCCCACGTTGGGCAAAATATCCTTGCATTGCAGGGGTTCAGGCTGGATGACCCTCGTCGTCCCTTCCAACTCTACATCTCTATGATTCTATGAGCAGTGTCCACATAGCTAAAAACCAAACAACAAGGGCCACTTCCTGGCCCGTATCTTGGGAGTTTTTGTCTTGATTAGCAGCCTGGGATGTAATGTCAACTTGTCACAGAGGCTGACAACCTAGGAGGGATTTGGAGGAGAACTATGAAGATGTTAAAGGGTTTACGTATGGAAAGGAAACAGATATGTTTAGCCTAGAGAAAATATTACTAACAGGATTGGACTGGATCTTCAAGTATTTTAAAAGAATATTGGAAAGAAGAGGCACAGCGATCGTTCACATTATCTGCTGAGGAAGATAGGGTAAGAAGCTCATGTTTTAAACTACAAAGAGGGTCAAAACAAAAAAAAAATTCCTTCCAATAGCACCTTAAAGACCAAGTAAGTTAGTTCTTGGTATGAGCTTTCGTGTGCATGAAGTGTGCATGCACACGAAAGCTCATACCAAGAACTAACTTAGTTGGTCTTTAAGGTGCTACTGGAAGGAATTTTTTTTGTTTTGACTATGGCAGACCAACACGGCTACCTATCTGTACAAAGAGGGTGATAGTTTCCCAAGAGCACCCCAGCAATATAAGAAGCTGCCTAAGATGTAGTGGTGGCCACTAGATTTGATGGCTCTTAAAAGCATTAGGCAACTTCATGGAGGATAAGTCTATCAGCTGCTATCAAATCAGAGTTTTGTGGGGCTTCCATGTACAAAGGTTGTGCCCCTGATGCTGGGGACAAACAACAGAGAAGGTCATTTTCCATATGTCCTCTTTACGGCTTCCTAGAGGCACCTGAAGTTAGAAACGGAGTGATGGATCTTTGGCGTGACAGGCACCTGTCAGAGACGTTTTAGGGGTAGGATAATCCTGTCTTGGGGCAGACAGCTTGGCCTAAGTCTTCCTAATGAGCATGTGTGCTTGCCAATGAGCTGTGGAGGCTAGTCCATTAGGGCGAATGGGGCACAGCCTCACCAACCTCAGTCTGCACTCAGCCAGACCCTATTTGCCCTTGTTACTTACAACCAGACCAGGGTTGTAGTATTGCTTCCCGTTTTCATCCTCCTTCTCCTTAGTGTTGGGCTTGCAGGGAGGAGGATGGGAACAAAACCACAATTACATGGGCTCTGGATCTTCTTGCCCTTCTTGCCCTTTGAGGCCCAATGAGTACCAGTTACCACTTCTGTCCTGTCACCGGTGTTGCCCTTGCAGAAGTGAGCAGAGAGGAGGAAGGAGACAAAAGTAGAATTAATTTTGGCCCTGACTGTCTCTGGTCTGGTGCCACCTGCTGTTTGGGTTCCCTGTATTCCACTCTACACCAGTCTCAGTGGATAGCAGCCACCAGATGTAGAGGAAAAAGAGTTTGGGTTTGATATCTATCCCTTTTTATCACTACCCTAAGGAGTCTCAAAACGGCTAACAATCTCTTTTCCCTTCCTTCCCCACAACAAACACTGTGAGGTGAGTGAGGCTGAGAGACTTCAGAGATGTGTGACTAGCTCAAGGTCACCCAGCAGCAGGGAATCAAACCCAGTTCACCAGATTATGAGTCCACTGCTCTTAACCACTACACCACACTGGCTCTCTGCCAGCTCATCCATGCCCAGTAAAATGTGGTCCCTGAGTGTCCACCCACTGCTGCATATGGCCCTTGGGAACATAAAGGTTGCCCACCCCTGGATTTTCTGATATTAGGATATATGCATGAATAGCATCACATGGGTCCTGGTTTGATTTTCCTAAAGTTGGAAGACTAAACACTTTGTGTGGGGTGTACAGTTCCTGGGGTGTACAGTTGTGAACAAACTGCCGTGGAGGCCTAGTAAGGATAGAAGAGTGCCACACATTTATAACTACTCTTCTTCTGTTTGCAGTCTAAAAGCAGAAGCTGCTATAGCAGCAGATCATTAAATCAGCTCCTTAGGATCTGCACAGATAGGTGGGGAGAGGGTAGGCGATAGTAGGAGAAAGCAACTTTAAGAGAAGGAGGGGAGAGCAATCATTTTTAGAAATAGGAACATTTGGAAAGGATAGCAGTTAACAAGGCTCTTTGTTGACATTTAGATGCTCTTACAGAAGCTAAAACGGGATTTGGCACCTTCCCACTCTACTCAACAGGCTCTGAAGAGTGAAAGAAAATAAAATGTGAGGCTTGTTTGATGTCTTTGCCATGTGTGCCCACACAGCCTCCCATTTACATGCACACGCCAAATACTTTGGCCCATTGATATTAGCTGAGTGGTCTAGCAACCTGAAAGGGGCCTCGGAAGAGGATGAAGAATCATGTTAATTGAGTCCAAGGCTCCCCCCCCCACTAATGAGGACAGATAATGATCCTGCCATCCCCTGATCACTCTTAATGGGACACATTAATCTGTGGGAAAATAGATGCCTAATAGATGCAAATATGGGCCTGTAATCGAGGCCAGGTGATCTTACTGTCACTGTAAAGCTTAGCTTGTTATTTACAAATACTGGTGGCAGACAATCGGTAATTAGTTTCCCAATGAGCTGTACCTCTTCCCTTGTATCATCATATCCACTGCACTCACCAAGGCAGCAACTCACAAATGGTGTGCCGGAAGGGGCACACTGGTATGAATGTAGAAAATTGTCTCGTAGTCCCACTAGTCATCTGTCTGGCCCAATAACATCTACTCTGACTTCTTGCAGTTCTCTGGTATCTCAGGTAGAGGCAGTGCTCCCCCCCCCCCTAGAAAAATAGGTGCCAGTACTCACCATAAAGTTGTTGCAATAAGTGCCTCACTTTTTAACAACAAAAAGAGGTGCTGGTACTGTGTATCCTTAGTACTAACTGAAAGAAAGCTCTGGGTAGCGGTCACCCCTGTCACCTGCTGCCTGATTCTCTTACCTGGAGAGACCAAGAATAGAAACCAAAGCCTCCTGTATACGAAGTACAGTGGTACCTCGGCTTAATTCGTTCTGGAGGTCTGTTCTTAACCTGAAACTGTTCTTAACCTGAAGCACCACTTTAGCTAATGGGGCCTCCTGCTGCCACTGTGCCGCTGGAGCACGATTTCTGTTCTCATCCTGAAGCAAAGTTCTTAACCTGAAGCACTATTTCTGGGTTAGCGGAGTCTGTAACCTGAAGCATATGTAACCTGAAGCGTATGTAACCCGAGGTACCACTGTATGGGTTCTAACAGTGAGCTATGGTTCCTCCTGAGCACATTCACACACCCCATTGCATTAACGCCATACATTCAACCTCAATAATACCACTTTGAACAGGCATGGCTTTCCCCAAAGAATTCAAGGAGCTGTAGTTAGCAGTGCTGAGAGTTGTTAAGAGACCCCTATTTCCCTCAGAGTGGTATCTGTCCCTCTTCATAGGGAACTCTGGGAACTGCACCCCTGGGAAGGGAATAGAGGATCTCCTAACAGCTCTCAGCCCCCTAAACAAACTGTGGTTCCCAGAATTCTTTGGGGAAAGGCATGGCTGTTCCAAGTGGTACCACAGTGCTTTAAAGACTTCATGCAAATGTGACCACAGTCCAATGGGCCTAGGCCTTGCTCATTAAATGTCTTTTTGCAAGCCATGCCCTCTGAGCCTTAACCACCCCCACCCCCAGCACCACCCTCCTGCCATACAGAGCTGCTGACAGACTCAGAACTTCTAAGACAATATATGTGAAGCACTCTGTAACATTTTAAAGTGCTGTATAAATGCTCATTATTACAGTCCATTCTAGCTTTGATGACAGATGCACAACGGACTCCTGGTGTTTCTGGAGAAGCAGCCAGCTTTGTCTGAACATGTCTCAATTAAATTAGAGAGTCCCACTAATTTTACTGAGTCAATATAACTAAATTTGCACACCCTGCTAACTAGAGCCCTTTGGGAGGGACAGATCTTCATTTCCTTGGAAGGAAAGAAGCAGAATACATCTCTGAGCAGCCATTTAAAAAGTGATGACTATGTATAATAATCTTTGTGCAGCCGAGGTCCTCATTTGATGTCCACTCCTGTTTGTGTTTCTTTGCAACTGGCCATATTATAATTTCATACACTATTAATGCATGAATTCTACATCTAAAGAAAATATTCACAATCTCTCTTCAGCGTAGGCAAGAAACGTTGGAATGTTACATCCCAAATACCCAAACTGTGTTATTCTAAGGCTGGCGTGCCAAATTAGATTGCTGCATAATACAATTTCTTTGGTTGCATTATTTAGAGGGTGAGAATTGGAAAATCATGAGCTGGATTAGAAACTGACCAAGAAATGAAGATATGGAGGTAATAAATATCATTACCAATGAACTAAGGGCCATATAATGAGAAATGCTGAGGGTGGTAGTGTTGGTGGTACTGAGGCCCATTCTAAATGTAGATATTTTTAACCCCCTGACATCTGAAAAGTCCCTGAAAGATACTGTATTTCAGAATCTATCCTAATTTCATCAGTTTTCATCCAGTAACCATGAGGACTAGAAGTTTGCAAAAATGAAATGAAATGAAATTCTGACTCTGTTCAGACAACCATACTGATGTGATGTGATCTTATTTGATATCAATCAACTGGTATATCATGGGCATTGAATTGGTTCATGCTTAAGGTAAAGGTAAAGGGACCCCTGACCATTAGGTCCAGTCATGACCGACTCTGGGGTTGCGGTGCTCATCTCGCTTTATTTGCTGAGGAAGCCGGCATACAGCTTCGGGTCATGTGGCCAGCATGACTAAGTTGATTCTGGCGAACCAGAGCAGCGCACGGAAATGCCATTTACCTTCCCGCCAGAGCGGTACCTATTTATCTACTTGCACTTTGACATGCTTTCGAACTGCTAGGTTGGCAGGAGCAGGGACAGAGCAACAGGAGCTCACCCTGTCGTGGGGATTCGAACTGCCGACCTTCTGATCGGCAGGTCCTAGACTCTGTGGTTTAACCCACAGCGCCACCCGCGTTACGCTCGTAATCAAGCTGTGATTAGATTATGTCAGTATGGGTAACTTGGGAACATAGCACCGCAACTGGTAAACATGTTGGCCATGTAAATGACCCTGGGTGGGTCCCATCTTTGGCAGCTCTTGCTGAAGGATATTGAGCAGCAAAACTGGGAAAGTGGAGGCCTGGATGGGTGAGGAAGAGGAGAGTGGCGTCTATATATTATAGATATATATATTCAGTATTCATTAGAAGCAAAGATGAAAATCAAGGGAGTTCTGTGAATGCAAAGGCCTTTATTTTTTTCAACAGAATGCAAGTTGAAAGGGAATGGCATCAAATTAGATAATTTCCAAGCCAGCTGCCTCTGAGCTTGCTTTCTTCTTGCCTTTTCTTGTTTGCTTTTGTCAACATCTCCGGTTGACAGTGGCGGAGATAAGCACCTAGAGGAGCTTTTGTGCCTGAACGGATGTATAAGCAAAGGAGTGTGACTGTGAGCATATGTAGGCCTACTTTAAACCTCATGCACTACATAACTTTCCTTGGAGCTATGAACAGTCACCAGAGCATTTGTCCACACCATTTAATATGTCTATACCGCACCTGCATTAGGAACAGTTCAGTCTTGCCTGTTGTTTTACAGATTTTCAGGAGAGTTGTTATTCCTACCCATCCCGTTTCTGCTTACCAATTTTCTCAGCTGCCGAGCATTTAAAAGACTTGTTCCCTGGCCTGAGGTTTAGGTGTCTGTCGGTTTTCTTGTTGATACAGCTGGTTTTCTCAATGTGTGAGATGTTCCCAGTGGAGATGCTGTCACTCTGAGACAGATTTGTCAGAAGAGAGAAGCATTCGCTTTGGGGGGGGGGCGTGGGGACCTTATATCCACAGCACTACCATCACCATCACCACCACCATCATCATAAATGACAACAAGCACGCACGCACCTGCTTTAAACTTAGTGAATCTGGAAAAATGGATGGGCAGAGAAAGGTCTAGGCTTTGGTTATTCAGGCTTTTCAGAAGGATAATCTGCACTGGGATATTCTACCTTAGATTGGATAAAGCCATGGTGCATAAAGTAATAATAATAATAATAATAATAATAATAATAATAAGAAGAAGAAGAAGAAGAAGAAGAAGAAGAAGAAGAAGAAGAAGAAGAAGAAGAAAGAAGAAGAAGAAGAAGAAGAAGAAGTCCCCCCTATTTTATTTTGCTCCATCAGATCAAATTTTTATGATCTTATATGCGAAACATTTTTAAAAGTTCTCTCCCCATTACAAATTAAAACAAAGTTCTGTTAATTGCTATATCTGAACGAGTGACCCATTTTCTCTAGTTCTGGTTTCCAGTGTGTGAGAAACCATGACATAAATGTTAATTCTGTACAATGAATGGTCAGCACTGTCATGGAAGGTGCCAGGTTGACAAGCCCCAAGGGACTGAAGCTCTCCAGTGAGCCACAAAACAGCTACAGGCTGCCAGCACTTCCTCCTCCTCTTCCTTCAAGACAAAAGCAGTTGTCATGAGTGTGAGGGCAAAATTGTGCAAATGTGCAGAGCGAGGCACAGACATAGTCAAGGGATAATAATAATAATAATAATAATAATAATAATAATAATAATAATAATAATTTTTTATTTATACCCCACCCTCCCCAGCCCAGACCGGGCTCAGGGCGGCTAACGACCAATAATAAAAACAAGTTGATTAAAATACAATTTAAAAGATTAAGATATAACATTAAAACAATTAGGGC
Organism: Podarcis melisellensis; assembly: GCF_964234715.1. Classification (NCBI taxonomy): domain Eukaryota; kingdom Metazoa; phylum Chordata; class Lepidosauria; order Squamata; family Lacertidae; genus Podarcis; species Podarcis melisellensis. Next base: position 28,012,692 of record NC_138528.1, on the reverse strand, counting down.
GCAAACTCATCATAGGAGGAGAAAGGAAAAAGAAAAAGGGGGAGGGAATCAAACTGATTCTGAGCCAAAGGCCAGGTGGAACAACTCTGCCTTACAGGCCCTGCGGAAAGAGATCAGATCTCACAGGGCCCTGGTCTCAAGAGACAGAGCATTCCACCAGGCCGGAGGCAGTGTTGAGAAGGCCCTGGCTCTGGTTAAGGCTAATCTAACTTCCTTAGGGCCTGGGACCTCTAGGGTGTTGCTATATATGGACCTTAAGGTCCTCCATGGGGCATACCAGGAGAGGCGATCCCGTAGGTAAGAGGATCCTAGGATGGGACCTGTAGTCCAAAATGTCTGGAGAAAACCAGGCTAGAGAAGTCTGCTGTAAACCCTTTCAACTATGAGGACAACCCTCTCCCCCAATATTGTCTAGAGCCTCAAGGAACAGCTGTAAATATTATCATTCTCAAGGCAGAATTAAGGACCATTGTGATAGCAGCAGCCAACAGACCAATGGGGTTTTTTTTTTGCCCATCTCCTCTCTGTTGGAATGTTGGAACCACTGTGACACCAGCAGCCAATAAACCAATCAGGACACAGCCTTCCCCCAGTCTCATCATGACAGCTGCCTCTCCACAGTACAATTGCAGAGGCAAGGAAAGCAGCTGCTGTTGGATTTCTGCCTGACCTGCGGGCAGACAAGGCACAGGAACCCTGCCAAGGGGGCAAGGTAGCTGCTCTAGAGAAAGCATGTGCCAACAGCGAGAAAGGTAGGACAAAGCTAGCCAAGAAAAATAAATGGAAAGTTTAAACGAGTGTGCGCACACACGCACTCAGCTCAGCACATTTTTATGGTCACCTTTCCCACACACACTTCCACCGTTTGCAGGACATCTTTGTCATTAGGAAATAGTGCAAGAGAGAAGCATGAAAGAAAATCCTCAGTAGAATGGACTTATTTTACAGTGATTTCCCCCCCCTTAATATGGCAGACCTGTACACTCACTCACTCACCTTTACACACACACACACACAAACTTTAAGAGGAAATCCCTTGGAACAGCACTGCATAAACACTGTCTGCTGGTGTACCCAAGAGGGGGAAAACACACTTGAAATCATGCCTTTTCTTGACGTGATGGTGCTGCTAAATATATGATTCACCCATGAATTACAGAGCAGTAAATAAAGCCAGTGACATCCAATAAACAAAGGCAGAGTGAAGTTCCAGTGCTTTATGGTGTCACCAGAAACGCCTTGATGTATTTATAGCCTGCCTCACACTTTTGGTTCTAATTTATTTTTTATAAACATTTTTATTTGTACATAGTCATCGTCAAAATCAGAGCCCCTTTTCCTATTTTCGCTCATACACCGTTTCGTGGCTGACCAGGCCAGGCACTCTTAAGAAAAGCCAAAGCATTAAGGCCACATGAGCTTCTGCCAGGACTAGATTAACTGCAGAACTATAACTGCAACTAACAGTATAAGGTTCATAACAGCATGCTTTTTCTGAGTTTTTTTTAATTTCCAAAAAAGGTTACCATTTATGACTTTTGAAAGCTGAGACTAACAAATTACTATCTAAGTAACTAATTCCCATGCCTGATGTGGCCTACTAGTACCAGTAGCAGAATCTCCTACCCTATGATAATGGAAATGGGCATATGGCCTTGAGGCTGGGGAAACAAATATTGTGATGGAAGATAAGCTCATTGCATGCAGAGTACTGAATGCTCTGGTGCTGGAGAGCCCTTGAAGAAATTAAAAGGTTAAAGAAGTTGTTCTGAAATGTTGGGACATTTGAAGTATGGTCAGGTTTTAAGGAGCTGCATGGGTGTTATGCACTTGAGTGGTGAAAGCCAAGAACGCTCATCCTCTGAAGACCTTATTTTTGAAAAGAAATACACTTTAAAAATAATTATGGATCCAGACTATGGTTGAACTAGTGAAGTATAAGTGCCAGGTAGAGGGTCCTGATCCAGATCAGGATCCTTGTGGAGAGCTTTAACCTTCTTTCTCTTCCCGCAGTCTGAATCCAGTTTGGAGGGACCACACCTGAAGTTTGCACTCAAAGGAAAGCTCCCACTCATATCAGTAGAAGCATCTTTTCAGGTGTACATAGCAGATATGAGACCCAAATCAGGATTCTCTCTCCCCCCCCCCCATTACTACCATTTTGTCACTCTCTCTCTGTCTCTCTCTCACACACACAAACTCATAGGAATAGGACAAAGGCAGGCAGGTGAGAATTCTACCACTGAACTACCAATGAACTTGTAACAACATGATTAAGGTTTCAAAATTTGGACTGTGAAGATATAAGATTCTATGGACATGTATGAATAAGTGTAAAATAATGGAACCAGGACGGGGAGTGGAGGGAAGTCAATTAAGATGTATGAGTTAAAATTTTGATTATGATGTTTATTTATTTTTGTTACATTAATAAAATTAATAAACTGTATAAAAAAAAGGAATAGGACAATGGACTTCATCACAGCCCATAGTGATGCTACATGTACAAACCATTTATAGCTAGGGGAAGAGCCATAACTTAATTGTAGAATACATGTCTTGTCTGCAGAAGTTCCAATTTCAACCCACAACATCTAGGTAGGGCTCAAACAAATTCCTATCTGACACCCAGGAGAACTGCTTCAAGTCATGCTAGACAATGCTTAGCCACATGGACCAATAAACTGAAACGGTCTAAGGCAACTGCCTCTGTTCCATCTAAATAGCACTCACATAATGGTGCTTATAGTGAGAGGAGGTAGCAATTCCCCAGCAATTCACAACTGCCGTTTGAAAGCTTGTGGTGGGAGATGGAAATTGATGTTGTGAACCAGGTTTGGGGGTTTCCATTTGCACTAAGTGAGATGCTAAGGTTTCTGTGACACAAGTCTCTTGAGCTTCTTTTGAGCATCCCATAGAAAGAAAGGCAGATTGTCTCTCACCGGGAGCCTTCTTTTGAAATGCAAACTTATAAATGTATGTGTTAAATTGTACTTTAATTTAATTTTGGAGAGGTTTAGGGTGGAAAAGAGGAAATGACAAAAGTCTACCTGAGGCAGGATTACAATGCACACCTGCAAGTTCACAGTATAGTATTCTAAATCTCTGAAATGCAGCACTAAGAGTCGAGGAGCTTCCTTTTCATTATGTCTTGGAGGAAGGACAGTCATACAATGATCAGAATGGAGTCAGCAGCAACTTCTTTCATCCCAAATGCTCATTATCTTGTTGGATAGAGCCCCCCTCCCCTTATCCACCACCAACTTCCAGATTTCTCAAATGAGTGATGCAGGAATGATTAACTCTTTCCAGATCAGTGGCGTAGCGTGGGGGGTGCAGGGGGGGGCCGGCCGCACCGGGCGCAACATCTGGGGGTTAGGGGGCGCAAATCCACGGGTTAGGGGGCGCAAATCCACGGGTTAGGGGGCGCAAATTACTTGCCTTGCCCCGGGTGCTGACAACCCACACTATGCCACTGTTCCAGATACTCTATGGATACTAACTTTCCATCCTATACCTGCATCACACAAACACACAGACACACACACACAGAGAGAGAGAGAGAGCACAAAGCAGACACCAGGCCAGATTTCAATTTACAAGCAGCGTAGACTGGAGTCTATTGTTCAGTCTCATAGTATGTCAGTATGATACATCTTAATGTGTTTGCTTTTAGCACACATTTGGGAGTATGATCTGGATGAATGCAAATGTTACAATATATTTCACTGTGGGCAGCATAGCTGGAATGCAGGTGGGGAATTCAAAGTCAGGAGGGGAAGCCATAAGCTACAGACACATGTCCACTTATTTGGAAGCAAGGCCCCTGAAATAAGTGGCCATTTTCAGAGGGGTAGCCATGCTTGTCTGTTGCAGCAAAAGCAACAGATTCTTGTGACACCTTGCTTACTAACGAATATATTATGGCATAGAGTTCTGTGAACTACAGTCCACTTCATCAGGTGAATTTAAGGAAGATCGCCTGCAAATGGGCATACCTCTGAGTAAACATGGGCAGGATTGGGCTGTTTTCACATTTTACGGGCTCTAATGATCCCATCAGCTAGATTTCTTTGTTATTCAAAGAATCAATCGGGCACATTGTAACATAGTATGTTTTATTACCTCCTTTTATTTCGTAGTACAGTACTCAGTTAAGGGAGCAAAGTCACTCATGAAAAGGTGGGGCCCCCATTTTTATTTTTAAAAAGGAAATATCATTGGTGCAGGTCTTTTTTTTTAAAAAGCTGTGTATAAGAAATAGGGCTTCTTTTGACAATGGGTCAAGAATACCTTCTGCATTATATACTGCCACTTGTCACAACAGAGCCAGCATCTGATGCTCATAAACCTCATTGAATCATTGCATGAGGATGAGGGGGGGTTGCAACAGATAGTTGGGGGTGCTAGCTTTGGGGGTAAGAGACCGAAGAGGTGGGTGCCTTGTGCTTTTTTTCCTTTTAGCATTAGCAGGTGAAGTTGGAAGAAAGCAACTGAGCTCAGATTTTATTATTCTGGTTTTGCTTCCCCAACAGTTCCAAGCTTTCTTTGTTTCTCCAGTCTCCTAATTAAAGTAGATACAAGATACCAGATAGCCTCTTCCTTTTCTTATATATCTTAGATTGGAAGCTTGCAGGCACGGTTTATGTGCTTTTTAATACAATTACTGTGTGGCACATAGCTGTTAAGGTGCATTATATTATATTATATTATATTATATTATATTATATTATATTATATTATATTATTACATTATATTAGGCACCTGTTCTCACCTATTAGCTCAGTCACATCACTGAATCATTTCTCAAACTTAAATAATTTATTCCTGTGTTATGTATTGGTTGCAGGAGTAGCCAACATGGTGTTTTTTGGACTACAATTCCCAGCAGCCTCAGCCAGCATATCCAATGGTCAGGTATGATGGGAGTTGTAGTCCTACATGAAGAAAACTCAGGCTTAAATCACCACTTGGGTTGCAACTAGATGGTATGATGTGAGATCCATGGCTGAATGTCCTGTTGGTTGGTTGATTGGTTGGTTGGTTTTAAGGGCAAATAGGATACAACCACTCAGAGACATATTTTGGATCAGATCCAAGAAGCTGGATAAGGAACCATTTCCCTCATGCTAATTTTTGTCCACCCTCCCATTGGCCACTTTGACAGGTGGGCAGACCCACCTGTCACCATAATGTCATATGGACCATTTTTCCTTTGCAGAACGGCTATAACTTGTAGTAGAGTCTACATTGACTGAAAGAGGGCAACATAAATGGTGAGGGATATTACAAAATTACCCCTCAGAGCTGGTATTGCCTCCGGTATTGGGGGCACATATACAACCTATATGATTGGTCTGCCACATGGAGCAATTGGCAACTCTGAGAAAATAGTGCAAGGGAGAGAATGAAACAAACACATTCTCTGAACACTGCAGCTCTAGTCTAAATTAAGCCATTGTCCTATAGAAAATCTACAAAAGAAATGATGTCCTGTCAATCACATTTTGTTTAGTGCTCAGCCACCAAGTTCATTGTATGACCTTCTGCAAGTCACTCTGTCTTAGCCTAATCTTAGCCTTGCAGGGTTGCTGTAAGGATAAAAGGGGAAGGTTCTAGGCATGTTACTCTCAATTTCTTTGGTCAGCGATGGGTCACCTGTGACACTCCAGATATAGGACTACAGCTCCCATCCACCCCCAACCCAGCATGTGAGCAGCCAGGAATTATGGGAGTTGTAATGCAACAATATCTGAAGGACCACAAGTTTGCCATCCCTGCCTAAGAGGAAGGGTGGCATATGAACTTAAAAAAATAATAATCCTGTAAATATAATTATAGAAAAGTCAAACTTCCCTAAAAGGTTCATTTAAGTCACTGAGCCCACAGACCAGCTAAGTAGAATTGCTGTATTTTTTTCTCTTGCAGAGTTTCTGTGCCATTATATAATTTTACGTGTTAAGCGATTTATTAGCCAGTCTTTAGCCAGGGATCTCAGAGTGGCTTACAAAATAATACAATAAAACAAATAAAACCACGCACCATAAAATCAAATTGCAGCAGAGCAGAATAAAATGGCAACATTAAAAATGACACATTAACAACTAGGGTGAAAAGCAGAAATTCGACAACTGGTGCTTTTTCCATCTCTGCATGACCCCACGCACAAGGGAAACCTTCATCTGGTGAATTTCTCATTGTGCCATGGATGTTAAAATGCAAGGAAGCAGTGCCATAAACAAACAAACAAACAAACACAAAGTTTGGCTCTCCTAATGGATGCAACAAAATATTTTTATTTGACTCTGCTAACAGAGCCACAAGAGCCCATTTCCCCAATTTACTTCCCATAACTACTGGTGCCTGGTTGTTTTTTGGCTCCCTTGCCCACTTGCAATACCAAGTTGCATTATGACAAGCTTTTTTGAACTCCTAGTACATTCTGGTACAGGGATCATTCATTTCTTTCCCTTTTTGGTCTGGCAAAGAGCTTAGATTGCCTTGCTCACATTCCCAAGGTTCTCTTTGCTGTGATGTTCAGCACATCCTCTGTTGAGATCCAGTTCAAAACCCCCACCTTAAAAAAAGTCTGTATCACAGACAGCCACACTGTGAGGCTGTGAGCCTCTCCTCCTGTTGCCCATAACCTCACAGCTGGCATTAAGCAAATCAAGGAGGCCCAGGTACAAAAAATCCACTTCTTTAGTCATAAATTTGTGCATTAAGAGCAGAGATGCTGATGCTTCTTCTTGCTATTGGATAGTTTAATATTGCTTTATTTGATACACATTTATTTTAAAGTTATTGTGACTTTTTATATTGAATCAGATTATTATTTTTATATGTGTTGGAAGCTGCCCAGGGTGGCTGGGGCAACCTAGCCATATGGACAGGGTATAAATAAAAATGTATGATTATTATTGCTGGCATGGTACTCTTGAAATAAGCAGCATCTTCTCCCTCCCCACCCCGCCAAATTTCTGCCAGTATTTAGCCTCCCCTCCTGTCTTCCTGCTTTTAACTCTGTCTCCCTGTCTAAATAAAGATGCATCTTTTGTTTCCTCTTCTCCTTTGGGGCTAGCAACAATAAAACTGTAATTACATTTCAGAAAGCCATTTGAAAAAGGGTTTGGGATGGAACTGGAATGGAGCCAATATGTCCTTTGGGGTTCTAAGATAGTAGATCAGCTTGTTGTCCTGTGCGTGCATTCTGAAGAAGGGGTTTCTCTGCCTGCAGAGGCTAGTTTTCCCATCCTAAAGTCAGAAGCTCAGTTATTAGAATATATTATTTTGGTACAGAGGGGGATTCCTACAAAGTAACGCAGTGTGTGTGTGTGTGAGAGAGAGAGAGAGAGGGAGGGAAAGAAAGAGAGAAATACTCAATACCTCTAAAACTCACTTTATCCTATCCCCTTTTAGGCTTTTATTTAGTAAAGTTTACTATATACACACAGATTTCTCTCCCTCTGCCAACCTCAAGGCATAGGTGTCAGATGCACTGGAAATTAGACAGAGGCAGGTTGTATCAGCTGCTCTCTTTTATTGCATTTCAGGTATGAAAGGGGTGGGGAATCATGTGTAGTACATAGCTCAGGAGGGGAATCTTCCAGCCACCGTTAATTTTTTTTATGTGTATTGATTACTGTTGATGATAATTTATTATTACAATAACCTTTCTGAAGCTGGATGTGACTAATGGGTTTGATTACCTTCCTTGCTACTTTCCCTCTCATTTAAGCTCTACCATTCAAAGTAACACTATAGGGAAAGGGAGATAATCTCTCTCTCTGTGTGTGTGTGTGTGTGTGTGTGTGTGTGTGTTGCTTTATGAGTATACACAGTATAATATGAATGGAGGAGGTGGGACTGCAGGTTCCTACTTCAGCCCCTCCTTTCCCAGGAACCAGCCAGTCCCTCTGCAGGGTGTTTGGGCTGCACTGATTCGCTCTCTGGAGTGATCCAATTTGCATGCGGCTCGCTCATTTGTGAATTTGGCTCCCTAAGTCTTTGCTTCACTTCACCTGAGCTTCCTAGTTGCCTTCACTTTAAGTGAGCTCGCCCTGAGCATCCTGTTCCATCTTTTTATATATATATATAAAAAAGAAATTAAGGAGGGGGAGCTCAGTTTCTATCTCTCTTGTGGATTCTAGACTTTCCTCTCTCTCCCTCTCTTTTACCTTTGCTTCTTCAGTTTTTTTCTCCTCTCCTCTTCTGTTAACACGGGAAGATCTGGTAAGCCTTTCTCTTCCAGGACACGAGGTGTTGTCAACCAGCTCTCAGCTCCCAAGTTGCCTGGATTCGAGGAGAACGCGGATCCAGTTTTTCCTCCTCCTCCTCTTCCTTCTTCTTTTGGAGGGGTGCATGTGTGTGCTCGTGTGCCCGGGCGCGTATGCATGTGTGAAGGAGAGAAACCCAAGCCATTCTGCAGTGCAACATTTGCCAGTGGAGAAGCAGCCAGACCAAACAAAGCCAAGAACTTGGAATTGGGATAAACAAGCAAACAACAACAACAACATACTTAATAACCTTTCTGGGGTCTCTGGCTATTTGTGAATCCTCTTCTCTCCAGCTAAAAGTGAGAGAAAGGCGGATATGGGCAGGGGGAAATCCTTGAGGATCCTGTGAGCTTGGAGGAGGAACCTGACAGGTGAAAGAAGGGGGGGGCGAGGGAGATCCTTCTCTCCCTGCTATGCGTGGCTCCACGGATCTCCTCTGGAAGCTTGGTACGTCTAAGGGGAACCTGGCAGAATAAAAAAAGAGAGAGGGGAAGAGAGAGAACCGGCTCCGGGGAGGATCCAGCTTGAATTGCTCGCTCTTGCGTTGGTTGGCTGCTTAACCCTTTCCGCACCCATCCCCCCCATAGCATACACACTCCCACTTCGGAAGCGACTCTTTTCCCCGCTCGCTCTCCTCCGCAGCTGGGTAGGATGGGGCCCTTGGCATCATGAACCATACTCTCTTTCCCCGGCTGGAATTCGAACTGCTTGGTCCCTCGTAGGCTTATCTATAATAGATATCCCCCCCCCTCTTTCGCCCTGCGCCTCGAACATGCGGTGCGTTGATCTGAGAACAGCACCGGGAGGCTGTCCCGCCTGGACCCTGTGGATGTGCTCCCTCTTTTGGGGATGGATCCTCAGCTCGGTGTGGAGTTCCTCCAGCGTGGATTTGCCTGCGTCCTCTTCCTCGTCGTCCGCCTCGCAGGCTCAGCAAGAGCACCATTTCCATGGCAGCAGCAAGCACCACTCCGTGCCTATCTCTATCTACCGCTCCCCCGTCTCCCTGCGAGGAGGACACGGTGGGTTCTGCTTCACTTTCTTCTCCCTTTCGGAGCAGCCTGAGGAGGACGGCGGCGGGCGAGGCGAAGCGGGAAGTCCATGGCTCCGACCGAGAAGCTCCGTGGCTCTCCCTCCCTTCCGTCCGTCCCCCACCCCCTCCCTTTCCCATAGATCAATTCTCTGCTCAGGAGGGGGGAAAAGAAATGGAAAAAAAGGCGAGAAGTTTCCCCGCGAAAAAAAAAAGCTCCTTCGAGCGAAACGCCTCAGTCCGTCTCCCTCCTTCTCCGGCCGCGCGTGACTGTGCCGAACCCCTTTGCCTCTCCCGTGAGCGGGGTGGGGGGAAGGGAGAGAAACCCAGAAGGGACTTTCCCGCCTCAGGGCTTTTGTTGTGTTGTGGTGGTGGTTTGTTGTTGTTTCCGCCGCCGTTGGAAAGGCGCCAGGATAGAAGCAGCGGCTCTTCTGAGGGCTTGACGACCGGGAGCCGGCCTGGGCGGGAACGAGGGGTTTGAAAAGCCAAGAGGGGCTTCTCCTTTCTCCCCGGCGCTCCGCGTGCGCGCGCGGCGCAGGGAAGGGCAGCGATGTCGGGAACGGGAGGCGGGAGCAGCGGGCGGCGAGGGGGATCCTTCCGAGAGAGGCTGCCTCCTGTGCGCGCTTCGTCTGACCCTGGCGGCAGACTTCGGAGCCGGTGAAACCTGAGAGGTTCCCCCACCCCACCCCTCGCCCATTTACTAGAAGCCTCTTCTGCTACGCCCGGAGGAGCGGCGAAGAACCGGGTCGTCAGCGGCTCCCTCTGGGGCGCTGCGTTCCTCGTCAGCCTCACTGGAGGTGGGAGGCTGTGTGTGGAAACTTGCAGATGACGAGGGACAGAAGCGTTTCCACACGTTCGTTGCCTGACATGAAATGTAATTGGGAAAAGGCTGCGTCCTCCCCCCCCCCTAATTTATTTCTCTCGTTTTCCCTAACTGCGAGACTCTGGCCCTACACGGAAGATTCTCCTCGTCCCACAAAAGGGGCGGGGAACACCCAGAGAGGGACTGTGCCGCGCGCACCTTTTCTCGGCAGTACGGAGCAGGGAAACAGGGTTCGAGGAAGCACTATTAGAACCAAGAGCGGGTGGGACAACCTCTCGGCAGATGCACTTCCTTTAGCCCCAGCACCTATACCGCTGCTGGGAATCGCGAGGGGGAGAATGCCGTTCTCTCCAGGTCCTCCTTTGCAGGCAGCTTCCCCTCGAAGCATCTGGCTGGACACATCCTGGAGAACAGGATGCTGGACTAGGTGGGTCATTGGCCTGATCGGAGGCGTGGAAGGGCAATCCTTCGTTTCCTCTGGGCTCCCCTCGCCAGCAGAGTTTCATTCCTTTCAGGAGTGGCGGCGCGGGGGGGGGGGCAATTTGATTTTGATTGTTCTCTCCTCCGCCCCCCTGCAGAATTTCGGATCTGAGAATAAAAGGTGTTTAAGGCCTATTGTAGAAGTCGCCCCGGCTGCTCTGGAAGCGCCTCTCCCCCCCGCAATATATAGGGGGATGGGCTTGCGTCAGTGTTAGCCAAGAGCTGTGTGGGCAGTTGGTCTACATGCGCAAAGGCGCTCGTCTTCCGTATAACCGAGCCCTGCTGTACAGCACTGAGTCTTGTTGCCTCCTGACCCGCACTAGCTTTGAGGAGGCGCACCATGCACAAACAATCCCGCTGCTCCTTTGCCAGCGGGAGACACGCAGCAGGATTGCATGCACGTGCAACGTGTCTACTCAGAAGTTAGTTCCGTTGCAGTTGGGGCTTGCTGCTAAACAAGCGTGCATAAGATTGCAGAGAGAGCCCCTTAACAAACATCTCCGATCCAAGCCTGTAGTCTTATTTAGGATTTTCCTAAGCAACCCCCGCCACCCGGTTTCCGGCGTGCGGCTTAATCCAAGTTGGAAATTGCCAGCAGCGGAATGGCCCCGCCTCTCTCAATTTTATTTGATGAAGTTGTCAGGCAGCTCGCCGGGGCTTCTAAATGGAAGCACTCTGTCGTGGTGCCTGGCTTCTCTTGCTGTGTCTCGGGTACTGATTCCTTGAGAAGAGTGGGGGGAAGAAAATAACAGGAACTAGATTGTTGGGGGAGTGTTACGCATAGTGCCAGAGAGAACAAAGAAAAAAGGTTCCTAAAGAAAGCATTAGAAGGTAGAGAGGGGCGCGCGGGGAGTGGGGGAACCAAGATGCAATTGGACTGGTGCAGTATCGACCACTGCCTGCCCCCCACCCTTGAATATAGATATTTTTAAATAAATACTGGCTGTCGATGAAAATTCTTCTATGCGTTTCTTAGTTTTGTTGCCATCTTTCGGGCAGCAAAGTGTTAATCCAGGGGGCTGCTGAAGTTCTAAAAATGCGAGCCTTCCCTTGACTATCAGCCAAGGGAGTGTTAAATCTGGTTTCTTACCGTAAGTCATTTCCCCCTCCTCTGGCTGCTGCTAGCGCTTAGCGCCCCCTACAGATGTTCGCGCCCCCTTCCTGCAATCCAACGGGGAGGTACACAAGAAAGTGGCAGCAATGGGAGGGGGCACAGAAAGAGTTAAATGCCTATGGGGGGGGGTGAGTGAGCTTTGCTCCACATATTTCTGAAAGAGGAACAATGGGTGTATTTTAGATAAGGATAGACACCTCTCCTCCAAAGTAAGTCCTGTTACTTCATTTGATGGAGTTAACTTTCAAATAAGTGTGCTTTAGGACTGCTCCCTTATTTAAATTTAAAGTTCATTCTCTAGCAATGCTTTTACTGTATGTGAAAAGTGCCTTTCCGTCTGCAGGGCTCCAGCAATAGGATGGAGTGGGGGGGGGGGGAGATACTTTTCTGTCGCTGCCTATGGCTAAAAGCCAAGGAGGCATGGGGAACCACCTTCCATGGGGGTATCTTGAGATACTTGATTCTTTAGCTTGGGGTGCCCATTGGAAGTAAACTCAGCATAGCACGTGGTAGCAAGTTCCCCATCATGCTGCATACATGATTGCTTTGACACTTTAGAGAAAGGAGAGGACCTTTTTTTTTTTCTTTGAAGGCTGCATTCCCTAGGAGGCAAATCCTTGGAGGTCACATCCTAGTGTTGGGAGAGCAGGGCCAATGCCACTTACTCTCATCTTGATCACTGCACTTCTCTTTTTCTCTTTCACTTTCTTCATAAGACAGAGAACAGAGTGGGGTGATGATAATCAAGAGGGGGTATGTGTGTTTATGACAATCTTACTTCCACCCCCACTCCACTCATTGCCACCTGCATGAAATTAGCCTGTTAGCCTTGAGAGGCCCAGCTCTCCTCTAAAGGAATCACATTCATTGGATCTTTTGTCATTGAAAGTTGGGGGCACTATGGAGCTGTGTTTGGTATTCTCTGAAAGTAAAATTATGTGCTGTATAGTTGGGGCCCACCACCTATTGTTGGGTTCCAGCTCCCATTAGCCATAGGTCAAGGATCATGGAAGTTGTAGTCCAGAAATATCTGGAGGGCCACAGGTTCCTCATCCCTGCTCTATAGGATGCTGTGGAGTAATGAAGGACATTTCCTTAAAAATGAGGAACGCTTTGATGGCAAGATGGTACCCAAACTGCCTAATGGGCTGTTGAATGTTTGTGCCAGGCCTCAGCTCCAGAACATGTCTTTGTGGTCCAGTGCTGGGTGCTGAAATATATGAGAAGTTAGAACAAAGTGGTAAGCACCTTTTCCTTGCCACCAAGTAAGCACTGCTTAGTCCTACATACATGGGGTTAAGGGGCAGAACTTCCAGATCAGATAGTGTTCTAGGCAGGTGTCAAACCTAGCCACCTCTTCTTTGAAATTAAGCACTGCTTTGAAGTAGATGAAATGAGACCCTATGTGTAGTAAGTGACTTCCAGCGCATCACGCTCTCTTCATTTTTCTGCAAGGGTTGGAGAGCTTGGCCATGACCCAAGCACTCCTGCTGATCTCGAACTCTTCCTTGTATTCCTTTCTGTGTTTCTTCAGACATTAGCTGACAGCTCAGGCCTGGGAAGCTTTGTCCTCATTATGAGCATTGCTTTGTTGCCCTGAGCGTACACCCTTGCTCAGATGGCAGCAAATGAACATCATTAAGAATGCTTCAGCCTTGACCTGCCATTCTGTTCTCCCTCCCATCCAAGGCAGACTTTCTGGCTTTTACTGAGAATGAGTGTGAGCCAGTGTGGGTACAAATCCCAACTCTTCCATGATGTAAAGTGGGTCAGGATGAAGATGAATGAGAGAGGATAAGGGGGGGGGGGCAAGCGGTGAAGCTGCACTTTGCACATTAAAGTAGTGCAGAACTATTTAAGAATAAACATTTCTAGCATTCTGCTCCCCTATTCAGAGCCACTATTCAGGTTTTACTTTTCTTTTCATTGGAAGCCAGTCAGTCTTTGCATTTCTGATCTACAGTTCACCTTGTTCTACAGTCCCTAATCATTTCCTTAATTATCCCCTTCACCATGCAATGCTATAGATGCCTACTCAGAATAAAATCCCAGTGGGTTCAGTGGGGCATACCCTCAGGTAACTGGGTATGCAATTCCAACCATGGTCTTGTTTTGCAATTTGAACTATAGTCCCTAGCCCAAGAAATTTTGACACCTGAGGTAGACCCCAAAATGGCACACACATCCCTCAGCCAGGGAAGAAGGGTTGACAAAAGATCTACCGGTACATCAGGAACAAGTGGGGACGGGAAGATATTGACATTGGGATCTGCTGCCCCTGTGAATCCTGCTGCCTGAGGCCGTTGCCTCACCTTGCCTCATGGGTGGGCTGGCTCTGATAGTCCCATGTCTGACTTCTGTTCTACATCTCTGATCTTGAGTGTTGGCTACCTGTTACTTTTTCCCAGCAATGTTCTGCTTCCCCCGCCCCTGATCTTACCGTGAAGAATCCTTCCATTGTGATCTTAATTGCAAAAGTTAGCCGGAACTGTCACACTGAAAGCAGCTATCCCATTCATTTCAGTGGAAGCTCTTCACAATAACTTTTGCTGCTTTGGTTTCCTTAGTTGGAACAATGCCCAAATGATTCAGTTGAATATTACATTCTTCATCTAATAGGTCTTTGGACAGATAGTTTTTCATGCATTTTCTTACATTGGTCATACTTTTAAAGAATAAATTATTTTATATTTCCAGTTGACTTTACATTTATCCTTATAATAGGCTATGTAATATTACAGGCAAGTATAAATACCCCTTGAGGAAGCTTTGTTCAGTGGGTCTCAAGAATGTAAAATCTTTTAGACACAGATAATACGGTTGTTGTTGTTTTTTTTAAAAAAATGTCTTTTTGCAGGCATAGGCAACCTTCAGCCCTCCAGATGTTTTGGCCTACAACTCCCATGATCCCTAGCTAACAGGACCAGTGGTCAGGGATGATGGGAATTGTAGTCCAAAACATCTGGAGGGCCGAAGGTTGCCTATGCCTTGTTTATTGCCTTTATATGCCTTCTTTATTCCAAATAAATCAAGGTGATTGATATTTCTAAATCATGGCTTGCAAACTAAGAGAAGTGATAGAAAAAGGGGGAAAGACATGGGAAGGGAAGAGGAAGAATAACCACCCACTAAGTTAATTTAACTAATTTATTCCTCTCACTCCTAAATTGCACTGTGGGCATTCCAGTCTTCATTCTGTCCCCGTTCCTGTACATCTAGACCAAAAAGAAAAGCAATTATGTCTAGAATCTATAATTTTGAAAATAGTTTGATTTCCTTTTTGAATTTTTAAAAGTCTTTAGGATGAATTCTCAAAAGATGAATTTCAAGGCAATAATAAATATCAACTTGTTAAAAACAATACTTTAAAACCTAAAAAAACCTAAATCCAACAGCATCTATAATTTAGAATTTTGGGGTTTGTTAGGGTGGAATATACTTTTGAATTTGAAGAATGATCTTGACCCCCCCCTCTTCCATGTTCATTTCCCCTCAACTCTGCTCATCAATCTATTATGTGAAAGGTCAATAGAAAACATAAGCAGAATACAGCACCACTAAGGAACTTGGTGCATTTTCACTGCACCTTTATTGCTGTAAGGGAAACAAGAGGTTCTATCAGTGTATATCAGCCCCTGGACCAGCCTGAGACTGTACTTGTTTGCAATCTCAACATAGAGCTAAGCTGGCAGTCTACTGTCTTTGGGAGTGAACAAGCGAGACAGAGGGAAACATAGGGACCACAAAGACAGCTGGTGTCTTATCAAAACACACACTTGGTTTATATCAGTGTTTCCTCCCTTGTTGTACGATAAAAACATGCTCAAAAGTTGGACCTGTGACAGCTTCACCGAGTCACTTCTCAAGAAAGTAGAGAGAAGAGCAGGCTGTCTGTGTTTACACAGGGCTTAGTTTCTTCTTTGCAGAAGGAAACAAACAATCTAATTCTGCTGCCCTTACATTGCTAGCAGCAAAACTATCAGAACAGAGTTAAGAGTGGATAAAGTTAATTCAAATGGACTTCAGTGGTCTTAAGAGCACCTACCTCCATACAGTCTTTAGTGGCTGAAACATCCTCAGATCTCTGCTTATACATTTGCTGTTTCTTTTACCTTTCTATCATATCCTATCCTGGAGGCTTGCTTGAGGGAGGGATAACTTTTAAAACAGTCAGTAAATCATCTCAAAGCAGGCAACACAGGAAACATTACCATTGGTTCTGCCATCAAAACGTAGCACAACTTTAAAGGTCTAACAAAACCCCTTAGACTTAATCTTCAGTTGTGCTACGTTTTAATTCTACTTTGTGAATGGTACTCTTGTATGGACTTAAAACTTTTTTTTGAAAGCAAATCCCAACACCAGGATAGGTGGTGAACAGTGGTGAAATTGGTGATGGGAGCTTCTATTTGCAGTGGCACCTGCGGCAGGTTGCACTTTCATGCTCCTAGCTACATGCTTTAATACAGATAGTATGGGATGCAGAGTGCAGGCCCAACTGTCTTTATGAGCTCCCTGTGGTGTCGTAACAAGTACCAGAGTGTGAAATTTGGGCTTGCTGCTGCACGCCTACAAACAGACTTTCTCAGAAAAATCAATGAATTTGCTAGGTACAGATTTATTGTGTTCAGCAAATATTAATGAATTGACCTGAGAATGGGCCTTTCAGTAGTGGCACCCCTTTTGTAGAATTGTCTCCCCAAGGAAGTACGCTTGGCACCATCACTGCCTTGTTTTTAGGTGCCAGAAAAAAACATTTGCATATGCCGAGTCTTACAGTTTTAATCAGATGGGTAGTTAGATACGTCATTCGTGAACCCCTGTTAGACCTTTTTAGTTGTGGCACTCCAAGACTGAAATGTTCCTCCAAAGGAATCTAACCTGGTGCTGAGGCTGGTTCTTTTTTTGTCACCACATGATACTTTTATATTTGCCCAGGCTATTTAGTTTTGGTTTTTTCCTGCATTGTCTTAATACGTTTGTTATGTGCTCTGCCACTCTGGTTTTATTTTTATGTGACTGATTACTGGTTTATAGTTATTTTATTATTTTAAATTTATGTTAGCTGCTCTGAGAGACTATTGTCTGAAGAGCAGCATATAAAATTGCTACATAAATAAATGGGTTGTGATGTGTGCTCTTTGTAATCCAACTACATAAAGATGCAAGTAAGGGACCTTGATCCATCATGTCAAGCTTCTGAGTGTCTTCTCCTCAGGGTGTTGTCCTTCCTGCAGAAACTGTATGGGGGTTTTTTTTGCCTGAGAGGCCAGGGGCATTTCACAGAAGGATCAGATGCTACCACTGTTTGCACTTTGGGGGTAATATGCAAAGCAAGGATTTGGGCATATCCTCCACAAAGAACTTCATCAAGCAAAGTGGGGACAGGGAAGACACGAGTTTCCCTATTGCAACTTCAACCTGATTTTACAAAAATAGAGAGCATGACTCATTCACCTTTTCTCTTTTTTGTTCTTCTGCAAAAATACATCATTTTAGGTTTGGGGGTTGTGGGCTGGGGAGCAAGATCCACAGGAAAGTCAGAAGAATACTTGGATATGTTCAGGATAAAGTTGCCCCACTCTCAATACTTTACCTTAAGAATCTTCATTGAGGTTTCTTTTAAAAGTCAGAAACAGAGGTTCATCTAAGGCAACCTTTCCAAGCCTGGTGTCCTCAAAATGTTGTTGCACTCAACTCCTGTCAGACCCAGCCAGCATGGCTATGAGCCAGGGATGATGGGACTTGGAGTCCTATGACATCTGAATGGTACCAGGTTGTTGTTCATTTGATTTCCAACCCACCCTTCACCATAAGGTCCTAGAGCAGGCTATAGCAATGTAAAAATCCAATATTAAAATCAGCTTAAATAATGTATAACACAAATAACAGGGGAAAGTTGTAAGAAATGATCACATTTTAACTGAAATCCAATGGCCCAGATCCAACATAATGCCAGGGCTTAGTGTGAACGAGCAAACATGCAGGTTCCTGCTGTTACTGTGCCATCCAGGGCTAAACCATGGTTAGTCTTAGCATTATATCCAATTCCAGGCTCATGGTTTATTTCACTCCTGGTTTGTCTGGCAGAGACAAACTATGAGCCTGGATTCAAACATAAAGCTAAGCCTAACTGTGGCTTAGCTTCAAGTAGCACAACAGCATCAGGACCAGGGAGAGCAAAGTGGCCAGGATTTTTGATGTGAGCATCTATATGCATACACATACATGCTTAGTGATGGTTTAGCTTAGAGTTATGCGTAAACTGGGTCAGTGTGTGTGTGTGTGTGTGTGCACACGCTTCTAAATTGCATCCCCACTGTTAACGTCAACCCTCCCACGACTTTCTTCAAAGCTCAAAATCTTGCACATTCTCTTCTCAACAGAAACTAGCCAAACAAGAAGGTTTTTTTTGTATGTGTTTCCTTGTGTTTGGTCAAAATAGCTTTGCCATTGTACACACAGAAAATGTGTGTGTGTGTGTGTGTGTGTGTATGTATGCCATGTTTGAAAATGCCTATACAAAAACCAAAATGTGTTTGTGATGCAGGAATCAGCATTGTGTTGGCATAGCTAGAAGTGTCAGAGTTAATCCTGAAATCACCTTGCCGGTGCTTTCCTGCAGTTTAAGCAGCAACCTATACATGTTGAAACAAGGCCAGGGAATTATACAGAGCAGCAGGTCCTGTGTAGAATGATTTCCTGATCTGTGTTTACACTCCTGAAAGCAGGCAGGCCAACCTGGGCTGAAACAGAATGATGACAATGCAAAAACTGCAGCGACAATTATGTCTTGCATGAAGCAAAACAAGTCTTCTCTCACCTTCTGACAAGCAGAGGGAGGAAAGTTTTAATTCTGTTTGACCCAGAATATACAGTCAGCATTAGCTTCTGTCAGCAGTGGAGAATTCCATCCTGCACTTTATTGAGCACGAGTGTGTTGGGCCCATTAGGTGTCCAGATACTGCGAGGATTTCTTGCCTCTGGAACAGTTACCAGGACTGCTTAGCTCCCTGCTGGGTCATCTGCTTACTCAAAAGCAGCCCCAACGGCTAGCCAGCCCTTCTCTGCATGTCTTCGTTGCCAGCGCTAGGCTGTTGAATAATGCATGCCTTTGGTTGGCAGATAAAATGAGGAGATTTGCATTTGCTTTATGATGAATTAATTAATTTGGTTTCTTTGCTCCCTCGCTCTTGTTGCCATTTTCAGGGAGCAAGGGGCCTGCAGAACATTTGTATGACACTACATGTGGTTAATCCCAGCCCGTAGCAACTGTTTGACGTCTTTGCAGTGTGTGTGTGTGTGTGTGTGTGTGATGACAGAAAAGGAAGGCAAAAGCTTTTAAAATTGTTTAGGCTCCATCAGACTGTTGAATAAACAGGTCAGGGTGAAAAGCAGGCTGTTTGTGAGTGGGCACCTCAGTGTATAGTTGCAGAATATGAAAGCCTTCAAGTGGCAGTTTATTAACATGTGCAAATTATTACTTGATGTTGCCATTCTTAAGGAAACAGACCCTAACAGGTGCTACACCTGTTCCTTTTCTGTTGGTGAGTGAAAGCTAGCACTTAAAACGATGGACAAATGGTTGACTGACACATCACAAGCGTGTGCTCTGCAGCTTTTGTATGGGGCCAGCTCACTTCAGTACTGACCTGATGTTACTCTAGAATTATTCTTGGATGCATTCTACAGCTGTGACAAACTCTTAGATTATGCATTTGCAGCAAAGCACCCACAAAGTTTTGTCATTGATTCCCTATCTGTAGCATTTTCTGTTCCTCCATTCTTGTATGAATCTCAATCTGAAAGAAGGCCAAATAGTAATATAATTCAGAAATGGGGGCTTTCTTTGTGGAGATTGTCAGTCAGTCTGGTGTGACTACAAAAAGAGGGAAAAAAACACCCGGTATCATATTGGTAATCATACCAATTTCATTCATACTGGTCTCCTTCTTTGGCGATCATTCGTAGCTGAGTAAGATTGTCTTCCTAGCTTCATTGAAGACTTGGTCCCCATCTTTGACAATGCCCCCCTATGCAATATATGCAGAAAATCCTAGTCACCTTGGATGTTCAGTCATATCCATTTCAAGATGCCAGCCTGCAAAGTTGAAAAAGAGAGCATGGATAACTGCTACCAACCATAGCAGATAATATTAGACTAGATGGACTACTGATCTGACTTACTACCAGGCAGGTCTCTTTAGGTTGTGCAGATACATTTCTCAGAGACATTTTAATGACTTTGATCAGACCATAGTAATGCATTGGACTATTATACCTGAAATGGCTTCACAATTGCTTGATTTTTATGCTTCCAGTGCTACCTTATTGTGGAACGTAAATGCTTATATAGATCACTCATGTCTTCGATTCTATTATTCTGTGTCAAAAATATGATATGTCTGCTGCCGAGAAAGATGTGGACCTGTGTTAATGATTATACAAAAGTTCTACACGTGGCTCAGGAATGGCAAGTAAACTCCCCAAGTTTTAAAGATGATCCTAGACGGTGGAATGCCATATGGGAACACTACTGCTGCCCATAAATGTAATGTAGGGAGCAGCCATGAGATATTGGGCTCTGTCATCTTCAGAGCCAAAGTTACTAAACTGATATGAAAGTTTTTGCTGAAAGGACTGTTTATCAAGGGATAAGACTCTTATTTTCCAGTCACATGTCATAGTGAGTCAGAAATCCATGGTCATAGTAAGGACATTTCTCCAGAGAGTTATGTTGTTCACCATTTGCCTACTTAGTGCAATAGACTCTTTTCCCTTTACATTATATTCTCCATCAAAACAGTAGAGCTAGACTGTGATTCCATAAGCCTCAAGGAGTGGAGTAACTTTGTTGTAAAGTTTCCATCCAGAATTGACCTTCATCAGAAACAGGACAGTGGGCTAATAATTCATTTAGTCTGTCTTATGAAGCCAGAAGGGAAGTTTTTCTCCCATTTTCTTCATTGGCAGGGAGCTGGGTAAAAATATTCAAATGGCTTCTTATATCACTCACTTTGCAGATTTCTGTGGACTCACTCCCTGATTATTAGATGCTTATATATATATATATATTATATTCTCAGCAGATAATATCAGTAACTATATAAGATCACATTCCTGGGCTTGACTTAATTAGTCTTGAAGAACTTTTCAGTCCCTGATTCCAGTTAGATTTCACAATTCAGCCCCATAAGGCTACACTTAAGCCTAGTGATACTGCACCCCTTTGTTACCCTGATATTGAATGTAAAATTGGTTAGAGGGAGTCAATAAGAAAATAGGGTATGTTTGTTGCCAAGTATGTACCCTCAGAGGAGTTGGACAAATCAAAGTTGGCTCCATGAGCCTCGGTTTTCTAATTGGTGAAAGAGATGTAGATGTAATTGACCTGCCTCTGACCCGACCACTGACTTTTTCAATGTGCTTGTCTAATTTGAGATCCTTGACAGGATGGCACATATAAGTGTGTCACATTGCACTTGTGCAATGGCGTGTATATGTTTAAAGCCTGCCAAGCAGGAGCCGCAGTTGAGCTGCGTTTAAGAAGTTGCTGAGACACTTTTGAACTCTGAACACAAAGCCCAGCAGTATTTTCCGTCATGATTCTGAAGTCTGAATGGGGGTGTAGCAACAATTGCCACCTTTGTTGTTCTCAAAGGAGTGGAGAGAGTGTTTTCAGAGGGAGCGCAAACTGCTTAGAATTCCAAACAGTTGCCAGGAGTGTTTGTGACTGTAATTCACTGCAGGTCTCTCACCCTTCAGCTCATTCGAACAATTCGTTCCTCGTGTGTGTGTGCGCGAGCGCGCGAGCGAGAGTATACATGCACGCATGCACACACTAAGTTGTTTTTGTTATGTGAAAACATAGCAGTGTATACCCCTGAGTGACTTTCCCCCAAACTATGAATTTCAAGTACTTCTGACTGTCTTTTAGAATTTGAATATAATGATATCCTTTGGGTGTAAATGGTGGTTTTTACTACATAAGAAACTAATGGAAATGATCTGCCTGTTCCTGCCGTTTGCAGATTATATGCTTCAGATTTTTTTGGCGGGGGGAGGAATATATGTTTAGGCTGCTTTCTTGTATGCTACATTTAAATTAAAATGGTGTGAGCTGTGGCTGCAGAAGCTGCTATGCATGAGTAACAGGGCTGATCAAGGACAATGATGAGGCAAGTCAGTTTTAAGGGTTATGTCTTAACATCTGTTTTCTCTACTTCACATTACTTTGACTCTTGACTTGCCTACTGATGTGGCTGCCAAGCTCCCTGTTGATCCACTGATGCTCAATGGGACGAGGTTAGGCTGAGTACACCAGAACATTGTGAAAGACTGGAGTGGGAGGTGGGGAGGATCCACTTGCCTGTTTCTTTCCTGAAGACTGCAAAGTAAAGAGCCAAGACAGATCTGTATTTTCCTTTTAGATCATTCAGCACTGGTTTTTGGCTTGTCTCACAGGGCAAGCCTTAGCAGTGTGTGGCTGAGTGGTCAGGTAGCTATCAAGGCATCATTAATATGCTGATTATACCTTTGCTCTGCTCTTCTACCAAAGAGCTCATTGGTTCTGACAGCCCCTCATCCAGGCTGCTCATGGGGCCAGACCTGCTTAGTTCAAGCACAAAAGGAATTGTATCGTGTGCCTTCAGACCATCAACAGGGTTCTGCTGTCAGTGTTATGGTGGCCCTCTGAGATATTCTGCTCTCCCTTCCTGTGAGCATAGCTTGATGCATTTTCACCCGGATGGTTTTGTAGAGGCACTGATGGCTTTGAATGCCTTTTCACTTTTCATTAGCTCACCACTAAGTCTGATTTCTTTCCTCCTTTTCATCCTTCTGCAGCAGTTCATTAGAGGCCACGAAAAACCAAAGGAATTAATTTTCTTTTGCACGGAGCATTTCCCCTTTCAGGGAAGGGTGGGGGAGGGAAGCAAGGGAGAGCGTTATTAAATTTATTTATTAAATGTATGCCCTGCTCTTCCTCCCAAAAGAGTCAAATTGATAAAGCAATAAAAGCGTGTTAACAACAGTTCCAGTACAGGTACAGATTGGGAATGATCTCTACTTAAAAGGCTTGTTGAACAACGAAGGTCCTCAGCAGGCACTGAAAAGCTCAGATGCCACATCACTAAAAGTTCATATCCTACATTGTATGGAACAGACCTTCTGATAAGATGGTATCTGCAGGAAGCCCTCACCTGCAGAGTGTAGTGACATAAGGGGTTAGATGGTTTTTCAGACATCGTGGTCTCAATTTATACACTAAAAGAAGCACCTTGAACTTAACCCAATAGCAAACTGGCAGGCAGTTTAATTCTTCCAGCAGCAGAGTGTGTTGCTGATATCCTGCCTCAGTGAGCAGTCGAGCAGCCACATTTTGCACCAACTGCAGCTTCTGGACCAACCCGAAGAGCAGCTCCCTTCAAAGTGCATTGCGGTATCCAGCCTGAGGTTATCAGCATATGGACAACAATGGTCATTCTATCCTGGTCCAGAAACAGCTGTAGCTCTTTTTACCAGCCAAAGCTAGTAGAAGACACTCCTACCCACTGAAGTCCCCTGAGCCTCTAATACCAAAGATGGATCCAGGAGCTATTTTCCAGAAACAACCGTAGAGATAGGATTGGAACCACTGTAAAACAGTGCCTCCAGTATCCGTTCCACTAAATTGGCTCAGAAGGATACCATGATTATCTGGCCATGCCAACCATCTCATGGTCCACTCACTACAGGTTTGCAGGTTCTTATTGGGTGAGGCTTCATAGACTGCACCCAGTACATTTGATATGCGGGTGGCGCTTTGGTCTAAACCACTGAGCCTTTCCGGCTTGCCGATTAGAAGTTTGGCGGTTTGAATTCCCGTGATGGGGTGAGCTCCGGTTGCTCAGTCACAGCTCCTGCCAACCTAGCAGTTCGAAAGCATGCCAAAAAGTGCAAGTAGATAAATAGGTACCACTCCGACGGGAAGGTAAACGGCATTTCCGTGCGCTGCTCTGGTTTTGGTGTTGCATTGCACCAGAAGCGGCTTAGTCATGCTGGCCACATGACCCGGAAAAACTGTTTGTGGACAAACGCTGGCTCCCCCGGCTTGTAAAGTGAGATGAGCACCGCAATCCCAGAGTCATCTGTGACTGGACTTAACTGTCAAGGGTCCTTTACCTTTTTTAAAGAAATAACAGATCTATTTGTAATGGCATTTGGATTTGCGATTATCCTTTGATTAACATGCATGTGTGAACTAATTCTGACCATGTGTGAACTAATACACAGTATTCTGGGTAAATCACATTTTCAGATTTATGAGCACATAAATGAAAATTCACATCATTTTCCAGTGACAGAATAGGAGGGAAGGAAGCAAACTTAAGCATTATTTGTATTCATTTCAAACCATCTCAAGATGAAAAGTGGAAAATTCTTACCAGAAAAATGTGAGGCAATTGAGGCCCTTGTGAATTTAAGAGGGTGTTTGCCTCACCCTAAGACTATACACATGCTGCCCCCTCTTTCTGCCACCATTTTATTCCTGTGGCCCCAAAGTAAGTCCCTCCCTGTATCAGTCCATTTGCTGAGGGCTTTCTGTGCTAAAATGCAGAGGTGAGATGGAGAAGAAGTGGAAGGGAGGCAAGGGCAAGAGAGAGATTATGTTGAAGTGTGGATTTGTCAAGGGTACAGTTCCCATTCTTCCATTCTTTTTAATCAGTAGTAAAAGGAGAGAAGGATCATCAGAAGACCCATTAAGCATGCAAAGAGCTCTCAGCTACAGACACTGGCAATTTTCTGCTAGAGGGAAAATGTACCATCTATCTAGAGAAACAAGGCGTGAAGATGTAGACAGCCAAGGAACTTACCAATGACAGGCGAGGTGGGCTCAACGTTGTTTTTTATTAATTATTATCATGGTTATGTCATTATTATCTTAAGGCTCAGTTTGCAACCTCTTGTCGAGTCCAGAATCACTCCATTACTACAAACCTTAATCTCTTTGCTATGAAACAGCTTTATGTTGACCCAGCTCAGGTTAAGTTATAGTCACATAAGAATTATTTCATGTTCTTCTGCATTTGCAGTATTTATAGACTGCCTTGCCATAAGGTAGAGATGGCTTACAGAAGATAAAGACAGTAAGAATAAACTATACTGAATAAAACCCCAAACTTGGCCCTCCAGCTCTTTTGGGACTACAACTCCCATCATCCCTAGCTAACAGGACCAGTGGTCAGGGATGATGGGAACTGTAGTTCCAAAACAGCTGGAGGGCTGAGTTTGGGGGTGCCCGCTCTAGTTTGTCACTTGCGCATATGCTGTACACTGCTTAGAGATTTTTGAAATATTAAGTGGTATATAAATGCTTATAAAAATAAATTAAATAAACATAGTTGTTATTAACCAGAAAAGCTCAAAGCTCGATGACATAAATAAGTCTTACAGCATTTCCTCAAAGTAGACAAGGATGCACATAGCCTGCCAGCTTGGGTTGAGGGTGGGTAGAGATGATTCCACAGCCTCAGGTCATTATTTTAAGAGCTCTGCTCCTAGCTATGAAAGACTTGCCAAGGTAAGGTCTTCCTTAGATAGAAGCACAGCTCTCATATAGTGGAGGGCTTATGAAGCCGGCTTTGGTTTCAGAGTGCAGCTGACAGGGGAATCGATGCAAGGAAGTATAATGGGCCCCAGACTCTCCCCAGTTGCTGCATCCTTGGAGCTTTTTAAACTCTCAGTGTCAGTGCTGGGATATTGTTTGTTTGTGTGTTTAATAATATGCCTGCATACCATGTTGAATTTGTGATCTTGAACTCCTACCCATATTGATTATGTGGATTAAATGTCTTTCTTGTGAGATTTCTAGCTATTGCAGTTTATGCCTTCTTTGCCATGCACAGCAACCTCACTTTGAGTAAGACCTGCTCTGCCTTTTCTATAGATTTTGTTCCCAATCCTGGGATAAACAATATCCCATGGATTCCAATTCTTTCACTAGGTTTTTGATAGACCCACTATAATCTGTATTCTCCTTTGGTACAAGGAACTCTAATTTACCCATCTTGGCTCTGAGGTTTCTAGTAGCTGCTTATAAATAAATTACCACTTTCGTCTCTCCATAAAGATAGTTTTAGTATGTGTGTCTGCTGTAGCTGCTGTGGCTGACATCTATTAATTTTTCTTTCCGTGTGCTCCCACACTTTGAAGACAGAATATGTTCCCTAAGCCAGGTCCCCTTCAACTTTTTTTCAGACCAAAGACCCACTTTTAACCCAATTATGCATTTGGGGGCCCAATTTAGCAATCTTTTGCCATATATCTGATTTAGTTGTAACCTACCTTAGATCAGCCTAAGACACACCAGATGAAGACCAGTGCAGTATAAGCAATTACTCCTCCTGAATTGAGTGTTTCTCAGCATTGGCCAAGGTCCCTCCATTGTCAATTTAAAAACTGCAATCAATATTTTTTTTTTAAAAAAAAAAAATACTTAGATGTATATGTGTAATGTGAGAATGAAGCAATAATGGGTACAGGTCAGCAGTGATTTTCAGAGTGCTGGGACACTTTTTTTTTACTTCCACTCTCACAGATGTTGCTGCTGGTTGCTAACTGTGACTGCTCAGCTGAGACATTCTGTTTGGCCATATGAGTTCAGATTCAGGGATGCACAGGGCAGCTGGCATGAACAAAAAATGTCATGTCTGTACAAGGGGTGTGTGTGTGTGTGTGTGTGTGTGTGTGTGTGTGTGTATTAGAAGAAAACAATTTATCAGAAAGAGAAGGAAGAAGTCAGAAAGGAGGAGACCCATCTTAATTTGAACTCCTCATCTGCTCTACACGCCTGTGTGTGTGTGTGTGTGTAAACATATCGTGCCTAGGTGCACACACTATTTTCCCAAGATGCATTCCTGTAGTTCAAAAGCAGTGGTGTTTGGTTCCCACAGGTCTGTTGGGAGTTAGGAGAAAGAGCAATGCAGCTAGAGGCAGTGTGAGGCCTGTAAGCATAATTGCACAGTGTATCCCACAGAGGATTGCAAGCTCAGATGAAGCAGCCAGCTAAATTTCTTAGTGAGTTCTTTATCTCCTCCTTTATCCCACTGCTAGATGAGCCATATTATTATAGTGAGAGTTGCTGAATAGTCGGCTGATACAGTAGGCTTGCAGCTAGGCTACCCTTCTCAGTTGCATTTCTAGATCTTTTTCTAGCAATCCATTTGGCACTAAAAGGGACCACTGGAAGTTATGGCAGTCATGTGAAGACTTATGAAGCTTGTTGTGTTTAGCATTACACAGGAATAAACTGAGCATTTTTTAAAAACAAACAAACAAACCAGCAAGATATGTGTGAAAAAGTGGTGCTTCTGAGTTGATTCGAAGAAGCAGCTTTATTTGGAGATCCAGCATGGTAATCTTGTGTGCTGATGGGAAAGTAGAGCTGGAAAATATTTCCATCTTATACCCTGGAGAACCACTGCCAGTCAGCGGATTCCAGCTTTCTAGACTGGTGTAGGCAATACTAAGCTGAATTGGCTCATGGTCTAATTCAGCGATGGGGAACCTTTAACCCTCCAGATGTTTGCTGGAATATAATTCTCATAAACCCTGACTATTTGCCATCGTGGCTGAGACTGATGAGAGTTGGTGTCCAGCAACACTTGGAGGGCCACAGATTCACCATCTCTGGTCTAATACAAGGCAGCTTCCTTTATTTCCAACCTATCACAGTACACTCCACGTTATTGAGAAGCACAGATTTTGTACACATACTTAAATGCACTTCATGCTGCAATGAGTCCTTGAGCTTCTTTGTTCTGAATCTACTGTCCTTAAATTGTCTTGGCTGTTGCAACAGAAGGCTGATTGTTGCCGCATGTTTAAAGTTGATATTCATTAATACTATGATCTTATCCAGCAGTTTCATTTAATCTGTGTTGGAATTGTTACACACTGTTCACATTTCCCTACTGCCTGCATGCCAATACCTTGAGGGAAACAAGATAGATGTATTTTGATCATCCCCTGATAGTTTATCTTCTAAAATAAGCCTGAGTTGTCTGTAATCTGCAGACTCATCAGACTGGCTTAGATAGGATCTTGCTTGGCTGTCTCTTCAACCCACCCAATTCCATTAAAGCGTCTGTGCTGGGCATCTGGGGTACTTTACTTTATTCAATTGGCAAGAATGGCTGACCCACAGAGACTCCAGTTTTTACCTGCCATTGGCTCCATTAATCGTGACACCCCTCTCCATGATTACACTGAGCCTGTCTAAATTAAGGATCCCAAAGGACATGTCTCCTAAAGGAGCAGGGGTGATTTGGCTTGTTCCCATGCATTCATGTAAATCCCTTTAAGTGATCATATTTGATTCATGCCAGATTGTAATGGATTTTAATTCACGCTATGAAAAGGGTACTCTGTTCTATTCTCCTTTTTTCAATGCATTCCTTCCTAGTCAGTAACAAAAGTGGATCACGTGCTGATTTGGAATTCCCAAAGTATTTCACTGATACACTAAACTCCATGATAACATGAATGAAATCTCTCTCTCTCTCTCTGTGTGTGTGTTTTCTCAACTTCCATTACATTTCCCTGAAACTCTTACTTAACTACCTGTTCTTGTCCATATCCATGACTGGAAGGAGTTTTATGTGCTGTGGTTCCCTTTGGAAGTCTGTGTTTAGAATTGAGCAGAGAACATCTTTGTGAGAGTGTTTATATTTTAAACATTGAATTTCCAAACTAAAGTCCGGTATTTGAAGAGGCTGTCCCAATCTTCTCCTGAAACTTAAAGTGATTTAAAACTAATCCTGTACCAAAAGCATCCCGAAAATAAAACAGCTACCCAACTTTTTGCTGTCGTTGTTGCAAACCTTCTGCCTCTTTATGCAACTCGTTCCATTACTGAATTGCTTTTGTAGTTGTAGTTGTTTCTTTCCCCCCAGATTTGCTTTAAATCTCCTTTTTGGTAATTAAAGCGTGCTGTTTCTTTTCCTATGGAGAACAGTTGTCTTCTCACTAGTTTTTGCCATTCTTTAAAACATTTTTTAAAATGGATAGAATTGGTGTAACAATGTAACACTGTGAAAGCAGTTGCTCTTTTGGGAAGCATTTGCATCTCATCCCTGATTCCAGGGGGACCAAGGAACAAGCAACACAGAGAACTTGGATATGCCAGATTAAATCGGAAAATCTGTGTTGAGTTCAACACAGGTTCTACATACACAGTACAAGAGAAGAATGCAACACAGAGACTAATCCACACAATCAGTCTTGCTTGACAGTGATGCACACACATCCCTTGCAAATAGGCACAGTGTTTCTTCCAGTACCAAGGCATTATGCTGTAATTGTGGAGCTGGGTTAGAAATGTGCAGGGGTTATTTGCATTTCTTCCAAAAGTTGGAAGAGAGTTGGAGAGAGTTCAGAAGTTAGGATCATTTACTCGCAGCAGCCAGAAACATCATAGCCAGACACTGGAGAGACCTGTCAGGAGTAAGCATGGACCAATGGTACCAAATGGTATGGGAAACAGCCTTATTAGAAAAAAAACTAACCAATAAACTGAAACTGACATGGGGACAAATGGAAGAAGACACCTTCACCCCAGTATGGCTCCCTTTTATCACATAACACAGCCCAACAAGACAACGACAAGAATCCACCAACATACAGTATGGCTAACCTGATTCAAAAACACCCACCCACCCCATTCACACATGAAAGCAAAGTTCACTACAGCCAATCACAAACAAACAACCACACCCTAGGCCAACCCCAACCTCTCTCACCACCAAAGGAACACAAGTAAATAGTAAAGAGAATCCGCACAAGCAACATTGACACAAAACCCCACACATAAATTAAGTAAAATAGAAACATCACCTCCTGACCCCAGCACAACCCACCATGGCCCCCTCCACCTCTTTCCCCCTTTTCTTCCTAAGGTAACACTAATGTCTCAACAAATGAAACTGATCTGTAGAAAATGTAACTTGAAAAAAGAGGCATTGCGCATACTTTTGTAAACCAAGAAATCTTTAATAAAAAATATGTTAAAAAAGGAAGAAGTTAGGATCATTTCACATGTTACATAAGAGGGACATTTTGGTTTGTGGCGATGTGCATGCTCAAGGAACTGCTAGCCCCTCACAGCTTCCTGATGGATGCTTCTGTATACAATCTACCGCCCCACACACATTTAAGGCATGCATTTAACATTTTCTAGGTGTATGCTTAAAAATGCAATGGCATGAAGTGGCATTTACAGTAGGGGTAATACAGTGTACCAGCCTCTGAATAAATTCTCTCCTGTCTGTTTCTGCACTAGCACTTTTACAGGGATGAATGTGTCCTCTTTTATTTTTATGAACTTGGTCAGAATTTCAGCAGGTGTCAAACAGATTAAGTCATATATTCACAGCTGGTGTAAATTAGCTTATTCCAAGTTTCTGCTCGGTTTGGAATTAGAGTGAGGATCTGTCCCCCATCAACTTGCTTTAATTTTCTTGGCTGTGTTTGTGCCTCTAACATTAATTTAAAAAACAAAAACACAGCAAACAGAGACACTAAAATGGGTAACAGATTGTGTATGATATCATTTCTTTTCTTGGTCCATCCGGTATCTCAGCCTGCCCAGGACAGGATGCAGAAGAAGCTGTGACTTGGAAAAGAATTGATTTGGTCAATTTTAATGCTCTGCAAACTTCCAAAGAAATTCTTCATATGCAAAACGTTGTTTTAGCTATACCATGGAAAAGAAAGGGGAACGGGGAGGGATACTGCCGCTCAGAGAGCTGAGCAAGCGCTACGTTTCTGGATGAGGCTACAAACAAATGGGGAATCTTTGATCATCAAACATCCATACTAATTTTGTTGACTCCAGTCATTTTGCTGGCAACTAAACTGTAACTGCATTTAACATAGCTTGGTTTTGTCTCTTTGCTGAACCAAGGAGACAGCTCAGTGCTAGGAAGCCACTTCTCTCCACAATACGAACAAGTGCAGCTACTAAAAGATTCCCCATGACTGAGTTATCAGGTGGCAGGAGGCATATTGCCACTAGGGTGGTATTACTCTGAGTAAACCCATAGAAATGCATGCCCTTAACTTGGTCGTGTTCATTAATTCCAGTGGGCTTGTTCAGATTCAAACTTAGTTTTATTTCAGATTCCACTTTCTGCCTTGGTTTCTGAAGAACTGATTGTGAGCCGAGGCCCCGCTCCCCGCTTTGTGATGAAATAAGACACATGGACACAAGCATTGTAGGTTAATGGGCTAAAAAAGGCGACAACTTTATTGATTACAGAATATGAGGGGTATTGGCTTAGGCACTGGATCTGAACCAACTATACTTGACTCCTGCCTGCACTGCAGGGAGTCACAGAAGGGTTAACAACTGTAGGGGGAGCTTGTTGATGCAAATCGCCTGGAAGCTCCCCATAGAGTCACCGGAGGGTCATGCCATGGCCCTAGCCACCACCTGGGCATCGGACAGAAACCACAATTGCTGGATTCCTTTAATGGAATACCCTTCAAGGGGAAGGGTAGGTGATGGCCACAACCTCCCCTCCAACACAAAACACATTTTCCAATGCCTAACCGCCTAACCTTACAAAATTGTGATGATTTGCTACGAGGTAGGCAAAAAAACAAGTGGCTGGTGCCAATCTGCCCAGTGGAAAAAATTCCTACCAGGCCCCTTGGACAACCAAGGAGACCAATCGAGGTCCATAGCAAGATCTGGTGCAGAAGCAAAACCTAGAGGGAGGGTGGGTAGGTGATCTGAGGAAGCCGGAACAACAAAGGAGCGCTCATGTGCCCGCGGCTGTTTTTTAACAGCTAAACCACACGCCCCCAGCCAGCCGGATTGGCTGGCCAGGGTGCGTGACGTGGCTACAGGACTCCAGTGACAAAGGGTGCCCGGCCACGCCCCCCCTGTGAGCACGAGAAATGATTCCTGCTTACAACTCCACCCCCTCCGGGAAGAGGAGAGGCTCTATCACCGCTCGAAGCTATTTATAAACATAATGTTTTCCCTGTACATGGTGTACATGGTTATGGGGAGTAATAATAATAATAATAATAATAATATTTATATCCCGCCCATCTGGCTGGGTTTCCCCAGCCACTCTGGGCGGCTTCCAACAGAATATTAAAATACAATAGTGTACATCGCACATCGCACACAACCACATGGGAAGAGGGCATTTTTATTTCATGTGTGTAGACACATTGGGAGCAGCAGCCATTCCTGGCTTCAAAAAGCTTGTTCTGCACCTTAACGCAGGCATGGCATAATGGTCCCCATGCATGATGATGTGCAAGGTTTTGATACTCTGCTGTGTAGGAAAAGGACTGTGTTTCCTAAGTACAATTCTGTGAAGCTTGTACTTATGGTAACAAGCTAATTTGAGTCCCCATACATACAGAATGACAGAATCCTAAAGAATTTGTGGTTTGCATAGAGAGTTAAATGGAATCAGTCCAAATGCGCCATCTTCACTGGGCTATTGATCATAGACAATCTAAGCCTGCATTAGCATGCCTTGGGAGGCTATGGCTTCTGATTCCATGGAGGTTTTTTTGGATTAAATAGCACCACTGCCAACCTTTTAGCTTAATCCTTTGCTGTACAAACTTTTTCCGCATTTTGAATTTAAAGAGTGAGTAGCTTTTGGCCTCATGAGCTTCACCCAAGAGTACTAAAGAAGCTTGCAGATGTAATTCAAAGCCTCTGTCTATAATCTATTAGAATTTTTGGAGAATGGGTGACGTCCCTGTGGACCGGAGGCAGGCAAATGTTGTCCACATCTTCAGAAAGGGGAGCTACCAACCTGTCAACCTGATGTTGATACCAGGAAAGGTCCTAGAACAGATAATTTGACTGTGAGCACCTAGAAAAGGAAGGTGGTGGACTCTCCTTCCTTGGAGGTTTTTAAGTAGAGGTTCGATAGCCATCTGTCATGGATGCTTTAGTTGAGATTCCTGCATTGCAGGGGGTTGGACTAGATGACCCTCGTTGCTCCTCCCATCTCTGCAATTCTATGATTGTTTTGCTCTTTTCATGTCCCACAAAGCAAAGCTCATTCTGTAGAGCAGGGGTAGCCAACTAGGTGCCCACCAGACATTGTGGGACTATATTGTTGTTTAGTCGTTTAGTCGTGTCCGACTCTTCGTGACCCCATGGACCAGCACGCCAGGCACCTCTGTCCTCCACTGCCTCCCACAGTTTGGTCAAACTCATGCTGGTAGCCTTGAGAACACTATCCAACCATCTCATCCTCTGTCGTCTCCTTCTCCTTGTGCCCTCCATCTTTCCCAACATCAGGGTCTTTTCCAGGGAGTCTTCTCTTCTCATGAGGTGGCCAAAGTATTGGAGCCTCAGCTTCATGATCTGTCCTTCCAGTGAGCACTCAGGGCTGATTTTCTTAAGAATGGATAGGTTTGTTCTTCTTGCAGTCCATGGGACTCTCAAGAGTCTCCTTCAGCACCATAATTCAAAAGTATCAATTCTTCGGCGATCAGCCTTCTTTATGGTCCAGCTCTCACTTCCATACATCACTACTGGGAAAACCATAGCTTTTACTATACGGACCTTTGTTGGTAAGGTGATGTCTCTACATCATCTCCCACCATCCCTGACCATAGGCCATGCTCACTGGGTCTGATGGGAGCTGGAGTCCAACACAATCTGGCAGCTACCACATTGGTTACCCCTGCACTAGAGTGTAGACCTGAAAGCTCTGAAACTGCTTTTCTTCAGTATGTGTTAGGTAGTGCTAACAAACCTAAGTCTAGCACTGAGCACCTGTACAGAGAGTTTGGTGTGGCCCTTTGGGACTGCAGCACACAAGGCAGAATGAACCTGCCTGGGTCTTCAAATAAGTCTCTGCAGCCCTGTTTGCGAGCCCATCTTTAAGAGCAATCAGATTGGCGGGCTCTCGAGACAGTACCTTGAATGGCTTATGGTTTTTACATTGCTGCTTTTAAATTGTTATTTTCAGCTGTTTAAATATTTTATATAATTCTGGAGCCGGCTTTTGAATTGTTTAAACTGCTATTTTAATATGATGGCATTTTATTCGACTTAAGTTCAGGTCCCTGTCCCCCCCCCCCCCCCATGTAAGCTCTCCTCGAGAGACCTTTGTCCTAAAGGTTAGGCTAGAAATATTTACAGTGAATAAAAAATGGGGAAAGGGGGTTGTGTGGCTCTAGAATGACATGACACTGTAATAAGGATTCCTGTGTTGCTCCCAGATAAAATCCAGTAGGATCCAAAATGGTTCAGAGACTGCCCCAGATTGGACTGATTGTTAACATTTTGAATTCTGTGGACATTCCTCACACATAGCATGCAGTGACAGCGGAAGAATTCAGTGCGATTGTGATTTGCTGATAGAGCAGGTGATCTGATTCAAGGCTTTGTTTGAACCATGAACCATTTGGAATTCTAAACTGGAATGTTCCTGAATTGCAAAGGCCATGTCTGTGCTAGGGGAAAAAGCAGAGGGGAGACGGGAATAATAAAATAAGCCTTCCTTGCAAGGGGTACTCAAGCCACAAACCTCTTTAGAAATCAAGCTAAATCCTGAAATTGTACCCACACAGGAACCCAACGGACTATAAAATACAATAACTGTACATTTGTGTATTTTAAAATGTGATAAAAGGTGGATATTTTATTGCACTTAAGGACTATTTAAAGGGCTGATGAGATATTTACATGCATTTCCAAACCAGATGTTGAATAATTCAGGGAGATTTTAGTTTAGTTTATTGTGCCTGCATTTTCTAATCCTTATTATTACTGCTCCTTTTTGCACAACACAAGCATTTCAGTTACAGTCAGTTCCATTCAAGGAGGAAAAAAATGTTTGCCGTAACATTACCCATGCAGCAAATTGAAGAGTGACATTTCTCATCCACAGCCATAAGATTGGTAGTGGAAGTAGCCAATGACTGTCCCTCAAGTTTATATGCCTGGCTCAGTTCCTAGTTAACTTTGGACAGATGAGATGTGGCAAAATAACCTATGGCATCGAAGCTTTTATTGCCCTTTGTCATATCACCTCAAGTGTTGTCCTAGATCAAAGTTTCCCAAACTTGGGTCCCCAGCTATTTTTGGATTACAACTCCCATCATCCTTAGCTAGCAGGACCAGTGGTCAGGGCTGATGGGAATTGTTGTGCAGTGGCTGAAGTATAATTTCTACAGTCACTTAAAAAGAAAAGTGATGTGAAAATGTGGAGAGCTAACCTTAAGATTGGAGAAAACGAGGAACTGAGAGTGACCGGAATTGACAATCCCTTGCTCTCCCTTGTTGCACTGTGTGCAAACAGATTGTTTCCTAAGAGCATCTTACTATTTAGTCCAAGGTTTTATTTATGTATTTACTTACAAACATTTCTGAACTGCTTAATATATATTTTTTAAATCCCTATGTTTCCGTATACCATGTACAATATAAAAACAAAAAACTATTCCCATTGAAACCGAAACACAGCCTAAAATCAATAAAGCATTATAAAAGCAAATAAAAAGCAAATAAAACAGATTCAAGGGATCCATACAGATATCAAAGCATCAGATTCAGGGGGTTCACATCCCTGTAGGTTTCCAGCAGTGGAGGTTCAAAATCCTGTTGCTCATCACTGGCTGTGCCTGGCTCCTGAGTCATGCCTCTCTGCGGTATAACGATTCCGGTGCGCATGATCCCCAGTACATATATGCACACCATTACCTCCCATCAGATAGCCAGAGCAACATGCAGAAGTTGGGGTGATGGGAGTAGAGACGAGTGTGTGCATCTGCGCCTGAAAGTCCCGTTGGAGCTGCAATTCCTCCTCCTTTCCTGGCTTTCTAATTGCTTCCACACAGAAACTAAACTGTAGCCCCCTGAGTACCTTGAAGGATTAAATGCTGATCAAAGGCAGGTTTAGCTGTATCCCCAGGACAAGCTGCTTACATACCAGGAAGCGCAAGCTGTGGGTTAACGCAGCCATTGGAAAAGCAGAATAAATTAACAATTAGCATTTAGACAGAAACAAGAAAGGCATATTAAGAAGGTACAGGACTCTGAGTCCCCTTTTCTCTTTATCTACGCAAGAAGATGCTTAAGGGGTATGAATTTAGCCGAACATCTTGATGGTTACAGCTGTGAGAACACTCTGCTCTGGAACTATCCTTGCTGATCACTCTAGTAAATACATATCTCTCTGCTGATCACCAGCATCCGCTGCCAAAATTTCCCTCACCAGATTTAGGCTTTCCAGAATTAATAGCATTAACTGGATTAGGGGGGAGTTTATGTTGGTGGTTACAAGGGGTGAGGGAGATAAGCTTTAAGCCTTTCCACCCTCCCCTCTGTCATTTGGCCTCTTCTGGGACTTTGCTGTACGTTGCAGATGACTTGGTAAAACAATTCCTGGTACACAGAGAAGAGGATGGTGCACACTGATGGTGCTATATCATTAATAGCAATGCTGGATTCTCCCCCAAATTTCTGCTTTTTGCTTGGGGGTGGAGGGTGTATGGTGGTTGTTGTGCCTGCCTTCTTGGGTTGAGATTGCTCAGGAGTCAACTATAGGTTGCTCACTGGAAGTTGATTTAACAAGCTCCTAGCTTGCAGCATATGTCTCCTGGTTCACCTAGACACCTTATAGCAGTCCGTCAGTAGGCAGTGGGGAAGTGTGACTGGTTATAAAAATATAGGAACGTAGGAAGAGGTAAATTTTGTTGGTGTTGGAGTTTTTTGATTGAAGGAATAGGTATAAGAAGAATTCCTGGATGCCTAGATAAAGGTTTGGGGCAAGTATTCTTTGGTGAGAGAAGCTCTGCTGAGATTTCAAATCACAGAATATTAAATGTGGAAATATTAAGTGTGGAAATTCTAAGATATTTCCAAATTTCCCCTCTTCCTTGGCATAGAAAGAGACTACACATTTGTAAGTTAAAACTGATTTACTTACAAACTCCTCAAAGGTCAGATTCATGTGCTTTTGCACACAGCAGTCAGAAAACACAGACAGTAAAACTTAGGTTCCAAAGTGGTCAAAGTTTCTGAATTATTTGTATAGAAACACAAAGATGGCTTGCTTAAGCCACACAACAACTAGCTGAGACCTCTTCACAGGACTTCACAGTTAGAATGGGAAAACAAAGAGCTTGGTAACCTTTTCTCCCAAGTTGAGGGGCAGTGACCTAGCTAGGCCTGGCAGGACAGCTTACTCTATGGTCTTAACCTTTTCATACATTAATTAGACTTAGGAATGTTATTTATATGAGGCTGGTTATCCCATAAATTTAAGCTGTGATAATCCAGATGCTTGAATATGTACACAATTTGTGAGGAACCTTTGGCCCTCCAGATGCTGTCAAACTACAACTCCCATCTTCCCAGACCTTTGGCCTGCTACCTGGAGCTGATGGGAGTTGTAGTTCAGCAATATCTGGGGGGGGGGGTCAAAGGTTCATTGCACCTGGTATACAGACATAATGTTTGGAACCAATGCAGAGACTCAGACATATAAAGAACCAGAAATCTCATGGGAGAATTTCTCCAGTGCTGATTGGAAGAAGCCAAGGGCCTTTGCTCACTCTAGCCATCAAATATGAATGTGAGCAGCCTGAGAAGGAGAAACCTTTATGCAAGGTATATCTTTATTCGTAGTAAATAATGAAAAGAATTCCTTATGCGTGAATAAAGCTGCCAGATGGATTCAGCTTGCTCACCAAGGCTTCTTAAATTCCTTTATGGCTGTAGCGATGAATAGATTAAAAGCCATTTATTTTCCTGCTACAACCTAGGAAATCTTTTCGATTGGAGGTGGGAGGGAGAGACAAACCTAACAAAAACCATGGCATGATTTTTGTCTGTCACAATGTAAAGAACAAACACTTTGTCATCTCTGACCTGATGCTTGCTTCTGTTTGAGAGGTGAATTCAGTACAGAAATCTACAAGACTCCATTCAATCAGTAGCAAGAATGTTTTGCTGGGACACGAAGGGCTTGAAGAACGAGCAGGTCAGGAAGTGAGCCTTTTCTAATATATCTGTCTATCTGTTGCTGATGCTACATGTTTTACTGGAGACCAGCGGATTCATCTCTGCTGGTTAAAAGTTGGGACAAAGGGATGCAGCTGAATGCTTAGCAGTTTGAACAACACAACTCATGTCTTCCCAAAAGTAGGATACTATTTAGGATGAAAGCCTGGTGGGGTGACCAACACTGAATAAAAGCCAGAGCATATCTGATGGAGTTGGTGTGCACTCTGCCTGATTCTGAAGAAGAGGCTTCATACCATTGTTGGGAAAGACAAACAAACAGCCTCTGCCATTATGAAAATCAGTCTGGGCTTGTTCAAAACAAGTAATGAGTGCATGATTCCTCTCCTTCCTTGTAGGTTTTATAGCAGAAGTTGAATGGCCATCTGTCATGGATGCTTTAGTTGAGATTCCCACAATGCAGTGGGTTGGACTACAAGACTCTTGGGGTCCCTTCTAACTCTATGACTGTGGTTGCATCAACATCTGGTGCTTACTTTGTCCACCCTAAATTCCTGACCCCTTAGGGGCAGTGGTATAAAAGAATCGTCGTGTCTGTTTTGCAAACAGATCCCAGTGAATGCAGATGACCAGGGTGCAAGGGAGCCCACAACCTCCTTACCCTGACTATTGCTGCACAACAATCCTCCCACTGCAAACATTTCCTAGGAGCCTAGGGAGCAACACCAGTGCATTAGTGCTAAGTTGTGGCTCCAGCGATGGTACAATGGCAAATCAGTGCTTGGTTGTTTCTGGCCTTTAGAGATTAGTTTCCATCAGCAATGGCTCTTGAGTTATGTTAAAAGTCTCTCCAGGCTGGAGGACTCAGACAATCTGTGCGTCCATGGAATCAAAATTCTGACAGTACAGTATCATAAAAGGAATTTTGTCCACTAAATGTCATTGTCCTGGCTGCTAAGGTCATTTACAGGGACTGAATTATTCATGGTGGACAACCCCAGTCATGCTTCCTGCAATAGGTCTCTCTCTTCTTTTTGAAACATACAAATACTGGAGTAAGTAGTTTTATTGCTGGGGTGTTTTTTTTTTGTGTGTAGCATTTTCATAACCACTTAGGGAGCCAGGAATTTCCAAAATATTTGAGGATGTTGGGCTGTGTCAGGCCAGAGCACCTTCAGGAAGGGAATTGAGATAGTGCCTTGGCACTGAATCATCATAATCACCATCACCATCATTTGTACTTCTCGCATCTGACTGGATTGCCCCAGCCAATCTTTTGGCAGCCTCAAGTAGAGCCTTATTCACGCTTATTTCCATATTACATTTGTATGCCACTGATACTGACATATTTATAAATGCACATGCATATGAATAAGAGACCCCAGGCCCAATCGAGTGCATATAAAGTACTGTATTTAAAGGCAAAGGTATGTTGTCCACACTGAATATATTTGGAAATGGAAATGCCAGCTTACAGTATTTACAGCAAATGTGCCTTCTGAGTAAATGGCAGAGCTTCCCTTGGTCTCCTGTGGATTTTACAAGCCATCTGTAAAATGGGAAGTGTCATTAATATGATGGTAATGGAGGCTCATATAAGTATCAAGGACAATCAGCTAAGGGTAGATCTATACACTCAGGAAAAGTGCATTGTTCTTTTGGTATTGCGCCATCCTGATGCAGTTGGTGGTGGGACTGCAAGTTTTATGTAAAGCATTTTTGGCATAGGAATGTGCTTATGTTCACTTCTCAGTCTGCTCACTACCCACTCAGAATGTTTATTACTAAAGATGGCAAGCGACAAAGCTGACTACTGTATATCCAGACAATAGCTTTACAGAGTTTATGTCCTTCTTCAAGGTATATTATTAACATGTTGAATTGCATCCCAAGACTGAGGGTGCTTCCAGACTGTCACTATTTTCGCACAGGATTCAATCACATACTGGCAGATTCAGGCTGTGGCACTGAATTTGATTTGGCACTCTTGGGCAACAAACCCACTCCCGAACAAAAACAACAACAACAACAACAACAAACTTTTTTGCAATAAGGAAATTGATTGGGAAATGAATTGCCATGTGTAGGATAACAGTGCCTTGACATAACATCATACAACTTCCACACAAACACGTCTGAATTAATGCTGAGTAAATAGCAAATGTTGTAAAATTCCCTCAAACTTTATGCAAACAGATCAGAATGGATGCTCCTTAAGGAGGTTGTTTGGAGACAGTGGCATTCTGAGGGACTGAACCCATTAGTAAGTTGAGGTGAGATCGTTTGAGGGGCGAGGTCTGCACTTAAAAAATGTTGGATCTCAGCAAAGTGCCATGTACACAACACAATAACAACATGATTGTTAAAATACACTGCCCACCTGCTTATGCACAGGATGTGCGCACAAGGAGAGAAGCAAAGTGAGGTCTCGTGCAGCGTCTGACCCCTTTCAATTTCAGTGAGCTTGGATTTGCCCCATGTCCCCTGCTACAAGAAGAGACTTGCTGTTTTGCAGCACCTCTGAAAAGCCGCGTAGGAGAGTGGCTTTCCTGCTGCCGAGGTAAGACAGCACTAGCTGTCTTGGGAGGGAAATCTGCCCTCTGGCCTCACGACAGTGCCAAAGCTTTTAACAGCTAAAGCCCCCTGCCAGCAACAGAGCTGCACTGTGGAGATAAAAGAGCCCTCTCTCATCTTTCTCATCATCTCTGGAAAAAAAGGAGCGATAACCCAGCATCCATCTGCATTGATATTTACACACTTTGCCAAAATGACAACATCATTATCGCTTGCTCAATATTTGAGCTGCCGAAATATTTTCTGCATAATTTAACACTCAATCAGGATAATATATTTTGGGTGGGCAGGAAAACATTCCAGACATACCAGTTCCCTGTTTGCGGCCCAAGCCTTGGTTTTGCAACCCTGCAAGGGTCTGGAATGCCCAAATAAGGCACACCAGCTTTCCTTACAGTTATGGGACCTATTCCTTGCAGCCTCAGGCAGCAGCAAAATCTTGAGAAGCTCTGCCAATTATAATGCAATAATAATAATAAAAGAGCTGTGCTAAACCCCTGAGACTTGGAAGTAACTAGAGCAGCACATCAAAACTGGAAGGGAAATGTTTAAATTTTCCCTGGGAGGAAGATGGACTGCGGCATTTCTGAGGCCAAGACAGCACTAGAAAGCTGAGATTACCCTCGCACAGCTTAATCTTCTTAGGCTTTGTTCAGAGGCATCACTGGCCTGCTTAAGATGAGCAAAAGAGAAGGGAACAAAATTCCTATCTCTGTTATTTAAATGCAACAAATTATGTAGCCTCTTTTTTGTTTATTATTATTATTATTATTATTATTATTATTATTATTATTATTATTATTATTATTATTATTCTCTGCTAATTGGTTGCAAATGAGGCCCCCTCCCTACATATAGAAGATACAGCATAGAAGATACAGTACTTACTGGTAGTGTAGTGCAAGGCTGAAATGGCTGTGATGTCATAGGCAAGGGCCAGTCAGGTAAGGAAGATACCAATAAGGGAAGATTAACCATTAAAAGTGGCTCCACCTCTATAGCTGCTTTAGTCAAAGGCCTTGTCTATGTCAATGATTGAGGAGATGGTAAAACTGTCTGGATTTGGGATGAGCAAATCTATCAGTTTTAATTCTCCATTTTTCATTTTTCTGCTCTTAAGATTCGTTCTCTATATTTTCACGTTAATTAATTTTGTGGCTATTATTATTATTAAAGTCCTCATGAAAATTGATCAGCATTTTAGTGCAAATTTCTCCTGAAACAGATGTCTGTATGCAATTTTGCCCAATGCAGACATTTTGGCAAAGCAATTTCCCCTAAATATAATGCATTTATGTATGGTATTTTCACAGATATATGCATTTTTATTTATTACACTGTGCCCCAGTACATGCATCTTTGTACACATCACTTGGATGAAGAAATATGGAGAAGTGAGAATTTCAAAGGATGGTTGTGTTTCAGTTTGCATATTGTTTTGAAATGTACAAATTAGTTTGGTTCGCCTTTCAGTGCAAACTAAATGGCCAGTGCAAACTAAACAGCCAGCATTATCTAATCTCCCAGCAAACAAGTAAGGATGAATGCTTAATAAACAGGTTGTCTAGAAGCCCCCCGAGGATGAATGATAGAACAGAGTGTTGCTTATGAGAGGTTGATGTTTCAGGGTCCTTAAGCATCCAATAGCAGAGCCCTCACAGAAAACATACAGCCATGTTCTCAGCCTGATCTTTCATTCTGTGCCAAGTTGTCTTGTTCCAGATATGGTCAGGTGCAACAATGTGCAGACAACTTGAGACAGTGGCAAGATATGTGCGTTCCCATGCCTGTTGCAATACACAAGGGTATGTCTGTCTTTATCTACGCATTGTAGTATGAACAGGGGTCACATTGAAGAGCGTTGCATCTCCCCGTCTAATCTGTGCATGCATTATCTCCCATGCTTGAGTGGAGATTATGTGTTAAATCAGGCTCATTAACGTTTCCAGCCTCACACCAAAATTCTTGGTAGTGAACCACATGCACACTCTTTTATTCCATTCATGTTTTCGTCACAGACCTCGGTTCCCTTCCTGCTATGCAGAGAATTCCAGGGCTGATGGTTAGGGTTAGGGCTCTTTTATCCTAGAGGGAAACTGCTGAAAGTGTTTCTGCAAGCATTTACGGTAAATGCACCATATTTACTTTGCAAAAAGGGCCAGCAACTAAAGTTTAGTTCCTAAACTAACCCGTTTGCTTCTGACCTGATCAGAAAGCTAATTTAAAAATTGGGAGCTTTCAGAAGAGAGTATATGTTGGAACTGAGAAGCAAGATAGCCTAAGTTGAAGCTGTTTTGCCTGGCCTTGGTATGGGGGTATCATTTTTCCTCTCCATTACAGGGTTTCCATTGACATGGGGGTACCAGTACATGGAGTAACAGGCTTCTTTGAAACTGTCATTTGAAGTGGCATCTTTGATTTGCCAAGCCCTTAGTCTTGCTTATAAACGCCATGCATGTCATTCATAAAGTAATGCCCTAATTACACAGAACATGGCACTTAATGGTTAGTTTGCAGCATGACTGGGATTATGGCAATTTTTCAGGTCTGATGGTGTTTTATGTTTCATTGCATTTATAAGCTGATATTTAAGATGATGGATTAGAGGTGGAGCAGCACCCGCTGCTCTCTTCCTCTGCGAAAGGAGCTGTCTTATAGTGAGCCACTCTAGCTTCTTGTTTAGCAGAAGTAGCAATGATACAAAATTCCACATACTTCAGGTTTCCCCAAAGAATTCAACAGTTCACTGATTTCATATTTAGTATGCATATCCAGAGTTAGATATGAAACCATAGCTTGGTGGTATTGGTTTTAAATGGATTTGTACACAGAATTTGATAGTTCCACCATTAGAGAGGCTATGACTGTAAATTGATTGATTGATTGACTGACTGATTGTCCCATCAATGTTGAGTCATGTTTACATCAGATCACCCCTTGCGCTGAGCACCCATATTTCCCCAAGACACTTGTATTTTGTTCAAGTTTTTCTGTAAGCCTGACAAATATGCAAAATTATATACAAAAATACATATATTATTCATATAATATAAAAGAGTCAAGCCTCATGTGGCATTTTATTTCTGCAGTGTAATTTTAAAAGTATTACTGCATAAGTATTTTTATACAGCTATATGCATTTTTGTTATATCTGTTTATTTTCTGATTACTTTATGAAACTTAGATTGTATATGTGTTTAATATTGTATAATAATGCACATGCGAGAATTGTTTGTATTTTTAGTAGAATCAGTAAACAAAAAATAAATAAAACACGCTTGCTTCTCATTGAGATCAAGGAGTTACATGGAAGTTAGATAAAATCGTATGGAAAAGCTAGACACTGAGATTTTCAGAAAATTCTACATCGTTATCTGACAATAACTCCAACAGGTTTCAAACCCAGTCTTCTAATACCTGCAGCCAAGGTTCCCCCCAACCTTATTTTAATTCGGGTGCCATTGATTAAAAGTGTACAATCTGCCACAGACAGTGATCATAATGGTGCCCATTAAGATTCCACCTAATCGTAGCAGGTAATTGCAAGGATGGCAAATGAACCCTGATATGTTTCCTGAAGGCATCTCATATGATATATGGAAACAGCAAGCTCACTCTTTCCAAGTATTCATCTCCTGCATTCCTCTCCCCTTTCATGTTGATTTGGACAATATATCCATAGTCAGCACTATGGTACATAGCTAGTTTTAGCTCTTTCGAATGGAATTAGTCACCCTGATGATGGCACAGTTAGAGATTCAGTGAAGACCTTGGGAGGGGAAGAGTGTTAAACTGCACACAATTTTCCTCTCTCTTAGCATTAGCTTCTTTAAATAACACGAGAAAGCAAAGCAAGAAGCTGCAGCTTTGAACTTCTAATGCTATCGCTGAATCTTTGAAGTAATTGGTGCATGAAATGTTCTTAAAATGCTTTTAAAAATATGATACAGAATTGCAGTGTAGAGTTGTAGAGTTCCCTCCCCCTTTTTAAAAGAGACATATGATATGCCGTTTCTGAAAGCATGTATTCTTACATGCCACCCAAAGCTCCACCAAGCGAGAGGCTGCATAAGATTCCTGGGGTTCCAGGACTTACCCAGGATTGTGTTTCCATTGGGAAGATCAAGGCACAGCAGGGGTTAGTGTCTTTAAGAAGTATTAACACATATTTATACCTGGGTGTTTACAGTGGAGGGGGTGCAGAATATTACCGTATATCCCAAGAGTGCCTCTCATTGCTTTTCTCATAGCTTCAGCAAACGGGGGTCCAAAACAGCAGTCAGTCTTGGCTCCCAGTCTCCAGGTTGCTGCCTCTCTAGCAAGCAGCCCTCACATTGATCACCAGCCCTCACATGAAGTTCTGGCATGCCCAGCAGTTCATGGGGGACTGGCCTTTGTTCTCCTCCTTCTTTCCAGCACACTTCTCACCAAAAACAAAAGCCTCCTGTAGAAGGCAGACTTTTTCCTGCCATCTCCCACCCATCCCCATGGCAACCCCTGTTTTGAAAAGACCTGAGAACTTTCTTTGATGTGTAGA
Source organism: Podarcis melisellensis (assembly GCF_964234715.1). NCBI lineage: Eukaryota > Metazoa > Chordata > Lepidosauria > Squamata > Lacertidae > Podarcis > Podarcis melisellensis. Next base: position 27,967,864 of record NC_138528.1, on the reverse strand, counting down.
TGGCTGGCCATTGTTTCATAATGGCTTGTATTCAACCAGCCCAGCCAGGCTGGTTTGCATAAGCCTGTCCCAGTATTTATTGTCTGGCATACTTCTGTAGCTTGCATTTTGCTTTCCTATCCTAAACATTAGCTAGATTCTGGCATTCATTGATTTATTGGGTTTAGTGGGGGCACCTGTATATGGCTATAGAATGCTGAATGGTTGGTTTATTCTTATACTTTGGGCTGAAGGCTAGAGTCCATGTGAAGTAGTATTTAAAGCATTGGCTTGTATTTGGATAGCTAGGATATTTCAGCACAGCTATAATGCCTTGTTGTTGGGTAGCCCTGAGCAAGTCAAGTATGTGCCTCAAGCTGTGATGAAATGTATTTTTTTAGAATACAGTGTTGAGAAGTCTTGACCCCAAGCTATTGAAGATGTCTGGAATTCTATCCTTAAAATTCCAAAATATTCTGTAATTGGAGTAAGTTGCATGCGCATTGCAGACTGGCACCAATGCACTTGTTCTTAATATTTTACCAAAGTTTCTGTGTTTGGGGGCACAGGATTATGGCTTTGGAGAGAAGATTTAGGATACTACAGTCATTCATTCATTCATTCATTCATTCATTCATTCATCCATAGGCCAATGAGAGGGGTAATGATGAAAAATGACTAAATCATGCAAAAGGGCAAAGGGAAAGGAAATCATCTATGAAATAACACAGAGGGGATGCTTTGTATGGGCATGGGAAGGGACTGTTGGATATGTGGAAATATGTCTCTTCCTTAACCACAAGAACCCCCATCCAGACCACCAGCCCTTATTCCATCATAACTAAGCAATACATTAAAACATTATCTGGGAATGTTTCCTGTTAGGCTGCCTCTTTGCTTTGCTTCCTTGCATACAGAAGGCCAAACGCCACTGTTCCTAACATTTTCCTAAAATAGCTTGCGCAAGGCAGCAAAGCTAAACATTTATCGCATCCTCAGCAAAGAAGCTGCGTCCAACTCCTCCTCGATTAGATCCAAAGATGTGTGTTCTGACTTGATGTTAGTTTAGCTGTTGCGTAAGACCAGCCTTGTGGGTTTTTTGTGCCGACTGGTTTATTTTTGACTCCCAAGCACATGACTCTTTCAGACAACCTATAAAGCTCATGGTTTCAAATTTTCTGACGCCCTTCCCTGTACACCCCACTTCAAGCTCTTCATGGATGCAGCCACTTTTGTGCTTCCTTAAAAAAACCCAAAAAACCCTCCGGAAGATGCTGCCATCGTGAATGTATCTTGGATTTGCCCCCACCCCTTTAGATGTGCTCAGAGTGATATATCTCTTCTCTCCCCCTCCCCCTGCTATTTCTGTGGCTTAGGTTATGCCTTCCCCTATATCCTTGATTTAAGCTGACTTGACTTAAGTTTCTTTCTTTTAAGTTTATATCATCTTGTTCTTTTCGAAGTGTGCTGTGTACCTTACTTGAACTTGGTCAGTAGTGTCCAATTTGGGACTGTCGTGTTCAGAGAAGGAAGCAGACAGCTTTTCTCCCAGCTGAGACTCAAAACCAAAAATCAGCTCAGCTTTGGAGCAGCGGGCAGGGAGGGACAGCAACCCGGGAGAAACATTGGGTGGGTGGTGGGTTCTGCACCTCTTTCACCTGCTACGTCTCCCTTTCAGATTACCACCAAACTGCCATTGCACTGCTACTTGGCAGTGACCCAACCCATTTGCCATCACAGGTAGTTCCACCATGATATTTGCATGAGATACTTTGTGTGTTGTTTGTTGCAATGCTTATAAAACTGTAACAGGCTTCACCCCCTTCCTGATACACCACTACATTTAGCCCCAGTTCAGTAGTCAACAGTCCTTTGCTTCTATAATGGGAATGCAGTGGTTGCTACCAGTGCTCCCCCCTCCTTAGCGGTACTCAACGGTACACAGTTCTGGCACCTTTTTTTTTCTAGAAAAGAAGCACTGGTTGCTACTTCCTTGAACAGCAACAAAAGCCCAAGCATCCTTGACACCCTCACCACATGCTGTCTTTGAAAATGCTTTAGGAGCATAGGATGTTGGCTTATGCTGAGTCTGGCCATTGCCCCTTTAGTTCAGTATTGCCAACGGTGATGGACAGCATCAGTTTCAGGTACAGGAGGTGCCAAGGATTGAGCCTAACTGGAGAGAACATGGATAGAACATGGGAGTTTCCACATGCAAAGCAGATGCTCTACCATGGAGCTGCTACTCATTGGTGGAAAGAATTTTTTTATTGGTTGGGAGGGTTGCATATCAGCTTATAGTACAGAGCAGAAAATATGATGCTCAGAAAAGAAAACATTCACAGAAGATGTGTCTCTTTTCCTGTCCACTTGTCTGTATTAGAACCATTCTGTGAACATTATAATCTGATGGACAAGGTTGCTTGCCAGCTCAGTCCCATCACAGAAGATGCCATCCGCAGATGCGGTTCCCCTGTTTTGATTTTCAGGAATGCAGACTTCATGGTTTCCTTGCACCTGTTATGCAGCTCATTGTATCGAAATTTATACATCCCTTGTGGAAACAGAATGTGCGCATGCAGTGTCTGTATAGCCTGATACTGATGGTAAAAATATCCCTGGGACATCACAGAGCAATAACATTTCCAGGATTTCTCCATGTGTCTATTGGCAGACGTTTTTCACGTGCCTGAATGTCTAGAAAGTCTCTTCGCTGTGCTTCCTTTGTACACGGTGTATAGTAATTGTTCTAGCCATTTTTGGTAATGGGATCATGGGGGTCTGCTACAAGGAAGGACACCTTGGGATGATTTGTTTCCCAAACTGTCAAGTTCAGGACTGCAGTTTCTGCACTGGGTGTATGGATATATAAATTTCTATGATTCAGGGGTGAAATAATGGGAGAGGGGAGCTTTAGGACTGATGTATTTGTAAATCCCTGTTATTGCCCAAGGACCAAGAATGAAGAGACAAAACTCAATATATTGAATAAGAAGATACGGGCTAAGAAGCAGTGGGAGAAACACTATTCACATCATGTCCATAATGGGCAGCATCAACCTGGCTCAGAGCCATGGAGCAGCTGCCAATTCTCACTCTGGCTCCTCACTGGCGTCTTGACTGAGCCATCATTCCCTGGGCAGGAGACATTTAAGTGCACAAGGCAGGGTGGGGAGGGCAATTGGGTACCTATCCTGTCCTGCAAGGACCAATCTGGGCTATGCATGCAATCCTTCACCTGGCACCTCAGAGAGATCACCAGTGCACATATGGAAATGGGGTGGTGGCTAGTTGGATGAGACTGGGAGAAGGGGAGGAGGGAACAAGGGACCAGCAGGGTAAAAGGAGTGGCCAAACCCCTGCTGTTGTCAAAGTCATGCACTGTGAATGTGCTGAATTCTGGGTCCTGCTTACACAGAGAAATCTCTGCTGGCAATAATTTGCACTTCTATAGCACCCTTCTCTGAGAAATTCAAAGTAATAATTAAGCCTTGTGAGTCAAAACCCTTGGGAAGGGAGGTATGTGTTGATATCTACATGTTACAGGCCATGGGAGTAGGTTGTGCAAAACTGAGATATTAGTTCAGTTGCAAAATGAGGAGGGGCGGTGTATATTGGTGGGGGTTGTCTCCCAAGTCCTTTTGCATTATGGCTAAATGCATTAAGGATAAATCTGCAGCTCAAGGAAGATCCAGGAATTTAGGTATGTCTCAGTCAAAATTCAGCATTTGCTAACTTTACATAATAGAGATTCTGAGGTGTTTCACACACACCCATCCTTGCTGGCCATTTAAGGTCATTTGCAAGTCACCCTGTTCCTTCAAAGGACTAGAACTTCACACACTAGAGAAAGCAGTCTGTTAATTCTTACTTGTTTGCTTATCCTGTGCTGAGAGGCAGGTAAGCTGAAAGCCCCCAAATTTCCTTGTATCTCACTTCAATCTCCAGTTCAACCCTTTGAATGTGCAAATAAGAGATTCAATTCATTCTAGGGACTTCGTATCATAGATAAAACTGATCACGTGGCCAGGCATCTAAAGATTTCTTTCCTGCGGCTAGAGGAAATATATATATATATATAGTGGATTCTAATTCTTTTTCTAAAGTCGTGGGATGCTAATGGTATATCCCAGTGATTTTTTTAAAAAAAATGCATTTGTGCAAAACATAGGTGACAGGAGGAAACACTATACATTCAAAGCACATGGCCTCCCCCAAAGAATCATGGGAGTCATAGTCTGTTAAGCATGATGGGAATTACAGCTCTGTGAAGAGTAAACTACAGTTCCCAGAAGTATTGGGGGGATGTCACATGCCTAAAATGTATGGTGTGTAGCCCGTGTCTCTTCCCTTTGTCCCAAAGAATGTCGCATGATAAACCAGAAACACATAGTGGTTGTATCTTTCTGCTACCTCAGGGGAATATTCCTCAGCTGAGAGCCAAGCTGAGAGAAAATGTATTTAGCTGTTGCTTAAACTGAAGGTGTGAAGTCATCATTAGAATGTCAAAAACTGCCAGAAGCTCCAAGCAAACAACAAAAAAATGGCATTTCCATTAATCACCATGTGCTGTTGTACATCACTATTGCAGCTTCTGTTATTGGCCACAGTCAGGCAGAACACTAGGGGCTTGACTGAGGAAAGATTTTGTCATGTCAATAATGTGTCATAACGTGAATGTCAATTATGTGTGAAAAGAGTTTGGCATTTCTGCTTCTCCCCAGCTTTCAGAGACAGCCAATTTGGAAAGAGATCGTAATTAATGGAGTAAATGCCTGGAATGCTAATCTCTAGCTTCCTCAACCATGTGGGTGGCTCTGAGAACACAGCAGTTTCTGAGAGTCATTTACCTCTACCTACCTGCCTGCAACTTACTTGCCTTACCTACCATGTAAATGGCTTCTGTAACTCAAGAAGAACTCTGGGTGCCTTTGGGCTATCATTGTTTTGCAAGAGGGATTAAAGCGCACTTCAGAAATCTAGGTTCATGCAATTAAAGTAGATTAAAGCACTCTTGTCACCCTGGCACAACAAATACTTAAAAAGGAATAATTTTTGAATTTTTGCAGTTAGGGAAGTGAAAGAGAAATGCACTGTGAAGTGCGTGATGAATTAAGGATCGATGGAAAGATGTATAATCATTGCACAAGCAAATCAGGATGAATGTTTGTTGTCATTTACCACACTGCAAACCAGAAAATCAGAAAATATACTCAGTAAGGACTGGGTGTAGTCTAATCTGTGTGTATGCTTTGTGAAGCAAAACGGGTTGAATGCTCAGTAAACAGGTTGTCTGGAGTAGCTCCTTGTGAATCAGCCTGTGATGACATAGCATAAGGTCATCTGGCTGGGAAATCAAACCAGAGAAAATCTGTAACATGTGGGGAAGATTTTTCATGCAGTTGTCTACCTTTCCTGACCTGGGACAATCTTTAAGCATGCATTTAGGGGCCCATTTCTTTACCATATATAAAAGAAATACCCTATATCTGGAGGGTGGTAGCGCTGCTGTTGCGACCCACCATAGGTTAGACTTTCATCCACCAGCTGAAGGCCAATGTTATTCCAAGAGACACGTTGAGGCCTGGCCATAATTCTGATTACTTTATTTAACATACTATAGATTTGCAAATGATGATGATGATGGACTATGGATTCAGAAGTTCAGGAAATTCAAAGAAGTTAAGAGTCCATTTGTACTCTTTGCAAGTGTTAGGGACCATGGCAGAGGCGAGCATGAGTGATTCAATGAGAAATGCATGTTGCAGCTGTTGGTGAAGGGCTCTCACAGTCTTTTGGGTAACAGGTTGCATTGTAACTTAGTTTGACCAATGGTTTGCCTATGAAGTGTGAAATCACAGCATAGGCTCTTGTTGCTATTCAGGAGCTGTTCTGTGCAAGCAAAAAAAAAAAAAATACTCTTCATGTGCAAAACTTGGATGTTGCTGTTGCTGGTAAATGTTTTATATTTGCAGCAGTTATGTAGTGATTGGATGTTAGATGCAATCTGGAACAAATTTAAAACATTTAAGACAATCTAGTTTACTTGCTAGATTAAATGTGCACACTGGATGCTGTAAAGCCAGCAACAGAAGCAGGGATAACAAGTAAATCGAATTAGTGCTGCAGAAATTACAGAGGGTTGTTTCAGTAGCCGTTTGTTAATGTACAGAACATCTGTAAAATCTCTCGTTTAGAAAACTGCTATCCCCCTGACCAAAAGCAGATCAAAATTGGAGCTAACTTTTGGAAACGATGTTGAAGAGGGAGAAGATATGGGTAAAATGTTGTAATGTCTTGGAAGGGACATCATTAAATAAACTAGCCTCCATGTTTTAAGGGGCCAGATGAGACATGGTGTTAATTGTGTGAATGCAACATGCACATTTTTGTTATATAAATTGCAGCTATGGGGGAGCCTGAGTAGTATTGGGACTGCAGGGGTGTGGAGGGTGAGTTTAACCCTTCCCACTCTGCCACAGTCACAAAAATCACTCTTCACCTTCTATTTGCATCAGGGGGGAAGCTTTCATTGGTGCCAGTGCAGGCTTCTGTAAACATCTTACACAGTCTAAGACATAAGATGTTGTAAAAAATAAATAAATTAGGAATGCTTAAAAGTAACTGTGTATGGATTTATTCATAGATTTCTTTTCATTCAGATACTAAGTTTAAAGAACCAAGAAAAGCAAATCATTATTATTTATCAATAGAACGTTATACCAATATGTTTTTTTAACTAACTGATTTTGGGAATGCAAGATGCTCTTCAACCTGTTTTCTGTTGTGTTTTCAAATCCAGTAATATTAGGACTTGGGTTTGGTTTTTTTAATTGTAGAATTTGTCTTTTAAAATGGTTTTCCCTATTACTAAATTGGGGTAGCTAAGTAACAAGTGTCAATAACCTCCACAAGAGCTCGTATGGTTTCTTAAAATAAAAATAAAAATAAAGAAGAGCTGTGCTATATTTTGGACCATACTGTGGGTGAAATAACAGTTTGCCATGTAAGAAAGAGACTCTGGCCAAGATCTTTGACTTGATGTGCAATGGAGTTGTGCCAATTTGTGTAAACAGATCTATGAAAAGGAAATATCAGCATATTTTTGAGTGAATGGGAAATGAAAAATGTCATAGTGCTCAGAGTCACTATTTAATACTGAATCAACTTGATCACATTTCAGAGATGAGTTTGTTCAACCCTGTAAGGAAGTGATTATTCAGTGTGATTCACCTTGGGTTAATTCAGCAATGATCTGGAACAGTTTTTAGATGTCACAGCCTTTCTCTCCCACTTTCCAAATAGCACTTGAACCATCTTCTTGTTGAATCTGAAGAGCCACTAGAGAAAAGGGGAAAGGAGGCCATCATGATCATGCCAGATGCTGGTTCGTGAAATAGCAGAAGCCAGTTTCTTACTAATCACAGCAAGCATGGAAGAGAATATCAAGAAAGACAGTAACAAATTCAGAGAACAAAACACTTTGTTGTTTGAGAAGCAGTCCAGAAAGAAAAGCAACAATGAAGGCAGACTGAGTCCAACCTTTCATCCAAGAGGAGAGCAAAAGCAGGGAATTAACAGAATAGTGGAATTAGACCAGGAAGACAGGTTCAGATAAGCTCTTGGACAGAAAGCTTCTTGTGGTAACGTTGAGCCAGTCACTATGAGGGAGGCAAAGTGAAGAACAACGTATGCACCAGGGGCAGGGAATGCTCAGCCCACGGGGCAGGTGTGGCCCACAGCCCATTTCAGCAGATCCTCTGGGACCTTACCTGAGCACCAGATGTTCTGCTGGCAGGGGGAAAGGCCTTTGGTGTTGTACAAAATGGGCAACTGCAGCTCCTTCCACTGAAAGAAGTGTGAGTGGTTGCATATGAGTCCAGCCTCACCCACTTTGGTGCCTGATCCTCTCCACTACAGGAATACAGACCCCACCAGCTTTTCCCTGGGGAAATGTGACCCTCAGCCCAACAATGTTCCCCACCCGTGATAGACACTATCCTCCCGAGCACATTGGAGAGAGGACAGGGTTCAGTCATTTAAGATGGTAGTGTCTGTTCTTCATGTGCTGTGTGGAATTAAGGCCAGGCATTTCATAGTGTTGACTGCCTTAAGCTGAAACAATTTGAGGCTGCTTTCTGTTACCAGCCCACCTGGAACCTCGCACCCCACATTGCCAACACTTCAGGTGAACTCCAAATTATTATTCTCTTGACTCCCTTATCAGCTGGTATTTAGACGGAAAAGCTGTCCAACTCAATGTGATTAATGCTGGCTTTACCTTAGATGTGGAGAGCTAATCAATTAGCTCGATACGTATGGATTTATTTCAATAATTCAGTGCAGCAAATCATCAGCGAACATTATCTGAATTAGCATGGATTGGCACAAAGGAGAGAGAAATAAATTGTTTATGGATCACCTCTGCTATGTCATACAAGCAATTTGACTTAAAAGAATAGGGTTTTAGGACTATATTCACATATGTCATACATCACCAGGTTTTCTCATTAAGATAATTATTTGGACACATTCTTATGTGTACAGAGGATTTTGGTGATGTTAACAACATAGAAAAACAGTCCGGAGGAAGGCTGTTGATTGTGTCAGGTAGCCATCATCAGGTACAGAACTAGGTGAGCCTCTCAAGAGAGAGTATTCCACACACTGGATGCCAGTTCCCAGACTTTGCCCACCTACCCTCAAGAGGCAGGGGGATCATGAGGAGGGAATCAGGTGATGATTGTAAAGTTCAGGCTGGCTGAAATGAGAGAGGACAGCCCTTAAGATACCTGACACCCAAGTTAAAAATATGCATGTACACCTGAATTGTGCCTGGCTGTGAGACAGGGGCAGGGAGACTCAGGTCCAAGGGCCAAATTCAGCCCTCCAGGCCTCTCTCTCTGGCTATCAGAATTGTCCCCCGGTTGCAACCTTTCACTGCTTCACACCCTGTTTGTCTTTTACCTGGCTGAAATCGCCATTGAATCATCATAGAATTGTAGAGTTGAAAGGGACCGTGAGGGTCATGTGTCCTTGAACTCTGGTAGTGCCACTTGCTTTTCTTAATGGTGCATAGAGGTGTGTGTGTGTGTAGAATTCAGGCTAATGTACACATGCAAAATTTACACTTGTTGCTCCAGTCACTTTGGCCTCTGGCCTCGACCACTGCTGGCATGTGATCAGGTTGCCATCCCTGCTGTAAGATACACCCTATCATCTAATAACATACCATCTTATGTTTGCATATGACTTCATCCCAGTAGCAAGCAACTCATGGTCCTTGCCAGATTTTTATGAATTAGTGAAAGTAAGGGTTCCCCTCTATCCAGTGGCATATATTTTTAAATAAAGAAAAGTCATGATCCAATTCCAAATGTTAAGTACCGTACTTTTGAATGCCATTGGGTCCAGAGGGTGAGTTAAGTATCTGCTTCAATCTCTCCCACTGATACCAAGTGCTTCAGTTTGACTGGAGCAAAATGCTTCAATTTGACTGGCCAAAGTTACTTCCTACTAAATCTTGGATGAGGAACCTCTTGGCCTCTAGATGGTGTTGGACTCCATCACTCAGCCAGTTTGGCCAATGGTCATGGATAATGGGAATCCAAAAATATCTGGAGAGACGGAAGTTTCCCATCCCTGTTCTAAATGTGGTAGCTTGCCCGGATCATTCAGTTAACATCCAAATAATCAAATATTAAATGCACAGTTCTTAATTATGTCTTCCTCTAGGTTTCTCCTGAACTCACATCCCCTGTGTGCTTAATAGTGATATTTGAAATACTAATGTACTCAGCATAGCTCATCACCTTCCTCATAACCTTAAAGAAGGGTTATGCATATCTGAAAGCTTGCTTGCATTTTTAATAATTCCATCAAGCTGCTCCGATAAAAGACAATCATCTCAATTTACTTCCAATTTCCTGGGACTGCAATTGTCAGAGAGTCCATATAATCTCAGCTGAAAATGCAGCACAGACTTGAATCCCACGTCCACGAGAACTAGTGTTGTTTCACATCCAACTCTAAATGTTTTGGCAGTCATTTAAAAAAAATCCCCTGTGATTTTAATTATGTATTTATTCTATTTGGTGCCATTAAATCGGAGAGGGGGACCTTTTGCAGACCAAGGACTGCATTCCCATCTGGGCAGGCTTCGTAGGGACAAGTGGATGGCGCCAGAGGTAACAGTGATCAAAGCAATACATGTAGCTGAATTTCACCTTTCTACAGTACGTTAGTTTTGACATACATCCACACATCCCCCAGACAGACAGATAAGAGGCATTATCATAATTCAAAGACACATTCCAGCCAGGCAAATACACTCAAGGAGGGCATGGGGAAAGGGGTATTGCCTGGGGAGAAAGGATGTGGCCCTGGGTGAGTCCCAAGAGCCAGATAGAGATGCCCCGAGGGATGTATTTGGCCCCCAAGCCTGAGTCTCCCCACCCCTGTATTAAATCATGAGAACTTAGACAGATGACCAGTGTACATCAACCATTTCCTTGATACAGCTATTCTCAGCATAGAAGGCCATATACAGAGAGGGTCACTTTTGGAAAGAAGGGAAGTGTGGTTGAGTCACACTTCCTATTTTCATGTTTCCAGCATGACGAACAAAGTGATAACTCATGATAACTCAAAGTGATGACCTATGAATCTCCCCCACGGTGAGATGCATGTACAGTGGTACCTCGGGTTACATACGCTTCAGGTTACATACGCTTCAGGTTACAGACTCCGCTAACCCAGAAATAGTGCTTCAGGTTAAGAACTTTGCTTCAGGATGAGGACAGAAATCGTGCTCCGGCGGCGTGGCAGCAGCAGGAGGCCCCATTAGCTAAAGTGGTGCTTCAGGTGAAGAACAGTTTCAGGTTAAGTACAGACCTCCGGAACGAATTAAGTACTTAACCCGAGGTACCACTGTACTGCACACCAAACTGATTGTCCCATCCATCTGAAAATAAGTTCGCTTATGGGTTTTCTCCACAAGTTCAGGACTGAGGCATAGTTTCAGAGGGAAAATGTAGGAACGGTGTTTTGCAATGTATGCTTTATGGGGCTGTACTCCCAGCAGGTTTGACCAGCGTTGAACTCGAGTGGTGTTGTTTAAGTTGATTTTTAAACTGACCATCACTTGTTTCACCAAAAAGTTCAACCATTGAATATGCTCTGATTGCAAGAGTGAATGGAGCACAGTATATTTGGAAAGGGGAAAATGTGCTAGTGTTGAATGGTGTGCTTTTGAGAACAAAGATAATGCCTAGCATACCTACAAAACATCAATAGAGACATTGGAACATAATATCATTGACTTCCAGTGTTTATGTACTACTTCACTGAGTATGTGAAATAAAGAAAATGAGTTTGAAACTCTAGTCCAGAAAGGTAAATACGTCTCAGTAGGTATGACTAATGGAAACATGGCGGAATGACTGCCATGATTGGAATGTAGCAATGAATAATTTAACTTTTTAAAGCAGCATTATAGGCCAAAAATGTGGACACTGCACAGAAATTCAAGATAGTGAACACATTAGCCCCATGGGTAAGAAGAGTATGTGGACTATGCTTTTCTGAAAGAAATTATGTATGTCTCAAGGAAGGGGGGAAATGTAGCAATGGGGGGCTTCAACTATTCTGACATCTTGTGGGAAACTAACTCTGCCAAAAATGGAATCTCTAACCAATTCCTGACATACCTTCATGTGTAAGGTGCATGAAAGAAAAGCCACAGGGAGAAGGTAGCTAACCCTTCAGAAGAGGGGAATTCAGAAGGATATTAATACAATCGAAAATTGGTCTGAAACTAACAAAATGCTACTGGAAGGTGCTACTGGAAGGAATTTTTTTTTGTTTTAACAAAATGTAGTTCAACAGAGACTAATGCAAATTTAGGTTTTTTAAAAATCAAATGCACTGTTGTATGCTTAGTGCAGTATATGTAAAAATGGATTTTGAGATTGGAGTCCGTCACAAACTGAACATGAGTCGGCAGTATAATGAATCTGCAAGAAAAGGTTAATATGATTTTATGCTGCATTAATAGAGGCATAGTTTCTAAGTCATGAGAAGTATCAGTTCTACTCTACGCTACACTAGTAAGACCTCATCTGGAGTACAGAGCTGCATTCTGGGCACCACATTTTAAAATGGATACAGATAAATTGGAACTGGTTTAGAAGGTGGGAACAAATATGGTGCATGGTTAAAAAAATAATGAAAGAACAGGGCTTGTATAGCATGGCACACACATGAAATTAAATAGGAAGAATGCTACATGGTATAATATTTCAAATAGAAGCACAGGGAACATTTAGAGCAGGAATTAGGAACATATGTCTGCAGATGTTGTGGGACTATAACTGCCATTCACTCTATCAGCAACCATGGCCTCTGGGAATTGTAGTCCAGCAACACCTGGAGAACCACAGGTTTCCCATCTCTCAGCAAGAGCCATGTAAAAACACCTACATTACCATTACAGTTGTTTAAATTTTGTATTTGTATAATAAGTGACTTTCTGCCAGGGAGGGAGTGAAAGTAGTATACAGTCAATTGGAAGTTTTTAGTGTTTGACATTTTACTATGTTTTTATATGTGCTGTAAGCCACCCAGACTGGCTGAGGAAACCCAGCCAGATGGGTGTGGTATAAATATTATAATTATAATATTTTTAAACAATTCTAACACTAATATAAACCAATTAAAAAGTCCAGCTAATTTAAGTAGGCAAGATGTATTTCAAGTAAAATGTGCTTTTGAGAGCACTAGAGAGGTTCAGTGCTAGAAATGTCTTCAGATAAAGAGGGCTATATTTTAGAATCTTAATGAAATATGTAGATACTAAAATTCTCCCTTTGAAAGACTATTTAAGACCACCTAACATTTACATCAATTAATATTTAGCTTTGCTAAATATTGTGTGACTAGGATTGCAGCTCATACTTACTTTGTTCTGTGCCATAGTCCTCTTTGTCTAGGTAACTCTCCATGGTGCTGATCTCATTTTCAAGTCAGCTTCAAAAAGTTTTTAGAAGTTGTTGTTTTTTTTAAAAAAAAACACAACTTACTTCAAACATTGCAATAAGACAGGAATAAAACTTGGAATCTTTGGCTCTTTGCAATAGTCATTATTTACTATTACTTCTTCAAAGAACGGGTGGATTCATAATGCATTTGGCAGCTTTAAATATTCTCTCTGATGACCAGGTACATAACTGATGGCATAGTCAAGAGCAAAGCATATGGAATCTCTGGTTGGATGCACACAATAGATTTTTATAAGTATGTTATGAATATCTATGAATTTCATTCCAAGAACTAAAACTGTGTATTTGAAGTCGCAGATGGGGATCCCAAATAGAGCAGCAAGCTTCCGAACAATTATTGTCATTCTTGGGAGGTGTGGGGAGGGAAGAGAGAATAGATGTAGTTAAGCTGTTTCACAGATTGGAAAGATGTTTCTTTCTCTCTTTCTTATGACTAAGATTGGACAATGGCTTTGCTCTGGATTCTGAATAAGGCATGGTAACAAGCTCTGTTCTCTGTATCCCAAAACTCCTGTAACAGTTGTTAAAATGTGTTTAAATAAGATGAAGGATATGTTCCTCCATGTAATTTTTAAAAATAGTACAAAGCTACTTGCTTGGTTCCAAATTAGGAGGCAGAATTAAGCCTGTTCTTGTTTTGAATAGGCATTTGTGGGAGATTCTGAAATACCATGTGGAATAACAATTTTGGGACTTCAACAAGGCAGACAAGTACATGGAAATAATTGGAAGGTTTAATACATAGCTAATATTTCAGAGAGTGGAATGTGGTATAAAAGAACCACAATGATGCCATTCACTGCCATTGTTGTGATTTGAGCTATCCTTGTATGCACATCCCTGATCTAAAAGAGAAAGGACATGAACTTAAAACCAGTGGTGCTCCAATACAAAAATCAATTTTAGAAACTCTCAAAGTTAAACCAGAAGACAGATGAAGAAGAATGTGGGATAGAGTGAACTCCCAGAACTATACTAAAATAGGATGAGGGAGAACAGATGATCCCTAGGCCAAATAGTTTTTACAGGTATTGCAGTGCTTCAGAAACCTGCAAACCTGTTTTACCTGAGACCATAATGCTACAAAATAAATGTGTGTACACTCTAGACAACATTCGTTCTTTCCTGTCACTTTCAGCTCTCCTTAAAAACTACTATCTTCAGTCTCAGACTTTGGCAGCAACAGCAAAAGAAAATGCACTGTAAATGTTGATAATATCTTAAATTGTGACCCTTAGTTCTAACACATTTTAATGTACATAAAAAACTAGATTAAACATGAGGAGGTCCTTTATTCTGTGCGTGGCAATGGAACTGTACATAAAATTTTACTTGCTCACTAATTAGAGATTAACTGAAAATAAATGAACTGCACCCCCTAATATCATTACAGCCTATTAATTCATTTTTAATAACTGGGCTCACCTAACTATGGGTTCGGTGTGCACAGTCTTGCTCCCCTCCCCCTCTTGGCTAACCATCTGGAATGCGATGGAAGTTATCTCAGTATATATTAAGTATTGAGCATAAGATGTCAAAATGAAGAGTGAGTGAAACACAGTAATGTTCCCCAGTAGGGCTGTAGAGGGTGCTTTGGAACAAACCGCCAATGAGAACGGTGTTCACGAAAATCTTTTTTATTTACTAACAATGCACCACTGTTTTCAGCAGCTCTCTCTCTCTCTCTCTCTCTCTCTCTCTCTCTCTCTCTCTCTCTCTCTCTGTGTGTGTGTGTAGTGTTTTCTGCTCTGTTGCATTGACAGAGCCCTGGCCTCAGCTGCTGGAGTCAGCTTTCATTTACTATGGGCAGAGATGAGCTGTGCCCATCACAACGGCAAAAAAGATATTCCAAAGTCTTCAGAAATGGCTGCAGAGCTTTACACATTTTAAAGTTGTGTGTTTTTCTCCTCACAGTTCAATGAACCATCCGTTGTTCATCTGTGGGGGGAGTAGCTGCTTACAAAAAAAATGTGAGTGAAAATATCCCTCCAGGGTAAGGTAGCTACTTGTGCATTGCCAAGAAAGAGGACAGAAGAGGACACAGATTTGCATTGGGGGGAAAATACATATGCTGATTTTCATGTGTAGATACACATTTGGAAATAATTGCTGCAGTTTGAATACAGATAGCACAGTGAGGAAGACTGTGACTAGACTGGTGAGATTGAACAAATGTGTACCTGTCAGGGGGAAGGCCTGGGCAAGGACTTCCACTTGTGCAGCAGGGCTATCCTCCCCTCCTTTCACTGTGCACCCCCTGAAATTTAATTGGGGGGTCCAGCGAACCCCCAGAACAATGTGCAGGGTAGAGGATAGATGTAGGCAACCTGTAATAGTGGGACGTTCAGCCCCTTTTTTTGATGTTCCCTTCTTATAAAATATTTCTAGGTAATGCCCTCTCAAGACTGTCTTACCAGCAGCGACTGCTGCTGTTGCTGCTTGCGTGAGGGTTGGGAAGATTGCTCCCTCTCTTGCCAACTCCATCCGGCCTAGGGGGCGGGGCCTGCACTCACTGCCACAGCATAAGAGGCCTGAGAGAGGCTTCCGGGACACGACTGCTGCTGCTGCTGCTTGCGTGAGTGTTGGGAGGACCGCTCCCTCTCTTGCCAACTCCATCCGGCCGAGGGGGCGGGGCCTGCACTACCACTACAGTTTAGAAGCCTGAGCAGCTACCGGCAGCAATGGACAGAATGGTTTTAAATGTTTTAATCACTTTTAATTTGCAGCATTTTAAATGGTGGTTGTTGTTTTTTAGAATATTATATTATTTCATTATTTTATTTTTGCTTGGGGTGGGATAAGCACTGAGTCAGCACTATTGTTCCTTGCTTTGTTTTGTTTTGTTTTGTTTTGTTTTATTATTATTATTATTCTGTTAAATTATTATATAGTTTGTATTTTGCCTTTTAAGGGGAGGGGTCATGGCTGCCTGGGAGTGGGCCTCAGCCAATAGATTGGGTGGGGCAGGTTCCACAGGGGGGGATGTATTGGGACACCCGATCTCAGTGATCACGGGCAGGAGGAGGAGTTATGCTAAGACCAGACCATGTCATTACCGAGGAGGCAGGTTTAGTCGTTGTTTGAGGACTATCCCTGCCTCCAGGTCTGGTCCTGACCGGAAGGATACAGTAATCAGCAAGGGAAACCCACATGACCTGAAAGTGTTGCTGTGCAATGCCAGGTCAATGATGAATAAAACCACTGCCATCCACGACCTGGTTGTGGATGGAGGATTTGACCTGGCATGTGTGACAGAGACCTGGTTGGATGAAGCAGATGGGCCTGTCCTTGCCGCTGCTTGCCCACCAGGTTTCTCTTACGCACAGCAACCCAGGTCATGTGGGCGGGGAGGGGGGGTTGCAGTGATTTTTAGGAAGTCATTAGTCTGCACCAGGCGTCCTATTGGGAAGACCCAGTTTTCTGAGTGCATGTTCTGGAAGTTGGGCAATAGGGGCAGTACAGGATTCCTACTGGTGTACCGACCTCCCCGCTGCACCAAGGATTCCCTGCCCGAGCTCCTTCAGGTCGTGGCGGATATGCTCCTGGAGACACCTAGTTTGGTTGTCCTGGGGGACTTTAACATCCATGCCGACACGACCTTACAAGGAGCCGCTTGGGACTTCGTGGAAAGCATGGCCTCCATGGGGCTGTCCCTGAATAAGTCTGGCCCAACTCATAGCCACGGACATGCCTTAGACTTGGTGTTTACCTCTACGGATGTTGGTGATCTGACATTAACTAAAAGTGAAACAAAAGAAGTGCCATGGTCAGATCACTTCCTGGTGCAACTGGACTTCTCCGCAACCCTTCCCCTCCGCAGGGAGGTGGGACCGATTCGGATGGTCCGCCCCCGCCACTTAATGGATCCAATTGGCTTCCAGAGAGTGGTAGGGGATGCTTTATCCCAAGTTGATGGCCTTTCAGCTGATTCCCTGGTGGCCCGCTGGAATGCGGAGTTAACCAGGGCAATTGACTGTCTGGCTCCGAAGCGCCCTCTCCGATTGCATGGAGCCCGGACAGCCCCGTGGTTTTCCCCGGAGCTGAGGGTGATGAAACAATCGTTGAGACGGCTAGAGCGCCGGTGGCGGAAAACTCATTCTGAATCAGACCGGACACGGGTTAGAGCTCAACGTCGAGCCTACCAAGTGGCAATGGCGACGGCGAAGAGGGCCTTCTTCGCCGCCTCCATTGCATCTGCAGAAAACAGCAGCAGGAGACTTTTTCAGGTGGTTCGCAGTTTATCGGAACCACCTGTACCACCGGGGCCTGGTAGGGACCCCAAGATCTCCTGCAATGCTTTTGCAAAGTTTTTTGCAGATAAAATCGCTCAGATTCAGAAGGAGGTAGACTCCACCGTGGGAGCAGGGCCAGGGCGGGAGAGTGCTAGAGTTCTGTCTGGTCCTGTTATATGGGATCAATTCCAATCTGTTACCTCCGAGGATGTGGACAGGCTGCTTGGACGAGTGAAACCGACCACCTGTCTCCTTGATCCTTGCCCATCCTGGCTGATAAAAGCGAGCCGGGAAGCGCTAGGCGATGGGCTCTGCGGGGTGGTGAATGCTTCCCTCTGTGAGGGAGCCTTCCCAGACCCGCTGAAAGAGGCGGTCATTAAACCGCTTCTTAAAAAAACATCTTTAGACCCGGCCAATTTGGCCAACTATCGCCCAGTCTCAAATCTGCCATTCTTGGGCAAGGTGATCGAGCGGGTGGTTGCTGAACAACTCCAAGCACGCCTGGAGGAAACGGACCATTTGGATCCCTTCCAATCGGGATTCAGGCCTCACCATGGGACTGAAACTGCCTTGGTCGCGCTGGTTGATGATCTCCGGCGGGCTAGGGACAAAGGTGAGAGCTGTTTCCTAGTTCTGCTGGATCTCTCAGCGGCCTTTGACACCATCGACCATAACATCCTTCTGGACCGTCTAGAGGGGCTGGGAGCTGGGGGCACTGCCATACAGTGGTTCCGCTCCTTCCTCCTGGGCCGTGTCCAGAAAGTGGTGGTGGGGGGTGAGTGTTCAGACCCCTGGGCTCTCACTTGTGGGGTGCCTCAGGGTTCTGTCCTCTCCCCCATGCTTTTTAATATCTATATGAAGCCGCTGGGAGAGATCATCAGGGGGTTTGGACTGGGTGTTCATCAATATGCAGATGACACCCAGCTCTACCTCTCCTTTAAATCAGAACCAGTGAAGGCGGTGAAGGTCCTGTGTGAGTGCCTGGAGGCGGTTGGAGGTTGGATGGCGGCTAACAGATTGAGGTTGAATCCTGACAAGACAGAAGTACTGTTTTTGGGGGACAGGAGGCGGGCAGGTGTGGAGGATTCCCTGGTCCTGAATGGGGTAACTGTGC
Source organism: Podarcis melisellensis (assembly GCF_964234715.1). Classification (NCBI taxonomy): domain Eukaryota; kingdom Metazoa; phylum Chordata; class Lepidosauria; order Squamata; family Lacertidae; genus Podarcis; species Podarcis melisellensis. Next base: position 27,949,481 of record NC_138528.1, on the reverse strand, counting down.
CCCTGAAGGACCAGGTGCGCAGCCTGGGAGTCATTTTGGACTCACAGCTGTCCATGGAGGCGCAGGTTAACTCTGTGTCCAGGGCAGCTGTCTACCAGCTCCACCTGGTACGCAGGCTAAGACCCTACCTCCCCGCGGACTGTCTCGCCAGAGTGGTGCATGCTCTAGTTATCTCACGCTTGGACTACTGCAACGCGCTCTACGTGGGGCTACCTTTGAAGGTGACCCGGAAACTGCAATTAATCCAGAATGCGGCAGCTAGACTGGTGACTGGGAGTGGCCGCCGGGACCACATAACACCGGTTCTGAGAGATCTGCACTGGCTCCCAGTACGTTTCCGAGCACGATTCAAAGTGTTGGTGCTGACCTTTAAAGCCCTAAATGGCCTCGGTCCTGTATACCTGAAGGAGCGTCTCCACCCCCATCGTTCAGCCCGGACACTGAGATCCAGTGCCGAGGGCCTTCTGGCGGTTCCGTCATTGCGAGAAGTGAGGCTACAGGGAACCAGACAGAGGGCCTTCTCGGTAGTGGCGCCCGCCCTGTGGAACGCCCTCCCATCAGATGTCAAAGAGATAAAGAATTACCTGACATTCAGAAAACATCTTAAGGCAGCCCTGTTCAGGGAAGTTTTTAATATGTAATGCTGTACTGTTTTTAACACTGATTGGGAGCCGCCCAGAGTGGCTGGGGAAACTCAGCCAGATGGGCGGGGTATAAATAATAAATTATTATTATTATTATTATTATTATTATTATTATTATTATTATTATTATTTGCAGTATGACCTGCAGTGACTCCCATATTAATCACAGAATGTCTAAAGAATTCTGCCTCCAGGAGTTGCTCTGACGGTATAGTTAGCAGCCATGCAAGCAAGAGCCCACTGGGAGGTGTTGACTGCATGGTTGTTGGCCACATTGTCACAGCAACTCAGAGGTATAACAGTGTATAGAGGTATAAAGAGGCATAAAAGGTATAAAAGCAACTCAGGTATAAAAGTGAAGTACAGTATAAATATGTTCTCTGATTGTCTCCGGAGCAACCACAGGATAGTCAGCAACCGCACTAGTAAGGGAACATTTAAAAGGGGGCTTAGAATAGCCAGGGGTCAACAAACATTTTCAGCAGGAGGCCGGTCCACTGTCCCTCAGGCCTTGTGGGGGGTTGGACTATATTCTGGAAAAAATAATGAACGAATTTCTATGCCCCACAAATAACCCAGAGGTGCATTTTAAGTAAAAGGACACATTCTACTCATGTAAAAACATGCTGATTCCCAGACCATCCGCGGGTCGGATTGAGAAGGCAATTGGGCCAGATCTGGCCCCCGGGCCTTAGTTTGCCTACCCATGGAATAGGCCTTACTAGGATCTGTGCCAGTGGTGTGGAACCTCAGCCCGAGGGGTCAAATATCACCCTCCGAGACACTCCACAGTCTAAAAAGGATTCCATACCTCTTCTCTACACAATGAGTATGAATAAGTTCAGATGTGACAAAGAACATGTCAAATGATACAATCCTCGTAGGTTTTGATGCAACCAACTATTCCAGATGTTGTTGTTTTCCCCAGCTGATTCCACCTCACCACCACTTTGTGTTTAGCAGATGAGTTAAGAATGGAAAGCAGAGAAAGCCATTAGATGAGCAAGGCAGTCCTGTATCAAAAAATGCGCTCAAAGAAATGCAAAGATTCTTCTGACCAGTATTATGAAAGATACATCCCAGTCATATAACTTGGACGTGTGCCTAAATTAAAGTTTGCACAAGGTGTGGTTTAAAAGAGTTTAAAGAAATGTCTTGCGTGGCACACTAACCCAACCTGTGGCTTACTGAGACTGCATGAATGTACAGGTTCCCAGAGAGGAGCTTGCAGTATCTTTGATCCTCTCCAGTCCTTTTTACTGCAGTACTATACTAAAATAAGCCGAAGTTTGGCTTAGTGTGTCAACTGTTACTCGCAGTTGAGCTCTCTCCACACTAACCACAAGCTGTAGCCGGGAGTCCCAGTTGGCATGTTAAAGCAAATCCAAACTGCAGTTGTTCATATTCCATATTTGTTGCTACTTAGTCCTGGTTAATCTGGAAATTATGCCTGAGTTTTAACTGAGCAGAGTTTAAAATGGTTGTTTTATTATGGTGGTAGATGCTTTTTGTGCTGTTGTAAATTGCCCTGGTCAATATAAGGCCCTTATATTATCAGAAATATAATAAAACATTTCCCTGGTACTGTTACCTGAAAGTACAGTGGTACCTCAGGTTACATACGCTTCAGGTTACATACGCTTCAGGTTACAGACTCCGCTAACCCAGAAATATTACTTCAGGTTAAGAACTTTGCTTCAGGATGAGAACAGAAATTGTGCTCCGGCAGCACGGCAGCAGCGGGAGGTCCCATTAGCTAAAGTGGTGCTTCAGGTTAAGAACAGTTTCAGGTTAAGAACAGACCTCCGAAATGAATTAATACGTAACCACTGTATTTTGTGTTTCGTACACTCTATGTTAAATTTTCAGATGGTTAAGAAAAACGTCCAACCAGGCAGTGCTTGTCATGGAAAATGAAAGAAGTGGTTTTACAGTGTGGCTGTTTCCTTGCCTAAGGTGCTCTGGCCTCCTCTTTCAGTAATATGGAAAATAGCTTTGGAGTGTGATGTTTGTAGAGTTTCAATGGTTTATTTTTAGCCCCATCTTTCCATTTCTCTCTTGCAACTCAAGTGTGTTGCACAGAAGCACCAGATTGCCTGTCTGATTGGAGAGATTACTGTATCCACCCCACCCCACCCTGCTGCCAAGTAAGACTGAAAGGTTTCTCATTCCATTGGGACCTTCGTGAAAACCAGACTTTGCCTCTCAGGGAGCATTTTGCAGAGAGGGAACATTAAATCTTAATGAGGCACACATAAATAACGGAACATGCTGCTTTTTTGAGTGGGGCTATCTTGGACCAGTGCTTTGTGAATAGCCAACCTTCAGAAATGAAAATGTGGCAAGGCCTACTCTGGGGTGTCACAAAAGGATCCCCAGAGCTTTGAGTTGATGGAGACTGGGGAGGGTGGGGGGGGGGGGGAGAACTGCTAGAGGTACATCTCAGTGAAATCTGTTTGACAAAGAAGTGATTCTCTTTCCAGCTGGGATAACAGTTTTTTCCTGGTGATGGAACAGTGTCTCTGCTACCTCTTTGTGCAGAACTCTCTGCAATGGAATAGCAGATTAGGCTAGCCACAGGTGGGTATTGCACAGGCATTTCAAAGGTGCTTTGATATTTGCTATCCATTTCTGGAGGCAATGAATCCCCACTGGGTAGCACCAAGCCTAACCACTCCATTTATTTGCTATTCTGGATAGCGAGAGGATTTTGAAGCAGTCTGTGAAGCCAATTCTATAGTGAGATTCTTCCCAGTATTTTCCCTCTCTGAGAACGTGATCCAAGTAGCATGCAGGAAGGGCTATACGTTGCTACTTCAGCTTTACTAAGTAGTCCATACCAGTGGCATGCGGTGACATTTTTTCATATGGGAACAGTTAGGGCCAGAGGTGCCAGCTGGCGAGGGTGCTGGCGGGGGGCGATGTCATCACACCTCCCTCCCTAAGCTGGGCAGAAGCTTCCTGGACTTTGGGAAGGAGACACCAGGCTTTAATATTTTAATACTCTACTCGGGACATTTAGGGGACTAGCCTAGTCCCCCTAGTCCATTGACTGCATGGCTGTGGTCCATACCCTTTCAGTCCTCAGGCAGCAAGACTTGCCGCTTTGTACTGCATGAATAGGGAAGGTGACCAGACCTGAAGAATACATCCAAGAGGCCATGTGGAAACAATCATGTCTAGCAAGACAATGTTATCAGGACCATGGTGTTAGCAACAAACATTACTGTGTCTTGATCTCCATTCACCTTAGCACTGCTCATAGAGGTAGACACATAATGCTGTAGGGAGACAAGAAATAGTTCTCGTTTGTCCAGATCACTAAACTGGAAGAATATTTTTTAGAACCTACAACAAAATAGAAGTTATTCATGAAGCATAAAGTGTCCACTCCCACTGCTTGTTAGGAAGGTGAGCACACACTCTGCTTTCCATATGCACCTGTGACTCACCTTACAGGTTTTCCTTATCTCTTAACAGGGACTTCTCTTTAAAGTTTCACTGCTCTTCTCCTGTTTTCTCTATCTCTGATATTGCCTCTCAGTTGCGACTTTCTCCAGTGTTATTATTCCAAACCTGGGCCTCTGAAAATAGAAAATAAAGTGAGACTAATGGTGTCTGCTTTTTGCAGTCTTCTCCCACACCATGCCACTGCTTGGCTGAGCATGCTTGTAGGGACATTTCACTGAGCGACTCATCAGTGACCATAATGCACAGGAAGGTGCCCACTATTGCCCTGTGGCACTTCTAAAACAATTTTCTAAAGATCATTTAGTGTGTAAAAGCTATTTTCAATTTCGGTTCAGCAAGGAACAATTGCAAGAGGCAAAAAAAAATTGCATTCATGGGGAAAAGAAATCCATTATTTTATTGTGTGTGTTGGTTATTATTTATCTGCTTATGCACAGAGCATCACTCCTGCTGGGCTGTAATCTTAAACTATTGTGGCTTCTTTCTTCCTCTTGCATTTGACAAAAGACCTTTGCAGTTGCTGCAGTTTCGGCAATTGAATGTTTTGAAGGGCATCATAAACACAGCTAATCCCCTGCCGAGAAAAGCAGCTGGCCATCCCTGTAAACAGCTTTTGTTGGACCCAAGACTCAGGCATCTGTGCAAAACAGAGGGTACAGAGAAAGAATATTAACATGTATGAGTTGTTTGTTAGGTCATTGGACTGAAATGCTAAATACTGCAATTAAGTAATATTAAGTACTTATAACTCCAGCCCTAGTCAGCCACCACTCAATAAATGCACCACTTGTCTTTCATGTCAAGCATGACAAAATGAAAGCATTTGTGGATTATGTTAATTATAAAGGGGTTGCCATGCCCCTTTCTGCAGCCTACCTATCAGTTTGGTGGCCTTAGAAACCAACTGGCAGCAAAACATACAAACAAACAAACATGGTGGGAAGTGAGCTTTAGCCCACACTCTTGAAGTCACTATGCAGAGTCCCATAGGCATTACATCATTGCTGTGAGTCCAACTGCTCAACAGAGCTAGAACTTGGCAGAGGAGTAAGGCACGGGAGCAGAGGTTGCGCAAGTTGTTACCCAAGTCTCTCTGTTTTTGGGAAAAGGCTACAACTTGGGTGTCCTTAAGAATGAAAGGCCAAATGAAAAAACGATAAGGGGACCCTAGTGAGAATTTTTGTCAAATGTAGGTAGGACCGGTGGAAGCTCGTGACCATAGGGGCTGGTAGAGCAGAAGCCAGAGAGGCCAACAGTAGATGAAGCCAGAGTCAATGATAGGAAGAGCTTTAGCCCCCCCCCATCTTTGTTGAGTTGTAGAAGCATTCCCACACTCTACCTTCTCCTCAAATGTACAGTGGTACCTCAGGTTAAGAAATTAATTCGTTCCGGAGGTCTGTTCATAACCTGAAACTGTTCTTAACGTGAAGCACCACTTTAGCTAATGGGGCCTCCCGCTGCTGCTGCGCCGCTGCTGCGTGATTTCTGTTCTCATCCTGAAGCAAAGTTCTTAACCCAAGGTACTATTTCTGGGTTAGCGGAATCTGTAACCTGAAGCATCTGGATCCTGAAGCGTCTGTAACCTGAGGTACCACTGTATATGCATGGTGCCAGGGAATATATGAATAGAATCATACCAGGAAATGGCAGGAGAGAGCTGAAGAGTCCTCATGGCTTGTGAGGAGACCCTCCCTGGAGCCTGAAGAGGATGCCAGTGAGGGCAATGGAAGCCCCGAAGAGACCGGAGGCACAGTGGGGCTTTGCTTAGGCTGCTTGGCTTCCCTGCCTAACAGCTGACTCATGGGGTAGTGCAGCAGCAGCGGCCGCTTTCCTGCACATCCTGCAGCCTCCAGCTGGCCCCAGAGCTTCAGTTCTAGTTGAAGAGAGAGTTGTGTGGTTAGAGAGCAGGAGAACAGAGGGAAAGAGACATTCAGAGGCTTCTTAGAGGGCGCTCCCCATTTTGCATTATTTCACTTATGCACACAGGGGGCTGGAACCTAAACTTCGTGTAAGTGGGGGTGCCTGTACAAGGGCAACATTGAAACCAAGTGGGGGGAAGCTAGCAGCCAGTGCCACGCCACAGGCTGGTTTTAAGTAAGAAGGCTGGCAGATGTGAACTTGCTGAAAGATGTCTGAGGTTGGTGTGGCATTGTCCTATTCCCCTTAATAGATCAGCCTCCACTGAGCATAACCCTGTCCTAAAGCCAGCTTAAGGGAGGGAACTTAACTCAAAAGTGGAGTGAGTACTTCTATGAAATTTGGGGACACTCTCATAAGAACACATGATTGTCTTTCACTAACATGCTTGAGTTTATTGTCATCAACAAGTAGAATATGAACTGTTGAGTTTCTTTTCTGAGTTTATACTGTCAGTTTGATTTATAATCTCATTTACTCACATATGGAATTTAAAGTTCATGTATTGCATGGTCATGCAAAGGATCATTAGTTTTGCATCTAAACTCAAGTAAATACATCTGGAACGACTACATAGTACTTGTCCTTTTTTTACCCCTGCCTCTGGTTCACTCTCCTTCCTCTGTTGTTTCCATTGTTTCCATTTAGATTATAAGCTCTTTGGGGTGTAGACCTGCCCTCTCTACACAGAGCATGAACAATTGGTTGTCTTTTATAGCAATATCATGTCCCTCCAATCCCCTCTTTGAAAGAATGAGTGGTCTCCAGTTAAACAATAATGGCCAAAGTCTGGAGGGAAAAAATTGTTAAGTGGTTGGCCTTGAACGGAGCAGATGCAAAATGTCTTAAATACCAAACACAAAACTTCACCTGAGCTTTGAAGTTGAAGTTCTTCCAGTTTCCAACCACCAGAACACTGAAATTATTGCAGCTTTTGGAATGCAACCTTAAAATAAACAAACACATCAATTAATAAGCCTGTCACTGATTTGAAAAGAACTGGGAATCTTTCTATTGAGGTAATAACCTGCTGATCATGCCGCAGAAGACAAGGGGAAGGACTGGGTTGCTATAACCATCATTTGCCAATATCCAGCTAAGAAGACTGGTGTGTACAAAGCCCTCCATGCCCCTTTCTTGTTGAACTCCTAATATCTGCTGGTAGGTCTGGAAACAGAAGTTGTTCACTGGGTGGGTAGAGCCTCTAAGGGTAGTCAATGTGATGCCATCCAGATGTTTGTTCCCATTATCCTATCTGTTGGTCATGCTGATTGGAGCTGGTGATATTAGTTGTCCACAGCAACTGGAGGGCACCATGTTGATTACATTTGGTGCAGACAAAACAGAGCTACATGGACCAATAATCTGATTCAGCATATGCTACGATGCTGCCAAGCCGTTCTGGATTGCTTTCAGGGGGATGCTCACTGAAATTCATGTCAATATCCACATTCAAAGTGCATATCCTGATCCACATTCTGGCTGAGCTGGTTGAATTCATATGGTTTTTTTTTTTTGAAAAGTTACTATGGATGGATGGGAAGAGTATTTTCCTATCTTTGGAAAGAAAGAAAAATAAGTACATTGAAAATGACATTTTTTCCAGCTTTTCTAGAATATAAACAGCTAATGATGGAGGCAAGGACTGAGAGCATCAACCTGGTTAAGCAAAGTAGCCCAGCCTTTGGGGGCATTTCAGACTTTAATCTGTAATATTTGTAGCCTGGCAGAAGCTATATTTATTATAGAACTGGAATAAGCTTAAATATTTGAATTTGTTCCCCTTTCCTTGCTGCATACTCAGCCCTTCTTCTTAGCTGCTTGGCCACTTTTCCCTTATCAGAGGATTGTAGTAGGTTTATTATTTAGATTCCCTTGCCTTCTTTTCTGCCTTAAGTCACCCAATGAAGTGCATGCATAAAACAAACAAAGGAGAATGTATTTCTCTGAGACCCTGAAGGGAATGAACAAAATCAGCATTTAAATGGGAGATATTTAGAGGGCTTTAAAATAAAAGGGAAAGCCTTGGTTCCATAAAATGGTAATGTGCACCTAAAATAACATATTTACACATATTTAAATATCCACCTGTATTTAAGGAATAACTCTCTTCTAATAGCATTAGCCTCAATGGGAGAGTCAGGTGCAGCAAATTGTATAACATTTGTATTAGTTCCTGTAATTGAAAACGCCAAGTGCCTGCATTCATTTACAGAATCCTTTGGCCTTTATGCAGTGCTAGAGTGAGCAGCTATTCTAAGGCATGCCATTCCTTCCCCCTTATGTTTATTTGAATGTCCTTGCTAAGATAGAGTTATATAGAAATTAAATGTCATTTGATTCCCTCTCCACACCTGCCTTTGGTGGAAACCACTTTTAGGAAAACTGGATAAGTTGCCCTACTTTCCATTATAAACAGGACTGACTTGTGTGACAGAAAAGTTTGTTTTTGCTGGGCACGTTGGGTCAACAAGTGCTTTCTTTTTCTTTTTCCCTGCCAGCAAACCGTTAAAGAACGACAGCTTATGATTAGCCAGGGTTCCAGGAGGGGGAGTTGAAAAGGAGAGGATTTTGAGAGACAGTTTGTAGGTTGGGAGAATAGGTTGGGAGATATGGAGTGAGAGGAGAGAGAGTTGGTTCTGAGTAGAAACATTCACTTTGAGCAGACTTCTCCAACCTCGGCCCTCCAGATGTTTTGCAACTACAATTCCCAGCATCCCTGACCACTGGTCCTGCTAGCTAGGGATCATGGGAGTTGTAGGCCTAAAACATCTGGAGGGCCGAGGTTGAGAAAGCCTGACTTTGAGGAATATGTCACAAGCTAGAGAAAGGAGACTCTGAGCTTAGTGTGAAGGACAATGTGTGGCGTCTTGTAAGAGTAATTAGGCCAGGAATTAACTGGGAGGCTGAGGCTGAGCCAGGAGAAGTAGAAGCTATGAGGATACCGTCTACTTAGGACTCATTCCAGTCAGGAGGGAGAGATTCTTCTACAAAAAGAGAAGACTCCCAAACCAGTTAAGAGGGGTGTGGAGATCCCTTGGGTCTATTACTTGGAGTACCTCAGGAGTAGGGTTGTCAAAGGGGTGTGTAACAGGGTGTGTGACAGGAAGTACCACCTTGTTTAAGAACCAGAGTATTAAGCAGCAACAGCTGTGCAACAACTGAGAAAGAACTGAAGTGAAATAACATTATAATCTCAAGTATTGTATGTTTTACTCACTTTGTGTCATAAACTTCCTTTATTTAATAAAATCATTCTTGTTTATTTGATCAAATCCTGTCCAAGACTCCAAATTCCCTCACACAAGTCCTCCACAAGATAATCTGGGGTAGTTTGTAGGAATTTGTGGAACTGGTTTCTCAGTGGTGGGTGCACTATATTTAGGTGAGAACGGGCCCAACGGCACTGGGAGAAAAGTGCTGTTGCGCAGTCGCAGCTTGCTAGAGAGAAGTGTATGCAACTGTTTCATAAAATCTGCAAAAATATTCCACCTTATGCAGACAGCCCAGTTCATGGATGATAATCCTGTTAGAATCAAATGTGAATGAGCCATTGGTCCAAGTCTAGAAAACAGAAATAGAATTAGGACCACTTCATACTTTGCAGTATGCGATGGAAACAAAACGTTGCTGAGCTTTTTTGGGCAAATGAGTTTTTGAGTTATTATTAATGAAATTCATCAAAATCTACACTTCTGACATGGGTTGTCCAGATTTCCTCCAACATTCGAGCAATTTCTGTCCGGACACTGTTTCCGATGGCCGAAAACTGGCTATGTCCAGGAAATTCTGGACATATAACAACCCTATTGTAAACCCCTTCAGAAGGGCAAGCAGGGCAAGGCCATTTATATTTACCAGACTCACACAAATCAAATCATGTGATCCGCCAGCTTCTACCTCATATGCTAGCTACTGCAAAGTGCCAAAAAAGGACACCACGTAACATACTGGTTATGTTCTGGCCTCCAAGTGCATAGCTGAAATCGCATAAAGTGGGGACCATCCTCTAAAAAGCCTCCAAATGTCCATTTTTTCCTGTTCTCCAGCTATCTCTTCCACTGTCTCCCCAATCTGGACCAAAATATCTGGAGTTGAAGCTCTGGGGCCAGCTGGAGGATGCATGGAAAAGCAGCAGCAGCTTCTGCGCTACCCTGTGCACCAGCTGTTAGGCAGGGAGGCTGGGCTGCCTAAACAAAGCCCCACTGTGCCTCGGTTCTCTTCAGGGCTTCCTTTGCCCTCTCTGATGTCCTCTTCAGGCTCTCCTGCTCTCTCCCACCATTTCTGGATTTGATTCCAATTATTTATTTCTTGGCACTGCACGTATACATGGTTGTGTGTGAGTTGATGGCGCATAAGGGCGGGGATGCCTATACTACAGAAAACTGATGTTTCCAAGGTAAATAGCTGTCAGGTTTTTGTCATTGTGGCGTTTCAATTTTAATCGCAATGAAGAAATTGATGTTTTCGTATTATTAATCTATTCTGCATATGACAGTTTCAGTCAAAATGGACCAGAGTTTAGAATTGGCTTTGGCCTACTATTTAAAACGATCAAAACATTGCAAATTACCAAGTCTCTCTCTCTCCCCCCCCCTCTCTCTGTGTGTGTGTGTGTTGAAATAATGCAGCTGCCTGGTAGAACCTACTATCAGAAAACCTCTCCCACTAATCAATCCTTGTTTCCCTCTTGGTAACTCCTGAGAGACCTCCAAGTAAATAAAGCTCTTTAATTAGTGATGTCCTCCTCCACTGCAGTATGGGAATCAATGGCCCCAGCTCAGTCATTGTCAATGGTTTCTTCTTCTGCCTGCCTGCAGCGACTGTACCTTAAGGGCAAAGAGGAGGCACTCAGCAGCAGCAGCTGTTTACAGGCCACAAAGGGGCTGATTTGAAAGAATGTGCACTGCCTTGATTTCTTACCTCACCTTGAGGACAGGGTGACATGTGTGTGTATGCATACGCGTTTTTATAGTTTCAGCGGAGGTGAAAGAAGTCAGCCCTGTAAAAGAGATTGCTCAAAACTGCTTCTGTAAAGCGCTAGGAGGACACCTTTCATGAGAGCTGAAAGAGCTTTAAAAAAATTCTTTCTTTGATTGCTTTGGGGAAATTGGCACCAATTTAAATTGGTTAAATCTTTCACAATTTGAAACCACTCTTATGGCCCTTATTCTGATAAGAAATTTATCCTGGCAGAGGTTTATCAGTGTTGATAACGGTTTCTGCGGCTACAGGGAAATGTTGATACAGCACGAGCATCTCTCATCTTGACATTTACTCTTTTTTTGCCAAATAGAAGGGAATATTGCATGTTGGAAGTGTTTTACTGTAGCAGATTGTCTGCAAATACTATATGCCACAGTTTGAAAGCATGGCTTTGATGGTGTGTCTGCACACTTTTCATTATTCATTGCATTTTGGTGCACTGAGAAGCCAAACTTCCACCCTTCAACCTGCCTGAAATCCTGGGAACCCACTGCCAGCCAGTGTTGACAGCATTGCTTCCTCTGAGTGTTTAGCAAGAACAATTGAGTGGCTAAGCATCCTTTCCAACTTTGCTGCCTTATTTTGATGGCACTGTGATCTGTATGCAGCATATTCCTAGTATATTGGAAAATGCTACAGTGCCAAGCTAACAAGTAGATTTCCTATGCTTTAAAATAAACTGTGTTGTGTGTACAACTTTAATTATATGTTTTATTTGTGCAGATGGGAATAGAGCCAAAGCAAGGGTTTTTATTTGTTCAGTTATTTATTGGCTGATTAAAATTACCAAGGTTGTAATTTATATGCCTTATTAAAGCTCATATTTGGGCATGTTAGAGAAAAACAAATACTCCCCTATTCTTTCCCTGTTTTCATTTTCTGCTTAATGGCTTTGCACCTGGCTTATTTTTAATTTCCTTTTACATTAGGAGTGTTGGTCTCTCTCCCCTTTACATTAATCAGTGGCTGGAAAGAAGTGTGAAATTCCTGTGCAAAAGTGCCTTAATGCAACTATTCCTGCCAGTCCTCTAAAAATCACTAAGCTCTTTGTGGTTTGGCATGAATCTACTTTTAAAAAAGCAAACCCAAAAAACAAAACCCAAGAAGGCAAGCATACCAAACCAATGTGTTCTAAACTGGAATTTGTGAAAAAGGAGACAGACTAGAGCCTTGGACCCAGGATGATCTGATAGGTAAAGGGTTACTCCCCCACAATGACTTGGATCTAGTTTTCTAAGGTAGCATGGGAATAAAACACAAATAACTTTTATTAAAATTGTATACTATGTATTTCCTCCTACATAGTCTTTTTTTCCAGAGCTGTAACCTCTAGGTGTGAATTTGTGTTTCTATTTGTTTTCTCTTTTTATATTGTCTTAATTTGTTGGGTGTTATATATGTAAATACAGGACACGGGTGGTGCTGTGGTCTAAACCACAGAGCCTAGGGCTTGCCTAGGGCTTGCTGATCAGAAGGTCAGCGGTTCAAATCCCTGCAGCGGGATGAGCTCCCGTTGCTCGGTCCCTGCTACTGCCAACCTAGCAGTTTGAAAGCACGTCAAAGTGCAAGTAGATAAATAGGTACCATTCTGGCGGAAAGGTAAATGGCGTTTCTGTGCGCTGCTCTGGTTTGCCAGAAGCGGCTTAGTCATGCTGGCCACATGACCCGAAAGCTGTATGCCGGCTCCCTCGGCCAATAAAGCGAGATGAGCAGCCCCAGAGTCGGCCACGACTGGACCTAATGGTCAGGGGTCCCTTTACCTTTCTTTATATATGTAAATATAAACATTATATATAAATGAGAGAGAGACTGAGATCAGGAGTTAATGTTCAGGCTGTGTTTCAGAAGATCAAATGCCTGAGAAATTATAAAATATAATTGGTGCCATACTTTAGCATAACAATTTAGTACAGTGCACAGTGTTTATTTAGAACGCGATTCTTAAGAGTCCCTATAGAGTCAGGTAGTTTTGTCAGCATCACTAGGAGAAAAGTACAGTCTAGTGTTAAGCAAAAACTATAGCATTATGCAAAAGTATACACCCCACCTCCCCCAAAAATGAACACAACCCTTCATGGAATGACAGTTTTCAGTCCTGTGCTGAGGCTCATGTAGAACACAGTTTTCATAATATTCTGGACTCCCTGAATAGGCCTCAGAAACTGAGTGTGGTATTTGCATGGTGGTAATGGAGGTGAACATGAATATGTTGCGATGGAGAGGAAGACCTTAAGTCTGGAGTTACTCAACTGCCAGAAGGCAGAACCAAATAATCAGGGGCAGTCCATCCCATTCAGCCACCTAAGGTGAAACAGGGATTACTGTCTCCTGCCACCATGCTGCTCGGCCCCACCCCCCATGCTGCTGCCAACTCCCACCATCACTACTTCCACCACCAGAATGCCCTGGCTCTCACTGAATTCGGCAAGAGTCAGGACATTCCACAAAGCATTGCTGCTTGGCTTCTCCACCCAACGGCTCAAAGACAAGTGGCAGCACAGTATGCCAGAATGCCTCCCTAGCGGCAGTGAGAGGGGAGTGTTCTGATGGCAGTAGATGACTCTACAAATAATAGTGCCAGACTTTCCATGGAGGCAATTTGAGAGAGCAAGAGTGGGCAGTGAGGGCAGCCATAGAGCTGCCTGACATAAGAGGGGTCAAACCAAAAGAAAGAATAGCAGCCTCATATCCCTTCCTTCCTTCCTTCCTTCCTTCCTTCCTTCCTTCCTTCCTTCCTTCCTTCCTTCCTTCCTTCTCCTTCTCCTTCTCCTTCTCCTTCTCCTTCTCCTTCTCCTTCTCCTTCTCCTTCTCCTTCTCTTCTTTCCCAAACCTCTTTTTCTCTTATTTCCTACAATTCAATGGAGTGGAGACAAGCGAGGACAAATTTTCCCTTCTGCATACATTGCCAGGTACAAAACTGCAGGTGCCACAAATGTATTGTGGTCTTACCTGCAACCACCACGCATGTCATCTGCTTGCACCTGCCGCCACAGCTAAGTAGGAACCACAAGGAAAGGCACTAGTGTACCAGGCAAAATTTCTGTGATAAGATGAAAGGATTGCAAATGAAATATGAGGGAAAGGAAAGCCCAAAGGTGTGAGATTTGGGCAGCTGTGTGTGAAAATGTGTAGGAAATTGATCCTTAGCAAACAGATAACTATTACTGGGCTGTCTTTCCTATTGTTCTGTAAACACACTGCTCTGGAATCAAACAGGTAGCACTTTTACGTCTTATATTTGTAGGGAACATGCAAAACAGGAAGATCATGGGTCAAATCACTAACTACTTACATCTACGTAAATTCCACATACTTTTATGACACCCTGACAATTTATACCAATTTTCTCCCTCTCAAAAACATAGGGTTCTGTTATGTTATTATAGAAAATAAAGCTTGATTCCTGGTCATTATGAAAGACTTGACTCCTGGAGCTTTTTTCTCCCTTAGGACCTTGATCTTACAGGTCTTGATTTGGGGGAAGGCGAGAGAATTGAGAAAGGAAAATAGTGAGATTTAGGCAAGAGTCTTTATTTTGTGCGTGTATGTTCCTATGCAGAAAATTGCACAACAATAGTGCTGGATGTAATTGCAGAGGAGTGTTTTGCAACTGTACAGATTAGGTTGATTTCGGTGTGCTTTTATGTGTGCCTTCAGTTCTGTCACTGACACCCCTGCAAGGAAAGTCAGGGCAGCAAATATAAGAGAGTGCTAGGAGCAATCCAGCTAATGGGAAATTCACTGAGTAAAATGTTCTTCTTTTGAAGTATGCTGACATCTCAGATTCTCCCTCCCTCCCTCCCTCTCCTCTCTCTTCTCTCTCTTAATCCAAATTTGTTTATCCACCAACATAAACAGGTGCTTGGGGAAAGGTTTTGCCATTTGCTTAACCTCCTCCCACCAAAGCTGTGATTTCAGCACAGATTTGCAAAGTGCCTGCTGAGCTGCCTTTGTTTGTGTTATCTGTTCCTTTGCACACACCCCTTTCATTGCATTGGCCAGCCCAGCCCTCCCTCTTTTTCTTTCTTTCCACTTAATTTCTGCTTAGATATGTAGTGTGCTTCTCAGCTTCTTAGTCCTCAATTCCAACTGAAAAGAATTCTAAGTCTGTGTAGCTGCATTTACTCATGCCTTCCCAGTATTCATTTCCTCTTCCTCTTTTTTCCCACCCTGCTCACCACACACAATCAAAATAGAGATTGTAAGCTCCTTCAGGTTGGACCCTGTTATCTGCTTAGGTTATGTACTCTGTTCCCTGACAGTCTTCTGAAAATAGGGATAATGCACCATCATTTATCACATACTAGTCCAATGATGCAAAAAATTAACTAACTTCGTCCTGCAGTCATTTTTTTTACTTCAAATTGGAGAGTGTTCTGGCTGTTGATGCCTTTTGGGTGTAAATTTCCACTTATTTACTAATCCCACTGTCCAGTTGACTTCAGTAGGACTTAGGATAATTACTGTAATGACAAACCCCAGAACTTGGGATCGCCTCCAAACCTGTGCCAAAGGAACAGCTAATGGCACAACTAGACCCTTTAGGAAAGTAATTGGGAAGAGAAAGATTGGGAAGGGGTAGACAGCCCTTAAATTGGACTTGCTGGACTGAGAACACATATCTAGGGCCAATTTGCCAGGGCTTGCCAAAAGCAGATTTCAGCACAGGGCAGTGTCAGTGCACAAGTAGCTCAGTACAGGCTTGATAGCATCCCTGCTTTACTAACTGTCTCTGGTTTGGCCCTTGTGCTGGTCTCCTGGAGAGTGCTGAGTGGTCATGGATAAGGCTTAAATCTCCTTAGCTTTATCAATGCAACATCATACTGTGATTTAGGATTATTCTCCAGACATGCATGCTTTGTTTCCCCTTGTAAAAATCATCCTTCACATGAAAACATTATTACAGAGGATGAGAAGGCCATTAATACTGATTAGAAGAAGCAACGGCATTTCCTTCAACATAATTAAAGTTGCAGGCTGAGCTCTACCATGTCAAAGACTGTAGGACACTTTACTAGGATTTGTCATTGATATAAAATATGTTGAGGGAGAGCAACGGAGGAGCAGCCGGTGAAAGTTTGTGGGCTGATATCTTGGCCAACGCAGAAGGCTGTATCTCAGCCTTCACCAAGGCTTTTGGTTGCCAGCAGTATTCCACCAAAGTTGCAGAGTCTACTGAAGAGATTGCATTGTCCTGGTACAGATGAGAACTATGGGGAGAGAGGCCTTTTGTAAATTGTTGTCCCTTGTCCCTGATGTGGATGGTGGGTCAAGTCAGCTCCGTGATAGCTTTGGTTGTGCTGGGGCAGTTCCTTCATGGGATCACCCTCCATGTTAACCCAAGGAGACAGGTCTGAGGATGAAAGCTCGCTCTTGGCAATTCTCCTTATAAACCTACCTGAAACTACTCCCAGCCACCCCTCCATTCTCAAACTTCCCTGTACCACATTCCTTCTGAGATCCAGGTATTTCCACGGTTTCTACAACATCTTCTTGACTGTTCCCTACAACAGTCTCCTCCCTCTGCAACAATTCATTTCCTAGAGTGGCCGCAGAGCCAATAGATGGAGTGAATATGTTGCTTCTGGAAACTCACCCTGTGCCCCTTTAAAAACTGGAAATGAATGTTAAAAGTCCCTTTCCATGTGGTTTTATTATTATTATTTAGGATACACTGTTGGCTTGAGGTACTGAGTATTAGCTCTTCCTTTATTTCACATCTCTTAAAGTGTGCTAGCATCTTGTGCTTAAGAGTAACAGAGCCTTAACTTTATAGCCATGTAATTGATGGTGATAGCAAACAAATAAAAAAAGCTGTTCTGGGTTTATTTGGTGCAGTCCTTCAAGGGGCTGAATCTTCCAAGTGTTGCAGGCTACAACCCTAAACTTGCTTGATACGGAGTAAGTGCCAGCAGGACTTAGTTCGGAATAAACACACATTGGATTCTGCTGCTAGTATATTTCAATAGATTTGTTGTGCATTGCATGAATGTAAACTAGGCAACCTCAGTTGTGAGAAAGAGTCGAATAGAAAATTCTGAATAGTAACCAGCAGCCACCAAGAGATTTTTCATAGGGCTGCTTACAACCCCCAGAACAAAACACATCATTGTGGGACGTGTGGCAAAAAAATGATAAAAATAAATGGAGTATTTGTTTAGGAAATGAAAACACAGCAGTAAAAGATGCTGAGAAGCTATTTAGTGCCGCACATTACTTCTTCATCACTTGATTATTTTAGTTTCATTTCTATTTACATACCCAGTTGATTCTTTCGCATCTGGATTGTGCACAATTCTTTCAATAATGTACGGTTCAGTGGCTATAATTACAGGATTGTTAAAGTTCACATTTTACTATTCATCTTGTTATCTCCAGTAATGGAAGGTTAGAATAAATGCACATAATTACACGGTTGGTCCTAAATTATTTTTTATATTGCTCTCACCGGGACACACTTGAAAAGCAAAATTTATTCTCAGTGATTTCCCTCCCCCCCACCCCCCCTTCACAGTGGTAATATACTTGCAGTGAAAAAAACCAGCCTCCCTTTTCTGCTTAGGCAGGGAGCAGGTAAATAAAGCATCTGCAGTATATGCGGCACATCTACTGTAGAAAAAACACACGCAACTGCCCAAGTTCTTTGATAAGAACAAACTGCTGGCATGTTCTCTGATCGATGCTGCATTGAAAAATGTGTGGAGTGAGGGGTACATGCCGTGTCCTCTCAACTGTGCCCAAGGATGCATCCTGCATACTTTGCCTAATGGGTCTTAGCAGGACTCACTGAAAATTTGCCCTCTCTGTGTAGTTCCTGTTCATCTGCATAGTCCTGAGTCTTGTTTTGAGGTCATACTAGAATCAGGGTAGCCAATGGGATGCCCTACAAATGTTATGGGCTCTCTCTCCCATCGGCCCTAACAAGTATGACCAATTGTCAGGGACTGGTCAGTGTGGCTGCTTCTGTACCAGAATGTGATGGATCTTGTGGAACTGTCCTTTATAGGAATTTTTGTTTGTTTGTTTATTTGTTTGTTTAAAGCTAGCTTATTGATTCATCATGTCCAGAATTGCTCCTGTGCTGAATGCACTGAACAGAGCGGGCAGGGGGAGGTACTCAAGATAGACATGACCCAGTTTTGTTCCCTCCAAACATTTACTAAATGTTTGCAGATGGCTATTGTTTGCTTTGGTTGGGTGCAGTTTTCAAGGATTTGGACAGAAGACCTTTTAATGTCCCCTTGCTGGAGACATTTTAAACAAAAGATAGGTGGGAATCTCTGAGCCTATTGATATAAATATAAATAAATAATGGAGGAAAATGGGGGGCTGTATTTTATGGGTGCACTGCTGCCATGTCAAAGTGTCTTCTTCACAATGTCTGTTAAAAAAAGTATCCATAGTCTTTGAGTTCTCTGCCATTTGTGTGTTGTATTAGAACACTCATAAAGGACTTGCAACACAATTAAAACATAACACAATGCAGTGGAAGCATTAATTATACTTAAATAAAGTTAAAGCAGTCAGAAACCGACAGATCGGATTTTGAAAAGTTGGGAGGATTACACCTATGACCCAGGACTGAGGCTGTCCAGAGTCTACACTTTAGGATCAACTGCTCCCATAAGAAATATACTTTGCTTTGACCCAATAATAAGTGAAATTTGGTGAAGTTGCATAATGCTACTTGGCCAAATAGCACAACCAGTAGTGTTGTTATTTCCTCCTTTTGTTGGGAGATTCAAGACAGAAAAAAGAAATAACTTCTTCACACAGTGCAATAGTTAAACAATAAAATTTACTCACACAAGAAGTAGGGATGACCACCAACTTGAATGGT
This sequence comes from Podarcis melisellensis, assembly GCF_964234715.1. NCBI lineage: Eukaryota > Metazoa > Chordata > Lepidosauria > Squamata > Lacertidae > Podarcis > Podarcis melisellensis. The sequence goes on along the minus strand of NC_138528.1, from coordinate 27,930,623 downwards.
TTTAAAAGAGGACTAGACAAATTCGTGGAGGAGAAGGTCATCAATGGGTACTAGCTACAGTGGCTATGTTCTACAATATACCTCTGCATACCAGTTGCTGGAATTGCTAGTGGGCAGAGAGCTGATCCACTCATTGCCCTGTTTTGAGGCTTTGGGTTGGCTACTGTGATAACAGGCTACTGGAATAGATGGGCCATTGGCCTGATCCAGCAGGCTCTTCTGATGTTCTTAAAAAGAAATGAAGAACATATGATAAATAAGATAAGATAGAAGAGATAAGCGCATATTTTTCATCTGCCCCAGTGATGAAAATTGCTTCTGCGAGGCCACAGCTGTCTCGGTAGAGGGCCAGGTCACACATGTTCTCCATGTAAATACTTCCCTAGAACAGATTGCATAGAAAACAGTCTAAATGTCTGAAACAGCTTTTTTGTGGAAATTTGAACACTCCATCTGTTGCTCCATTCTGGTCTCCCTGTTTTCATTGGCTAAATCTGCAGTGGGACTAGTTGATCAATGCAGCAAGATTATTCAGGCAATGGCGGTTGCTCAAGAGGTAAACTGGTTTCAACATAAAGGCATTTTACGGGTGTAAGTCATATGGGTCATCCACCCTCCCCAAAGGAAAAGCTTATTACTTATCATTAGAAAGGCGGGGGGGGGGGAGATCCTGAATAATGGAGAGCTCAAGCTGTACTGCTTACAGGAGGAGGAAAGGAATGCACAAGAGCCGGAAAAATAAGCAACACCAACTGTGCATGTGTGTGTGGGTTTTATTGTATAACCACAGAGCTTGCAAGCATAGTGACTGAGATGCTGCTTGGGGATGCTTGTGTGCTACACAGTAGCTGCAATGGAATGATAGGGCTGTTACACACCGTTGAAGATGTAATTAGCACAACTCGGCTCTGCCTGCTTTTCAGAACCGTTGGGATGTATGTTGAATGAATGGCTGCCCAGGAGAGATGAATGGTTTATAAGAATTAGGAGTAGCCTGACCCAGAGGATGATCTTGTTTGACAGAGAAAGAAAATCCTTGCAAGAAGCTGTGGCATGACACTGCATCTGGCTTTGCTGTTTTCACTAGTTTCAATGAATCTGGCACCACACAAGTGGATATATTATACCCACAGCCCAGTAAGGACAAGTTGAGCATATGAAGCTGCCTTATTCCAAGTCAAACCTTTGGTCCACCCAGCCCACAATTGCCTGTTCTCAGTAATATCAGATCTCCGGAATGAGATCCTTTTAATTAGATATAACAAGCATGGGACTTGGGGCTATCTGCATACAAGAACGTAAGAAGAACCTGCTGGATCAGGCCAATGACCCATCTAGTCCAGCATCCTGTTCTTGCAGTGGCCAATCAGATGCCCCAAAGGGAAACCAGCACACAGGATTTCGAGCACAAGTGCACTTCCTTCCTCTGATTTCCAGCAATTGGTATTGAAAAACATTGCTGCTTCTACCTGAAGGGGTAGAGAACAGACGTCATGGGTAATAGCCTTTGATAGTTCTCTCTTCCACCAGAGGGCACGCTACCACCAGACTGCAGCCACTCCTCATGAAATGCCATATGAAGCTGTTGTCCACCAAACCAGACCATCAGTCCACTGCAAGTTTTTGGGCAGGGAACGCTGTATTCCCGCTTTCCTACTTGGTTATGTAGGAAATTGAAACTGGGGTGTAGTGTGTACAAGGCATGTGCTCTACATCTGGTTCAGCTGAAATTGTAGCCCCTGCTCGTTCTGGCACTGGAGTTAGCTATGCTCTTCCCTTTCAAATCAGACATCTTGTTTCAGCTCCAAAGTCTCTGATGAAACAGCGCATTGAAAATGCAGCAACAAACACTCTTGTTTGTTGTACCTTGTGCCTACATCTTTTGTCCCTTCCTGACCTCTGTTGATCTTATCTGTCTAATTATCATTCTACATAGGATGTCGCTCCTGTTGTATCCATGGCTTGCACAGTGCTTTTGCTCTATCTAGTTTTCTAAGCCCTTCACTTGACCCCTCCTTTCACAAGCGCCTTGCTTTCTGATTAATGAGGCCTGGGTGGTTATGGTCCTGCAGCGCTTGAGTGACAGAGTACAGGAGGGAAGAAAAGAAGCAAAAGAAAACTAGCAGAAAGTGTGCTCTGACTTCAACCATCGGTCTGTCTGCCAGAAGTCAAGTTGCTGCTGAAGAGTCTTGCTACACAGCTGCCGCATGCAATGCTCTTTCTGTTCCATGTTAAAAGGACACATGGACTTGAGCTTCTTTAGCAGCATACAGACCATATCAGACAGATACTACCTTGTAAGATTTCTCCAAGAACCTGGCAAAGGAAAATGAAACCCTTAGAGCTCTCCAAAGGTAGAAGCATCTGCTTTTACACTTGGTTGGATATTAGGAGTGGATTCTGGATTATTTGTTGGTTCTGCTGATACTGCCCAGCTTGGTTTTGTACAGTGGTGAACCTAGCTCTTATGATATGTTAGCATCTTTGACTTTTGTTGAAGATAAAAGAGCTTATGTCGTTATGAAGAGTGCCAACTTGGGCTTCCAAAAAACAATGAGCTGTTGGACACAGCCAAGAAACTGTAATTATGAAATGTGATTGCACCTATTATAGGCAAATTCTTTGTTGGCTTTCAGTTCAGGATGCCATTTAGCCACCACCAATTATATCAGAGAGACACAAATGGCTTGATTTTGTTGGACAAGAAGGCAGAGTGTGTTGTTTATGTTAAATGTAAATAGTAAATAATATTCTGTGTTTCCAGACAGAGAATAATACAGATAACAGTAGTGTTTCTGTTACCAGTACTACAACGGATCAGGGCACCAAATAGCTGTATCAGGTGTTCCAAAAAATGTAGTGGCAGAAGTCCTATTTTCTAACAAGGTTTCTTCCTTTATTAAGGTGGTGGCATTGTGCTATCAGCTGCCTAGTATTCTTTCCTGCTTTTGACAACACTGGTTTTTAGTGAATGCACACATTGGAACCATTCAGACATTAGGTGGACTTTGCCCTGATGCTAACTTGAGATATCAGCAGGGTTACACTGGCTTAATTTGATTTATGTAAATTTGCTGCTATTCTTTTTTGCTGGTCAAAGTGAACTAAATGAATCAAGCACATTATGGAACAAGGGGTTGTGATCCAAAGCAAACTACTTGTTCTACTGGCAGTTTCCCTAATCTAGACTAAGTGGTTTGAGAACTGTAGATTTAATGAATGACTTGAAGATGATGACTCAACATACTTTTAGTTTCCCCTTTTATTCTTGACAAAATAGGTACAGCACTTCATAAGCAAAGCATCTATATAGAAAAAACAACAACATGATATAATTTTGATTTAATGGACATTAATTAACTGAATAATAATTGTGGTACTGTAAACATTAGGAGTAGTGAATATCTACAAGATATCCTAATTGTTTCTTCTGTGATAACACACAGGACCTTCAATGTGACCCTTTGGTTAGTGGAGAAGAATAGGAAAACTCAGAGACAGAGGTTTGGTGTGAGCTTATTTGCAGTCCTGCCTGAAAAATCTAAATTGCATTCTTCCCTACTCACCAATTCAAAACTCCTCCTTTTCTGTGCACTTCAACTCATCTGGCTGACCTCTTCCTTTAAAGCCTCTTTCAGTATGGCACCAGACATGAACTTTGTGGGTAGGCTTCTCAGAGCTGCATTCTGCTATCCTTTACAGCATTGAAGATATATTTTCCTGAGGTTGTCAACACCTCATCTTGCTCATATTAAGTATAACTCTGCAGACACAGTAGTCTCATTTCATTTCTGATACAGGCAAGTCAAGCTTTATTCCCCCCCCCCTTCCCAATGAGCAAGCCTTGTAGTGTCTCATCAGAGAGCATAATTATATTAATGCTGAACAAAACCTTCATATACACTTCCGGTTGACCTTCCTCCTTGCAACAGAAGAAAATGAGTTTTGCAGACTGGGCGGGTGGGGGTGGGGTGGCGGGGATGTTGGTGTTCATAAAATATGAAACTGAAGCTCTGACAGTGTTGGGTTTCCTGCTGGAACTCAAAATTTAATCAGCTGCAATCTTTTAGAGGTGGCAGAGACATGGCAACTTCTACAATTTAAGGAGCTAACATAGGCCGAGGAGGAGCCCCAGAGTTACAGTGCAAAAATAATTAACTGTTGTTCTCATTTGCATTCGGATGGTACATTCCCATTATTGCAAGCAGTGAGTGAATCACTCCTTACAAGCCCATTTTTACAGCATGCTTCTACCCGGGAGGTCAGGATTCTAATGTATTTTCCTGCGTTAGCGTGACAGTTACTTCCATGGTAATAGCCCAGGTGCACATCACTGTGCCAGCCTGTGTACAGGATGTCTTTTGCTGAAATAAAAAAAAAGGCTACTCTCTCTTGCAGCATCTGAATGAACCTGACAACATTTGTGGGAACCAGCTTCAGGATTATAACTTAATAGTTCAGCGATGTCATTTTTTAAAAAATGTCACAGGTGTCAGTTCTGGCACTAACCATTTTCTCTTCTTTAAACTGGGTAAATTTAGTGCTCCCGAAAGTGAAAAGCTGATGACACCCATTAGAGAAAAGTGCTGTGGGGGAAAGTTGGTGCATAGACCTCCCACGCATGCTGCTCTTCCGACATCTTATTCTTGATCCTGTGGCAGCAGCCCTTTCTCCCATTTACAACAGCTGTGCAAGGTGGGAGGCAATGGCCCTGATCTATCTACTCGTACTAATTCCAGTTGTAAACAAGGGGAAAGGTGTTAATTATAACTCACTTATTCCTCTGGTTTCATTGGGACTTAGGCTGCAGACCTAAACACACCCAAGGAGTAAGCCCCACATGACGCAGCAAGACTTACATCTGAGTAAATACGAATAGAATCGTACTATTAGTCATGACTCATCATTGCCTTCCCCTAGACTACTCAGTGAACTCAACAGTGTTTCATACTTGGGCTTCCACTGGCTAAACATCAACTTTTCTGCCTACTGCACCCAGAGGAGAGAAGCTGTGTGTGTCTAATTGTGAAAATAGAAGCTTGCATCACATCTCCCATGTAAGGAAATGCTCATGCGTCTTAAGGCCAAATCTGTGTGTTCCCACGCATTCCAAGAGTAAATGGGAAATTGCAGGAGATCCTGCCCTCTAGTGCTGGTTTATTCATGTCAGTGTATAGTTGTCATGGTTTTTGTGCTGGTAGCAACAATGGCACTTTCCTTTCCACAATATGGCTTGGAGACCTTTGCAGCTCCATTATTCCCCCAGCCTTGCATGGCAAATAAACAAGTCAGGAGGCACTATAGTGAAACCCATCACTAACTTGAATCTAAAGCCTCAAAATGGAAAAATATATATATGAAAAAATGAAGAAGTAGTAGTAATGAACCTTTCCTTAAGTTATTGTAGAACAGGCCCATTGCTGAGCTCAGAGGTTCTGTTGTTAAGTTATAAAGCACAGGCTTTTTGGAGATCATCACTTGGTTGGAAAGGAAAGCTTCTGGTGCCACCACAGCTCACTGGACTGCATAGTTTTGGCAGGTTTCTGGTGATAAATCTAGTTTTCCCTTTCTGTTTTCAGAGCAAAACCAAGTGCTCACATTTCCCCACACAGATACATTTGTGCTTAAAGTGGTTCACAGTAAACAAGCAGTCTACAAGAACAGTAAAAAATCATAACACATAACTGAAGCTGTAATATTACAGCAACATAACAATGTCAGTTCAACACAAGTAACAACTCATTTTTAAAGAACCATCATCTTAAATATCCTTCGTTAGCTTCTGTTTCTACCACAAATTACTTGTGTTCCTCTACTTTTTGTTCTGTCTCATCTGCATTGTAATTTTGCATACATGAATTCCCCTTTCTATATCTAGATTTTCTTGAAAGGTGAGGGTGATGCTGTTTCCCCCCATTCTTTTAGCAACTTTGAGATCTCTATGGAAATGCATAGCTGCAAGTTGGAGAAGCCACTATCCCAGACAAGACTGTAGAAGTTCACATTTTCTTTTCCATAGCATAGAGAAAAACAGCAGAATTAATTTTCTTATCTCTCTGAGCGATCAGTGAGGCTGGGGTGGGGGGTGGGTAATGCCTATACTGCTCAACACTTGTCCTTATACACTAATGAAGCCTTGCTGTTCATCAGCTGATAAGAGTGGATTGTCACCCAGTGTAATCCATGTCTAGATAAATGTAATATGTTATGGATTTGTTCCTTGCTTAACACTCATTTCCATACCAGTATTTTCATTTAGTCTCTCCCTCGCTCACTTTCTCAGGTTAAGATTGCAAAAATTATACTGGAACTTCATCATGATAATCTAAAATATCTCCCACCTTCAAACTCTGAAAAGTATTGGTAACAGGGATTTGTTTTAGAAATATTGACTTTCCATTGGTGGGGATTGAGTATACAGTCAAATATATCTCCTAAGTTTGTGTGCTGTGAGCATGCTTCTGTAGTCTTGTCCAGAGAGCAAGCTGTTGAAAAAGTAGAATGAGAAGGATGTAGTTTTCATATGTTCCTGCCTCAGTTATTTGGAATTTCTGGTTTCAGTGGGCCCATAGAGATGACCAAACTACCATGGTGTGCACACACTTTGTCTAATTCTCTCTCTCTCTCCCTTCCCCCACACTCCTTCCTCTTCATTTTACCCTCAGAACATGCCTGTGATGTAGTTTAGGCTGAGGAATTGTGACTGGCCCAAGGTTACCCAGTGAACTTCATGGCTAAGCAAGGTTTTGAATGCTGGTCTCCAAGGTCCTACACTTCACTGGCTCTCACACTTGTTTAAATGAAGTTCACTGAGTCACCTTGGCCACCCACTATTTCTCTGCCTGACTTACCTCACAAGCTAGTTGTGAGAATACAGTGGAACAGGGTGCAAAGCCACATATACCACCTTGAACTCATTTAAGCTACAAGTTAATAAGTGCAACTTAGTAAAGAAACCTGTATCCACACCTTGTGCAAGAAGAACAAATGAACTACAAAGTGCCATAATATTTTGGTTTTCCAACAAGCCTTCCAGTATGGTTGACATTGATCCTACTGCCACCTACAGAAGAAAGCAACATTTAATGGATGAGTGGACCAGATACCTGAACTGAACCCGAGTTTAACCAAGTTCATATGCAAAAGCTCCTAGGAGCTATAGAAGAGAGGCTAACATGAATGTTTTAACCACTGAGCTTTGGCCAATTGCTCAATGCAAGCTCCTTACAGAGAAGTGGCCATTAAGTCTGCAGCGGCAGCACCTGCCTTGCAACATGGTAATGTTCTAACCAACCCCAGTCTCATCTCTTGAGGGCAGCCAATTAATCCTCTACACAGGTGGGCATCCCACTCACCCTGACAACATTATCATCGCAGGATGAAGTCATTGTCCCCAAGTTCAAAGCACGAACACACATAAATCAATCACTGGTGGAAACACACTGTCCATCCTGGAGCTGGCACAGAAAGGCTGACAGTTCAGCAGAAAGAGAGAGAATGTGTGTGTGTGTTTAAGATGAGGATTTCAAATGACTGGAGCCTATTTATGGCGAATGCTGCTGAACCACAAAATGAAAGTATGCCAATCAGCACTTTTGCATTCCCGAAGGTGGAAGTAGAGAAGGCAAACAGCACTTGTGTGAGGACATGTGGTAAATGATTGTAAAATGATCATCTGTAACCTGCCATATTCAGGAAGAGAATTATGTTTTAATAGCAAAGAAGAGGGACACATGACCAACATCTGACTATATCATGATCTTTTATTCAAGTGCTGTTTTATATTTCATTGTAACCTCTTCATTTCCTGAAAGCTTTCTAATTTCTGGCTTCTGTGGGTGGTGGTGGTGGTAGTTTTACTCCATATCCATCTAGCCTAGCTAGCCAGGCTATAGATTTCACTGGACCTGAATTTTGCTCCACCTGCAAAAATAGTTTGCTTAAGCTCAGCTGAGCTCTAGATCCCTCAAAGCAAATCACCACCTTCCATTGTCATAGCAACTTAGTCGGGGCAGGGAGCAACAGAGTGACAAGACCAGAAGCCCTTGGAATAGCAAAGGAAGCTGCTCTCTTCATGCTAGGGTAGAGAGCCTATAATGTAGCAAGGGGTGTTGTGTTTTCCAATCAGTTACTCCAATCAGTAGCTCTAGCATCCCAGGATTCAGATGGTGCTTAGAATCCCAGGATGGAAGATCTGCATTAAAGCAAGACTAGGGTAAAAAAAAAAGAAAACACAGCCCACCCATTTGCTGTAACTCAAGTCCACTGGAACATTAGCACAGTCACTCATACAGGAGTGGCCCAGGACATTTTTCTGCAGGTTGGTGCCACCTTTCCATTCTTATTATATGAGGTGAGGTTCCATGCAAGAACCTCACCTCATATAATCCAAGGCCTTTCAGGCAGGTAGGGGGACACCAAAGCAGCTCCCTGCACTTATGGCTTCCATTTATTTCTAGAATACTTCTGGGATCAGTGGAAAGTATCTGGTTCTTGGTCCACTTCAGAAATGCATCTCCCCACCTGAAGCCGGCTCTGCCATTAGGCAAACTGAGGCAGCTACCTTGCAGGCTCCCTGCCTGCCCTGCTGCCAGTATTGGCTGAAATCGCATGAGATCTCACGAGCATGCAAGATCTGACCCCAATTGGGTGAGCTCTTGCCTGAAATTGTGGCAGGGCAAAAGGAGAAATGCAACTGGTGGTAGCAGGTGTGGCAGTGGCAGAGCAGGGCAGAGAAAAGCAGAATTGCCCATTTCACCTCAAGTGATGAAACAGGAAGCACTGCCCCTGGGTTGCGGTCTCAATCCTGTCTTAGATGGAATCCCAGGCTCTCTCTGTTTGAAGTGTGAGAAGAATGATTTTATTTCAACCTATGAATGTGCTACTCACTTCACAGAATGTGATGGTGAAGGCCTTGGACTTTTGTGCTTGCTTGGCATTGCTGAAGACAATCGTAGCCATCACTCCTTTTTATTTCTTAATTGGTTAATGTTTGTGAACATAAAGTGCCCCATAAGTACTAAGTATTATCACCGGCACTAAAACTCACTATAAAATTTAAAAGCAGGGAAAAGTCAAACATGCGCATTAAATAGCAGTGGCAAAGCAATCGCTAACGCATCATTGATTTATTTCAATGCATATGGAAGCCTATAGCATTTGCATTGAACTGATCATGATCTAGTTGAGCTGGGCAACAATGTGGTTTTTTATCTTTGAGGCATCAGTACCCAGAAGAGAGGTGGCTTATTGAATCTTCTTGTACATTGAGAAGCACAGTACCAGTTACCTGATAGTGTCTAGATGGGATGATCCAACATCAGTTATTACAGAACCTTTAAGATCATTTAACATGCCTAGAGGTGACAAAGGTTGTGTCCTAATGCTCCAATTCCTACCTACAATCTGGTGTTAGGGTTGGCACTTTGATGTGTATTTGTTCTCTTTTTGACATTCAATCTTGAATTTGGCAGAGCGGGATTTAGAAATGATTTCTTTTTGCATACAGTTATCGAACCATACAATGCGTACAAAAATCATATACTAGATAGTGCCCCAAAATGCACAAATTGGTGAAACTAACATGCAAATATACAGTATGCTGCTTGTGGGGGGGAGTGTATGCTTGTTGATTTGTACAGGTCAATTATTTGCGTATTGGTACACAGGTTTTACTCTTGTTGAATGTAACATGTGAACGCCCCTATTTGTGTAAGATGTGGTATGTAGCCGGAGGAAGCAGAAAGAGCTGATATATGACCCTTTGTCTTGTGTGATAGATTTCCCCCCCCCCCCCGCCTGTCTTCACCTAAATGATTTGTGGTGGGGAAGAAATGGGTTGGAGAAACAATGACACATACAAAAAGAAGCAGAAAAACAAATAAATGATGGAGGGTAAAAGATAAGGCAGAAAATAGTGTGAATAAAGTCTGAGAGAAAAGAGGCTGGTAGGCTGAGGAGGATTAAGAATGAGGACATGTATTCATAAACTGGAATTGTAAAATGAACATTCTGAGACCGTGAACATATGAGAAGACAAGATTAGGAAGAGAAAGAAAGAAAATGGAAACAAAGGAGAGAGGGTGGGAGGAGAAGCTGCTCCAATTGTGCCTGGTTTGTTTAGGCATTAAAACCAGCTAAGTCTACATTATTTTTTAGGCTTTCTCTTTCGAGAAGGCTGAAAAGGAGAATGATCTTCCAGTTGACTTTATTTTCCATCACACACAAACACACACAGACAGCACAAAAGAGCTCAGGGTGGGTGGGGAGTTAAGACAGTGGCTATTACTACTACTACTACTACTACTACTACTACTACAAGGAGACGACCAGATTCAAGCATCAGGGGCTGAAATCCGTGTGATCCTCAAGTTCATAGCAATTTCCCCAGGAGACTGTATCATATTCCAGCAAGCTGGAGGATGGCTGGAGGTTGCTATAGCAACAGAAGGCCTGAAAGATTGACTCAGAGTAGCAACAGGCCAGTGAAGCAGCCTAAGTAGGATTTATAGCACATTATAGTGTGAAAAGCAGGAGAAAATTACTGTAAAGGCAGGAATTATAGCACAACAGAACATATCACCTCTGAAATCCATCTTGTTAATTAAAACAGCAACTCTGTGGTAGAGTGCACAATCAGACTGTAAATTTTAATGGGAGATGTTATTGATACTTCCTGATGAAGGGAGGAGTTTCTTAGGCTATGGCATCTCTGTCTAGTTCCATAGCAAGTGCCCATCTCATACTTTCAGAAATTTCTTGCATTTCAGCAGTTATTCAAAGGTCATTTTGACCATTGCTGCTGACCTAGACATCACTATGAAGGGAATGAGCAAAAGTGAACCATGTGGTTATATGCTCCTCCATTTTCTGGTATGACTTTCTGGTGGAGCCAAGCAGATCTGGGCAGAGGAACACCTGCTGTATCCAAACCTCCTCTAGCACAGCAGATCAGGTGTTTGGACTGCTCTGTTAGGCATGTTGAAGACATAGCACATTTAAACACTAAGTTTTTTTGGATAAATGAAGATTTGAATCAAGTGTTTAGCATCAAAAGTGACACCACTAAAGTTACTTCCATTCCCATTTCACAGCCAAGATCAACTTTGTTACAAGAGACCGATAGCACAGTCATAGTATGGTTTGGCTCCAGTTCATGTACTCTACAAATCCTATGCACACTAGGATTAAATCCCTTGAACACAATGGAGCTTTGAAGCAAATGTGCATAGGATTATTCACACTTTTGTACACCACCCTGGAATCTTTTTGACAAAGAAATAAATGTTCCGGGGTATCTGGATTTTGCTGATGGCCTAACTCTTCAAATTGACAAGCTAAATCAGTATGCAAGCAAATACTAAGGTCCTGTCATGAATTAATAAGGCAGAGCATATGAAGAATGAACAAATTGGAAGACTGTCTGGTACTATATAAATGATGGGGTTAACAATAAAATATGAAATGGCAAGTTTAACGAGAATCTAGTCATTCCCCTGTGTATGAAGCAAAATATCAGCATGCCGTTTCTATCAAGTCACCAGCAGAAAAACCACAGAGGATATCTGTACAATCTTGTACTGGTAAGAAATGGAAAACAATTATCTAAGAGAAAATTAACACTTCCCATAAGGATGTGATGGCTGTGTCCAGAGCTATAGGTGCCCCTGAGGAATAACTGTAATTGAATGAAGTAACTCTCAGAATAAGCATTGACCCCTTAACCTTGTTTAAGAGCTAGCATTCCTGTTGGATTCCAGAAAAAATAGTGAACTTCTGTGGTGAATCTGGATTTGTTTGAGCTGATTTTGCCAAGGAATACATGAGGGATCACTGAATTGTACAGCAGATTCTTAATTCATTTCAGATCCTATATTGTACTAAGCCGCCCACACAATGACCTCAAGGCCTTGTGAATGTTTCATTTATGTCCCATGAAACCAGGTGACCCTGACTGGTATATTTGGCTTTTCCTAGAGTTTAGTCAACAGATCTCTGAATAAGTCTATGGAGTCCAAGTGTGATTCAGTGTATTCTCAAAAAAATACCCAGTTTGTGCTGGAATTAGGTTAAACTGCAGTTTGAGACTAGATTGTTCTTGTTTTCAAAATAGTCTAAGCATCTCAGAAATTTACTGAGTATGAAGTAAATGTTGTGCCAAGGTATTATATGGCTCAGAAAAGGTGAGATAGCTGGTGTAGTGGAACCAGAATAACAGCTCAATAACAGTAGGGCAATCTGCATACCTCAGACTACTTCAGACTATTTATCAATCCTGTTGTTTGTGCAATTGGCAAGCAAAGAGTGGACTTTTTATGCTTGCTAGGACTGGCTTCTGTTTCACAAGCTACCATACAAGGGTATACATTCTGTCTCACCAAAATATCAGAGGAATTAAATGCATATATACTGCACTTTATAATTACAGGATTTTTTTGTTTTTTGTTTTTGTTTTAAAGTAAGACATATTAGAGATACCAAAATATTCATCCCATTTTTTTACAATAAACAAGGAAAATACGTTGGAAGGAAGGAAGGAAGGAAGGAAGGAAGGAAGGAAGGAAGGAAGGAAGGAAGGAAGGAAGGAACTCTGTGAACTGCAGCTTAACTTGCATTTTTGGTTCAATGCATATCATGTTTAAGTCTACCCTGATCTCTCATTACATAAGAATGCCAAAGAAGCTGGCTTTGGACATTCCATTGAGAGTAATGTGCCTGCACTCCTTTTGCTATTGATTTGAGGACTCATTTCAGTACTGTTTAGACTCCCCATTCCATTGTTATGTGGTTTCTCTTGCTAGCCACATGAGTACAAGCACATTTCCTAGAGGTCTTTGAACTGCAGATACTCATTGTTTGCTGAAATAGCTCTGGAGTGTGGCCAGTAAAGAAGGAGCTGTGCAAACCCTGGTAATCACACTTATTTAATTGGTTGCATTTTACGCTAGGATCTGCAATCAACTGCCTGCTTTGCTCTGACTTCCTTAACAGTATGTTTTCTGTTGTGTTATTCCCAAAAGATTTAAGAAGCCTGACCTCTCATTAACCTGATAATTGAGGCTTCGGTCATGGAATAAATACTACCAGGATTCTCTTCTTCATAAACCACATTGGAATGGGTTTTCCACTACCCTCATTCACGAAAACTGAACTTTCACAAGGGGAAATTCCCTCTGTAATCTATATGGGATTTTACTGTCCTCCTAACATATAGATTGTACCACAAAACTTGCTAGGTCAGACTATGGTTCATTCTACTAACATATCAGTTTTCTGCTAGGAAAATGTAAACCTGTTTTCTGTGGAAAACATCTCTGATCAGCTTGCAAATGTTTCTTTTGACATTTAGATAAACAATTTAAAATGAAAAACTGTCCAGATTAGACTTCTTCACTTTTGGGTCAGTTATTTTTTAACATCATCAACCTTATATCATACGTACCTTATACAAACACACGCTCAGCCTTATATAAATGTACACACCCTCATCACATTATATCATTTCCCTGATTTCCTGAAATGTGCTCACTGGCACACACAAACATATAAATGACCTTCTGGATGGCTATAAACTATTACAATATGGATTTTATTTTATGTCATAAAATCTAAATACCACTTGATTGTAAGAAAAAAACCTAAAAGCAGCTGATTAGCCACCAATGCAAAACTGACTCATATGACCAGCATCATGCTAATGATTAGCTGTATATTCAGCATGTGTTAATGCACCCCTTAAGGAATAGTTCACTTGTCAGTTCAAAGGGTATGTATGCATTGGAATGAACTTCATCCAAACATGGAATTTTGCTGATTGGATTTGCATTCCCACTGTTGAAGACTGTCTGCTTATTTGTCAGTGGGAAATGTGGCATCAAAACCATGTAACCCAATTCTCAACATGCACACAATTTTCCTTTGCGTTAACTACATGTTCCAAACACCTGGATTTTGGGTCAGTACTTCTTCCATGAGAGCAGTGCAGAATTTTCAGAATACTCTGTGTGTGTGTGTGTTGGTTGGTTCTTTCCTTCCACTGTTGGTTCCATGGCAGTAAAAGGTGCAGGTGGCAGAAATCCTAGGTGAGGAAGGAGGCATGAGCAGAGAAAATGAAAATCAGCACCCCTCTCCTTATTAATGAATTGCAACCCTAAACGGTAACTATTTATAAATGCCAATCCCAGTACAGAGTCTGGCTTGTTGTGTGGACAGAGGCAATTCACTTAACCTTTCTGAGTAGGCATAATGACATGGCTTTCCCACAGGGGTATTGTGAAGATTAGTTAATTAATGTTTGTACCAAGTGCTAAATGTGAATTTAATTTGTAGCTATTAAAGTTCCCATTGGTACTGGTCACAGGAGCAAGGTATACAGTCCCAGCACTGTAAATTTCACCTTTTATCATAATACTATGCTGTTTTCCAAAACTTTATAGTGTCCTAGTTGTTGGATTTCTATTCCTCTCACTGTGCAGATATGTAGGATTGGTTCATCACATGTCTGTGTTATGCATTCCAGCACCAACTGTTGGAATCACCAGAGCGGATGTTTGCTGTACTCTGTTTCCATTTGTTTTTGCTTTCACTTCTGACTTCTCTCTGAGGAAGACCAGACAGAGGAGACATGTTTTCTTTTGTTCTGCCTTATGCTTAATAAAGTAGCTTTAGTGCTTACAACCTCAGCCTCAGTGTAGGAATAATGGTCTGGGATATTAAAGCTTCCTAGACTTCCCTGGGATCTTCACATGATGGGCACTATACAAATTTAATTAATTCAATAATAATGCTGACATTGTTGTTGATGATATTGGTAAAATAATGGAAACCAAGGGGAATGTTCAAATCAACTCATCCAAATGCACACCGCTCAGATTTTATAAATATGTACATGGTTAAGTCAAACCAGGAGCTCTCACACTCCCTAAGTCACAAAAAGCAACCAAAAGTCTTCACAGATAATAACAACAAACTTAAAACTCACTCTAAGCAAGCATCAAATTGTCCTAGATGTGGGAACAGGCAAACCAAAAGGTACCTTTCACAGCTACAGCAGCACTATGTGAGCTGCCTTTCTGTGGGCATGTTTCATGGTGCTGTAGTAACATTTAAAAGTATAGAAGCGCGTGAGTGAGACCAGTCACATGGCTTTTTAGCATGGGATTCTTGTGCCCCACTTGCACAATTCAGAGGGGGCTGCAAACCAGGCAGCCCCGCAGAGATCCCCCTCTACGGTGGGGGCTGGAGAGCGCAGAGTGCAGAGCACCCTCCATGTCTTGCCCCTGCCTGGCACACGAGTGCCTGCCCGGTGGCACACACTGGCCCCAGGTGCTGGCAAATAGCGTTCTGCCCCTTGATGGCATCTATTTTCTGCTTCGGGATCTGCACAACCGACTTCACCTCTTTGGTTACAGGACTATAAATGCTCCATCATTTGGGGTTTGGGTTCCATATCTCTTTTTCATGAGACCTTTTGCAACTGTGTCTATTTCCAGGGGGTCTGTCATTCATTTATTCATGCATTTATTAAAATTTTCTAATAAAATCCAGAAGATTTGGGCATGGCCTTTTCTCAGAAGGGTAGATGTTGGAATAGCTTTCTGACCTTTATTATAATGAAAGCATAATAAGAATCAAAGCATGTTTATGGAGCTGGTAACAACATAATATTCCCATCTCTTCTCCCCTTATATCCCTTAATTACTTTTTTGCCCATTTTAAACAGTTCTTCATTCTCCTCTCCTTTTCTGTTTTTCCAAATTGTTCTTCCTCCTGTATTAAAAAGAAAGGCTGTTCTTTCCAAAGCAGCAATCCAGTTCTTCCTAGCAGGTTCCCGCAGCAGCTGATGCTCAGTGGTAGCAGCAATGCCTGGAGGAGCATCACTTGGATAGGTTCATTTGTTTCCCATTGAGGTCAGTCTGGTGAAGAAATGTCTAATTGCAACATCCTAGGGCTCTGCATTAGCTACAACTAGCAGAAGAGGAAGAATGCTTTCATTTAGCTACCCTTTGTACTCTTAATTTCCGTTAATAGAGCCTGTAATGGAGTGACTGGGAGTCACGGAGGTAGTACAAAGCGCAGTATTTTATTTTGCTACCAGCTATCTTGCATTTATGCATTTGGAGGGCAAGTATTTTGCAAGAGGGGAGAGGAAGGTATTGAATACCTAAACCCGAGGACTTGCACTTCAAGAGTGCCAGGCAAATTAGAATCTTCAATATCTGAGGCTGTTCTCTGAAGAAAGACTTCATTAACTGAAATGGATCTGAAGCATCCGTTCAAAGACTGTGAGCTGAATACCAAAGAGCGCAAAAGCGAAATAACAGCTTGATGAGTGCAAGGCAATGAGTGTTCTCTTCTGAGACAATGCCCAGAGCCTCATCCCAGCTATTGTACTTACTCCTCACCCTCTGCATTAGCACTGAGGTTGGGATGACTCTTCTCCAGCAGAAATATTCCCTAGTACAGAAGAAATGGGACGCTGGTGGTGCTATGTTCCAAACCACAGAGCCTAGGGCTTGCCAATCAGAAGGTTGGTGGTTCGAATCCCCGCTATGGGGTGAGCTTCCATGGTTCGGTCCCTGCTCTTGCCAACCTAGGAGTTCGAAAGCACGTCAAAATGCAAGTAGATAAATAGGTACTGCTCCGGCGGGAAGTTAAACGGCATTTCCGTGCACTGCTCTGGTTCGCCAGAAGCGGCTTAGTCATGCTGGCCACATGACCAGGAAGCTGTACGCCGGCTCCCTCGGCCAATAAAGCGAAATGAGCGCCGCAACCCCAGAGTCGTCCGCGACTGGACCTAATGGTTAGGGGTCTCTTTACCTTTACAGAAGAGATACTAGGAGAAACTGCAAGTGTTTCCTATCAGAGGCAATCAGAAAAGCAGAGAACACCTCTTTTGCCTTATATTCCAGTTATTTTACCCCAACCTAGCCCTCAGGACATTTTTTTGCACAAGTAATAACTTGGATATAGTATGGAGAATTTCTGTTCACTTAAATGCTGGCAAAAAGTCACTGCTTTTTTCTCTCCCGCTTCATATAATACCTTCTAGTGCAGGAGTCATCAGGATGGTGCCCCTGCATACAATTGTGCCTGTGAACTCTTCCCCTGCTGCTCACAAAGCTTCTCCCCCCCAAAATGAGATCAGTTAGTTTTTTCTTCCCAACTTCCTACTTTTCAGCTCTGTGCATCTTAAAGGCTCACATATAAATTTTGTTGGCTTTCATTCAGATCCCTTGGACAAGTGAAGTGTGTGTGTGTATACACTTTCACGCTTTCTGTCTCATAGGGAGTGGCTGATCCAGGAGAGGGGAGAGAGAGGTGATTAGAGGGGGTGGCACCCACGATACTCATTCAAAAATCCAAATATGCCCACAGACCTAAAACAGTTAGCAACCTCTGCACTAGTGTCACTGGAGAGGGAACCACATGGAGATAGTGAATGAATGAACTGGCAGGAAGAACAATAATAATGAATAACATTAGCATTCTATACAGTGCTTCAGAAAGAGTTCAAAGCATTTCACATGCATGACCTCAGTAATCCATGGAACATCTTCATAAGGAGGCTAGCATAGTTATCTCCTGCTGCAGATTGCAGGGGGTCGGGATAGCTCAGCAAAGGCTGAGATGGTAGCTTGCCTAAGGGCAGCTAGTGAATTCTTGGCAGAGGCAAGATCTGAACCCGAGATGTCCTGGCTCATCTCATTCACCAGCGCACAAATCATGGGAAGAAAAGGCAGGAGGTGTGTGTGCTAATGACATTCAGAAGCTCAACTCCATGATCCTATAAGCCCATCATGACCCTCACAGGCTTCTCTCCTTTCAGCACTAGGGAAATTCCACCCCACCCCATGCATTTGTGCAGTGCTGGTGGTAAAATATGGCATGGCATTGTTAATCTGTTTTTCATATGTGTACATGATTTTATTACCTTTTTTCTATTTTGGTTTCAAATGTTATGCAATGTTACTGTTTATGTATATACCACCTTCTGGCCAACCCCCTCCCCCCAAGACAACTCACAAAAATAACACACAAATTTGAATACAGAAAGTGCATATAGGGGAATCCTCACTTACAGGGGGCTTCCATTCCCAGCTTCTGCCACCCCACCCCATTCCACCCTGTTCTGCCCCTGCCCCTTTTGGTGCCAAAATGGCATGCATGCCAGCAGGAACGTGCAGGCTGCTCGCATGCAAGTGAAGAGGTGCCTGTATTATAAAAACTAAGTATGAAAAAAATCTTAACATTTAAAAACTATATTTAAAATGAAAAACATTCAGTGCTTTTTTTTCTGGGGGGATGCAGGGGTAAGCACACCACTAAACGTTTTGTGAATCTAAGTTTGGCCTCATTAAGGGGCAGTATTTCAATATGAGTAGGAAAATGAGAGTACCCCTAAACATTTTTTTAAGAAAAAAATGCACTGAGTACATTCATATTCTTGCTCAAAAGGCAAAGGGGCTGTTAGAGATAGCCAGAGTAAATACTTAGACAGCAGGTCCTCTTTATAAGGGTCTCAAGCAGGGGGCAAGGCAGTGGAAAAGCTTGCCTTGGTGGTTCCAGCAGTCTCTCTTCTGTAGCAAATCATTTTGGGACTTCTTTTTCTTTTAGTTGGAAGTAATGTGTGCATTAGGGACACAGGTGGCGCTGTGGGTTAAAGCCTCAGCGCCTAGGACTTGCCGATCGAAAGGTCGGCGGTTCGAATCCCTGTGGCGGGGTGCGCTCCTGCTGCTCGGTCCCAGCGCCTGCCAACCTAGCAGTTCGAAAGCACCTCCGGGTGCAAGTAGATAAATAGGGACCGCTTACCAGCGGGAAGGTAAACGGCGTTTCCGTGTGCGGCTCTGGCTCACCAGAGCAGCGATGTCACGCTGGCCACGTGACCCGGAAGTGTCTCCGGACAGCACTGGCCCCTGGCCTCTTAAGTGAGATGGGCGCACAACCCCAGAGTCTGTCAAGACTGGCCCGTACGGGCAGGGGTACCTTTACCTTTACCTTTAATGTGTGCATTTAATAAACCTGTACCCAAGTACAGGAGCTAATGGAACATGACAAAATTCCTCTGCAATTTCCACGATCATGGTGACAATCTTTGGAGCTCCTACAGTTGTGGATATTTCAGCAGAGTTTTGAAAAAAAAAAAAGCCCTAATGAAAAATTCACTAATGGTTTTTTGGTTGAGGGGTGAAGAGGAGAAGAGTGGTGTGGCATCACCTGCTCTTCATTGCTTTAGAAAGTGGCATGTTTTGTCGAAGAATCAGGATGCTCCCTCCATCCAATACAATGGCATCTTTGGGGACATGCTTTGTGTCTCAGACCTGCTCTAGATGATTTTTGCTGTCTTGTTTATAGGGAGGGGAACCCCTGCCACTTTCAGCAAAGAATAACAGCTTGCTGCAATTTAGGCCATTGGGAAGCCTCTTACTAATCCCGCTATAGGACTGTTAGCCTAAGAAAGGAATGTTTGAAAGGGAAACATGATAATGGCACATCTGAATGCGGCTGCACAGAATCAAGGGGCTGGCAGGGAACGGGGCTGGAAGGTTATCGACTCCTTGTGCCGAGGCAATCCTCTCCATATGCAGACACTCTTAATGGATTAGAACCTGTTATCCAGTGCTGCATGCAAGGGGCAGAAGATGGACCAGGAGACACAATACCAGAGTTACCCAGTGATAAGGCTTAAGTGAAGCTAAATACAGCCAGATGCCACAAATATGTAGCAGCCGTGGAGGAAACACAAATGCTGATTGTGGTGTATTTTAAATAGCTTTAAATTGCGAGAAGAAAAATAGCAGAATGCAATTCAGCTGTCATTGCAGTCAGAGGCAAAACTCACAAGGATTTTAATGGTGGTAGATTGCATCTTTAGATTTAATAATAGGGACACTTTTTAACCTTTCAGCACAATTGGGGGGGGGGGGGTTCCAAGGAAGGATATGGAAAGCCTGTCGCGGGATCTTTTTTTACAATTACAATTTGGACCAACGTACAGCAAGTGTTCTTTCCAGTATGAAATTGGATTTCTTTGGGGAGAGGATAAAGCACATGCATAGAATGAGTTGTAGAGATGGATAAAGAGCCAGAGCTCAGCAGCAAGGTACATGTTTTGCATGAGGAAGACCCCAGGTTCAATCTCTAACACCTTGAGTGAAAATATTACAAGCAGCAGGTGCTGGGAAATATAGCAAGATGGTGACTAGCAGTGCTTTCTAAGGCCTAGTATAAGGCATGAGGTGGCAAACTTGGTGGCTCCACTGTATGGTTATCTCCCTGCAAGGTAGAAAACAAACTAGCACAAGTATTGGACAATAGTCTGTCCCCCTGGCGTGCTCATTATTTTTCTTGTTTGTTTTTATTTAACATGATACCACTCTCCCAGACCCACAGCCTGGAGTGATTCTACCAACTGGTCTTTCTGTGTATGCACATAAGATCAGGTCAGATGCATATCTGGATCAGGCTAGATGCACATCGACTCCAGGATCCTGCACTCACAGTGGCCATCCTGATGCCTAGGGAAGCCCACAAGCAGGACCTGAGTACAACAGCACCCTGTCCAATTGCAATTCCCATCAACTGATTTTCAGGCGGCACACTCTCTTTGATAAGGGAGCTACCAGGTAGCCAATGATAGCCCTATCCTCTGTGATTGTGTCTTATCCCCCTTTAAAGCCATTCAAGTGGGTGCCCAGTACTACATCTTCTGATAGTGAATTCAGTTGTTTTATCTGTATGTTTTTATGGAGAAATGCCTACGTTTGCTGGTCCTGAATATTCCAAAATTCATGTTTGGCATGGATGTAATGCTAAGCCAAACCATGGCTTAGCTTTTGGAAGGGTGGCAATAGCAGAGGAGGCACAAAATGGCCACGATTTCCCCCTGAGAATACCTACCCACATGCTTGTGTGTTTGGCTTGCTGTTAACATGCAAACCAGATCCATGAATTGGTTCATTTAGCTGGGTGATCTCTACTCTGGTTGACAGCAGTAGCTTCAACTTCTCCATTTAACCAGAAATGTCAAGGTTTCATCCTGAAACCTTCTGTATGCAAAATGTGTGTGCTGCCACTAAGCACATATGACCCTCCCAATTCGATCAAGGTGCTCATCATCATCATCATTGGCACGACACAATTGGCCATGACAAAGCAATGCCTTCTTTTCAACCCAAATTTAAAGTGGACTAGCTGCCAAGCAAACAGCCCTGAAGTGACAAATTGGCAGACCAGCAGTGCCTAATGAAACTGAGGGGCAGTGAAGAGGCAGATGCAATAGATAGTGCATTTGTGTCCAGGAGACACAAATTAATTCCTTTACTGCTGCCCACGAAACATTCTCTTTCAACATCCATCAAGGCAATTTAGGAATGAGCTTTCATGAAAATATCTACCCCCACCAGGATTCTGATTGTGAGATTGTGGGTAGCAATTTGTTTTAATGATTGATTTTGCTAATGCTGAGTTGCCTCCTGGAAACCTAGATGATATCGTTATGCATGGAAAGTAAATTCGTTAGGATTAGTACAAAGATAAGAATCAATGTTGGGGGAAAGTAGGTGTTCAGCAAGTTCCCAAACCGCTTCCCTGACATGCTGCAGGTACTAAATAGTAAAAAAAACCCACAACCCAGCCTGCATTCCAAGTTGACTTCATTTCTTCATTATCTGCCATATGGTGTGTTTCGATTAGGTCATTGCTTACCTCCAGCTATGATGGCAGGTGCTTCTTCTGCAAGGGGCTTCAAAAGGACTCCAACTGTAAATCAGCTTCTAAATAAGATGTGACGTACTGTGCAGAAGAACCCATAATTGTGTTGGACGTTCATATTATTAATATTAATATTGTCTTCACTGCACATTTCTATAAGGAAAACACACACACATGCAGCTAACAACAATAACAGAGCTCTACAACAGCACAGAATAGCACATAAGCAAGCAAAATAGCACAAAATTGTAAAACAGCAAGAACGAAACAGTTAACTCTCCCCCACCATACACACAAAATTGTAGAACATAGGCAGTGTTTTCCCTGAAAGAACTTTGAAATAACTTAAGTTGTGATTGCTAAGCTGTGATGATGTGGACTAACTCCTTCTGCTCTTCATCATCATGATCCACAGTCATCATCCCAATTGTGTAGCACAGGCAAAGTACATGGAGTTCTACAGAGTCAACAGGAACCTGCCCCAAGGCGCTTACAGTATGACAGTGTGTGGCTTAGTCATTATTACCTCCTGCAATTCAAGTGGGAGTATGTCCAAGTAACAATGTTGAGCACTGAGATGTTAGTAAGCAAACATTTGCATATATGTTTATATATTTTGTTTTGTTTTTTCGCTCAGTGATTTGTTTTTTATTAAGCAGTCTTTAGCTAATGAGCCAAACTGAAAAAGTCTGCAGTATACAGTTGTCCTCAATGTGATCGTTAGATATGATAGAGACATGCATGTTCATTCAGAGCAGTAAGTCCCATGGTATTCAGCAAGGTTTACTCCCAGGTAAGTGTGCACAGGATTGCATGCCATTGTTGAAAGCCTGTTGATGCCAGATTTGGTCAAAAGACAGTCTTTAAATTTAAATAATAGAATATAAATTCTGATGGTATTAAACAACAGCTTGCATTTATGTAGTACATTCAAAATGCTAGAAGCTCTTTACATTATCTCAGTCCTTGAACAGTCTTGTAAGCGAGGCCAATATTATTATATGGATAATGGAGACTGCAGCATTGCTGAGCCTGAGAAAGGGGGCCAGGCTGCCTAATGAGTTTATATCATGTGTGTTTTTGCATTTGGTACAACAATAAAGCACCACAGCTTCAAGCAACAAAAAGCAAGCTGTTGGATTCCTTAAAAACGGAATTCCCAGGTTTCTGTGGAAATTTGTAGGCTTCTACAGGTAATCCCAGGCTGCAATTCTTGTAGAAGTGGCTACTGGCACATTCTCATGCACATCAGTTTGTCCTACATTTAGCTCCAGCTTGAAAGTGGGGGGAAATGGGGGGGGGGTGGTTGTCCATACAATACTATATGGCCAGGAAGTGCAGAGGTGAGAAAACTTGACATTTACATAATTTTATATTTATGTCTATAGATCTCTACTTTTGCTACTGTTCCTACCCCCAATTCTAATTTGTACAAACACTTAGTGCAGGAGTCCAGTGGCCAATTGTATCCCCTCAACTTTTCTGTTTGGCCTTTGGGACTGGTCCCAGACCACCCCTGTCCTGCAGGCTGTTGCCTCCTTGAGTGCTCCTCCTGCTGGGCTGGAATAGGTCCTTGCATACGTGCCTGGATAGTGGGATGAGTGCAGAAGCCTCTGACTTCTACATGACCGGACCATAACGCACTATACAGACAGAAGGGAGGAATTCAACGTCATTCTAAGAAGGTGGTCATTCTGTCAAAGCAAACGTTTCGGTTTGCCAGACAGAACGATCTCCTCTACACAAGCAGAAGTCCTTCCGCAGGGCTTCTGCTGATGGGAGTCATTCATCATATCCCACCCAAAGAGTCGCATGCATTTTTCCATCCACATTTCCATCTGGTCCTCTCCATCAATGGTATATGGCCTCTGGAAGGTACAATGCAGCCCACAAGTTGAAAATGGGCCTTCCCCCCACCCCTGCCTTAGTGCGAGGTTTTAACTGATCTCTTGCTCATTTGTTCATGAACCAAAAGTGACCCAGCAGGGTAGATCCCAACCAGCCTGTTTCTTTTCCTTTCAGGAATGCTTTGCATGTTTCTCTGGCTTCCATTTGGTGCTTTGACATTAAAGAGCAAGAGGGAAAGACCAGGAAAGCACCCAATCATCAGGACAGTTAGAGTCAAGCGATATTTTCTAGGCAGCTGTCGATAGAGTGTGCATGAGATTATTATTGTTTGCAGAGGCTTTATTGATTTTGGCTTTGTTCAAGCCCAGAAATCTGTTTACAGCAGCCTATAAAAAGAGTGGATACTTCTTTTACTGAAGGTTAACATGCTGTGTTTATTTAATTGAATGGAAATGGCTTTTATGTTGTTTAAATGTCATTGTTAATAAATTTTCAAGAGACCCTCGATTCTGCTAGCTGGAGAGAAGGGGGGAGGGGGGAATCAGAAAACTGTAGCAAAATGCAGTAGCCTGATCTCCTTTTCCCCCATTCAGAAATGTAAAAAGAATTAAAGAAAGACCTAGTGAGAAGGTTGGTTTTTGGAACAGCAGGCTTCATATGAATTAACATCTCACTTGGATACATATTTTTTCACTTCCTATCCTTTTCTCACATTATATTCTAGGAAGCTCCCTTAAAGGTTTTTTTTAGGTGGAGGGGAAATGAGCTTGTATTTCAGACAGGAATATTATGACTCCTAGGGAATGGTCTTGAGGCACATGAAACAGCTTCCTTGCTGAAGCTAAGCTGGGGTAGGCCACATTTGCGCCATACATTTAAAGCAGTATCATAGCATCTGAAAGCAGACAAGCTTTCTCCCAAAGAATTCCAGGATCTGTAGTTTGTTGAGGATGGTTAGGAGACTCCTGTTCTTCTCCCAGAGCTACAGTTCCCAAAGTGGTCTAACAATCAATCACTTTTCACAAGGATCTCCCTGAACTGTGGCTCTGTGAGGAGAGAAAGTGTCTTCTAGCAAATCCCAGCAGCCTTAACCAACTAGAGCTCCCAGAATTATTTGAGGGCAGCCTTGACTGTTACAAGTGATAAGTGTAAATGTGGCCATGGTCAGTTTCATTACTGGCAGCCAAGAGATGGGCTCCATTATGTTAGCGATGGGGAACAAATTCAGTTCAAATTTTAATGCAAAATTACTCAATTTACACTCTGTATGCAGAGGAGCATACCTGGCCCTGACCTGGTGGAACACTCTGTCACAAGAGACTAGGACCCTGAGGGCCTGCAAGACAGAGCTGTTCCACCTGGCCTTTGGTTTAGACTCAGTCTGACCCTTATGTTTCCCTCCCCTTATGGTTTTGATCTATGGGCTACTTTTAAAATGAGGCTGCATTTAAAATTTCAGTTTAACCTGTATTTTAAATTGTTCCCCCCCCCATTATGTTTTTACTGTAATTTTACTGGTGTTAGCCACCCTGAGCCCGGCTCTGGCCAGGGAGGGCGGGGTATAAAGAACATTTATTATTATTTATTATTATTATTTATGTACCTCTCCCTGAAACAAGTGCAGCTTTGACTGAGATACAAGGTGCTTATTTATTTATTTATTTACCTAGACACTGGCAAATTCTTAGTTATCTAATTAAGGGAAATATTCACTACTAGGGAGATGCTGTTAATGACATCCATGCCACTTTTAGTGTGATATAACAGGGACAAATGAGATGAGTATTCAGGATGACAGTTACAGGTTTTGCAATGTAATGTACACAACCTGTGAAAAAAGGCTCAGTGAGAAAATGTAGTAATCAGGGCAGCTTATTACATACATTCCAAATGCCCTGGAAAAAATGGGACAGCCTGTTTTGTTGTGCGAAATTGTGATGGTCATTTAGGTCCTGTGGTCATTTGCACTCTTGCATGGCGCTCTCACCCCAAGAAGTACTTATACAGGGCTGTAATTTCGTGCAGTGTCCAAAATGTGCATTTTGGGGCACCCTGCAAGATCTTGCCCCACCATAAGTACTTTTTGGGAGTGAGAGCAAGGTGCTGGTCATGTGACTTGCCTGGGCGCACGTCCCAGAAGATGCCCGTCCCAGTTTTGGGTCTGAAAAAGTTGGATGGTATGTTCCTAGGCAGGTGAAACACCTGGTAATTCCTTGAACAAGACTTAGTGGTTTTCCAGTTGCCCTGTGCTTTCTCCGCATGGGTCTGAACAGTTTACTCTTTGATGAACTACTTTCCTTGGGAAAACCCATTCTTTAGTCCTGAACAGATTGAAATGTCAATCTGTGGAAAATGCAATTTGTAGAAAACCATTGATGAGCAGTCTTTGGGTTCTGTCAGTCAACCAGCCACAAATCCACATCGTATAGCCCACTATGATAGCTTTCTTTAAAATTTTGCCCAAGTCTCCATTTTATTTATTCATTCATTCATTCATTCATTCATAGCATTTTATCCCGCTTTCAGAGGAAAAAAGGTTCCCATATATTCAATAAGAACAAATATCAATGATAAGCTAATGTGATGTTAGATAATTTTATAGCAGGGAAGACTGTAAGAAACCCACATGCAGTATGGAAACTTAGTAAGAACAAAGGAAGAGCCCTGCTGGACCAGACCAAAGGCCTATCTAGTTGAGTATTGTGTTCTTGCAGTGGCCAACCAGATGTCTATAGGAAGCTCATAATAAGCAGTGTGGGAAGGATCACAGAAGCCTATGAATTTGTGGTCTAATTGCCAATTTCCCCTTCTAATACCAGCCCCCTACATCTCATGGCACGGCAACCTCTGTAGCCTCCTTCCGAACTTGGTATGCCTATCAGTGCAAATGGAGAGTGGGAAGAGCCCTATGTGTGTTATTATCAGCCTACCAGTTTGCCCAATGTGAGGATCAAAATGACCATGCAACTGATTGATGTGTTATAGGGTTGAATTATGGCGTATGATTCTGGAATACATCAGCTGAGCACAAGAACACACGACTGTGCTTTTGTACACCTATGAATCATTCGGCTGTGAATTGTTCAGGGGAACTGTCCAATATATTGGGTCCATGAAATTCTGGAAGAATTATGACATTCCCCGCCCCCCATCCAAACTTCCAGTTACTGAACAGAATCAACTTTCTCTCCACCACACCCCAGTTCTTATACTATTAATCCAAAGAAATATGATGACTGTTAAAAACGCACTGGGATTGTGCACTGGAGGTCTGGTGCAAACATTCACATAAACGTAAGCACCCTGTTCAATTTCATATGCAAAATAAATCCATTAGATTTCTTTTACAGCAAATGTCTGGATCGAAAAGTGCAACTTTTGAGCGTCCCCCTCCCCAATTAAGTACCAGCTAATTAAATATTTCAGGTCATTTTGCTGCAGAGTCTTTTGTTGTATTTCCACATATATGTTTTTCTTCATGCACCCTTTCTTTCCCCAAGCCTAGTATTTCAGCTGTGATGTTGTGACAATCATGCCATTTGCAGCAACTAATTTTTATGCGCAGAATACATTTGAACCAGGGGAACTTGGCACTGTGCTATCTCATGTGCCACAGTGGAGCACAACTTCAGATTTCCAATTTGAGCAGCAAAAATGATGATCTCATTATTGCAAGGCACCGAACTAAGAGGTCAAACGCCTTACTTATTTTATCATCCCCCTCTTTTATTTAGTTAGATTTTTTTGTTTCTGTTTTTGGTGGGAGGAGGAAATCAACAAGCTTTGCCTTCCCATGGAATCTGGGCAAGAAAGGAAGTAAAGATTGTGAAGAGCAATCATTCAGCAGACCATTGCGGGTTTAGGTACATGTAAAGGACTTATTAATATTCCCTTCTGACTTCTCACAGTTTGTGTATGGGGGTCCAGCTATGAATTATTAGAGATGATAAATTCTTACCCAGTCATTATCATGTATGTTACATGCCATTCAATGTTTCAATCTATAAATTACTAGCAGGAGCTCAGAGTTTGGTTATGTAGCACCTTCTGAATTTAATTTTCAAATGTGCATTCCAGTCCCTCTCTTCCTCTTTCTCTGCCTCTCTCTCACACACAGGTGGAATCCAGACACATATTAAAAATGTTGTGAAAATGCTTTCCTTAAAAACGTTTTGAAAAATATATTGAATTTGCCATAGCTCACCATCGCCATCTAGTGTCATATTTTTATAATGCATTTTACAACACACTTAAAATATTTTATTTGCAGTTGTATAGCTGAGTCCACACTCTCTCTCACACACACATCATATAATACTCAGTATCATTGTTAGGTGTAGGTTGCAGTAGAAGTGTGCAGACAGCCTGTAACACCTTTCCTAACAGAAGTCCAGGGGCAGCCAATACCATTCCCCCAGATGTTGTTAGACTGCAACTCCCATTAGCCTCAGCTGGCATGATCAATAGGCAGGAATGGTGGGAACTGTAGCTTGTAAAGTTTAGAGGGCATCATGTTGGCTTCCCCTGGAATAGTGTGTTCGTGCTGTCTGCTCCTTGGTTTCACAGATGGTAACAGGGGATATTTAATTACCTAAGAGGAGAATCATTCTGTGCTCAGACCCTGCCAGGACAGGGGATGGCAAGTCTTACCTGTGCAACCTGTTCTATGGACTACAATGTAAATCTGCACAATGCAGGCACCGTATTCATTGCACATGTTTCGTTCAATGAGCGTTGCCAAACCATGATATTTTATTTGCGATGAATGTGCCAGAGGTGGAAGAAAGTACGGGAGACGGTTGTAAAAACACACCCATCCCTCTGCTGTGTTGCATCTAGCTGCAGTAGGTCAGCCAGTGTCTCTTGGCATCCTGACAAACCATTTCCAAATACCTTTCCCCCTCTCGACCAATTATAACTACTTCCTGGCAGTATCTAGAGACAACCAGTACAAATACTTCAAAAATAAACACCCTGAGCATATTTCTGATAACGGGCGGATAATACAGGGCTATACAATGGCCACAGCACTGAATAAGCACTAAAATATCCAACTAAAGCAGCAGATCCCCCTACGAGGAAATGCAGGCATGCTATGGTGTTACCAAAGGCTTCCTTTTCATCTAAACTCCATAAAATAGCTGTGACTATATTTGACCCAATGTGCCAAAGGGGTTGCATTTAAGGATTCACAGATTCAGACTTTTAGAAGACATCTGAAGGCCCTGTTTAGGGAAGCTTTTAATGTTTGATGTTTTATTAACAGAATATTAAAAACACAATAAAACATCAGCAGGGTGTGTAACCATTAGCGGAGTGTGTAACCTGAAGCATATGTAACCTGAGGCGTATGTAACCCGAGGTACCACTGTATATTCATTTCCTACGTGCACATAGCATCAAAGTTTGCTTTTCTATCATGGTACTTCTCCAGTGCCTTTGGTGCAAAGTGGCATTACAGAACCATAAAACTTCTTCTATGATATTATTAATATTATTATTATTATTATTATTATTATTATTAATACCCCGCCCATCTGGCTGGGTTTCCCCAGTCACCTCTGGGTTAGGGCAGGGTATAAATAAATTATTATTATTATAATCTCAGGTTACATATGCTTCAGGTTACACACTCCGCTAACCCAGAAATATTACCTCGGGTTAAGAACTTTGCTTCAGTATAATAACAGAAATTGTGCTCCGGCAGCATGGCAGCAGCAGGAAGCCCCATTAACTAAAGTGGTGCTTCAGGTTAAGAACAGTTTCAGGTTAAGAACGGACCTCCGGAACGAATTAAGTACTTAACCCGAGGTACCACTGTATACCATAGAAAGCAAATATCATTATAGGTGTGTTTTTTTGTTTTTTTTGAAGGCTGGAAGCTTATATGCAATTCATTTTGAGGAGATGAACTAGCATATTCCATCAAGGAGACGTACCATCATATTATCCACACATTATCATTGTAGGATGTGGAGATGCAGAAAGAACAGCCTCAGCTTATAATATATAGTCAGTTAATGGTGGAGAATTGAGGATGAGAATACGCAACTGCAGGTCCTTGCTCTATTCACACTTTAGCGTCTGGAAGCAGCCCAGCCTGCTGAGTATATGTCTGCACACCGAAGGACTGTGGAGATAATGTTAGGGAAGGAAATGATTAGAAGCAATTTGTTAGCGGAGCACAGTTGCTTTGCAAGTTGTCAACAAGTAATGAAGCAAGGATGCCAATCGACAGGTGGACGTATCTATTCCGTAGGAGGCAGGAGGAAATCAGTTCCAAGTGCAATCGCTCTAATTGAGACTGTGAGGAGATAAATGGGGGAAGTTTGCAACAGCTGGAGTTCACTCTGAAGGGAAACTTTGACCATTCGTTATCATCTCAGGCGGTCTTTTAGTCGTCATGGCGATGCCTCAAGAAGACATCAGCCGGGGGGAGGCGGAGCCACAACCAAATTCAGCAGAAAAAAACTCCCAAGCAATAGGACTGCAGACATACAGAAAAATAAAATTTGAGTGATCCTGATGTGTGTTTTTTAAAAGCATTTTAAGGACCCTGTGTCACAGCTAGTTGTTCACTGCATCAAAACAAGAAAGCCTGGGCCTGTATTTTTAAGCTACCAAAAAAGATCACTTTCATGCAGAAAGCCTCTTAAGGATCACACAGTTGTTTGTCCGGTCTTCGTGATGTACATGTGTATACTTTGCCACATATATCCACACAGTGATCAATAAGGCATTCCTGGAGACACTTCAATATATATGTCCACAAATGCATGACAAAGTCTTGCATGGTAACCCTCAAAAGTAGGCATGGTAACAGTGCTCACAGAAGATACTATGGAACAGAAATTTCCCCCTGTAAAAATATAATAGTAAACAACCAATAAGTTGACATATTTTAATGGAGCTCCAGGGCTCGTATGTGTTATATATATATGTTGCATAATTTGGTTTATCCTGGTACACTTTTTTTTTTAAAAAAAAGGCTTCTATTCAAGCTACCGTACTTTGCCCACATGGGAAGAATGCTACATTATGGTAACTGCAGTGCATTTTAAAAAGAGTACAAAGGCATCTCTTGAAAGATGCCTGTGCAGTGAGCAGCTTTATAGCTCAAACATCCCTTTATCTACTGCTGGGACATCAGTTAAGTAGAGATACAGGTTTGCAGAGGAGAGAACTTTTATTCCCTTGGGAAGCTCTGCTGGATGGCTTTGCTTCATACATTTTAGCTGTGATCAGCATATCTTTGGTCAAGAAGGATTATCACAATGACTATCAAACTGAGGGCTAACTTCTACACTTGGCAGAATCAAATAGTAAAACTTTTCCTGGGCTGAATCACTTAAAGGCTGCAGGTGGTGGTGGTGTGGGGTTTGTGTGTTTGAATGCTTCCTGATAAGAATGAAAACTCTACTCATACAGAAAGAGAACAGCAGGGAGGAGGCCTGGCTGACATTCTAGCCTTCTTACTTTCAAGAATATATTTAGCCCTTTTTCTATCTAATTCTGCAGTTATGGACAGAGGGTGCATTTTCCAAAATCTTGTACTGACCCAAACTCAGACTTGTATTCTGGTACCAATAGAGTTATTCCAGATTTGCACCTGGATAAGAGAGATCAGCAAGGACGTGGGTGTTGCTGTGGGTTAAACCACAGAGCCTAGGACTTGCCAATCAGAAGGTTGGCGGTTCGAATCCCCGCGAGGGGGTGAGCTCCCGTTGCTCGGTCCCTGCTCCTGCCAACCTAGCCGTTCGAAAGCACGTCAAAGTGCAAGTAGATAAATAGGCACCGCTCTGGTGGGAAGGTAAATGGTGTTTCCGTGTGCTGCTCTGGTTTGCCAGAAGCGGCTTAGTCATGCTGGCCACATGACCCGGAAGCTAAATGCCGGCTCCCTTGGCTAGTAAAGCAAGATGAGCACTGCAACCCCAGAGTCGGTCACGACCGGACCTAATGGTCAGGGGTCCCTTTACCTTTCCCTTTAAGAGAGATCAGCTCTGGACCTTTGAATGGGTGGTATCATGGTCTACTGCCATATTATTTTCTGCACAAATACAAATTCGGCATCATCATTTCACTGCCATATCAAAAGAAAGAGGCAAATAGAATAGGAAGTGGGAAGTCTTTGTTTCCGCACAAAGTCAAATACTGCAAACAATCAGCAAAAGAGTCCAAAGAAATGATTGCACCTGAATTGGTTCTTTTTAATTGTGTATTATGTATATCAAAGTTTTCCCCATAGGAAAGTTATTTTTAAAAAAGCAAACAAACTTTTGGACCTTTGTCAAACAGTAGTGAATCATAATACCTGCATTTAGGGCAGCACTGAAAGAGAAATGTTTTCTCAGAATATATGCTTGACACTGAACATCCCTTTCAATAGTTAACAGTCTTAAAAGGGAAGGTGCAGCTGTCAGAATGAGATTTTGAAAGGATCTCGTTCTCTGTGAGGAAGCAGAAAGGGCTCCCATAGGATCTGTAAACATATTGTATTTGTAATGGCCTTCTACTGTGAAAATCACCTACAGATTGGGAGTGAAATGAGACAAAAAATGAGCAAAGCATTGCTTCCTACAGTCTAAAAGCTTGGTGTTTTGTTCGTGTTCATTGAATTGCAAATCATTAATGATGAGCTGATGCTTGCAGTTTCATTGACACCCCTAAAATTCCTGCTGCCCCAAGTGACCTCTTGAATTGCTTTTGCAATAGAGCTAGGCCCATGCATGGATCCACTTCATCAACTTCTTCCTGCAGACTGACACCTGTTCTGATAAAACTGTAGCAGAGAGAAGACAGGAAGGGACTCTTTCCCATCCCTTCTCTCCCCAAGGGGCTATAGCATAGTACACACCTGCAGATGCTTAGCACGCAGAAGGGTTTGTTTTTGGCACCTCCATTTTAAAGGATTTCAGGTAGCATGATTGGGAAAGTCCTTTCCCGTAAAGGCTCTTCCACAAAGAAGCCTTCTGCTGATTTCTTTTCCTCCACGTTCCCCTTTTATCAGAATGCAGAATAGAATGGCACTAACCATACCTTTCTGATTTCTCCGTTTTTACATCTGTGGTGTTCTGTCTACAGCAGTGGGCAGTCCATGCCTAAAAATACCTATTTTGTTCATGCACAAAACCACCTCTTTGTCCATGTTTTCCTCTCCCTTCCTGTCACACGTCACAGAGCGTGCAGGCAGAGCACCAAGCAATTGTCTGACCACAGGAAGTGCTTGATGCACAGTTGTACAGTTTGTGCATTTATTGTACTGCACCAATAGTTGTGTTTACTTTCCATTAATAATAGCTGAGCGGGATTTGCGTGCCATCTTCAACCACCTCAGCCCAGGGTGTTTCTTGCAGCACTCTTCTTTCCCCAGTTGTGTGTCAAAGGATGAAGAGTTGGCTTGAGCAATGGTGTCACAAGACCTTGAGCAACATGAGCTGGTAAAATAGGGGAAATAATTCTTCTGGGTAACAGGAAGCCTGGAAGCTGGGAAGTTCACACACTACCTCACTCCTTCCCACAGCCTTCTTGCTTTTACAAGCTTAACACACTTAACACAACCCTGTGGGTGGCAGTACATGCTTTCCCACTAAGTGCACGAGAGAAGCACAACAGGGATCTATCTGAGCCTCCCTTGAGATGCCAGTGATTGAACTTGGCACCTGCTGCATGGAAAGCTTGTGTTCTGCCATTGAGCGACCATCATAGCAGAGCTTGGATAATCAGGTCCAAAGCACAATTTGGTTTCTGGCGTATGCAGCTGAAGATGCAGCTGCCTTGTCTTAGTAGCGAAAGCTAAGATCAAAATCAATGGGGAGTAGGAAAAGGGGGTTGTTAATCAAGCTACAGGGATCCAGACTGGAGAGGGAAGAAAGCATGTTGGCTACCCCTTATCCCGGGGTTAAGGGGTTCTTCAATGCAAGAGATGGAGGATGGAGAAATATATATACTTTTGTGTTGCTGAAGCATGTGAGTAGCCTGCGAGAGCAAGAGGTGAATCAATATATTGCATTTGCAGCACACCGAGAGAGAGAAACAGCTTGAAAAGGCATCTGAGGGTTTAGTTTTTCCATCTTATTTGAAATTTGTTTTGGCTCTCTGTGTGGGAGCTTGCCCCCCTTGGCACCCAGCGGATCTGCATCACTTCTGCTATGACTTTTTCTTGGGTAAAGGAATAGGCAGGAATGTTCTGTCTGGAGATGTGATTGAATTAGGGAGGCCTACCTTTGGGGGCCACAACTGGGAGTAGTGGCCTATGTCCAAACCCATTGTCTAGGTAGGATATATAGTATTCAGTCTCTAAAGATAACTTATCTTGCTACCAATTTGTTTTAAAAAGGGCAGGTTCTTTGCTGCCTCCTTGCCCTTTTGTTGCTTGTTCATGGCTTGATGTCAGTTGTAAAGATAGTAGAAAATAATGCAGCAACTCGCCATTGTCTTTCCCATTTATTTTTCATTATTTAAACATTTGGTTATTGATATAATGGATGAAGAGTCAAGCGTGTCTTCTTTCCAGTGACAAATAGCACAGGACTCAGAAGGATTCAGTCTTCTGGAACTTCTTTGTTCTTCATAAGTATTAATTCATCTGCCTAACTGCATTTATAAGCTCAATTTTGGCAGATCAGGTCTACAAGAAACAAAATAATGATGATATGAAAAGCAAAACAATAGAAGATGAGAGCTGGCCGCATTGATAGGCAAGTTTCCATTTCTGTGTTACTCTCACATATTTTAACTCATAATTCTTTTCCATTTCTGCATTACTCATAAGAAAACCCCTGCTGGATCATGGCAAAGGCCCATGTAGCCCAGGATTCTGTTTTGACATTGGCCAACCAGGTGTCGGTGAGAAGCCCAAAAGCAGCACCTGAATGTAACAGCACTTTCTCCAGTCTTTGAATCTTAAAAACCCTCTCAAAATATGTTTTAAAATTTAAAATTTAAAATTTTTGTTTTGTTTGAGAATATGTATTTAAATATATTTCTCTGAAAATGCTCATTGAAATTTGCATTGTGATACATTTAAAGTAGATAAATAGGTACTGCTCTGGCGGGAAGGTAAACGGTGTTTCTGTGTGCCACTCTGGTTCGCCAGAAGCAGTTTAGTCATGCTGGGCACATGTCTGTGTACATGTGCTGGCTCCCTCAGCCTATAGAGCAAGATGAGCGCCGCAACCCTAGAGTCATCCGTGACTGGACCTAATGGTCAGGGGTACCTTTACCTTTACATTTAAACTACTCTGAGAACTGTGTTGTTACATACAGAGAAGTGCAGAATTCAGTAGATTTCAAAGTTCCAAACTGTACATTAGTCAGAGAGGTGTGGATTGGGTTATTTCACACAGAAATTCACTATGATTGAATTCCACGAGCATCCTCAGTTGTTCATCACTTCAGTTGATGGTATGAACTCTCTGACCTGAACTTCTCCTCATAAATGCTATGGCTTTACCCCTACATGTAAGAAATGACTGGCACAAGCTTATTTTTTTTGAAGCTGAATGAACGGTGAATGGATGATAAACATATAAACTGTCATTGATGTTAGCTATGGTCTGTTTACACAAGTGAGCTTCATAACTCATGGTTTGAAATTTTGTTGTTGTTTAGTCGTTTAGTCGTGTCCGACTCTTCATGACCCCATGGACCAGAGCACACCAGGTGCTCCTGTCTTCCACTGCCTCCCGCAGTTTGGTCAAACTTATGTTCGTAGCTTCGAGAACATTGTCCAACCATCCCATCCTCTGTAGTCCCCTTCTCCTTGTGCCCTCCATCTTTCCCAACATCAGGGTCTTTTCCAGGGAGTCTTCTCTTATCATGAGATGGCCAAAGTATTGGAGCCTCAGCTTCACGATCTGTCCTTCCAGTGAGCACTCAGGGCTGATTTCCTTAAGAATGCATAGGTTTGATATTCTTGCAGTCCATGGGACTCTCAAGAGTCTCCTCTAGCACCATAATTCAAAAGCAGCAATTCTTCGGTGATCAGCCTTCTTTATGGTCCAGCTCTCACTTCTCTACATCACTACTGGGAAAACCATAGCTTTAACTATACGGACTTTTGTCGGGAATGTGATGTCTCTGCTTTTTAAGATGCTGTCTAGGTTTGTCATTGCTTTTATCCCAAGAAGCAGGCGTCTTTTAATTTCATGACTGCTGTTACCAATGTTTGGAATTAGCTTGGAAGGTTTGGAATTAGCTTGCTTCAGACAAGCCATAGTTAGTATTAAGCACAGTTAGTTTGGCTTGGACAATACAACCATGGTTAATCTAAAATGAAAGCAAAAGTCTTCCGAATTATTTGTGACTATGTTGAAGCAGGATGGGCGTGTAAATCTTAG
The DNA here is from genome assembly GCF_964234715.1 of Podarcis melisellensis. Lineage (NCBI taxonomy): Eukaryota > Metazoa > Chordata > Lepidosauria > Squamata > Lacertidae > Podarcis > Podarcis melisellensis. Next base: position 27,894,726 of record NC_138528.1, on the reverse strand, counting down.
GCTCACTTTGGCTGGTTCTAGTCATGCTAAAATAAGGTTTGGCATGACATTCAAACTGGGGGAAACAGCCCAAGGAAAGAAAGTAATTATTCACTATCTACTTTACTAACTGGCTTCTGTTTATTTCATCTCACCTTAAGGAACTTGATTGGACTTATTGTACCAGAGGGTAGTCCATTGTTTCTGCACACTGTTAAAATGCAGTTATATTTTAACTCAGTGGTGGACTCATTTCAGAAGCTCTTAATAAGACTATAGTCATGTCATAGAATAAAACGACAAGCTTAATTTTAGTGGCAGTGAAAGCACCTATCATATTTTTATGTTACCCTGTCACTAGGTTGAATTATCTTGTGAATTATTGCATAATATTGAACACATTCTACAGGCTGAAAAAGGATGGATAATGGGTGGGTGGAGTGAATGGGCGGAACTAGGGATTTTTTCAGCTGGAACTCAGTTCCAGCACCTTTCAGGTGGGTGCCATTGCCATTATAAGAGAACAAGGGTGGTGTTCATGGTGAGTTCTGGCACTTCTTTATCTAGAAAAATAGCACTGGGTGGAACCAGCCTGAGGATATCAAGGTTATTGATGTGTGGGAGCACAACCAACAATAATTTCAATGCATTAGTTTAGTGGCATGTAATATTAATATGCATGTAATATATTATTTCTATGAATTAGCAAAGTGTGACATTATTATCTAGATTATTTATATTTTGATCACTTAAGTTTTTTAATTTAATATTTATTTTTATTTTAAAAATCCATAACAATTTCTTTTATTACATACTTCATTTCCTCCCTCATCCCTTGCTTCATGCACTGAGACAGAAGGGATTCAAAGCACGTTCAGGTGAATGCACTGAGAATCCTCAGTGTAATTGGCAACCCAGATAACACATGATTCCAAATCATGGGCCATGCAGGAATGATGGGAGCATGGCTTGTGTGTGTTCCCCTGCCCTAATTTTAGCCCACATGCATACAGGTAAATGCCTGAATAGAGCTAGGATTGTTTAAATGTGGGTTTCAAAGAAAGGGTTTTCAGAACCAGCAAGCAGCAGCAGGGGAGGAGATTCAAACAGGCACATAATAAGTATTATATTGAGTCTAATTGTAAGTCGTTCTAAATCAGCATTGCCTACAATGACTGGAAGTGGTGCTCCAGGGTTTCAGGCCAGACCCTTACTCAGTCCTATTTACAGATGCTGAGGACTGAACCTGGGACCTTTTGCAAACAAAGTATATTTTCCACTAGTGCATAGAAGAAACTGACTGAAGTGAATAAAGTCTTTAGGCTGTGTAGTCAAACTTAAGTGCTCGGCACTTTCTTTCGGTTGCTGACTTTCCTGGGACATGGTTGTTCTCGAGCAACCACAGTCAGTATATCAAAATAAGCGCTTTATTGAGTAGGGTAAAAGGAGTAGCTGGCAAGACTGTAAATTCTTCTGTGGAACGAATGATAATTCAGCTCAGGAGCCCTTTTGTCCTGCGGGGAGGGGGATATAAATTTTCCGAAAGTATCTGCCGCTTGGAATTGCTTTGCATTCATCATGCCAGCCTTCTGCATCATTCATGAATGTCATAAGAGACTAAAGAATTGGCACTTCATAGTGAGGATGATTAAACAGCCATTACACTTGTCTCTTCCTTCAGCCTTTGAGCAAATTGCACGTAAGCCACTCCCTCAGAGCTGCCTCTTGTGGATGAGTAGCCCCTCCCTCTGTCAGAAAGGAAAGAAGGTTGTTAAGATTACAATATCATGGAAGAATACCGAGAGATCACTTTTCATCTGCTGCCTGGGCCAAAGAATTCCTCACAAGAATTTTTCCTGCATGTCACCATTCCACTTCTACAAAGGAAAGCATAGACTAGAATTAGTTGTCTCTGCCTGTCATTGGCCCAGACGTGCCTATGGGTGGCCTTCCTGCTTTTCATCCTGTTAGTCCCAACCAAGCACCACTGGTTGTACACATCTGTAGCATCAACCTATATGGATACTAAAATAATAAAGTGAATTCTATGATATGCTAGAGGCGCAGATTCAGTCACTCCTCTTCAGTCCTTGTTACTTTTGAAATTTGTAGAATTCAGGTTCAGCTCCAGAAAGTGTTTGGTTATGTGATTTAATTATATGTAGCTTGGAGTTTTACTTTGCCTTTCTGGGCCGTTACCTTTACTCTTAACACATTCACTGATCCCTGTGCAGATTGGTGAGTCGACAAAAGGCGGCTCTCGGAAGATGTTTAAGGTGGCTATCCCCTCTTTATTCCACCTTGTGGAAGAGGTCACATTGAAGCTGACTTACGTCCTCTTTTTGTTGGCATTTGTCTGTCACTTCCGTTCAATTTGTTCCTTCCCGTGATTCTTCCTGATTGTTAGGTATCAGGGTTCGGTGTCTTAAGTGCAGGTTTCTGATTGAAACGTTTGCCTTGGCACTTCCATTTGGTGAGTTGCGATCCTGTTTTCAGCATGCCCTAAGAAAGTGTGTGTGTGTGTTCGTTTGTGTGTGGAGACAGATGGGGAGAATTTGAGAAAGGAGAGAACAAAGCTGTATTCTTGCTTTCTCTATCTGTTCAATGCCAGACAAAGTCACAGCATCCTGGAACGACAGAAGCATGGGAGAAGAGAATCCTAGTGAATTACTGACCCTCCAGCTATAGCTCCAAACACCCCTGCCAGGCCTTCGCATAACAGGTCAGCGCTGCTGAGGATCTCAGCAGCTGTCAATATAGTCTGCTACCTATGTGACACATTATGAGAGGACAGCTGAGGCACAGAGATAAGGAAAGATGGACTAAATGGCTGGATAAAGCCAAGTACATTTTGGTTTCTTTTCTTAGCAGATTGACAAGTATCACATCATTAAACAAGCAGAAACAATGGCATTGTCTGTAGTCTGTTCCAATGTTTGAGTGCATTCAGGAGTTATTTCAAGGTGCAGGGTTAATTCAACAACCCGCTGTTTTGAGTTTATTGAGAGAGTTTAAAACCAAGAACCAAGGTTATCGTTTTTGGATTAAATTGCATGTGTCCAAAAGTGTTTCAAAAAAGGAGTGAAACTAGTAAGGTTGAACCAGGAAGCTTTAACCCAAATCATGCCTTAGGTGCTTGGCTGAATGTCTTCCTTGTGTCATTAACACCCACAACCCAAGTCATTCTCTTGGAAACAAAGCGGGGCAATGTGAAGGTCACCTTTGGGTTTCCTGAGAGCAGCTAGTCAAATTTACCATTTTACCATGTCTTTACAGTGGTACCTTGGCTTACAAACACCTCGGGTTACAAACACTTCAGGTTACAGACTCCGCTAACCCAGAAGTAGTATGTCGGGTTAAGAATTTTACCTCAGGATGAGAACAGAAATTGCTCGCCAGCAGTGTGGCGCCAGCAGTGTAGCCAAACTGGTACCTCAGGTTAAGAATGGTTTCAGCTTAAGAACGGACCTCCGAAATGAATTAAGTTCGTAACCAGAGGTACCACTTTACTTAAGAAATGTTGTAAGTATTACTACGGTAATTATCATTTCGTTAATTTATATCCCACCCTTCCTTCCAAAGGAGCCCAGGGCAGTTGGATTAGCTCAAGAAAGCAAAAATTTAAAAATCCCAGTCTATGAAATTCACCTTAGAATCATACTGTTTGCATACTGTAGACAGAGCCATTGCATTTAATGCCCAGGATTTATGACTTGGTCTCCAAATGCCACTTATTTGCTACCCCAAGTTACATGAAAATGAATCTTCCAACTGGTGTGTATGTATATGTGTATGTGTTGAGTTTGCAGAGGTTCATTTCATTCCAGATTGGAAACAAGCAGATTATAACAAGAATGAAGGTGGGTTACGGTATCTATCTAGTGGTGTGCTGGTAGAAGGCTCTTTAATACAATGGAGGCTTCTGTCAACAGAATGGGGAGGGAGGTGATTTTGCTGATTCTCCCAGACCCTTCAGCCTTCTGTCAACATCCAATACCAGAAGGGATGCTGTTGAACCCAAGAACTGTGTTCATCCCTTTTTGCATTTCAGTTCCCAGTGGGATTAGAACAAAAAGGATATGTCTATAAAATTAAGCAACATCCTATTGGTTCCTAGTAGCATTTATCAACACTGTTTTGCTGCTGTATGGCCCAATCAGCATACCTATACAGATTCTTTTGTGGAAGGGTAATCAGAGTGTTTCACACCTTCTGTACAAGTGCCTTCTCTTAGGGTTATCTTTGTGCAGGGAGCAAGTTGGTCTCATATTATGAAAACCGAGGATTCAAAAATTACTCAGAAACAAGCAGGATGTAGAGTATGGCTGTGCAGCAGAAAAGATTCCATATTCCATCAGGTGCAATGAATTGGAGAGCCACAAAATGATACCCTAACTCAGGAAATATAGTATGGAACTGGCCAGGGGGCTACATTTCAATACAGAGATGTTCATGAAGGGACCCAGGGTCAAGGAGCTTAAGATTCTTCATAATGAATATGATGGAAGTCAGTGGTGCACAGCAGGAACATCCGTATTAAGTGGGTGGAATGAAGACATGATCATTAGGCTTATGCAAAGGGAAGTTCTTGATTGCCAGGTTTTATTTTAGATACCTAAAATGGACTTACTAACTGGTTAGCCAGTTCACTAGGTACCTCCTAATCATCCCCCCCCCCCGAGGACTGAGAATGCAATTATGCTACTGATAGCTAATGCCAGTTTTTCTCCTTTGGCATTCTGCCACCTGGACTTCTCCAAGGACATTCTCTCCATGGGCCTCCTTATCAAGCCATTGCCAAGAAAAAGGAAATCATGTTTGCAGTTGGCAGCAGGACACAGTTTTTAGCAGTGTTTTCACTTGCATCAGATACAGATCAAATTTGTGTGGATAATTTTCACCCATCTGGCTTTTCCTTTGGGGATTCAGATGGTTTAACCCCAGCAACACTTCCCTGTATTAATTGTAAAAAAAGGTATTTAATGTTAGTTGCACCTAAGGAATGAAGTGTATGGATATGCATCTCATTCACATAAAACGTATGCTTTTTGCTTCATTTACCCTTCTTTTTAATGCGCAGATGGGATCTCTAGGGAAAATAAAATCTGTGCTCTTTTATCTTCAGTTGTAATGTGAACTTTGCACACTGCAGGAATAGATGTGAAGCTCAGTGAAAAGTACACCTCCATATTTCAATTCAGAGTAGTTCAATAATTTATTAATCATGAATGACACTCCCCTCCCCCATTGCCCAGACTGCCCTATCCAGGTGGGAAATCAAGCCAATTTGTTACAGTAGTTTTTTCTATCTCCTTTCCTGGATGCAAAATGAATGCAAAACTCAACTCCCCTTTAAGTTAAAGAATAAGTTTATCATGGAAAACAAAGTCATAAGCCAGGCAAAGTCCCTTCTCACCCATTCCTTCAGTGAACTTGCAGAATGGCAGAGGCAGGAGGGGATTTGAGGATCAACTCTTCTAGCATTGACAAGGAGGCAACAGAGGCAACTTCTTGCACATTTTCACTCATTTGTGTATAATATAACTGAAACCGCTGTATAATTTAACCTGGAATAATTAAAGCTCTCTCATCCTGCCACATTGATTAGTGGGAGAAGCAGATGGGGAAGAAGGCATGAAGTCACACCAAGAAGCAAGATTAATGAAACACAAGCCAGTGTTATTTGTATAAACTATAGTTAGAAATGCAGGGTGTTAGAGTTCAGAATACACAAAATGTTCCTCAGGCCAAACAGACAAGAGAGTATTGAGCATCCAGACTGAGTTCAGTGTAACACAAAAGCTCTCAACCTATACTTTGTATTACCTCAATTTTCTCTGTGCGCCTTGTACTATGAGACCAATGTGCTTACCAAGAGTGTTGCTATACAATTATTCCTATTATCCACAGCCAGCATGGCCAAAGATGATGGGGGCTGTCATAACAGAATCATAGAATCATAGAGTTGGAAGAGACCCTGAGGGCCACCCAACCCCATTGCAACACAGAAATCCAACAATCCTGGGAGATCAGCAAGTGTGGTCATCTTTGCTTAAGATCTGGAATAGCTGCTGATTATTGCTATGCTTTTATGTGTCTTTGGGTTGGCAGTGGGGGGGACAGGGTGCAGGCTTCTCATTAGGAAAGGTGAGAGCCTACATCCTGGGAGGAAAGTGACATGTATTAATTTGCTGTCATTTTTTTTTAAAAGAAAAACAAACAAAGCAAGCAGCCATGCTCCGAGTTGCTGCTTCTGTTTTGCGTTTTGTCTTTCTCTTTTTCTCCTTGCTCTTCATTCTTTTAGCGAAGAGGAAGCCCAAGCTCCTGTGAACGTCGAAGAGAAATCTGTTTAATTAATGTCAAACAATGTATGCCTTTTAAGGAAGAGATGATGAGATTGCTGTGCTCATATTGGGTCTCTGAGGGTTTGTCCGTCCAAGAGCAGAATCTTGACGAGAAAAGCAGCTGGTTCATGAGAACTCTTTTAAGTGGGGAAGCACTGCTTTCCAAGGATTATACTTTTGCCCTGGAAGCTTTGCATTTTCACAGGGCTCTCCATTCCGTTTTGATTTGTTCTGAGGCAAGGTAAAGCTCCTTCTAAGAAAAAAAGGATATAAAGAGACTATTATTTTATGATGGATGGAACAAGACACTTCCTTGTTTCCTCCTTGAAGGGGTCCCCCATTAGAATAGAGATCAAATGAACCAGCACATTTGATGGCAACACCACATACTCCTTCAGCCCTTTTGATGTCTCTCCCCAGCTCCTACAAGTTTCTCTTGCCCAATATATTATGCACATATAAGAAGAGTAAATGAGAGAAAAACTAAAGGGCTTGCCCTGGGAAGCCCAGGCAGAGTTGTGCTTGCTGCTAAGTGGCCCCTGATTGGTTGGGATCATGCCTTGTAGGAGAATTAAATGGCACCAGAGAAGTGGGAGGGAGAAGGAACACAGTGGCCTTGTTTGCACATAATGTTGGGCCAAACTATGGCTGGTCATGAATGAGTAAGGGGGCTGGTGCCTGCAGAGAAAATTGCAACTGCTTCAGTTCTCTCCCAGCCCTGATGCTGTGCTACCCAGACCCAGACCATGATTTGACTTAGCATTACTTGTGAACCTGAGCTCGTGGTTTTTCCACCCTAAACAAACCACAAGCAGTCCACCAAGAACAAACCTTGTTCCAGGGAAAGGGGAATCTGCACATTGGGGTGCCACAATAGAGAAGCCTATGCCACCACCCAACAAGCCAATCCCAGTGGCGAGACAACAAGAAGAGCACCCTTTGCCTCATTTTGTTAGCTACAAGATTCATGACAGCTAATATGGGACACAGTGTCTAGATGGCTTTGATTCAGAGCTGAGCTTCTGCATCACTAAGTGGACACATGAGAGCTTCAGAGATAAACCAATGCAAGCATGCCTATATATTCTGAAATGAATACATCAATCAAGCTCTTTAAGTTTGGTAAATCATTCCAGACTCACACGTCTGAACCCGTATCCATTTCATCCCAATGATATGATATACCATTATTTGTATGCTGCACATTTTCTATTTGCCCCCGCCCCCAAGTAAATCATTATATACAACTCAAATAAGTGTTGAGATACTCGTACCTCTCTCCACCACCTAGGAGAGCTTGTCCTTGGGTACTTATCTTTCCTGATATGCAGGTTATACTTTCTCAGCTTTCCCTTGTTAACACCTTCCTACTGATACAAGATTGCTTGAACCAGAGAGCCTGGGTATAGTGAGATAAGTGCCTGGCTTTTATTTTGCATTTCCTCGCCTTTGTGCGTCTGTCAGACCTTTCGTCTTATTTCAATGCAATTTTGCAAAAGCATTAAACACCCAGGTGAAAGTGCTCAAGTCTCCCTTGTTTAATTGGCACTTCAGTGCAGTTCTTGCCAAGGTCTTCTTTGCGTGTTGAACTGGGTCCTGCTGTAGCAAGCTAAATGCACTTTAATTGTTTGTGATGTATTACGGATTCCAACCTGACTGCCGTGCTGGTTACTAAGAATATGCTAGACAATTTCAGCGGCTTGGTAACTTGCAAATCCTGCCGAGTAGGAAGACCAAATATGCCCTGCTAGCAAATTTGCCTCCAGTTGAACTGATAGGTTCCTGCTAGCATGGGGAAAAAATTTACATGGTTACGATGATTAATAAACATAATAGGATCTGAGCAGTAGAATTCTGAGCATCCCGAAAAGCGCCCCATCAGAACTACTGTACTCAGCAGAAGGCCTGTAATGGAACGCCGGGTATCCATGAAACAGGAAAATTAAAATTCTGGGGAAGAATAGGCTAGCAGATAGTAATGCTGTTTGGGCATTTCTGGGTCTCTTTACTTTCCAAAAGAACAGGCTTTTGTGGAGGTCAATTTCTCCCTTTATTAAGCAATTGCTTAATAAGTTCCCAGTCTTTGTAGAGAACAGGGCTAAAAATAAATAAAGGGCTATCATCTATGTTTACTAGAGATTACACGCAAGAGAACAAAGGGATGGTGATGAATTGGGGGGAAGGTAGCAAACTGTGTGTGTCCTGTGTGTTATTTCAGGTGGAAATTGTTTTATCATTTGATTCATATTCTCAGACTGCTGGATTAACAGAACAAATAGGAGGTTTGCTTGTCACAAAGGAGTTCATGACCGCATTCAGAGATTCATTGGTGTTAATTTAAATGGCAGAAGTATTAGATATTTTCATTGTCAGAGTTTATGGACTGGGTTCCTTATATATTTTGTCTCTGAATATATTTAATTGGAGTCTCTTAGCAGTTGGTGGTTTGTGCTTGCTTCTGCCATTACAGTCTGCTCCTCATACACCAGACACTCAAATGCAAACTCACTTTGTCCATTATGACACATGAATGGTACAATTGTTCTGGTGCTAGCAAATTGTTCTGGTGCTAGCAAAAATGACTAGCAGCAGTTTCCTGCAACTCAGACTGGATTAACTGAATTCTAAAGATGCAATCATATGCATGCTTATTTAAAAAGAAATCCCACCATTTTCAGTGGTAACTACCATAATTTATAGGGCTTATGAGTTACAATGTAGGGTGGATATATATTGTTTACAAGGATTCTGATTTGTGATATGCCCCTACAGGGAAAATCCATTAGGTGCCCCACCCTAGAATATCCTTTCACAGATACACAAAACAGTGCATGTCTTCATGTCAAATTCCACTTAAGTGCCGTGACAGACCAATCATTATAATTGGGTGTAATTAGCACTCATGGGGACTCTGATATGCACCGTGTGCAGCCAAGTGGCTCTTGGGAAGATGTGTGAGTATTTTCCATAGTTTGTCTTCTCATAACCTGCAGTGAGTAGAAGGAATGCAATTTTTAAAAGCGATCCTTAAATTCTTCCATTTGTGAGATGAACAAAAGCCTTTGTTGAGTAGATTCTATTTTTCATTTTAAAGTGGCTTTCTTCCAGTTTGCCTATAGCATTAACCACATTCCTAAGTGACTCAGTCCACCTAACAAGCACACTTAGGGAAGAGCTAGACATGCTGCTCAACACAGGGCTGAAAATGGCAGCCTCATGTCTCCCTCTCCTTACAACGCTTAGACAGACAGAATTTCATTTCTCCGCATTTCTCTGCCCTGCCAGTGATGTGCACAAAGGGAAATGCATGATGTGACAATGCCATGCCATGAGCAATTTGCCTAAATGCTCAGGGAAGAGATGGGAGAACTTGGCACTGTCTACTGTTTTAGGCAGCAGTTGCAGGTCAAGCATCACAGTCTACTTCTACCACAAATGTTACTAGTGAAAAATGTCCTGGGGCAAAGGGCACATGCAAGGTATTGCAAGTGGGAACAGCTCGTCCGATGCTTTAGAGTCACACTGCCAGCCATCTGTTTCATGCACTGATTTGCACCGTGTAATGTTGTGAGCTGGCATAATACAAAATGTTGTAGCTTACTAATAATTGAGGACAGAAGATCGTTGAGGGCTCCGTCATTCAAAGAGGACTGTTTGAATTACCTGCACATCGAGAGAAGCCCTCTAATTCATTATTAGAGACAGCACTAATTAATACAAAGAGATGGTTTGTGTTATTGTGGCAAGCAGACACAGTGTAAACACTGCAGAAGTCTTACGCCCACCGCAGTAGAATCTAGGAACAATCTTGAGGCTAGCAATGGAAGACATTGCAAAATGATGAAGCCTGTATAGCAACAGTTACAAAGAGTAATGGGAAGTGTTTAAGAAGGCATAAAGGTGCTAATCATAGGAAATGGATTAGGGACACAAAAAAGGCAAAGCAGCTGAAGGAAATTGGAGTACAAAATGGCAATGATAAGTATTTAAACGAGATATGCTGTTTTGGGAGGGGGGAAGGCTAGGTAAGAATGTGAGAAGAAGTATGCTGGATCAGACCTACTTGACCTAGTTCAGCATGTGATTTCCTCCTCTGGGATGCCCCAAAGCAGGTCGTGAAGGGAACAAATCCTGCTGTGTTGTTGTTATTCTCCTCCTCAGCAATTGGTATTCAGTGACACAGGCTGCATTCAAATGGCAGTTTGTTCCATTTTCATGATGTTTCTCTAACAGTTAAGTTCGGAATTATATTTGAGCTTTCATACAGCATAAAAGCCACTTCTCATTTCTGTGTTATTTGATTCCAGGAAAAAAAAATATGGAAACAAGCACCAAATATGCACTATATTCCACAATACTTCCGGAAGTGGCTTTCACATCATGTGAAAACTCAAATATAATGTGGAAATTAACAGTTTGGGAAATGCCCTGAAATGAATTGGGACTTAATTCCAGATAAACATTCAAAATATTGAGCTGTTCATGAGTCTTATTTTCTCGGCCGAATATTCTGGCCTCTTGCAAAGCTTTGAGAAAAGGAAGTCATCCCCCACCTTTCTATATCAGTCATTGGAAGGCAAGTTATTTCTCCAGATCATGCACTGAACAACCACACCTTATCTCCATGTGCAGCTATCTGGTTGATTCCCATAGATGTATTGTTAACTGAATTGGGTTTTTTGTTTTTCTTCAGAAGCAGCACAGCTTCTGATATTGCTCTGACTTGTGTTAGTGATAATGAAATCATGGGTGCATGATAAAACCTACTAGCTGTCTCTATTGCAAATGCTTCTTGTCTTTAGTTGGAGATGTGCACCTGAAGCACAGCTTAACTAAATGGGTACAGCAAAGCCTATCACCTGTGATTTATCTTTCCCTAAAAGGAAGTACCACTTATCTGTTTGTGGTTCCCTTGTTAATCCCATGTACGTTCACTTAGGATAACCAGAAATAGCATGAATATTCATTTCAACAGTGCTTGGAAGGCGTTTATTCTATTCTAAAAGGCCATAATAATCTGCATAGCAAATGCACTTTAAGGCAAAAGCAGAAAAGTCTACATTCACTGATAGGATTGGCTGCTGGTCAGAGGTTTGATGGACTTGGCAAATGTATATCCTCCTCCCCAATTAAAGCCTTTCTGGTCTTCCTTCCCTCCAGGTAAGGGAAGTTATATGGCAGATTCACCAGTCAGGAGCTGCAAACTATAATATGCCAGGCTCTGTGGGAAGATTTTAATGTACATTTTAGAGATGTGGAATGAATTTCAATGCAAAAGAAGCCTAACTGGGTTGTTCATCACAATATATAAAAGGCTTTTAGAGACGATGCATTATCTGCCTTGTGCTATTATGCAGTAGAGTCTGAAAATGTTCATGCATATCTCTTTAGCGTTTGCTTTGTTATTAATTCATTTTGTTCACAACTTTAATTCAGGGTGACACAGCCCCCACCCCACCCCCTAGGCCTTGGACTTCATCACTCTCACAAATGGAATATCGTAGTTAGACACAGTGTTATCTCCTATAATTGCAATGCTGCTGCAACTGGGTAGGCTAACTCGTAGATTTCTCTTGTTCTGTTTTGAAGCTGGTGCCACATATATATTTGGGAAAAGTGGAGGCCTCATCCTTTACACCTGGCCAGCGAATGACAGGCCCAGCACGAGGACGGACCGCCTTGCTGTCGGGTTCAGCACAACAGTGAAAGATGGCATCTTGGTTCGGATCGACAGTGCGCCTGGCCTTACTGACTTCCTGCAGCTTCACATAGTGAGTACAAGACTCTTATCCTTCCTGTACGCCTCACTTCCTCTGCTGGCTTTGCTCCATTTTCTACAAACCAGGAGTCTTAGCAAAAGACAAAAAACAACCCCTAGACACGTACACACTTTAATCTAATTGGCCCAAAGTACAGCACATAGGAATAAATACACAATATCCGAGCCATGCAGAGAATTTGTGATTGGATTGAATTGAATACTGCCATTTCCCCACAGTTATCGTAATTCTTTATAAAGTGTTATAACTGTGCGCATCAGCCTAAAGTTGCTGTACTAGTTGGGGGTTTGATTTGGTTTACTTGTTTTTGGTTATTCTTTTTTCTTTTTAAAGGTATATACCACCTTTCCACAGTTTGGTGCTCACTCCATGGAAAGGCTCTGCATATTTTAGAGCCTTGGCAGCTGGTGCCTATAGAGTTGGTGGCTGTGTTTGCAATGGCTGCTGCCCATATATTGAGTTGGAATGACAAGATTGGCAAAAACAACCTACATGGTCTGTTATTTAGATTAAGACTTCAGTGATATTTCTTTGAAATCAGCAAGTGGCCTAAAATGGTTTTGATACAAAATCCTGATTTGGTAACGTGTGTACAGTGTGTTGGACCTAGCGGCACAGCGGCGATATATACTGTTTATTGTTTATCCAATGAGATCGATTTCTTCTTTGTCCTAATCTATCAGATGAGAGCAGTTGCAACAAATCTGGTTTTATGTGCAATGGAATCCTATAGTGTCAGCTTGGTTGGGTGATAAATCATGGCTTGATACTGAATTCCCAGTGAGCTGCATATCTGAGCAGTGAGGGTGCCATCTTAGTTGGACAAATTTAAGGTTGATTTGTTAGCAGTACTATACATGTTTTAACTCATAAGTAAAATGCACTCAATCAATTGGCCCTTACTCCCAGGTAAGTGTGCACAGGATTGCAACCCTAATTCATGTAACCTCATGTAGATAACCATGTTATCAGTGTATCCCTTTATCATGTTGTTCTGCTACTATATGTGCATAATGCACCTATTATGCTTATAGAATCATAGAACTGTACAGTTGGAAGGGCATGGTTTACTTTGAGGCAGAAGGCAACCAAATAACCTAAGCCCATTAATTTTGATGGGTTTGTTCTGAGGATCCCACCAGTGAGGTTTTGCAGAGCCTATTTGCTCACAGCAGCTGCAGCAGAAAGTGGGGGCCCAAATCAGGCCCAGCAGATCCTGGACTGGTTCAGCCCTCCCTCCTCCCCACATGTGTCCTGCCTGCATGTTTGGTGGGTAGTGATAAGCTGACTCAGCCAGCAGAACTGAGCAGAGGGATACCTCCAATCAAATACCCTCCCCAGCCCAGCATAAAGAGTTCATCCCACATCTCTGCCAGTTGGGTATCATCCCATATGTTTCATGTTATTATACCAATAGTGCTTATTAATTTATTCTAGGTGTATACTCTGCTTTTCAAGGCAAAAGGCCTTCACAAAGCAGCTTACAATATAGCTAAGCTTGTACGAGCACAATTTAAAGACAATAAAAAATCAATTAAGAAACAGTTCTCTAGCCGCCTCTCTTCCAGTTCTTTGCCTAAAAATAGATTTTCCCTAGGCTTAGATTACAGTGCTGTAGAAAGAATTTAGAGAAGAACGTGGATGGAACACAAGAAATATCAAAGAGGCTAAAAAGGAGGGCAGAGCCTGCCAGGCGAATCACAACAATGAAGGATAGGTTTCTGCTGTAAAAGTAATAAACCTGAAAATAGGTTGGCACATTCAGCAGGCACCATTGTCCAGAATTTTTGTGATGCCTCCGCAGGAGCACCTCTGTCTCTGCCTAACCCATGGGACCAGTTTGGGTCAGGTCTGGGAGAGCCACATCATCCAATGTGCAGAGTGGGGAGCAAGTGTACAGAACTCTTCTCCCTAGATGCCATCCCTACATGTGGCAGCCACCATGTTCCCATCGTTCACAGGTATAAAGTGATGAGATCCGGATAGATATCAACTAAATATGATGCTGGCTTTCCAAGTCACATTGGACATCCCTCCTCGATAACCTCCCTCTTGACATCTTGCAGACAGCTCCAGGGAATCGCCGGACGTTTATTACCACATAATTTCCTTATTTGCATACTGGTTGAGGGGAATACAAAAAGGTATCTTATTAATTTCTTTTGTAGATGTAATTTATGGAAAATCCATTTGGACTCATTTTTTAATTATGAGCCCTTTAGACACTCTGGAGATTTATGTGCTCAGGCATCTGTTTTGTATGACAAGAATCTATAACCTCTGAAACCTTTTCCCTGCTGATTTACAGTGCAGATGTGAGTGAGCTGGCAGCCCAGGGAAAATGAATGGCGCACCCTCCAGAATCACGCGGCTCATGAATTTCTAGGCATTTATGTTGTGCAGGGCTGAATCTAGAAGAGAGAGAAAGGAGAGAAGGAGAGATGGGGGCAGGGAGAGAGTCAACCGCTTGGTGCCACAGAGAAGGCTTCTGGTGCATTTGGGTGGCACAGCCTTTTGGGATAGTAAAGAATAGGGGCAATGGGTAGACAGCAAGGTTTCAACTGGGGACCAGGGCATCGGCCCATGCCCTCACCTTACCTCACCACAGCTGCCACCTTGTGATTTACAGCATGTAAAAATGCTCATTGAGAGTAAACAGAGAATGAGCGGGACAGCTGTGGCTTATGATGGATATGGTGCTGCTGATGTCTACAGGGAGAGATAAATCACCTGCCTGTGCAGCGAAGCTTTATTTTGCTGTCTTTCATTTGGGTATTTATTGCAAACTATCAGTGCAGCCCTATCTTATCCCCAGTAGAGTTATAAAAGAAGTCGATTGGCTCCAATTCCACAGATGGCTTGGGAGGGCAGGTGAAGCTTGAGGGTGGGAGTAGCCACTTTTAGCTCCTGTAATGCAGCCGACGCAAGAAAATTCCCTTGGTCTTCTGTGTGACTAGATGGAAAGGAGAACGGGAATCCTAGGTGGCAAAGAGATGCCTATAAGATGGAATTTCATTCTTTAGGGGGGAAGCTGTGTGCTTTAAATGTATGTGTCATCATACATTTAAAGCACACAGCTTCACCCCTAAAGAATAATGGGAAATGTGGTTTACCCCTCACAGAGCTACAATTCCAATTATCCTTAAAGTAAAGGTAAAGGTACCCCTGCCCGTACGGGCCAGTCTTGACAGACTCTGGGGTTGTGCGCCCATCTCACTTAAGAGGCCAGGGGCCAGCGCTGTCCGGAGACACTTCCGGGTCACGTGGCCAGCGTGACATTGCTGCTCTGGCGAGCCAGAGCCGCACACGGAAACGCCGTTTACCTTCCCGCTGGTAAGCGGTCCCTATTTATCTACTTGCACCCGGAGGTGCTTTCGAACTGCTAGGTTGGCAGGCGCTGGGATCGAGCAGCGGGAGCGCACCCCGCCGCGGGGATTCGAACCGCCGACCTTTCGATCGGCAAGCCCTAGGCGCTGAGGCTTTTAACCCACAGCGCCACCCGCGTCCCTCCAATTATCCTTAGCCAACTACAATTCCCAGGATTCTTTGGGGGGAAGTATGTGGTGCGACAGAAAGAGAGACCTGGGAATTAGCTGAAGGCAGGAAGTGGGGCCTGTTTCTGGGGTTCAGACAGTTTGCTGCCTGGTAAAGCATGTTCTCTAATTAAAAATGAGAGTGCGTGTTGTGGTATGGGCCGCCGCACCAGCCCTACTGTTGCCAGGCAGGTTAATGGTTGTTGCCTGGTACTTGGATTGGATAACTGGGTTGCTGGGGCAAATTGTATGTTGCAAATTGGGTGGGTGGGACCATAGTCTTTAAATATTGGGGCACTCTGGTTTCTCTTTCTCTTTTGCAGAGTGCATCGGATCACCCGCCCGCCCGCCCTCTTTTCCGGTTGACCTTGCTTTGCCTGTCATGGGGTCGCCTGCCTTGGTGCAGGGGCCTAGTAGGAATTTTGCCATTTGGCTGATTGGCTGTGCCATTTGATTTTTGCCTACTACTTAGCAATTCGTCACAACTTGTAAGGTTGCGGTTAGGCATTGGCTATAAAAATTGGTGGTGGAGGGGTCAGGATAGGCTGTGCCTGCCCCTCCTATTGCGCTGAAGGGAATTCCGTTAAAGGAATCCTGGGGCTTGCCACGATTCCGTCCAATCCCTGTCATGGGACCAGGGCCGGCAATCCTTGGGGAGCTGCTGGGGTGAGCGGCGTGGGTCCGACGCTTAGCTCAAATGATCCCCAATTTTGACTTTCCCTTCTATTGGCTTCCGATCGGGCCTCGGTATGTCAGTTTTGTCCCAGGCGGGGGGACAGATAGTCATAACCAATGTCTAAACAACCACTCACTGATTTTGTATTTTAATAAAGTTGTGGCCAAAATAGTGCCCAAAAACCAAAACTAAAATTACGTGTTATGTCTGAAATTATTTGAGGGGTGCCTGGGGACCTACACACGCAAGAGCACTTGCCCCTGTAACACTCTGTTGTAAATAAAGCCATTGCAAAGTGGCATAAGCCTCTAATAGTCTTTCCTCCAATTTAAACCAACTTGGTTCATGTTGCCTCTGGAATTTCCTATATTTGAGAAAGTGAGGAGACAGCATCAGCATTAAGCTTCAATTTGACCAGTGGCAAACCTTGGGCTTTAAAATTTCAGTGGCGCCCCATGCAAGGCCAAAATTTGCCCCCCCCCCACCTCTCACCTTCCCTTCTGCTCAATTCACTCTGTTAAAGTTGTGAAAACCCGCAGGGCCCTCTAGTGTCGGCACCCAGTGCAGCAGAACCGGTTGCACTGCCCCCAAACCGCCCCTGATTTGACCTAGAACAGTTTACATGTCTGAAACTAACCCAAACTGTGACTGAGTGTTGAGACACAGTGATAGTTTTTAGAGTCAGCCAGTGGAATAAAAGAAACATTCAAGAGAAATCAATATATTCTGCTTGAGTGATAATGGGCTATATAAGAACAGCATGGAAGTGCCTATGTTAATATTCTATTTTTAATAATGTGACATTCAGGAAAATAGTATGTTGATGCTTATGGTTGTTTGCTTCCATGAGTTTAAGAGCTTTTTGATTTTGTTAGTCAGCCGTGTGAATAGAGTTGGCCTACTGAGGATACTTCAACCTGCATTAGGGTTGCTACCTATTTTTTCTGACCCTACTCATTCACCCTTAAGAACAACCCAGAAATTTGGCAGGTTATATCTCTCCTGGCATGGAGATCAGGCTGGGAGCTGGGTGCACACAGCCCCCAATGTTATTCTTTGTAGCTAAGGCTGTTTGCCATTATGCCACTTCAAATTGTCTTGCTGACCCTCCAAACAAGCCTGAATCCCATCTTTGTTGACGCTAGTACACCAGGTGTATAGCTCAGTGCAGCAGTGCAAGAAATAACTCTGTGACGCCCTGTAGCTAAAGATGATGGATTTCTGATCCCCAGCTGCATTCAACCAGCATGGAGGCTCAGTGCACTGATATGGGGATTCATTAACCACCCACTCAACAGACATCATATGCTTAAATCCTTGTGCTTCCAACTGCTGAATGCTGAAAACTTCTTAATGCTACTTTGATGGATATATAGCAAAAGAAACTCTAAGGCTGAATTGCCACCAAGGGAAAAACTGGTCTGTTGGGCTAGTAGCTTGTGAGGCGGAGGGTTCAGGTCTGGGAGCAATGCTGGAATTTCTCCTCCCTTGGGCAAATGTGATTGGTTACTAATGGGTGGGGAAGGAATGGGTGGCTAATAATTCTGTGTAATTCTGTGTAATGGTATTGAATAGCACTGGCAATTCAACAAGGATCTTTTACTGGCCTGCTGGTTAGCTGCATTTATGTCTCTGGGAACCTCTCTCTCTCTCTCTCTCTCTCTCTCTCTCTCTCTCTCTCTCTCTCTCTCTCTCTGTGTGTGTGTGTGTGTGTGTGTGTGTGATTTATCAATGCATCTGTGTCCTAGGAAAAACCATACCTGTTGATTTCTGTCTGATGCTAGAGTTTCCACATAGCAGCTCTTTTAGGAAAGTACCAGATTGCTTAGAAGTATAATGTCAAGAATTATATTTAGGTAGCCGTGTTGGTCTGCCATAGTCAAAACAAAAAAAAATTCCTTCCAGTAGCACCTTAAAGACCAACTAAGTTAGTTCTTGGTATGAGCTTTCGTGTGCATGCACACTTCTTCAGATACGAAGAAGTGTATCTGAAGAAGTGTGCATGCACACGAAAGCTCATACCAAGAACTAACTTAGTTGGTCTTTAAGGTGCTACTGGAAGGATTTTTTTTTTTTGTTTTGTTTTAAGAATTATATTGTCTAGGAATCCTTTCTAACCCAGGATAAACACAGCAATTGGAGGGAGGGAGTTGGGGGGGAATGGTGGAAAATGACAAATTCTTATTAGCAACCCAGAAGTTGCAAGATCATAAAGGAGAGAAAGAGCACATTTTCTCACTGCTAAAAATCGTGGCGGGGGGAGATATGAGGTAACATATGGGTAATTCTATCCCATGTGGTAACCACAGATATTTGTTGAACATACTATCATGCAGAAGCTATTGGGATCATTCTCTCTTATCACATTAGCCAGTTCTCTTACAGTACAAAGCAAGCTGTGGAAGTCTTAAGCTTACACCTTTGCTGTAAAGTAATTGTATGTAAACTGCTTGCTAAAATACAGTTCTGAAAGCAGTGCTGAAAAATTCCATTGACTTCATTTGGGCTGTATGAATGTATCTGGATTGTGGCCAGAAATATTCAGGAAAAGTGTATGCTTTCCCCTGGCTTCCTCTCTTGCACTTGCACAAATAATTGCCCACAAAGAGAAACAGAATTAAATTTGACTATAATCAAAGCTTCTAGCTTCTTAGGTTTTAGTCACCACCTGCATTGCAGCATCCCCAAAAATCAAAATCCCAGCCTCATTGCTAGTGGATGGCAGCAGGGTGCAGCAATAATTCAGTGACCACTTAAGCACCGAAAGCTGCCTTTTGGAGGAAATTAAATAGGGCAATTATTAGTTTAATTTACCCCTGGCTTGATGTCTGATGTGCCCATTGCATCAAAGGTTAACCGCTGCTTGATGCAATGTCAGACTGCATTGAAATTGTTCCAGGCCCAGATTAAATGTGTTTTTTAAAGGCAGACTAATAGCATTAATTACTAAAAGGAGGTAAATGAAGTTCAGTCACATTAAAATCATAATATATATATATATATTAAAAATAATATTTATTAAAGTTTTAAAGGCTACAAAAAGCAAAAGTAAAAACACCATATTAAACAAAAGCAAGTCAACACATCACAATGAGTAAAAAAGAAAAGAAAGGGGAAAAAAGAAGAAAGAAAAAAGAAAAACAAAGAAAAATACAAACAATTAAAAAACACAGCAACTCTTCCCATAACCTATCTTTCATTAGCTTGTTTCCTTGACCTCCTCACACCCCCCTTTTTTGTATTCTAGTTCGGTTAGCTACTTTAGTAAATCCTTCCCATCTTTTCCAATTTTTGTCCTGTAATTTATCTTAATATTAATGTAACTTTACCTTCCCTCCTTTCACCAATTAACAGTCTGTTTTTTCCTAAACCTTTGTAACATTTCTGCTAATATCACATAAATTCATTTCAACATCATTCTAACATTCATTAATTTTGGAATGTTTCTGTAAATAGTCTTTAAATTTCTTCCAATCTTCCTCCACTGACTCTTCTCCCTGGTCTCGGATTCTGCCAGTCATTTCCGCCAGTTCCATGTAGTCCATCACCTTCATCTGCCATTCTTCCCGGGTGGGTAGATCTTGTGTCTTCCAGTACTTTGCAATAAGTATTCTTGCTGCTGTTGTAGCATACATAAAGAAAGTTTTATCCTTCTTTGGCACCAATTGGCCGACCATGCCCAGGAGAAAGGCCTCTGGTTTCTTCAGAAAGGTATATTTAAATACCTTTTTCATTTCATTATAGATTATCTCCCAGAAAGCCTTAATCCTTGGGCATGTCCACCAAAGGTGAAAGAATGTACCTTCAGTCTCTTTACATTTCCAACATTTATTATCGGGCAAATGGTAAATTTTTGCAAGCTTGACTGGTGTCATGTACCACCTGTAGATCATTTTCATTATATTTTCTCTTAAGGCATTACATGCCGTGAACTTCATACCTGTGGTCCATAACTGTTCCCAGTCAGCCATCATAATATTATGTCCAACATCTTGTGCCCATTTAATCATAACTGATTTCACTGTTTCATCCTGAGTATTCCATTTCAACAGCAAGTTATACATTCTTGATAAGTTCTTAATGTTGGGATCTAACAGTTCTGTTTCCAATTTTGATTTTTCCACCTGGAAGCCAATTTTTTTGTCCAAATTATATGCTTCCATTATTTGGTAATAATGAAGCCAGTCTCGCACTCTATTTTTTAGTTTTTCAAAACTCTGAAGTTTTAATCTGTCTCCCTCTTATTCCAAAATTTCCCAATATTTCGGCCATTTGGCCTCCATATTGAGCTTTTTCTGAGCCTTCGCTTCCATTGGTGACAACCACCTTGGGGTTTTATTTTCAAGCAAGTTCTTATATCTTCTCCAGACATTAAACAGTGCTTTTCTGACAATATGGTTTTTAAATGCTTTATGTGCTTTCACCTTATAATACCACAAATATGCATGCCACCCAAATACGTTGTTGAAACCTTCTAAGTCCAACACGTCAGTGTTTTCAAGAACATACTAAACTGCTATCATGCAGAAGCTATTGGGATCATTCTCTCTTATCACATTAGCCAGTTCTCTTACCGTACAAAGCAAGCTGTGGAGGTGTTAAGCTTACACCTTTGCTGTAAAGTAATTGTATGTAAGGTAAAGGTAAAGGTACCCCTGCCCGTACGGGCCAGTCTTGACAGACTCTGGGGTTGTGCGCCCATCTCACTTAAGAGGCCAGGGGCCAGCGCTGTCCGAAGACACTTCCGGGTCACGTGGCCAGCGTGACAAAGCTGCATCTGGCGAGCCAGAGCTGCACACGGAAACACCGTTTACCTTCCCGCTGGTAAGCGGTCCCTATTTATCTACTTGCACCCGGAGGTGCTTTCGAACTGCTAGGTTGGCAGGTGCTGGGACCGAGCAGCGGGAGCGCACCCCGCCGCAGGGATTCGAACCGCCAACCTTTCGATCGGCAAGTCCTAGGCGCTGAGGCTTTAACCCACAGCGCCACCTGTGTCCAATTGTATGTAAACTGCATGCTAAAATACAGTTCTGAAAGCAGTGCTGAAAAATTCCATTGACTTCATTTGGGCTGTATGAATGTATCTGGATTGTGGCCAGAAATATTCAGGATAAGTGTATGCTTTCCCCTGGCTTCCTCTTTTGCACTTGCACAAATAATTGCCCACAAAGAGAAACAGAATTAAATGTGACTATAATCAAAGCTTCTAGCTTCTTAGGTTTTAGTCACCACCTGCATTGCAGCATCCCCAAAAATCAAAATCCCAGCCTCATTGCTAGTGGATGGCAGCAATAATTCAGTGACCACTTAAGCACCGAAAGCTGCCTTTTGGAGGAAATTAAATAGGGCAATTATTAGTTTAATTTACCCCTGGCTTGATGTCTGATGTGCCCATTGCATCAAAGGTTAACCGCTGCTTGATGCAATGTCAGACTGCATTGAAATTGTTCCAGGCCCTGATTAAGTATTAAATGTGTTTTTTAAAGGCAGACTAATAGCATTAATTACTAAAAGGAGGTAAATGAAGTTCAGTCACATTAAAATCATAATATATTTACACAATGTTTTTCTTCCCATAGGGTCCTTAAAGTACTTTGCAAAGAACAAGTCCAAGGGATCCCTCTTCACTAATATGCCATCACATTTGCAGCTCTTTAGTAACATGCAAAGAGTGGCATTTTAAAATATTATCTAATTAATCCCCACAACGTCTCTACCAGAGAGATAAATATGAGTATTGTGTCTTGTCAGAAAGACAGAGAAAAGCATGGTTTATGCGCACAGAGAGCAGTGCATTAGATCGTTGAAAGTGTGCATGTAAATGGATTTACACTGCCGTGATGTGCACATCACATGGGTGTTTGTTTGCACTGATGTGGTCAAATCATGGCACAATGAGCGGATTACATTAGTGATAACACATGAAGAGCCTGCATCTTACACTAACCACTTGAGTGTGTGGTCCTAACATTTCTGCTATTTTGAATACCCCCAGCTAACATCATCACCCACTGCCTGGTCCTCGTATTGCAGGGAGGGGCCTCAAAACCACAGACACATACCAGATTTCACACACTAAACAATGGCAGAGAATGGAATTGTTTGTTCACAGAAATAGAGATATGGAGTCTATGCAGCTGAAGCTATCATATAACTCAAGCCTCCATTCCATGTTACAAGTACCCGCTATGTCCCACATTCATCTAACTCACTGGATACAACCCTTAGTTTATTTCACAGTGCAGCCTACAGCCCATGCTATCACACCTGTTTTTGCACAGGTAACCTGATCTGCAACTTCCAGTGCATTCCCCCCTCCAAGGTTTGTTTCCCACTGTCTCCTGCCCCACTGCAAATTTGTACTTCATTACTATCCTGCTATAGTCCTACCTAGCCTATGATTTGAAGGGCCCACAATTTGGGGGGAAATGAGACTAGACACTGTTGCAAAACTCCCTACAGAAGTGATCGGGGCAACCTGCCAGAGGAATCCTTTGAGGATAAGCAAAGCCTTTTGCCCACCATAGAGGGAGATTAGCTCAGCAGAGATTTGAGCCTTGTTTGCTTGCATACATAGCCAACAGCTTAATTAAACCTACCTATTTAAAGTGGTGAAAACCTTCTCATAAAACCCTCTTATTTAGTTGAAGTCTGACATTTTTGTGAAGCTGAAATCTTTTCTTAATTGACACGAGGTAAATGGAAATAATCCTTTCTTAATCCGAGAGGAGGTTGCTCTGCAGAGGTTTGGGCTGCTTTAATAAAATTGATTTACAATTCACATTCCCAGCTGAATAGGTGCAACTGTTTTTGTTGGGGTGTGTGTGTGTGTGGACAAATAACACAGAAAGGAACAAGACCTAACCACAACACTGCCTGGCTTCACATCAGCTCCTTTGGGATGACATTGCTGTCCTTGGAGATCTTTCAGACAAATATATATATAGGGACAAAAGCAGGATTTGCTTAGCGAGGGAGATCTTTTGGGATCACAGCCTGGGGTGGTATAATTTGCACTAAGAGGCACACCCCCCCCAGTCAACATCACAATATATAAAACATAATTGAACTGGAAAGCTTCTGGTTAATAGGAAGAGCTTGTGTTAAAACAGGCTGATTTTCTGACCTCTCTGTTTAAAAGTTGAGATGGGTAAAACAAAAACAATTCCATTCTCTGCTGTTGTTTAGTGGGTGAAATTGTGTGTGTGTGTGTGTGTGTGTGTGTGTGTGTGTGTGTGTGGCTTTGCAGCCCCTCCCTGCAGTACAAGAACCAGGCAGCTCTCCTCCTTCCTTTCCCAGTTTCATATACCTGGTGCTTATTATTTGAGTGAGTTGTGGCTTCCCATGAGGTAGTTCATAATCTAGGGTAGGATACAACAGCAGCAGAGGATATTTCTCATCTGAAGCAGATGATAACACAAGTTGCTCACTTTAAGCCCAAATTTACCTCTGCTGCTCACAAGCCTGATAATAGCTTATTTTTTTGTTATTGCTGTCAATTACTGAACCCAGAAAAACAGCCTCTTGAACATAAACCTGCAGAGTTAGAGGCAGCCTGGCAAAGAAATGAATCTCACATGCTTGCACCTTTCCCTCAGCCATATGATGATGGATGAGATGCACTTTCTTACTCTGTTGACATGCGCTCACCACACGTTAAGGGTGTCAGTTTCTTTTACATGCGGGTCTTGACTAGTCTTCTGAAACTTAAGGAAGGAGCATAAATGAAGGCAAGTAAGAGCTGTCTGACAGCGGAACAGACTGCAATGGAATATGGTGGACTCTCCTTCACTGGAGGCTTCTAAACAGTGGTTGGATGGCCATCTGTCAGTAATTCTTTAGTTTTTATTCCTGCAATGAATTGCAACGTCCCTTAGGGTCCCTTCCAACTCTACAATTCTCTGATTCTGAGCTTCTTTCTGGAGGCTGCCTTTGACAAACCTGGGTTCTGGCACAGCCAACCTGCCCACTACGATTTCTTCCTAGCTGTAGTAGACCCACAGCTTACATGGGGACAGCACATAAAGCCAATATCATATATAGCTGAAACACCTTGGGTGCAATGGCAGCTGGGATTGCCAAAGTTTTCCCCCCTGGATGCCTGCCCCCTTTTTATTTATTTATTTTAAAATAATTGACCTAGCACATAAGGCTGAATTCACACAAGTTAAATGCACGTAACTTGCACATAATGCATGTAAGTTGTGGGTCTACTGTATTTTAACACCAGACTGAATTCACACAGTGGGATATGGAGTACAAAGGGGAGATTGTTTCTTGGCAAATTTTGTTTATTATTTATAGTTTTAATTAATGTATTTGTATGATGCTGAATGCCAAAATAGATTCCAAATAGTCTTCTAAGTGGTTTACAAAGTGTATGCCCTGGCATAAATTTGAAGGAGCTTGTGTGGAATGTAGGTGTTGCATTGCTTCCTAGTTTGCAAAGATCATGGAGCTGAATGGGTTCATCCACTGATTAAGTTGACTCTATCATAAATTGTAGGAGAGGCATAGTTCAGTCCATGGCATTTACACTTAGCAGGACTGAGAGAGATATTTGCGTAAGACTATGGAGAGTAGCTGCTGGACCAGAGTGTAGATCAGAGTGTAGATCAGAGTGTAGACCTATGGCCCTCCATACGCTGCTGAACTACAATTCCCATCATCCTTGACCATTGGCCACACTGGCCGAGAATGTTGGGATCTGCTGTGTGGGATACCTTTAAAAACATGGAAATGACATTTGAACATACATAATGCTGATCAGTGTGATGCTGCTGAGTAGACATGGGAAATAAAAACAATGGTTTTAATTATTATTTTTTAAGCAGAATTATTTATTACTTTGAGTAACCTAGTCTTTTTGCCCTGACTGATCAAAACATTCTACTCCGCCCTAGCCCAAACTTTTTTGTTCTTAGATACATCCAATTCTGATGCATCCCACCACCTTCAGAGACTATGAATAATTCGCCTCCTGCATTTATATTGTTACCTTGAAGGTATTTATAGTGTGTGATCATATCACCTCTGAGCATTCTCCTCTTTCCTGTACTGTATAAATTTAGTTTTTTCAGTCTTGTTTTCTAAGTTTTATTCTGTAGCTACTGCACTCAATCATTTTTATCTGCTATTATTTCTCCCTAGTCCCTCATATAGTTTTCACTCTATAGAAACCTGAATTAAAGATAGAAACCTGATCTGGCAAGCTACAGGCACAGTTGGCTTCCATGATCAGCTGTGGAAGGCACAAACATACAAATGCATGTTGTTCCCTAACCACTTTTAGTAAAGCCTCAGCAGCATTTGCTGTGGAAGATCAATGGTGCAACTAGGTCATTTTTGATGCTGAACTTAATGGTCTTTCAAGGGACCCCTTTAAACAATAGTATTCAGTTGCAAAACATACAGTGAACATCCCCCACTCATACATTCCATGCCTTAGGCTTCTACCTTCCAGATACTACTGTAAAACAAAAAGTAGTAGAAGGAATTTGGCTTTCTCGGTCCATCTTGGCATCCGCACCCTCCCTATGGAACACCCTCCCATCAGATGTCAAGGAAATAAAGAACTACACAACTTTTGGAAGACATCTGAATGCAGCCCTGTATCAGGAAGTTTTTAATGTTTGATGTTTTAGTATGTTCTCAGATATGCTGTGAGCTGCCCAGAGTGGCTGGGGAAACCCAGCCAGGCGGGCGGATTGTAAATAATAAAATTATCATTAATATTATTATTGGCAACCCTGATGATATATTTTAAAAATACAAATGCCATATAAATACCACACACTTTTTCTTCTTCTGTTCCTTCCCTCGCTTTATTTTCTTTCTTCTCTCCCCATAACCTTGATGTCCTCTGCTCTGGCCATTATTGGGGTCCAGGGATCACACACATGAAGTTGGTAGATGATTGGTGAAAGGACCCTGAGTGAGAGGCAAGGAAGGGAAGACCTCCCAGGGTACAAGACTGGGAGATGAAAGGAAAGTTTGGTGAATGCTGGGAGGGTCTACCACTTTTTGTGTGAGATAAAGGTTAAGAGCTGCCTTTGAGAAAACACTCTATTTTCTTCCACCCCTCTCTGTTTTTGATTTTGTTTTGTTGCTTTTATCTTATTGAATTGTGAAAAAGATTTAATAAAATCTTACAAAAAAATAAAAATGAAATGTGCACTTGTAACCTATACCAAGATTTCCTCATGGAAATCTCCGTCTGGCTGTGATAAGGCTTCTAGTGACTAATAGTAATGATGGCTTTGCTCTGTCACCATTGCTGGAGACAGTAAGCTTCTGAATATCAGTTGCTGGAAGCTGAAGGAAGTGAGATTGCTATTACTCTCAAATTCTGATTTCAGGCTTCCCATAGGCGCCCGGTTGGCCACTGTGAGGACAGAATGCTGGCCAAAATGGGTCTTTGGCCAGCTACAGCTGTTTCTTCTGTGTTCATGAGTGGGGGCTGTGAGAGCAGTGATCCATGGGAAATATTCGCCTGCAAGCTTACCTGAGAGAAATGCAATGCAATCCTAAAACATAATAAAACATCCCCTAATCATGCTACTCTACTTCTGCAATTCCTTCATCTATCCACTCCCTTCCTTCCATTCTGTCTTTTCTTCTTTCCTGAAGTTGCACCCTTTATCTGGAAGTAAGTGCCACTGATCTCAGCAGGGTTTACTTCTGAGTAGACATCCAAAGGACCATGCAAAACATCTCTTTCATTACTAGTAGTACTTCAGGAGGTATTTGATCACATGGAGGTTCGAGTCACAGAGCAGGACTCTTAAGGTACTTCCAGGCTGTCACCTTTTATGGGTGGGATTCAGTCACCTGCTGGCAAATAGAAGTTGCACAATTCAAGTTGATTGGGTACTCTTGTGCCACAAATTATTCCCTCCACATCAAAATGGACTTTGAAATCAGGAAAGTGATGGGGAAATGCATTGGCAAATGTAGGACAACACTTGCTTAATGCAACATTGCACAACTCCACTCAGTAGCCAGCATTGTCAAACCTGCCTAGAAACTTCATACAGACAGATTTCTACTTCCAGAAATCTGGAAGTAGGAATGGGGGAGCAATTTGATTTATTTTGCATTTAAAGGTGAACCTACCAAAAACTCATTTTCTAAAACAATACGTCCAACGAAACTCAGCCATCCTTTGAAATTATCACTTCTCAGAATTTTGCAATGCAGTTCTCCAATGTCTGGAGGGGAAAGTATGGGTTATCTATGCTTTAACATATGCTGTGGTAAACAGTGCAGATTTTTTTTGGGGGGGGGATCTTGCCCATCGAAATTCCCTATAGGTGTGAGTGGGGAGAGATCTTAGAATTTGGTCTGCCAACTGGATCCCATTCCCCATCTCCTGGTATAATTTTCAAATGGTTCTTGAGTTTAAACAGAATTGTGGGTCTTCCAGATGTCAATACTTTAGCCACATCCAGGAATGTGAAACCCACCTCTGAGATATTTCTCTTGTTTTAGCAATTTTATGTATTGCATTTTTGCATGTTATTTTCACCAATATACCTTTTTGTGCACATTTTACCCTGGCATACACATTTGTACACATTGTAGAACTACAACTCCAGTAATCCTTGATGGTGGGTCATGCTAGTTAGGACTGCTGGAAACTGGAATCCAGCAACATCTGGAAGGCACCATGTTGGTCATTCCTGCTTTAAAGTATGCATCTTGCACTTGCATTCTGTTGACACTCCTTCTGCCATGCTTGCCCGCAGTCCCAGTCTCGGCACTGTGAGTTGTTTTAAATGCCATTCCTTTTATTTGAGTTGAGTTCATATTTCTTCAGTGTTCCGTGAGTGTTATTAAATGATAAGGTTGGGTTGGAGGGAGGCTGCTTTGCGGCGCATTGTTATCAGGAGCTTGGAAACAATCAGCTTTTTGACATGTAAGATTGGTAGGTTGGCTCCCATTAGGGTAACTTTGTATCTGAGAGAGAATCCTAGCACATGATTCTATCTGGGGATGTCACAGTACTCCGCAGGATGGGTGACAAATGACCTCTTTCTCCCCACGTCCACCCCCCAACCCATACACTCTTTTTCTGGAGATGTCAGCCTGCCATGTCTGGGCTGGGAGATAACTGAAGATTTGTCTCTCCTAATGACAGCATTCATACAAAGCAACTCTCCTTTCTGTAGGATCTGTGTGCAGTTTCTGTTTTGTTGGACAGCAAGGGTTGTTCCTGCCAGCAGTCCTCAAGTGGGTCAGTTCACACTCTTATCTGGACTGACCTGAGCTGTCAGCCTGCTTTCCCATTCTCCATGCTCCTGTTTCTCCATCAAATACACTTTTGGCAAGTTTTGCTTAACAGTATTTCATTTTAACCACTTTAATGGAAATACAGGCAACCCTGCAAAATTCAGCATATCTTGATAGAACAGTGGCAGCTCTATAGAAGAATCAAAGGATAGTGCTGAAGCGTACTTATTTCTAGAATAATATAAAATATCTTCGAACAACAATAGAATCATAGAATTGTAGATTCTGGGGATCATCTAGTCCAACCACCCACAATGCAGGAATCTCAGCTAAAGCATCCAATAAAGATCACCAACCTTCGCTCAAAAACCTGCAGGAAAGGAGAGTCCACCACCTTCCGAGGGAGTCCATTCCACTGCCAACCAGCTCTTACCACCAGAAAGTTCTCCTCGATGTTTAGTTGGAATCTCTTTTCTTGAAATTTGAATCCATTGGTTCAGGTCCTAGCCTTAAAAGCAGGAGAAAACAAGCTTGTTCCACCTTTCATGTTACAGCCCTTTAGATATTTAAAGATGGCTATCATATCTCCTCTCAGACTCCTCTTTTCCAGGCTAAGGCTTGGTTTCCAAACCCTCGGATCATCTTGGTTGCTCTCCTTTGCACATGTTCCAGCTTGTTTAGATCTTTCTTAAACTGTGGTGCCCAGAACTGGACACAGTACTCCAGGTATGGCTTGACCAAGACAGAATAGAGTGGTACAATTACCCCCTTGATCCTGACACTATACTTCTGTTGAAGTATTGGTACCACTTATGATCCTATATTGGGCTGCAGCTCCCTTGTAGATGTTGAGCAAATGGAAATAATGTGTGTTGTTGATCTAGAAGAACATGGAAAAAGGGAAGAGAACCTGTAGTTGCACCTTTATCTTCTTGTCCAATATATGGATTTGTTCTGTTCTACTTATTTAATATATTGCTTTTAAGCCTAAAGCCCCAGCCTAAAGCAGAGAACAAATTAATAAAAGGAAAGATACTGTAAGTACTTTCAAGCTAAATTTAGCTCATGTTCATGCAGCTGTTGAGTAGTGGGTTCTTGTTTGTACGTGTTGGCTACATTATTGCTATTTTTAGGATTTTTATAGTTCAGTTTATTGATTTTTATTATATGGTTTTATAATTAAGCTTTACTGTGGTCAGGATATTTTTAGTAAGAGAGCAGGATATAAATAATTATTCCTCTCCCTGCTCCGCTCCTCTTCACCCTGCAAAGTGTTGGGTTCTTCAAATGAATCTTTAATTTTACTGCTCTTATTATCAATGCTGCTCTGATAAGGTGACTCCTGCCTTCAGGCTCACAATATAAAAGGTGTGACACAAAAGGAAACCGGATTGGAAGGGAGAAGGGGAAATGTAGATTCAGACACTAGTTCTTAGTGACAGAGTTTTTGTAGTCACCCACTGCAACGAAAAGGTTTGCAAAGGAAGAAGCAAAAGTTGTTGGTCTTCCAGGAGAGCCAACAGGGAGGCCCTGTTGTTCCATCTCTCTGTCTCTTATGACCTGAAGGGATTGCACTGACAGACAGTGATGGTTGGTGCCCATTGGGACCGGTACGGCAGCAAGCAGGGAGACCAACCTTTGGTGGAGCCAGAGCCAATCAGAAGCAATGCCAAGTAATTCTAGTTTCGTCCCCATCCTCCCCCCTGCTGAGTGCTAAAAGGGCAGCATTGAGACTCAGGGAACTGATGGGGAATGCTGCCCCCTGGACTGATTGTAACTGAGAAGGCCAACAGGTGGAGGTTGGCTGAAGGTGGACCGTGGTTGGTGAGGCAGTGTCCTGTTCACCCTAACTGAGTGGTCTCCACTGCTGATGGATAATACCAAGGTTAAGTTCTTGGGGTTTTTTGTTTGACTTTGCACTTCAGCTGTAGTAATGCATGATCAAGTAAAGTTTCACTGTTAAAAGTAATGTCATCCCCCTGCCCTCTCCTTGTTGAGGAGAAAGGCTTAGCAGAAAGGCTGTGTTGACCCTTGCAAAAGTGTTCCACACGAAGTCCTTTTTCATTTCATCACTTGCCAGCCTCAAAATTTAACATGTAAAAAGCTCCTTTAATACCTTTTGAACAGGGCTTTGAACTTTTTGTGTGTGCTGAAATAACTGATCTCCTTCAGTAAATATAGGTTTTCACTTCATCTTTTCAGAGACCTAATGACAACAAAAGAATCTGGCGGGCAGGTTCTGAGGTCGTTTGTGTCCCCTTCTCCCCTCCCTGCTGCTCTAGGTCAGAAGAAAGCATTTGAACAAGTCAATACAACCAGTGTCTTAGCAGAAAAGCACCATTCAGTACCTTTTAGCAAATCATTCATTTTTAATGCTAATGTCTCTTTTTTAAAAAACAAGAAGAAGGGGAAAATATAGTATAGTTAAATTAATTTTTTACACAATGCTTCATGACTACAGTAATGTACAGTGGTGCCCCGCAAGACGAACGCCTCGCAAGACGAAAAACCCGCTAGACGAAAGGGTTTTCCGTTTTGGAGGCGCTTCGCAAAACGAATTTCCCTATGGGCTTCCTTCGCAAGACGAAAGCCCATAGGGAAATCTCCAGGGACAGCGGGGAAGTGCAGCGCGTCTTCCCCACTGTCCTCGGACCTCCTCCGAAGCCTGGCGATGGGGCGGAGAGCTCTCCGCCCCATCGCCAGCCTCCTCCGAAGGCTTGCGGTGGGAGGAGGGCTTTCCTCCCCACCGCCAACATTCAGAATGCTGTTCTGAATGTTGGCGGTGGGGAGGAAAAACCCTCCTCCCACCGCAAGTCCCGGGAACAGAGGAGAAGCGCTGCGCACCTTCCCCTCTGTTCCCGGACCTGTCCTGAAGGCTTGCGGTGGGAGGAGGGCTTTCCTCCCCACCGCCAACATTCAGAATGCTGTTCTGAATGTTGGCAGTGGGGAGGAAAAACCCTCCTCCCACCGCAAGTCCCGGGAACAGAGGAGAAGCGCTGCGCGCCTTCCCCTCTGTTCCCGGACCTGTCCTGAAGGCTTGCGGTGGGAGGAGGGCTTTCCTCCCCACCGCCAACATTCAGAATGCTGTTCTGAATGTTGGCGGTGGGGAGGAAAAACCCTCCTCCCACCGCAAGTCCCGGGAACAGAGGAGAAGCGCTGCGCGCCTTCCCCTCTGTTCTCGGACCTGTGCTGAAGGCTTGTGGTGGGGAGAAAAGCCCTTCTCCGCACCGCCAGCCTGGCAAGCGGTCTCCATAGGAACGCATTAATTGATTTTTAATGCATTCCTATGGGAAACCGTGCTTCGCAAGACGAAAAACTCGCAAGACGAAAAAACTTGCGGAACGAATTAATTTCGTCTTGCGAGGCACCACTGTATTTTAGTTTCTCTTGGTCATTTGTGGTTACTGTCAGGGTAGTGGGGATGCTTCAGTATACCTGAAGGAGCGTCTCCACCCCCATCCTTCAGCCCAGAGACTGAGGTCCAGCTCCAAGGGCCTTCTGGCCATTCCCTCCCTGCAAGAAGTGAGGTTACAGGGAACCAGGCAGAGGGCCTTCTCGGTAGTGGCACCCACCCTGTGGAACCTTCTCCCATCAGATGTCAAGGAAATAAACAACTTTTAGAAGACATCTGATAATATTCTGTTGGAAGCCGCCCAGAGTGTCTGGGGAAACCCAGCCAGATGGGTGGGGTATAAATAATAAATTATTATTATATTATTATTACTTTATCTGACTCATGTTTTGTATTGAAAATATATTTGGAGTAGGGGTGTTTATTCTGAACATTTCCCCCCTCCCAAAGTAAATGTTATTTTGCTCCCAAGGAAATATAGCATATTTGCTGCCAGAAGTAGAAATCCTAAACAAGCAACAGGTTTGCAAACAACATAGGTGCCTGCTAATCACATTCAGCACAATGCTTCCAATCCCTACATTCAGAAACAAAGGACATTTGTACATTTGCAGTTGGAATACCAGTGGGATTTCCCCAAGCAGTGGGGACATGGCAGAAATCAGCCCACTATGACTGAAGGTGCACTTGGAGTCTATAGCAATTATTCAGGAGCAGAGAAGTACGTACAGCAAAGATACTCAGATCCTTGGTGATTGGGGAAGGAAACTGATATGCTGGGAGGCAATGACCACACAGATCTATACTTTACAGAACTATTCACCAGGAAAATAGAAGTAATTAATTTTAAAAGCCCACAGAGATAAAAATGGTTTATTTTATATTATTTTATATTAATGCTCAGGACAAATGAGTTAAGATCGGAGGATTAAACTAAACTTGGAGCATTACAAGCTGGAAGAGGGAATCACTAGCAAGAGAGCTGAAAATAAAATTTCAAATATATAATGCTATTTTTGAAAGCTTTGATATTGCTACATTTACCATACAATCTAAAGTAACATTTGGAATACATTTCAATTCTGGACACCCTGTTTCAGAACTCAAAATGTTATTGTAAAGGGCAACTCAGATGATTAAAGAGCTGGAGTAGCTTCCTGATAAGGAAAATCTGACACTTAGTTTATAGAAAATGTGACTAAAGGGGGAACAAAAAAGGTTCTACAAAATTATAACTGGAAACAAAAAAAGGGAACTCTCTAATGATACTGGAACTTTTCATTTGCGGTATCAATAGAACAAAGTGAATCTTCATTTCCCCCCTCTTTTATCTCAGCTTTTAATTTAATCATTTACTTCCATTTCTTTGAGTGGGTTGGTGATGCATAAATTGCACTGAATTGTGAGAATAAAAGTTCCAATAATCTTGTGTTGTGTTTGATTAATTTCAAAGGCAGTGGAGATTCTGATGCCACCATTGATTCACCAGTCCTTTTGAATATAAATTGTTGGAATAGATAATATTTCCTGCATGTAGTAAATTAGTAGGAAACTTGGTTCAAGTCTCCTACCTGATGTGCTAGTTTACTGCATGCAGGGATCTTTTTACATGGGAGAACACTGAGAAGTAGGACTCCCCAGTTTGTACTCTGAAGTGGTACAGTTCAAAATTCTGCTGCCTGAATCTGCCACTTCATTCTGTAGCATATACAGAATGATTGGTCTTGTTTCCATTCAAAAACTCTGTGGGATCTTAGATTCAGTGTTACAACACCTTTAACAAATTGCAGCTCCCAGAATTCTTTGGGGAAGCCATGACCATTTACAGTGTTACCAGAGTGCTTTAACATATGGTGTGAATGTAACCCACCTGAACTATCAGGTATCTCCACAATAATTTAAAATTAACCTTCCTGTTTTCCCTGAGAAATTTGCCAGCTTGGGGTGGGGGAGACTGGAATTTGGTGCAAAGGAAATCTGAAGTGATGTCCTTGCTGGAAGGTTCATAATTGGTTAAATTTGTGAGGAATGAGACACAATCCCATTTAGGGTTCCTTAGATATGTTTGGCTTTCTGGATCAGTCTGCTTCTTAATGCACATTTAAGGGTGTACAGAGCAGGAAAGATGTGTTAATAAGAAGACACTTCTCTTAAGAAAAATATTGATGAATGGTATAGGAAAGAGGGAACAATTTTATTACACTTAAAAACCTTTTAATGAAGATCTCTTGTCAAGCCTCAGGCACTGGAAGAATCACATAGTTTAGTTCATTGTTTCATGGGAACTGCTCACTTCTTCCCTTATGTCTTAAAGGATTGGAAGTGTGTGTGTGTGGGGGGAGAGATTATGATTTATCAAAGTTTTAAGGGGACTTAGACATTCTGTTTTTGAAGATCAACCTTACTCTTTGATGGAAGCAAGCACAGTCTTTGAAAATATATGTGAACTGTTCTGCATAACAGGAGAGAGGAATGTCCTCCATGCTGGGTATTTAGTAAGCAGGACATGAAGGCTACACTTTTCTTCCAAAGTACCTGGTATTCAAATAGCCATCCCTGATCATGAAGGCTCCTTTTAGTTATCATGGCTAGTAGCCCTTGATAGACCTGTCTACCATGAATTTGTCCAGTTCCTTTTCAAAGCCATGTACACTAGAAGCATCTCCATATCTAGTGGCAGTGAATTTAATAAATGAATTGTTTATTGTTTAAGGAAGCCCTTTCTTTTGTGAGAAACCCACTGCCAATAACCTATGCCAATTGATCTAATATTATGAAAAAGTGGGTTTGTGTGCTCATAATTATCAATATTTTCTGCGCTGACGTGTTCTCCTTTTCATCCCTGCTAAGAATTGATGGTTTCCCCTTCCTGCCCACATTTGTACTTACTCTTCACTTTTCATGTACCAAGAACTGACACATTTATGCTAATGTCAATAAAATCGATAAGATGCAAAAATGCCCCATGGTTATCAGCAGAACACAGCGATCTGTACAGAATTGTACATGCTTCAGTGCTATCCATTTCAGTGGGACCTAGGCAAAGAATTTGGTGAAGGTCTGCAGTCAAAAGTTAATAAATCAGATGTAAGAAAAACCACTCCTTCAGAGTGATCTGAACACACAATTAGCAAAGCTGGTTTCAATCTAGATTTGAGTAGAACAAGAGCACATTGACCCAAATATTGTTTAATGGAAAATAATCAATACTTCACTAACACAGAGGATGAAAAGCTAATTTGGGTTCCATTCAGGAAATAAAGGCCAGGTGAAATTATTGACTCCTTGGCATCACTCTGCAATTATGGCAAACATCATTGCCATTTGCCATCCCTCGGAAGGCAATTAAAATAATTGCCATCTCTTCAGTCTCCTTCTCCGACAGCCCTTTCAGGGCTCCTGCTTCTTTTTGTGTGCTGAACAGTTGAACTGGATCTGTTTTGCTGGGAGAAAAAAGCAAGGCTCAGCATAATTGGGCCATTTCCCTGTCATACTGCTTTGCCTCTGAATCTCATTACTCTCCGTGGGTTGCAGTGAGTTCAATCATATGCAGTCAAGTGGCTGAGCAGATAAAACAAAGAGTGTACCAGAGTTATGTACCTGATGTCTGTGCAGCTGGGACTAGGGAAAGGGGGGAAATGGAAGGGCAGCTTTAGGCAAAGCTCTCCAGAGTACATCTCCTGTGTTCAGGAAGCTTTTGTCAACATGGGTTAAGATCGGTGCCTCTTTGGATTTGCTTGTGCTGAAGAGGCACCCACTCTGAGAATTCCATGTGGCCATGCCCATTATTTCTCCAGAGTTTTATACAAAACCAAACATGGCTTGAGGTTCTTGCTTTTTGTATACTGATTTTTTCCCCTTACAGCAAGGGTATTGCTGGACCAGCATCCCTTCTGCTGTACCCTGTGACATTTTGTTTTGTCAGTTGCTGACAGTACACTGCCCTTCTTGCATTTCAAGTACATATGTGCTTTCTCCTTCTTGCGATTTTTGTTTCCCTGCACCTTCTTTTAAGGTAGCACAAAGCATTCTGTATATGCTAGGAACCTTGCTGGCGTGTATGAAAATGGACATGCGACCGTAAAGAGCATGGATTAAAAATAGCGAGCACACCAATACCGACATACCGACCATACCTACAAAAGAAAGCAGCAAAGATATCCACTGGATATCTCCTACACGTGGGTGTAATTTATGGGTGTTACACCAAGTTACGCATTTTTGAAAATTAATATTTGATTCCATGTATGAATCTCTAGAACTATCTGATGGGAAAAGTTACATGTGCCAAAATTAGCATTTCCGTGCAATTATTAAAGGCTCAAGGATGGACTAAAACTCCCATCGTCATGCTTGCTGGAGCTGATGGGAGTTGTAGTTCAGCAACATCTGGAAGGCCAAAGGTTCCCCCATTTCTGCTCTAGCATGATGCCATCTTGCATAAAACATAATTGTTGGATTTGATGAACAGCAGCAGTGCAAATGAAGCATATGCTTTTTGTCAGGTTTATCATTTCAACCATAAGGATTAGATACTTTAATATAGTGCTTTCTTTCCACAATTCTCCCTCACTCTTTAAAGTGTACTGATAATGCGACTGTTTTCCTATTAAAAAGCTGTGGTGAGACAAGCTACCCCGCATTTCAGGTCCTTGGTTCTTATTCATACTTAACTCATTTCCAGCACATTTGCCACATTCTTGTTACATGAACATCAGAAATATTTGCCCTGATTTGACTAGATTAAAAGAAGGCAGTATGAACTGGATATGGAAAGAGCTATTATGACTGGGGACAGGGTTGAGGGAGCAGCAAAAGGAATCTAGAAAAAAGGACAAAGCGGACAAAAGTGACTTACAGAGGTCATAATGATATTTAGAAATAGCAATTGCTTTCCCTCCAGTTTTTTTGACCCCCTCCCCCAATAGTTTTCCTAGCTTTTTCAATAAAAGAAATCCCACTGGCTTTTGTTTCATAGCAATTGCTGCCTCTCCCTCTCCTGGGAGCATTGTGTGTGTGCGTGCGCATGTAGGAGGAGGCTAGTCTCATAGGACATTATACCCCCTGTTCAGTTTGTTAAATAAATGAATAATTCTGTTTAGAAAGAGTCTGAAATCCCTGTTTGCAGTGCACAAATCGGATTAGAAAGGGGGCTGCAGTCTTTCTATTTTTCTAGCTCCTGGCATGTCCCTTAACCAATGGTCAATGGCTAGTTTGGGCTGCTTGTTTGCTGCAGTTGTTTGCTGTCTATTTAATTTTCATATGGCTGTATTGCCAATCTGATTTTTAAACAAAAAATGAAATAAGTACCTTACTGATCAGAACACTGTGGAAAAGAGAAGCACTATAGAAGATAGATTTGTAAGCCTAATCTTCAAACAATATGTATAAAGCCACTCGCTTAATGCAGTTAATTTAGCTTTTTCCTCCACATTATAGTGAAGGCTCAAGGCCTCTTGTCAGAAAACCTTATCTCCTTTCATTTTCACCGTGCACCTGCGAGGCAGGCAGGGTGGGGCAGGTTGATGGTAACTTCCCTGAGGCTACCCTGTGAGCTTGGTAGTTGAGATGTCCCATGTCCCAACTCAACCTTGTCTTTACTACCCCATACTGGTGCCAAATGATGTCCAATCCACTCATGTTGTAAAGTACTTGCAGGGGGTGGATATTTTCTGCACATACCTTTCCCACCCATTACTTCATATATTTTCCTTTATTCAAGGGGTGTTTATTCAACAGGGTGTTTAGAGTTCTCCCCTCATTAAACCATTCATGTATAAGCAACCATTTGCCTTAATTAATTGATCCTTACTTGCTATTTAACAGAGTTTGTTGGTGTGAGTGCAGTCACTCCCCCCCCCCATATCCTGTCAGTCAGTAAAAAGGAAACAATATAATTAAACGCAGGACACCTTCTTAAGAAAGGAATATGGGTATTGCGCATCCATCTTATTAAGTGGCAGGTGGCATGGGACATCTTCTAGTGCTGGTTTTGTAGCTTTGGTGGCACTGCCTGGTGCACAACATCCATGCTACTCTGGTAACATCAGAAGACCTGAACCAGCCTTGGCCAACCTGGTGCCCTCCAGATTTTTTTGAACTATGACTCTGATCCAGCCAGTTCAACTCAAACTATGGGAGCAAAGAGTAGAGGACCTTTAATGAAATCCATAGTTCCAAGCCTAGATCTTATCACTGTTAGCCAGATCATGCCCCCTAGCTGCCTACTGAAAACAGATGCTATCCAGGTCTTTGCAAAAGATAAAGTGGGCCAGGCCCTCTCTGCCCCCTGTAGTTACAACACTGAGGTGTTGCTTTCAATGTGGCAGCAACAGCAGCAGCTTATTAGTATGCTAGCAGCTACAACTAACTGTAGTCAGTGGCTTTGAAATCCAACCTCTGGTTTTTGTGTGTGTTGAATGCTTTGAGGGAGCCTGTGTGATACCAGACTTCAGACAGCAGACACAAGGCAGGACTGGAGTGAAGCGGGGATTGGCACTTGCCCATCAAACCCAAGTCGCAAAAACAAATGCAGAAAATTCAGACACATTTTCACCAAAGAGTGTGGGGAAAATAAAAGGATCCATCATATAATTATCCAGCTCTGAGCAGAGATGAAAAGAAGAAAGATTTAATAATTAGCATAGCTCCCAGCCTACACTACCAGGACCTAAATGTGTTGAAAATTGCTTCTGAAAGAGGGACACAAGCAGAACATCAGCAGAGAAAGCTTTTAAATGATGGAAGATTTATTTTCTTAATGTTTCCAATGCTTCCTGCCACCTCCATCTCCTGAGTCAGCAGTTCTCTTTGTAAACAGCTGCCAGTAGTAGTAGTGAAAATGATTTTTAAAAGCGGGAAAGGTAATGCACATATTGGATCTTTAGATGGCTGAGAAAAGAAAGAGAAAACTGAGTCCTGGTGTCATTTGACTAGTGGACCATCAAAGGGTAGTATGGGAGAAAATAGGCAAGTTGTCTTTAAAAATGCTCTCTGCCCCAAGCATTGCATGTGACTCCCCTTGGTGCATATTTTTCAGAAACCTTACTAATGCAAGACACCATTGTAATGGTATCTCTGAGAAGTAGTTAACCACCCTTCACCCAAAGGTCCTAGGGGAGGTAACAAAATTAAAGCACAATATTTAAAACATTGCTGTGGGGCATGAATAATTTATATTTACAGGAGGGGGGGAGAGAAGAAACCCTTTATTGATTTCTTTGCCTCCCATTTTCCCACACAACTGGAATCCCTTTAAATCCCATTGACCTCCCTGGAATTGATGTTGACCATCTTTGTGCAGAATCAAGCAGACTCATGTCTGAAGGCGAGGTTGGTACCGGGGCACTCCCCTCCCCTCCATCATTAGTCATGACAGAAATATGCCATGGAATACAGTTTTAGCGGCTCAAGCTGAAATAGACAAAAAGCAAGCAGGGCTGGAAATTCACAAGCACCATTCTCATCGCAATGCCTGTAACTGCATATTGGCTGTCACCTTTCAATTATCTCTGCTGACCCCACCTGGGTGGCAGGATAAACTATATCCCAATTGCTCTTCCTACGTGGGCTTGGAGATGAGGTCTTGGCACCTGCGAGTTCATTTTCATCCTGCAACCATTGCCTTCCGTCATCTGATGGGTTTTCTTTCTTTTTCCTTTTTCCCCAGTTCTATTTCTGACTGCTTGTGGGTGGGTGAAAGCACACAAACACAACACCCACATTTTTATCTCCCTTAGCTGGCAATGGATTTCCCACACCAGCGTTGTTGCTATAGGCAAGTCGTACTTTTACTTAATAAATGGAGCTAGCTTGCCTTTACCATGCATTTGTGGCAGTCTGCATTAAAAGGTGACACTTTAGTCACAAGCTGAAGGTGCCTCTGTTCCATGTAGAATTTTCTTGAGCCTCCTGTGTGCCTGGAATAAAGTCCCTGTATGACGGAAATGGGCATCTTTAGTACTAGGGTGCTTCCAGATGGGTGTTTCTGGAAGACTGGTATCTCTCACTCATGTGAGTTTCCTGCAGCATCCACACAGCGTAACTGACTTCAAAATGATAGCTTTTATTCCTCCCCCACGTTTAATCTAGATTTTCTCTTTCCAGGAAAATTCTGATAAATCCATTGTTGTAAACGTGGACAAAACTGTGCTTGGGGATTTGTGGAGACTGGCCTAAGGCTACATTAGAATGGTGTTCAGCAAAGGTGCCGTTTCAGCAAATCACATATTCTTTTGGTGACTGCCTTCACAAGTAATAAGCCAGAGTATCTGGTTCATTGTACTGTAGCATGAAGCAGCCACGCAGTGATGCATGCTACTTGATCACTCCCACTTCACTCCTTCCCCAGCACATGTGTGATTAAGAGGGGGAAAGGAAGCCTACAACCAAACTAGAGATCATGACTTAATGCTGCATAAGTAGCCATGATCTGTATTCCCGTAACAAACCATAGCTTCAGTTTGGCTAGTTATCATGAGTTGTTAGGAGACACAAACCACAATCCCTGGTTTGGACATAATGGGAAGCCAAGTCTTCCTGATTTGCTTGTTGCAGTGAAGCAACCATAGACCTTTTCTCCCTCCTCTCTCTGTGTACCCCTCGAGCTGCTCTGGAAGGTTGGAGGAAGCCCCTGAGTGAATTTGAAGGGTGCATGGGAGGAGGAGAGGGATGGGAAGTTCCATTGTGGAAGTCTTTGTGAAAAGGGGGAGCATTCATTGCATGCACCCCAGTGTTATTTGTGTTGTTGTTGTCCTTTTTGGCTTTTATATATCTGTCATGTTGTTACTACTCCAAGCATCAGTGACCTATACTTCTTCTTCTGTGCATTTATTGCATAGGGCACCCAAGAGCAAATAAAAAGATGGGGAAAAGCCCATGTGTAAATGGGGATTTGGGGTGTGGACATTGAGAAAATTTATCTGCAGCATTTCCTCTCTCTGTCTTTCAGGTTTACAAGCATCCAGGGGAGGGAATTGGTGAGGGCAGGTGGTGTAGAAGTTACAATAAAGCATTAGCATTTCACTGTTTCTCCAGGAGAGGCGTTATGCTAACAGATGCAAGAAAGAACATTCCCTTGCTCACAGGTGATAGGACATTATCTATTGTCTTTCATAAGTCAGCGGACAACATACAATACCCGCCCCCCTCAGAAATGGAAAGAAGAAGCATCCCAGCCAACAGGGCTGTAAGAAAGCAGAACCAAAGGAGGCAAAAATGGAGGAGCCAGAACAGGGAGATGGCAAGGTTCTGAGAGAGCAAAAAATGGAAATCAGGAGGGTTAGAGTGGGCAGGCTGCATAGTAAGAGTTGTAAGAGTTGGCAGCAGAATCTCCAGTTTCACTACAGAGACGCACAGCAATTTTGCAAATGACCCTTTTCCTGACGTGGAGACAGGGATGGGCAAATATGTCTGTTTCACTTTCTTTGCTTCTCATTTTCTCAATCTTAAATTCAGTTCTCCACATTTCACCATTCTCCACCCTTTCACATTTCAACATTGTAGTTGTTTAAAAGGCATCATGAAAATTCATTAGCGAATTACTCTTGTTGCGTTCATGTTTGTGTGC
Organism: Podarcis melisellensis; assembly: GCF_964234715.1. Classification (NCBI taxonomy): domain Eukaryota; kingdom Metazoa; phylum Chordata; class Lepidosauria; order Squamata; family Lacertidae; genus Podarcis; species Podarcis melisellensis. The sequence continues at coordinate 27,853,263 of NC_138528.1, read as the reverse complement.
ACTTTTGCCTAGTATACACACTTTCACAAAGCATGTTTTCCTAATATAATGAATTTTAAATGTTATTTTCATTAATATAGGCATTTTAATGTACGTTTTGTGGCAGAATATACATTTTTGCACACATTGCAAAATTCAAAGAAGTGTGAAATTTGAAGGCTCACTTTGGTCCAGTTCACACATTCTTTCAAAAACTGAAAATTTGTTAGGGTCACCTTTAAAAGTGTACAGAATAAAATTTATTCCCCATCCCTACATGGACATGAGTAGCAGAAAAAACAACAACCAATGAAGTTCACCTACCCCTACAAAGTTGCTTTCCCCTCCCACCCCCATTGTGGGTTGTTATATTCACAGGAGCTCAGATAGGGGGCGTTTTAAGTGTGAAAAGTAGTTGACACTGCTGGGAACAGTGTCCCAACCTTGAGAGGGAGTTGCATTACAATCTCATGATTTTTTCCACTAAATATATATATATTCTAGATTTGATAGATACACTGTGGATTTTCATTTCCAAGCCTAGATTTCAGCTTTTGTCTGGCATATGTGGAATAATGTTCAGAATTTATTGACAAGATCTCAAATGCATCCAGTGTTTCTCTTTTAAAACACTATCTCCCTGTATTTAGTAAGTATATGTGTGAAACATGCTGGCTTCCTCTTCCTGACAAGTAAGGGAGGGAGGGAGTTGTCAGTAGCAGAATTTCATTGGCACTCAAATTAATGCCAACCTGAATTTGATGGTGGGAGCGCTGAACTATCAAACTCCCAAATTTTGCCAGATTCCCCATGCGAATTTCCACATCAGCTCTAACTTGCATGAAGGCAGTAGGTAGAAACCAGTGAGTGCTGCCTCTTCAGCTTAAATACGCTTTGCTACCTAACCCAAGGCAGGGTGCAAGCTGTTCCCAGGCGCGGCTGCTGTTGGTTGCCTTTTGCAGCTGCTACCCTGCCAGCCACTAATTAACTGCTTTGTTAAAGCACTTTCAGTTACCTGGAGGATGAAAGGAACGATGCAAAACCCAATTCTTCTGCTGCTTGCCTCACCCTGCGCAGGACTATTTTACAAAGTGTAAAGAGGTAATTGTGCGTTATTTAGCTGCTTGGCAGTTTCAGCAAAATTTACAGCAGGCAGCATGCGGTGGCTTTTCAGGCATCTGCTAGGTAGGTGTGTGTGTGTGTGTGTGTGTTTGTGTGCGTGCACACTGCACAGGCTTGATTAAAGGTAGATAAATGGATTGATTCTCCCACCCTCCTTTATTTTGTACATTGAGAGGAGTAATTTCTCGTCGGTGCTGGTTGCAGATAAGTGTTCCAGAGAGGAGAAGAAGACAAACCACTGCTGTTTGCGCTTAGCCTTTCAGCCTAAACGTTCATATGAAGGAATGGACGCTCTGATAACATTGATGTCTCAGCCAGCCAAAGCCCAATACTCCAGCTCTTTTTGGAAACAGATTCTTTTGTTCCAGGCTGCATGAAGCTTCTGTCTTCTGCAGAGCAATTAAGTCATTAAGAGCAGCTCAGAAGTGAGGCTTATGGCTCATTTCCATCCCAGCCATACAAAGAGCCTTCCAAGAAATGAGTACTTCAAGAACTTTTTTTTTAAGAGATGTGTCAGGCAACTGGGCGGGGCGTGGATTGGGGGTCAGTGGGTGGGTTCGTTTTAAAAGACCTCCCCAAGGAAGATAAGGCAATGTGGTAATTTGGATTGTGAGGGATTGTCAGTATTCCTGTGCCTGACACTAAAAAGACACCACTGATTTAAAGGCCTAATTTGCCTAATTTGCAGTTCCCAAAACAAAACACAAACAGAAACACAGCTATTATTTGAAATGTGCAATTCTGTAACTTTTGCAATGCAGTTTTCCAGCCAAGTAATGTGTTAAAAAATGCACATACTGTTGTTACATATGCATAAAAATGCATACATATAATTAGTGAAAATACATATAATTAGTGACTGTTCTGGTTTGTGAATGTTCTTTGGAACCCAAACATCCAACAGGGCTTCTGTGGCTTCCGCTTAGATGCAGGAGCTTCCTGCAGTCAATCAGAAGCCACACTTTGGTTTCCGAACGTTTTGGAAGTCGAACTGACTTCCGGAACGGATTCCTTTCAATTTCCAAGGTACGACTGTATTTGGTGCAGAAGCCTGCAGGGAAATTAACAATGCATGACTTTACGTTGTAGCAGAATGCAACTTAGATATAAACAGTAGCAATAATTCGTTGTTATATTCTGCCCTTCCTCATACAAACCCAGATTAAAACCATAATCTAAAACATGTCAAGCATAAAACAACCAGCAATACAGTATTATTATTAGCATCTCTCTTACTGTGCCCCAAAGGCCTTCCCACACTCTTCCCAGAGAGGCATGTAATTTACACCAATCTCATCTGCAGCATCAGAGGCGTGCAATACTAACAGGAGGGAGGTCTTGAGGTGAGGAAAATAGTGTGGAGAACAGTTTGATCACTATACTTAAGGGGCTTTGGCCCTTGCTCGTGTTTTGTTGATCAAAGTACTGCCATGGTCCCTGATAATCTGCCAGATACCTAGATTAATGGTTATAGGTACCAGCATCAGCCAATGAGGTGGTGTGGTAGGTAATATATGGATGTCACTGTTATGCAGCAACTGCGTGGGAAGGAGTTTCCCCAGTTTTTATTGGCTGGAGTCACAGAGCAAGGTTCACAGTGTGGGGCAGCTACATTAGCACTGTGCTGGTGCATGGCTCCTGGTTGTCCAGCAGGGTATGGGCCAATGATGTTCGTGGCCCATACAGAGTGTGGCTGACTAGTCACCAGCTTCAATTCCTCCACAATGCTGACCTAACCACCCTGTGCTTTGAGGCGTGTTGCATAACTCTACTGGTAAGAGAATGGAGACTGTCCACTCCTAGTCATCACTGCTCAGTGGAAGCTAAGAGAAAGCCTTTCCAGTTCCTTTAATTAGAATAAAGTTACGTAAAGAACTTTCCTGTTCCATTACCAGCAGCCATCTTCTTCTCCAAAGCCCATTCTTGTAGTATTTTTCAACAGCAAGAACAAAATGTATGTTTATTTTTAGAATGAGTGGAAGTAGATTTCCCCCCTACTTTACCCTGAAGGTAAAGAGGTTTTTGAGGCTTTTCAAAGAAGCTCTTTTACAAGGCTGCCTTTGGCAGAAAGCTGTAAAATTCTAGCTCCTATTCACTCACATTAAATTGTGAGCTCCCTTTAGAATTAGGTAGAAGTGTATTCATTGTCAAACACAAACTTTCAAAGAATGATTAGGCCTGTATTGGGAGTAATTCCGCCACAGCCATGGATCCTAGCCCAGATTTACACCATTGCAAGCTAAACAGGATTGCCCCTATCCTATCACTGCCTGCAGCATGAAATGAGATTTTGATGAGTGCTGTTGGTTCCTGGTAGTTGTACCCCCAATGGCTTTAATTAGCTGAGCCCAATACCAACCCAAGGAATTATCCTACTTGAAATAAGACCAAAGAAAACAATCAATAAGAGTGTTCCGGGGAAGGTAAAGTATCTTTATAGATCTTTTTGTCCTCTTAGGTTATTCTCTATAATACTTTAAGAGCATTATGTTGCTGTTGTAAAGAGCATAGCATTGTGACTTTACTGTGTTAGCTCAAAGTCTAAACCCTTTCCCTTACATTTCTTTAGTTAGGCTATGGAGTGTGCACCCAAAGTACACCTTAAAGCTGAGCCCACTGTGGATCACTGTGCATCTATTATTGGCTAAATGCACAACCTCGTCAAATGAATGGAATTCAACTGGTTCTTCTTTTTACCCAGAAGAAGCTAGCAGTGCAAGTGCTACGGGTCCAACCCATGTGGCCACACACCTCATCCTGGTCTAGAGGATTATTTCAAGTTTACATTAGAGGGGGAGAGCAGAAGAGACAGACAGACAGACCAAATGAATGTTTCTCCAGGTAAACATGCTGGGTAGCACTTGCTTTTTCGTTATAACAAAAGCCTTTGAGGCTTTTCAAAGAAGCTCTTTGGTGAGCCAGTGTGGTGTAGTGGTTAAGAGCGGTGGACTCATAATCTGGTGAACTGGGTTCGCTTCCCTGCTCCTCCACATGCAGCTTCTGGGTGACCTTGGACTAGTCACACTTCTTTGAAGTCTCTCAGCCCCACTCACCTCACAGAGTGTTTGTTGTGGGGGAGGAAGGGAAAGGAGAATGTTAGCCGCTTTGAGACTCATGAAGGGGAGTGATAAAGTGGGATATCAAATCCAAACTCCAAACTTTTTCTAAGACCAGGATGAGGTGTGTAGCCACAGGGGTTGGACCCGTAGCCCATTGACCAAATTAGGCCTGGCAGGGGCCCCAGTTTGGCCTGTGTGGTTTGTTCCCCCAAACTATATGCACCTGCCACACCCCCAATGTCATATGTGATATCAGGTGGGAGATAGGTACAAACCACTTAACTGTTGAACTTCTAAGATGATGCGTCTCTGTGCAGATCAGCAGATAGGTGCTGAGAGACAGTGCTTTGAAATCCCTCCGCCAGGGAGTTTGTATTGGACCTGCTTGGAAATGATCTTCAAAGGTCACCTGACATTGTGATGTCATGAGGTGATTGACAGGTGGGCAGTTTCACTCACCTGTCAGACTTGTCCTGCAGATGTGTATGTGTGCAAACAGAAATATCTTTCCCGGTGTCCAAATCCATTTCTCCACCTGGTGCCTGAGCAAACGAAAATGTTTTCACCTGGTGCTGAAATCACAGCAAAGCCAGCAGTAGGCACCACCACAGAGAAATCTCTCCCTCTGGTCACCACCTGCCTCATATAATGTATTTATGTATAACAATGTCTTCTAAAGATATACCTATGTGTGTGGATCATAGTATCAGAATGCATCTGGCGAGTGGGAGCTTGTTTCCTCTAATTATCACATTCAGATATCTAGGTTACCATTTGGACTTGATTGTGTATGGAATAACGAGCATGAATTTCCCCAAATGCAATCCTTGCAATCATTGTGGATGTTTCTTTTTGGGACGTGAATACCCATATATGCTTTCCATCAAGGCAGAGAGAAGAGGTGCATTTGGTCGAAGTGAATGCAAATACATGCTTAGAATGGAAAACGCTCTTGAAGGTTCAGGCAGTGAGATGTGTTGGCTGCAAGTAGGTCTGACCTGAGAATGGGGACTGGGATAGTGGATGCTGCAGCCATAGGCACTGATACCTGCCTAAAGTATAGGAAGAAATGCTGTTTCTTTAGTGCCGTTGCTAGGGGTAAAGAGGCATTTGGGGACACTCTCCGAGCTGAAAGGCTGACAAATACTATGTATTGACTTCCCTCCCATACCTGCTGGCAAGTTTGGTTTGGGATGTGAAATCAGACAAACACAGAACTCTCGGGCATTATTATGTAATAGTGGTTGTTAATGTCTTTGTTGTGAATATCCATTGTAGACCTAGAAGAGATGTTGGATGCATTGGGCTGGATGCAAATAACCTGGTGCACTAGTGGAAGCCAGAGCATGGGCTCCTGCTAGCGCAAGGGTGCTCTCCCTGCACCTGCCACTTCACACTCCTACACTTCTCCGATATCTGCTCTGGAGAGTAGACCAAACCCCCAGAAATGTGAGCAGGGAAGGAGAATGAAGATTGTTCCATCGAGTTAAGAACATTTTAAACAGGCAGCTGTTCTTAGGCCAGATGTACACGTTAACTGTGAATGTCAGAAACTGGGGATTGTTTACATTCACCAATGAAAGTTCTCTATCCATGAGATAGTGACTGCCAACTTCCATTAGCAAATAAGGACACAAGAACATAAGTGGATCAGGCCACACTTGTTGTCAACCTACATCGGTTATAAATTAATGACAATCAAAACAAGGATGATAATCGGCAGTTTTAGATAGCCACAGGCTGCAATCCTAAACACTTTTTTAGGAATTTAGCTACATTGAACATAGTGGGCCTTGCTTTGAATAAATATGCAAGTATTGTGTTGACAGCTATTTATAATTTATTTATTCTGTATGAAAAGTGATTTGAAATAATAAAATGTGATGGGTAGGTTTTTATTTTTTTCATAGAAAGGGGCTTTGTGCAAGGATAACATGCAATAAATTAGATATTGCTAAGCATGACCGGTGCGCTCCCGCTGCTCGGTCCCAGCGCCTGCCAACCTAGCAGTTCGAAAGCACCTCCGGGTGCAAGTAGATAAATAGGGACCGCTTACCAGCGGGAAGGTAAACGGCGTTTCCGTGTGCAGCTCTGGCTCGCCAGAGCAGCGATGTCACACTGGCCATGTGACCCGGAAGTGTCTCCGGACAGCGCTGGCCCCTGGCCTCTTAAGTGAGATGGGCGCACAACCCCAGAGTCTGTCAAGACTGGCCCGTACGGGCAGGGGTACCTTTACCTTTACCTTTAAGCTGCTTATTATATTCTTCTGAGAGCCATTGCTTCCTCCTGTCCTCAACTCATTTGGTACTAGAGGGTTTCCTGCATAGGCAAAGCGCATGAGCTAGATGACCTTTGAAATGCCTTCCCTCTATGATTCCCTCTTTGTAAGTGTACTTGAGAAGCACACATTGTGTTGGAGCTGTAGCCACACACACACACACACACACACACCTTTTCCTTGTTTATGATTCCTACACTTTCTTCTGCCTGGCATAGAAAGCAGGTGATAGGATTTTACTTCTCCATTCTGCCATGATTTAATTTTAGCAAGAAAACGGAGAAGGGAAATGAGAGAGCAAAAATTGCTTGTGAAACAGGGAAGGGGTGGGCTACTGTTCCTCCTTGCTGTACAAGGTCAGCATTTTCCAAGTTGCTGAGCAAAGTAATTAATCCTTTCTTATGGTTTCCTTTTCCAGTGGGGTGGGCATTTGCTGAGAATCGAGGTGTTACAGGAACCAGGAAACAGTTCTGTGGGTCTCTAGACAGTATGTTCTATTTTTATTAAAGTAGACTGAGTGGTCCAGTAATGTGTCAGCCAACCATATGGCAAGGAAGCAGAAATATTATTATATTGGTTGTGAGCCGCTGGAGTTCCCCATACCTTCCAGTAAGAGTAGACTATACTGGGTGAGACTGATGGATCAACAGTCTTACTTATCATGAGATCTCTCTTTACATTGCCATGTGATGTAAACAGGGCACGCTGACCATTATGAGTCTTATTTTCATACTGAAGCATGACTACATCTGTTTACAGTGCAGAGGTTTGGCTACTGGATGCAAAGTGATATGTAATGCATTGAGGCTTGTGGTCTCCTTTGGGGAGGGCCCTATTGGTTACATCACATCACTCATTGAATCATATTACCTGCTCTTTGACCACTGTTGGTTTGTTGGGGGAATGGAGTGATGGTTTTTGAACTAAAGCTCACCATGTCACTCACCAAGACCAATGGGAAGAAAAGAAAAAAGTGTATAAACCATTGACCAGAAATAGGAAATTTATTTCGAGAGTAAATGCACAAATGCTACTCATATTGATGGGTAAATTGAGATGACTGGGAGGCACATCACCATCTACTTAAAATTCATCCAATAAGAGGAGGCAGATATCTGTCGCTTCTGATCATTCAGGTAAGCCCTAGTGCTCTGCAGTGACTCAGAAATCCAGAGAAGTGGAAGTCTGGCAAACCTGAATATGGTTGTGTGACATGATGCTTCAGACAACCGCCTACTCAGTCTGTTTAAAAGCCAGACTTTATCATGGCTGTTGCTTGACGTCTAGTCATCCATACCTGTCCATGCAAGTTATCCACACTGTTAAAAACAAAGGAGGAGCCTGTTGGATTAGGCCGAGGGCACATCTGGTCTGGTCTTCTGTTCTTCTCACAGTGCCCAACCAGATGCTGATGGGAAGCCCACAAGCAGGACCTGAGCACAAAAGCACTGTCTGCTCCTGTAGTTTCCAGCAGCTGTTTTTCAGAAGCATAGTGTCTCTAAAAGTAGAGGTGGAACCTAGCCATCAGGGTTCATAGTCACTGGTAGACTTATCCCCTATTAACTGGTCTAATCTTTTTTTAAAGCCATCCAGGTTGGTGGCCTCATTGCCTCTTGCGGGAGTGAAATACATAGACACTGTGTGAAGAAGTACTTTACTGTGTGACGGAAAGGGCACCCTCAGAAGGTGCCCTTCCTTCCTTGAAGATTTTAAAGCAGAGGTTGGATGTCCACCTGTCATGGCTGCCTTAGCTGAGATTCCTGCATTTCAGGGGTCCCTTTCAACTACAGTTCTATGATTCTCTGAGTCTTTCATCTATCCTGCATCTTCCATTCAGCATCATTGGATGTCCACACATTTTAGTGTTATGAGAAATGGAGAAAATATTTACTCACTTTCTCTACACCATGCACAATTGTATACACCTCTGTCATGCTTCCTGTTACTCACTTTTCCTCTAAATTAAAGAGCCTTAAATGTTGTATTCTTTCCTCGTAAGTTGCTCCAGCCCCTTGATAATTTTGGTTGCCCTTTTCTGAACCCTTTTCCAACTATGCAGTATTCTTTTTGAAGCGAGGTGACAAAAACTGCTCATTGTGCTGTGCACTATATTGTTATTTCCCAGTTAATGTGGTTAATGTGTTTTTGAGTCAACAATGCAGTGACATCATAGTAGTGATCCAATTGGGTTGTAGGAATGTTGTGCCCATGATGTCAGCAGATCAGAATGGGGTCTTGCTTAGGAATCATGGTTTCTTTTAAAAGAAATATGATTTATTTTAATCACTTAGCCATGTAGACCCTCCTTCTATAATGCCTGTTTCTGGTGTCACATATACGACGATCAACTTCACTTCCCTCAGCTCCTGGAAAAAAATAATCAAAGAATCATAGAAGGAATTAAGAAAATAAATGTAAATCTACATGGCTGACCATTTTTAAGAGTTTCTTTTTTGGAAAAATAAAAGATTTTCAGTCTCTCAGGCTTATTCTACATTCTATCCACTATTTCCCTTCTTTACAATACATGAACAAAAATATGCCTCCCTCCTCATGATGGTTAGCATTCATCTCCACAAAAGCCTTCAAATGGCCAAATGCATTCTAAAATCTCCCACTGTGTGTGCATTGGGCCAGCTGGCTTGAAACATTTTAAGTGCAGATGGACTCTGTCCATACTTCATTTAATAAGAGGTGAGCGACAGCAGTATCTTTTTGTGTGTGTCTGCATACTCAAATGAATGTGGCAGGCCATATTGTCACTTGTTTCTGAGGGACTCATTACAGTCTGGTATCCTTGGCATCCCTTGATAAAGTACAGGTAGAAGCTAAAAAGGGATTCTGATTTCTGCCTGCTTTTAGATAGACCTCTAGTAACATGTTTGCTCCTATGCCAGCCTGGGTATGTGTATGTAAAGCTTTTTACCATGGTTTAGTGTTGCAATGATTAGTTGCTGACAGCTCCCCACCCCCTTAATCTGTCATGGCTGCAAGGAATTTGGAAGCTTTCACTTCCATCTTGGTTGCGCTCCTCTGCACATGTTCCAGCTTGTCAATATCCTTTTAAAATTGTGGTGCCCAGAACTAAATACAGTACTCCAGATGTAGTCTGACCAAGGCAGAATAGAGCAGTACTATTACTTCCCTTGATCAGGGCACCAGACTTCTCTTGATGCAGCCTGGAATAGTGTTAGCTTTTTTCGTTCTTTCTTCTTTTTTTCTTGTAGTATCACACTGTTGATTCATGTTAAGCTTGTGGTCCATTAAGACCCCTATGTCCGTTTCACATATACTACTTGCAATCCAGGTGTTCCTCATTTTATATTTGTGCATCTGGATTTTCCTGCTTAAGTGCAGAACTTTACATTTTCCCTATTGAAACTAATTGTGTTAGTTTGGGCCCAGTTCTCCAGTTCTGTTAAGGTCATCTTGAATCTTGATTCTGTCTTCTGCGACATTGACTATCCCTCCCAGTTTGGTGTCATCTGCAAATCTGATTAGCGTCCCCTCAGTTCCTTCATCCAAGTCATTTATAATGGTGATGAACAACAACAGGCCCAAGACAGAACCCTGTGGCACCCCACTTGTCACGTTTTTCCAGGATGATGAGGAACCATTAGTGAGCACTCATTGGATTTGATCAGTAAACCAGCTACTAATCCACCTAACAGTTACCTCATCCAGCCTACATATTATCAGCTTCTCCACAAGAATATTATGAGGGACTTTTCAAAAGCCTTACAGAAATCAAGATACACTACATCCACAGCGTTCCCCTGATCCACCATGCTTGTCTTTCAAAAATAGAGATGAGATACTTGGAATGCAGATGAAAATAACTTCATGGAATTAGACACTGACATGAATAACCGCTGAGTGGGAGGGTAAATGTAATGTTGCATCTGGGAATAATTTATTTAAATCCTAAATAAGTACTGTGTCTCATCTTTGGCTTCCATTAAAATGTCAAGCGCTACAGACATTTTGGCTCCATTCCTGAACATTGCCCACATTCAGTGCGGCCAATGTTCAAGGTTCCACATAATACTCATTCCACAGAAGTAAGAAACTGATCTTTAATGTGGCAGCACTTACACTTTGGAATTCCCTGTATATTGACATCAGGCAGGCACCTCCAGTGTACTATTTTTAGCACCTTCCAACGCCATTCAACGCTGGGCAGAAATGAGAGATTTCCTCTTTTTTCCAACCCATGTTCCCACCATTCAGCTCCATCCATCAACTTACTTCTCCTGCTGCTGCTCCTCCTCCTCCTGCATCAGAGCCTGCCAACTCAAGCCCTATCCTGGCAACACTGAGGCCTCTCTCCTTCGTAGGGCTTGGTTTCATTCTGCGTCTTAAAAAATGAGTGTCAGCGCCTCAGAGAAAGAGGAAACACTGAAGGTTCATCCTACTCCTTAGAGATTTAGGAAGCCTGGAGGAACAGAAAGGGGGGGGGAGCCCGATGAAAGTAAAACAAAGCAAAGAAGTCGTGTAAACAAATTAATTAATTGTCTGGAAGTGAAGTGCACGTTTGTAATTTTGCCCTTGTTGAAGGGAAATTGAAGTTCATTATGCTCACTGACTGATTTAAAAGCTTTCCTCCACAGCTTCACCTAGAGAGGGAGGGAGGGAGGGAGAGGCAAGCCCATTTGGAAAGTACACATTGGCGGCGGCAGCAGCTTCAATTAAAACAGGAATTCATTACTTGAATCCTCTAGGGAGAAAGTTGTTACTTGACTGCTCATTGTGGGAGGAGGGCTGTGTTACAGTCATTTGCTTCTTCCTTTCTTCATTGTGTTTCAGAAGTGGTAAAAAAGCTGGACACACACCCCAGACCATCCCATCCCATCCCATCCCTTCCCTTCCCTTCCTTGTTTGTTGTTTTCCCTGCACTGGTGAAAACTAGATTGTAAGCTACTTAGGGCAGAGTTCAGCTATGTATTTAAGAAGCAAGCAAACAACAACAAAAATCTTATGTTGCTCTGTAAAGTGCCACACACCATGATGATGCTACATGAATCAATTTTAAAAACCTAAAGATGACCTGGGAAATCCCAGCTTCTTGGGGAAATCAGGGTATGCATTGGGCAGTCTGTCAGTTAAAATTGAGGGGAAGTGCCTATTGGTTACATGAGAGTAATTAAAGTAGAACTAGTTACAGATAGGTAGCCGTGTTGGTCTGCCATAGTCAAAACAAAACAAAAAAATTCCTTCCAGTAGCACAGTGCATCTGAAGAAGTGTGCATGCACACGAAAGCTCATACCAAGAACTAACTTAGTTGGTCTTTAAGGTGCTACTGGAAGGATTTTTTTTTTGTTTTGTTTTAAAGTAGAACTAGTTAGTGAGAGTGGTCAAAGTATGTTGATGAGTTCAAATTCCATTGCTGTTGGACTTTGTTGAGATATGGACTTCTATCCTCAGAGCCACTGCAACTGATGGACTGATGGAACCATCTGCCCAGCATTTCCAGCCTCCGTGAGGGTGACCAAACTCATAAACAATCTCTGTCAGGGCTAGGTCCACTGGTGAGTCAGGAGCTGGATGAGAGCCTGTGGGACCAGTCAGAAGGAGCAAGTGAGGATGGAAAGACAGGCCAGGAGACAGAATCAAGGAGCAAACCAGAAATCAAGAGCAAAGAGCAAAACCAAAAGCACAAGGTGGTCCAGAGCTTAGGCACACTTTGTTGCTAAAGCAAGCCTTAGGTGGGGAAAATACCTCTTTTTGCCCAGAAGGATCCAGTGGTCAGCCTAAGTTGGCAGAGTCAGTCCAGAAAGTTATTTACTAGGGTGGCCAAGTGGAAATAAGGATGGGGTTCCTGCCCCATTTTAATAGTCCTTCTATACAACTATTAAAGATGCAGTAGTCCCATCCTCTTTTTTCATCTGGGCACTTGATTCTTCACTGAAAAGACTGCTAGATGCAGTTTGGTGATCCACACACCTATTCCACTCCAGCCGTTTTTTGGACTACAACTCCCATCATCCCTAGCTAGCAGGACCAGTGGTCAGGGATGATGGGGATTGTAGTCCGAAAACAGCTGGAGACCCAAGTTTGAGCAACACTGGGTTAGAGTTAGACTTTTGGACTAGGGGCTGGAAGACCACTCAAGTCAAGAAGTTCATTGGGTGATCTTGGGACTATTCATCATCTCTTAGCCGAACAGGGTTGTTGTGAGGGAAAACCACCAGACCCCGATGCCCCTCCTTTTACTTCCATTTGTGTTTTGAAAGCATCACTTTACAATGGCCACAAAATTACTAGCCACATTTCCCCAGCCACTTCTGGATCACAAACCCACAGAGTGATTTGAGACCATATCCCCATCAGTGCGAATCAGCCACAAAGCGCTATTTTCCCCAACACTCCTAAACCAGCAATATGCCTGGCTTGCCAAATGTTGAAGCAGGAAGGATTCTGCAAGGTTAAAAAATAAATAAATTGCAGTGTCCAAATGTGGGTACCTGTTCACTGTCACAAGTACATACTGGCAGTACTTATTCCCCCTGCTCTTCTCTTACCCAGAGCAACAGAAGCAGAAGAAAGCTCAGACACAGGTGTTGCAGAAGTGGTATATTATGCTGTTTGAGTATCTGTTAATTGTTATCAGATGCTAAGCCCTGTCTCCAGGAGCAGTGGGGGAGGTGGTACACTGAGGATGCATAAAATGAAGCAAGTATTAAAATTGGGTATGCATTCATTATTCTTAATTGGCCTTGCTCCTAATATATGTTGTTTGGGATCAGCTAAAGCACAGAGGTTTCTGTTTTTAACCACTAACATCATGTCCCTGGGGCACCATCTACTCAAGCTCCCAAACCACATTCCTCCGTCTGTTTATGCTCATTCCAATATAGGGAGAAAACAGAAAACACACACACACACAAACAACTGTCAGCCCCCTTCGCCTTATTTTTTTGGGGAAAGCAGAGAGGGTACAACCAAGCGTGAAGAGCAAAGCCCCTGACTGGAATCTGCAGATAGGAAAGCAGTTGCCTGGTCCAGAAGGAGGAGAGTTGGCAGCGCTCCAGACCTTTCTGCAGGTGCCACATCATTGAAGCTGTGCCATGGAAACTTCGCAGAAACAGGTGTAGCCTATGCTTTCCAGACATCAAAGCACTGCAGGGAGAGAAGCTATAGATCCCTGTTTGCATGCAACAGGAGAGAGAGAGAGAGAGAGAGAGAGAGAGAGAGAGAGAGAGAGAGAGAGAGAAGAGAGGGAGGGAGGGAGGGTCGTTATGATCATTCGTGCATAAAGCTATTTGAGGGCCAATGAGGTTTGTTCTGATGCAAAGAGAGCTACATAAGGACTTAAGTTCAAGTATGATTCCTGAGTAGGGATACTTGTTGAATATATCCTTTCTGAAATTTGCTATGAACTGATTGCATCAGCACCTCCTTGGACTAATATGTCAACCAGAATGTAGTCAGCTTTCAGATTTTGCACTTCTCCTGATCTTGTGAGATAGTCCTCATGTACATGTGTGCTTGTATTTTTAGATAAAATACATTTAGCATAATGAGTAACTTGGAAGAAAATAAATCCAAAAGAATATATGGTGGTACCTTGGGTTACAGACACTTCAGGTTACAGACTCCGCTAACCCAGAAATAGTACCTTGGGTTAAGAACTTTGCTTCAGGATGAGAACAGAAAACGCGTGGCGGTGGTGCGACGGCAGCGGGGGGCCCCATTAGCTAAAGTGGTACCTCAGGTTAAGAACGGACTTCCAGAATGAATTAAGTTCTTAACCTGAGGTACCACTGTACTTAAATATTACTTAATTCAATGGAGATTTTAATAATAATAATAATAATAATAATAATAATAATAATAATAATAATTGCAGATTAATGCTGAACCATCATGGAATGGAGTTATGAATGAACACATGCAAACATGATGCAACCAGGAAACAGAATGATCTTTCTCTATTCTAAGAGCATGAATGGGATAGGTGTAGGTTTTTAAAGATAAAGAATGAGTACTACAAAATTGTAGTAGCATTGTTAGAAGACTATGACTCAGCCTACTCATCTTTATGTCCTACTGGTAATGTGAATGCAAGGTAAGGTAAATGTGAATAGGCATTTAGGCTAAGGATATTAAAAACAAAATGAAAGTGTCATCAAGCGGCACAGGCGTTATGAACCTGCTAATGTCAGAACACTATCCAGTAGAAATCTGCGACAATTGCACAACCACATTCACAGGCAGAAGTATAACCATACCCAGGAACAGCAGCAGTGAGAGTACTAGCTGTGAAAATAGTAAAATTCCCCGCCCCTGTGATAGAATATTGCTGTTTTGAATACCTGGGTGGGGGTAGTGATATCCTTGAAGCAAAAAGGTGCTTAATTGAGGGAAGATGTGTGTATGCTACATCTCGAATGAGTAACAACTGTACATTTATTGTGCTATAAACTGTTCACTGGGAAATGCCTTAAATTTCTTGAGACAGTCAGCAACAAAAAAAGGAGATGGAAAATGCATAAAGGACCTAGTGAGGAGCAAACAATGAAATGAAGCCGTGCTTTATGGAGAGCTGTGCATCTTGGTGTTGGCTGGAGGCTTTGGCGGAGCGGGGGGGATGGGAAACTGTAGGAGATAGTATATGTGTTCTGAGGGACATGAGTTTTGTTGCTCAGTAATTTTTCCGAAATAGGTGTGTTTCCTGTACACTCTCTAGATGCCAGATGCAGAGTTATGGAGCTTCAGTGGCACAGTGACAGCTTCTATCTAGCCATCACCTTTTGCAATGAGCATACTAGGAAAGATGTAGAGCCTTATACATGCTTCCCTCCAAAATGCATGCTAATAAATACTCATGTCTGGGGAAAAAAGTTAAATACGAAATGGCCCTCCTAATAGGACTAGTTCACTATATTATCAAAGGACTGATTTTTTGCCTGCTCCTTGTATAGCTGAATAAACAGCTTCTCTAAATGGGAACCTAAAGGCCACCAAGTCATGTAAATGCTGCAGACTCCTAATGATACATCACCATCTCTCTGCCCAACCTCTATATTGCAAGTGAGCCTTTTTAGACAGAACAGTTTCCTTTATAAGCTTGTACTAATATTTCAGTGAGATTTTTTGCTCATTAGCATTTTTCCATTTTAGTCATGTCATGTTGTTTGACCCATCAGAAGATCTATTGAAGTTCTCAGTATAAACGGTTGCAGACAGCTAAGTGCAAATGATCTCCGAATGAATTTCAATTCTGTTACTTAACTGTGATAAAGCAAGGCACCAGTGTGAGCCAGTGTGGTGTAGTGGTTAGAGCAGTGGACTTGTAATCTGGTGAACCGGGTTCGCGTCTCCGCTCCTCCACATGCAGCTGCTGGGTGACCTTGGGCCAGTCACACTTCTCTGAAGTCTCTCAGCTCCACTCACCTCACAGAGTGTTTGTTGTGGGGGAGGAAGGGAAAGGAGTTTGTTAGCCGCTTTGAGACCCCTTAAGGGAAGTGATAAAGCAGGATATCAAATCCAAACTCCTCCTCCTCCTCCTCCTCCTCTTCTTCTTCACTTTCTCCAATTAAAAGCACCCTGTTAGCCTTTTCCTCTTACATAGGCTCCACCCCTCTCTTTAGCCCCCAGTTTGCAAGCTTACATAGAATGAGCTTCTACAAATATAGCAGCGGGATTCTTTCCTTAGTATGCAAATGCAATAATGGTAATAACTATTGGGGCAGAGAGGTGAAGTTGGTTGCGGCTGTTCTGTCGAATCAGTTGGAGCTCAACACCAAAAGGTCTGCCAGTGTTGGCCCTCTCCCAAATTCCTTCCCTGGCATCTTTAATCAAAAGGATAAGGTAGCAGGCAGTGGGAAAGGCACCTGCTCAAGACCCTGGTGAGCTGCTGCAAATCAGTGTAGACAATACTGGACTAGATGAACGAACCGTCTGACTCTGCATAAGGCAGCTTGCTGTGTTCATTGTATCCCAGCATGGAACTTGAAATCTTAGATGTGTAGCAGCAGCTGCCCACCACAGGTCCAAACATCTGTGAAGGCCATGAAGACTTCTGGGATGTCACTCTTTGATGTCACATCTGGAAATCTGCAGATTTGGAGAATTCAAAACATTGCACCAACTAGCTCTAGACACCCACATTTCCTTCCAGGACCTCGGGCACAGAGACAGCAGTGAGTCCAAGCTGAAACCCAGACCAGAAGGCAAGCATACAACATGTCAACATTGGGCTTCCCACTGTTGCTCCAAGGAGTGGGAAAGCAAGTACATCTATGAAACCTTCCATGTACAGCCTTGATGTTGTCAGTGTTTGTAAAAAGCAAAAAAAAAAAGGAGGAAAAGGTTCTGACCTCCCTTTGCCTCTTCAGCCTGGTCCTCGGACCCTTGTCGGCACAAAAAGAGTCCACGAGAATATCCTTGCAGAGTTTTATTCTTAAAAGTCTTTGTGCAAAACACGACTGAATAACTCCACACACCAGCACCAACCAACCCAAACACCAGCCTCAGCAACAAACTAACATTTCTCACTTATATATACAACTTGGTGCAGACCGCTGAGTCATGCTGACCCAGCTTTATTCGCATTAAAGAAACAGCGGCCATTTTAGCCGTGACACCCCTTCTGTTTCTTTAAATGCGAAAAACCCCAACAGAAACAATACATACATACATTATATACATAAACCCAGTTTTGTTATCAGTTCATTATGGCATGTTGCTGGCAAAGGCTTGGTGAACAAATCAGCAATATTATCTTGTGATTGACAATACTCCAGTTTGATTACCCCATTCTGTACACAATCTCTAACATTCGCATGACGGATAGCAATATGTTTTGATGCGGATTTCATTATTTCCGAGCCCGCTAATGCAATGCACGATTGGCTATCTTCATACACTTGGATAGGCAAATCAACTTTACAATTTAGATCTTTTAGTATCTGTATAAACCACATGATTTCATTGCATGCTAGCGACAGGCTCCCATATTCTGCCTCACAGGATGAGGTTGCAACAAATCCTTGTTTCTTTGACCTCCACCCAATTATGGAATTGGCAAACATCATAACCATTCCACTTGTAGATTTTCTGGTAGCTACACAGCTTCCCCAGTCCGCATCAACAAATACTTCTAGTTTTTCGTCTTGTGTACTAGATATCTTCAAACATACATTTAATGTCCCCTTTAGATATCTGATAAGCCTTTTCAAAGCACACCAATCAGCAGTACTGGGTTTAGATACACGTTGACTCAGAACATTTGTAGCACATGCAATGTCTGGCCTTGACCACTGGCTTAAATATAACAATGATCCTATTTTTGAGTGATACAACTCAGGCTGATCAAATTTATCATCACGCACTGTCTTTGGGAAATCTGGTGTCATGGGAGTCTGAACTGGCTTGCAGTTTTCCATGCCAAACTGCTCTATCAAACGAAGAATTTTCTCTTTCTGACTCAATAGGAAGCTTCCATCAGCTTCCTGCCTTACTTCTACTCCCAAGTAATTGCTTACAGGCCCCAAGGCTTTAAGCTTAAACCTCTTTTCCAGGTGACTTGTGAGCTTCTGGATCTCATCTGTGGAACTCCCTGCCACAAGCAAATCATCAACAAAGACTAAGAGCATTAGATATTTGTTGCCTGATCCCTTGGTGTACAGGCATGGATCAGCCACACTCCTTTTAAAACCAAGTTTTACAAGGGCTTCATTTAAACACTGGTTCCAACACCTTCCACTTTGTTTGAGACCATAAACAGCCTTTCTCAAACGCCAGACTGCACCATTCTCCTCTTCAAACCCAGGGGGTTGTCTCATTAATACTTCATGGTCTAAATTTGCATGCAGATATGCAGCATCAACATCAAAATGGTGCACTGCTAGTTGTCTTACAGCAGCAATGGAAAGCATTAAGCGAAAAGTTTCACTCTTTACAGTGGGAGAAAACACTTCATCATAACTCTCCCCTTTAATCTGAGTGAACCCTCTGGCTACTAATCTGGCTCGAAAACGTGGTTCTCCAGATGCAAGGGTTTTCCTTTTGTAAACCCACTTGCATGACACCACTCTGCCACCAGGTGGCGGCATTATGACCTCAAACACTTTGTTACGTTTAAAAGAGTCCATTTCTTCTTTCATAGCTTGTTCCCACAAAGCACGTTCCCCAGGGGGTAAGTCTAAGACTTCATTATAACTTTGTGGTTCCACACAACTCACATTGCATACTCTCACTCCTCCTAGGGTCAAACGCTGAGGAGGTACACCCTTGTTTGAACGCTGGGAGCGCCTACGCACTATTACTTCTTCTTCCCCCCTTATCTCTGGCTCTTCTTCCTCTTCCTCTAGAGAAGTATTATCTTTTGCCACATCTTTTGGGGAAATCTGTGCCTCCTCCTCCTCCTGCTCCTGTGTTGCCAATGGCTGAGAAGAAGCCTCTTCTCTTACTTGCAGGGGCAGTAGGCAATCTGGGTTGGCATGGATCACAGTCCATCTGTCCTGGTCAGCGAAGTCTGCACTTCGTGACAGAACCACTCGTCCTGGGCGTAAATTGAAACGCCACCCTTTGCCATAGGACTGATATCCCACAAACCGCAGTCTCTGCGCTCTAGCACCCCCTTTCTGGCGCTGAGCTTTGGGGATGTTTACATGTGCCCAAGCACCCCAGTTATGGAGCATTGTCCACTCTGGTTCTTTCCCAAACAACACACGATAAGGAATATCTTTTATAGAGCTAGACCAGGTTCTATTAATCAAAAAGTTCGCTGTCAGAAAAGCCTCGCCCCACAGCCTATGGTTGTGACCCAATCCTGCATCCACTAGCAGGCAGTCCTTTACTGACTGTATTACAGCCCCACGTCTTTCACACAGACCATTTTCAGCAGGGCTATAAGGGTTAGTCAAACGATGAGTGATCCCCTTACGTCGCAACCATGTCCCAAATTGTTTGTTCAGAAATTCTCCACCCCTATCTGTTTGCAACTGCACAACAGGGCGAGCGAAGAGCTTTTCAGCTTGGGCAACCCATTCTCTGAATGTGGGGAAACACTCAGATTTCTGCTTTAACAAAAACAACCAACTAAAACGTGATTTATCATCAATTACCAGAAAAGCATATCTGGCGCCTCCTTCAGTCTTCTGTGGAAAAGGGCCTATCACGTCACAATGGACAAGTTCTAAAACCTCTTTAGATACTCTGTCACTTTTAGAAGCCACAGGCTTCCTCTTAGATTTGGCCATTTTACATACATTGCAATCTAGGAAACAGTTACAGCTGTTTACTTTTAGGTTCTTGCACACCTTTTGCATCTCTGAAAGCACACGGAAATTGGCGTGACCCAGTTTTCTGTGCAGTTCATGTACACACCCCTTATGAACTGGCAAATTATCCTGAACCACCTGGGCTGCTTTAACAGGCTTGTCCTGCATTACATATAGCCCATTTTCCAACTTTGCATGGCCACATACCTGAGTTCCATTCTTTATCAGACAGCCATCCCGTGTGAAGTTAACACTATACCCTGCATTAATCAAACAGCTTACAGACAGCAAACAATAGTCCAAACTGCTGACAAACAGAGTCTCTGGTAGAGTAGTGTTCAAGCACTGCAGGAAACATGTTCCCTGGCCATCAATCTTGCTTCTACGACCATCAGCAAGATAAATTGAGTCTTTTCCATCAGCTGGCTTCCCCAGGGTCTTAAAGTCCTCCCGACTGTTGCAGATAATCCTGCTGCTCCCAGAGTCCAGCAACCATGTTCCTCGAGGTATCTTCCTCTCCTCTCGAGAAAATGCAGAAACAAACTGAGCAGAACGCGTGTTCTTCTTCTCTGAAGAGAACCCCTTCTGCTTACGTTTCTGCGTTGATTGCTGTCTCTGCTCCACGTCGTCTCCTGGAAGTCTTGCCCTGCATTGACGTTGGAGATGCCCGGGTTGGTTGCATCTATAGCATCTCCTCACTGCCATGGCCAAGTCCAAACCTTGGCGTTGCTCCATTGGCAGATTCTGCTGCTGGCCCCCTCGACTGTAACTCCTCCGCTCTTGGAGTTCAGCTTGTTTATCTGACCTTCTTTCTGCTTCTTCGGTCAATCTTCCAACCACATACTCAAGGGTCAGATCTCGGGGACGCATACATGCTGTTAATCACGGGCAACCAGCTTTCAGGCAAACTTGAAAGAATAATGTAGGTTTGGTCAGTCTCATCATAACGCTTACCTCTCTGCTGTAGTTGAAGAAACAGAGATTTCAGCGTTTGAAGATGAGTTGCCAAACTCTCACCTTCTTTCATAACAGTCCTGAACAGCCTTCTGGTCAGAGAAATTATAGTTCCAGCAGTTTCTCTGACATGCATTGCCCTTAATAAATTCCAGCACTCAAACGCTGTGCTGGCATTTGCTACATGCAATAACTGAGAGTTGCTCAAACACAGCATAATTTGGGCACGAGCCCTTTCATCTAGCCGTTTTTTCTCAGCAGAGTCAGTCCTCAAAACCTCAGTTTCAACACAGTCCCATAGTCCATCTCTCCTTAACAACTGCTGCATTTTAATTGACCAACTCAGCCAGTTGCTTTCCGAGAGAAGTTCAAAAGGGATGCCTCCCCCAATATTTACAACTTGGGAAGACTGGAAATCTGCCATCTCTGCTGGTGCTTGCTGAGCCCCTTCTGTGGGGCCTCCAGCAAACTCTCCAGACTCTCTCTTTAGAGTCCCACTAGATGGTCCTGGCTGGCACTGCAACTGGTGTAGCCGCTCTGTGAGTCGCCTACTGTGGTCCTCTAGCAGTTCAAACTGTTCCAGTAGCCGACGCTGAGTGCTTTTCTGGTCCTCAGATCCTAGCTGCTCCAGTGTCGCTGCAGACAGTTACAGCTTGCCACCAACTGCTCCAACGCACAGCCACCGGCTCCATACACCACCAGGACTCACCAGCTCCCTGCTGAGATGCTGTCAGTCGTTTTGCACTCTGCACATGCTCAGAAACACTGGGCCCATAACCTGTCAGTGTTTGTAAAAAGCAAAAAAAAAAAAAGGAGGAAAAGGTTCTGACCTCCCTTTGCCTCTTCAGCCTGGTCCTCGGACCCTTGTCGGCACAAAAAGAGTCCACGAGAATATCCTTGCAGAGTTTTATTCTTAAAAGTCTTTGTGCAAAACACGACTGAATAACTCCACACACCAGCACCAACCAACCCAAACACCAGCCTCAGCAACAAACTAACATTTCTCACTTATATATACAACTTGGTGCAGACCGCTGAGTCATGCTGACCCAGCTTTATTCGCATTAAAGAAACAGCGGCCATTTTAGCCGTGACAGATGTTACTGGTACAGCATCTTCTCTGATTAGCTAATTGTTCCAGTTACAGATAGGTAGCCGTGTTGGTCTGCCATAGTCAAAACAAAAAAAATTCCTTCCAGTAGCACCTTAAAGACCAACTAAGTTAGTTCTTGGTATGAGCTTTCGTGTGCATGCACACTTCTTCAGATACTTCTGAAGAAGTGTGCATGCACACGAAAGCTCATACCAAGAACTAACTTAGTTGGTCTTTAAGATGCTACTGGAAGGAATTTTTTTTTGTTTTAGCTAATTGTTGACACTGCTCCTTTCACTTGGGTTTTCTTCTTCTTCTTCCAACCAATCAAGGATCACACGGTGACCATGTTGAAGTCACTAAGGAAAAATAAAGCCCATTTTAAAGTGAAAACAGTGCTTCCTTGAATATACAAAGCATTTCTTCTCCTCAAACAAAATCACTGAAAAGAAAGAGGAATTGGCCTTTAGCGCTGACAAAGGTGTTTGAAAAACCAGTAAGCATAGACTTTCAGATCAGCCCCACTAGTCTCACAGAATCATACAGTTGGAAGGGAACTTGAAGCTCCTTGTGCCCAAGTGGACTAGTACATTTTTGTCAGTTAGCAAATGTTGCATACTTGTTTTTGAGACGGCAAAGATTTGTTTAAAAACTTCCATCTCCATTTGGCAGAGGTTGTGGGATGCAATAAAGCACCTATATCTCCTTTTCTGTATCAGCAACTTTCAAGTGGAAGAGGCTAGATATAATTTGCTACAGTTCAGTGAAACTAGCCAAGTTTCATTTATTAATCTGAAATGTATATAAAATTGCATTTGGGGTTGTTAATAATACAAGCAGAAGGTGGCTTATTCCAGTTGGGAATGGTTCCTAGATTTGAACAGGTACCTCCCAAGCAGGAAATGATTGTTTGGCACATTTCCAATTCACATTTCTCTGCTTGCCAGCATATGAGGTTTCCCAAGACACTTCGGTTCATAGAATCAGAAAGGGGGACTTTTGGAACTTGGCCACCTTTTCTATGAAACTGGGACATGATGCTTTGGAAAAGATGCCAGCAAAATGCCCCAAAGGGGAGGGAAATGGCAGAAGCACCATCTAGTGATAAAGCATGCAGAACTATGAAGGCACCGTTAATGTTTCCAAGGCAGGCTGGTAGTGCTTGATGGTCTGCTGCTGAATCTCCAATGTTACTGCCTTCCATTTGTGTGACTGTGCAGAAATTCAAGCTATATGCTTTTAATGCATGGTGGGAGAGCAGAGTATAGCAGGGATAGGGGGGAAATTAGACCCATTTTGCTTTTAAAGGTGAACATACCTGATTCACAATAAGACATGAACGAAAACTCTCTCTCTATATATATTGCCCATGCATCACACACTCTGAGAATTGTGGCCTTAGGTTGGAATTCTAAGACCATTTAATGAATGATGCCATTTTAGAAAATTCAGATGTAGTGGCTCTAACCATATAGAGAACTGGCCACCTGTAGACTCCAGCTTCATGATGAGCTGGGGGGCTACAGACACTCCTGCAATGCCTTGAACAATCAATATGACGGAGTATGCGTGGTAACTCAGGGTTAAATGTATAGAAAAAAGATTTCAGGTGAATGGGCTCTCTATGCACAGAGCAATTATTGCACGATCAAAAGTGATGTAATTCCACCCACTCTATAATCAGTTAAGGCATATGGGTCAAATTAAAGTGGTCCAGGTGGCCAAATCCCCTACCTAGTACATGTTCAAGGGCTAAAACCATCATTTTTATTTTTTAAAATGTGGATCCTTCTGAATCAATTTCTTTTTCAATTGGACATTTGAATCGGCGTTGGCTCCAGTGGCATTGGAACAGAATCCTTGGCCCTGCATGGGGGTTTGCTTCCCTAGCCCTAAAGAGAGCCCACTACTTGGGATGGTGCAGGTCACACGGGGGACCTCCAAAAGACCCCTAATGTTTGACCACATATGCAATGTTTGCATAAGATTCTGTTCTTGAAGAGTTGTGAGATGGAACTAACCTTAGAAACTGGTCTGAGGAGATTTCTCTCATTCTATTCCATGACTTTATTCTGCTAAGTATCCTGAATTCTTTTTCAGCTAGGAAAATTTCTAAAACTAATCCTAGAATTGGAGTATGCACAGTATTGCTTTGTTCAGTTCTTTCAGTTATTTTCCACCCCCACCCCCACATTCTGCTTTACTGATGCACCCAGGCAGATCAATGTAATTGTACGTATGAATGCATCAGGATTTCTTCAGTGTGTGGTTTTCTGTTTGTTCATTTACTCCTGTGTATTGGTAGAACACCAAGCAAAAAGAACATTGATGTAACCGACTGTACAGTCTCATCAAAATGTCTTTTTCTTTCTTTCATTCTCTTCCTTCCTTTGAAGCATTTTACTAATGCTTACAGTATGTGTTAATGCTTATTGTTCAATTAGAGTTTAGAAAACGGCACAAAGGCACTGAAAAGCTGCTACATTCAAAATTTGGAAATTTAAAAATTGCAAGAACTGAGAATTGCTAGTGCACCAGTTCCTATTCAAAAACAAGAGCAGGAAATCCAAAATCTAACAAGTTTGGGAGCATCCATAGGCACTGTCTTCACTGGGCTGGAACTATTCTGCTTCTCAGTGCATACCAAACCCATGTGGTTTTAAGACATAGTCTCCTTATGAAGTCCAGATTCAGGCATACTTCTGGTTGACTTTGGTCAAAGGACAGAGGCTGTGCACACTGCTTTGCATTTTACAGGCAGGGAAAAGGACAAACCCAAGTTGGGAAGTGGAGCCATTGGACAATGTTTACTCTGGAATTAAAGGTCAGGTTGTGCCAATTGAAGAAATGGACTAACGTTGGTGTGCAGGTGACTAGGCAGGCAGGCAGGTAATGGAGGGAAGCACAGGGAGTTGTAAATGCTCAGAATTAAGAAAATAAATCCTAGCTGCCAATATGGCCTTTGCAGCAGCGAGTGAGAATGATAGGTAGATTTTCTTTTCCACTAGATTTACTTTCTGATATTGGAGTTTATCACTCGAGCCAGGACTATTCATCAAGCCTTTTCCATCAGTAATCCAAGGCTCAACTTTTATGATTCACTATTTTAAAACAGAAAATACCTCCAAGGCTCATACTTCCTTGCCCATGGCTGGAGAAGGAATTGTGAAGGAGGGAGGAAGGCTTTCACAGGCTGTTTCCAAACAGTGGACTTGATTCGTGTTTGAACTGGTAATCTTTAAAATTGGGAATTGCTGGTCATGTGGGAGAGTAATTTGAACTAACTAGCAGAAGCTTAACAATATCCAGAAAACAGTGGGGGAGACTTTCAGCCTCTCAGGGCCATCTTTATTGACCTTTAAGGTGTCCACACTGAAACAAAGGAACTTTCAAAGGGAGACTGGAATTTGAAACCTCTGAATTTCAATGCATCAAGATGCCAGTGCTATCACATATGAATTGAATCAAGACAAAGGCTTTTTATCATGTTACATGGGTTAATTGGCTTACTGATGCCAGGCTGCCTGTGTTATCAACAACACATTAATGGTCACTGTTAAAAGCCCTGTTCAATGGAACAGCTCACGTAGATGGGGTTCTTTTGTTTGTTTGTTTGTTTTTAAGACTAGCTCAGTCCCTTCCCAATGCTGTAATGCCTTGCTCTGGCACTTTTGCCCACCTACATGTTTGTCAGATGTAAAAGATATAACAGAGATCTTCACACTGGTGGCATCAATCCCTGGGCGAAGGCTGGCAGGATTGGGTGCAGGGACAGTTCTGACAAAAGGGCTTCCTATTGCAGCCTTATTCAGTTGCAAAGCTCATTGAGTGACATACACCCAGCTCTCTAACCTATAAAGTGCTGCAGCAAACACAAATGGATAGGGGCAGACTTAGGCACACTACACATAGCTTCTTGAAGGAGTGGTGGTGTAACGTTGAAAAAATAATAGCCCAGTAGCAGTTCTTTTTTATTTTTACTATTCTCATCAGTACCTGTCACTGTTTACCCATATCTGCTGAGTAGTTTATTATTATTATTATTAATTATCTGTTTCTCACTTAGATCTCCTCCCAAAACACCCCTGGTGCTGGGGGAGAGAATGCATATAAAGAGGTCTTTGATGCAGAGCACCCTGTACCAAGGCAGCATTGCGTAGTTGAGAGATGGGTCTGCAGCGAAAATCTGCAATCTTGGAACATCTTGCTTGCTGCCAGTGGGCTGGCTTCAATAGGAGCAGGAGTGATTTTTGGCTCCCAGACTGCCGTATTACGAGAACCTGGGGGATGGTCGTGAAAGCGAGATGGATGATAGAAGGTGGCGAGGGAAAGAAAGATAGAGAGAGGTTATAAAGCCAAGGTAAATAACACAAACTCCTTTAGTTGCAAGGATGCCTCCGCCCCACCTTTCCAACCAAAGCAGGGCCATTAAAAATCACTTCCAATGAGCAATATTTTAGGTTAATGGGACTAGTGGAAATGCAGCGTTAAGTGAGACGGTGGTGAAGATGGCTTTATGGGCCCATCTCTCCCGTTGCTGCCTCCCTTTTATTTTTGTATCGGTGTTTTTATATCCCAGCACTCCAGGATCTTATTACCATCTCGAAGAGTGATAGGAAAGCCCAGGGTGCTGCCGCTCACTGCCTTTGCTGTGATGCCCTCCCTCTCGGCTTTGACTTGAATAAATGGAAGCATTTAGCCCAGGCCCTGGAGGGGGAAAGTTTGGAGTGAGAGTGGGTTGCTGCGAAGGCTGAAGGCTTTGGGATAGGTTGTGTGTGAGAGAGACAGACAGAGATAGGCGGGGGGAAGCAAGCTGCTGTGCTAATACATCCCTCGGGAAGCTTCCAGTGTTTCTTGATACGACTGAGTGCATCGCTCATAAAAAATGCACCAGGGCACTGATGGCATTTGATTCCAACAGCAGCAGGGGAGGAGGTGAGGCAATTGGCTGGGCCTTTTGATATCCAGTCCTTGGAAACCCAAGTTTTGGCTAATCAAAATGCCATTTCTCAGACTACCTGTGCTTGGCATGAGAACTCGCCTGAGAGCACCGAGTGTTGACGTGTGCATGCCTGAGAAATGATATTCTTTCCTAGCCCTTCTGTTCTATTTATGTTACATGAGATGCAGTTTTCATTCTCTTTCTTGGTGCATAGTGGAGGGGTATGGAAGGGCAGAGGTGCTGCCTCAGGGCTCAGCCTCATTGTACTAAAAAAAAAAAAAAAGTTTTTTCTTCAAGCCAGTGATGGCTACACTCCTCTTTGCTTCTCAGCACCATTCTTCCTCTTCAAGATGACGCCACTTAGCCAATGAGATTTTGCTGTGGGAGATGTCACAGGGCAGATCAGAGTGGGGGTGATGCTTCTTTCCCTTGCACTGCTGTTGGTGAGGAGGCAGGAATGATACCAAGCAGCAGTGAGGAAGATTTCCACTGCTGGTAGGGCTCCGAAAAGGTGGTAAGTGTGATCCAGGAAGGAGCTTCTAGGTTCCCCCCAAGTTTCTTTTCTGAGCCAAAACAAATTAAAAGGAAAACTTTGGGCTCAGCTTTGCTCCTGTGTGCCTTTGCTCCTGTGTTTCTGTGTCCCTGTGTCTGCTGTTCTTTGCTTACTCCATCCTCTTTTTCTTGTTGTTTGACTGCCTTGTTCCCGAACTGGGGCTGCAAATCTCTTATCTGTCTCCCCACCTCCACCAAACAAAAAAAGCTTTGTGCAGAAGAGAGGACAGTCTCACTTCAGAACCCTTACCTTTGGTTCATCCATCCGTCGGTTCTTTTTGTTTTGTTTTTTACTGGAAGTACTCTGAGGCATCCGGACTGGTAATTGTCCCGCACTACCTCTGAATCGATTGCTTTTAGAACTGTTGAGCTCTTGTTACTGCAGTTGGCTGGGGAGAGGGAGAGAAAATGAAAGATGCAGGTCAGCATGGCCCGAGCCTCATCAAATCACCTTTCTTCTGGCTGCTGAATAAAACCAACAAAGCTGTTAAATAAAGCAAGGCAAGGGAGATGATAGCATCTCGGGGTGGGAGAGAATAACACCCAGTCCTTTGCAAGGAGGGCAAAAGATGAAAGGCATCTGTCTACTGTATCTATCATCTAGCTTTGAAAGTATCTTGGGACTAAGTGTGGCAATATTTCATCTGCAAGCAGGATAAAGCTAATCCATGGCAGTGTGTCTTCAGCAGCCACAAAAGTCTAAGAAGAAAGCTTCATAGCACATTTCCTGAATAAGCACAAGTGGGTGCCAACATGGAGAAGGTCCTGCTCTTTGGAGAATTCATCTGTCTAAGCTCAGATGTCCAGAGCAATTGAAACAGAGACTCACCTCAGAGTCACCCCCACCTGCCAGGCAGAGGTGAGCCCATGTCTTTAGGTATTAGTTTGCACAATAATTTTGTGTGTCCATGAAAACTGGGACATGCACTCTCATGGGCAAACATGATCTTTGGCACTGGCATGCATAACCTGCAGCCACTCCCCAGCTCTGGTTGCCAATTTCAGGCATTGGATTTGTCTGCAAATATTTATTTATTTGCTTGCATACTCAAGTATCATTGTGACTGCTCCTGTTTCCACAAACGTTCTCTGTTCACTGGCTTTTTGGGAGATGTACCAAACAAGTTTGAGCAGCAACAGGTGAACATATATTTAGACAATATACAAGTTGTATCTATTTATTCTAATAAATATCCCTGAATGTGAGAGAACAGAAAAATTGGATTGAGTAAACTGGAGTATGTAATCAAAGCTATGGGTGCATAGAACTTGGGGGAGATCCTGGGATCTCAAGGCAGAACATTTTCAATAAGCCACAGCGGAAACATGCAGAATTTTCAGCCTCACTTGAGGTATAGTGAGTCCTTTACGCTGGATGCCAATATTGCAAAAATGTGCCTTCCTGGAGGCCCATCCCTCATGAAGAGTCATGGGATAGGAGTCTGTGGGTCGCCATGGCTTTGGACCCCCAGCACATGATAAAACAGGGCAAACACATGACCCATATGTAGATGACTTCTTACTTGTTCTCTTTTGAGGTAATACTATTCCTTCAACCAGAGCAGTGAGTGAGTGAGTGAGTGTTTTATTATGGTAACTGGCTGTCTGGCAACTCTGCAACTATCTTCGTATTTGGGCCCCAAGCTTTTAATTTTTGAGAAATGTTTTAATAACTAAGATGCATCCATTCAAAATTTATCTTGGCAAAACCGTAGGATGCAATGCATCACTGAACAACCTCTGTCTGTTATATGCCCTCCTTGCTCAGCAGTGTGTCCTCTTCCTAGTATCTTCCTAGTTTCTGTTAATATATATACTTGTTATCTTCATGTAAGATGCATTTCCAGAAGTTCTCTCTGGTGTTTCTATGAGCAACACACAGCCCTTATTATTAAAGTGGGCACTTGCACATTTCATCTCAAAAATACTAGTGCAGTATTGGTCAAGACAGGCTGCTACAGTGTCTGAAGTGGCAGACACTGTGTGGAGCTGCAAGGAAAGTGGCTGGTGATAGATGGCAACCATTGATCCATCTAGCTCAATATTGCCCACACTGATTGGCAGCAGCTCTACAGGGGTATTTCTTGGCCCTGCCTGGTACCACCGAGGATCTGAACTTGGAACCTTTTTAAGGCTTACAAAGCAAGTGTTCTCCACTGAACGATGTCTCTTTCCTAGTAATGTTGACTTAGTGGTTATAATATGATGACTTGTCATGATTATCATAAGCCTTGTTCATGGGCCAAGTGTCCAGTTACGTGTGCAGTCAGTAGGAGCCCGAGAGTCAGTATGGTATTTGGAGAGGCTATCTGGGTGTGCACATATAAGCAAGGAGTTTGGCTGACTTCTGTACTGTGTTGCTTTTAGAGTGAAATGAGTCAAAGCATTATTTCATCATTTTAACTTTACTGGAGCTGGACAGAATCAATGAAGCTGCAGTCTGTCTCCTGGTCAACATACCCCCCTCCCCATGTCTGCACTTAGTTCCAAATCTAAAATAAGCTGGATTTCATGGAAGCAATGTCAGAGAGGAAAATACACAAGCAAGCATTTTTTTCAAATAAAACATTGGAAGAACTATAGATGATTCTCTTTGGAAGGGCAGAATAAAATATATGAACTAAGTAAATACATTTATGTAGTGCTTTTGATGTCCAAAGTGTTCTCTCGGTATGAATTTAACGCATCACCCCATCCCTTGGGTTAGGTTTCCATTGCTCCTGCTGGGGCTGGGAGTGTGGCGCTTCTCAGAGTTGCCACTGACCAGCCCTCAGTTGTGTGCTATTTCAGTGATCTGCTTAAATTAAAGAGCATAAATTACGCTAATGAACTTACACAAAGCCTTTCCACCCAATTGGTTTCCACATCTTAGGAACGTAGGAGACGGCTTCATATTGTGTCAGACCATTGGTCCACCTAGTTCTGTATTGTCTGCACTGACTGGCAGCTGCTCCCCAGGGTTTCAAATGGGGGGGGGCGTTCCCAGCTCTGCCACTGAGCTTTGTCCATTCAGATTCTTTGGGTGGGATTTAGCAATAGCACTTTCTGATCATTCCCAATTAGGAATGATCCCCACAATCAATGGCAACCCACTCTTCACTTTTTCAACTCAACATATCTAATGAATGGATTCAGGCTAGAGGAGGGGGAATATTATAGCAAGATTCCCTGAGTGCCCACCTCCTTGAGTGAGCTCACCTCATTGTTGCTGTCATCACCACTATTCATTCACTTGTTTCTGCCACTGGGCTTAAACTCCCTAGAACCAACCAGAAAGAGAGTGCAAGGCAAATGGAGGTTGCTGCTCTGTCTCCACATTGTTAGGATGGGGCTAGAGAACAGCAAGGAAGAGGAACAGCAGGACCAGGAGGCTCCAAAGATCAGATGTGGGAATTCAGCAAAGGTGAACTTGTTGGCAAGACATCACACTGACACCAGCCCTGGGTTGTATGTGCTCGCAGTCTCTAGAAATATATTTGTTCTGTAGCTGAGTAGACACCATATCTCAGATTAGGATTTGCTGGATGAATATTTCATCAGTGTTTGGGTGTATATGATCATAGAGGACAGGGTATAATTTTCCAGAAAAAAATGATTTAGGCTGCAATTCTAACTGCATACGGTTAGGATTGCATTGTTAGTCTGTTTGTACTGTTCTGCTACAGCAAGGGCAGGGAACCTGTTGCCCTCCAGATGTTGGACTCCAAGGTCCATCACCCCCAGCCAGAATGGCCAATAGTCAGGAAAGATGGGAGTTGGAGTCCAGCAGCATATGGAGAGCTGCATATCTGCATCCCCTTCATGCTACAGCATCTAACAATAATATCTCTCCCTGTGTCCAAGTCCAGAGATCCACCTGACCCATTTAGCAAGAAGCAAACCATTCACATCAATATTATCTTGCTTAGTATCAATAGACTTTTTCTTCCTTTTTAAGAGCAGGAGCTCTCTGTCAACAATTGGCCTCATTAGAGAAGATCCTAGCCCATCAAGCAGGAGTTCTTCTCACTAGTCATGCAATAAGCTCATTTAATTCTTCTTTTTCTTTTGAGTGGTAGGGGGAGTTGATGCATAGATCACTGTCATTTCTATTTCTCTCTTTCTGGCCAGAGGGCAAACTATGACCAGTCACAGGGTTTGGGTAATTGAATTTCATTCTGCTAGCATACTCTGTTCCCTTCCCATAAGTAGAACTTTCTTGATCGGTGGAAGAAAATGGCCTCAAATTGTGAGTGGTGTGAGGTAGCCCTCCTGCAAATAGCTCTGTGCCATATTGACTTCTCAGCATGAGGAGAGAAAATTGCAGCTCAAATGGCTTCATGTAGCAGGCAGACACGGACCTGCTGTTCAAGCACTAGGTCTTTTTCTACTTGGATTGTGCTGCTGGGGGAAGGAGCATCAGCAATGCCATGATGTTCAAAAAGCAGAGGGGGAAGATGTGGGAACTGCTATGGAGTAATCTGCAGAGTTTGCTTTGTCTGTGAATTCCTTTAATTCAGTTGGGCAGTGAACTTTGCCTTTTACAGAAACACCTATTGCCCTCAGGACCTTTTATTTATTATTATTTTATTTTGCTTTATCCTGATGTGATTTGATGTGAGCTTTTCTTGGATTATAAGGTGGGGATGAGAGGTTTTCCTCTTTTTTTTTAGTAATAATAATAATAAAGTTGCCTGCCCCCCCAAACCAAATGGCATCCCAGTCAGAGGCACCAAGTTGCTCCCAGGATTGAGGGGGGCTGGCGCACACCAAACGAATGTGACGTCGCATTGTCTAGAGGAGGCCGAGCGTTCTGGAGGAGTCAGCTACTGAAGCTGCACTGCACAAAGCTCCACAGTTGGCCTCCTCTGCCCCCTCAACATTGAGGGGGCCTGGTCCCATTCCAACAAATATTGAGGCGGCCAAAAGCACCTTAGCCCCCTAGAGTTGGTGCACCTGATTCCAGGTCTTCTTTGGCATGCACACCTCATTTAGTTCAACATTGGAAAACATAGTTATATTGACTTTATAGCCCATTTCACAACTTCGCCACATGACATGCATTCCTGAATTACCTTTGTCATATAGGGCAAAAGCTTTACCGTTAGGATCCATAACTGCATTCAATTGTGCTATATGAAATGGGTTCATCTGTTAAGTTGGTAGCTGAATAGATGCTCCAGCCTTCCTCATATTCTCCAGATGGTGTTGAACTACAACTCCCATCACTTCTGACCTTTGGCCCTACTGGCTGGATTGATGGGGGCTGGAGTCCAACAACATACAGAGGACAACAGATCAGGGAAGGCTGAAATAGCCCATGACATGCACCCCCTAAACCCAATGTCCCCCAGAACACAAAACACCTGGCAGACACCTGGCAGGTCATCTGCCTATAAATCAGGCTCTGTTTTGAGTTGTATTTTTACAAATACACTATAACTTCCATCTGATAAGGTGGAGTCGAGTCCAGAAAAACTTAATACATATGTTTAGTCCTTTGGGTTACACAAGACTCTTTGTTACTTTCCCCACAATTTAGACATTCAAAATTGGATTTGTCACACAAGAAAGGATGTTTGGAACAGAGGGAGATATGGAGCACCTGGCAATACAAGATTGGAGTGGGGGAGTATATTCAGTATAAATGAACATTTAATTGAAATAGAGTTAGTCTGGGACTTAGCCAATGAGTTACTGTCAAGTCTCAGAGGATTATTTGTGTGCAGAAAGCAAGAGGGGTGTCCCAGGGTATGGTCTGAAGGCAAAAGATGCAGCAAACTTGCTGGAGACAAGCAGATTCGGATTTGGTCAGTGCTGAATGGGGAACCACCTGAGAACCCCACATATGACACCTTGAGTTCCAATACATATCAGCCCCTATCAGCCCCTGTGAATGGCAGGCAGTATAAGTCTGCTGGATTGGCCATACTAAATTTAAATATGGGGAGCCCAGCCTACTGTCCCTCCTTGGTCAACAGAACTTTGTGTCAGGCTCCATCTGCTACGGAAGACTTGGATCCAGATCCAACATACCTCAGGGATACAGGCGCAGAAAAAATTATTTGGTCACATCGTTGATTTTAACTAAAATACACCATGTGGTCTCAGGAAAGGATGGGGAACCTTTGTCCCTCTAGATGTTGCTGCTTTATAACTCATTATTCCTGACCATTGGCCATGGTGCCTGGGGCTGATGGGAGTTGAATTCCAGCAGCATCTGGAGAGTCACATCATCTCCAGTCCCAGTTTAAAGAGTTTATAGTAAGGAGTGAATAGTTTGTATATGGGAAGGACTTCTTGGTGCCTGTTCTTCTGCTCAACATCAGAGTAAGCAATCTTCTGAATTATTTCAGGGTGGTTTATAGAGAAATCTGAAAACTCCACTAGGTTCTTGGCTAAAATTTGGAGCAAGAGTGATCCAGAGCTGAATTTGTATGCTGTGATAGTCATGTGTAGTGGTGAAGGGAATTCAGCTGACTCGTCCAGTGCTGACTTGTCATAGTAGCATGGTCAAACAAAGTATACATGAGGTCAGGCAGATCAGCAGGTCTGTCTTAAAGATGACATGCAAAGAAAGAAGTGCTGAATAAAGAGGTGATACTCTTCATGTCATTTTAAGGCAGCTGCATTTCAACATAGATCAGTGTGTTGACGTTGTTTTATCTCATTATTAAACTTTTTGGAAAATTCAATTTAAGAATAAATCAAACAAAACATATGCAAAGTGTAAGCCATTAACATAGCATGCGTAAGGCAGTTCAACAACTATACATACTGATAACCTTAATACTTTATTTCTCCTCTGTGTTTTCTTTGCAAGATTTTGAGATATAGAGATAATTTAAAAGATCCATAGTCTAGTGTACAGTATACCAAGGGCAGGGGGCAGGCATTATCCTTTACACTTGTTTAGCCAGTAAACACTTTCCATATTTTTTCAAATAAGTCCTTTATCTTTTGTCCCTCAGTTGCCCTTAGTTTTTGTACTAATTTCTATAAAAGAACACAGTGCCAAATCTTTTAGTACCACCAGCCAGTATTTCCATTCTGCAATCCCTTTCAGTTCTGAGCTACCACTGCTCATGCAGCTGAGAATAAATGGCAGGACAGCTCCTTTATGATTAGGATCTGAATTTCCATCTTAAGAACATATTTAGCAGAACCAGCAGGAGATGGATGTACCTATTGGCTATAATGTACTGTATTGTCATCTTCCAAGGGTTGACAATACTGCAGACAATCACTGTACATTCAAGTTGATGGTTTTCACTACTTCGTGTTAGAACAAATTCCACAGTTTGACTATGCGCTATGGGGGGGGGGACATTTTTGTCTGTCCTGAATCTTCCATCTGGCCCCTTCATCTTCTTGACAACCATAGAAACAAAAGAACGATATGGATGAGCAACACCTATGGCAACTAGGTGACTAGTACATCTCTGCCAGGCCCGCCTCCACCCCCATTCCCTTGTTAAAATGGCCCTCAGCAAAACTGCTTGCTAACCAGAGTCTTAAAATGTATGTGTGTGTGTCAAGTAAGCACCCAGTCTGGTAAGCACCCAGTGACAGAAATATTATGTTCTAAGCCCAGCTGCACTCATGTTTTTTGGTATGTACGTGTACACATACAAACACCTGTCCCTCCTGCAGCAACCCTAGAGACCTTTCATTTAAGGAGTGCTACTTGCAGATAATGTGTCTTCCACCTGTATTTGTCTTTCAGCCTCTCTTTCTCTCTCCTCTTAACGCTGCACGCCAGTGGGATTCAGCAGTATTCCTCCCAGAGGGCAGGAACTTTTATGCAAGGCATGTAGGATGTTAAAATTCAGGAAGATAATATGCAAATAAGTATCTGAACTCCGATGCTTATCTCACTGAACCCCTGGAATCCATCACCCATTCCCAGTGCGTGTAGCAAAGAGTCTGGGTGAAATAAATCATTTGTATAGAAGATGTGCAATCTCCCACAGCTGGTTTTCATATTTCAATCTCATCAGAAAACTCAAAATTGCTCCCATTGTATCCAAGGGTGTCATTTAAACACGAGCACCATTTGGATTGTACGAGTGAAGTGATGTTAACAGAAGAACATTGACTTATAATTGTGACTAGCATGACTATTTGCCTGGGTGAGATAATGGCTTTCTTGCAGAAGGCGAGCTGCTGCAGACACCAAGATTGGCACGTTCATGGGGGTCTGTTACATAAAGGTGTGATGGTAATTATTGTGATGATAAAAGATCTATATTTTGCAAAATGCATGGACATTGGGTTGACTAGTGAGATTATAATGTGTCAAGCCAACGGAGGGGTTTTCATACAAGCTGGGTGCCAGAGTGCAGGAAATCTTAATGACCATCTGAGATGTCTTGCTATTGATAGAAGGCAAGATGTGTAAAACATTAGGACTGCAGTTTTAGCTTCTCCATTGTGCCCAGAAGTGATCTTGCTATTCTGGCAATGCACTTACCGTACTTTAGTGGGGGAGAACTTGTCAAGAACTGAGAAAAGCTAAAGGAATTATTCAAGAGTTGGAAAATGAGCCTCAGAGCTAAGGACTCAAAGCACACTGCATTTAAGAAGAAAAACAACATTCAAGATTAGGCTCTTTCAGTGTGTAAACACTTTCTAGGGAGCAGGTATTGGGTGCCAAAATCTCAGTGCTTGTCTCATCTCCCGTGATTGAAGAAAAATATATAATAAAGCGCAAGGACTTGAAGCTGAAGCAATTCAACTTTGAAAGAAGCACTCACTTTTTCAGCAGTAAGAATAGTTAATCATTGCAATTGAACACCAATGGTGTTCTACCCAGCTTGAAATTTCTTTGCATATTTTATATCACAGATCTAATATGTAAATAAAAGAATAGAAAAAGATAAATCACACCAACAAATCCTGGAAGAACCTCTAGTTTAACCACGTCACACAGTTACAGATAGGTAGCCGTGTTGGTCTGCCATAGTCAAAACAAAAAAATTCCTTCCAGTAGCACCTTAAAGACCAACTAAGTTAGTTCTTGGTATGAGCTTTCGTGTGCATGCACACTTCTTCAGATACACTGAAACAGAAGTTACCAGACCCTTCTATATAGTGAGAAGGTGGGGAGGGGTATTACTCAGAAGGGTGATGGGAATGGGTGATTGGCAGATAGCCGTGATGAGCCTGTTGACGACTCTTAATGACTGCAATACGTCTTACAGGAAAAAGTAAGGGGTGAGAAGGTGAAAAATGGCTTTGTCATGTATAATGAGATAAGAATCCAATGTCTTTGTTCAGACCAGGTCTCTCCATGGTTTTAAGTTTGGTAATAAGTTGCAATTCAGCAGCTTCTCTTTCCAGTCTATTTCTGAAATTCCTTTGTAGTAAAACAGCTACTTTGAGATCTTGTATAGAATGTCCTGGGAGATTGAAGTGTTCTCCTACTGGTTTCTCTGTCTTGTGATTCCTGATGTAACACATCCTGATGTAACACGTCACACATCCAGGGTATGCAAACCCACACTGCAAAAAAATGAATTCAGCTATTGGGGGGAGGAGAGCTGAATGACCAGAGTAGTATCACCAAATGTGTAATTCTTTTGAGACTATAGCAGCAGTAAGTTTATTTTCCTGTGGTGAAAGTAGAAAGATGTATGGTGAAATTAAGGATGCAGAAAAAGAATATCCAGGAGTCCTTCCAACTCCATAATCCCTGGTATTTTTTCAAGTCAATGGCCTTCTCTTCTGTGGCCTTGAAGCATTAGGCATTCTTCTTCGGAGGTTTTGCTGCATGTGTTTTAATAAGACACTTACAAATTTCTTCATGCAAATCGCTCCAGCAGCAGCAGCAGCTACTGTATCTGCTAACTCTTGTCAGGATAAAGAGAAGGAGTGCATGCTGTGATATCACAAACTCACCAGGGTTGCATTAATCTCTGATAAAACCTTAGCAGAAGGATGAAAAGTGATTTCAATAACATAGCTACTTCACTTTAAATATTCACAAGTGTGCATTCCTAACCATGGAAAGACATTCAAATTCCAGATATAGAATCATAGAATCATAGAGTTGGAAGAGACCACAAGGGCCATCGAGTCCAACCCCCTGCCAAGCAGGAAACACCATCAGAGCACTCCTGACATATGGTTGTCAAGCCTCTGCTTAAAGACCTCCAAAGAAGAAGACTCTACCACACTCCTTGGCAGCCAATTCCACTGTCGAACAGCTCTTACTGTCAGGAAGTTCTTCCTAATGTTTAGGTGGGATCTTCTTTCTTGTAGTTTGGATCCATTGCTCCGTGTCCACTTCTCTGGAGCAGCAGAAAACAACCTTTCTCCCTCCTCTATGTGACATCCTTTTATATATTTGAACATGGCTATCATATCACCCTTTAACCTCCTCTTCTCCAGGCTAAACATGCCCAGCTCCCTTAGCCGTTCCTCATAAGGCATCGTTTCCAGGCCTTTGACCATTTTGGTTGCCCTCCTCTGGACACGTTCCAGTTTGTCAGTGTCCTTCTTGAACTGTGCTGCCCAGAACTGGACACAGTACTCCAGGTGAGGTCTGACCAGAGCAGAATACAGTGGCACTATTACTTCCCTTGATCTAGATGCTATACTCCTATTGATGCAGCCCAGAATTGCATTGGCTTTTTTAGCTGCCGCGTCACACTGTTGGCTCATGTCAAGTTTGTGGTCAACCAAGACTCCTAGATCCTTTTCACATGTACTGCTCTCAAGCCAGGTGTCACCCATCTTGTATTTGTGCCTCTCATTTTTTTTTTTTTTGCCCAAGTGCAATACTTTACATTTCTCCCTGTTAAAATTCATCTTGTTTGTTTTGGCCTAGTTCTCTAATCTGTCAAGGTCGTTTTGAAGTGTGATCCTGTCCTCTGGGGTGTTAGCCACCCCTCCCAGTTTGGTGTCATCTGCAAATTTGATCAGGATGCCCTTGAGTCCATCATCCAAGTCATTGATAAAGATGTTGAATAAGACCGGACCCTAGACAGAACCCTGTGGCACCCCACTAGTCACTCTTCTCCAGGATGAAGGGGAACCATTGATGAGCACCCTTTGGGTTCAGTCAGTCAGTCAGTTACAAATCCACTGAGTGGTAGCATAATCAAGACCGCATTTTACCAGCTTCTTTACAAGAATATCATGGGGCACCTTGTCAAATGCCTTGCTGAAATCAAGGTAGGCTACATCCACTGCGTTCCCTTCATCTACCAGGGTTGTAATTCTGTCAAAAAACGAGATCTCTGATGCCTTTCTGTATTGTTTGGATTTATGCCTCAAATATCCCACCCTATCTCAGAGACTCAGCAATAGATAGCAAAATATTGATTATCTTAAAGTAAGAAGAATAAAACACCAAACAGTTAAAACAACCCATTCAATTAACACTTTGTCCACCAATTGCTTGTTGCAGACCTAGGCGCAGAGAAGCCATGGGATGGGTGCAAGTAGTGAATTAAAGACCAGGTAGTAGATTGAAATTAGGCCACAACTTCATTGATGATCAACAAATAGGTTTGAATAGGCCACTGACAGGAAGTTGTCCATAGCAAAGCCAATGATCAATGCCATGCTGCTTAGAGAAAGCAGACCAAAAACCAATTACAAGGTGGAAAAGTTGGCTGAGGATTGTGGTTCAGAGTTTGCTCTGAGTCCTCTCTTTAGGTCCCCAGAGTGGACCTGGATGGATGAAGGCTAGATCAGTCCTTGCCAACCTGTTGCCCTTCATATGTTTTTGAATGCAACTACTATCAGCTCTAAGGGTGGCACCTGTGGGTTAAACCACAGAGCCTAGAACTTGCCGATCAGAAGGATGGCGGTTCGAATCCTTGTGACGGTGTGAGCTCCCGTCGCTCGGTCCCTGCTCCTGCCAACCTAGCAGTTCGAAAGCACGTCAAAGTGCAAGTAGATAAATAGGTAAACGGCGTTTCCGTGTGCTGCTCTGGTTCGCCAGAAGCAGCTTAGTCATGCTGGCCACATGACCCGGAAGCTCTATGCTGGCTCCCTCGGTCAGTAAAGTGAGATGAGTGTCACAACCCCAGAGTCGGCCATGACTGGACCTAATAGTCAGGGGTCCCTTTACCTTGCCAGTTGTGATGGGAGTGGGGAGGTGTAGATCAACCTCAGAATGAAAGGGGAGAGGGAGGCAGAGGCGGTAGTGGGTGGATCCGCCACCTCTCCCAGGGGGTCCAGATCCAGTGCCCAAGGCAGTTGCCTCACCCTGCTGCATGGGCAAGCCATGAAGCACAGTCCTGCTGGCTGAGGATGATGGACATTTTGGTCCCATACACCTGGAGGGCACCAGGTTGGTGAAGACTGGGCTGGATGAACAAATAAGACCTGATGTAAGGTAGCTGCTTAGGAAATCAGGAGCTGCTGAAAGTGCTTTTCCTAATGGTCTTATGTTAGGTACAGCCATTATTAACAACATAGTTGTGGCCTTCAGTGTGTCAAGGCATGGGAATAATCAGAGAGAAACATAGGAAGGAAGCTCCTCTGGGTAAAACAATTGGTCCATCTAGCTCAGTGTTATTCTACATTGACTGACAGTACCTTTCCAAGGTTTTAGACAAAGGTCTTTCCCAGCATTACTGGGAGATGCCAGGGATTGAACCTGGGACCTTCTGCAGACAAAGCATGTGTTCGACCCTTTGAGCTCTGCAGTGTGCCAGTCCTTCATATCTTGCCCACTGAATGAGCCTCCCAGCCCTTGTGTACTTTTGACCCTTCTTCAAATGCTCGCCTCTGTTCCCTTTCAATGAAGCCTGAAAGCTAGCCAATACAAGATTGCACACCTGTGTGGAATACAGACAGCCCTGGCAGAAGTCAGCAGTGCTTATTCAACATTTTCTTTTGCAGGCTGAAGCCTGAACAACTGCAACAGGTAAATGGAGAAAAAAGTAACTATATATAGCATACGCGCTCGCACACACACAGAATGGAGTTGTGAGTATTACCCTGGGGCGTGTTGATTCCAGCCAGCTTACAATATCCAGGCAACATTAGAAATGAATGGGCTTTATTCTCTAGTGCTTTCAGCTCCTCATCAATTATATTTTCAATCAATTATCTTTGATTTAATTTTTGCTTTCATCAAGCCTTGCTCCCAAGGCAGCTGTGCTGTGGCCGTGGGAGCATTTACAGCCGCTCTGATTCCAGAGCTAATATTCACTCAGCACAAGGACCTTTTTAAAGCTGCAAGCCCACAGTTTTACACATTGGTAGCCAATATCAAATACACATATAGGCAACCCAGTAAGGATGAGTCTCTGCACACAGTGATGTGCATGCATTGGCTGCTATAGCTGCCCAGAGTGGCTGCGAAAACCCAGTCTGATGGACAAGATACATAGATGATGATGATGGTGATGATGATGATGAATGATGATGAGAGGTGATGTAGTACAGTGGCTAGGGCTGCAATCCAGTGCATATGTATCTGGAAGTGAGCCCCACTGCAGTAAGGGGGGCTTGTTTCTGAGTAAGCATGCATGGGATTGCACTGCATGGCTGTGAGCTACAGAATGCATGGTTCAAGTCTCCCTCATTCCTGCCAGGCACCCACTTTAGGCAAAAGCAACAATTTTCTGCAATATGGGGATGACAAGATACTGGCTTTGTTGTAAAGACTGTAAGTGAGGTGATCTGGAGACTCTCAAGTATAGTGCACAGTAGATAAAAAGGTAAAGGTACCCCTGACCATTAGGTCCAGTCACAGATGACTCTGGGGTTGCGCGCTCATCTCGCTTTATTGGCCGAGGGAGCCGGCGTGCAGCTTCCGGGTCATGTGGCTAGCATGACTAAGCCGCTTCTGGCGAACCAGAGCAGCGCACGGAGACGCTGTTTACCTATTTATCTACTTGCACTTGACATGCTTTTGAACTGCTAGGTGGGCAGGAGCAGGGACCGAACAACGGGTGCTCAACCCGTCGCGGGGATTCAAACTGCTGACCTTCCAATCGGCAAGCCCTAGGCTCTGTGGTTTAGCCAAAGCGCCACCCGCATCCCTGATAGTAGATAGGAGTTTAAAAATGTTATTAAAAACAAAACAAGAAAACCAAATATGGGCTTTTCAGAAGAAAGGCAAATGTTCTGTCAAGGCTATATTGCAAGCTTTGGTAAATAGTGAGATAGTCACAATTTCAAACAGGGCAAATTTTCCCATCCCTTCTCTTAGAAGTGGCCTATTGGTTTATGTTCCTCTGTTGCAAGGCAGAGATCCAAGCAGAACTGCTTCTCTGTGTGTGTGTTGTGATCTGGATTAGCCAGTTGGAGAACCCCTTTGATAAGATTATTTTTGGCACTAAATCATAGAACCATAGTCAATTATGGATTCTCCATCATTATTGAATTTCCATTCCCTGGCAATTTGTCTAAGCCTCCGGTAAAGGTTGACTTTTACTGGCTGAATCCTTCTGGACATTGAGTGGTTTTACTTTGGTACATCAGCAGTCATTTAGGATAATTTTTGTGGGTTTTAAAATATTGTCTAACTCAGTCGACTGGACCAGTTGGAGATTAATCTCAAAGTACTACATCCCATTCTTTATTATGATGCAATTGGAGGCATCCTGTTACATTTTTTTCTGCCTGAGGCACAGCAGCAAATCCAACCACTCCTCTAGACAAGGTGCAAGGCCATTGAAATTATATTGGTATTTGGTTGCGCGTGCGCACGCACGCACACACACACACACACAGACACACACACATTCATTTTCTGCCATTTTCATGACACATGACATCACGAATCTGCTGCTTGAGACAACTGCTTCACTTTGCATAACGCTAAGGCTGAACCCTTTGGCTTTTAAGTAGGCAGTAATAAGCAATAAGCCTACTCATTACTTGAGCAAAAGTGGAATACTGATTTGAGTCTATCTTGAGGAATTTGTCATTTTTGTGCCCATCCTTGTACTTGGGAGAGATCTTTTTGGAGCTTTTTGCTATTCCTTTGAACCACCGTCAATAATTTGGTGTCATGGGCAAACTTGCTCACTCTTTGCACTGCTCACTTCCTAACTCCTGATCCTTTATGAAGAAGTTGAAAAGCATTGATTCCAATGCAGGTCCTTTACTAGGGTTGCCGTATTTCAAAAAGTGAAAATCCGGATAGAAAAGTTGTTTTTCTAGTGGCCAAAGTTGTTGAGTGATTTTTTCTTAAAAAAAGTTTTGGGGCTATTTTTAAAGAAAATCATCAAAAATGACATTTCTGCCTGGACACTGCTTCTGACTGAAGTATTTCAGGTATGTCCAGGAAATTCCAGATGTAGGACTGCCTGGTGGGCTTTGGTCCATGGCTTCTCGAAGGGTCGGACATGACTAAATGATTAAACTACAATAACAACCTTTACTACATCCCTCAGTTGTGAGAACCATCCATCTATTCCTACTTTCTGCTTTCTCTTCTTTAACCAGTCACCAACCCATAAGAGGACCTCTCCTCCTATACCATGACTGTTGTTTACTGAGGTGTAAACTCACAGCTTGTACCCTATAAAAATTCCCCAACCTACATTTTCGTAGCGTTTCTGTCAAATTATGGTACCTCTCTGACCTATAACCTGAAGGACCACTCCATGTAATTGTGTTTGTTCCCTGTACCAGAATTGCCTATTCAGTCACCATCTGCACTTAGTGTCCTCTGGCCTATGGAATGAGAAGAGGAAGGAACTTTGTATAGATGAGTCTCTGAAACT
Organism: Podarcis melisellensis; assembly: GCF_964234715.1. Lineage (NCBI taxonomy): Eukaryota > Metazoa > Chordata > Lepidosauria > Squamata > Lacertidae > Podarcis > Podarcis melisellensis. Next base: position 27,810,377 of record NC_138528.1, on the reverse strand, counting down.
GCCACCTCCAGTATTATGTCCTGCCTAGTGGCTTTTGCTAATGACTTTTAGAAATGGATCGTAAAAAAGCTTCAGTATCCTCATCTGCTGCTGTGGCCATCAGGCTATGTATATGGGCTGCTGCCAGACTAATCAAGTTGGCTTGGAGGTATGCCACATGCATGATGTAACCATATTCAGACTTGTAACCCTTTGCTCTGTTTGTGCTGCAGATTAGGTTTTCAAAGGATTGCAAAGTTTCTTGCAGGAGAGTGATGTGGGGCCATTGGCAGTCCATCATCTATGAAGGGATGCACAGAGACCTGAAGTTCAGGTTTCCAGGTGGTTCTTTATTCAAAATTAGAAAAATGCCTACAAGGCTGATGAAAAAATAAATCAAGGGAGGCAAGGGGGATGGAGGGGGGAGGTAGAGAAGGGGGAAGAGAAGGATGGTGTCAGTGCTACCACCTGCCACTGGAACAGCTGCAAAGAGGAGAGGGGTGGCACAGTGGCACAACCCCTTCTGCTTGCCCAGCATGTAATGAACTAAATCCTTCTCTGTGAGGTAGTTTCAGTTATTTTAGTTGTGTTTTCTTTAAAAAGCAAAAAAAAAAAAAAGCTATTCAAGACTGCTTACACACATCATTAAGACAACAGCCATAAAGACCATATAATAAAAAGCAGATACAAGGAGTTTAAAATCGATACTAAAACCAAGAGAAGTTTAAAAATCTCAAGTAGCTAACAAACAAACACAGCACTAAATCATCATCATCATCACCATCATGAAAACAAATTTGACCACCATCAGAAGGACAAATAAACAGGAGAGGTTATGCCTAAATGATATGACAGGCGAGAACAGAGGATTATCCCATAGGAGGGAATGCTGTATTCTTATCTAGATGTAACCTGCCCTGGGACTTTAACAGTGAAGGGTGAGTAGATAATCACATCAACTTCACCACAGAGAAGGGCCTTGTTCCTGTAACTTCCCACCTAATCTCAGGAGGCAAGGCCGCCCCGGAGATGGGTTTGACAATGTCGGACATCAGGAGCATTCAGACAGGTGAAGGCAGTCCTTAAACTGTCCTTTCCCAGATATATTTGCAGAATTTGTGGAACTGTGAAGGAGAGAGTGATTTCCTCAAAGTGACTCACTGTTGAACTGGGTTTTGAACCCAAATCTCCCATGTTGAACTCTATCCAGGTAACTGCACTGAATCTCAACCACCTCACATTTCCTTGCTACTCATTCTGAACCCCTCTGTAGATATAAATTATAAAAGTTAGCATAACCATTGGGGGATTTTCTTTTCCAGTTAAAGATACAAACCTGCAGTGCATAGACTTTCAAGAGGAAATTATGTTTGTATCTCTAAAATTGCTCAGTATGCTCGTTTTCACCTCTTTTAGCCTGGCAGCTTCTTGTGAGAATGTTGAAAAGGGTAACATTACAGTAGGAGGGCCATTAGACAGAAAATACTCTTGGCCCTTGACACTTCATTGAACCCAGCATGAGACAACTGGGCCTGCAGCTGTCATGATATGGTCATTTATCACCCCAACCTGTGAAATCTTGTATTCCTTCCTCATTGTGAAAGAGCTATTGGCTGTTACTCCTAAGATATGTCAAAATAGTATTTATTGCATTTATACCCAGTCCTTACTACAAGCAGTTGAATATGGTTTGCATGACTGTGACTCCCCATTTTTAGCATCATAGTAACAATGCAAGGAAGGGTGCCTTAAGACCTAGTTACTGACTCAAGGTTACCCAGTGAGCTTCATGGCTAGGTGAAGATTTGACCTTGAGTCTTCTCAATTATATTTTAAACCAGCTGTGGTTATCTTTGGCCCACCAGATATTGCTGAACCACAGCTCCCATCCTCCTTGACCATTGGCCATGCCTGCTGGGGCTGATGGGAGTTGTGGTCTAACAACAAGTGGAGGGCCAAAGGTTCCCCACAACTAGTCTAAACACTTCACCACACTAGTTCTCAATTGTTTGCAAACTGCACACTTTGCACCTAAGTGGCCTGTTAATGAGCAGAAGTTATTACTCTTTATTTTAATTTTTTTCATTAATAGATTTGGTATACCTCCTTTTTCCAGCTGTGCCTCTTCTCTCAAATTTCATAGAACAAGTAGGTCCAAGAATCTCTGTCTCTGTAATTAACACTCCAATCCCAATGGCAAAAACCCCTTCTCTTTCAGCGTGAGAGATCAGGTGGCCGTTTGTTTCGATTGTCCCCTGTTCCCCAGAGGTTCCTGGAGGGCAGTCTCTAGTCTGGGATAGCTCCTCACACTTGTTGGACAATCAGGGTCCACTTTTGATGATCCTACCTAGGGGAAGGAGCCAATCCACTCACCAGACTAGCCCTGCCTTGTGAACTGGACAGTCAAGGTCCAAATGAGCTCCCCAAGAGCTCAGTTTATTCTTTCCCCTCCCCTTCTCCTCTATTTCTTTGCCTTTAACAGTAAGCAATTCAATCTTTAGACACGAATGGGGCTATTAACGCTTACTCACCATTTAGTGAAAAACTTGGGCTCTTTTACCAATCAAGCCCCTCTAAGGAGCATAGCAGCAAGCTATGCCATTTGTTTCCTGGACAGTTCAAATCCTAATGAAAGAATCTGCAGACTTATTGTAGACTCAGGGCAAACTATCCCATTGAATTTTATAAGGGGGAGGGGAATCTCTGCAGACAGGAGAGGGACCAGCACTGCTGTTGCCGGACTTCTGAAAATACCGGTACATGCTTTCAGACACACACCATTCAGTGTCTGTTCTTCACCAGCCAGAAATTTGGATGGGCATCTTACCATTCACAATTTCTTAAGTGTTTTCAGTCAATCATACACTTGCCGTTGTGAGTGGGAAGATGCAGTTCAGACAGACACAATAGCCAGTCTAAAATTGATCAGCCAACCAAGGAGTGCTGTGTGTGAGAGTGTGTGTGTGAGAGAGAGAGACAATGGGGCAGATATTATTTCTTCCCAGCAATAAAGAGAAAGCAAAGGAAGCAAAGAAAATACTAGAAGAAGCAAGAGCTGGCTCTGCCAAAATATTGCTCACCTCATCTGTGCTGGTTTCAAGGGGAAAGTGCAAAAGGAAAGTGTAATTGCCTCACTTTGGGACTGCTGGGAAAGAATTTCTCTTACTCCAGCATTATCTGCAAATTTGATCTGAGCGGGAGAAAATTAATTAAAATTTCAATTTCCTGAAGGCTCTCGGAAAGTGGTTCAAACAAGCAAGTATATAAGCAGGGTGTCTGTGTCTATGTTTCTTTTATCAGCTGAGAGAAAGAAAGCAGGGGCCAAGGTAGCTGGAGGAGAAATACAACCATGATCAGCAATAGAGGGGCGAGAGAATAATGGCTGAATTGGAACCTCACCTATGGCAGATCTTTAGGGTCTCAGACAGGGCTTGTTCAGAAGCCCCCAGAGAGCAGATTAACGCTGCCAAATTGCAGGAGAATAGGTCCAGGGGCTTTTTGTAGCAGAAGCACAAGGGATGCAGTTTTCCCCAGACCTCATTCCGAATGGGAAAGCAGTGCAGCTTGCCTCTTTCTTACTTTAGAATTATTAAGAAGTGGCTGAGGGGTCTGTGTTCTTGTTTAGACATTTTAAAAGAAACTTGGCAGTTTTATGCCAGCCTTTCTGGTGTTTGTTTGCCTCCTCTGATAGGCTTTACAGACATCCAGATAGGAGTTTACAGCTCTCCTATAGGCCCTACAATGTGTAAGGATGTTTAGAATCAGGATGGGTGAACCTGCCGTTTTAGTTTCTCTCAGTTCTTATTCCTCTAACCCCACATCCTGGTCCTCAGCTGTCTCCACATTTGCACATAACTTTGCTTCCCCCTTATGAAAATTCACCAGCATTTTGGCACAAATTTATCCTAGCACACACATATTTATAAGCATTTCCCCCTGATATGTTATGTATGTTATTTTCACTAATAGATATAACTTATTTTTTATTCACATTTACCGCAACATATGCCATTTTGTACACATTACGTAGCTGGAGAACTGCACTGCAAGAAGTGTGGATTTTGAAGGATGTATGTGTGTCTGCATATCATTTGGGAAAGCGTGAATTAGGTAGATTCGCCTTTAAATGGAAACCGAATCGAATTTCTCATAGCTTCCCTAGTCTAGAATCCTGCCTGCGGAGTTCTGGAGAGCTCTTGGGGTTTGCAGTTTGTTTCTTAAAGCAAAGCAAATGAAGCTTTTAACTAAAAAAAAAAAAAAAATCCTCCACTGCTGTGCTTTAACAAAAACAATTCAGAACTCTTCATTGCTCTGTAGGCAACATTTGGAACATCCTCACTTATTTAAAAGAGTGCCTAGAGAAATAGAAATACTTTATCAGAAAAAAGCACACAAGCAAAATGACAGGATGTTTTGTGGGGGACCAAACTGACTTAGGGTTGGGATTATTGACACTTAAACTTGGGTGAGGGGAGGAAAGATCCCCTAATCACCCCAATTTCTCTTGTTGTTCAGTCCCCATGCAGACATGATGCACACCCCTAAAATAGATGTCTCCAATCTCCATCCTGCTCTATCCCTAATACTCTGAGAAGCTTATGCAATTATTTAAAACTTGGCATTCAAAAAGGAACAACCACAAAGGCGCACTAGCCTCATTGAAACTCCCACCCACCCCTTCTCCAAAATCCTTTAGATGTTTTGCTTGGGCAGAAACTTCCAAATTTGCCTTGAAATTTTGCTTTAGGTGAAATCCAGTACCAACTCCACTCCTGGCTTACCAGACCCCTCTTCTGCCTTTTGGTGCTTTCTGTGCAGGAGTGTCATAAGTACCCTTAAAAGCATTGCAGAAGAGCCTGGGCTTGAGACCAATAGTCCCTCTGGCTCTGACACTGGGATCCTTCGGTGTCTCTTTACAGGCTGTGGGGTAAGTTGCAGCTGCCTAGTTGTAGATAAACCTTAATTACTTTACCATTTCTCTAGCCTTATTTGGAAAAGAGGCATTAAGAATGGAAGGAATTATGTAAATAAGCACCCCCTTTGTCTCCCGATTTATTGGATGGGATCATCTCTGAGGTTATTTCTTATATAGGAATTTATTGAGAAGATAGCTTAGTTTCGGAATCTGGCTCATTGTTTTGCTCCTTCTTTCTTTTCGGCTTTAAGGAAGAGGATGTTCTCTGGGTTATTAGAGGTGGTTGCCGAGTGTCGGCAGGGAGGAAGAAGGATGGAAGTTGTATTTTGTCTAATCCTCCTTGACAGCTCCCACCCCCCCCCATCTTATAAATTGTCTGCACAGGTCTGGGAGAAACAGGCACATCTGTGAATCCCCGGTGACACCCAACAGCTGCATCAGCATGACCTGCTTGAGACGTGGGATGCCTTGCAGTCCCTGGGCTGTGCAGCTGTAGGGGCTGAAATGGGATCAGGGGAGTGTGAAAGACCCAATTTTCTGCTTTCCTAACATGACATCTTTTATTCTGGGCTTGAATTATAGGAGGAGGTAACCAGGGCCACTGTTGATGTTAGAGGCATTTTTGTGCTTTACGTCTAAGGAAGCAGCCAGGGGAAGGGAAAACCCTGGTGAAGCCATGCATGTGTGTGCTGTCTGAATTGTTAGATGGCATGAACTGAGGAGAAGGTCTTGGGATGTTTTGCCTCTGTTCACCAACTAAATGAAGCCACCGCAGTATGTTGAAGGGCTGGATTTGAGAGTACTCAGCACAGCTAAGAAAAGCCCCACCACCACCACTAGTCTCAAACAGATCAGCAGTATTCCAGATGGGTACTATGCAGTAAGCTGGAATGACCTGGGTAGCCTGCCCCTTGGAAATCTCCAGATCACAGTGCCTACCATCTCCTGTTTGTGGAAGGCACTAGGACTTCAAACTGGCTGTGCACTGAAGTTAAATGATGGAGACATAGTCCTCCATGTGCAACCAGGCTTAGCCCTGGAGAGAGGTGCAACAGCAGTAGCAGCAGCCACTGGGTCCATGTCATGCTGCCAGAGGGACAGCTTGCAGAGGGATCTGCTGGTGGATGCATGTGAGGATGAAGGAAAGGGGGAAAGAGCCCTGCTCTCACCTGCTGCTATGGATTATCACAAGCACCCACTTGAACTTCAATCATAATGAAAGCAGATGACATCATTGCTGCAGCATGAGATGTATCTGTAGTCTTGAACTGAATGGGATTTTTAATATAAATATGTAGAAAAATCTATCTTGAATTACTATGGTGGTGGTGTTTTTGGGGGGGAGGGGAGCTTTGAATCTATTTAGTCCAACAGAGTTTCACAAACCTGTGGTTATCCTTTACTCTGGAGAACCATTACAGACCATTGTGCCTCTAACACCTGACAGGGTTGCTTCACTTCATATAAATTTCATATATATGGTTACATGTAGTCTCCAAGTGGTGAGAGATTTCAGGGTTGCCAGTGCATTCCGTCTTCAAAATGAAGGTCACTAGAGACTGTGGTGTCTTCGTGATATATGGTTTTATTTACAGATTTATCCCAGGCTGAACATGATATGGAAGGGTCAGAGCAACCAGTCCTGTTCACATTCATTTCAAATAACTGGCTTAATCTTGAGTACAGGTATCTAGTTCTTCAGTCCACAATAATGAGGATTTTCCATTCTTCAGTAGCTTGGCTACATTGCAAAGCTCTCAGATCTGTTGAACCTGACCAACCTTTACAATGAGATTCCCCCCCCCCTTTTAAAGCAGTACTTAAAAACAAATCATTTCATAAGAATAGCCTGGTAGATCAGGCCAATGACCCATCTGAATACCCAACTTCCAGCAACTAGTATTTAGAAGCATTAGTCCCTCCAGCTGTGGAGGTAGAACATTGCCATCAGTAGCCCTCTGATCCATGAATTCGTCTGCTGCTCCTCTTTTAAAATAAAAGTACATATGCTTAAAAGTACATTTTTATCATACCGATTTATTTATTTATTTTACATCATGGAAATTGTGCAGGGGTGGGGAACCTGTGGCCCTACAAATGCTGCTGGGCTTTAGCTCCCACCATCCCTTACCATTCACCACGTTGGCTCAGGCTGATGGTAGCTCCCCGTCCTAATAATGTGTGTCTCCCCCTTTTCTCCCCAGAAAAGATACCATTGAATATATCTTACCCTCTCGTGATCAGGCTATAGCAGTATTTGTACATACTGGGGAGTAAGTCTCATTGAATTCACCAGCAGACATATATAGGATTGCACTGTAAATTTCTAATATATGTGAGTTTATTCATTAACATAATACACCAGATTTTCCTAATCCAATCCTCTCTTGATCCTCTCTCTTTACTTTACTTGTCCGGTTTTTGGCCAATGTAATTCTAGCAGTAATTAATAAATTTCCCCTCTAATCCCTTCTCTGTAATTCCCTGTCTTTATAATTATCACTTTCTCTCAGATAATAACCCAATAAAATTACTGGTGGGGCTATTTGGATTGCATATCCAGTTATCTCTTATAATTTTTAACAAAGATTTGCCTGCATTTTTGACAACTTTACTGTGTCACCAGATACATATAGCGTAATATCTGTATCTTCCACCCAAGGTCTCCAATGTTGGTTTGTAATCTTGATCTGCTCACTTCCGGACCGACAATGCAAGGCAGGTTGCTCTGTTGTTGCTAGTCGCTGGTGGGAGGATGGTTCAAATGCCTGAAATCAAACACCTCTCCCATGCTATTTTTGCATGCAGTGAAGGTGGGTAGTATTATGGCAATTTTCTGGGGGTGGGGATGTGAATGTGGGTGGAGCATGTGGTGAACTTACCACACCAGCAATTATGATGTTCCTTGAAGTCCCAGCAGCCAGAGGTTACCATTTCCCTCTCAGCAGGCACCAGTTTGCTGATGGCTTCCTGCTGATTGGCTTCATGATGGTGCCAATCTATCATGATGCAACATTATGGCTTCATTCCCAAAGGGCATTCAGTTCCAAAGGGAATGCCTCTGAGATGATGAAGCAGTAAATGCCTTCATTGTGACAACAAGGCTCCCCCCCCCCACACATTTAAAAAGGAGGGAACTCAACCACCTCATCTTTAAGAGGAAAGGCCACTCAAATGTGTGTGTTTTTTAATCCTCCTGACCTTCGCAGGGGAAAATGTACACTCTGCTTGAGTCAAAGCTATTAATTTTGTGTTTATTTCTTGCCCACCTCTTGATTCTGATTTACAAAGAGCATCCCAGATATAGATAGGAAGCCTTTGGAATGAGTTTGTCTCTTGCTCATGCACTCTGTTTCCGATACACACATTGACTCAGTATTTGTGCCGGAATAAGATCCATCATTGGACTGCAATCCCTTGACACAACCAATGCATTGTGTTGCTGATATGTGGCTGCAGCATGTGTTGTGTTGTGGAACCACCATACCAACCCTGCCAGTGCTGTTTGCTGTTTCTTCCCTGTTTGGCGATGAGGTGGGGAGCCAGCAAAGTTGGGGGCATTTGGTTGCATGGACAGGAACATTGTATTAGCAGTGGCGCTTCTGCTGGTGCAACCACAGGGCCCACACGTTGCTGCTGCCCCAACCTGTCCAGGTAAGCAGCAGAGATGCTGGGGTCAGAGGGACATCTCAGTGACTTACAGACCCACTGTTAAAACCGTGTTTATGGAAGACAATCTTACTCGGCTATGAGTGATCACCAAAGAAGAAGTTGTACAACTGCAGCTTTGTATATGTAGAGAGACAGTATGGGCTTATATGTTTAAACAGCAAAATTAGCCCATGATTTTATTTTATTTTTAACCACAGGGCCTCCGTATGTAAGTGGCTGTGTGATGTGATTTCACAGAAATGTATTCAATTGCATCTGCAAGGTCTTGGCCTCCAGGAATAAGTTCAATGACTGGAAGGCAAATAATCTGAATGTAGCTGTGAGGCATCTATATCTTCAGGCAATCTTTACACTTGTGTTTCCAAACTATCCACATGATTTGAAGATGAAAAGGTAAAAAGCTAAGTAGCCCTTTGCTCTAACTTTAGCTCCATAAATGCTCACAAAATGCTGTTTGATTAATGTGAGGAGATGCAGCCCTTTAAACAAATGTGTCTCTCCTCCTGGATGCCTACAGCCTTCAGCCTAAGCAAGATCTTTTTGTCTTCTTCACATCCAGCATCTGTCAAGTAAACTGTTGGACAAAAGCCACTGCAAATCTGGCGCCAAAGACCTCCACGGTGGGCTGCCAGCATCTGTGCGGCTTCTGCTTCTTTCACTCCTTTAAGATTAGGATGTATAAACCTGATAAATGTTCATGCCAAGGCTTTTAAATAAAGAGACACATAAATTAAACTTCCCAAATGCCAACACCCGCCACAGAAGAGCAATGTGTAAATTTCAAAGCCTGACGAATAAATACATCTAGGAAGCGGAACAGCTGAAATGCAGTTACTCCTCCACTTACTTTCCAAGATTCAGTTTCAAAACAAGTAAATCCTAAGGTGCTTAGCTTTCCACATGATGCTCATCCATAGAGGTGTAGCACTAACTTCAGTTCGCAAAAATTCCCAAAATTTGCACAGGCAAAAATGCCTGCTAGCTCAGGGAAAGATCAAAGTGGGAGCATTCTGCAGTGCAATACAACACACACTGCTCTTCTGGCAGTGGGCATATTGGTGCAAATCACTTTTCTCTTATAGAAGATGTGGATGGTGTCACACAACAGGGTCGATCATTGGTGTTGTGTTATATTGGGCTGCATAGCAAAGGTGCATCCCATGGAGAGCTGCTGGCACCACCCTGGCTGGGTGCAGACTGATGACATCATTAGCCTGTGATACCTGCTGGTCGCCACTCTCCAGGCACAGGGCCTATGTAGCACAGTCCAAGTGGAGCCACAACCTGCCCCTGCTTATTTCACTGCCAATGTTACCCTCTGTGGGAACAGCAGGGCACCTCTGCCTCAATCACCATGCAGGAGTGGCAGCAGTGCTGTGTTTATGCCACCTTGAATGTTTTGCCACTGACCTGCCAGCTAGGCTAAGCTTTTATTATTGGGACATAAGACCTCTGGGAAGCTTATCACCTCACAGCACTTATCTGATTTCATCATGTGAATTGTACTTTGTGGTGAAGGTTGCCACTAGTAATTGCCTACAATAATCATACCTCTCTAGAGACTATATTTGCACTAGATTATCATCATGCTGTGACAAACCCCTGTGGAGGGATACCTCTTTTTCAGCCAAGGAATGTCTGAGACGAGTGGAGGGGGGGTGGGAAGGCTGGAACTGCCAAAGGAAGATGCTACTTTATAGAACATGACAGGGAAGGTTTGTAGTGAGGCAGTTCCAGATTGTGAGGGGAGAGAAGAAAAGAGAGCAGGGAGGTTGGTGTGTGATAGGTATGTGGTGGCTGTGCATCTGGGTGGGTGGTGAGTAGAGTGAGCTGGAGGTCAGAGACCATGCAAAATACAAGAACATGTGGACTGTTTTTCCCAGTCTCAATTCTGAGATGGCACAGAACAGAGAATTCCAGATGTTTCTCCATCAAAGTGTAGCAGTATTGAGAAGAGCCAGTCCTGTAAGCATTTTTTCTTGCATGCAACTTTTGAAGGTACAGGAGGCCTCTCTGCATATTGATCTGGAATCCTAGGAAATGTCCTGTCATCCCTTTTTGATCTGTGATTAGCTGGGATTGCTCAGTTGGTAGAGCATGAGACTCTTAATCTCAAGGTTGTGGGTTTGAGCCCCACATCTGGCAAAAGATTCCTGCATTGGACAGGGTTGGACTAGACAACTCTTATGGTCCTTTACAATGCTACAATTCTGTTATTCTAAATTGGCCCAGAATATTGCAAAAATGCAGTATAATGGCTGATTCAGGTTTGAAATGTTGGATAAGCATATTGGGTTGGGTCATAAGAACCACTTACAGAAGAAAATAAACAGAAGAGGAGATTCCCATTGTTTTCCTACCCCTATACCGTAGAACTCCCCATTCAGAAAAACAATTTCTAACCTTCAAGATATTTTTCAAGGGGGATACAGGAGAAAGATGGAGTGAGAAAATCTACTTCTACCAACTTCCTTCTGAGAATGGTTCTTGGAGTCTAACCCATAGTTCCTTCCAGAACAGCACAGATCCAAGTTAGTCTTTCAAGTATAGCTTAAGCCATCACAAAGCCAACTGAAATATAGCATGTAAGCACACCTGAACAGTTCTCAACATCACAAAATGCACAATGTAATAAGCTGTAAAAGCTCAACAGGAATTAATTTAAATCACACTAAAAATGCAATTCTTAAAATGGCCAATGGTAAGAATTTGTGCATGAAACAGATACATGATTCCTTCAGTGGGGGAAGTGGGAAGACACCCAGTTTTCCTAGTCCCCAAAGGTCCTGGATTGTTTACCAGTAGAGCGCTGGATTGTTTACCACCCAGCCAGATGGGCGGGGTATTATTATTATTATTATTATTATTATTATTATTATTATTATTATTGAATCATAGAATTGTAGAGTTGGAAGGGACCCTGATGGTAATCTACTGTATCTAGTCAAACCCCTGCAATGCAGGAAAACATCTATGACAGATGGCCATCCAACCTCTGCTTAAAAACCTGCAAGAAAGGAGAGTCCACCACCTAATCAGGGTGTCCGTTCCACTGCTGAAGAGCTCTTACTGCCAAAAAGTTTCTTCCTAATGCTCAAGCTGGAATGGAGACAGTTATACAATACAGCCTCAGCTGAAAGCACATACAGATTGTGATTGTTCTGCCTTGTGTGGGGAGGTCCAGTCAGGCTTGAAAAGCAGACTCACAGGTGTTCTTAGATACTTATTTGCTCAGGAGTGTGTGTGTGTGTGTGTGTGTGTGTGTGTGTATTTGTAACATGTTTTTTATTCATTTTGATCTTTAAACTGTTTAGTATGGTTGCATTGCTTGCATCAGAGCATATGACACACAACAATTACATAAAAATAAAAATAAAACAATAATAAACACTCAGATTAATGTTTCTGAATATATTAACAAAGTTATGACAAAGTGTGTATTCAAAAATTACTAGCAAGATTACTACCAACATTGTTTCAGAAAGTGTGAGTTAGGTAAGATCACCTTTAAGGCTGAACTAAATTAGATTTCTTCCCCATCCCAAAAGAACTGAATAATTTTAATGCAGCTTATGAGATTCAGTTATGGCTTTAAAGTGCTTCTTTAAGAAGAAGGAAAATGATTAATGTGGTAAACAGCAAAGAGCACCCCTTCATCAAATATAGTCTGCAACTGCACTTAGGACAATGCTTTTGGAGTCCGGGGTAGTGTTTCTTTATAAGACAATATTGTTTGTGCTTTGTGTATCTTTTTTAGGAAAAAAAAAGTTATGATGTCTAGACTTCTGCACAATGAGATGCAGGCAGACAAATGTTAAAGAGGTAATTTTGTAGAACATGATGTTTCAGCAAAATCAGCCATTGACCTTAGAAGCAAACAGGCATAACTACAGTCTACCCATTTCATAGTCTCAAGCCAGAGCAAACATTTAGCTTTCCATTGTTAAGTATTTATAGCACAATACTATGCATGCTTACTCAGAAGTAAGCCCTATGCTGTTCAACAGGGCTTACTCCAAGGTAGTTGTGTATAGGACTGGGGTCATAGGTTTATACACTCTTATTTGGGAGTAAGCAAATTCAATAGGACTTTCTTCTGAGAAGACTCAGAAATGGGCCTAGCTGTCAGATCCCGTTATGGGGTGACCAGTTCTCAGGAGAGCAACATCACTGAAAGATGGCAGCATCAGAAAAAACAGAATAAAAAAAGCTAATAAGGAAATAATGGTCACAATGAATTCTGTGTGTCAAAAGTACAAAAACTCTACTCAAATTTATATGAATATGACTATTGAAACATGGTGTGCTTCTTTCTTTCCCCCCTACCCCACTCATTCATGTCCATGAACATGTCTTTGGGTGCAGTCTAGAAGACATTAGCCACATCTGCATAACTAATGGGCTATGGTCTGTAATGGGTCATTATTGGTTACCTTTTTGTCTACGGATATGCTGGAACGTTACAGCTTATTGAACAATACTTTTATGCTGGTAGTGAGAATGAATACAAAAAAATAGGACCTTGGAGTCAGGGCTGGCCTCTTTCAGCTATTTATACCCAGTATGAAGATGGGACCCTTTCTCATGCCCAGTCTCCAAGCTGGATTCTAGAGTTCTTGGTATAATGGCTTCCTCAGGTTGTTTTTTTGTTAATAATCTTCAGGTTATTTCTCTGAAGATAAAGTTTTGTTCAAAATGTGTCATATATAAATTTATCTCCAGAAATGCTGACTGTTCACATCTCCTTTCCTTTATTGTACTATGTGACCTGTCTACTTCAGAGGTAGCCAATGTGGGGTCCTTCAAATTTGGGGACTACAACTCATAGCATACCTGACCATTGGCCAAGCTGGCAAAGGCTGATAGGAGTTGAAGTCCCAGCTATCTGGAGGGCACCATGTTGACTACCCCTGCACTCTTTCCCCAATATAATCTTCTTCACAAAATCCTGTAGTCAACCTGTTTCTCCTACTACAATTTGTGGCCCACTCTTTTGCTTTACCCTTTCTCCGTAAACTCTGAGTTATGGGTCTCTGTGGGCTATTACTGAGATGCTGTGGTGTCACATTCCTCTTTTTTTAATTCTCAGCTGAGGTTAGGTACCACATATTATCATCTTAGCCCATGCACCTTCTCTCATAAATCAATCCTTCACAGAAAGAATGGGGGAAAGCAAGCACAAGTCAAATACTAAGGATCAGATAGGGTGAAATGAATGGGACATTAAAACTTAAAGTGTGAGTAATCTGGGATGTATTTGATCAAAAACTGCTTTTTAAGTAGCCTTTTCTCTTGCTACAGAGGACATTATTGAACAAAGAACAAGCCTGGCGCAATTGAATTTGAATTTATTACTCTATTATTTTAATATATTTACTTGGGGTTAACAACTCATTGAGCACCAAATTGCTCACTCTTAATGAGTCCCTGATGGAAGGAATGAGCTGCTTAGAACTGTACGGTAAAATAACAACAGTGGCATGGCAGAAGGCAGCAATAAAAATTAAGTGAGTGGTATTGAACTCTTGAAGAATGGGAAAGCAGTCCTGTGTCATGGAATAAGAGGCTGTGTGGCAGACCAGCTACAGCTGTACTTCTGATAAAAAACTGGTTTGCACCAAAAGGAAAACACAGTGGTGTAGTTTTCTGACTCAGAGACAGGTACAAGGGTTGAGTGTGTGTGTTTTCTGAGATTGCTTTCCTGGTTATAATTGAATATCAGGAACAATGAAGTAAATGGCAAGGGCCATGTTCCAAGAAATCCCTACTCTCCTATAAATCCTTTGTGCCCTCTGCAGATGAAATGTGAATGCAATGTTTGGGGCGAGGGGGGGGTGGAGCAGGGAGCCTTACACACTGCTCTCTATAAAAATCATTTTATTGTTCTTTTTGCTTTCATTGCACCAATACTCTAAGGCCTTGTCAACACCTGGTCTGATTTTTGCAGGGCATGTGCAATAACAACACATAAGTAAGGGCAAGACTCAGACAATTTTAAATTACAGCTAAGAAGCAGAAGGGAGTAAAAAGAGGGAAGAGTTACAATGCATGTGTTCATTTAAATCCACACTCTGCTGCATACTGAGTGTTAAATTGAAAGGGGAAAGGCTACTCATGTTGTGATTGACCTCAGAACTGCAGGGAGTCATATGCAATCCTTAAATATTACCAACTTTATGAACTCCAGGACCTCAGAGTTCCATATTCACATTGTTCTACATCTAATTGACCCAGCAGAATGTCTCTTCAGCTGCTCAACCTCGAACCAACCCTATTTAGAGGACTGGAGGGCATATGTTTCCTGTTATTATTTTGCAGCCCTTCACCTCACTGAAATATCACTGTTAATATTTGGCCTTGCATAACACAAACCCTTATTTTTGCCCATATAGCCGGATAAAAATCACTGCCCCTAAGAGGCAGATGCTTTGGAGAAATGTTTACTTTCAGATAGAACTCTATGATAATTCATGGTTAGTAGGATTTAGTTTCATGTCCCCACAAACATTTATACACTGAGGAATACATGAGTTAAATATTTTCACATTACAGTAGGTAAAATTGTTCTACACAGCAACACTCTTGTTTCTTGAATTCCTCCACTACCAGTTTTAGCTTCATTTGTTCTGACCTTTTACTTTTACATGCTCTCTCCACAGCCTCTTTCTACCTGAAATAACTTGTGCTTGGAAACACGATCATGTTATTCCATCACAACTATGCAAGCAGAGAACTAGGCAGAGAATTTAGCACCCTGGGACTGTGTGTGTGTGTGTGTGTGTGTAGCACACTTCTAACATGGGGTTGGATCAAGGCAAAGTTAGCTGAATTTAATTGAAAGACATGACTGTCCTGTCCCATTTTTTTAAAATGAAGCCTAAATTTACTAATTTAGCCTGCAATCCTAACCCAGTTTACCACCATAGTAAGTCCCATTGAATTCAGCAGCATGCGTTTTGCAAAATTAGGAAGTACATGCAAAATTACATAATTTCCAAGATTTAAACAGACAACAGAATATAACTTTCTTGCTGCAATTGTGTGTGTGCAGATGTTGACAGGGAGTGCTTCTTAAATCATTCCTTTCCCTCAAAAACCATTACATGAGAGCCAACCATGATGTTGTGCTTTCTACCCCTGGGAGGCAGCTGTGATCCTGAGTATTTCTTTGATGTCTAAAAATGGAGTTCATGACTAAGACTATATGTCAAGTAACGAATATATCTACTGAGAAACAAAAGGAAAAGTCTTATCCCCGGCATGAATGTTAGGGCATTTTCAGATGATAAGCAGATGGGGTTTTTTCTCCCTCCTTTAGAAGCAGTCTACAGATTTCCAGCTGAGGTTCTGATGGAATGCAGAGAGATATCCAGCATGATGTAGACATTTGCGAGCGATCTAATTGGCAATTTAGAGGACTCAATACCTTTCTATATATGGTTTAGGTGAAGCTATTCAGGCCTTGCAGTATCAGCTTCTATTTTCTATCCCAGAAGGCTTTATTGCCTCCCACAAATCTGATGTTATATTTCCTTTACAGGGGAGGAACAATTGACCCGATATAATAATAATGAAAATTATTTGGTCTCAAAATCCGTACAAAATAATGATTTTTGCAGTGTTTTTGCAGGGGAAAAAGTGTGTTTGGGGGCTTTCTTTCTGAGGTTGTATTTTAGAATACTGAACCTTTTTTTTATTAACATCTTGATTAGTGTGTCTGTGTGTTGAGGGTGTGGTTTGTTTTTAACCACCATACTCATTTTCAATGAAAACACCCACTGTGTGTTTAATGTATATTCAAAAACAGGAACTTTAAATATTATTTGCTGTTCTTTGGGAGGAAGAGGAGGACATTATAATTATAATAATTATTATTTGCAAGAGTTATTTAGGCACTGCCATTTTGAGAGCAGGGGGAAAATACAGTAATATTTCTTTTCTGTCTTGTCCTCCAGAGATGTCTAAAGGGCATTGTAGGAAAGTTATCATAGTCCCAAGGAGAGCTCCCAGTAAGCAACTTGCTCCAACCTGGCTGCAGGTGAACTATGGCTTTTGGAGCCTCTTCTTGCAGTCCACTTCTCCTATGCTGCAGCCCTTTTTGGAAAACTTGAGTCCCCTAAAGGGCCAACTTTTCCAGCACCTCATAGCTCCCCACCTGGTGTACTGTGCCATTGGACTGAAGAAGTTGTGTGAAAGACGTTCAGTTCCTCAGGCACCCATGAACACCTCAGCTCTGGCTCTGTGGGTCCTGGAGACATGGAATCTGGTTTAGTAGGCTTCTGCCTGCCAGCCTCAGCTTCAGTGGACTCCAGATCACCATCAACAGGCTCAGCACCAGGAAGCCAGTTCAATTTTTAGCTGGTGACGCTGTAGCCTGCCGTCCTGCCACTGTTGAACTTAAATGTCCTGATATTTCCCTAATCCTTGTAAATCATTGCATCCACATACATAATGGTCATTCAACTCCTCTTCTGACTGTCCTAAAGCAGGTGTTCAGAGCATAGTACTAAAAATGAAGTTCTTCAAATTTTCTCATTTTATTACTACAGTGGTAACTCGGCTTAAGTACTTAATTCGTTCCGGAGGTCCATCCTTAACCTGAAACTGTTCTTAACCTGAAGCACCACTTTAGCTAATGCGGCCTCCTGCTGCCGCCGTGCCGCTGAAACACGATTTCTGTTCTTATCCTGAAGCATAGTTCTTAACCCAAGGTACTATTTCTGTGTTAGTGGAGTCTGTAACCTGAAGCGTATGTAACCTGAAGCATATATAACCTGAGGTACCACTGTATTCTGTTGAGTTGTCATAGGTGCTCCTTGAGAAGGCTCATTCATTGAGAATTTTGCAATGAGCAAAAAGGCTTACTAGGTGCTTTTGTGCAGGTGCTATTGTATCTGTTAGCCTGCTACTTTGTCGCAGGACCCAGAACACGCTAATCAAGCAAGGCCTTTAAAAGGGCAATGAATGATTTATATTAGCTTACATGTAGACAAGTTATTCCTCTGGGAGACAAAATCTGCTTTGTTCCCTCTTTTATGAAGGCACTGATTGAGAAAGGGTCTGTTTATTTGATTGTGTTTAAACCTTTGCCAGCACTTTTACAGTCCTTGTGTGAAATGTATTCCTCCCTTGAAATGTTTTCTTTAAAGGTTATCACTGTTCTGATACAGCAGAAGAGAATGCTGAGCTACTCATAAAAGATACAAAGAGACACATACTACACCAACCTCTCTGTTCCTCCATATCAAAACAGATTGAATCATGTTTGCAGTTTCCTCCACAATTCATGCAAGTTAGTTTGCAAACAGAGGATAGACTTGCCGCCAAAATCTGCTCCATTTACTTTCCCCCCTATTTACATATGTCATGTGGTGAATACAGAGACCATTTATCAAGTAGTAACTTGCACGAAACTATTTGCAAACCAGTATTAGAGAGATGCAAATACTCACTGTATTATTTTTTTTGGCAGTTATTTTCATGTCATTGACAAACGACCTACATTTTGGGGGCATTTTACTCACCTTTATTATCCAGATTTGCAGTTTTTTGCAAAGGTAGAATCTTCCAAGTTTATTCTTTAGCATTTCCCCTTGCTCATTTAAAGGCACATGAGAATGTAAAATCAGCCTCCTGCATCATGCCAATGGCCCCTCTAGTGCAGCATCCCATTCTCACAGTGGCCAACCAGATACCTGCGCATAAATACACACACACACACGTGTTTGTGCATTATCCAATATTTTCCATGCGGGGGGATCAGACAATCTACTAAGCGTTCTCACCTTAACAATGCTAGCTATGTCCTAGGCACATGGTACAGCAAAATGACATATCCTGCACACATGAAACTAAGCAAATTTGGTCTGCAGCTTGTGGTTAGTGAGGAGGGAGCATAGTAATGAAACCTCTTGGGTTTGCTGATCGGAAGGTTAGGGGTTCAAATCCGTGCAACAGAGTGAGCTCCCATTGCTCTGTCTCAGCTCTTGCCAACCTAGAAGTTCAAAAGCACACCAGTGCAAGTAGATAAATAGGTACTGCTGTGGCGGGAAGGTAAACAGAGTTTCCATGTGCCCTGGTTTCCATCATGGTGTTCCACTGCACCAGAAGCAGCTTAGTCATGCTGGCCACATCACCCGGAAAGCTGTCTGTGGACAAATGCCGGCTCCTTTAGCCTGAAAAGCAAGATGAGCGCCACAACCCCATAGTCACCTTTGACTGGACTTAACCATCCATGGGTCCTTTACCTTTTTATCTTACATGGATATTACAGCCTCTGCTGTATTTCATTTCCTTCTGACCTCATTTTTAACAACTCAATCCCTCCATGATAGGCACTGTTTTCTGACAGGTGGAAATAGTCAAATAAGAAAGTCTGCTTTTGGATTTATGTTGTTGTTGCTGCTGCTGCTTTGCAAACTTAGCAGCTGCAAAAGGTAGAAAGGGGTGGGGACTTCATTACCTCAGGGTTTGGAATTCAGCATGAGTAATATGGTGTGAATTTTTATTTTTATTTCGTTAGCTTATAACACGAGGCTGATGGAAGCGCTCTTTGATTTGGATAATAGCAGAGCCCGCATCTCTAGGTTGAAGCTTTGGAACAGTTGCATGCTGTGGAATTAGTTAATGAGCCTTTCTTTGTTTGAGCTTTGGAAGGCCTCCAGAACTCACTCAGGAGAGAAATGAACAAATGTCTTTAGGTTACCTGTGGAGAAATACTCGTGATGAAAAACCTGAGCTAGACCCCTCCTTTTCATCGTCCTTTCCCTAATCAGCTCTCAGGTGGTCTAAGATAGAGATGGGGAGGGAAGGCAGGAGAGAAGAGAAGCAAATTAAATCTATTCTTTTTGTCATCTTGTAAAAATGAACCACAAATGTTTCAAACAGTGGCTGTTCCGAGTGTAAACAGCATTAGATTGAATTTCCTTTTTAAGCTATTCAGAAAAACACAAGTAGTAGTAGTAGTAGTAGTAGTTGTTATTATTATTATTATTATTATTACAACACCACCCATATTACTGGGTTGCCGTAGCCACTAGGTGGCTTCCAGCATATATAAACACATAGTAAAACATTAAACATTAAAAAGCTTCCCTGTACAGGGCTGCCTTCAGATGTCTCCTAAAAGACACATAATTACTCATCTCCTTGACATCTGAAGGGAGGGTGCTAGTACCAAGAAGGCCTCTGCTTAGTTCCTTGTAACTTCACTTGTCTCAGTGAGGGAACTGCCAGAAGGCCCTTGGTGCTAGATGTCAGTGTCCAGGCTAAACAATGCGGGTAGAGATGCTCCTTCAGGTATACACGGCCAAGGCTGTTTAGAGCTTTAAACCAACACTTTGAATTGTGCTCGATGAAAGGTGATTTGAAATGTTTAGCCTGCAGTCTTACACCACTTATGATACCTAGGACAAAAAAAGAATAATCTTACGAGTTCTTAGAAATGTAAAAGTTCTGTAACATGTTACATGAGGTCTAGTTCTCAATCTTTCTGCTGAAACGTGCAGTGATTTGAACAAGTTGCATGGTTTGATTAATTTTCTAAGGGACAGTTTCAAGGTATACATTTTATTAATTGCATAATTATCCTGCCCTTCCTCAAGGGAGCTTAGGGTGCTGTATCAAGTTTAAATTTGGCTTTTTATGTCACTCTGAGGGAACTTGTTAGGGCTGAAAGAAAGTTTATAACTAGTTTTATAAATAAATTATATGGCCACTTTCTCAACTAGCTGTAAAAAAATTATCACAGCAGCCTTGCCAGGTAGGCTGAAAAATGATGAAGTGAAGTTCACATCTGTTGCCTACAGCACTTAATTCACCAACTTGCATCTGGTTTCCCCCAAAGGTATGTGTATCTCCTCAATACATCCTTTCAGTAAAGTTATCTGCTGGCTAATCCTGTATCTTCTCTAGCCCTGAAATGACTGTGCTATCAGCAATCAGCTGTCTTTATCCCAGTTCTGGTATGCCTTTTCCATTGGGAGTGTTGAGCTTGTCCAGGCTGAACACAAGAAAGTAGGAAAAGACTGGCAGAGTAGTAGGCTGGCCAGGAGTTTCCTTTTCCTTTTTTCTTTTCATTCTGTCTGTTCCACAGTCTATCTTTGCTTTTTTACCTCAGATTGTTTGCCCAGCTTTGAATTCTTATTAGGACCTGACTTTGGGTCATTTCTGCAGTGGCCATAGGCTTTCCCATGTTTGTGGCAAATTCATTACATGCCAAGCAGGATAATGGCATCACCCAATGATAATTATTTATTTATTTTTATCCCGCCTTTCCCCCCTGATAGGACTCAAGACTGTTTACAGATAAAGACAAAAATGTAAAGGGACCCCTGACCATTAGATCCAGGCATGGCCCACTCTGGGGTTGCGGCGCTCATCTCGCTTTATTGGCCGAGAGAGCTGGCGTACAGCTTCCGGGTCATCTGGCCAGCATGACTAAGCCGCTTCTGGGGAACCAGAGCAACTCACGGAAACGCCATTTACCTTCCCGCCGGAGCGGTACCTATTTATCTACTTGCATTTTGATGTGCTTTCCAACTGCTAGGTTGGCAGGAGCAAGGACCGAGCAATGGGAGCTCACCCCGTCGGAGGGATTCGAACTGCCGACCTTCTGATCGGCAAGTCCTAGGCTCTGTGGTTTAACCCACAGTGCCACCCGTGTCCCACACATAAAGATAAGAACTACTAAAAACATAGTAAAAAAACTATTATTAAAACAATTAAACATTGATAAAATTCTATTAAAACCAAATAAATAACTACAATGAAAAACAGGCATAGAATGCCATAAAAACTGAGCAGCAGAAATCAAGCGCATAATTCAATCGGTATGACTCTTGGGATCTTACAGTTAACTTCTGTGAAAAAAGGAAGAAAGACAGATGTCTCACAGCAGCGAGATATAGATTATCTCATGCATGTTTGCAAAACACTTTCAGATGTTGTGATGAAAGATGCAACCTTAGTGGAAGGTATTGCTGTGTGTGCCATTATTAACTATTGATTTTCTGTTGGCAGCATTATATTTAATCATTCAACCAGAGACACACATGTGTGCCATTGGGACAATCTGCCTTTGGGAAAAAAGAATCCCTAAGCTTCATCACCTTCTATCATCTCCATTGGGTTATGGGGGCTTCACTGCTGGGTGTACAATGCCCAGCCAATGATTTTGATACATATTTTTGGCACAAAAAAGAGCAACAGATATTGGGAGAAAGCTGTGGGAAAGTATCAGCTACATCTGGTATTGGTATTACAGTATTATTATTAATCTATTATTTGCCCTTCATACTAGGTCTCAGGGCAGGTTGCAACATTAAAACACAATCTTGAAAACAAGATTTTAAAGTTTAAAACAACTCTAAAATCACGCTAGGCAACACTAGTTTAAAACAACTCTAAAACCACACTAGGCAACACAAACACTGGTTCTTTTTAGTTTGGTTATGTTCTTTCAAATGAGTTGCCATTCACACTCACAGAATTACCCTTTTGTAGTTGAGATGGTTTTAATAAAGTAGGAATTTATTTTATTAAACTGTAGCCCTGTTTCAGTCACCTAAGAAAGCAAAGAATCCGAGACAACTTTTACTTTGACCTTTTAGACCTGCTCATGTTTTTTTGCAGGCAGAAGAAATGCAGTGAAGCTGTTTGAAATAAATATTTCACTCCAAAACAAGCGCACATCGAAAGTGTGTACATAATTTCCAGCTGTGAAAAGACTTCGGATCATTTATTTATGAACAAAGCAGAGAAAGACCAATTAGTTTAGAGGCCTCAAGGAAGGTTTGGAGTAGGGCAGGGATGACCTGAGAGCCAGTGGTCAGGGTGTTGGGGAAATAGTGTGTCTGAGGATTTCACTTTATAATAGTAAAACCCTAAATGATTATGGCATACTGACCAACACACATTGTTTAATTATAGAGAGCCTAGAGCCTAGAGGAGTGGTCTGATTTTTAAAAGCAGTGTAGACACATTTGGGGACTAACTAACTAAAAAAAAAAAGGCCCATCCCCTATTCATACAATAAATGTTTGTAGAATAAATGAATGGAAGGGGGAGAGTGGATTGATGCCTGATGTTGCCAACACTGCCAACCTAGATGCCCCCCCTCCGCCTCCCCTCCTGGCAAACACAGGAAATTCTATAGTGCTTGCTTCCAGGTTACTTATAGCATAGCTGTCAGCATTTCCTTTTTTTAAAGGGAAATTCCCTTATTCCGAATAGGATTCCTCACAAGAAAAGGGAAAAGTTGACAGCTATGACTTACAGTGAACAAATTATTATCTTGATTTTAAAAAGTATCAGCACAAAACTAGAGTTGCTATGACTTGTGCAAAGATATGCCAAAAATAATTGTTCAAAAAAAGAAATAAAGAAGATATTAACTGACTTCTGGCATGCCTCAAGCTGCGGCAAAAGTGAGCAAGACCTCCTTGTCTTTGACCAAAGCAACAATATGTCCACAAGAACTTGCAGCACCTCTCTTTCTCCCTGCCTCATGCTATTCCTTCATACTTTATTACAGTGATTGCATGCAAAATTAATTATCAGTCCTGTCACATATTGCAATGCTGGCAGTGGTCAAGTAATGAATTATGGGGAATGTGAGCACAATTTTCGGTAGCTTAATTGCCTCTCTTGCAACCAGTGAAATGTTACATTAAATATCCATGGTGACCAGATTGTATTCGATTTTCGTAACAAATTGGTGGGATTTCATTAGTGGTGTCTCCAGCATCTGATCATCTGGCTGCTTCCCACCTGACTGCTGCATTTGGCTCATGCTGTCCAAGTGCACAGTCCCAGCAAGCTCTGGAAACTCAAATCTGTGGAGGCCAGATTAGAGGAGGAAAAATCCTTCTGCAAAACATCCTTTTTGGTGGCGGGGAGGGGCAGATGGCTCAGGCAAGAGAGAGTGATTTACTCTATATTTCTTCTTATCCTTTTCCCAGAGGATTTAGATCAGCACACATGCCTCATATTATAACCTCACAACAACCCCGAGAAGAGGCTGAGAGAATGAGAGTACCATAAGCTAGTGTGATGTAGTTTTTAAAGTGCCGATCTAGGGTCAGGGAGAGCTCAGTTCAAATTCTCAGTCACAAAACTCAGTGGGTGACCTTCGGCCAGTCACTGTCTCTCAGCCTAACTTACCTTTCTGGTTTGTGTGAGGATAATACAGAAATGGTGCTGGGGGCATGTATTTTTTTTAAAAAAATGTATTTTTATTAAAGATTTTCTTGGTTGTCAAAAGTATGTGCAATGTCTCTTTTTTTTCAAGTAACTTTTTTTTACAGATCAGTTTTATTTGTTGAGACATTAGGAAGAAGAGGGGGAAAGGGGGGAGGGGGAAAAGATGGGTGGAGGTGGGGTCGGGTGCCAATGTTTCTATTTTACGTAATATATGTGGGGTTTTGTGTCAGCGTCGCTTGTGCAGGTTCTATGCTATCCACCTGTGTTCCTCTGGTGGTGAGAGAGGTTGGGGTTGGCCTAGGGTATGGTTGTTTGTTTGTGGTTGCCTGTGGTGATCTTTGTTTTCATGTGTGAGTGGGGTGGGTGGGTGTTTTGGATCAGGTTAGCCATAATGATTTGTATGCTGTTGGTGGATTTTTGTCATTGTCTTGTTGGGCTGTGTATGTGATAAAGGGGCGCCATACCGGGGTGAAGGCGTCTTCTTCTATTTGTCCCCATGTTAGTTTCAGTTTATTGGTTATTTTTCTAGTAAGGCTGTTTCCCATACTATTTGGTACCCTTGGTCCATGATTGGCGGGGGGGGGGGGCATGTATGCTGCCTTGGAACTCCTTGGATGAAATGCAGAATATAAAGGAACACAATAACAATGGTGGTAATAATTTTTATTTTGGGTCTCCCTGGTCTGAGTCAAACTACTTACATGTAGAAAGCACTTTGCTAATTCTAAGAATTTGTCTGAGTTTCTCATTGCATGTTCATTTTCACTGACGCCAAAAAGCATATCCTGTTTTCATTTATTTTCTGCACTCATTGTTAACACCTTCAATTTGTACCAGTGCTTTGCTTTTTCTTGGTACATTTTTCCTTCTTTTCATGGCCCTCACTGAACTGGTTGCTTATTTCCCTATACTGCCATTCAGTTCTACTGGTTGTGATGGAGCACAGCCCATGTGATCTTATCGGTGATATCACAACACCATATAGGGAATGCTGTGCGTGTTCGAGTAGAGGTGGTTGCAATGTTTGCAAGGAAGGCTGAGGTAAGCACAACCTACTGCAGCAGCCTGCTTCACGTGGGGATTGCCTCAATCCTGCCAGCTGCCATTGCTTCCCCCTTCCATTGTCCCAAGCCCTGGAACTAGAAAATATTGGTTGCTCCCCAGGTTCCAGTGAATAACCTGTTCCCTGTTTCAAGACCAGTCCCTCAATCCTCATTAAGAACTGAATGTTCCTTTTGCAATTTCTGATGGGGAGTTCTGGTCACCTCACTTCAAAAATGGTATTATAGAGTTGGAAAAGGTTCAGAAAAAAGGCAGCCCAAATGACCAAGTCGATGGCGTGACTCCCCTATGAGGAAAAGTTGCAGCTTTTGGAGCTTTTTTACATAGATGAGGAAGAAGTGACATGGTAGACATAATTTATGCATAGCACGGTGAAAGTGGATAGAGAAAAAAATATCTTCTTCCTCTAATAATAATAATAATAATAATAATAATAATAATTTACTATTTGTACCCCGCCCATCTGGCTGGGTTTCCCCAGCGACTCTGGGCAGCTTCCAGCAAAGACTAAAAATACATTAAAATGTCACACATTAAAAACTTCCCTGAACAGGGCTGCCTTCAGATGTCTTCTAAATGTCAGGTAGTTGTTTATCTCTCACTTTGAATTGTGTTTGTAACACTAGAATTCATGGACATCCAATAAAGCTAAACGCTGGAAGATTCGGGACAGATAAACAAAAGTTCTTCAAGCAAACACCACCACCACCAACAACAACAATAACAGCAACACATCACCCATCTGACTGGGTTACCCCAGACACCCAGGGCAGCTTCCAACAGAATATTAAAAAACCAGTGAAACACATAGTTAAACTATGGGACTCACTCTCACAGTGACAGTGACAACCACCAGCCTAGATGGCTTTAAAAGAGAATTAGACCAATTCATGGAGGACAGGATTGTTGATGGCTGCTAGCTGTGCTGCCTATGCTGTGCCTCCACAGTAAAAGGTAAAGGTAAAGGTACTCCTGCCCGTACAGGCCAGTCTTGCCAGACTCTAGGGTTGTGCGCTCATCTCACTCTATACGCCGGGACACTTCCGGGTCACATGGCCAGCGTGACAAGCTGCATCTGGTGAGCCAGCGCAGCACACGGAACGCCGTTTACCTTCCCGCTATAAAGCGGTACCTATTTATCTACTTGCACCCGGGGGTGCTTTCGAACTGCTAGGTTGGCAGGCGCTGGGACCGAACGATGGGTGCGCACCCCGCCGCGGGGATTTGAACCGCCGACCATGCGATCGGCAAGTCCTAGGCGCTGAGGTTTTACCCACAGCGCCACCCGCGTCCCTTGTGCCTCCACAGTAGGAGACAGTAATTCTTCTGAATGCCAGTTGCTGGAAAGCACAAGAGGGGAGAATGCTCTTGTACGTTTCCCACAGGCATCTGGTTGTCTGCTGTGAGAACAAGATGCTGGACTAGATGGGCCATTGACCAGATTTGGCAGTATCTTCCTATGTTCTTATTTAAATGTAAGAAAAATGCTGTGCCAAAGATTGTGCAGGTGCTCATGGCTTTTGCCTGCTCTGCCCCAATATACTTTGTTATCTCTTTTTAGCCTGGGGGAAGATAAAAGAGAGGTGAGGGTGCTTTGCAGTACTCACCAAGGATCAAAATGACTGTTGGGGTGAATGGCAGAATGGTTGTGCACTCCGTATGCCTTAACATTATGGTAAAAAGGGGGGATGCGGGTGGCGCTGTGGTCTAAACCACTGAGCCTCTTGGGCTTGATGATCAGAAGATCAGTGGTTCAAATCTCCATGAAAGTGTGAGCTCCTGTTGTTTTGTCCCAGCTCCTGCCAACCTAGCAGTTCAAAAGCATGCCAGTGCAAGTAGATAAATAGGTACCACTGCGGTGGGAAGGTAAATGGCATTTCCATGCGCTCTGGCTTTCGTCACAGTGTTCTGTTGCACCAGAAGCAATTTAGTCATGCTGGCCACATGACCTGGAAAGCTGTCTGTGGTCTAAAAATGAGATGAGCACCACAACCCCATAGTTGCCTTTGACTGGACTTAACCATCCATGGGTCCTTTACCTTTTTACCTTTAACATGATGATGTCAGGGACACTTATAAATTAAAACAAGAGGGTACCCATGGATTACCCAGCAGATGAGGCCAAGAGGAGTGAGTAGAAATAAGTAAAAGAGGAAAGCATAAGTACCCAGAAGAAGCCATAAGTGGGGGAGTAAGAGAGTGACAAAGCAGCATCAAAACAGTGCAAGCTCAGCTGTAGAATGAATATTTTTCTGTGAATTTGCTTGGCTGCACTGATGCACTACCCCTGAGGTGAAATATTGAAAATGAGAGAATATTCAGCCCAGCTCTAAGTTGGGTGTCTTTTATATCCAGACTAACAACGATGAGCTCAGTGGTGAAAATGGTTGGAATGTTATTTGGAACTTCATCATCTTTAGCTGGAAATTTGTACCTGTCAGAACCTGCCCAATTTCACCATTGAATCTCCCCTATTTACACAGCATAATTCACACCTGCCAACTTTTGAAAACCCTCCAGAGGGAGATTTAAGCTTGCAGAGGAGCAATCCGGCAGTTTGCTTTGCTTCGATCCAGCAAGATCAGCACTTGGAAAGCTTCCCTTACTTGCCACAGTATTGTTTAGGGAGCCTCTGTGAAAGTGAATCGGTGAGGTGGTTTAAACAGCTAGAAGTGTAGAAAGACTGAGTGTGCCACCATTGTGCATCCAGCAAATTCCCATGATCCTCCCAACTCACAATAGAGAAGGAAAGATTGCACAAACCGGTATAATGAAGGGAGGATGGAATGGAACTGCTATTGTGTCTTGTCATAAGCAAATGGTCATTACATGTGGTGGGGATATATGCAGAAAAGAGCCCATTTGATCCAAATAATAAGAAGCATTGAAAATGCTGGTGCAGAGCCAGTTTAATGGGGCTAGAAAATCAGCCCTGGTGGTTTCTAGAGGAGGCTGTGCTTTGTTAGTGGATATAAGAGGGAGGGGTGTCTGATTCCTCAGTAAAGGGTCACAGAAAGCAGCTGAAGTGGGAGACTAAACTGCAAACTTTCTCTTTTATCATTGAATTCACTCTGATTGTGCTGGCATTTGCTTTCTGTTCCTGTTAAACTGCCTCTGCACTTGTTGGTTGTCACTTGAGCAGGTATCTGGGCCTGAATTGTACCTCATGTACAGTTTTTCTGCATTTTTTATTGATTGAACCATCCTAAAACCAAAATGAACAGAAGTTTCCCATAGAAGGGAGAAAGGAGGCAGAGTGGAGAGAGAGAGAGAGAGATCAGATCAGTCATAAAGCGCTGCCGGTGGGACAGAGTCAAGCTCTTATTTTACTCAAACAAACAGCAAGAAGTGTCGGACCTCCCTGAAGT
This sequence comes from Podarcis melisellensis, assembly GCF_964234715.1. Classification (NCBI taxonomy): domain Eukaryota; kingdom Metazoa; phylum Chordata; class Lepidosauria; order Squamata; family Lacertidae; genus Podarcis; species Podarcis melisellensis. The sequence goes on along the minus strand of NC_138528.1, from coordinate 27,782,180 downwards.
CATTCCCTTTGTGCTTCAATCTCTGCCTGTGAAAGCTGAAAGTTAGTTTTCCGCCCATCCTCAGAGATAGAGTCCTTTGTTGCAAATGTATAGGAGCTTGTCACAAACCTTTCGGCGCCATCCTGTATTATACATAGAAGTGAGCAGTTCTGATCTCACACTGATGTGTCTTCGGTCATTGACCTGTTGCCTGACAGTCCCCCTCTAGCCATTGGCTGACATGGTGGGATGTCATAGAATGTCTGTGAACATTCTGACTGCTGAGGGGAAAGGCTTGAACAGCAGGGCATTGCCAGTGCATTTTGGATGAGAAAAGGAAACATTCGACCTTACTGGAAAGAAATATTCCTATGGATACAGAATGGGGCTCTGTGCTAAGACAGGAAGAAGAGGGGAAGAAAAGAGTTGTTGGCCATCAGGATGGCGTTCACACTTGGAAGCAGGAGGTGGGAAAACTGAAGGAGGGCAAGTTTCCAGAAAATGGACAAATCTGTGAACCATTTGCAAGAGTTAACTGGGTCATTACTAACATAAGTTTAAACCACACACCCAATTCAGAATAAGGCCTGTCAATATCAGAACCACATCCATAATCCATCTCTGTAGGGATATTTAGATGCTGATGAGTCCAAGCAAACCCAGCACAATTTTTTCCTTGGCTGAAGAACTTGTGGCCCTCCAGATGTTACCTGAGGGTCAATGGTCAGGGATGATTATTTATTTATTTATTTTATTGCTTGGTTTTTTTTTACCAGGGCAACATAAAGCAAATTACAGTATGCAAACAAAGAAACATACACGGAAACCAGCTTGAAAGGAAACCAAGAAAAATCTAAAAGACAATTCTCTTTGTAAAAGGCCAAATTAAAACATCCCATGCACTCAAGGAGGTAATTAAAAACCAGAGACCTGGCAAAGAAAGAAATTCTTTTGCCTGGCACCTAAAGAATTAAAATTATGGGAGTTGTAGTCCAACAATATCTGGAAAGTCACAGGTTCCCCATCGCTGTTTTAGGGACTTGGGTTTGTTGCTTAGCTACACAGCATGGGAATCAGACAGAAATACAATATGCTCTCTTGTCCTGCTGTTGGTTTTGTTGGGGACAGGCTTGATTCAGTGCATAGGGACATCACCCTTCTTTGATAAGAAACATTGTCCCTTCTTCTACTTCTTGCTGTGATGAAGCATCAACTGTGGATGTACCTTTAAAAGCCACGAATAAAGTAGCCTTCAGTGAATCATCTAATATGCGTCTTTTTACTGCCTCTCCTGATTTTAAGTATTTTGGAGAGAGATAACAAACAACCTCTCCTGAAGTGTGTTACACGTGAATCCATTTCCCACTTCTCCTTTTCAATTTATGTTTTCCTTTCTGCACTGAGCTTGGTGGAACAATTGCCTCTTTAACAACCTTTCTCTCAGACAAGGAGGGCAGAAATAAAATAAATTAAAATCCGCCACTCATTACCACTTTGCTATTTGCTCCCAAAGCACAGCATTCTTGGATGAAATGTGGGGTGAGCATTTTTGGGGAGGGGGTGAGCAGGGGCAAACTGCAGGACCCAATGCTTAGCATGGTATAAATCAGGAGGCATCAAGGTGAGTTATGGAGCTCTGCACGACCCCTCAAAAAATAGGGAATAAATATTTTAAAACTCCAATCTAATGCAATCATTGAGGGGGAACGGGAGGAGAAGGGAGGCCATGACAGTGATCGATGGCTGGTGAACATTTCCAGATTGGTGGCTTCTGGAAACTTTCTGTAGTAATATACATATAATGTGTGCTGAGGTCTACTGCCCTGGCCAAAAATGATAGAGGGGGTGACAGAAAAGAAGTGGAATTGTGCCAAAGTAGGGGTTCTGCAGGTTTTGTGCATGTGGACTTTGAATGGATTGTGTATCTGATTTTTTTTTTTTACACTGCGGTAGACACTGAGGACTGATGGGAACTTTTGAATATGACTGGTTCAACTGCCTGCCAACTTCTCATGAAAGGCTTTATGATGAGAACTAGCCATTAAAGGTCTTTTGACATGAAAGTTGAAGAGTATCCAGAGAACATACCTTCCAGACTGGGAGGGGTAAAATGGAGATACCATGGACTGAAAAATGACTGTTGAGAATATGGTTGGGGAGATTCTGTGGGCCGTGAAGTTATGTGGACAGTGGAAGTTAAGAATGACTCAGGAGGAGAATCCTCCGGAAAAATAATCTCTCAAAGGACCTGTTGATGGCATTTTACCATTGTACTGTTGAGAGTGTGTTTACTTATGGTCTCTCTGTGTGGTCTGGGAGCTGCACAGTCAGGGAAAAAACAATGTTGTCCAGGGTCGTAAAGACTGCGGAGAGAATAATTGGGTGCGCTCTCCCCACCTTGGATCAAATCTATGCTTCCAGGTGCCATAAGAAAGCTGCAGAGATAGTGCAGGATAGAGCGCAACCCGGAAGCTTCTGCCTTCTGGAAGAAGGTACAAGGTTGTAAAGACTAGGACTAACCGCCTGAGAAACAGTTTCTATTCAAATGTGATTTTGGTTTTAAACGCAGTGTAAGGTAGTCTCTATGGGAGTATATTGTATTTAATTATGGGGTATCAGAGTTTTTAGGGGGCTAACCAGGCTGGGATAGCTGGGATAGCAGACTTGTTGGTTTCTGAATGTCTGATGTAGATTTTCAGTTTCCTTGTTCTGTATGGGACAATGACAATAAAGATTATCGTATTGCCTCGTATTGTATCATACTTTCATCTGACTTGGTGGTGTTGGGCTGTGTAGGCTGGCCTTGTCCTGCTACCTCCATTGTTGGAGGTATTATGCTTCTGAATACCAGTTTCTGGAAGCTGCAGGAGGGGAGAGGACTGCTGTGCTGAGGTCCTGCTAGTGGGCTTCCCATACACACCTGGTTGACTACTGTGAGAACAGGATGCTGGTCTAGATGGGCCACTGGCTTGGATTCAGCAGGCTTTTCTTACATTCTTACACCCTGCCATCACATGTGCTACAGGTCCTAATTGGGTGCAGTCTACACATATGCATTGGTACATGTGCAGAGTTTCTTCTCACATGCAACACATGCTCAAGATGTGTGGGGAATTGTCTGTAACGGCCACTGAGTTTGTCATTGAGCAATATGCAGGGATACATCCACCGGCTTCATTCAAAACCACAGAGAAGACTCCGGCTCCATCGTCTGAAAATGGTACAGGTCACTGAAGAGAGGAGGCTTCCCCAAAACATGAGCTTTCTTCAAATGGATCTTCAACAAGCTGTGGAAATAGATCCTCTGTCTTGCCCAAATGCCATGGAATATAAATACAGCTGTTCATCTTAGCAACAGAGATGTGAGTGCAAAATATAGGTACCCCTCCTCAACTGTGGAGAGTGTATTATGTGGAATTTGCACATTTTCTTTGCATTTGGCATCTCTGTATTTTATGTCCAAGGCATCCCTTCTGTTCCCTTTGCAACTGACTGCACTGAAGTGATCAGCTTCCCAGTATAGAGTTCCCATAGTGCCTTGGGATCTCTAAAATTGAAAATCCTCTAACCTGTACACATAAGACCATACTGTGAACTTCTTAAAGCACCTAGAGAGGCTTAAACAAGAGCAGTCTGGTAACCTTGTCTTGCCACTGCCAGGAGAGAGACATGGCCTTGGTGTTTGTGTCAGAGTTTACATCTTACATTGTGTTCTGTACACTCAGCAATTCATATAGATTTTCTGTTGTTGTAGATGGTGGGTTTCTGAAGGTTAAGGAGGTCACTAATGAGCTAATGCCCTGGTCCTGTCTGCAGGGCTTTCGCCAATAATAATCACCCACAGTTAGCAAGCTTGTCGCAACAGCGATAGCAAAAAAGGGTTGCCTTCTTCCTGAGCAAATGAACTCAGTAAGGCTATATTATTCCTTCCTTTGCCTTAGCCCGCTGTATGCTTCTGATTATAATCTGTTTATGGATATTTTTAGTCTGTTTATAGGAATTGAACAGAACAGATTGAAATACTTGGGGGCTGATATCTTTATTATCCCCAGAGAAGGACAGAATGCAGCTCAAGGTTGAAAACCAACTTTTTAATGGTAATAGAAGTCCTTAACCTGAAGGCAGAATGCTTTAGTTCTGTCTGTGTGAGCAACTATCTCTGAGATCAATTTTCTGTACTTGAGAAATAGATGTCCACTGAAGTCTGTCTGGGTTGTATGTGTTTGCTATTTCAAACTTCACATTCTGTGACCTTGGTTTAAGGGAGAAATATATATCTTTAAAATCCAAATTCAGCACTAATGGGGGGGGGGAGTCTGCATAGACGACCTCTTTGGCATAAAGGTTCACAGATTACTTGCTCTATTCTGAATGCAGTATTTATATTATTTTAGAACTGTGCATTTTATTTTATGTCTTATATGGAACGATGTAATGTCTGGGGAAAGTGTGGATGGATTTAGGGCTGGAGGCCTATGGAGAAAGGCCAAGAGCAACACAGAGGATGAAATCTCTAACCCTAAAATGCAGAAGCCTTCCACAGATGCCGCTGATACATTTTCAAACCTGTCTTCAAAACTATCCAAAACTGCAATTGCACTTAAAACCGATGCAGCATAAAACTCTCTACATAAAAGATTGCAGGAGATAAACATCCCCAATTAAAAGTCCCAGACAGTACTTGATCCGCAGAGTATAAGTGAAAGCCTGGCTGATCCGGACATGACTTTTATGTGGTTAGCGCAGATGCAAAAATAACTCCTGCTTCCTTGTCCTTGCAAAAATGTGAAAACTGCTGACACGCAGATTCATTTCATCCCCAGATTTTGGGTTCATGCTGTAAAAATGAACTCCATGGATCTGAACATAGTTAAGGCTCAAGTTGCAGCATTTTTAATACTATATTCTGACAGGTGTGCAGAATGGCTCTTATGGGCCCCTAGTTGTGCAGCAATGGTGTGACTGTCATGGCTACATCTGTGTTTCACCAGTGTTTTGTCCAGTGTGGCCCTCAACTGAAAAAAAAGACCCGTGCCCCTTGTGTACGTCCTGATAAGCAAGGGGTTAATGAAAACCACAAGTCCCTCCCCCTGACAAAAGTAGGAGTTCTGCCCTCTCTAATTCAAGCATGAGGTCAAACCAGAGTTTCTGAGTAAGGTTTGAAGCATCTTTCAGGTGCAACATTACCATTGACTCTACATTTTAAACTCTGCTTGACAGGACAAAACAAGAAAAGGGTGGAAGTGATTATCGAAAATTTAGGCTCACCAGAGAAAATGAAAATGTCATCATTTGTTGGACCCCGTATGATGAACTACAATGAGGCTGACAGCCACTCATGTAAACAAAAGAAATGTATGTCATTGGTGTCACATCTAGAAATAATATCACTCAACAGTTGACACCAGCAATAAAAAACAAAGAGTGAGATGTGCAAAATGTCCAGCATATAAAAATTATGGCAGAAACAACTGCAGTGCTGGGCTAGTTCATGAGGATACTCCAAGATGCAAAAGCAGAGATGGGGCACCTATGGTCCTCTGGATGTTGCTAGACTCCAAATCCCATCATTTCTGACTTTTAGCCATAATAGTTGGTGATGGGAGTTGGCATCCAATATGTCAGTAATGTGCCCCCCCCAGAGCGCAGGGGAAGAGTTAGACTCAGAAATTGAACTAAGTGAACGAGGGACCGACTCGGCAGATGAGAGCTGACTGACAGAGTCGAGAAAGGGCAGTTCGACCCTGCTTTCTGGGGAAGACTCTTAACTCTCAAGAAGAGGAAGAGTTGGAAGGCGGCCAGAGTGTTGCTAGGCAATCAGCAGATAAGCAGAGGTCTGAGTCTGTGTCAAGTGAAAGTGGGGAGGGGGGAGGCCAGCCTCTCAGTCCCCGTTCTAGGAGACTGGGTAAGATCAGAGGGCAACAGAAGGGCAAGAGGGGAAAGGCGAGAGTTTGGCATCCTTCCTGCTGTGGGAGGTGCAAAAATTCAGATTGACCAGCTATCGTCAATGTGAGCAGGCTAGAAGCCGTGCTCTGAATGTGTCTTTTTGTAAATAAATGTGCATAAAACTACCAGAGAGTCATTACTTCTTATCGGGGCTTGCTTGCCTGCCAGAGATCGTTACACAATAGGATCTGGAGGAACACACCATTCCCATTCCCATTCCCATTCCTCCTCTCTAAGATGCATCTCACCATGACTTTGATGTCATTGTGTTGGCAGGTGAAGATGCACCTCTTTGCTCAGGCTTTTCTGCTAAATTTCTAAATTTCTGCTGTTGATAGTGGCATTATTTGCAACTAGTTTCTGTATTTTGTGCTATTTTCTAAAATCAGTGTTTAGTTTCTGGTTTGGACTGTGTATATGTCTTCCCTGGGATCTCCAAGTGAAGTCATATTATAAGTATTTTGATAGATAGATAGATATAGATAGATAGATGATAGATAGATAGATGATAGATAGATAGATAGATAGATGATAGATAGATAGATAGATAGATAGATAGATAGATAGATAGATGATAGATAGATGATAGATAGATAGATAGATAGATGATAGATAGATAGATAGATGATAGATAGATGATAGATAGATAGATGATAGATAGATAGATGATAGATGATAGATGATAGATGATAGATAGATAGATAGACAGACCCACCTTGTATTCCATGGAAGTGCTGTGATGTACCGTATTTTTCGCCCTATAGGACGCACTTTTTCCCCTCAAAAAATGAAGGGGAAATGTGTGTGCGTCCTATGGGGCGAATGCAGGCTTTCGCTGAAGCCTGGAGAGCGAGAGGGGTCGGTGCGCACAGACCCCTCTCGCTCTCCAGGCTTCGCGGACCTCTCCGCAAGCGGGGGGAGCGCTCCCGCCGCTTGCGGAGAGGTGCCTGCATGTGGAAGCCTGGGCGCGCTGAGCTCAGCGCGTCCAAGCTTCGCGCACCTCTCCGCAAGCGGGGGGAGCGCTCCCGCCGCTTGCGGAGAGGTGCCTGCATGCGGAAGCCTGGGCGCGCTGAGCTCAGCGCGTCCAAGCTTCGCGCACCTCTCCGCAAGCGGGGGGAGCGCTCCCGCCGCTTGCGGAGAGGTGCCTGCATGCGGAAGCCTGGGCGCACTGAGCTCAGCACGTCCAGGCTTCGCAGACCTCTCTGCAAGCGGCGGGAGCCAGCCCTGGTCTCCCACGGCTTGCAGAGAGCTGCCTGTTTGGGGGCTGGGGTCAGGGGTAGCTCCGGCGGGCCTCCCCCGCCCCAGCCCCGCGCCTGGAGGGGAAATAATTTTTTTCCCTTTATTTCCCCCCCAAAAAACTAGGTGCGCCTTATGGGACGGTGCGTCCTATAGGGCGAAAAATACGGTAAGTTGTCTGCAGAATGCTGTCAAGCAGAGTCTATAAACCTACTCTTGCTAATGACAATAACTAAGATAACTTGGGAAGAGTTGTTTGGCCCATAGATGCATGGCACATTATCTGTTCATTGTGTCTCACCACTGTAGGTGTATCAAACGCAGCAGAATCTCTGATGCCATTCTATGGTAGAACCTCTCTCAGGTCATTGAATTTGCCATTTTAAACTCTGGGTTTTGCCATTTTTATCTCTCCTAAGTTGCCAAATAAAAACTGGAAAAGGACTCTATACCTAGGGAAGCCCAGTTTGCAAAATGCGTTATTACTATTATTAGTAGTAATAGTAGTAATATATCCCCTTTCATCCGTAGATCTCAGGGTGGTTCACAACATATAAATATGTTGCCTTCAGAAGGTTAGCTTTCAGGATGGCTTTAGGTCATTGGAAGGAGTGTTGTTTCATCTGTGTTTTTATGACTTCATCATTTTCTTTTAATTGTTAGCTTTTATTGTGGTTTAACATTTATGTTGTAAACCACTCTGAGAGCTGATTTCGATTAGCAAAGGGAAGTGTATTGATTCATGAATAATGAATATTATAATTATGACAATGATAAATAATGATAATTAGAGATATGCTGAACCATCCCTTGAAAACCAACAGATGTTTCACCTAAGGAGTGAAGTTCAAAATCAACAGATGTTTTACCTGAGGAATGAAATTCAAAATTTGTTTCGAAATTGACTTTATGTGACATTTCAGAGGTGTAACAACAACATTCAGGGCCATTCTCTTCTTGCTTGGGATGATGTGTTTGTGTTTTTCGACACATTTGTTGAAGTTGCAGAGTAGGGAAGATGCGTTGGGACTGATTCTTGGCCTTCTGCCAGAACACTCAGTAAAGCATGTTGGAAATTACTGCTTCTGCTATGAGCAATGCAATGCATCAGGTTTTGGAGCAATGGAGAAATGCATCTCCTTTTGCTTTGCTTAGCTCATTTGCTTAGCTCATTTGAGGAAATATGTGGAATATAATTTATTAATTCTATTTATATCCCTCACCCTTATTAAAACAAACAAACTCCTAGGGCAGCAGAATGAAAACAGATTAAAACTTACTTAACTAAAACAAAGCAAAACAAAATGAAACATTTCAATAAAACAGCAGGATCAGCAGAAGAAGGTCAACAGCATCAGGTACCTGATGAAACTACGGAGTTATTTGTACAATAAGCTAGGAAGTGTATATGCCCTGCACCATGGATTGCAAAATCTGGAGGAATAATTAAAGAAAATGCTATGTGCCATCTGGCAATATGAAAGACCCAGTTAGTAGAACAATAGTGTTGGAAGGGAGTCTGAGGGATCATTTAGCTCAGTCCCCTCCTCAGTGCAGGATCTGCAGTGCAAGATGCTAGCGCAGCATACCTGACACCTGGGTAGTCACCTTCTGCTTAAATACCCCCAGGAAGGGAAGCACACCAGTTCGCCAGGCAGCCTATCCCACTGTTGGGCAACTCATACCATTTGGAACCTTCTCCTAATGTTCAACCAAAATCTGCTATCAGGCCATTTCCAGCCATTGAGTCAAATCCTGTGGAGCAAGCCTTTCAGATATCTAATGATCATCAAGTCTCCTCTTAATCTTCTGTTTTCAAGGCTTAACATTACCTTAGAACTGTTCCTGCTGGGATGCGATATTTTACATAAATATGGGAAATAAAGAGGTGCACAAGTTTACCTTCACAGACTACAACAGAAGAGAGGGACGGACAGGACACTCATCTCTGCTTCTGCATAATAAATGCAAGTTAATTGAGATTCATATGATACTTAAGGACTGTGGAGTTGCTGTGGCAATACATAGCTGCTTCATGTGGAATAGGTCTGTAGGGTTGCAGTCTTTAGACACTTACCTGGGAGTGCTATTGGATTCCACTGAATGACATGTATAGGATTTCACTGTAAATGGTTGTTAGCCCTAATTGGAATTAGGTGTGTCATCTACTGGGGACAAACACCAGGGAGAGCTGCTGCCAACAAGCCCTCCTTGTAAACTTCCCAGAGGCATGTGGCTGAACACCAGCACAAACAGAATACTGGATTAGATTAATCTAGGGGTAGCCAACATGGTGCCTTCCAAATATTGTTCGACTCTGTCTCCCATCAGCACCCAGCTAGTATGTACAATGAAAATGGGTGGTTGGAGTTACAGTCCTACAACATCTGGATGACGCCCATGTTCACTACCCCTGAATTAATCTAATCAGGTCTGATCTAGTGAGGTTGTTCCTACATTTCTGCCATAAAATGTGCAGCAATATAGCTATCTAATGCGGTTCCCTTGCCCGCCCACCGGTGTTATTATGTCAGAGTAATACGGGAAGCAGCCATGCCAGTTAAGTATCAATGAAACTGCCCAGAATGTTGTTTAAAATGGTACCTAGTTTCTGTGTTACGGTTTTCAGATGTGCAATCCAAAAGCTAATGCTGTAACAAAAATCATGAACCGATCTTCCTACCAAAAATAAAGAAAATAAATTAGAGAGTCCCATGGGAAGATTAATGGAGAAAACTGCCTACATATTTACTTGCCACACAAGCTTGCTAACTAGATCCTGAATGTCATTTCCTTTGCACACCTTGCTTCCTTCTCATATTTAATATTCCAGCAAGAAGGCTTAATGGAATGGACTTTTCATACTGTGTACTACACGACAATTGATCTTTCTTGTTTCTTCATTTATTAATTATAAATATTTATGAATTATTCAGGGTGTGGGTATGTGTATGTTTTTTAAAAATATGCTTATTTAGAGCAGCTGCTGAGGTGTTTGAGTTATTCTAATCCATTAATGAACAAATCATAAAATAGAAAATTTAATGTGCTGAATATCGGAACAGGAGGAACGTAACTATTAGAATCAAATCAAATTGCTATTAGGCATTTAGAATTATTATTTTTATAACATAATTCAGTTGGTAGATTTCTGCAGTGCTCTGGAAAGGTGTCTTGAATAGGAAATAAAGGGAGAGGGGAAGAGTGTTCAGGATAATAACATTTCCAAGTATAGTTGTTGTCATTCCAAAGTGTGGGTTTTGCTCTGTTGACCATATAGCCATGTTAAGCTACTGCAGCTATACCTGTTCCTTTTCGAACAGTGATGAGAAATCTGATGGGAGTTGAAGCCTGATAACACGTGAAGGACTACAGGTTAGCTATTCCTAAATTAGAAAAACTGTTGTTCCACCAGGGGTGCACAAGAATAAAGTGGGCCAGAATAAAGGCAAGGAGTAAGACTCTTCTGAATTAATTAATTGAATGGATACATATCCTCTGAATTCATGGAAGAGGAGCAGGGGACTTCCTTCCACCACCAGCCTCCAATACCCAATGTCCCTATTGGATCCACTCCACAACTTTTGTATATTTGGCATTAGTTTTCAACAAAGGAGCCTGTGCATGTACGATATGTACACATGTAGGCACCTTCCTGCAATTGGAGCTCCTGATGTCCTGGAGGACCTTCTGCTGACTATGCAGAAGTGGGAGTCAGAGGTTCTAGCCACCACCCACAATGGTTATGTTCTTCCTCCACTGTCAAAGAAAGCATGTCTCCAAATATAAGTTTCTGCAGGAAGAGAAGGTGCTGCTGCACTCAGGTCCTGCTTGCAGTCTTCTTGTAGGCATCTGGTTGGCTACTGGTTGGCTACAGGATGTTGTACTAGATGGGCCTTTGGTCTGATCTGGCAGGGCTTTTATCTCTTATGTTCTTAGATGTGTTGATGTTGTGGTTAGGGTCTGCAGGCATGACTCATTTCCCTTGTCCATGTGCTGAGGTTGCCATTTATGAATAGGGTTACAAACTCCCCCCCCCCCCCCGAAAAGTAAGACGCTACTGCGAGTCTATATTATAAAGGCTAAGATTTCCAATTTTTCTAGTTTCTGATATTTAAGCTCCCAACTCTGTGAGGACAATTGGTTACTTCACTGTTTTAGTGCTGGGGACAATGAAGCAGATAGATATTTCCGAGTCTCTTCTCTCCTTCTTGGCCAAAAGGAGCTTTGAATCCATGTTCTATCAGTCCAAACTATGAAATGACCTGGAATCTTCTTAAAGGAAAGGAGACCTGGAATGACACAGATTCATCTGAGTATGTACAGCTTATCATAATGATAGCCTGCTTTTTTTTCCCCAGGGCAAGGATGGACAGGGTCAGCCCGGCCCTATCATTAGGCAAAGTGAGGACGTTCTGGGTCACATTGACTCTTATTTTATTTTTCCTCTAAGCCAAGACCCATTCATTCTGCCAAATTTACACCAGCAAAGCAGTGTAAGGATCAGGCTAGTACAGAATGGTTCTAAACCCTGCAAGTTGAAGCTCAAGAAGTCCACTTTTCTTTGCATTTTGAATGATATCAAATTTTGGCAGGCCAGCCACAGGGTGACCAGTGAAGCAGCATGTACCTGAACACCCAGGTCTTTCCCATCTCTGCTGCCTGTGCTTTGAATCGAACGCACAGGGCCTTTTCTGAAGCTGACAAGGCTTCAGCTGAAACCATCTTATTATCTTTTAAAGTAATAGTATAATGGCAAGGCTGTTATGTATGTCATCGTGTCGTGTACATCATGCTATCATTACTGCTGCATGAAGTCGGGACTGCTCACAATTGTGCCTCATTTCGTTGCTAATGGATATTTCCTTTAGCACAAAGTGGGAGGTGCCTGGCGTTTTGCAGCAAGGAAAGCAACACATTCTCTCTCCATGGATTTCCTAGAATTTGAAGTGGAGGGCGGTGGGTGGGAATAGACCAGGAAGCACAGGGCTTGGATAGTAGCAAGCAAAATAGGCAGAAAAAAAATGTAAAGGGGGGGTGGGGTGGGAAGCACTGTTCACCAACATTAATGAAGGCCTGTTTTGTGAAGAATCAGAGGAATGGCTACAAAATCAAAACATAAGATGGATGCAGATTTTTAAAGGTTCAGAATGCTGCCAAGCTTACGGCAACCACTTATATATTCAGAAGAGACAAGTGGTGCCCTTCAGGCTGTAGGGACAGGACATGTTTGGATACTTCCCTCCCTCCCTGAACACAGAAAGGCAGCATGCCAGGCAGAAGGTTAGGATGAACCTGTTCCCCTGATGTGCTGGTTTTCTACATACAGGGAGGGGTCCCCCCCCCCCCGTGGAGGAGCACTGCAGCCCTCCAGCCTAAAGTGGTGCATTCCAGAAAAACAATAATTGCCCCTTGCTTCTGCTGTCTGAAAAATAAAATAACTAGGAGCCTACCCCCCCCCCACAGAGAGAGACTGATGCATTCATGGTTCTTCCCTATACTGGTAAAGGAGTGTGCCCCCATTATCCTCCCCCTGCTGCCACCCTGAGGTAGCTCTTTCACCTTCTGTGGGTATTTAAAAAGCACGTCCGGTAGAGCCAAGGCAGCAAGGAAATAAGCACCAGAGCGCTTCCATCCACCTCCTGAAAGCCCTTTTGATTCCTGCAGTTAGTTACAATATTTACAATTTGTTCCCATTAGCATTAAAAGAGCATCTCTTTCGTTTTATTTCTCCTTTAATGATACTGCCCATAACAATTTGATTTGTGAGGCAATATCCCAAGCGTTGCTTCAGTGTCTTCTGCGCTCATACTGCAAAGGCCTTCCCAGATCACTTCCTCTGCCCTCTGATAATAGAAGAGAGAGAGAGAGAGAGAGAGAGAGAGAGAGAGAGAGAGAGAGAGAGAGAGAGAGAGAGAGAGAGAAGCCACTCTGCTCTTCTAGCATCAGCTCGGATGCTGCTCCATTGGCTCTATTTCCCATCCCCGCATTATGCCTAGAGGAGGAGTGGCTGGAGACAAAGGGCAGGTTTTTAGTTTGGATTTTCAAATGTTGGGAGTAGGGATGGGGGAGAAAATTGATTTCAGTCCTTTTGAAAGGTGAATCTACCAAAGTTGCATTTTCCGAAGAAAACAAACAAACAAAAACAAGAGACACAAAACACAGCCATTCTTTGGAATTCACACTTATCTGAATTGTGTGGTGCACTTCCGCAACAAATTTATGCTTTCAAAAATTTGTATATTAGGTAGAAGTGTACATAAAGATGAAAATATTAGTGAAGAAAGCATACACAAAAATGCATTACAGTGGCTCCTCTAGATACGAACAGGATCCGTTCCAGAGCCCCGTTCGCATATAGAGGTAAACGTAACTAGCGACGGCACGTCTGCGCACGCGCGCATCGCTTTTCGCTGCTTCTGCGCATGCGCGTGACGTCATTTTGAGCATCTGCGCATTCGCAAGCGGCGAAACCCGGAAGTAACGTACTCCGTTACTTCCGGGTTGCCGAGGAGCGCAACTCAAACACGCTCAACTCGAAGTGTATTTAACCCGAGGTATGACTGTATAGTGCCATAAATTGCTTGCAAAAATGAGTACATTAGTCAAAACTGCATAGAAAAAATGTGTTGAAGTATTTTCGTGAGGTTTTCTTTTTAATTTAAGATTTGAAAAAAATTAGAAAGTGATAGAACAGAAAGTGATAGATCTTTCCATTCTACGTCACTGCAGGAAAGAGCGCATTATGCTGGGTGTGTGGAAGCGTCAATCAAAAACCAGATTGTGGGTCATGTTGTGGTGCTGGTGGAAAGTTTGCTTTGCTGGTGCTCATAATTCCACCCCCCCTTTGTTTGAAAGGGTTGCCCAAGGTTTCCACTAGTGCAGAGGGATTATTAAGGGTCCCTGGTTGCCTAGGATCAGCCAAATGACTACCAGAAGCTTTGCCCTCAGTATAATTAGTTTCACTTGTCCACAGTGCTGTCAGCACATAGCTAAATCCTACTGGTCAGTTTATAGCGCCGCAGTGCCATTGTGTTGTGTGCATGATCAAAATTGCCCCTAAAGCAAAGGGAGCAAACAGTGGGGGAACACTGGCCCTGAAGAGTTGTGAACAGCATTTAGCCAAAAAATAAAATAAAAAGATTACAGATCCTGGGACTGAATTGCTGAAATTTTCCCACTAGCAGAGCTTCTAGGAGGTAGAGTGCCCAGTGCTCATTTGCTGTGTAGCCTTTCTTGAATGTTTGAAGAATGGCAAACCATCCAGGCCGAAGTGAGACTAGAGACACATGCATGGCTTTGAATCTCAAGCCCATCTCCTGTATCAGCCACAAAGAAGTAGCTGCTTCAGATGTGCGTGTGTGTGCGACTGGGGATTAACTGCCTGCATATACAGCAGTTTCCTTTCTGTGGCACAATTACGGTGAGCATGGGATTGAAGCCGAGTGGCGCTTTGATTGATAGATTTAATGATGGGGCTTTGCAGTTTACAAGCAAGTGTTTTTGAGCTCGGCTATCATCCCCCAGCTCTCTTCCAAGGACCTACCAACGAGGAAGCAGTGCACTGAGAAAGACAAAAAAAGAACAAAAACAAAACAAAAACCCCGCACAATTCTGGCTCTGCGGAAAGGCACGGCTTCTTTCCTTTCTTCCTCTCTCTTCTCACTCACCCCCGCCCACTCCAGCTGCTGCAGTGTTTATACACAAAGATATTTTTTTTAAACCATCATGTCGTGCAAGCAGAAGATGTTCTTAGAAATGCAGCTTGGCTGGCATCTCATCAGAAGCAGTCCAGTTTCAGCTGCAGCTGATGCTTGAGAATCCTGATGGTCTGTTTTTAATGTGTGTGTGTTTTTTAAGCTCTCGCCACAGGGCATTCCCCACTGCTCTGCCAACTCCGGCTGCCTCTCACTCCCCGGCTCCCACCTCTCTCCTGTCGTGGGATCATCCTTGCGCACTGATTTGCCGTCCCGCACCCCTTCCTCACCCATTTGGTTGCCCGGAGCTTCGAAGCTCTCAACCAGTTTCCTTCCACACATGGCACTTGTTATGTAACCTTTTGTGCTTCTCTGCACGTCCCCGCCTCACCCTTTGGGATGCTGCTTCCTCGTTTCTAACAGTTTCAGCAATATGTGGCAGCGTCAGGTCACTTAAAATATTTGCGGGGTGGCGGGGAGAGAACCTGGACTATCAGTGTAGCATGCAGAGGATGGACAAATCTGACAACACTTGAATCACAGAATTGTAAAATTGCAAAGTTGCAAGGGACCCCAGGGGTAATCTAGTCCAACCCCCTGCAATGCAGGGATCACAGGTTGTTGTTGTTGTTGTTGTTGTTGTTGTTGTTGCTATTAATCAATTTTCTTACCTACCCATCACCTTTAGGTCCCAGGGCAGGTTGCAAAAATGCAATATCAGAATCAATTAAAACAGTGTACAATAAGATGACTAGGACACAAGTGGCACTGTGGGTTAAACCACAGAGCCTAGGGCTTGCCGATCAGTAGGTTGGCGGTTTGAATCCCCGCAATAGGGTGAGTTCCCGTTGCTCAGTCCCTGCTCCTGCCAACCTAGCAGTTCGAAAGCATGTCAAAGTGCAAGTAGAAGGTGGGAAGGTAAATGGCGTTTCCGTGCGCTGCTCTGGTTTTGCCAGAAGCAGCTTAGTCATGCTGGCCACATGAGCTGTACGCCGGCTCCCTCAGCCAATAAAGCGAGATGAGTGCTGCAACCCCAGAGTCGTCCGTGACTGGACCTAATGGTCAGGGGTCCCTTTACCTTTGCAATAAGATGAACAAGATGCATCTCATATATATATACCCTTATGAGTTGGTGATCAGCACAAAATATAGCCTTTAGTGTCTTCGGCCCAGTCTGGTAGAGATTCAGCAGGTGCCTTCTGTTTTGACTTTTAATCTTCTGTTTCAGCTTTCAAATGCCTGCCGAAACCTTTTCTATTTTGTCATGCTTAGGCTGGCAATTAAGAATATTTTTTTCCATTTATTAATATTTTAAATAAATAAATAAATCCCAGGTGTCTAAGGTCAGGGTGAAAAGGTGTGTCTTCAGCATATGGCAGAAGCGAGACAGCAAAGGTTCCAGACCCAACTCTGTGGGGATTCCACCACATAGGAGCTTCCACAAAAAAATGCTGGGCTGCCACCCCCCCCCCCGAGCCTTTGAGGGTGGTAGAACTATCAAGAGGGTCCCCTCTGCCAGTCTTAGCACCAAAGAGTCTATAGTTAAGGCAGTCCTCCCCAACAATATTTATGATGATTTGTTTAGGGCTTAAAAAAAAACCCCAAGGAGACATTGAATTGGCTCTGGAAGTGAACTGGCCACCCTTTTGAGGGGGTGGAAAATGTGAAAACTCCTTATCTTCCACTCTTCGAACTGCTATCACGCTGGGAGGGAGGACAGTGAATGAGTGGGGAATTTCAACACAATCCCTTTTGACTACACACTTGTTATAATCTCGCAGAGACCACAAGCCCATAGGTTGCACCGTGGGGATGTGGTTCCCACCCACCTGCACCTCTGTGGCCGAAGGGGGCTTAAGATATGGGCTGTGGGATGAAATGGACCCCAAAAGAGAACAGGGAATGATTTCAGTTTTTCCACCTTAACCAAGCAACTCTGTATACACCTTCATTACACAAGGAGTTGTCAGCCCTTTGCCTTATTTCTGGCTTGGGGGGGGCGGGGGGAGGATGATAGACTGCATGCCTCCAGGGGTTTTTCCCTTGGACTGTCACTCTATAGCTTCATTTTGTCAGAGCACAAGCGAACACCTGAATGATGTCATCTCTGGAAGAGAAGCAATGTGCTACAAGAGACATCAAAAGGGAATGAGAAAAGAAGGGAAGGGTTTAGAGTAGTCCAGTGAGAGACATTCTTTTTCATTTGTTCACAAGGAGGAAGACATTCACACGAAGCATTCCTTCTGAGCACCATCTCACATCCTCCTGCCCCGTTTTAAAATAAGAAAAAGCTCTAAAGCTTTGTAATTTTTTTGAATGAAGGGCAGCCTAATTATTATTATAATAATTTATTACCCACGCTTCACCCTAAGGTCCAATGGCGGGTTACAACAATTTAAAACACAACATTAGAAACAATTTAAAACACAGTCGCAAAAATTGGGTGGGTCCCCACAACAACAACAACAGCAACAATTTTGTCTAAATTTAAATCTCTGGCTTGAACTATGCATATGCTGTTTATGGAAACAAAATATTGGGGTGTGCACATAGCAAACCTCACATATTTTCCTTGATTCCTTCCTAGTAGAACTTTCTCTCTGAGGAGTGGTTTCAATATCCCACAGCTAACCCCGAGAAAGCGCAATATCTTACT
This sequence comes from Podarcis melisellensis, assembly GCF_964234715.1. NCBI lineage: Eukaryota > Metazoa > Chordata > Lepidosauria > Squamata > Lacertidae > Podarcis > Podarcis melisellensis. Next base: position 27,764,666 of record NC_138528.1, on the reverse strand, counting down.
TCTGTCCCACAACCCTCCTACTACTGCTATGGCTCAGAGAATTTGAAAGTAACCCGCTTAATTAATCGTGAACCTTGTAAGGGATGTATAAATTACAAGGGTTGCCGTCAGAGACTGGAATTTAATTAGAGGCACATACCAGAAGGGCTTTTTAAAAAAAAGTCTCTGTGATTCTGTGAGTCTTGCACATGTGGTGCAGAGTCATTGTGCGTACTTTGGAAGGCGGAGACTTGTCCACCAGAATATGCTTGACAGGGCTGCCGATCACCCGGCAGGATTTAAAAAGAACAATTTTCTCTTACCATATTGTTGCTGTGTGTGTGTGTGTGTGTGTGTGTGTAAGGCATTTGGCTGATTGCCAGGATTCTTTCACAAAAACAGCAGGGGCACATTCACTTTGTTTGCTCGCTTGAGCTGTGCAACATGCTTCTTGCTGAACTGAGCCACAGCCAGCAGCAGTTGGCAGGGCGGGGTGCTTATCGATTCACCCCGTTCTCCCCTTCCTTCTAGTGAACCACAGTGACACCAGTGGCAGGAGGCCAGGTCAGCGCCGCCAACAGCTTCTGTCAACACTACACCCTTTTGCACACTTCTGCTGCGCACATGGCTGTGGGGACGCAGGCATGTGCTTCTTCAGTTTTACTTTCTTATTGAACCCAAGCAGAAACTCACCTCCCTCCTTGCCAAAACCAGGCACAGGAAGGGGGGAAAGGAGGGGTGGTTCACTATTACTTGTAGACAGTTACAGTGGTACCTCGGGTTACATACACTTCAGGTTACAGACTCCGCTAACCCGGAAATAGTAGCTCGGGTTAAGAACTTTGCTTCAGGATGAGAACAGAAATCGTGCTCTGGTGGCGCGGCAGCAGCGGGAGGACCCATTAGCTAAAGTGGTGCTTCAGGTTAAGAACAGTTTCAGGTTAAGAACGGACCTCCGGAACGAATTAAGTACTTAACCTGAGGTACCACTGTACTCACTTTTAAGGGTTCCTCAAGCTCCATCACCTGACCTGGCTTGAATTTTGCCTTTGGACCCATCCAGACTTCCTTTTGTGCCGTGTTTCTATGTATGTAAACCTCTATTTTTGAGTGCTTCCCCGAGTGTTTCTCTATGTAAATCCACTCTTTACCACTGAGTTGGAGCAGCAGGAATCTGTGGATAACCCAAATTGTCATGTGTTTCAATTCAGCGTTAAAGAACATGTTTTCACAGAGAAAGCACAGGGGAGCTGTGCTCGGACATGGTGTTTTAACGTGCAGACCTATGCCTAGAAAATGTGGGGCAAATAGTAAGTATGGATGAGGTCTTTGTAGCCGTGTGTGTGTGTGTTTGTCAGTCATATCTTATACCACAAGGCTGTTTATTCCATTTTCACAATATTTCCATAACTATTAATTTTCACATGATAATCAAACACGGAACAAGTTTAGCACTCATTTCCATTCGCAAACAGATTATTTTTTTCTGGTAACAAATAACACAGAAATGTGCGCCAAACTTGCACTGTATTCTACTATAATTACAGAAGTGGATTTGATGTTCTGTTCAAGCTCAAATGTAAGGTGGAACTTAACAGTTAGAGAAAAGTCATGAAAATGTGAATGCAGATCAGGTTCATCCCATTGACCCAATGAATGGCTGTGTCAGGATTTGTTTCTTATTAAATGCAAATAGCATCAGCTGTGGGGTGTGGAGGGCAGTTTAACTCTTTCCTCCTTTCTACACTCCTGAACAATAAATGCTTCTTCTAAAACTAATATTTCTTTTGGGGAAATTGTCCCTTGGTAACATTGGGGGCTTTCTCAACAATACAAATCTGTGTCTGTTTCATCAGAGGAGGAAACTCGGGATTGGCTTCAAATTCCACTTTTGTCAGAATCCTGTGAGAATCCAGGAATGTGTAGGAACCACTTGAGAAAGCTCATTTGAAAAATACGGTATGTTTTGGCTACCCTCAAAATTCCCCATGTAGCTCACATTTTCTATTTCAGGAGAAATTTCAGGGGCAACTTCAGTCCCTGTTATTACTACATTGGTATCTCGGGTTACATACACTTCAGGTTACATACGCTTCAGGTTACAGACTCCGCTAACCCAGAAATATTACCTCGGGTTAAGAACTTTGCTTCAGGATGAGAACAGAAATCGTGCGCCGGCGGCGTGGTAGCAGCAGGAGGCCCCATTAGCTAAAGTGGTGCTTCAGGTTAAGAACAGTTTCAGGTTAAGAATGGACCTCAGAACGAATTAAGTACTTAACCCAAGGTACCACTGTATACCAAAAGGAAGCTTTGAACCTTGAGCTTTTCTCACTCTCTGCAGTTCATTGCCACCTACTGGTTATCCTATGCTCTGCAACTAGTTGAATAAGGTAATTTGCTCTCTTGTTTTCCTGTGTGATTCTTTTCTGAATTGAGCCTCGCATTTCTGCATATGGCTTCCATGAATACATTTGAGGTGTTTTTTGTTTGTTTGTTTTTGTATTGATTAAAACACTGCAAGAAACAATTCCCCATTTTGATTTTGTTTTCAAATGAGGCTCTTCCATTGCATTTTGCCTTTCTTTGCTCTGTGCTTCGTATCCATTTGTTCCTGAAAGCTTTTATGCCCTGTTTCCCCCCCCCTCCATCTGGGTGGGTGGAGTGAGTGGCTGTCGACTTCCATCCCCTTGCTAATAGCACTTGGCTTCCACGGCTGCAGCAACTACCCAGACCAGCCTGTGTCGTGCTTATGACGGGAGATGCCATTTGGCACTGGCCCCTCGTTCTTTTCTCTCTTCCTTTTCTAAGCGTTTCAGAAAGGCCAGTTGTTTGACATTGGCAAGCACACCCTGGCAGCCTGGCTCTTTGCTTCCAAACATGCCTACATCTTTTGCCAGAAGGTCAAGTTCGTCCCAACAGCCTTGTAGCAGCACATACACAATTACCTGGACAACACAGAGCGTCAGTGGCAACATAAAAACAGTGTTTAAAAAAACCCCAATCCCCCGCTGAGGAATGCTGTCCAGATTCCTGTTATCCTAACTCATGTCAGGGTGATGTAATAGGACATGGCAGTTGCTAAACCCACAAGACGCGCAAGAGAAGTGGGGAGGGGGAGGGATGTGTCATTCTGTTTTTCAAGTGTCCTTCCAGCTATTGATTCTGGTAGTCACTTTAAACCTCCCCCTCAACTGGGATGTGATGGTATGATCTGGTGTGGATAATCAATGCTGACAAGGAGTAGATTGGTCCCAGGTAGCGATTTTTCCTCAACCCCTTTTCATTGTGCTTATGAAAGGGTATGTGGTATTTTGATTGTAGTCCTTAAAAGAATGTATTATAGGACATACATCCTGCCAGTTCTAAGGGTGTATTGGGAATAATGCTTAAGAAAGGATCTCTGGTGTTCTGAAAATTAGATGTCTAAGCCGGCCAGGATGTGGCATATTCCCAGGGGTGAGGAGTGAAAGGGGACAACATTTTTTTGGCTGTTTTTCCTTCTTTGAGTGCATAGCCGGTGCTGACACAATACATAGCACAGAAATCAAAGTGGGTATCCTTGTCTAGCCTGAAGCAAAATTTGTTTATGTCCCCAAAAAAGCAGTAGCCAAATGCATTAAACTTTCAGAAGCTTTCTTGAACAATTCAGTGCTCTTCACTCATCAGATCTGTTTTTTTTTCTGATGGGCAGCAGAAGATGCTGTATGTAGTATGGTTTGGACACAAATGTTTGAACTTTGTTCCTGGCTCAAGCTGCAGGTAATACTAGATGCACTGGTGAGAGTTGCTCATTATAAATATGATCATAGGTTGTAAGAATGGTGCTACTGGTTCAGATCACAGTCCATCTAGTGCACCCATCTGTTTCTGAGTGTAGCCAGCCAGATGCCCATTGGTTATCACAAGCCTCTTCATGTTGCTAGTCCTTTGCATCTTGCATTCATAGACACATGAGTGTTTTGTGAATGGTGAATCAAACTAATCCAGAGGTGTTCTTGGGCTACAGTACCCATAATCTCTGACCGTTGGCCATGCTAGCTGGGAATGATGGGAGTCCCAACAACATCTGGGGGCACCATACAGGCTACCCTTTTTCTAAAAACCACCTACACTGCTGGCAATCACCCAAATGAATTTATAGTACTGATTTCTAAAGGGGAGCTGAAGATCATCACCAACACCACTGCTTTTGCAAGACTAGGCATTCTCCATGAAAGTGGGCTGTGTTTTTGACCACTTGGTGATGATGTAACCAAACAATTTTCAGGAGGCAGGGGATTGCCATTTTAAGAAGAGGTGGTATAGGGTTTTGTTTGTTTGTTTTCTAAAAATGTCACTGCTTCTAGTGGGCTTTCTACTGAGCAGTCTGTTTCTACAAAATCGTCCCTTGGGAACTATACTATGTCACATTGTTCCTAAGATCACTGTTTGCTTAGCAAAGGCACAACGTCATTTCTACTGGGCTGGTTTTTTTTTTAGCTTGCCATGCTTCTGGGCTGCTGTTTGCAGCTCCATCACTGACTGCTTCTATCAGAGGAAAGCACTTTTATTTGAGTAAAATAAATGTATATATGGAACTCTCTGCTGCCTCTTCATGACATGGTAAGCCTCTCCCTACAAATTTTTTTGCTACCCACCCCAAAATTAGGCCTTCATGCAGCACGTATTTCTGGCCCACCCTACTCCCTCAGATCTCTTTTGTGGCTTCCTCTGTCCTCACTGACAACCTCTTTGGGCTACAGGGAGCATCTCCTCATGAGCCACAAAGACTATCCAGCTGTCTCCATTCATTTCCCGGTATGATTCCATTCATTTCCTGGTGCTGCACATATACGCAGTTGTCCTTAGTAGAACCCACGTAAGTAAGGGGATGCCTGCATTTGCATTCTCACACAAGGGAGGGAAGGAGGAAGGATCATTAAAAATAAATAAATCATAGCCTATTCACCTAAATCCATCTGACAGCATCTACATCTAAGGAAAATGTGAAAGGCCATTGTTTGGCTCCATTATAAATCATATGCAAAACTTGTTAAAGAAAGAGCATCCTCTTTAGGATTACACACACCATTTCTGAACATAAGATTTGAGCTGAACATTGATAGGGTTGGGATGAATATTTGGTTGTGATACATTGAGGGGAGGCAGAAATAAGTAGTTTTCTATTGTTCCAGACCCTCCAAGTGTCCCTGTTTTCCGGGGTCATTCCAGATTTAGAGAAACCGTCCGGATTTCTGATTTGATCTTGAAATGTCCCACTTTTCTTTAGGATGTCCCTATTTTCATTGGAGAAATGTTGGAGGGTATGGAGTTATCCAAACCCTGAGCCATCTGAAGGCAATCCTGTATAGGGAAGTTTTTTAAAAAAAATGTTTAATGTTTTATACATGTTGGAAGCCACCCAGAGTAAGATGTCTGGGGTATAAATAGTAAAATTATCATTATGGAATGGGACGCTCCCATTTTCATTGGAGAAATGTTGGAGGGAATGTTGTTCCCCACTCTTGCCACAAAGGTTTAGAGGATATGTTTAGAGGTTTAGAGGATACAGTCCCCTATTTGTGACTCTCCAGAAATCATGCATTTGTGATTTGGCCCCAGATTCCCCCCACAGATGCAGTGTTAGCAAAGTGAACCAAGCCTTTCTCCCTTCTTGGATATAAGTTAAATGCCTCAATGTCACATATCCTAATAACTATAGCTTTCATACGATGTTCAGAAAAGGAAATCTCACAGATTTCTATCTGATAGGATGCCATCCGAAATAAAATTAAACTTTGCCTTATTTCCATTGATTTTCCAAACCTCTAGTTAGCAAGGTCAATGGACTAGGGAGGACATGGTACATCTCCAAGTGAATGATCAGCCTTATCGGCCGTCCCAGCCAAGCAAAGGGCAGCTTAGGATGGAGCACAGCATCCCATCTGCTGCATCCCCGCCAAATTGCAAAGCCAAAGATGCTGCGACCAAGGCACCGAAAGCATATATCCAAGTGCCAAAGGTTAGAGCCACAGTGCCAGAGAGGCAAATAGCAGGCAGCAGTACTGCTTGGCACAGTGAGTGAGGAGGCTCTTTGCATTACTCATGCCATCATGGCAAAAATAGCACAGGAGCAGCTGGTAGGCTGTCAGGCTGATCCTAAGGAATAAACATGAAGAGGCTTCACTTGGTATATTAATCAATAGTTATTTGGATGGAGATCAGGGCCCAGGGAAGGGAAACCAAATAGTAACTCGCTTACCATTAGGCTGTGTGTGTGTGTGTGTGTGTGTGTGTGTGTGTGCTGCATCACTACCCTCCCCAGCTCTTCAAACCTCCATGCAGGAGCTTCCAAGTCCACATGTATTAAATTGTTCAAAACAGAAATGGATTCCAAAGCCTTCATTTTCTTTTGAAACAAAATTGGTGCACATCTCTAGCGTAATCACGGGACAAGACAGACGATCGCCCTGTGACTTTAAGATCATTGTTATGGCATTTATGATTTGTTGGTTTGTTTTTCATGCTGTTTTCCCCTGTTATTTTAATGTATTTTCCCCCCTCTTAGTTTTGAATGTGCCTTAATTTCTTGCGTTTCTGGATTTCTCGCCCACCATTATTTGAGTGGTGTTTTTCATGCATTATGCATATAGATCAAATAAGGCAGGCTTGTTAGAGATGTGAACAACACAAATTTTGTTCTAGGGAAATTTGTATGCCAAGATAAATATTTTTGAGCTTCCTTAGGGTTGACGTGTCGTAGACCAAGAAAAGAGGGTGGGTATGGCAATTCAGCTAAAGTATATTTTTAAGTATGATTTGCTGAGAGACACTTATAGTGCATCTTATACATGTCTAAGCAGAATTAAGTTCCAGTAAGTTCAGTGGGACTTAGTCCCAGCAAATTGTACATGGGATTGCGGTTTAATAGTACAGTTCTGTGCATGCATACTTGACAATATATCCCAAAGAACCTCAAGGAATTTACTGTTGCATAGACATGTCTAGGACCATGCTGTTTGGCTGCAATTTTAGGCACACTGTTGTGGGCTTAAGGCATGCTGAACTCTGCCTGAATTGTTTCTGTATAAAAATAAATAGGATTACAAGGAAAAGATTGGAGTTTTGTATCACCATTAATTCAAAGCCCAACTCAAACCCAATGTATTGGTGATGACTTCAGTGGGAGCATCATTGTGACCCCCTGTCAGTCCTCAAGATCCCTTACATATTTGTGGTTGTAATAAAGGCATTTGTATCAGTTGTTGCTGCCATGTCTCCTTCGCTCTCTGGCAGGAACACTGGAAAATATACCGTATTTTGTGCTCTATAAGACTCACTTTTTCCCTTCTAAAAAGTAAGGGGAAATGTGTGTGTGTGTTATGGAGCGAATGCAGGCTGTGCAGCTATCACAGAAGCCAGAACACCAAGAGGGATTGCTGCTTTCACTGAGCAGTGATCCCTCTTGCTGTTCTGGCTTCTGAGATTCAGAATATTTTTTTTCTTGTTTTCCTCCTCCCAAAACTAAGTGCGTCTTGTGGTCTGGTGCGTCTTATAGAGCAAAAAATACGGTAGTTTTCCTAGATGCCTGACAGGCAGATGCCCTGGAGAAATCTTATTGTCCAGAGTCCTTGGTACCAAGAACACTGCAATAGTACTGGCGTAGGAAAGAACTCCTTCTCTCTCTGCTGTTGCTACTGCTATTGCCACGGCAGCAACCAAGGCGATGAGTGTGTGAGGAGTTATTCTTCTTTAGCTTGCATTGCAATCCAGTCCAAGAAGAACTAGGGGGTGGGCAGTTTGGACTTCAAGCCTGCTTTAAAGGCAGGGCAAATTTGAATTCCAAAGTGATTACAAAGTTTGATGGCATCACTAGGCAAAAGACTTCCAAGAAAAGCCAAAAGGTTTCAAGACTAATGGAATTTCTTGGAGTCGTGCACTCCTGTATCCTGAGGAAGATGTAATCGGCAACCCCACACATCACCCTAATTTGTTAGTCCATTGGTGTGACAGGTTTTCATCCAGACCCAGTGATCAGGCAATGGAGGATGAAGGCATTGTAAGTATAAGTATAAGCAAAAGAAAAAAACATTGCACCTTTTTGCCATTATATTTTCTGTCTCTGCAAAAGGCAGAGCATTTTGACTCACCACAGCAGAAACGCCTGTGCCTTTCCGTGCACAACATAGGGACACTTGTCTTAAAAGATTGCCACATACTCTGGAGCCTTGGGGGGGAAATGTAATTTTGGAAGGAATGACAGGATCATTGTTGCCATTTCAGAACTGTAATCAATAGTCCCTCATCCCTAAAATGTCATACAACTTGCTCAGGAACTTTCTACACCCTTACTTCTTTTGTCTGGTAACATTTTCTGCTTCCTGGACATAATACAGAGGATGAAATGGAATATATACTAACTCCAAACCATTTCATCCTTGCCAGCCACACACAACATATTCATATTCTTCCTTAGTTTTCCTTGAGTTGGGCAGGCATGTGGGAATATATGCACAATTGACTTTCCAAGTCAGGTAACTTGTCCAGGACTGGTATAGCCCCTGCGTGGATTTGCTTCACTAGATGTGGCTCATCCATCCATCAGAGATTTGATGCAAGGCAGAGATTACATTACAGAAGGGGTGTGTGTGTGTGTGGATGGATAAGCTTTAAGCAATACCTTCTGTAGTTCTGAAAACAATTTTTTAAAAAAACGATTGCATGAAAGTCCAAGGCGATGCACATCCTCAGGGAAACCTGCTATGAATAACGATGGCCTTTATTCTAATGCTGCGTGCTCTGCATGTATGGCACAGGAGCAAAAGGTAATAACCAAATGTGCATTCCCCTTCCATAGCAGATAAAATGTCCACCCAACCCAGTATCCTGTCCTTTGCGGTGCTGAAAAGACATGTTAAAGGACTGAACTTTCATGATTAGACAGTGTTTTACTTAGCAGGTCAAGATGGGAAATTGAAGGAGTGGTTTACAAGGATCTTAGGGGGACACATAAGGAGCCACCCCCCTTTTGTTCTTCCAGCAATCATTTGGGGCAGGTTAGGCTCCGTTGCAAAAGTGATTCCTGGTTTGGTTCATGACGTTCCTCTTATGCTGAAGCATCATAGCCCTGTCCGTGTTTCTGGAGTACTCAGAGTGTTGAGCCAGAGTGAGGCTGCAGTTCTCAAAAGAACATTAGAAAAGTCCTGCTGGGTCAGACCAAGTGCCTATTTAGTTCAGCATCCTGATCTTGCTGTGGTGAACCAGAAGTCTATAGGAAGCCTGCAAGCAGAACCTGAGGGCAAAGGTGCTCTCCCCCACCTGCAGTTCTCAACAAGTGGTATTCAGGGGCATACTGCCACTCATTCTGGAGTACTGTATTAGTAGAGTCATCATGGCTGCTGCATTTTTTTTATTAGTAGTATGTTTTATATATCAGCTTTCCTCCAAGGAGCTCAAGGTGGCATACATGGCTCTCCCCATCCAACACATCCTAACCTCTAAGCTAATAGCCATTGATAACCTTATCCTCCGTGTTTTAAAACTGTCCAAGGTGACAGCCATCACTACATCATGTGGCAGTGAGTTCCATAGAGTAACTTCCTTTTGCTTGTTCCGTTTGCCCCAACCAGAGCCGTAAACAGTGTTCCAAGTGCGACCTCACCATTGATTTGTATAAAGGCATTATGATATTGGCAGCTTGTTTTTAATCATGTTCCTAAGGACCCCTAACTTGGAAGTGTGCCTTTTTCTCAGCTGCCACATATTGACATTTTTATCAAGCTACCCTCCACTACCTCAGGCTTTCTTTCCTGATCAGTCACTGCTAGTTCAGTCCCCAAGCTGAATTACAGTGCAGCAGCACTTTTCCCACCTGCAATTCCCAGCATCGGGAATTCAGGAGCATACTAGCTCCAATGGGGGAGGTAGGACATCGCCATTGGGGCTGGCAGGCATTGACTGAATGCTATTTTAAAAAACCCTGTCTGTCACAGCTACAGGGACTGGCTGGAAAGTTGGTGACTCTACTCCTTATGCACAAGGGGGCTTGTGAAGAAGGTGCAGCAGAGACTGTACTTTTTGAGAATTCTAAGGAAAAACCAAATTCCGCAGAAACTGCTGCTTGCCTTCTATCACTGTGCCATTGAGAGCGTGCTCACTTATGGTTTATGTGTGTGGTATGGAAGCTGTACTACCCAGGACAGGATGGGGTTGTGCAGAGTTGTTAAGGCAGCAGAGAGCATTGTTGGCTGCCCACTCTCCACCTTAGAGCAGATCATGCCACAAGGTGCCATAGGAAGGCACTGGACATAGTAAAAGATCCATCGCATCCTGGTCACTGTCTCTTCGAGCTCTTGCTGTCGGGACGGAGATACAGGACGATGAAGACAAGAACGAGCCGTCTTAAGAACAGCTTCTTCTCCAGAGCGATCTCAGCCCTGAATGGGAAGCCTGGACTTTGAAAGTCATCTAATCTTCCTTGCTGTATTATACTGTATTGTTTTAATTAGTGTTTTTATAGTTGTTTTGATTTTGTGTGGAGTGCCCTACCTGGGTGGATGGAGCAGCCAAGTAATTTCGTTGTCCCCGAGGGGGCAATGACAATAAATATATTATTATTATTATTATTATTATTATTATTATTATTATTATTATTAATTTATTTCCTTTCCTGAATCACTGAGACACTTCTTTGATGCAGCCTCTTTCCTGTAGCCGGTGAGCAAAGAGTTATAAATGGCTCCTATTCACCTGCTGCACTTTGCAGCTGCACTTTGACATCACTCCAGACTTGACTTCGCTTGGATTGCTTTCCAGTGACCAGTTTCTGTTTCTCTTTTCTGGGGCTTTGTTTGGTGCAGCCAAACAAGCTCTCTCCTCGCCACCATTTTGACAGCTCAAGCATAACAAACAGCTACTTTGCTCTTCCTCCAATTACTTTGTGAGATAACCTTTCCGTCTCCCCTACGGATTTGTTCAGCGTTATTGCTGTATTTAAAAAAACAACAACAACAACAAAAAACAAGCTGTGTTTTCTGATCTATTTTCTGGTTCACTTCTCAGTCTATACCAAAGATTGTTCCATTTTATTTTTCTTTGCACTCCAGGTTAACATTTGCTAAAGAGAAAAGCTAATAGGCATTCCGTTTGATTAGGTCATGGCTGCCGACACTTTAAAAATCAGCTGAAGAGGGCTTTGAATCTCAGGCAGCTGCGTGTTTGAGCCAACGAGCCTGCTCCTTATTCCCAGGCAGTGCTTCAGGACAAGGGCGAGCTTGCAGGAGCATCTCCAGCCGTTAATGAGAGCTCTTAAACCAGCCCTTTGAAAAGCCCTCGAGGCCCAAGCAGGACCTCCTTCCCACTTCCTCATTATGGCAGCCTCCACCCCCCTCACCCCCACCCCGTTCCCTCTGCAGCCCTTGGAAAGATAGCATTTATTTGACAGGGCGGCAGAAGCAACACAATGTGGGCTGTGTTATAGGCAAAGTGGGTTTTTAGTTACCCAGGTGAGAAAGAACGTGTCGGGACTTCAAAAGGTTTACTCTGGCAGTACAGTTTCAGGACCCCAGGGTGGTTGGTGCTGCCTGGGGGCAGCCAGATTTGCAGGGGGGGGGGCAAAGTTCCTGTAAATGACAGTTAAGCAAATCCACAGCGTTATCTTCCATGCATGAGTCCAAACTGTCTGTGGAGAGCCTTCAGAACTGTGTTGTGTCTGTCGTACCTCGGGTTACATATGTTTCAGGTTACAGACTCTGCTAACCCAGAAATAGTGCTTCAGGTCAAGAACTTTGCTTCAGGATAAGAACAGAAATAGTGCTCTGGCGGCGCGGCGGCAGCAGGAGGCCCATTAGCTAAAGTGGTGCTTCAGGTTAAGAACAGTTTCAGGTTAAGAATGGACCTCCGGAACGAATTAAGTACTTAACCTGAGGTACCACTGTACTTGCAGAACCAATGGCATAAGGACAGTGAACATACATCCAGGGAGACTGAATTGTGCACTCTTGATAAAGAGGAAAGCTTGATTTCTGTTATTTTAGTCCACCGGAGCTCTTCTGCTAAGTAGGTAATGAGGAGGATTGGCGGGGTTGGCTATTGTGAGATCATCCAAACAAACAGGTTTTCCCCACCTGGGCAGCACACTAGAAAGAAGATGTGAATTGGCTTCAGGTTTCAAGAGGTGCAGTTACTGCTGCCACACATCCTGACACTATTATTTTCTTTTTAAAAAATAAGTGGGCACTGCCTTAGGCATACATCTTGCAAACGTGGCAGTAGAGCAGAGGTTCAGTGCCTGTTCTCCTAACTACAGGTGTACATCACTGGTGAAAGGCCATAGCTTAGTGGTAGCACATGGCACATGGCCCTAGATTCGATCCCTGGCATCTGTAGGATCCTGGAGAGATACTGCCTGTCACTGTAGACTAGTAGGACATGTGGAATTTTTCAACTTGCAAATTCCAAAAATGAGGAGTGCTAAAAAGTTGTAACATAACTTGGGGGAAAGTATTTTGCTTAAATTAATATAACTTAGTTTTGCTTGGAAAAGCAACATGTGCGTAAAATTGCATAGAAATCATTAAAAATGACTGCCAAGTACTTGCAGTTTGAAAACATACCAGTGCGAATAGATAAATAAGCACCGCTGCAGTGGGAAGGTAAATGGCATTTCAGTGAGCTCTGGCACTCATCATGATGACAGAAGCGGTTTAGTCCTGCTGGCCACATGACCCAGAAAGCTGTCTGCTGACAAACGCCAGCTCCCTCAGCCTGAAAGCGGAGGTGTGCACCACACCCCATAGTCCAATTCAACTGGACTTATCCATCCATGGGTCCTTTACGTTTACCTTTTGCTAGTTATATTATAGTTAGTTAGTTAGTTAGTTAGTTAGTTAGTTAGTTAGTTAAATTAGTTTATAAATCACTCATTACCTGGCATTTTCAGAAGGTAAAATCAAAATTCTTTGGTTTTTCAAAAGCAGTTTAGGTGCTTTTTCATTAAACATAGACTTATCAAGCTAAATGTCGTCCAATCACAAATATAATAGCAGTTTTGAATTCGTCACACCCAAGAACATATTTTTAAGACCCGCCCTCACTGAAAAACTTTGCAAAAAATGACAAAAAAAACCCTAGTAGACCAACCTACTGCTATCCAGATATTTTAGACTACAACTCCCCTCGTCTCTGTCCATTGGCCATGTTGCCTGGTGCTGATTGGATTTGTAGTCCAGTAACAACTGGAGGGCATCAGATTGGGGAAGATGGGTATGGACCTGGATGGACCAATGGTCCAACTCAGTATAGGGCAACTTCCTATGTTACTAAGTGAGAACGAGCAGGAGAAACTATGTCCATCTGCGATGCTGGCTGTACTGGCGGAAGCATTCCAGTCCTTCTGTCCAAACCTCTAGCTGTGTTCTTCTGGCTGCTTCAGCCTCCTGCCCAAGTGGAAGATGTCACACTTCGTGGAAGGGCATAACAACCAGTAGCTTTACAACTTCACTCCAACCTGAAGACCAGGCTGCCTAATAGGAAGACTTTCCTCACCTTCAGAGGGGAAGGGACAGAAACAGTCCATGAAACTATGAAGAAACAGTTAAATAAATGGTTTAGATAGAAGCAAAGTTCTTGTTTTGTGCTGCTATAACCTTAAGAGGCATCACAGACAGGCAGTAAGGTGATCATTCTCTGAAATTCTTCCTTTTGTTAACTAAATTACAGGCTATCTAGTGGGCAGGGATGGCAGATGAGCATGGCAGATAAGCAATGTTACCTAAGCGCCAAGTGATATGTAGACACTTTGCTTTCATTCGCTGACATGGTATCATTTGTCATTCATGCCATGTGATGAATATAAATGTCCACAGGGTCCAGCAAGCCAACAGTGCACCCCGGCCACCTTGCTACCTTGTCATCGGAGCACAGGTATATAAATCACCATGTTCAAAATGCTAAGGATTCATGAGTTTATATTGGCAAATGTCCACTGTGTGTGTGTATTGCAAGCCAGGGGATGGGGATGCTGTGGCAGAATTCAGTAGTGAGTGTAGCATTTGAGACCACAGACTCATACTGAGCCCGTGGGCAGGCGAGGACTTTATGGGCTCCTTGGTTCAGATTCCAGACATCCAGACCAGGCTGTCTGCCTCTTGTCCTTAACTGTGTCTCTTAGCCAGTGGCTACTTCCTGCATGTTCCCCTGCTGACACCCACCTGTTCCCTTACGACATCCATCTCCTAATGATATCTCAGCATTGATTGCAATGGGACTGGTGTGTGTGTCTGTGTGTGTACTTGCATGCACACACACGGAGGCGCGTTGCTCCCAGTGAAGCTGTGTTGTTTTGATTTTCACTTATCTTGTGTCACTAGATTACATGATTTTGAATATTCTGTCATTAATCCCATGTTTGTCCTGAGAAAATCTAAACTCATGTACAAAGGGAGAAAAGTTTTGAGCCACCTTGAGTGTTTTGTGTTTCAAGATTCACTGCATGATTCAGGGTTCCACAGCAGTCATGAGTGGTCTTAGTATCCATTCTTATTATTCATAACATAATAAATCATCATCATCATCATCTCACCAAATAGCCACTGATCACACTGGATATGCCTTTGTGAGCTGCATTCATGCTCTTGCCACAGACGCAGCTCCCCAGCATTCAACTTCTCACGTGGAAGCTGGGTTAAGCCACATCTCACCCACCAGCTGCTCTAATCTCTCACCTGGGAGCAATCCCATCCACAACCAAACGCCCTTGCCATCATCGCTCCCCAAAGGGCTCACTTGGACTTGATGCCTCCCTCTTGGGACCCCTTCTGTGTAATGGAAATAATAACGATTGCATATCGCATGAGAATGTTAGAAGTTATTATATGGTGAAAAATCACCAAAGCACTCCATGGGTGAGAGCACCATTATCATTAGCAATTACAACTCATTACCCTTTCTCAGCATAGCAAAGCTTGGGAAATCAAATCTAGGAGTTTTATAATAAGATGCAGGTTATTAATTAGCATTCATATGTAAAAAGCAGATTCTGCAAAATGAATCTTAAAAATTTAAACTGTGATTCAATGTATGTATGTGTAAAAAGAAAGAAAGAAGTAAAACCCTGCAAAGTATTTCCTGTGATATCTTTAGTAACCTGCCTGAACAGCACAATCCTAACTATGTCTACTCAGAAGTAAGTCCTATTGAATGCAAAAAGGTTTTACTCACAGGTAGCAGAGTCAGGACTGCAGTCTCAATACTTTCCCCCAGGACCAGGAAAAAAATATGCTACTCTTCTCTTCTTTGATCTTAGATGCCCAAATACTGAAGAAGAGTCACCCTGCAAGTCCTAATCCTAGACATGAGGCCTAAACAGCTACAGGAAAAGCACGTTTCTGGAGACTGTGAACTTTTGATCGCAGCTGTAAGGGGATCTGGAATAGAACCATGGATGTGGGGAAGATTATTTATCCCCTTTCCTTGCTGAAGGCCCAGTCCAGATTCTGCCTTCCACTGCCATCTCTGAGACTAGAATTGGGAGGAAATTTCCCACGGACATCCACTATGTATAATGCTAAATGGCAATGCTAAAATTGGAGCTATTTTCTTCCAAATGTTGTTTGTGAGGATGTATATGTGTGCTTTTTATATTTGAATACCTTTGAATGCATGAACGCACACAATATAATCTTTCTGGTGCTTGAGTGGTACGGCAAATCTAAATCTAACCCCCCCCCCCTTTGACCTCTGCATTTGTTGCATTTCCCCCATCAGAAAAAAGTACCCAAGCTCTTAGGCCAACAGCTGTGATAGGGAAAGAAAGAAAGAAAGAAAGAAAGAAAGAAAGAAAGAAAGAAAGAAAGAAAGAAAGAAAGAAAAAATCAGATATAGCATTTATGTGTGGCATATTCAGTAAGTGCTTGACCCCAGCCAGCCTCACCAGATGCAAGCTGCTCCAAATTTCAACAGAAATAATGGATGCTGAACAACAGTACTTTTGTGCTGCCCTTGTGGGCAATATAGACCTCATCTTTGACGATCAGGGATTGAGCTGGTGCCTGTAGAGCACAGGAAATAGGCAGAGGCTGAGGAGATGAACTGTGCTTTCCAATTCTCTTTGCGGTGTTTCTGAGCTCCCTCCTCCTCCTTCCCCACACCTGTGCTCCTGCTTGGCACAGTGTTGCCATTCCTGTCCTTCACTTGCATAGGATGGGACTGAAAAGGAGTCAGAGCCATTCATCACCCTTCTCTCTTCTCTCTCTTTGCATTTCACGCCACTGACCTGATCCCCTCTTAAATGAGCTCTTCCAGTCAACTAGGCAGGCAGGACAATTTGACAAGCTGAGGTTAGAGCATGTGGTGAGCTGTATTCGACTCACATCAGACCAAGGTCAAAGAAAGGAAAGGCCACCTTTTGTCTCTGACTCTTTGATAAATGCCCAACCTTCAAATATTCAAGCTCCATCAATACGGCATGTGTGAGTAGCTTTTTCTGCTCAGATGTAGCACGTTGGACCAAAGTATGAAATGATTTTTTTTCCAGGTCTGCATAAAATATGTACTTGTTCCTCCTTCCCTCCCTCCCTGAATGTTACAATCAGAATATTAGGAGCAATCCTCTCTTATTTAAAAGTATTGAAGAAAGGTGTTTGGGCGGAGGTTGTTTCTGAAGTTTTCTGATGAAAATGGCATGACTTCAAGGTTGCTTATAAAGCATCAGTTCTATTTACGTGCTGTTTTATAAGGAAAAAAGTTATTGTACCTCATCATTAGTCTGAGGCAGCCTACTACAACCAATTAGAAAGGCAATGAAAAGCAAATCAGATATCTAATTGTTATGACAGCCGTGGTGTCAGCTTCCAAATGCTCATGCAGACAAATGTTTTGCTTTTGATGTCAGATGATTTTTCATGGAAACCCTGCTGTTGAACTTAGCATAGACTGGCTTTTGAGTGCAAGCTGGGTATTGGAGTAGTCTCTGAAATGCTTAGGCCAAAGATTGGCGCAGCATTTTAGACTAGAAACAAGGGAGTAATCCAGCAGTGGACCATAGATCATTTCTTGAACAATTCACCAAAAAACAAGCAGCAAAGTAAATGCACTTTCAAACTAATTACAACCTGAAAGAATCTGTACTAAATTACAGTTTGCCTGAGTGGAATAATGGTGGTGAAATTTCTTAAATGAATGTTGGATTTCTCAGAGACTGATCATGTGCTGCTTAAGCTGAGGATTTTGATTTTGCAATGTTTGAAAGACAATTTAATATATATATTATATTATTATGAACTAAGGATGGGGTGAAAATGCAACTGTGTTCGACATACAAATATTAGAAGCAGAACCAGCATGCTTGGGGACACTTGTGACTGGGTTGTGTGAATAATTAAAGCTAGCACACAGCTACACCTAAACACCTGAGGAGGACTTGCACTGATTCTCAAAGTGGACCTCAGAGATCATTTTTTGTACTATTTATTTATATTTACTAGCACATGGGTGACTATATAACCACACACATATCCATATTAAAATCATATCAAATTCCTCGCATACTGTTCCAGAACTCCCAACATTCAAAGGGCTGGGTAAATAAATATGCTTTCAATGCATATTCCATGGGAAGGAGGTATGTGTGAGAGAGAGGGAGGCAGGAGCGGGGAGAGGATTGACAATTGATCTGTTTGGTGTGCTGAAATGAGTTGCTTATATGCCATGATAGTTTCGTATAGCTGTATTTTCCTTCTTAAATCATTCTCTGCAATTGCCTGACCATTTTTCTTGATTTTTCTTGGAACCCCCCTGGTTTGTCGATATCTGTCTGGTAATGAAATGTCCAGCAGTGAAAGCAGCATCCCAGCTGCGGTCCTGATGAACCACACTGAGAAGCTATTACACATCTTTCCCCCGCTATATATTACTTTGCAGTATGCATTATATAATTATGCCACCAGTTCCATAACTAAATGAATTGCTTTAGGAAAGAGGGCTGGAAATAGTTTCAGCCCAACATGCAGCTTCCAAAAGCAAATTCCAATTGATTAATGCTGTCAAAAGCCACTTGCCCCTTCACCCTCTTTATGCTGCAGTATTGCAGCTAATTGACCTCTGACAATATGATAGACCTGTTTATCCATCTCCTCTGGCACTAGATGGTCCGTCCTTATAGGATTTCTCCCAGAGCCAAGTGTAATTCTCACTCACACAGAGACTATATGCCAAGACAGACAGCTCTGGTTAGGGTGCATTCTGCAGATCCACTGCCATCACATTTCAGAGGGCAGAGGAGGGCAACCAAGATGATCAAGGGTCTGGAAACCAAGACTTATGAGGAGTGGTTG
Organism: Podarcis melisellensis; assembly: GCF_964234715.1. Taxonomy (NCBI): domain Eukaryota; kingdom Metazoa; phylum Chordata; class Lepidosauria; order Squamata; family Lacertidae; genus Podarcis; species Podarcis melisellensis. The sequence goes on along the minus strand of NC_138528.1, from coordinate 27,746,376 downwards.
AAAGAGCTAGGTATGCTTAGCCTGGAAAAGAGGAGACTGAAAAGAGATATGATAGCCATCTTCAAATATCTGAAGGGCTGTCACATGGAAGATGGAGCAAGCCTGTTTTCTCCTGCTCTGGAGGTTAGGACATAAACCAATGGCTTCAAGTTATAAGAAAGGAGATTCCAACTAAACATCAGGAGGAATTTTCTGACAGTAAGAGCTGTTCGCCAGTGAAACAGACTCCCTTGGGAGGTGGTGGACTCTGTCTCCTCGGAGGTCTTTAAGCAGAGGTTGGATGGCATTTGTCCTGGATGCTTTCGTTGAGATTCCTGTATTGTAGGGGGTTGGACTTGATGACTCTTGGAAGTCCCTATTAGTCTATGATTTCACAAACATGCAGCAACTGGGATGACCAGCTTGATTGAGATGATTAACAATTAAAAGCTTTATGTGGCGCCTTCCACACTGTCTGCAAGTTTAAGCCTGGCTGTGTTTTAGGCAACAGCCAGTTCATCTGCTGCCATCTTTAATTGCCAGAAATCAATGGGTGTTATTTACAGTCTCCCCAAAGACATTTTGAGATAGGTCATATTTTCTTCAGCTGAGCAAGTTTCCCATTCTTTAGGTGCTTCCAAGTCTTTGTCTCATTGGAATGGCCGTTTTGGTTGCCGGTTAGTTTTCGGTGCAATTCAAGGTGCTCACATTGGTGTTGAAAGCCCTATATGACTCAGGCCTCAAAAAGCTACAGACCCCTTGGGTATTAAGCCTCCTTTGCTACAGACCCCTTGCCTCCTTCGCTACAGACCCCTTGGGTATTAAGAACTGCAGAGGTGGCCCTATTGGTTGTCATTGAGATATTGGGTATCCAAATAACTCAATAAGAGGAATGAATGCCTTTTTGGTTTCTGGCAGCAGGGAGTTCCACAAATCAACAGTGCACCAGTTTTGTGTGACTTTGTCTAATCTCCCCACAAACAAATCAGGATGAATGCTCAACAATCAGATTGTCTGGAAACACCGTTAACTCATGGAAGAGGAGAACCTTTATTTTCATAAGTAACGTTTTAAAGTTATTTATTACTGGAGGGTTGCAGCCTAGGGTTGTGATGTGTCCAGAAATGGCCAGACTTGTCCTTTTTTGAAGGTCCTACATGCCCATCCAGGGGAATTTTACATTTTCAAGCAAATGCCCTGTATTTTATGCATGGGTGGCTCTGGTTCTGGCTTGGACGCTTTTTGTGATTGGATTTTTACCTCTTGAAATATGGCAACCCTAGCGCCAAACATTGGGGGGGGGGGGGAGAGAGGAAAGGAAACTGCTTCCCCACCTTCCTTTTCTCCCCTGTCTTTCTCCTGGTCATCAGAAGAGGGGTGATGCAGTGGGGGATCCCCTGTTCCCCACCTCCCCAGCCCCTGCATGAATTGCTGTACCTGTAATTCATGTTAAGAGATCAATGCGTGCCATTGATTAACATTATAAACAATGCCAGTTCAAATTGCTTATGAAGCTCTCACCACCGTATCCCAGCGAGAGCATGACTTCTGGCTTGCTGAAAGACGTGACACCCTCCACCTTCTTTCTTGAAAATGGGAAATAGTAAGAAGACATCTCTCACAAACGGAGCTTTAGCCAGCTGTTTGAAAACAGCTGTTTTTATCCTCTCGTGGTGTAACCATCAGTGCATTTGTGCATGCCTTCCCCTGCCAAAGTTTACAAACTTGCAGTGCAGTTATGCTGATGGAGAATAAATACAGCATGCAGAAGTTTCCTCAGAAGAATGTGATTGGCCAATAAATGACAACTGAGATTTTCTTCATGTCTGAGATGCAGACAACCAAGCTGTTCACTCAGCTTCTGCTTTCGGAAGTGTTTTAAGAGACTTGAAGCAAAGGGTTTCGCAGCTGTTCTAGGATCTGAACGGAATCCGGGTGCTGGGTCTACCATTTTACTCTATTTACAAGCAATAATATTTGCCAGGAGTTCACTCCTGGTGGTATATTTGCTCTGTTGGTTGTTTACATCCCCCCAGAAAAACAGGATAATAATCGTCAGTAATCATTAGGGGGTCATAAAAATATGGTTTGTTAGGCTTGTAACAGGGGTGACAACTTGAATAAAATATTGCGGAGACTCAAGTAAGCCCTGTCCTGTATGGACACTATTTGAATGGCAGTGCCCATCAACTGGGGGAGAGGGGGCTCAACTATTTTATGGGGGGGCTGAAGACTCCTCAGCCCCTAGGTGTTAGCTGCTATGGTTTGTAATTACATATACAAGCTATTGGAAGCAGGAGAGAAGGGAGGGACAGGGGGAAAGTTGGTACAATTGCATTTGGTGTTTTAAGATATCACCAAGTGACTAGCACAGAATTCACCTGTAATGATTGCTTATTCATCTCTCTCTCATAATTCTCTACAGCAGTGGTTTTCAACCAGTGTGCCGTGACACCCTGGGGTGCCTTGAATGGTGTTCAGAGGTGCCGCAGGCAACATTAGCCTCTGTCCCTCTTTCCTTCCTTCCCTCCTCTGATGCCCTCTCATGTGTCTCTGCCTGTCAAAGGCTTGCACAGCTGTTTATGGCAGCAGCCCTGGCTATAAGCTGCACAGGCGAATGGTATCTCTGGGAGGCACCCCTCTTTGGGCAGGGGGGCAGCTCAGAGACCAGGGACAGCAGCAACAGCAGCTGCCCAGAGGACTCCCAAAGAGAGAACACTGGGGGAACACACCACAAGGGAAGGTGTTGGAAAAAGGGTGAGAGGTTGCCAGCTTTGCAGGCGAGGGGTGACATAACTGGGCTCCTGAGCCCCACAGGGGTGCTGCAGAAAGAATGTAGTTGGTCAAGTGAGCCGTGGACTCAAAATAGTTGAAAACCTCTGCTCTGCAGAGATCTACTCACAAGCTTCTGTGATCTCTGATCTAAGATTTTGAAGTTACTTCCATCTACAGTTGGAAACCTATTTCTGGGGTAATGGTGCACAGCCTATTCTGGCTCTTCATGTTAGATGTGGCCACCATGCATTGAGCCAGCCTTTGGCTGATAGCAATCTAGCTGCCTTGTCACGTCAGTGGTCCATACTTCAGGATCTCAGGCAGAGTCTTAGCACCTGGTCCTTGATCCTTTTAACTGGAGATGTTAGATGCAGAATCTGAGACCTTCTGCATGTGCCCTGCGACTAAGCTAAGGGTCCTTATATGAGTCAGCAAATAACAAACACACTTTACCCTATCCTTTCTGGTGTAGTTCAAGGCTTCTGCTGTAAGTCTCTACAGCACAGTGTAACTTCGACAATGTGCCAATTGGGCATCAGCAGGGGCAGTTGGATTCACTCATAGGAAGCTAGCAACTCTATCTTTTCTGTCCTTACATGTTCAGGTTTCCTTTTGTTGGCACTCATGTAAGTCATTCCGGCTCTCACAGTTGGCTGTTGCAACATTGCAGTTCAGTTTGCTATTATTCTCTTTGATGCTTGGAGACTTATGTATGGCAGAAGGAACTGTGGGCTGGGACCAAGCCCAGCTTGTTTGAGATTGTGAAGCAGATGTTCATTTCCATGTAAAATCTTATATTCAGGCGATATTTGTTTTCAATCTCAAGTTAAAACAATAGCAATTATGCAAATGACTTGGTTCTAAGTTAATTTGATGCAGCTCCAACTCTACCATGGCTTATCTCAAGTCTGCTCAAGTTGTGACACACTATGTCAAAGGCACCTTGTATTTGCACTCACTGAATCCTCATTTTTTACTTTCTGAAGCAGTCGACCAAAACAGTTTTTTGAGTCTCTGGAGATTTGCTGGATTGATCTACTGCTGGTATAGCCAAGATGGCACATTCAGATGCTGTTAGCCTTCAACTCCCATCAGTACCAGCCAGTGTGGCCAATGTTCAGGGAGAGTTGTAGTCCAGCAATATCTGGAAGGCACCCAGTTGCCTATCACCGCTCTAGCATTTGATTTAATTGTTTAATTGCATGTCATGTGGCAATATGGGCTAGAGCGCATTTCAGACCTGTTTTTATCTTTCCACTGCTTAATGGCAGCTTCTTTCTATGATCTCATTCAGATGTAATGGGAGAGCATGATCCCTTGATCTGAGAATATACTGTAGCAAATCTCAGGCTTATAAGTGCCCCCTCTTCTTCTTATATTCTTTGTATGGGAAGGAGGGAAGTTTAAAGCTGCTGTTTGTGGTTTGGAACAATCAACAGTTTAGTATTAGGACCAAATATAGGAAACTGTGGTTTGTTCAAATCAAAGTTAAGATATAGATTTATAAGTATCTGTGGTTTGAAGAAATTAGAATTTCCTGAATTTGGGCATACCAGGAAACAGCAGTTTGTTCCAAATGGCAAATGGGAGGTTTAAACTTCCTACTTTTGAAGATGAAGTGGAAGTACACACTTTTATAATTGGAAACTATGGTCTGATATTAGTTTTATGTGTCAACACACCTGCTGTGTGTATGTAGAAATGGTTTAGATATGCTATTATTATTGTATTATTTGATTTTCTTTACAATACATGTTAGTAGTATTGCTGACATATTGCCACAATTTTCCTTTCTGTACAGAATGGAAGCAAAGCAGTTACAGCAATAAAAGTACTATACTTGGACGTCCCGTCAGTTAAATTTTATTTGTTTGCTTGTTTTATTTATAACAATATGTATATACTGTTGTATCATAAAAAATATATCACAGCAGTTTACCACAGTATAAAAACCAAACAATAAAATCATGAAAAGTTAAAAACAAGTCAAAAATGAAAATAAACAAAACCAAAAATGAACATCAATAGACCATTCTGGATGATGTACTCTTAACTCCCTGCATAGGCCTAGCAGAACAGAATCTTTTTTCAGCAGGCATTTAAATGTTGCCACAGAAGGCGCCTGCTGAATCTCAGGGTGTTCCACAGGACTGGGCCGATGACACTAAAGGTCCAGTTTCTCTGTGAGATACCATACATAAAGTTTCCATCTCTCGCTTTAGAAACATAAAGGGATTAATTTCTAGCTCAACACCAGGATCCTAGTATGGATAACGACAATTTTACTCAACTGGAGAAGCTGTCCTTTTTCAAATATGTTGTTCTCATGACACACATTGCCTGTGTATGAACTAGTGATGCCCAGTTAATGAAGCTCTTCCCTAAATACATATAATGGGTCCATTATTCAGTGGACCAGCTTTCTATGTCATAGTGGGATCTGAATCCAAAAGGTTTTTAAAAAAAATTATTATTATCCTCTCTGTTCTTTTCTTCATAGGAACAAGGCAAGATTGGTGTAGTTTTCAACATCGGAACAGTAGATATCTCGATCAAAGAAGAAAGCACCCCAGTCAATGATGGCAAATATCACGTCGTACGCTTTACCCGAAATGGTGGCAATGCTACTCTTCAGGTAGATGGTTGGCCAGTGAATGAACACTATCCTTCAGGTAAATGTCTAACTGAGAAATCTTTCTCTCTCATTCTCTCTTAAGGTATTAACCTTGGGCCTTAATACAGGAGCCGCACAGTATATTGGTGCACAGCGTACAAATATTAACAGCTCCACCTGGAGGAACAAAGAGCTGAACAAAATTTCTCTCAGTTTGTAAAAGCTGAAATAATCAGATCGTGTTCACCACGTTGGGTATAAGGTGTTTTGCGGAACATCTGTGTTTTAAGGAGTGGCACACATATGAAGTGCATGTAATGTGTCAAAAAAAACAACAACATACACATGTCAAATGATGGAACCTCTGAATATAATCTGATTCTGCAGAGACAAAGGAACAAAAGTAGCTCTACCCAGTGCTTTTTTTCTAAAAAAAATGTTTAGGGATACTCCCATTTTCCTACTCATATTGAAATACTGCCCTTCAATGAGGCCAAACTTAGATTCACAAAATGTTTAGGGGTATGTGTACCCCTGCGTACCCCCAGAAAAAAGCATTGGCTCTACTCATAATCTGTATTCTCTGGAATATTCTTGTAGGAAGTTGGGAAGAACATTTGCCATGTAAGTTGTAGACTGCTGCCTAAATGGTTTTGACAAACATACAATTGCTACTTGTGGCTTTTCTGAATCAATGAAAATGGGGTGTAACATATGACGTCTGGGAAGGAGGAGCTAAAATAAATTTAATATATATTGATCATTAACATTGGTACTGCTTGTTGTTGCTTTTCTTCCTTCTTGGGAAAGTTTCCTGTTACAGCATCACCACCAGAAATTGGTGCTTGGAATTTCAGTAGCACAAAATTTTAAAATGATTTTTTAAATTTTATTTTTTAACTGCCTTCCCTTTAATCACCCATAGGACTGAAAAGCAACACTATCTGATTCATGCAATTAACGGAGACATTTAGTGGTGGTTTCCTATTAAGTTGTCTAGGACTTCCAGATTGCTCCTTCCCCTTAAACTTGCTTTGCTTTGCTGCGCTACTCACTCCTGCTGCTGAAGAAATCTATTGGCTAGTACGGTAAATGCACTGCTGAACCAAGATGGTGCAGTGGGATAAGCAGGAAATACTGCTAGTTGGGCAAAGAAAGAAGATGCAGAGATTGCGAGTCTGTTTATTGTGGGTATACTGAGTTTCCTGTTTATTAATTTTGTTCTTCAATTAGTTTGTTGTTTGATTGAAATAGCACAGTTAATTGACTATTATTACTTTTAAAAAAATAAACTTTGATGATTTGGCACCCCTAAGGAAATTATTTTAGTAATCACATTTTAATTCAGGAACAATAAATAGAACCTCTCTTTCAAGTAATAACTGTATTTTCTCCCTCTGTAATGTGTTGTCATGCTTGCAGGCCAAAGTAACAGTGAATATAAAGGGATATTTATCTATGGTTTGTGCCATATTGGGAGCTTCCTTCTGAAATTGCAAGGGCAGACTACAATATGTTTCACAGAGATGAGATACACACTCACTGAAAATAAGAACAGAAAGCAGATAACTTTGCCTTAATAGTTTGTGCTAAGAATCCAGTGTCTTATTCCCAGACAATGCTAAACTCATAGAAATACCCCATTTTCCTCTCACCATTTGACTTAATCTATCATTGAGAGAGCCAGTGTGGTGTAGTGGTTAAGAGAGGTAGTCTCGTAATCTGGGGAACCAGGTTCGCGTCTCCGCTCCTCCACATGCAGCTGCTGGGGGACCTTGGGCCAGTCACACTTCTTTGAAGTCTCTCAGCCCCACTCACCTCACAGAGTGTTTGTTGTTGGGGAGGAAGGGAAAGGAGAATGTTAGCCGCTTTGAGACGCCTTAAAGGGAGTGAAAGGCGGGATATCAAATCCAAAACTCTTCTTCACTCTTCTTCTGACCTAAGAGTTCTCCTATTAGCCATGCTACAGCCTGTAGCAATTTCTCAGGTACGAATCAATTTCTGCTCCTATCCTTTTCTGTATTAATTTTCAAATTCTAAATAAATTTGAAATATCAGCATGAAAATTTGCATGTTGGATAAATTTTCTCATAAAATATACCTTTGTAAATGCATCGTAGCTCAAATAATCCTAAAGTACTGTGGGTAGCAGCGATGTTCACAGATTCAGAGGCTGCAGAGCCTTCAAAGGAGATGATTCTCCCTTAAGTTGACTGTCAAAGGGTATCTATTTGGCCGAGATCACACACACACACATTTCAATCAAATTTAAATAAATCTGCATATCACCTCAGTTGAAGGAAACCAATTATATAATCAAAAAGATACCACTGGTTATCAAAGGAAAATGTCAATGTTTCCTTTTCATTCCCTGTTAGCCTAAAAAGTATGGATATATGTCCTTTAGTCACAGTATACCAATTTAAAATTGCCCTCCACCAATTAAGTAACTGTAGCTTTATTTGGTTACTCTATTGATATGCAGCTTGCAGCCCAAACAGAAAAAGAGAGAGGAAAGTTCAGGATGCATCCTATAATTTGTTGTACTGTAGAAGCTGTTCATAAATTAGATGGTACCAAATTATGGCACTCAGGAGAAATTTGTAAATGTCACTGTGCTGCATTGTTTCACCTACCATACTAAAAATGTTTTGAAGAAGTAATTCTGTTGCTACTTCTGCTTTGGAAGGCAGGAGGCTGAGGATTGCAACCGTTCTCAGCTATAGGTTGACCTTCCAGCTCTCCAAGGGAAGATAGCCAACACAAAATGACAGTGAGTCCAATTTAAGCTAGATAAGTTGTTGGGCTACAAGCTCTTCATTCATATTCTAAAGAATCCAATGGATACCTCAGCAATCATTTTGTGCAAATTGGTTTTTGGGGGTTTTTTTTGCATTTTTTGCAAACTGAAATTTTATAATTTGTGGAAAGTGTGGTAGTTATGAAGTTCATTGTCAGCTAAACCACTGCATATGAGATTAGTCAACAAGGAATCCACCATGTGATGTTGAAAACCAGGGAACTAAAATAGATAGTAGATTTATGTTATTGCACATTTCCTCTTCTAAAGCAGGTTTCAAATAAATCCCGCTAATACTCCTATGAACTTCTAAAATAAACAAACAAATAAACCCTCCACAATTGTGGCTCATCTATCCAATTACAGACCAGAGCATCCAGCTCACTTCTTGGAGCTAAGAATTTTTTTATGCTGAAATTTGATGCCGCAAAGGACTTATTTACATTCCATTTCTTTGTACACAGGGATACACAACGCAACCTCATGTAATTTAAATGGCTTGGTAAGGGTGGGAACACCCGAAATATATGGATAATTAGAAGTTCAAACAAGCAGGGGTGCTAGTTACATAGGGCTATTTTAAACTGCGGTTACATAGTTGTGTATGGTGAATGTGGATAATCAAACAATTTGGATAATTTAAACTGGAACACAACAGTCTGCTGTTTCGGTTTCTGGGTTTTGTGAATATAGCCAGGTAATTAAAGAGCCTCTAGACATTTCAGTGAATGTTCATGAATAACCCCAAAGTAATTTATTTTCAGTACAGTTTGGCTAACTGCTAATTCTACAAAGATGCTTCAAACACAAAGCGATTACAAATGTTTCAAAAGTGACGGGTTAAGCAGAACATTAAAGAGAGTCACAAGCAGAATTAGAATTTACCGTGTAGAGACAATCTCTACAATGACCCTTAAAACAGCTGATGAGTCTTGGTAGAACCCAGTACCTGAATCTTCAATGCTGGTTTTATCCCTATTAAGCATTTTCAGTGTGATTAATGGCTTCACCCATACAATAGCCATTGCGAGAATGGATCTGTGTCACATGCATCCGCTGCCTTAAATGTCACACGGCTTAAATTACAAGCATCTATTTTATCCCAATGCCACTGAGTGAGTTTTCTGGTCTTGTGAAAATGCTTAAATGAGGAACCTCTGAGTGAGTAGAAGAGAATAATGGGGCTCAGCCACTTATTTCAAGACAGAAGAAGACGCAGAGATGGGGGGGGGTAACAACAGTGAAGGGACAGATAGTTTTAAATACTGTAATGGGAAGGCCTATTAGCTTCTGGAAGATATGCCTGTGGAGCATAACTTGCAACTGCAGAACAGTTGTCGGCTGTGTGTGTCCATTGTCCCAGAGGAACAATCACGGATGCTTTAGCTGAGATTCCTGCATTGCACAGGGTTGAACTAGATGACCCAACTCTAAGATTCTATGATTCTAATGATTATTTTTATATATGTGCTCCCGACAGACATTAGTAACAGTAATGGGGAAATGCATGGATCAAAAATAGCAACGCAATTGAAGCAGATGACTATATGCCTGTCTCTCACCTGTTCTCCTATTGCCCTATTGCCCGTGTGAGAATTCATGCAACACCCACGTGGTCAGAGAATAAAGTGGAATAACTTCCTAGTACTGTCTTCCTAGTACTGAATGCTTTCTCCAAGATTGCTTTGTGATTTGGAGAATGTTGTCTCATCTACGAACTACATTCCTGATGGGTGCTAATACAAGTCGCTGAAGCCTCTTTCTGGCATGCTTTTATTGCAGCAAAGACTGTCATGTTTTGGACATTTCACTATAAAAAATGACATTTAAAAAAAAAACAACCCACCCCTGAATCCTCAAGTAAGGAAAGAATCCAAGATGGTTAGAAGTGTTAAAAATAAATCTCTTGCCTTGACATGGACATAAGATAGGTACCTAGGTTTCAATTACTTCTGAGACAGGAGGCTCCCTCACCCCTTTCTGTCTTGCTCTGTTTGCTTACAAAATACATCTGGGGCTTTACCAGAAATGGAATGTACATTAAAATGAACTTCACATTCTGTATGTTTATTCATCCATTGGGTGCCTGAGCATCCTTCAGAGCAGTAGGAAGATTGTATAAAGAGGTGAGGGAGGGAGGAGTTGGACAGAGCTCTAGTGGAAACCAAACCACCTGTAATAATTAGTGTTGTGCTTCAGAGAAGCTGTTTGCCTTTTAAAGAAACACTTGTTTTCAAAGCTTGTATTTAGTTTTTTAAAAAGACACCCCAAAAAACCTAACTCTGTAGGGGGTCATCCTGCTTCATCTGACTCCATCACAACCAATAGCCATGCAAGCAAAGAAAGTGATGCTGTTATTAATTAGTTAATTGGCTCAGTATTCCACAATGTGGTAAGAAAGGGACCATGGCACAGTTGCAGATCAGCAGGCAGAAGGCTTTAGGTTCTATCACTGACATCTCCAGTTAACAAGATATTCCAGGTCATGGGGAAGTCCTCTGCAAAAGACTCGAGAACTGTTGCCAGTTGAAGAAGACAGTACTAGGCTATACTGAAAGTCATCAGACCTGATGTAAGGTCCTAAACCTGTATATGGACTAGGGAAGCCTGACTAATTGGAACCTTGTGAATTCCCATGGAAACACAGCAATCCTTCAGAACTTAATAACCCTTTGAATTTTTCACTTCTCTCAAAATGTTGTGGTGCAGCTCTGGGCTAAAAAATAAAATAAAATAAAATACACCTGAAAAGGTATGTTTTGCAAGAAAAACAAATGTAGAATTGTTGAGGAAAATCTGTTAAATTAACGCTTGAATGTGGCTTCCTATGTAGTTTTTAAAAACTACTAATTCTAATTGCTGGACCAAGACACACCAAACACTCCTCTGGAGCTGCACATTATGGGGATATTTTGCTATGGTATATAAAACATATTTAGTGCCATTTGTCTTCATTACTGATGTGACTGACAAACTCCCGATAAGCTTCCAAGGGACTCCAGTCACTGGATTATGGAATTCATGCCATGGTGAACATAGGAACACAGAAAACTGTCATACTGACTCAAAGCATTGCCCATTTAGTTCCGTATTTACTACACTTCCTCCAGATTTCTGGCAGGGATCACTCCCAGCCCTGACTGATGATGCCAGGGACTGAACCTGCCCCTTTGCATGTAATATATTTGCTCTCTCACTGAACTTCTGCCTGCAGGCAAGCAATATTATGTAAAACTGTGGCCTTCCAGATGTTGTTGAGTTACAGTCCCCATCATCCTTGATCATTAACCACGTTGACTGGAACTAAAAGGTTGGAGCCCAACATCTGGAGAGCCATAGCTTCCCCATCCTTGGCATAAAGGCATTTACGGAGCAAATATTTGAAAGGATTCATGTGAACAAACCAAACTGCATATTGTAGAGGAAAGCAGAAACCTTCCAGGGTCATTGCCAGTCTGGAGAAAGTTCCTTCCCAATGCCAATTATATTGATCACTCAAGGAAAGACTGCAGCATGAACTAAAGCATGCTTACTGGTATGGAAGTCCAGCATGGCTTATTCCCTAATAAGTTTGTTTAGGATTGGGTTCGCTCCATACCCCTCCACCCCCAAGATGTTGTCCAAGGGTGTGGCCTGAAAAGCAAATGATACATTCTTCTTCTCTGGTGATCACTCATAGCTGAGTAAGATTGTCTTCCATGAACATGGTCTTAACAGTGAGTCCGTAAGTGACTATGGAGGTCAATTCTGCATCCACATGTCCTTCCACAGTGGGAACATAGGTTTCCAGGCGGGAGTTGATCACGGTGTGGATTTGGCAAGCGTGCCTTCCTCTTAGTACGTTTCTCCCTCTCATCCTGAGTTCAAACATCTTCAAAGTCCATGACACCTTTGGAGAACTCACAGGCCAGTATTTCCCAGTTGCCAGTGTTTATACTACCTTTTTTTTTTTAGATTTGCCTTTAGAGAGTCTTTAAACCTCTTATTGACCACCAGCATTACACTTTCCATTTTTAAGTTCAGAATAGAGTACAGTAGCACCTTGGCTTATGTTACCCTCGGGTAACATAAACTTTGGGTTGTGAAAGCGGCAAACTTGGAAGTGCTTGACTGCATGCGCATGCACAGAAGTGGTCCCTCCGGTTGCGAAAACATCAGGATCCAACCAGAGCTCCAGAACGGATCCTGTCCGCAACCGGAGGTACCACTGTAGTTGCTTTGGAAGATGATAATCAGGCATCCGCACAATATGACCAGTCTAACAAAGTTGATGTTGAAGAATCATTGCTTTGACACTGGTGATCTTTGCTTCTTCCAGTTACAGGTAGGTAGCCGTGTTGGTCTGCCGTAGTCAAAACAAAACAAAAAAAAAATCCTTCCAGTAGCCCCTTAGAGACCAACTAAGACCATTGGATTCTTATCTCATTATACACGATAAAGCTATTTTTAGCCATCTCACCCCTTGCTTTTTCCTGTAAGACCAATTGCAGTCGTTAACAGTCGTCAACAGGTTTGCCACACCTATCAGCCAATCACCCATTCCCACCACCCTTCTGAGTAATACCCCTCCCCACCCTCTCACTATATATAAAGGTCTGGTGACTTCTGTTCCAGTGTATCTGAAGAAGTGTGCGTGCACACGAAAGATCATACCAACAACAAACTTACTTGGTCTCTAAGGTGCTACTGGAAGGAATTTTTTCATTAGTTTACCTGTCTTCCCAAGTGATGTAACAATGAGGTTGAAGTTCCGAGACAATGTCCCATCCAGGCACTGACCAGACATAGGCATGGTTGATTCCTAGATGGAACACTGCCCCATTTGTGGAATTTTATGAAAGACAGGTGGGATATAAATGCAAAAGTAAATAACATAAACATGCCCCTCTCCAGCTAGCAATTGTAGATCAGGTGCCCCGGAGCAAGCGAGAGCAAGCCTCAGCATTGTGAAGGAAGTGTCTGTTCTTTGCAGCTCAAAAAATGGGTTCAAATGCTGCAACAAACCAGGCAGCAAAGATTCATGGAGTTTGAACTGCACTGAATTCTAATTTCCTTGAAGATGTCTCCTTTTTTGTCCAGCTCTTGTTCACCTCACGCCTTCCTCTTTTATCTCTTTTTCCAAAAGAGTTGTATTTTATACAATGGTTAGTCCATTTCTTAGAGCATCTTCCCACTTGGGGGTGCCGTGGAGAAGTTGTTTCTTTTCTTCTTGACTTCCTTTTTTATTTTTTTAATTCTATTTAGTTTTTTTTATCAGCGAGCATTCTCCATTCTTCCCTCCTCTGTGATTTCCCAGACATGAGATAAATAGCCTTGTATCTTACAAGCTAAATACAATTACTGCTATCAAAACCAGAGCCTTTCTCTCCTTGTAAATGTCTCTTGGAAGCTGATAAGCTGTTCAAGGCAAACTACGGGCTTCTGCTTAATCCTGAGATTAAACATAACCACCCAGAAGACAGCAAAAGATAATATTTGTGGGGGAGGGGTTGAAGGGGAAAGTGAGATTCTCTCCTAAGATATGAGGAGAGGACATACAGAAGACTCAAGGTTATTTGTAAAGGAATTAGCCAAAACACAGAAGAGCATGAGATTATGATGGGGCTATTTCATCTGATAATGCCTAGGCTGTTGTAGATCCTAAAGATGAGATTTAGCAGAGAGACCTTTGGGACCAAATAAGAGAGCTGGGGAAGAGAGATGTGTATGTAAAGAACTGTGACTAGTCATTGGGGGTACTGATTTCACCAAACAGATCACAGTGGAGTTGCTAGGCAGAATGTAGACTGATCCATGGACTTCGCCATTCATCTTATTGCTTCAGATGTGACACTGACGAGGTTTGTGAAAACTGAAGAAGTGTCAGTTGTCAAGAATAAAGGATTTAAGTCCACCCTGCATCTATTATCAAAGACCTGTTTCTGGTGCAATATCACAAACATATACACCCTCTCGGCTTTTGAGCATGATTTTAGGGTTATGGTGCTGATGCATGTACCTTTGCCTTTATTAGCAGCTTGGTTGTTTATTTCAATGGGCTTTGTGTTTTTACGGTTGCTTTAGTATAAAGCTTGTTTGCCACTTTGAAAATCTTATTACATTTATTTGCTACATTTTAAAATAAATATGAGTCATCCTGCAATCTGAAAAGGGTGATGTGAATAATCATAATCATAAGAAACAAGGAAAGGATGGCTATTTTCCCTTGTGTGTGTGTGTTTTTAATCCATGGGGATTCTAATCTGCATTTGTCATGGGTGGCATGATAGAATGGTATTTATTAAGGAATATGAAATGCAAAATAGCTTGATTTTGAGCATGGCACACCAGATACTTCTGTTACTTTTCAATCCATCACTAGGGTTGTATGAGGGCTGCCCCATTTTAAGGAAGGTTTTGGGGAAATTCAAGAAACAGAATGCAACGTGTATGCATACAACTTTATATGCACTTACCTAGGGATACAATGAGTTCAGCAGGACATTTGTACTATAAATATCCCTTCTGGCACAGTGAACCAGTTGGCTTTACTTGTACCATCTCCTTCTACCACGATGTATACAAAATAATGAGGCATGTATCATCAGGCTAGATTTCTGTGTTACTTTAATCTTGAAAGGGAAAAACTGGGTTGCAATCATATAAATGGTTTACATGTCCCATATCATGAATTACATGGTCCAGTTGGGTGCATAGACTTTCAGCCCTACCCTCAGTACAGTATTGATGAAAGGAAAATGGGCAAACCAGTCTAGTCTTGACTAATGGCATCTGTTAAGAACTGATAACATTTTAGTCTATTCCAAGCATCGTTTTCAGGGAATTGGCTAGATTCTAGTCTCTTTAAACTCCCTCTGCTCTTTATGGCATCTGTGTTAGAGTCAATGAAGTGACCTTAACTTTGAATTTCTGTCAGTGTTGTGGGCAGTTTGAGAAGATCCCTAATGGTGCTTTTTCATAGCTGGTGTTTTCACTGATTAATTTTTCATCTTTTACTCTTTTGTGGGACTTAAATGAGCCCTCAAATGCTTCCCAGCCATGTGGATCGGAGACTGACAGCCTCTCTTCAGACACATTGACTGCATCTTATAAGAAGCCCAAAATAAATTAAAAGACGGAGTTAATAAAACAGCATTGGGGGAACGCCTGTTTTAGAAGATGGTGCTGTAGCATATGTTGAAAGATCTGCCAAGAGGAATGATTAAAGCATGACAAGTTGATGAAATCAAGAGCTGATTGTAGCTTGTCACTCCGGGGTTAGAATGTGTGCATCAAATTTATGAAAGCTAAATCGAAACACAAACATGATTGGGTAGCACATGTACATACAGTCACCTCTTCCCAGATACACTGACAAACTTCTGCAAATGTAGATTGTATGCACGTACACAGGACATATGTGCATGAGAACACCACCTTTGCAAATCTTAGTAGGTTTGGGTCTTGGCAGTGCCTGAATGGCTCACGCCACCTGAGAACCACAAATGTGGCACCTTGGGACCCATGACGTAAGAAATATAAATATAGAAACAACACCACCAAAGCCAGGGACTGTAGCTCATTGGTAAAACTTGTGCTGTGCAGGCAAAGGGCACTGTCATCTCCACTCAAGAAAAAGGGATCAGGGAGCAGGTACAGGAGCAGGTACAGCTTGCTACAACCAGAAAACACCTGTGCACACAGCAGGCCTTCCTTACCCCATGCCCTCATACCAGAATCCGGTCTGGGTTTTCCCCCAACCAACTGATGCATGTTCCATTCATGCAATGGTAGATTCAACCTAATCTAATTAAAACCAGAAATTAAAAAATACAGTACTCATCACTACTCCAGCACATGGGCTCTAAAATTAGCTACAGCAACTGCAAAAAGTGTACTGTGCAAAATCTGGAAACAGTTAGAAGCCGAACAATAAGAGTATTTCTGATGCTTTGGTTTCACTTCAGAAACAAGAGCAGCTCATCCAGAACAAAACAGAAAAACCAGGGAGATACTTGGATGAAGAGAATTTTGGAACCATCCCGCAATCCACTTATATGGCATTTGTCAATAATTCTATCTCACTCTAAAAATAAGTCCCATTTTATGTGTTCTTGATTGTTTGATTTTCCAGGCATAATTTGAATAAATAATTCTTTTTTTCTCTTTTGCTCCTTGCCATCAGGAGTTTAACAGTTGCATTTGTGTAGGTTCCCATAGTTGAGGAAAAGAGGGGTGGGGTGGGGGAGAGAGAGAGAATGAACAAGGAAGGGGAAAATCTGTTCATGTGGTGGGGAAACATGACTGATACACTGACCACATAGCATGTGATGCAGTTCTGTGCATTGTCAATGTGAACTATTCCCCCCCCCCACACTTCTTTTAAGGGGAAAGGATAACATGAATTGTCGACACACATGGCCATGTAACGTTACATTATAGGCATTGTGGGAACCGGTGATGTCATTCATCCTGTTTCCACAGATACATTTCTTCCTACTTTAGCAATGTGAGATTAATTATTACCGGTTCACCTGCAGATCGTCTTATGACGTTTTCATGCTGTTGACTGCAAACCTTATGTGATGATGGGGGGTGTTATGGCAGAGATGGAGAAGCAGCCTATGTGGATCATTGCGCAGTGGGAAAATTGTGCATGACAGTTCAGCTCAGAGAACCTCCGGGTACTAATATTGCTACATTTTTCTGTCAGGTTACTTCTGTTTCAGTTTTCTGGCCAAATGGAATAATAACAAATATTCTGAAGACACAAACACACATCCCTCCACGGATGTGCGTGTGTGTGCGCGCGTGCACACACACACACACACAAACAATAAACAGCTGGCCAGAGGGCTTGGCAGCTTGAGCAATAACTTTGTGCTTTCCAGACCCACTGCCTGCAGAAAGAACAGTGCCAGCTGCAATCCCAGCCCAGCCCAGATGACATGCAGTGGTGACAGAAGGAGCTTAGACACACATGTCAGCATTTCCTTTGCTCAAAGAAAGGCTTCAGAAAACACAAAGCCATTCGGATGGAACAATATGCTTTTGTTTAAAAGGAAGAGGGTCACTTGTTGGAGAGCGCTCTGTCCTAGGTTCATGATCTCGCTGCAGGATTTGGGAAACAACTGAGCTCTGAATTCAGTAGTCAAGAACTGAGGGTAGTGGGCCAACTGTTCAAAATTATGGGAGAAGTCTTCTTGAGTGTGCATACTTTGCCCACAATAATCTAAGCATGTAGGAGGTGAAGGGGCAGCACATCCTGTTTCTCCGCCTGACACGGAACAAGAATGTGCCACGCCACAACACCAAAGCCTCCCTTACCTGTGGCGATGACCATGGAGGTTTCTGGTGAGATCTTGTCTTGATGAAAACTGGCACCGTTTCTCCTGTGATGGCAGAGCGCCCATGGGGGTGTCAGATCTTTGGCTTTCACCGCCCAAGTTGGCTGCTTCACCTTGCCTAATGGCTGAGCTGGCCCTGAGGAGGGGCAGGGCTGTGTGTGCTGGCCCAGGCCTCACACTGACCTTGCTATGTTGACCAGTAAGATCTGAAAGGGGTTTGTAAGTAGATTTTCCTGTATGTACTACACTGGGAGAGCCAGTGTGGTGTAGTGGTTAAGAGCAGTGGACTCATAATCTGGTGAACTGGATTTGATTCCCTGCTCCTCCACATGCAGCTGCTGGGTGACCTTGGGCCAGTCACACTTCTCTGAAGTCTCTCAACCTCACTTACCTCACAGAGTGTTTGTTGTGGGGGAGGAAGGGAAAGGAGATTGTTAGCTGCTTTGAGACTCCTTAGGGTAGTGATGAGGGACGCAGGTGGCGCTGTGGGTTAAAGCCTCAGCGCCTAGGACTTGCCGATCAAAAGGTCGGCGGTTCGAATCCCTGCGGCGGGGTGCGCTCCCGCTGCTCGGTCCCAGCGCCTGCCAACCTAGCAGTTCGAAAGCACCTCCGGGTGCAAGTAGATAAATAGGGACCGCTTACCAGCGGGAAGGTAAACGGCGTTTCCGTGTGCGGCTCTGGCTCCCCAGAGCAGCGATGTCACGCTGGCCACGTGACCCGGAAGTGTCTCCGGACAGCGCTGGCCCCTGGCCTCTTAAGTGAGATGGGCGCACAACCCCAGAGTCTGTCAAGACTGGCCCGTACGGGCAGGGGTACCTTTACCTTTACCTTTACCTTTAGGGTAGTGATAAAATGGGATATCAAATCCAAACTCTTATTTATTATTATTTATTAAATTTGTATAGCGCCCTTCATCCGAAGGTCAGAAGGTGGTTCACAGCATAAAAATAAAAAATGAGAACACAAAATACATGGTAAAACCTGTAACACTCCCTCCCACAAACACATTTAAAAGGCCATTGAAGGTTAAATCATCCAAAGGCCTGGTTATAGAGAAACATTTTCGCCTGGTGCCTAAAGATATGTAATGAGGGTACCAAGTGAACATCCCTGGGGAGAGCATTCCACAAATGGGGAGCCACCTCAGAAAAGGCCCATTCTCGTCTTGCTGCTCTCCAGGCCTCTTGTGGCAGTGGCACACGAAGAAGGGCCTCCATGATTGCAGGCTCCGGGTCAGTTCATAAGGGGAGAGGCAGCCCTTTCAAGCTCCTCCAAAATCAGGAATCCTACGCACTATGAGTTTTTTCATGCCTAAAGAGAGCTGTTATCTCCCATATGTTTTATGCAACTTTTGGCACCTTCCAATGAACAACACCATTTTTTGCAGACAGCCCCTGTTTACTCCATTGTAGCCAAAATGGAATTATAATTCTAACAATAAAAATACCACCCTACTCTACTCTGTCCATATCTCATTTCATAGCTATGGTGCCAGTCAGAGACCCCAGCCTATAGTGGACACTAACAAATGAGGACCTGATTTACATATCCTGTTTTTTAAAGCAATGATTCAGTAATGTCTCCATGATTATTATTTTTTTTAAAAAAATATTCATTTACAAAGGCAGATGGGTTGTTTTAACTTCCTCTTCTCCACCTGTCCCTGGCAATAAACTGGCTTAATTTTAATAAGCAACAAACAAAACACCTTTGATTAAATTGTAATTAAACAGCACTTCTTTTACAGTTCCTGATCTGATTGGCTGCTTTCCCTCTATGTCAATTCCAGGTTGTTGTTTTAAGTTTCAATGGTTTAGCTGGATTTGAGTTGTCCAAAAGAAAACAGGTATATTATACAAATACTCTTTCAATTAATCCCTTTCCTGCTTCATAGGCACTATGAAACTTCGGTTGATGTTGGTACCCGGCTTGTTCAGACTAGATCAGGATAGGGCCAGCAGAACAAGCAGAAGACCCACTAGACATGGGCCTTGCCACTAAGCCAGAGACTCCTGATCTGGGTTCTCCTGAGGAACTGTCACATTCACCATGAAGGCCCTATGTCTCCCAGTGCCCATTCCTGAACACACACAATGTACCCACAATGCATCTGGCTACAGGCCAAATGAATCTTTCTGTACAGGCCAGATGAATCTTTCTGACTTCTCCAGAAAGGAGAAGGAACCATTGAGAGGTAGATAGGGCAACTTCTTCTTATTGGAAGAAGTTGTCAGTTTAGAGCTGTCCAAGGTCCTACTGTACCAGCACATTGCCTACTTACCTTGTTGATGGCCTGATTATGGCTGCCATCCTTTTTGACACCTGGGTCTAAGCTGCAGGAACACCCTTTTGACCTGTGAGCTGCCACTCAAGCTCAGTGCACTCACATATTCTGGAGTGTGGAATGTGAGGATTAAGTGAAAGGTAGTGTGAGGTAGTGGGTAGTGTTTTTGGACACAGAACCGGGAGACTGGGATTCAAGTAGTTACTCAGCCATGAAGCCTACTGTTGGCTTTAGTCTGGTCACCAGCTTGTGGTTCACAGCCAGCAAAATTTCTTAAGCGTCCTTATAAAGTTACCAGTATAGATGTTTTACACTACAGAATCTGGAATGTTGTACATTTTGTGCCAGGGAACTTAAAGGAAAGATTCAGCAGAAAAGTGGAAGTTAAGAAGTAGGATGGTTTTTGTAATCATAAAGGTTTCTTGAGGCCAGGAGAAACTTAGGGACAAGTTCACCTGGGTGATCACAGGACTAACTTTAGTTGACTTTCTTTTCTCACTCCACTGCAGTCTTGCCTGCTAATTCTGTCTCTTGTTCCTGGTGCTTTTTAGTGCCCATGTTATCTTTTGTTCCAAAGTCTGTGGGTTGAGGTAGCCTCGGTGTGAAGTTCAGCTCTTGACAATAAAAGCATCACAATGAGAGGAATGAAAGACGAAGGCGAGGCTTAAAGGAAATGGCAGGATCAGAAGGAAAGAGGAGGTCAAGGTCATCGTGGACTAGAGGAAATGAGAGGACAGAAAAGAAAAGCTGAACCAGAATAGCAAGTTCTCTAACTTTTTCAAACAAGGAATGCAGTGAGAAGAAGGACAAATACTTGGGAACTGAAGCAAACTTGAATAATGAAAATAGTTTTCTCTTCTGTTCAAGTCCCTTAATGATGCTTTTTCAGTGGGGAAACTGAAGCACAAGTAGGTTACCTTGATAGGTCTGTGCAAAAGTTGGGAAAGAAATGAGATGGCCAGGCAATTTCTTGCAAGGCTAGCTGTACTTAGTTGATGCCTCTCTGTGTTTGTGGGCTTTTCCTTTAATTTTCAAATGGACTACTCTATGGACAGACTAAAAACAGCTTTAACATAAATTATTCTTTGCAGGGAATAACAAACCTAACAACATTATCAAGGAAAACCTGATACACTGATGATGATTTCAATTTATATACCACACTTTATCCAAAGAAATCTGACATATTTGATTCAGATCGTAAGCTCATGCTAGTTAGTATAGAAGTTTATTACGACATCCCTGTTTCTACTAGTGAACCACTGAGGAGTGGAAGCAGCAGCACCCATCTTCAGATGTATGCTCACAGTGGACTTACATTATCACCATCCCTTAAAGTTTTGCAGTAATCGTGTTCAAGATTTGACTAGCTTGGGGATAAGTGCTGAAGGAGTTTGGCTTGGCTGGGCAAGACAGCAGTTTTTATGGTCTGCTCTTACACAGCCCCTTCATCTCTCTCATTTGTAATTTCCTGAAAGTGCATTCTTTTTCAGGGGATTACCTGCCCCTCCTTTTGGGGAGGCACATTCATGTGACTTTCATGAAGTCCAGTATTGTGTAGTGGTTAGAGTGGTCAGACCAGGACCTGGGAGACCAGGGTTTGAATCTCCATGGTCATGAAGCTCACTGCGTGACCTTGGGCCAGTCACTCACTGTCATGGTATTGCCGGAGAATGAAGGGGAGGAACAGAGACAGGCAGAGGAAGGGGGCAGGAAGTGGCGCTGGAGGAAAGAAAGGAAATCCAGAAGCAGGGACAGCTCACAGATGTTGGACCAGAGCCCCAACACCGCACAGGAAGTTCTGGCACAGACAGTGAAACAATGCCTATTCCATCTGCCAAGGAAAGGAGAGTGTTAAAGAGGAGGGGACAGAGACATCACATGAAAATTCCACGCCTTTTCTGTTGGAGAAGGGACGGGCATAAGGCACTCCCAGAATCTGAGCCGGAGGATTTGGATGCATGATTGCAATGTGCTGCTTGTACATATGTAAAATAAAGACTGTATATATGTATCTCTGAGTGAGCAGAGGCATTTCTTGCGGAGAGCGTTCACAAGCCATCACACTCACTCTCAGTCTAACCTACCTCACAGAACCATGTACACCACCTTGAACTCCATGAAGGAAAAGATGGGATATAGATGCAATAAAATAAGTAAATAAGGAAGTTTTGGCCACATTTCCTGCTTCTGGTATTCTGAGAAGTTACTGGAAACTTCAATAAATTTTGCCTGACTCTTGTCTTTGGAGGCTTTCTGCTTTCACCCCTCCCCCCACCCAATGGCTGGGGTGGGGTTAGGGGACGGCTAAAAATATTGGTTCAGCACTATGCTGTTCCTAACTGCCTCAGCATCCCATTATGCCCACTCGGTAACTAGCCAGCCATGATATGGGGGAATGGTAGTAGGTTAGTGGTTGGGCATCTTCCCAAGTTGCTATGCTGACGTGGATCTCCTGAGGTGCATGGCAGGGAGAGGGGGAGATCATTGTTCAGCTATCAAGGCTTTTAGGCATTGATTGATCCATGGTCAAATCACCTTTTAAAAGGCAGATGGCCGCCACCTGGCACAGGGCTTGCAAATCTGTTGTCCAAAGAGCCTAGCAACAAGCTGGTTCTGCAAGGAACATCATTATGACATCGGATGATTGATAGGTGGGCTGTCCTGCTCACCTGTCAGAGTTGGCCTGTGGAGGTGGCAGAAGATTAGCATCTGGCCTGTCAGGCCAAACAAATCCCCTGTCTCAAGTTACACAAAACTGATAGCGCCCCAGTTGTAGAATACTCCCCCTACAGTAGATAGGTTCGCTTGGTACCTATTTTCTTCCCATTTTTCCTCAGCTTTTCCAATGTCGTTTTAATCCTTCTGACTGTTTTATGTTGCTTTTATAATCTTTTAGCATTTATTTATTTTTTGTATTTACATTTTAATGTATTGAGTTTTTTTCTAAGCCACTTCAGGGAATATGATTGAAGGGTGGTATTAAAAATACCTAAGAGTATCTTTTAGAAATAAATATTAGTCACAATTTCTCCTTGAAAAACATGTCTTTTACGTCACCGTGAAGCATTACTTTTGTTTTCTTGGATGCCAAATTGCACTGCCTGCCTTGATAATTTAGAACAGATGTGTGTGTGTGTTTTGTGCAGCATTCTTATTAGCAACTTCAAGAAGAAGAGAGCACATCAGATTGTATTCATATTCCCACCTGGAAGCAAATGCCCAGTGCAATTTACTGGAACCTTTGAGCCGTTCTGCTCCACTTTTAACAGCGATAAAAGTGTTCGGACCAAGATGCAACGTCTGTCAGTGTCTGAATTGTTCTTTTATTTCTGCGGTCTGAGAACCCATTTTGGCTTAGAAACTGGCTGCATGGACTAAAGTCTGGATTGAGATCGTCTGAGTTTTTGTTTAAAGGGGCAGGGAGGGAAGAAAGAAAGCACGCCGTTTAGCTGTGCAGGAGAAGAATCTTTGTGAAATGCTGAATGAGAAAAAAATAATACGAGTGGTAAGAGTTGGGAAATGCTAACAGAGTGAGACCAGCTGAAGTGGGTTAGGATGGGGCAGAGTATCCCTCCATCAGCAGAGAGGAGTTCTGTCTTTGATGTTCACACCAAAGAAACCTGGGTGCTGAAAGTTGTTAGGAGACACACACACACCCCTCACAGGGACAATTTCCAGCACCCTTAACAGACTTCAATTTCCAGGATTATTTGAGGGAAGCCATGACTGTTAACATAGGGTACAATTGCTTTAAACCTATGGTATGGATGTGGCCTTAGAGCCTGGCCCAGTGGTGGAGCTTCATGCTCCGGCACCATGGGGTGGAGAGCAGGCCGGGACAGGGCTGGCACATGTCCCGGGGTGTGGCGCACCACCTGTAGGGGTGTGGTGCATGTCCGGGGG
Source organism: Podarcis melisellensis (assembly GCF_964234715.1). NCBI lineage: Eukaryota > Metazoa > Chordata > Lepidosauria > Squamata > Lacertidae > Podarcis > Podarcis melisellensis. Next base: position 27,722,692 of record NC_138528.1, on the reverse strand, counting down.
GGGGGGGTGTGGTGCACCACCCACAGGGGTGAGGCGTGCATCCTGGGGGCGGGGCATTCTGCCTGCAGGGGCATGGTGTCCAGTGTGGGCGGGCAGCTGCAATGGCACCCCACCGAGATTGTGCCGCCAGATCCCTCTGACCTCCTCTTCCTCTGCCAGTGGCCTGGCCAGCATAGATTTCACAGGTGAAATGAACAGGCCTTTCTCTGTCCTCTTGCCTTCTCACACTGTTTTTATCCATGTTAGCAAAGGGGATGTGCATACCTTTGCTGGGTCTATCTTCTATTTAGCTTCTTGCTGGAATTTTAGAAAATATATTTGCTTTGTGACTCAAACAAAAGATCTTCATCCTTTAATGTTTGGTGTCAGAAGCATCATGAATGAACTAGTTCACACACTTTCCTGACCAATATGCACATATAATTGCTTGAGCAATCAGTGCAGTATTAGAAGGGATGATTCCTGTGAGCTCATGACTCCTCCTGCACATGGGAAAGGTGATTGCTATTCTGGTTTTCAGAAGAGGGACTCTATCGTCTCAAAGTTTACTTTCTTTGACATTACTCCTCTTGTAAGTCTTCTTAGCAGTTATATACTTAACATTGACTAGGAAAGACACCATATGTACCTGTTCAGAGTCATGCTAATTATATGTGTAATGATATACTCTTCATTCAGATGGATTGGGATATGCAGTTCTATTTTTCTAGAAAAATAGTTGCCGGAACTCACCATGAACACCAGCCACCCTTGTTCTCTTAGAACGGCAATGATGCCCACCTGAGAGGTGCTGGAACTGAGTTTCTGTGAGTTCCCCCTGAAAAAAGCACTAGATCTTGGGTATGAGAACACTGGATGTCTGCATTTTGTGCTTCCAATGTGACATCTGGAGAGGAAATTTGTTGGTTACTCTTCTGTTGATATTCATGGGGTATACAAACATTTTATGACCATACATAGGACAGACACACAACTTCCTCCTTCAGTTGTCACACCAGAAGCATAACAAGCAGGGGTATGTGAATCACTTGTGTATCCATTCCGCATAACTATTATTATTAATTATTATTATTATTATTATTATTATTATTATTATTATTATTATTATTATCATCATCATCATAACTAATGAATCCTTTCTCCGTGATAATGCTATAATCTGTGGAAGCCTCTCTCCAGCCCTTCACCATATGTAGTTTAAACTTACTGAATTATACTTATCCAATATAAGACAAGATTAATACTTGCAGGAAAGCCTGTGAATTCAGTTTGGTGGTGATAGCAACATTCCTAGATTGATTACTTCTTTCTTCCAAATATAGATCAGGCAAAAGATGGTAGGATGTTTTTAATGGTTATTATTTCCCCATAATGTGTTTTGCATTGAGATACAAATGATGAATAGATTTCTGGGGGTTGATTATAAGAGGCAAGGAAGTATGTACAAAGGGGAAAGGTTTTTAAAATCGCTTTGGCCACAAGTAGCAAAAATAAATCAGTAGATTATTATTAATGTTTTATGAACGATGAGTCCGGTCTCTGCAGTCTTTCCACTTACATGAGAAGATTCCATTGGTACTTTATTGTATAGACACTTTCCATTAATGTCTCTTCTCTCTGTCAAGAATCAGATTTTGACTCCAAAAATATAAATGAGGTGTGGGGAACCTTTGGTCCTCAAGACATTGCATCCCTTCCTCCCTAGCCAATGGCCATGCTTGCTGGAGCTGATGGGGGCTGTAGTTCAACAACATCTTGGAGGGCCAAAGGTTCTCCACACTTGATATACAAATAATCAAATGCTTATTAAAGAGGTGATTATTTCATAGAGCTGTGCTTCAGGGGACAACATATAGCCCAAGGTCACCTAAAGTACTACTGCTTTGGTGTTTGTTCTCTAAGATGACCAACCAAACTATCCAATCATTTTATGAACTATGGTTGAATGTAATTTTTCCTGTAAAAGTATTTTTGTTTCCTGATAAAGTCTGTGTTGTTTTCATTAAAGTTGCTGCATGGAAAATAATAATTTGAAATGCAAAGAATATTTTAATGAATGAGATTTTTGCAACTGGCACAGTTTCCTTCTCTACTGAATATTTTATGTGTACAATGATAATGAGAAACTTGTCCTTTAACTCAGTCTTGTCCATGAAGTACGGAGACGAGCACATTCTCATGCACATGTTCTTAAAGCTTTCTGAATAATGGTTCAGATAAATGGGGGAAAATAAAGTTAAAAAGGAACATGAAAAGATGCTAATGCTGCAGTATAAACTTACTTGAATTTTCAGGTGTCATTTGATTTTTCCTAGCATTTTTCCAGGTATGGGATTACTGAAAGTTGCTTTCTGCAAAAAAGCAAAATAACAATAATAAAACATAAACGTAAACATAAATTTAAAATCAAAATCTTTAAAGATGTGGTAGAGACTAGTTGTGCATTTCCTGGTTTTGAAGAAGGTCTAGGTTTTGACTGAAGCAGGCATTTTGAGTTTTCTTGTAGGGTTTGATACGTTATGCATGTATGCTATACATTTTTCAATGTAAAGTAAATTGAATTTAAATTCATGGAATTTAAGCAAAATATTTTAGTAGCACTCCACTAGACCCCTTGTTCTTAGCTTGTGAATGATTTTCAAAATCACTGGCTACAATCCCAGATGGTGATAATCCTTATTGACTGGACTTACTGCAAGAAGTTGGGAATGAACAATGGGAAATGAAGTGTTCCGCTTTCATTTTGAGTAGTGTACATGTCCAACCATGAGACTGAAATAGGTGGCAGGGCTGGTGGCAGCAGTTAGGCTTCAATCCCAGACCTTGTGGGAACTGAACTTCAACGCAGCCCTTGAAGCCATTGCTTCAGCTTAGCTCACCTCCTTGCTGGAAGGGACTTCCCAGAATGCGACAGTAATATTCCCACCATTTGAGATTGTCTCCAACAAAGTTTTACTCAGAGTAGATCCATTGAAATTAATAGACCTAAGTTAGTCATGACAATTAATTTTAATGAGTCTGCTCTGAGTAGGACTAGCGTTGGGCGCAAACAAGTAACTATAGCCCTTTTCACGTTTTTCTTCTTGGGTGTTTTTTTTTAATGTTGGGGAAAGCTCATACATGAAAAACTGCCTTGTACAACAGATTCGGACTGCTGGTTCTTCTAGCCCAGTTAAGTCTGGTTATACCAGCAGTACCACTCCAAAGTCTCAGCCACTGGTCCTCAGCCAGCTGCTTGACATCTTTCGCTGGAGATGCCAGAGGATAAAATGAGAATGTCTCCATACACTCTACCACTGGAACTGAGGGGTGACTTCCCTCTCTTCTGCTGCAACTCAGCACCCACAAAGACCAGTGAGAGATTTACCCAAGATGAGAATTCACAATGATTTATTTGGTTCAGAGGGAGGTTCACTGCCCACTTTTTCCTTTAAGACCTTATTCACTATTTTCTATCTGTTCAAGTCATAAATACTGCCAAAGACCTAATCTCACGAACAACTGATTCTCTTTGGCACCCTAATTTCCACAATTTCTATATAGACGTCTACATTCCCTAATGCATGCACATTTTTTTTTATAGTATGCTATATATTTCTGCCTATCTAAGCTGGTTTATATAGGTTCAGACTCGGCAGTTTGTTCTTCATCATCATGTTCTTTTTCAGTCCCTCTGCTGCACAGGCCTTGCTGCCAGTTATTATACATATACAAAGAAATAATAGAGTGTAGTTTTGGGTCTCCCATCTTCTGACCACTTATAAGGGCTGGCCCTGCTGAATGGTCAGTGAAGTGATTCCAAAGTAATTGCATTCTTGATCTCTTTTTTTTATTAGAATTCAAATTATTCTGGATTGCTGGCTACATCCTTTCAGGTGTATCCGTATGCCTGAGGCAACCTCCTACATGACTAATGCGATTAGAAACATGATTGACAGAACATACTGCCACGATTTTACATTGCCTTTTAAGTCTTAATAGCAGAAGCTATAGGGCAGCGCCAGGTTGACACTGGGCCTGAGGCACAAGTATAGTAGGAAGTTCAGAGATGTGTCTGCGGTGCTTAATTAACTATTACCTCAAAGGGACCTGCTATAGGTAGCAGTCAGTCCTGCATTTAATGGCACACACCTGCGAAAGTCTTTCATTCCCTCAGATTACAGCGAGAGACCCTGATCAGGGCAAACTTGGAATGAACGTGCTAAGTTGTCTCCCTGCAGCCAGCAGGTCTTTTCACAGCTGACTGTGATCCCTGCCCTTTGCTCCAACCCCACTGCAGAGCTTTCACTTCTTAAATGTCCCGGCAGGAGGATTTAACCTGAATCTTCCACGCTGTAGTCCTGCTCCATGTCTAAATTGAAAGAAACAGATCTGACGTCCAAATGTAAACTGACTGCTAACACAGCTGAAGGCTCAAAATCAGATATGAATCACTGCCACAGAAATGCCAGGCAGCTGATTGGAACTGCAGTGCCATTCTGTGTGGAGACATTCAGTGAGCACAAAAGCCAAGCTCAAGGCCTGTGTTGAACCTGAGGGACCAGGCTGCAAACACAACTCTTTACATCTCTAGATGGTGAGTCCCTTTGAGCCTTCATATAAGTGATGCAGAAGGTTTTCCATCACTGTGAGGATAAGTATGTGGGGGGGGGGAGGGAACTGTACTATTTTAAAAGAGAGGAAGGGAAATGATTCAGCATCTCTTCAGCTGAAGTGCTTTCAGTTCCACTTGCATGTATTTGGAGAATAATAAAATCACAGAACTGTAGAGTTGGAAGGGTCACTGAGGATCATCTATTCCAACTTCCTGCAATGCCAGGATCTCAACTAAAGCAATCCTCACAGGTCCTTAAAAACCTCAATTGAGGGAGAGACCACCACCTTCCAAGGAGGTCTGTTCCACTGACAAACTACTCTTGCCATCAGAAAGTTCTTCCTGATGTTTAGTCGGAATCTCCTTTCTTGATACTTGAAGGCCTTGGTTCAGATCCTACCCTTCAAAGCAGAAGAAAACAAGCTTGCTCCATCTTCCATGTAACAGCTCTTCAGATATTTGAAAATAGATATCATAGAACCTTAGAACCTTAGAGTTGAGAAGAACCCAATGGTCATCTAGTCCGGCCCTCTGCAATGCAGGAATCTCTGCTAAGGCATCCATGACAGATGGCCATCCAACCTCTGCTTAAAAACCTCCAAGGAAGGAGAGTCCACCATCTCTTGTGGGAATCTGTTCCACTGCCGAACAGCTTTTAACGTCAGAACGTTTTTCCAAATGTTTAGTCGGAATCTCCTTTCTTGTAATTTGAAGCCATTGCCAGTATTGTGTGGTGGTTAAGAGCAGTAGACTCGTAATCTGGTGAACTGGGTTCATGTCTCCGCTCCTCCACATGTAGCTGCTGGGTGACCTTGGGCTAGTCACACTTCTTTGAAGTCTCTCAGCCTCCCTCACCTCACAGAGTGTTTGTTGTGGGGGAGGAAGGGAAAGGAGATTGTTAGCCGCTTTGAGACTCTTTAGGGTAGTGATAAAGTGGGATATCAAATCCAAACTCTTCTCTTCTTCTCTCCTTGAGTCCTACCCTCAAGAAGAAGAGAAAACAAGCATACTTCCTCTTCCATGTGACAGCCCTTAAGACAGTTGAAGATGGCTACCACATCTCTCAGTCTACTCTTATTGCAGCTAAACCTACCCAGCTCCCTCAACTGTTTCTCATAAGGCTTGGTTTCCAGACTCTTGATTATCTCAGTTGCCCTCTTCTGCACACATTCCAGCTTGTCAATATCCTTCTTAAATTGTGGTGCCCAGAATTGGACACAGTACTCCCGGTGTGGTTCTGAACTGTAGTTCAACTTTCTTTCTTTTGTATCTCCTGAAGTGCTTTCCACTCTAAAGACCCAGGCTGCAACAGTCTTCTTTGCTCTATTTACCAGTAGCAGGAGAAAATTTAGAGGCTTCAATGGTGGCCAACAGAACCTTTTCTCCTTCAGGTTCTAAGTTTTGGAGTTTTACTTGCAGGACAAAATCTCCCACTTGCCTTCTGAAGTGGTTTGGCAGATTTATTGGAATTCTCAGCAAAGGGTTAGCACATCAGGAAACAGTAATGAATAATAAAATATTGGGAATTGGCTAAATGGGGAGAGACAGGCAAATGTAACCAATTATTCCTCTATCAGTGGTAATCATGCAAGGAATAGAAAAGGCACGATCTTTGTCTCAATGTTTTAATCACCTGATCTTCTAGAACTCCAGGAAATGAAAGGTTAACTATTCTGTACCACACTAAAAGAATAACAGTGTAATTCTATGCATGTCTACGCAAAAGTAAGCACCACTGGGCCCAGTGGGACTTACTCCCAGGTGTAGGTGTATAGGATTACAGAATTAATTACAGCCTTAATATACTTCTTCATGTTCTGTATATTTAAATACCTTCATAAATAAAAGCAAAGAAGCAAGCCTAGGATGTTTTTTTAACTATTTCATTGACTTTTCAGATTGTTTTTAAGCTGTTTTTTAAACTTTAAAGGCAACACTGATACTGCGTTCCAATTGGTAAAACAGAAAATCCCCTTCAAATATAACCGGCCCGTAGAGGAATGGCTGCAGGAAAAAGGTAACAGTTGTTAAAACTTTCATTTTAAATCCATTTGATTCTAAACCCTCATTTTTAAAGCCTGCAAATAAATGTTTCTTAAATTAGAATCGCCTGCTGCATAAATGACTCTTTTAATTTTCATTATAATTTGTGTCAACTTCCACCTGCCATATGTTGATAAATCATGCTATAATACATTGCTACTAAAAATGAAGTTAAAGGGACGGAATTCTAAGCTTGCAATCCAAAAGCAATGAAGAAAAAAGCAGAAATTAAAACACCACTTTAAACATAAATAGAAACAACCAAAGCAACAATATGTATTATGGCAATTTAACCACTGCATGAACTTTGTTTTTTTTCCCTCCCTAAAAACATATATATTTAAACTACATCTATATATTTAGCATCAAAGTTGCCTTAGAGATTGTTTGGAAATCACTTCATTCAAGATTTTAAAAATCTCTTTAAAATATTTCAGGCCCTAATCATTATAACATAGTTAATCTGTTTTGGGTGCCCACCGCCTACTAGTAATCCCCTAAGACAGCAATTCTGAATATTTATATATAAACTACAATAAAGGAAGAGAGTGAATGAGGTGGGTGTTATGTTAAATATGAATGAATCATATCTTAGAAACATAGAATTGCAGAGTTGGAAGGGGCCCCAAGGGTCATCTATTCCCAACTCCCTGGTTTTCAGATTATTCATTCACGCGGTTCCAATTATCCTTTTCCATCTGCTCTATGGAAAGGGTCCCCAAGGAAAGTTTTTCCCTATGCAGAACTCCTTCTGGAATTCTGCTGCATGTGGATAACGAGCAAATTCCATGCAGATTTCCAGAATGGACTTGCAGATAATATTCCTGCAGCAGAAGTTGTGTGTGCATAGATGAGAAGAATAGTGATGCAGTGCCAAAGCAAGGAAAGTTCATTTTTAAAAGGAGTTAGTTCTGGTTCAACATGTCCAGTTCAAGTTGGTTCCTTACAAAATGAACTAGTTTGGTTCATTTTTAGTTCAAGTTCATCCAAATTATCTCCATCAATTTTTTTCATTCAGAATGTTACAAGTTGCTGTACTAAAATATAAAATACAGCAGAATGTAAATGGTTTCATTTATTTTCCCCAATGATTTTATGATTTTTAAGCTTTAAGAGTCTAAAAGAGTAAAAAAAAATATGAACTTAAAGATGTATTAGAAATCATCTTTGCCAAAATGAACTTCATTTCACATTCAGTTCACCTGGCATTTAGGGGAATTCCTTTCAGGAGCAGTTCAGAAATTTCTGAACTAATTCATTGAACTTAATTAAACTGAACTAGTTCATTCCAAGCCCAGTACTGTGTATCAAGCACTGCACATACTGTGTTGGAGACTGAACCCTGCACCCAACCTGATTTCCTTTTCAGAGCTTAAATGATTCCAAAATTATGAAGTTCATGGAAATCTGAACCAGACTTAATTTCTGTTTTTTTATAAAAAGAAAGAAAGAAAAAGTATGTGGGGGTGACTGCTGTCTTCAGATCTATTTGTATCAGAGTATTTTAAAAAGAAGAGAAAAAATATTCACAAATTCTCCCCAAGTACTGAGTAAACATCTTGTTTACTTTTCTGTTGCTGAGCTGAACCTATTAATAGTTGTAGCTAGCCTAAAAACTGTGAGGTCCTAGGAGGACTTGTGTAATTGCAGCAAGACACGTTTGCTCAAAGTTTTTAACTTTAACTGATTTCAGTAAGGATTTTAGAGGAGAGATTGCCCATTAAACAGCTTATCAAGTAAGACATAGGGATATAAAGAAGGAGGCCTCAGCCTCACTTGAGCAAAGCAAGAGGAAATTTGATTGGAGGAGACTGAAATTTAGTGTTGTGTAGATGATGTGCTCCAGTCAATGCTCAAATCTTAATTCTGTCATGAACCTAGCAGGTGATCCTTAGCAAGCCCCTATCACCTCTCTTGTGTAATATGGACATAATTAAGGCTAGTACCAGTCTTGATGGGGCCCCTAACTGTTGCTCCCCCAGGCATGGGCTTACAAGGCAGCAGAGGCTGACTCTGGGAAGATGCCTGCCATCCTAATTCTCCATGATGTCTGACAGCCATGCTACATTGGGCTCTCCAAGGCACTCTGAGAATTTTCCAGGTGGCTTACCAGACCCAAGGGGACACAGGTGGTGCTGTGGGTTAAACCACAGAGCCTGGGACTTGCCGATCAGAAGGTCGGCGGTTCGAATCCCTGTGACGGGGTGAGCTCCCGTTGCTCGGTCCCTGCTCCTGCCAACCTAGCAGTTTGAAAGCACGTCAAAGTGCAAGTAGATAAATAGGTACCGCTCCGGCGGGAAGGTAAAAGGCGTTTCCATGCGCTGCTCTGGTTCGCCAGAAGCAGCTTAGTCATGCTGGCCACATGACCCGGAAGCTGTACACCAGCTCCCTCAGCCAATAAAGTGAGATGAGCGCCGCAACCCCAGAGTTGGTCACGACTGGACCTAATGGTCAGGGGTCCCTTTACCCTTTACCTTACCAGACCCAGCCTCTGCTGTCAGATAACCCACAGCCAGGGTCATAGGTGGACAGAAAGACGAAAACAACATTGGCAAGCCTGGCCAGGGCACTTAGGCTCTCCCAGCACCCCTAGAATGCCAGGTAATGCTGCTGGAATAATAATACTGATCGCTATAGTGATATAACAACATGAAGTGCTCTAAACACCCTAAAACAGGCCCATAAAATGGATCCCATGTTAAGCCCAGTGCATCCCACCAGCCCGGTGCTTGACATCCCTTCCTCTATCCAACCTTGCTCTAGTCCCAGGTTAAGTAACAAAGCCAGTGTCTTTATTAAGCTCCTGGTTACTGGGCTACCATGCATGCTTGGTGAGATGCCTTTCGCTTGGTGCATGGCCAGATGTGCCCCCCAAAAAACATTGCATAAATGCCAGTTATTATCACTAAAAATGATGTGACCCAAGTTCTTGAGAAATGATTTTTAAAAGTTAAAAGCTTTTCAGACTAAAAAGTGGTTAACTTTGTTTTGCTAATCTCAAATAAAGTCCCTTTAACACTAATGATAATTCCAGCCTTGCTTTTGTTAAGACTAGTGCATGCCTGATGCTGTGATGAAGCTCATGTGCTTGAGAAACCCATCCTTGTTTTTAACATTTTTTTTCCTTCTCTGTAGTTTTCACCATTGATTTGAGTCTTTCCCCCCATTGCTTCCCCAAGCCTGAAATAAGCATGCCCAAGTGTTTTATATGTGTTTACCACCTTGGAATTCTGAAATTGATGTTTTTGCTGTTGTGTGGATGATGATGATGAAGATGAAGAAGAAGAAGATGACAGTGCTTTGGGGTTTTTTGTTTTGTTTTGTTTTAAAAATCACATCAGAGCAGCGGGTTCTAAAGAAAACACCAGCTCCTGAGATCTCTTAACATTTCTAGGAAGCATGGGGGTGAGCTGGGCAGTTATTGATACATGTTGTCAGCGGAAAAAACAATCTGTCATAAGCATTTTGTAATATTTAGTGTATCATGCAACGGGATATATAATGTCAAGGTATTTTTTGATATTTCAGTTGCCACTATATATGAGAAACAGCAGGTGGGGGGGATCACCCATTCACCAGCCTATCATTTATTCACTCATCTACACCTGCCTGCCCATCCAGTCATTCATTCATTTCCTAATGCATCAAGAAAGTCTTATGTCAGAAGACCTCGTAAAGATGATGAGTGCAAGGGTAGATAGCTATCAAAATGGAACATGATAAATTGATGGATGCCTAGATGGATGGATCAATCCATCGAGACAGACAGCACAGAGTATAACTCTCTGCCAGATATAATGGACCTACAATGGAATCGTTTACAATTAACACAATGGATGCAATCCAGAGGAACGTAGGTGTCCTCAAGTCCCATTTCAATCAGTGGCGCTTAAGTATTATTAAACACTTATGTGCCTTTGATTTTGAAGATACATAAGTGTGGGCAGGGGTAATTAAAAGAACTTTTCAACGGAATGCCAGAGCTGTTTCTCCATGTGAAATAAAGCCATTGTGAGGGGTAGATGGAAAGAAAGATACAAAGATAACAAAATGCATAAACAGGATTTACAGTTAAAATGGATTTCTGTTGTAATATTTAATCCTCTAGCAATACCACAATCCTATGCACATTTACTTGGGAGTAACCCCCATTGAATGCACTGGGGTGCACTTCTGAGTAAACATGCCTAAAGTGGTGCTGTGTTAATCAAACCACTTTACCAATTCAGTTTGTACAGATTCAGAAAACGGGGAATAAGACCAATTCTCCAGTATGGTGATATCTCTGTATGTAAGTGCAGTTTAGCTGGGAAACAGAAGTGAAATTAAAATTTATTTGGAACTACAGGTGCTTAGAGCATCTCAGTATATATGTTTGTGTAAGAGAGAGAATGTGAAATCAGCTCCTGCAAGTTATAATTATACACTCACACTCACCCCCAGTATTGGCTGTGATATATTGAGGGGGTGGGAGGAATCACATGCCTCTACACTGGAAACTAGGAAAAGGAAATCAGTGCCAATGCCCCAATTTGCAAAGGGAGATTTGGGCTACTGCATGGACCACCTGTGCCCTTACATTGCTGCCAGCGGTCTGTGTTCAAGGACACACTGCCCCTTTCATGCTTTCCCTTTCCTTGCAGAGCAGAAAGCATTAAGAGGCAATACTTGGAGATGCAAGCTCTGCAGATACCTGCTTATGCTGCTATTCTGTGACCCAGATCAAGTAGCCATGGAGAGATCTGGGTAGCAGTGGAGTGCCCAGCCACGAGCTGCTCAGTGTCCGTTATAGTAAGAGCAGCATCCAACACCAAGAGTAAATGCCTAATTTTGCATTATGGGAGAGGGACCACAAGCATGTTCTTGGTATCAGCCTAATGGGTTTTCCTCCTTGACCTGAAAGATCAGAGTGGGTAGTGAGATAATTCAAAAAATGTACGTATGTCTGTGTTTGTGGGGGGGAAGGATCAGTACTGTATATCATATGACTTAAAATAGAATAGGTTGTTTGTTTGTTGGGTGGCTGCCCTAGAACGAAAGGGAGATCGCCATACACCCTTACTGTCAATCAGCGGCTAGTGCTAGTATTCCACGTATGGCAGCTTTAGATAGAAAGCTGCTTATCCAGAATAAAGGCTTGTTGTAGGCTTAAACCCAAAATCCAGCTGAGTGCTATGAACTGGACTGATGCATTCGCTAGTGCAGTTGGTGTTCTGATGAATAGTTGTTTCAGATTTGTCCTGACATCTTGTCAATTGCAAAACCAGATTACACAGATGTTTGTGGATTCTTAACCAGATCAAAACTTAAAGAATTAAACTTCACAGGGAAACCTAATAAAGCATTTGCAAGCAAACGCTTTCCTCTTTTGTGAGCCACGTCAATCAGGACAGTGCAAACAAGGAGGAGGAATTCAGAAGCCACATAATTTGAATGCACTGCACCATGCGGATTAGCTCCTGATCACCTCATTGGTGTATTTGAAATAGAGAGTATCTTTGTAACAACAACAAAAGGTTTACTTTGGAAGAACGATATTCGCAAATGTAGGTGAAAGAGGAGATAGAGGTCTGGCGTGACATTTCAGCTATGCATGCTTCCTCTCTACATTTTTCTTTCTTTTTGCCCATTGTTTTCCACTTGACCATTCAAGCAGAGACGCCTCGCTCAAGAGTTTGAAGTTAGGAGTAGGTCTCCCTAGAGATTTATCCTTGGTTTTTGTAGCAAACACACATGTTCCGTGTCAGTGCTACATTATAAAATGTAGCTGTGCAGTGCATTGCATGCCTCATGTTCAGCTCCTGAACTCAAAGAACCCATAACTCAAGAGGGAGACATAACATACTTCACATATTTATTTATTTTTGAATTAGTTCATCTTCCTGGAGTAGATATATCTAAAACGCTAGGACAATGTGAATGCTTACTCTTCTAATGAAAGGGAAAAGGACAGCAGAGAAGAGGCCTTCTCATTTACTTGAAGAAGGAGAAAACAAAACATAAAGAGGCTTTGTCTACTTAATTTTCATTTAGTTCCACTTTCTCACTATTTAGCACTCTAAGTGCTTCATGCCAACTAAGATGGAGTGGAAGGAGTTCTTCGGGGAAAAGTAAGATCTGCAGCCTGTCCTTGGTACATTCAGCTGTGTCTTTGCCCTAGTTTTGCAACAAAATTGGCCTGGGGTAAGGGCAAATCTTATACTGGACCCTGTATTTCAGAAGAAGGCCACTTCTATAGTAGCTATATTCCATCTGCAACAAGAAGTTCAGCAAATGCCACTCAGAAGATGCAGCTAAAAGGAACACTGAGCAAATGCAGTCCCCTGCCCCATAACTGCTAGAAACAGAACATTATATACCCCCTGCAATCTCCCCATCCTCTAAGGATCTCTGACCAGTATATCTATTTTTGCCCGATTCTCCCATCTTTTCAGAGCCATTAAATGAACAGAAAGCACGGATGGAATCTGACAACTCTGCTTCTGTCTTCATCTCACATGAGGGATGCACATTTAGATGGGCCTCAAGTTAGCTTTTACTTTGTTAGGGGAGGATAGAAGGTGGAATGCTCTGGGGTAATAATTTGGTAGTGTCCAGATGTGAGGAAATGGGGAGAGTGAGAGGAGGAGAAGCACTGGGCTTTGTAATGTGCAATACCATCATTTTCTCTAGTTTAGACAGCACTCCCACCCAGAATCAGATGAGCTGAATGAAGCATTTACACAAAATATAAAGGGGTCTGTAGATTTGGGCAGCTTCAGAGACTCCCCAATTCCTCAGAATGTGCCTTGCCATGTGTGAGGTTCCTCAAAAGAGAGCTTATTTTCCTCAGAAGTTTGCAGATTCAGATGGGTTGCAAGACTTGTGCAAGCCAAATTAGAAAGTGAAGTTCCATGGCAAATTTTGGAAAAATCCTAGGATCAAAACATTTGTTTATGGCAGGCCCACCTCTGCTTTAAGCAGAGACTGCAAGTGGATAAATATCTGTTTCGGTTGACGTTCTCACAGTTCATGCCACTCCGTGTGGGTCCAGTGGGATGGATATGAGAATGCAAGTTTCAGGGAGAAAATGGGATGATATGGTACTCCCAAAAGAGGGAATCTGTGAATTGAATTGTAAGGCCTATTTTAATGAGAGCCCATCATAGTTTTCCATGTGATAACTGCAGCTATCATGTCATTACTTGAAAGAAATTGCTATGAACAGAGCCATATTATTACAATCATCTTCACTATCTAATAATGGCTGATAAAGTAGATTGAAATTACCACTGAGGCAATTATTTTTATATTAAAAAAATGAGTCCTGCAAAAATTGCTATTCTTCCATACATAGTGTCCCAGCACTAAAACTACATGTAACACATCTGCACTGTGAGGAAAGCAGTGAGTGGACAGTTATGAGGGGAGAAAGGAAAATTGTTCTGATTTCAAAGACAGAATATCTCAATCCTTACCATTTTTTAATTTATTGTTTTTTACATCTGTACACTAACCCATCTTGGTCCAGTCTCTCCCGATATATGTATATTTTATTGCAATAGCACAAGGGGATGTGCACCTCACCATCTCAAGCTGCAGGAATTTCACATACATACCTACTTTGCTTGGTTAGCTAGGGTCCTCATTGGGGAATAGGAACTCCTTTCAGATACATTTCTTCTCTTGTCCCCATTCTCTTCCCCATTATCCATCCTGTCACCATTAGATGATGCAACAGCGCATCACCACTTGACTTCGAGACCTGCCACGACGACCAAAATTGGTGAGCTCCCCTCGTATTCTGATCTACTTTAACCACTGGCTATGAGGGAATAGAAAGTGGGGTTTAGGTGCCCTGCTACATGGTGGCCTTTGGCATGTATCGGGGGGACCTGAGGAAGAAAGTGGTTAGTGTGCAGCAGAGAAGGAGGGAGGGGAGGGAAATGGGCATGTGTGTGCAAATGTGGGGATAAATGGATTGGATGATTCAATTAATGCTTTGTCTTCTGAAACATGGCCAGTGTGATTCTTTGCTCAACAGCCAATTGCATTTAGTACATCCTAAGACTGCATTCTGACCAAGGATATAAAATAAATCCAGGGTGAGTTCATACTGGGTTTATCATGTGAAAATTGTAGTTGTTATTTTTCTAACTGAATATGTGGAAATACCATGAACATGAATCACACTTCTTCATCACCTCTGGCAATTGCCTACCTATGATGAGAGGAATGAAACAGAAGGAGAGATTTCTATCAAAAGTTCACATTGCCTGTTAAACTAATTGTGTGAACTCACCCTTGATTTGTAGGTGGGAAAATAATTATTTCTGGGATCTATACTGACTGGAAATGCTGCATACTCCCTGCCTTCCTTTAAAAATAGGGTTAGGAAGCACACTTCTGAGATCTCAAGGAACTTAGTTGTGTTCACTATACAGTAGTTCTCAGTGTGCCTCATAGGTAGATAACAACAGCCAGTAGTCCTGGGCCAAATCTGGCCTCCTGAGGTGTCTCACCCCTTCTCTCCCTGAAGGAAGAGAGGTGTGTGGAAATAATGGTGGTTACTTTGTATATTGTGGGACTTACTGGCAGCTCACTTAGGGCTTTGGCTTGCCACTTTATGCCCCTTCTCAAAGTGGCCCGCCAGTAAAAACTACATGTACGTAGATCAAGGCCTAGGTCTCACTGAGGTAGTGAACCTGTGTCTGAGAACCAATGCTTCTAACTGTAGGTGTGGGCTCTCATATCAGGGAGAAGGCTACTGGAAACCTTCTCCCCAATATTTAGTTTTCTATGTGGAGAGAATTGTTTTGTATAAAGGAATAGTAAACGATGTGATTTTTCCCACCTGCAGTGTGAAGTGTTACACAGCTCTGACACAGTTTTACTGTGAGAACTAGGCCCAAACTCATAGGGTTATTTATGTGCACTAATTCAGCATTGACACATATTTTCTCTTCCACAGCAAATATGATCCAAAAATTGTATTAAATCTAACCTTTATTTAAAACAAGATTCTATCTTCCACAGCTGTAGCTATTATAAGTTTCAAGGAGTCATGCGTATGTCCATCTCTTAGCACATATCTGTGTTCTGTTCATCTTTTGCCAAATCACAGGACAGGACTGAATCTCTGCTCTGTCCATTCAAGGATCCAGGTTTTGTTTTTGTTTTTACATTCTGGAGAGGGCAAAAAACTAAGGAGGTTTTGATGTTCTGGCTTGGATTAAACTCTCCCAAGTTCCCAAAACAATATGTAAAGAGTTGGATTTTTAAATTTGAAATGAAAACAAGGTTTGGGTAAAATTCCTCCTGAATGTGCTTATTTTTACGGGAACAAGACCACAAAGATCTGGATCCATTGTTTTGTTGTTCAGGCTTATCATGATTTGTGGCACATCGGGACAGCTATTTATGGTACTGCATTCCTGCCATTTAATCACCACAATTGCCATCACCACCACATCAGAAAACCTGCTTCGAGCTTTGGTCCATTTCAGCCAGGACTCAAGGGTTTTAAAAAGGGGAAATATTCCTGCCAATAATGTTATTCAACCCCCCCCCCCTTCACTTAGGACGACAGTTAACGATCTTCAACACCCAGGCGCAAATAGCCATTGGAGGAAAAGATAGAGGGCGTCTCTTCCAAGGCCAGCTCTCCGGTCTCTATTACAATGGTTTGAAAGTGCTGAACATGGCAGCAGAGAGCAGCCCCAACATCAAGATCAATGGAAGTGTCCGGCTGGTGGGAGAAGTGCCATCCATCTTGGGAACCGCACCTACAACCTCCATGCCACCAGAGATGTCTACAACAGTCATGGAGACCACCACTACTATGGCCACTACTACAACCCGAAGAAACCGCTCCACACCTACCATTCAGGTGAGTCATTTGAAGTCTCTATAGCTGGCTTGTGTTTTCTCAAATATATCTTACGACCAGATTCTCTCTCTCTTTTTTGTTTATGTTTTTTTCTGATTTTATCTAATGATAAAATTCAGCACAGAACTTGTTCACTCTCAGTTTCCATTTGAATTATTGTTGTATGTGCAGACATGAGGCCAAGTTCTTCTGTGATGCTGTTTGACCCACTCATTAAGTTAGGGTTGGTTGTTCCTGTGTGGAGAACAAGATATGAAATTCATAAATCTGTGGAATTTGATAATGGAAGACCACGATGGTAGATTCTGGAAAGCCAGTGCAGATTAGTGTTCCTCATGTGTGCTATTTCTTTTTTAGTGGCAAAGTTTTTAATAGAGTGGATTGGGTTGCCTAAGCTGAGTTGTTCTTCATTCCTGTTTTTAACAATATTAAATAATAATAATATTTAAAGTGGAATATTAATATTAAAGTGGGAATTGTCAGATGGTTGCTTTCAGAGTCTGAGGCTCATTCAATCAGGTGCTTTTGAAATCTCTGATAGCCCTTATTGTCATGGAGGTATATATTTTTCTCTGACTGCAGCTTCATTAAGCCCTTTAGGGCTTAATAAACTCTCAATATATCTTTTCAATAATTGCAGACAGAAAATAATCTACAGATCAAATATAATTGCCTTGATGAAGCAGCAGTAGACTGTGTTCTTCCCCAAGTACAAATGAGATTCTTCTGAATAATAATTATTGATTGCTTGATCTGCTTTCTTTGTCGGCGTTGAGTAGAACAGAGAGCTCACCAGGCATTTCACAGAGACCTTCACATGTATAGAGGTGTCTTATACCTGCATGATAGAATTTATTGGATCATATGGTCCTTTCATTCGTAATGTGGTTTATTTCTAATTAGCTCATCTAATTGAATGGTTGTTTTCCAGTCCAAGCCATCAATAGCTTTTGTTTTCCTTTTTTGAGTTGTGCTTCCCCACAATGGTAATGCACCATTGCCCAAACATTTGATCTTGTTCCTAGACCTTCGTGGCTATGTCAGTTCTCACCACCAGTAAAAACAACTTGACTCAGCAAGGCAGGACTATGTCAGATCATAATCAGGGTCTCAAATGTTGCTGAAAGTGTGACATTAAATGCTAAATGCTGCTTTATTTCTCCTGGTTGCCTGTCAAGGCTCTACATCTTTTGCTCGCTGAAAAATCAGGTGGCTATGAATCAGTTCTAATTATTAGCTTCAATTGATGGTGCGTTATATAAAGGCCTCAGGTAAAGTCACCCACTTTGAAATTGGACTGCAAATAATTCTGATGGATTTTGTCATATTTGGAATGTTGTTCTTATACATTCTGGGAAAATGAAACAGAATGCAAGCCAGGTTTCCCCCTTAGTTAGCTTATGCAGGGCCAGCCTCATGAGATCTCGCCAGAAGCCACTACTGCACAATGCTGGTGAGCAAGGCTTGTGTGGCGGTGGGCGGCAGAGGTGAAACAGGATATGTCGTTCCTGAGTTAATGCTCTAATCAGAGTCTGTAAAGATTTTTTTTGAGTCTATTCTGATGGAATTATATCAGTCTGTTGCGAGGTCACTGAAATATTTCATGAAACAGGCCCACCTAGATTATTTCTCAGAGGGTTTTTGACCTAATCTACATGTCAGCTTGTTGAGCTGATTAAGTCATTATGTTCTTGAGAAAGCATCAAGGTGATTTAATACAGTGTAAACTGGCCTCTAAAAACATGGTTAGAGCAATGATTTCCTGGATGCACTCACACAACGAATGGTCTCATCTTGGCTTATATTAAAGCAATAACTCTTGACACTTCACTCTTTCCATTGAAAGGAAGATAAAAGTCAATATGCACCTCCATTACAACTCACTGTGTCTCAAGAGCAGGTCAATTTATTGTTATCACAGTGCAAGACGGTTCTTGCTTCCTTTCAGTCACTCGACTGAGTTGTTCAACTCCATTTGTGTAAGCTGTATCCTATACAGACTCAGCACCAACAAGAAACTCAAACATCACACCTCCCCTGACGTACCGATTATTAAAATTAAGAAACAATTTTTTTTTGGAGGGGGGACCCTTTTTTGTTGTTTTTTGGCACCGAGTGGCTTGTGATTCTGTTGCCTGTGGGGGGGGGGGAAGCACTGGTCACTGCTGTATTTTTTTTTTAGGACCAGCAATCTTGGAGGGGATGTAACAAGTAACATGATGCACATCTGGGCAGAGATATGTGGTGTTCTGTTTAACCCTGGAGCCTGTACTTGCTTAAGCTGATAGAAATTGGTGTAGTCCAAAGTTCACTTTGCCTACTTGTGATTTCTTGTTTGTTCCACTCCATTTAATGAAGCACGTTTGCTTCTGACTAACAGAGCTGCCTACCGACCCTTAGTAAAAGTGCCACTTTGACCCCCTGACACATAAGTTTGCTCTGTATTCAAGCTTGGGTCTGTTCGGAAACGGCATGTGTTGTATTAAATTACTCTTACAGACCTCAGGGCCCTGACACACCAGCTTCCCTCGTATTAACAATATCCTCTTTGGGAATTCCACTTTGCCTCACTGCTGTGCATAGAACACGGAGGCATATGGCTATCGTTCACTTAAATGCTTCTACTTTTAACTCGGGAATGTCCTGGAGTGCACGGCTGCTGCTAGATTAGGGCTGTCTCACATCCAAAATGAGAGATGTGTTGTTATTTCTATCAGGCTTATTCTCGACAGATGCCTTGTTTCTGTTGTTGAGCTTTTTGAACTTTACCTGACTAGCCTTCTTAAGTAGCCAAAGATCTGTCTGGTTGATCAGACCTGGTGTTGATGACACACAGCACAATAACTCCTCTATTCTGAGCCCCCTTTTTTCCTTTGACACTTGGGGTAGCGATCCTTTTCTATGGTTTTTGTTTCCAGTATTTATATTTTTGACAGTTCAGCTGCCATCAGCTGATATTTACAATCTACAGATATGGGTTCTTTGTGCCCCACTTATGGTGGAGAGATGGTGTTAAAATATAGGGCTTTCTCAATGGTTGACCCATCGTTGTGGCACAACATGCTCTGTGAAGAGTGGGTGAACTTCCTTTCTAGTGACTGGTGAACTCTTTTTTTTGGGGGGGGCAGGCTTTTGGCTACTAAGTGTTTCCTTTTAAGGCTGTTTGGTTCCTGCCTCTGTTGTAATTTTGTACCTTAACTGAATGTATTGTTTTATATGATAATGTGATTTTAATGTGTTGTCAGCTGTACTGAGTTGTGCATAGGCACTAGAATAGCAGGATAGGAAAATATATATGAATAATAACAACCTCTGTTTGAGCTGATCTAAATATTACGACAAATAAATTAATACACTACATTCAACAAATTGTGTTTGTCCAAAATGCCCTAAATCCAGAACATTCCTTAGCAAAATCCAAGGAACTGGCTGTGAACAGTCAAATGAAAACAAATAAATTCAGCACTGACTTGAATCCATTTAGATTTCATGTACTCAACCATGTGGTGTCAAGGGACCAAAAATAGAATTCTCCAGTAAAATTAATATAAATAGTAACATGAAAAGTGGTTGTTGATTTCAGTTCTTGTTTCCATTGATGACAATTTTTTGAGATGAAACCCACAAAATGCGCTTCACCTTTGGGTTTTATTAAATTCATTTTTCTGAATCGTAAATGCTGAAGCTAAAGCATTTGTAAAGCCAAATGCTTGCTGAGTAGTCACTTCATAGTTGAGCTGAACAGATTTGATTAAATTTGTAAATATTTAAGTTTTGATATGCTTAGTAAGGACTATTAGATCTGCAGGAAGCCAAGAATGGATGAGTTAACCATGAATGGATGCCAAGGGTGAATGCAAGGGCTCCTTCTTTTCATTGAAAAGGATCAAGATCCATAGGCAGAATAGTGGGAGGCAATTCTTGCTAATTCCCCTCTTCCCCCTCAACCTATTGCTGTCATTCTGCTCTGGATGGTCCTCTAACCTTCCAGAGCAAATTTTCAGGAGCTGGATGGGACATTGGTCAGAAATACTTCCCCACTTCCATGGATAGTGGATAGAATGTTGGATTTTGACCCAGAAGACTTGAGTTCAGCCTCCACTTAGCTCTGAATATTGTGCAGTATTGGGTCTGGGTAAGATCACACACTGCCTAGCCTACTACATTGTATTGTTGTATATATGGTTGTCCTTGGAAGAATGGTAGAATAGAAATGTAATAATAAACAACTCTGAAAGAAAGGGGGAAAGATATCATTGATTAACGTCAGTGAGCCTCCCTATTGGTTTAGTTAGGGTTTGATCAGTGGAGTGCTTGGGGATCCATCCTTTTACCAGAGTCCAACACAGTTGCCTAGCTGCATTTTGTTTAGGCTGAGGGCCATAGGATTTTGATTCAGAACTTCCCATAAGACACTGCTCTCGCAGCACTTTCTTTTAGGCATGCCTTGTGATGGAACACAGCAGAGAAGATTTGTCAGTATAATTAGCCTCTAACTGTCAGGGAAAGAAAAATACACTTGTCTCCTCTTGCGATTGCCAAGGTACTTTCTTTTTCACTCTTAAGAAAATAATTTTTGGAGAAGGAAATTGGCCTCTAATTTACTCATTGCTTGTTATGAGTCTCCAGTGACATTTTCATCCACTGACTGCAAAGCACTAAATGAGAAATAATATTAAGGAACTTGAAAGCCCCAGCTTTCTGTCTTACTTCACACAAGCCTATTCATATGACATAAAATTGTCTTTTCTTACCTTCCTACCTTTTATTGTTGTCAAAAAAAATTATGTCCTGTGCAAAACAATTGGCCACCCAATCACAGACATTTACACTGGGGTTATCAGTGCAACACTATGGTTTGTGATGTTCTACTGGCACAATGGTTGGTACATACTTGTCGTATATGTATGTTTTTATAGGGCAGCAATGAGGATAACAACACGTCTGAAAGGCAAAGATGCATAAAAGGAATACTGTATTGGCCCGTATATAAGACAAACCCGCAAATAAGCCGCACCTTTAAAATTCAAGGCATATTTGCGGGTGCGACACATCTCCCGGCACTACCACCCTGGATGGAGGGCGGCCAGTTCTAGATTCTGAGTGCGCTGTGTGCCCGCCTCCCAACACTACCTCTGGGCACTACCTCCCAAGCCGGTGCTGGGGGAGGCTTGGGAGCAGTGGGTGGGTTGTGTGCCATTGCTCTACGCTACTGGGCTGCTTCCTGGGGGGGGGGTGTAGCCATGCCACTTTGCCGGCAGCCTCCTCCCCTTCCCCCTTCCTTACAGTGGTTCAGGGAAGGCTTGGGAAATGTGGCTGGGACGGGTGCCGTTGTCCCACACCCCCGATCGCCCTCATGGGCAGCTGTTTCAGCAGCGATACCATAAGGTCATGAATATAAGCCACACTTTAACTTTTTACAATTGGAATTTGGGGAAAAAGTGTGGCTTATATTCGGGCCAATACGGTATATATCTAGGTGGAAGATAAGAACTCTCTTCAAGCATTCAAAGAGGCTTAATGTGGGGAGTGGGTGTGCACACACCAGCCCTGTTCCAGTGTCCATGAGCATGTGCATTCCATCCTTGAACTTTTTGGAAGGTATTAAGGGAACTGGTAAGGACTTTTAGTTGCGCATGCTCACAGGACTCCCCATGAATAGGAACTCTGCCCTATCAGGGTGCAATACAGGAAGTTGTAGCTAGAGTATTATCCAGTTAGAACCCTCACACATTCTCCTGAATGCTTGAATAGGGTTAGGGAGTTCTAAGCCAGGATTGTTATTATTGACAATTTCCCTCCCATTGGGGAAAATTGGGAAGGAAATGAAAAGGAGAGAGTTAGATGGGCTCTTGACCTTGCCTAATTTTCTCCCCTATTGGACACAAGTTGCTTCCTGGTGCCACTGAGGCAAGCCCCAGTATGCCCCCTTTCTGGCCCTAGATGCCAGAGCTCTGATGTCAATTTGGCTAAGGTAACAGAAGATCTGGCAATGGTGGGGAAGGGAGGAGCCAACATTATATATCTCTTTCCAATACTGAAGCTCTTTTTCCAAGAGCACTGGGAATAATTCAGTGCCATGATCTTCTGATCATTTCATCATTTCTACTTGCCAGACAGAATGATCACCCCTCTCACCCCCCTGTGTCATTATTAGGTATGTAGCCTTGGAAATCAGTAAATTGTTCTATATGATTTCACTGGTTAGCATTCTGTATGTTGCCTGCTTATTGTTCTGAGAACCATTTGGAAGTTCACTCATGTTCTCGAATGTGTTTCTGGGATAATACGCAGTAATTTTACAAAGTTTATCTACTATGACAATAATGCCTGTGTGGGGACAGTATGTGGTCTGCATTCAGAGGGAATGCCATCTTGTCCTCAGGCAGCAGAATGTCTTCTGCCAGCCCTGATCCAGATATGTGAATATGAACATACGAAATTGCCTTAGACCTCTGGTCCTTTGAACATAGTATTATCAACTGTGGCAGATATCAACTGTCCAAGGTTCCAAACAAAGTATTTCTCAGTCCTCTTACTAATGTCCTGTAACTGGAGATGTCAGGAATGGAGCCTGGTTTCAACTGGAAAAGAATAATCATATACCCAAAGTGATTGCCCTTTGCTTCATCGCTGGTCATTTGGGCCCATTCCTGCAGAGGAATCTGCTAGGCACTATCTCACTGTAGTGTAGAAGCAATTGTGAATGAGTAAGTATGTGGGTGGATGTTTTGGGCCCTGGAAAATACAGATGACATTATTTATATGGCAAATTATCTCAAATGTATATATTTGAAAACATTTGATAATCTGTGTGATGAGAGAGAGGGTAAAGTATGATATGCAAGTTGGCCCAAAAGCTGTTAGTTGTGTGAGTAATCACAATTTGAAATTCAAGTTTTTTTGACAAGCGTATGGCATGTTTCTGGAGCCAGTTTGCTTTCCAAATGCAGTTACAAGTTTGAACGTCCTCTGGTATTCTGCAACAGCCTGTTAAAATCTGCTACTTTGGAAGTGGGGGGAGAGGCGGGAAATGCGTATGTGAATCTATATTCTTTGCAGAAGGCATAGATAAAAATATGTATAAATGCAGGCAAATAAATGCCCTAAAGTGCAGAAACTTTAAACACATACTTCATAGTCATAGACAAGTTATGATAACTAGAATAGCAGATCATGTGAACAGGCTAAAAAATTATAATGGTTCCATTTTATTTTTTCCAATTTTAAGCGTGGGAGGGTTAAGTGCTGAAGGTTCATCAGGGCCCAGCCCTAGCATTTTTTGTTAATGCCAGGCTTCAGCTGTGGAACATATGAAGTATGAACAGATGAATGCCCTTGGGGAAGTGCAGTTTCCATCTTCTTCACCATGGAATAACTGCAACGACTCATCCACACATTGGCGTTTAGAGGGAAGATTTTCCAGTTCAGAGGCTAATGTTTCCAGCAGATTTGAGCTCTGACATCTCTTTTTCTAGAAACGAAGCACAGATGCCAATGCTGGCTTCAATTTTTGTGTGTGTGTCAGGGGCAGGAGGAGGCTTAGGCAAGAAACCCTTAGCTGCTCCCCATTCCTTGGGTGGGATCTCAACCTCCTGGCTGTTGTCACCACTGCCCCTCTCATTCGCCCCCTCCTTCTGGAATGAAGAGCAAAACCAGGGGACTCTCAGGACCAGCAGCAGTCCCCCTAATTGGCTGTGGGTCTTAGTAGTTCCCTGACATTGCTGAATTTTGACACTATTGCAGTCCGAACACTTCTTTAGCCTTTCTGCAGAATGTGTGTGGGCTTAAAATGGGTAGCAGGTAAAGGATGCACACACTGGTCCCTTTCCCAGTGTCCTTGTGTTTAGAAGCCTCACAAATAGACTTCTGACACATGGGGGTCTGAAGGGGAATGCTAACTGTATTCAGTTGAAATGCACAGAGTTCCAAACTGAACTAACAATACTCAATGAATGGAGATAGAATCCTCACTGCATGGCTCCAAATGTTGAGATTGGACATGCCCACACACTCCTACCCAGTTTGATTCCTCGTGTTCTGTATCACCTCTGCTTAACACCCTGCTCTTGCTGGAGAATGACAATCCATGTGAAAAACAGCTCCATTTATTTTAACACCTCTCTTCAAAATCACCAGGATTGAATTGGCATTGGGCAATAATAATTCACTTCAATTAAATGCTAGACCAATCTGTGAAAATGAAAGACACTCCCCACACTTCTCCATCTTTGCTTCAAAGGTTCTGGGCACTTCCCGACTCAGCTTGTTTTTGTTTCTCAAAAAGGAAAAGGAGTGGGGAGGTTATGCATTGAAATTTGTGGTAAAACTGAGCGGGTCCCCGATCTGCCTTGAGACGCCTAGTTAATAGCACTATCTGACTTGGGAATGTGAAATCATGACTGGAACCATCTCAGTGTGCCTTGTTATTTGGAGTGCATGCAGAGCTGATGCACATACCCCTGTTAAACAGAAGCAAATTTGTATTTCCAGAATGGCTTGAGTTCTTAGAATGACAGGATTCATTGAAAGACACAATGCAAAGCAAGTGGCTGCTTAGGAATGAACAGAGAAAAATCATTGGCTTTGTAGCACAGAAAGAGAGATCCGGTTTGCTTTCTCCCGGTTCTTAAACCACGTCTGCTTTGCTTGCTATTTATACCCTGCAGGGAAATGATTGGGAGCTGCAGGCGTTGCCAAAAGACTTCCAAGGCAGACATTTTCATTTTGTTTTTGACAAGACTCATTGAGAGGTGGGGGATGCACATCTTACCTTTCTTGGCTCACGTTTAGATGACAGCATAGAAATTAGAAACACATCCTGGCTGTTATGACAGTCCTATTTCTTGAAACCATCTAATTAACGCCTTGGGTTTTCTTTGGTGAGAAACAGTGCTGTGTAGCTAATAGAAAGGGCGGGGCAGGGAGTTTCACACTGCATTCTCCTTTGTTGGTGGGGTGAGCTGTCACTAAAATGGAAGCTGTGCCTGTCATTGCGAGCTTTTGGATTTGGTACAAGCTGCTTGATTGACAGCTGGACCTGCAGAAACAGCAAATATTTCCCTGTCTGCATGCACGGTTCTTTACTGAGGAATATGGTAAGAATATTTATGTATTTATTAATTTGTGCATGCGTCCATTGCATTTATATGCCACTTTTCTGCCATGGCACTCAAGGGAGGTTACCATTTTAAAAGATAGAAACAAATGATTTAAGACAGTGGTTCCCAGTAGGTGGTCTGCAGGCCCCAGGGGGACCATGGCACAACTTAGTTGTGGGCCATTGAATGCATCAGCTTGCTTGGATCACACTATTTTGTCCATTGAATCAATCAATCAATTAAAAAAATTAGATGGCGATCTGTAAAGCTGTTGTTAAGTAAAAACTTTATGGATGAATACATCAAGCCACTAAGCACTGTCTTGCGGTGATCGTCACATCACTGCCATATGCAATTGCATAGGGGCATAAGTCCCTGCAGAGGCACCCCATAGAGCCCTCTCTGCCATTCTTTCCTCAACTTGGTGCATAAGCAAAAGGGAAAGCCTTTGTGGTGTAGTGGTTAGTGTGCTGGCCTATGACCTTGGGAGTCCAGGGTTCAAA
Organism: Podarcis melisellensis; assembly: GCF_964234715.1. NCBI lineage: Eukaryota > Metazoa > Chordata > Lepidosauria > Squamata > Lacertidae > Podarcis > Podarcis melisellensis. Next base: position 27,696,583 of record NC_138528.1, on the reverse strand, counting down.
TCCCCAGTCACCCATAGAGCTCACTGGGTGACCTTGGACCACTCAGCCTAATCTACCTCACAGGGTTCTTGTGAGGGGGAAAAATGGATGGGGAGGACAATGTATATCATCTTGAAGTTCCAGGAGAACAAGTGGGATATACGTAATAATAAAAACAAATTAGTAAATAAAAAGGGGAAGTAACATTAGTGTAGGCTTCAGGGAATCCTGAAGCAGGAGCTGGGGTAATTACAGATCCCGTTTAGATCAGGCCAGACTCTGGAAGATCTGGGGACAGTTCCCAAATGAACACAGGGAGAAAGCAGAGCTTAAAATCCATTGTCTGACCTTTCACCACTTCTGTGTGGAACCCATCACCAGTCTCAAAGGAAATCAACTTATCAGCTAATCCTACCATAAGGCAGAATGAAATGGTTCCACCTCAGATGGCATTTATTTTTGGCACCCTTAAAGGTTGACAAATTGACAATTTAGAGTATTTTTTTATTATTATCACCAATCACTGTTTGAATCTTCTCACTTGGGCACTAACATATCTTGGGGCTATTGCTGCACTGTAACACTATTTACATGTGCTTTGAGACCCTTGCATGGTTGTCTTTGAAAGAGCCAGCCAACGTAGAAGAGGTTTGTTGTATGCAAGCTATAATATATACAGAGCCAGGAGAAATTGCAGGGCTGGCTAATTTTCCCATTGGATGCATACAATGCCTCATAACCCCATGGCAGACTGATTAAAAAATAGTAAGGGGGGGGGATTAAGTTGCCACAATCTTTATTCCCTTTTCTGAAAGGTGACCTCTGATGAGAGCAGAAGGATGTGAATGATTTTAATCTGCAGTAACAATGGAGAACCAGTCCTGACCGACTCCTGCAGTATAAATATATAAAATGACAGATTATTCTGCCGCTTCCTCCTCCCCTCCTGCCCAGACATACACATACACATGCCATAATGCACAGCTAAATTTCAATTGTGCTTTATCTCTCAGCTTCTGCCCCAGTGATTAATGCTGTGCTTTCTGGGAGGCTGGAATATGAGGGGAGAGAGGGAGAAGCGAGATATGTATTTCTGGTGCTGTTTATCATTATCATTATTCCTTTATAATAGTTTTTCCTCCTGTTGGAAGAGCTTAATTTACTGAAGGAGCAGGGGACATGACAGGTGAGAGAAGAGATGATGGCAGGTGGATGGATGGCTTGGGCAAAGGCAAGGACAAAGATAGGAAGCTGTGAGCAACTTTTGAGAAGTGTGCCCCCCCCCATATTAAGGATTTAGAAAGACAAGACTAATTTCCACCTTGCTGGTGCAACTTCCTGCATGAGCTGCCCATTCACCATTGTGGGCAAGGGCCACAGCTGAGCATATGCTTTACAGTGCAGAAGGTTTTATGTTTGTTCCCTCACATCTGCCAATCACTGGTCAGCTGAGAACATTCTTTACCAACTTTGGCTGGTGCACCAACTACAACCATTACTGGACAAGGATAGCCTTGCCAGCATGGTTTATACATTAGTAATTTCTTGATTAGGCTACTGTAATGCACTCTATGTGGAATTTCCCTGTAGCTGATTCAAAGCATGCAGCTAGTGCAAAATGCAACTGTCAAGATGCTTAATGTGACACCCAGCTTTACACATACTGTGCCATTGTTAAAAGATCAGCACCAGCTGCCAAGTTCAAGATTTTGTTCTTAACCTTTAAAGCTCCATATAACTTGGTACTAAGATACCTAGCAGGCTAAGTCACTCTTCAGATATTCCAAGGGGATCCTGCTGGTCAATCCATGACCAGTGGATTGTCACTGGGTGACTAGGCTTGCCATATGTCCGGAAAATCTCGGACATGTTCAGAAATCGGACATCGTCTCCTGCAGGTAAAAGGGAGGCAATGTGGGCTCGTGTGTGTGTGTGTGTGTGTGTGTGTGTGTGTGCGTGTGTTATTAGCAAGAGCATTGCCTTCACTCTCCATGAACTCTGTAATCCATGGAGGTTGGGTGGCCTCTAGCCCTAGGGGAAAAGCCCCACCCACAACTCTTGGCCTGAGGTGACTCTATGGTTGCAGGAGGCTAGGTGGGCTCCTTGTGAGCAGTGGCGGGAAGGGAGAGCAGGTTTGAAGGGGAGCCACAGAGAGAGTGGGGCAGAAGTGGCCAGAGGTATCCGCCAAGGGAAGCAGGAAGGCAGGGGATCCAGGGCAGACATTGGGCTCTGGGGAAATGAGGGGCACTAGTTATGGCAGCCACGCTATTACACGGAAGGGTTAACAATGATGGTGGGGCGGGCACTGGTCACTGCCTCCCCTCCCCTCTCCTGCCTTAAGGTGTTTTCCTTATGAAAGCTCAAAAATTTGGGGGTGTCTGGATTTTTTCTTTTTGAAATATGGCAAGTCTGTGGGTGACCTTCTTGGTGATGATACCCACCCTCTCAAGTGCCCTTTTGCTAATTCATGAGGTGGAGATAACAGTGCATTTTAAACACTTCTTTTAAAACTTTAAAAACCCAAGCATTTTCTTATCTGTAAGCAAATACAACTTTGCTTCCGACAGTGAATATTAGTGTTACAAGTGCATTCACATAAAAGTTTGCAGAAATTCGAGGGTCACTCTGTATTCTGGGTTGGAGTGTCACTGTAGCTTATCAGTAGGTTTTGGGATTCAGTGACGGTTCTCCCTTAGCCACTCTCTCTGGGAAATAATTGTAGATAAATGCAACTAGCAGAATGATCCTGTGGATGTCTGTTCAGAAATAAGTCTTGCTGATTTCATCTAGGTTTATTCCAGGATTGCAGCCAAGAAGTGAACCAATTCAATTTCCCCTGAGAAGGCAGGATCTATGTAGAGGTAGCATCATTAACAGATTTATCCTCTAGTGGCTAGATAAAAAATAAACATCAATTAACCTTAAATGCATATGGTCAAAGCAAGCACAGTGTAACACAAGCTGCCAAGGAAGACAAACCTGCCCTAGTTTTTGAGAAATTTAGGAATGGGTGGAGGTTGCATCCCAAACCTACTTATCACTGGGCAAAACTTATCCTCACCCAATACACCATCTCCAGCTATTGCTTCCATAACTAATGCCTGGGATTAAAAGATAGGAAGTGAAAATTCTAGTATCATAATGGATAATACCAAAGGCATAAAGAAAGCAGTATTGAAAATGTATCTTTGGAGATCAGTGATTTGCAGTCACATTACCAAACCTTGAAGTTCTCTTTGTCCTCCAAGAGGCCATGTGTCATGACCTCATTTCCAAGGGTCTAAGTCAGTCTTTCTACTCTGGAGGCAGGAATTTATTTCCATAAAGCTGTTCCTGATATATACCAGGCATCAAAGGCTGCTGGAGGATTAGAACGGTAATACATTTCTTTTACAGTATTTACTATTCACATCATCCTCTAGAAAGGTAAAAGGCTGCTCCGTGGATCTTCTTCCATCCAGGCGCTTCTCAAATCCACACATGCTTAACTTCAGGAATGCTGCAGCATTAATTTCTCCCTGGCTTGCTACTGGGTCACACAATATAATTAAGAGCTGTTGTCTTTTCTGGGGGTGAAGATCAGGAAGCAAAGGCAGAACAGTATTGCCCCTTTTCACATGCATGTTGCAAATGAGATAGATCCATGGATGTAGATTTCACTTTTCTATTACAGACAGAAGACAGAAGGAGGGGATTGGTCTCTAGCCTGCAAATTTCTCTGCTTTTGTCAAGCCTGGTCATTTTGAATTTACAAAGCACTTTTCTGCTATTCAAATCTATTTAATGGCTGCAGTAGCTCAAGGTCAATTCCCCTGAGAACCGAGGTTTCCTCCTCCACCAGCTGAATGCCATTCTCCCTCCCCTTTGGAAATTTGAAAGATGCTTCTTGTGCGATGGCAGCAAAAGGTGGCTCTGATTAGGCTCTATCATTTTTCATTCCCTCAAAGGAGGCATTAAGCTGTTATGGATGGAGAATATATGAAGTGGCATTTGCACTGTGCTTCTTTGGTACCGAAATCACTAGATAAGGGATGATATAAATCTTTGGGTAGGGCATTGCAAGTGAGCAGAATTTCCAAACTCAAGGACTTCCCTGTGATGAAACTTGGTACTCATGTGGTCCTGTCCGTAAAATATTAACTGTGCTCAGCTAACATGTGGAATAACACCTGTTGATTGAGAGAACAGGAATGTGAGCCAGGAAAGGCCTTTGTCACACACCTTTAGGTGCCAGGCAAAAACATTCCTCTTCTCCCAGGCCTTTGGCTAATTAAACAATCTGTGGCCTTTTAAACTGTGGATGGAAGGGTTTATTGTTTGTTACTATGGTATGTATCCTTGTGTTTTCATACTGTAAATCACCCTGTGATCTGCAGATGAAAGGTGGTATAAAAATTTTATAAATAATAATCACCATCATTTACCCAGTGGGATGCTACCCACTGATGTCCCTCTCCCTGCCAGTGCCCAACCCCAAGAAGGCTTAGACAGAAACAGGTGTGACCTTCCATTCAGAATCAGAAGCTAGGAAACCACCATCTTAAATATTCCCACAATGCCAAGCCCCTATGTAGTTTCACTCAGGGACATTGTGATAAATTTACAATGGCAGCTGCCTGGCTACAACTGATGTCATGCAGGTGCCTTTGTAAATCTTCCGTGATGCTCTAGACCACCCAATGTAGCCCCAGAATAATGCTGTTTCAGGCAATTTTGGGTGTTATGAGACATTTAAAATGGCGGCTTGGAACCACTTGGTGATTGTGTGGGGCTTGGGGCCCAGCAACTATCAGTGCTTATGGGCCTCACCATGCTGTACGGGGTCCAGAAATTGCCTCGGTTTTAAACAGCTGGTTTTAAACAGCAGGTTAAAAATGCCATTTATTTATCACGCTTGTATCCTGTTCCTCCAAAGGTGCCCAGTGGCAAATATGGGAGCTGATTCATCTTATCTTCACAAAAACCATTGTCTCACAGCTGAATAAAATCTGAACACAGCTCTCAGTGGTCCAAGTGCCCATGTTTTAAACTTAAGACACCCAAGCCCTCATAATGCATTTGTCACAATTTTGCCTGTCTGGGAAAGCTCAAAATCACCCAATGACCTGCCTGTATAAGCAGGGAGTGGAACTCAAGTATCCCCAGTCTAAATCCAACTCTTGTTCCACTGAGTTTGCTTCTGTGTCTTTCTGTACTATCTGCCTACTGAAGTGACAATATTTGAGTTTGTTGGTTTGTTTCTTTTTAAAGCTCTTTTGTGCATGCAGGTGTAAGGATCACAGTCTAGGTATGCACTATCTAAAGACAATAAACGAATATGATTGGGCTAGTCAGTAGAGTTACAAAGAATAAGATCCTCTCTGGGAGGGATTAGAGGTCATTCTTAAGGCAAGGAACAGAAGGGTGGCAGGGAAACTATCAGATCATCTGTATATCTAGTGGCAGATTTTACATGCTGCAGTTCTCCAGCCTTGATTTTCAACCTTGTGGAAAACTGGCCAATAAAACTCCATAGATGATTTTGCATAATAGGAAATTATATACTAGGAAGATAGTTGCTCATGTATTTAAATGTATGTAAATACCGGCAGATGTAAATCTCAACACTGGATGTGAAAATATTAACTATCTCCCCACCTTCACAATTATATTGTTTGGAAAAGTTCTGTACCAATTACTATAATGTGTCATCAGTCATATGTTTAGATTTAATCTTACTTCCAGAAACAACATCTTTTCAATGTGCCCTAGAATGGAGCTTAAAAAAAAACAACCAGTGTATTTACTCTGCTCAGAATTAAGGATGTTGCAGTATGTGGGAGTATATTGGCTGTACCTTGCCCCAAAGAGTTCATTCTGGCTTGGCACATTGAAGAATTTGCTTCATCGTCATATACAGAGGCAATCACGATATTCAGAAGACATGCTGTCCAAACAAATTTGTGGTTTGTACCCCAGAGGAGCACCTGCCTTGATGGGTAGTCACAATGTTGTGCCCTATGCAAATCGAACTCATGCACAGCGTGTAAGAAAGGATTAATGTTCTCACTGCTCAGTGAATGAAGAGAGTATTGGAAATTTTACCCCTCCTGAAATATGTATAAGTTGATGCGCACACATAGAAGCTGTATCTTTAATAGTTTATGTTTAAACAACTGAAACATCTAGCACCTCTCCTTAAAACCCTAAGTGCTATATTCTAATGCCAAATCTAATTTCTCAAGTTAGGGGGCAGTATGAAGATTTGACATGCTAGAGAGCTGGGTTATTTCTCCTAAGGAATAAGAACCTAAGAAAATCCCCTCTGGATTAGACAAAATGCATATCAAGCATTCTGGGCTGTATTTAATGTAGCACTAAGCAAAAAAGTTCCATTGGCATGAGGACTTCTTCTTGAACAGTGGAACTTTACACACACACCTATCTGCCTTCATGCCTCCAAAATTATGGTCTGGGGGATCCTCAAACCCTCCGCAGCAGATCTGAGAACGTTGTGAGGCTTGTATAGAAGGGGAGGGAAATCCCATTCCACCAGTGCTAATCCTTGCACTAGAGCAACTACCCTGTTTCCTGCAGTGGCCAACCAAATGCTTCTGGAAGAGCCATAAACAGGGTACACACATGATCCCTTTCACCCTGTTGCCTTAAGCAGTTGGTATTTACTAGTGTACTGTCTCTGAACATTTAACCATCATGGCTAACAGCTGCTGGTATCGTGCATTAATCTGTCTCGTCTTCTTTCAAAGCCTTCTGAGCTAATGGAAATGGCAAACCATTCTGGCTTACAATATAATGTTCTAGAAATGCCAGGGCAATGTAGTGCCTTTTAGATGTTGCTGGACTATAACTCCCATTATCTCTAACCATTGGCGATGATGGCTGGCACACACCACATTGGGTACCATCTTCTAGAAAGAAGAATGGGTTCTTATTTAGAATGAGAGATCTTGCATATATAAATGATACCTCTTAAGTTGTATGCTTGGATCATTTGGCTTGCCTTTCAAATACCACCTCAGCAGGGGTAAACCATGCTGGTAGGCAACAAGGCTGTTCTAAGCAATAGGACAGTGAGTAATGGGTCTTTCTAAAATATTTCCTTCCCTTTTTGTTAGGTTTCTTTCCTCCTTTCTCCCTGTGCTGTGCATTGTTGAGATCTTGCAGCCCTCTTCAGATATTTGTTTCTCCATGTGATTAACAATGAATGGAGGAGTAAGCAGAGATGAGGATTCTCACCCCACTCCTTCTGTCACGATCTCAAGTTGGAAGACGGCCATCTCCAACATAGACCCTGTTCTACTCCTGTAGACTTCCCAGACGATTTAGAAGCCTGATTTTCCAGTGTTCTAAAGCAAATGTAGCCATCCTGCCGTAGACAGTCACCCTCCAACATGCTCTTCTCTTCTTCCTCTGCCAAGTGTTAAAATCACGTGGAGAAAGGAACACCTGGAAAAGGCTAGTCTTTTCTGCAAAACATACATTTTCTGTTAGAGATCACACCCCCAGCCTGCTTCTGCTCTTTCTTTGACAGCTCCTTTGCTTTGAAGTCTTGTTTGACTTGGCAGAGAATATCCATTAGCCTGTGAGCTTTTATTTTATTTTATTTAAGCTTTCTCATATTTGACCCCTGCCCCCTCCCCCATAACAAATCCTTGCGTTGAAAACTCTGCTGGGAGTTATGTGTTCCTTTGCACTGCTGAAAGCAATGACACAGATTATTTTCAAAGTGTCCTCTAATTGGCTCACTGGCCAGAAATGCAAGGCTAATTGTAAGAATAATCCACCTGGAGCCCTGCCTGTTGCACTTTGGGCTGATGCTGAAGGAGACATTGAAACACCTGTAAAAAGATGCCCTCCCTCAAGAGAAGGGGTAGAGGGAAGCAAATTGAAAAGGGGACATGGCAACCTCTGGCGCGCACACGCACGCACGCACACACACACACACACACTTATACTTCCTTTGATCCTTTTGCATGACCTCCGCTGTGCCTTCAGGAGTTTCTCTCTAGCACTGAATGTTTATGACACACCATCAATGGGAATTGTTTCCTGCAAAGAATTCACAACAGTGTTATTAGACCACCACATCACTGTTTTGCCCTTTTCTGTCTCAGCTTTCATCATTATTCTCTCTGTAGCCATTACCCCTGTTATCTTTCTCTTCTGTGCTGCTCTTGCTCCTGAACCAATGTCCCTTCCTACCCCTTAATTTCTGTCTCAATTCCTCTTCCTTCCATGCCTCCTTGTGTTTATTGTATTTTCTGCATGACACAAAGCATTGTCTGAGATACGGCAGTAGAAGAATTGCTTTCCCCCCTTCTAACAAACGGCTTTTTCTGGCTTTGCAATTCTAGCCAGCTGGCTCTTAGTCCCTTTGCTGTTAGTATATGTCATTTCTACTTCCGTCTGATGTACCAAATGCCAAAAGGGAATTTGTTATTCATTTTGTAAGAAAGATAATGAACCTCCATGGTGAAGTGTCTCATTAGCTAATGGGAAAGAGTTCAGAAACATTTTCAAAAAAGCTACCAGCAGCATCTAAAAACTGACCTCATGAATTATCCCTTGTTTGGGGTTGTATGTGCAGTGGGTTTCTAGCTGGTCATTATCATATGGAATTGTGAATATGGTTGCTTGATATGAAAATCAAGAAGTAGAGATGGAGGAAAAAATTCTTTCAGTTCATACTTTTAGCAAACCAACCTAATTTGCTGGTCCTAGACATAAATGGACTGGAATGCAACTGTCAAGCAGATTGGACTTCCTGAAATGACATGATGCAGTTTTGGTTCAAAAATATGCACACAAAAATATTATCTGTATTGGGAAAATATATACAAAAATGCTTATTTCAGGATTTTAAAAAATAGGCCCAAAAGAACATTTTTTTTAGAGAGATATATATATTCCTTTCTCTTTACTGCTATGGAATTTGACTCACTTGGTTTATAATTAAAGGGCAGCAAAGCATTTGGGTATGGGAAAGGGGAAAATTTGGCAGGGAAACTGAAAGAAAAATTGTTATATAGTAAATAGAAATGTGAAAAACTCAAGCAAACAAACAACAGTAAAGCCCACAAAAGAACAGGACTGTACAAAACTATGATTCAAATGCATGTAAAACTGACATGGAATAGAAATAAGTTGTTCCATCCATATCAGGAAGTGTTAGGGTTAAAAATTACCCCATACACAGTTGATTCATGCAAAGTTTTTTAGAGCAGGAAATGTCTTCCCTTCCCTAAGTAATCATCTAAAATATTTGCTGATCTTTGTCACTGCCATTCAGGGATCACATGAGATATCTAGAGTAAACACACCAAAAAGCAGCCTGACACCCTTGCCAACAAATAGGCAGATAGGAAGAGCAATTCAGAAAACTGACAGCTAGATAATTCCATTTGGGATTCAGGATCTGTGTTTAATGATGGGGAAAGGAAGAGTCTGCAAACTGCTTCAGTTGCTCAAATGTGATGGCCCTCTAACTCTAACCCCTAGGCAGTTATTTCAGTGTATACAATCTGATAATAACTCCTTTCACTAAGTGGAAACAAGTACCATCACAACTTAACAGTGTGGTCATCCTTTTGTAGAAGTGGAAAGCATAGTCCTCTTGCTATTCTTTGCCATGTGCGAAGGGGGGGGTATTAACAAATGCCTGAGCCTATCAGCTGATCTACCTGAAGGAAGGGTTGCAGCCAATGGCTGGAGCCTTTAGTTGAGTGAAGACTCACTTGCCAGAAATTACTCCAGACTTGAAACGGAGCTCTCCCCAGCTAGCTGTCTAATAGCCCAGTAACACATTTTGCTCCACACTTTCTAGAAACATGTCTGCACTTCCCAGTCCTCATCCAACCCCCAGCCCCCTTTTTGCCCAACCACTTTCCCCAGGAAAACCCAGTATTTACTGCTGAATCGAAGAAAATGCCAATTTGGGTTTTCTGCGAATTGCTGTTTGCTCCAATTCAGTGGCAAAGAGCAGTTTTTCACAGGGAAAGCACCAGGGCAAAATAAAAAGGCTGTTTGATGCAAACTTGAGAAACCTGTACCTCTGTCTAGAAATGTAGAGCAAAGGTTAAGTGTGGATGAGCCCTAACTCAGGCCTGGTGTCTGCACCCCACATGCATAGGTAGTTGCCAGGATCCCACCTCTTTACCCACAGATCTGCTTATGAGTAGAACTTCTAGCATGGATATCTTCCCAAGCAGCAGATCCAACATTTGCATGTTGCTCTTGCCTTTCCATAGTTCTGTAGATAATACAGAGAAGGAAATGAATATGTCCTTAATGGCAGACAATCAATGTTGCCAATGGTGAAGTTAAAACTACATTAGATGACAGGCTCTACACGTTCTGTTCTGGGCTATGTAAAAATAACTCCTTTGGTGTGAGGGCCATATCAGCTTCTATTTTGCAATATGTTCTTCTACTGCCCTGCCATCAGCCTAACAAAAACCTGGCTCAGGTTATCTCTGATGGACATCTGGTGTGGCTAGTGTAAGAGCAAGTAATGCCGCAGTTGTTTGGGGAACAGCTGGGTGCTGCTCCTATGCATGGGTTTTGCCCAGAGGAAAATGATTCCAGTGCAGAAAGCTCAGACAATTCTTCTCTACTGCTAGAGGCACGCACACAAAAAGAGCAGAGCAGCTGTCACACAGTTCTGACAATGGCCAATTCCAGCACTTGGGCTTTGCGGAAAGAAACGGTTTATGAGCATTTGATGTAAAGTTTCTGCAGGGGTTTTGCATCATCCCTTTCTGCATTGTCAGACAGAAAAGGAAATGGCGGGGGAAGGGAGGGAGGGAGGGAAAGGCAATAGAGGTCAAGTGGCAAAAAGAAACACGCTAGGAAATGGGACTTCTGGCTTCTGTGACATTTAGCAAATGCTACCTCTCTGTTCTGAAGCTTGCTCTCCTGTAAACGGGGTACAATAACATTTACACACTGTGCTGATTGCATTGCAAAGAAGCAAATTCCATTGAAGTCAATGTGACTTAATCTTACAGATATCATGGACTACCCCCGGCTTCCATCAAGCAGCATGGCCCTCTCCCTAATCCCACACTTTATGTGCATGGATTTGCTCATGACATATCTCTAATGGAATAGAAGAGGCTGTGCATTTCCCTTTGTCTATATTGGATATGGCATTAGAATAACCTATTTTTGCTTTCTTGGAGTTCATCTTCGCATGGTTCAGAAGATCCATGTAGTCTTCTCCTCCTCCTCTTCTTCTTCTTCTTCTGGCTAATTTTTGTTGTAGGGGTCAGCCGAAATTGTTGAACTTTTTTAAGGAAATCACAGGTAAAAAAAGAGAATACCCATGTTGCTTAGCAACTGCTATATAAATGTAGATTCCCCATGTGGTACACTATGAAATGCAGATGGCAGCTTCTTGATATAGTAGCTTTTAGGCAATGGACTTACTCCACTCACCCAGTCTGCTCACTGCATCGTTCTGCCAAAAAGGAGTATAACAGGCTTTGTTTCCAAGTTGGACCTTGAATGATCAAAGTGAGTTTTCTTGAGCTCTGGTGTATTCCTGTATCCTAGGTATTCATATGGTTCCTATATTGCTTTGCTCCTCAATCATGAATTCTAGTTTTGTCTCATAGCCCACAGCCCAACACGATGAATCTAGTTCCACAGCAGCAGGGCTGAAATGAACTGTGCAATTGACGCAGTCCACTATGAGTGATCCCCAGCATTAACTATACACTGAACGGACCCACTGAAGTCATACTCTGGCATTGCCTCTTGTTTGCCCACATATAAGATACAGAAGAGTGTGTAAATTCACTGTAAGACCCATGAAATTCAGTGGGACTTCTCCCATGTAAACTTGCTAGTGAATCCATATTATTCAGTGAAACCATTTTTTAAAGGTAGGCAATTTATTTAAACCCATCCTCAAATTATCACATTATATATTTGAATGAGTGAAACTCTGTTTCTCTCCAGTCCTACATATCTATATCTATATCATCTATATCATCTATATCATCTATATCTATATCTATATCTAATAGTGATTCAAATTCTACAGATTTCCTCATAAGTCTGCTTATAGGGGGCAGAAAGCAACTCCCCTCTCCCCTTCATTCCCTTTGCTCCCATCCCACCCACCCAATTTTTAAAAAAGAAACTTCAATGAAACTTTTAGGTTAGCTAGCTTGAATGGGAAGCATGATTTCATTCAGTGTTTTGAGTCACAATTTGTTGATTATTTAATATATCGTTGAATTCTTGCTGTCAGAAGGGGTGGAGAGTTTGTGGCATTTTCTGCTTCAGGTATCAAAATAACTTGACCAGGCTTGGGTCTTATTCCCATGACTGAGGAGGTGGCATCATTTGCTGCTCTACATCTGGCAGCAAAACGTCTATGACCAGGTCTGGAGCTATAGATTGAATCAATCTCTTCAGGAAAGATGAGGGAAGCCATTACTGCAGAGGCAAGCCTTGTGTACAAATTAAGCCTGTACTCAAATCTATATGCTAATAGTAAGTGGGTTTCAAATTCCTGGCAAAATATCAACACGGTCTCATCTGTCATAGAGTTTGGGAGTTCACTTATGTTAACGTCACTCCTCAAAACCTGTCTTTCACGGTTTGGATATTTCTGCAGGGAACAGAAAGACAAGTCTACTTTTCCTGCCGATGTTAGCATTAAATTATTCACATCACTGGAAAATCCATACTCCATAGGTTTCTGACAGGGCATGTTAAAGCAAAGTTCAAGATGGCTGCATGAAGGGAAATCATTATGTCACCCTTCTTTTCTGACCTGACCCTTCTTTGGATTTTAAATACCATCATGTTGATATTCACACCCAACCTCTGAACATATGAGTCTTTGTCAGTACAGTGGTACCTCATTCTGGAGGTCTGTTCTTAATCTGAAACTGTTCTTAACCTAAAGCACCACTTTAAGTTAATGGGGCCTCCTGCTGCCACTGTGCAGCCGCTGCACGATTTCTGTTCTCATCCTGAAGCAAAGTTCTTAATCCAATGTAGTATTTCTGGGTTAGCGGAGTCTGTAACCTGAAGCGTATGTAACCTGAAGCGTATGTAGCCCGAGGTACCACAGTAATGGAGAGATTCTGCTTTTTTGCAAATGACTTTGTGCAGATAATAGCCACCTTCACCGCTGTCTTCCAAGGGTAAAGGTAGAGATTCTCCTCCTTGTAAATTCTACTAGCTTTTACCTCTGCTGCTTGCTGCTTGGCCCCTGTGAGCACAGGATGCTGGACTCGATGGGATATTGGCCAGATCCAACAGGGCTCTTCTTATGTTCCCCAAGCAAGTTTCCTGACTGGTTTCACTATTAATGGAAGTATCCATAAAAATATGATGAAAAACATCAATAAACATCAGTAGAATACAGGTCGATTAAAGAGAAATTCCTGTTGTGAAGGTCTGTCTAAACAATATGGTTTTCAGAAGATGGTCTGGAAGGAGATAGGGATGATTGCTGACAAACCTCAACTGGAGTTCCACAGGGCAGAGCCTTCCTCACAAAGGACTTAGTCCCTGGAGAAAGCCAACCAAACCTCAAGGGCATGGGGAATCACCAGAAGTGCCCCATCAGAGGATTTCAGTCATCAGGGTTGACCATAAAGGATCAGATAGTCCTTAAGGTATTCTGGGCCTAAGTTGTTTACAGCTTTGTGAATTAACCCAAAGCAAATGGACAACCACTGCGGCTCTCTCAGCAATGGAGTAATGTATGTTGTTGATAACCTGCTCCTGTAAGCAATCAGGTAACTGCATTCTGCGGTAGCTGCAGCTTCCGGATCACAAACAAGGGCAGACCCACATAAAGTCTGTTGCAGCAATGTGCTGTTCCACCTGCTGTCTGGATTGGCATGGTTCTGCAAAAGCTGCATCATATTGCGTGGCTTGGCTTCAGAGAAAGCAATGTTACTACTTCCCCTAAGCATCAGAAATAGAATGCAGGATAATTCTGTATATCTTGTGGAAGTATGATTTTATAGTTTTAACTGATTTTTACCTTTTCTGTACTGAGTTTATTATATGCTACTTAAAGGTGTGATTGTAGTTAAGCAGTGCATCAATGGTTTGGTTTAAAAACAAACAAACAAACAAAAACAGAATAAACATAAAATCACTTCCTATACAGTAGATCCACAACTTATGCACATTTAACTTGTCTGCATTCAGCTTTAAGCGGTTGGCAGATTTTTATAAAAATTGAAAGGGGATGGAAAGGGGACAGGCATCTGGGGGCGGGGGGAAGACTTTGGCAATCCCACAAGCCATTGCATCCAATGAGTTTTGACTATACACGATTTTGGCTTTGGTGCTATCTCCAAAATGTAAACCCTGGGAAAATTTAGAGTGGACGGTATGCAAGAACAAATGACCTAAAACAAACAATGCTATGCAGACCCAATTCTGCTATTTGCACACACTGAAAGTTACGGTCACTTTATCAAAAGTGCTGATAGCTTTTTCAGCAGCCTTCTATTTGCTTACAATTAAACCTCTTTTAAAACTGTCTCCTTTAATGAGGTGGAAGCTCATCAGTACATAAATGCTTCCCTTTGTAGTGGTCTTGTTCCAAATAAACAAGCTTTAAACAACCATTGAAGTGAATAAATAAGAACGATTGGGAGAGACTGCAACACAATTTGTTAGCTTCAAAGGTCAAGCCAGCCAGTGTTTTTATTGGATCCGATTACCTGAGGGCATTTACGGTGCTTCGACCTAAAAACAAACAAGTCCTTTTGGCAGCATTTCCATATATTTATGTCATTTTAAGACTAATATGATCAGCTCGTCTGCCCAACTGCAGCGCGGCTAGAGCTCGGCAGTCATTATCCATTGGCTCTTGTTGAAATCCTGGGCAATAGAGAATGGCAGAGAACTCCCCAACATGGCTCTCCAGTCCACACACTGAAATTGTCACCATCGCCCTTGACAAACTGTGCTAGCCTGCCTGGATAATTGGGTAGGGGGACAACATTTTAGTCACATTAGTCCTTTATATGTCGAACTGATGATCTAATTATGCTTACGAATAATAAAAAGATGACTTAGGAATACTAAAAGGTGGAAGACAGTTTTGTGCTGCTGGCAGAACCTGTACATTGACTGACATATAGGTCACCCAAAGGGCTGAGCCAAACCTCCCACTTCACTCTGCATGGCTGCAAGCAAGCTTTTCCCTTTTGGTGTGTTTTTCACAGGGTGGCTTGCAAACAGGGGCAAAGGGCTCATCCCACTAACTGCAGCAGCAACTGCATTCCAACTGCTCCATTGCTTTTGATCTGCATATACTGCCAGGGTGAGGACAGGAAGACAACTTCTGTCAATCTGATCTGGCTTCAGGTATCATCATGTGGCCTTCAAATCCTATCAGGTACACTGAGGCATCATGAAACCAATTCAGCGTGGGGGTAATTCTTCCTGCCCTCACTTCTGGTGTTTTGTGGGTAAAATGTTTAGAACAGCACTGACACTGCCAGAACCACAAACTGACAGCAAAAGGTTGGAAGGGGGATTTTTAATGAAAACCTCCTCCCCAGCTCACTTTTGAGCTGAAACAGCATTCCTGAAGGTTTAGTCCAGGGGTCAGCAACCTAAGTCCTATGGGTCAGAAGCGACCCGCAAAGGTCATTTGACTGGCCCACAAGCCGCCCCCAAACCGAGCTGCCCGCTCACGCACTGTGCTAAACTGGCGCAGCACGGTACAGGGACTCGCTTCCGTGGTGCCGAAAAGTGCGGGCATGCACACGCAGATGCTGAAAACTGCGGGCGCATGCAATCTGGTCCATGGAGGGATCTCTCTGATAAAGCTTGTCAGCCCCTGCTCTAGTCATTCATTCCAGCCACAGCCACGTGGATTGTAGGCATCACTAACAAAGGATCGGGGATTGGGGGAGAAGGATAGGGAAGTGGTATGAATGCAATAGCAGGAGGGAAAAGATTTCGCAGAAGGAAGCTAAGAATGGTGGAATCAATCCCCCACCCGAACCCCCAGCACTTTCTTTGCTAGGTTCTTCAGTCTGCTTAGATTTCAGGACACACCCCACACAAATAGGGAGGGGGGCTTTTCCCTGACCTTACATGAGAGCTGTGTATTTTAACTTACATTCAATAAATGTGTTTAGAGGTACCCAAGGTGATTTGGTTAATCTCCACACTAGCTATCCAATGCCCATTGGCCTTAGACAATGAACTTTTAATTAGGTCCTCTTTACTAGCAAGCTCTCTCTCTTTTATTTAATCTTTCTAATATTGCAAAATGGAGCCAGGTTAATTGCAGTCAGTTGATAATGCACTATGGAATGCAGAGTATTTGGGAGACCTTACAGCGATGAAGGGGAGACACAGAGAGAGACCTGCTAAGGGAGGTGACAACAGAGACCGCATCAGGGAGTCTTTGCCACCTGCTCATGGGCAACTTACTGGGCACCAGCATGGCCAACTGCTCAGAGGTCTAGGTAGCAGCCGGTCGACCTGCCCAATCCCAACAGCCACCATATGGGCACACTGTAGGGATAGGAAAAGGTTAAGACTGATCCTTGCACGCACACTTCCTTGTTCTGTTTGCAAAAACTCAGACATTTTGGCAAATTCAAAAAAATCCACCCACTCAGTGGTGCAATGTTGTGAAGGGAGGATTTTCAGCTGACTCTCTGCCCAGTTTTTGTCTACAGTAGAGACCTTGGCTCAGACTTTCCCTTGTAGAAGCTGCAGTAGGAATACTGTAAGCCTTGCTATAAACACCTAAAACATACTAGGCAAAGCCGGCAACATACCCTGCCAAACCAGGTAACCCCACCAGCAACGAATTCCCCTTGTTTAAAAACAATTCAGAGGTGCAAGGAGCCTTGTCAGGCACCAAGGAGGTGGCAGTGGGGGTGTCGTGCCCACACACCAGGGACTGCAGTTATAAGAAATAAAAGGAGCAGCTTTTCTGGCAAAGATCCACAGGAACAGGAAATATATGGAGCTGAGAGAGAAGGAAATAGGCACCCCCGCCCCCAAGTCTGATCTATGAATGCTATGACCCTGGAGCTGCCATGGGAAATCTTGTATTTCCTAAAGATGTTACAAGCTACTTAACTCAAGTAGGAGAAAGAAATAGATTAGATGACCAAAGAACTAGGCGGTATAAATTAGATTGGGCTCAGTCAGATATGGCAGAACAATTTGTGTTTCTCTTCTTCAGAGGCTGCTGTCGCAGCCCCCATTTTTCATAACTGTCATCTTGCCCTTTTCTCTTAAGCAAAGGGAAGAGCAAGGAGAGGGTTGGTGTTCTGCGAGCACGCACATCTTCGGGTGCCAGCGAGTATTAAAGTCGGCTCGGATGGAGGCCAGAATAAATGCCTCGGGCATCTCTAAAGCACATGGAGATGGAAGAAGCTACCGATGAAAATCTTTAAGTTCTGAGATTTCTCCAGAGAAGGAAAGACACAATCATATATGTAGTTAGGAATCCTAATTTCGGATCCTCTACAAATAGGAAGCATGCTGTACTCTTTTGCTATACTGCTTATGAAGCAGGTTTTCCAAAATTCTGCTAGGCCAAGGGTGAGGAACCTGTGGCTCTCTAGACATTGCTGAACTACAAGTCCCATCAACCCTGACCATTAGCCATGCTAGTTGAGGCTGATGGGAGTCCAGCAACACGTGGAGGAGCTCCAGAGGTTCCCAACCCCTGTGCAGTTTCCACTGCTGCATTTGCCCAAGGGACCCTATTGTTGTTTTCTTGTTTTTTGTTTTGCCAAGTGTGCATGGCTCCTTCAGCATGGGATAACAGGTCAACATATCCCTAATGTGAATAGGCAGAATTAGTGCTTTGTGGACTCCTCCTGCCACTAGCTTTATCAAAACTCTTCTTGCTTCCATTGGTTCTCCTGCAATATTTAGCCTGAGTAGATATCTCCAAGTGCATGTTTGTTGTTGTTGGCGGCAGCACCTTCTGCCTCGGGAGACAATGGAGGCATGCACCCTTGGGGGTGAAGTCAAACTGTTGGAGAATTACAACGCCTGCTGCGGCTATAGAGACTGATATGAGAGAGAGAAGTTTTATTCCAAAGGGACATGGAAGACATCTGGTTTTGCTGTTACCAGTATACATGCATACATGTACATGTCTTATATTTTTTATAACCCATCTTTCCTCCTGAGAACTCAAGGGACTCAAAGTTCCATTGAGACACATGGGTTGTGGGCGGAACTTTTTGGTTCACATTTTAATGCTAACCTACCATATTCGCAGTTGGTGAACCAACATGAACAAACCAAAACACACCTCACCTTCTCTCAGTTTGGTTATGCAGTTCTCCAGCCATATGGTGTGTGGGGCGGGGAATGCATACACCATACCAGCCAAGTGTCCCATTTTAAGTGGGATGGCCCCGCTTTCTTTGACGGCACCCCAATTTCACTTGGCGAGAGTGCAAGAGAAGCAGCAGGGCAGGCGGCTGGATGAGTGGGGCTGGATGAGACAGATGAATGAGGACTGGCAGAGATAGGTGGGTGGGAGCACTAAGGAGAGCAGGGATCAGTCAGTCAGGTGGTGGAGGTTGCCTCAGGTGGTGGAGGAGGAGGAGGAGGCCGGGAGCACCATTTCCTGTTTTGCCTCAAGCAGCAAAATGTCTTGGGCCAACCCTGCTGCTTACCTTCACCATGGTTTGTCATCATTACTGCACTAGCATGAACCATGGTTAACACTAAAAAGTGTTTGCTGCCTCTCACCATGATTTGAAACCAGAGTTTGAAGCAGGTTTGGCATTAACTATGGTTAATAATAAGGGGACGCGGGTGGCGCTGTGGGTAAAACCTCAGTGCCTAGGACTTGCCGATCGTATGGTTGGCAGTTCGAATCCCCGCGGCGGGGTGCGCTCCCGTCGCTCGGTCCCAGCGCCTGCCAACCTAGCAGTTTGAAAGCACCCCCGGGTGCAAGTAGATAAATAGGGACCGCTTACTAGCGGGAAGGTAAACGGCATTCCATGTGCTGTGTTGGCTCGCCAGATGCAGCTTGTCACGCTGGCCACGTGACCAGAAGTGTCTCCGGACAGCACTGGCTCCCGGCCTATAGAGTGAGATGAGCGCACAACCCTAGAGTCTGGCAAGACTGGTCCTTACGGGCAGGGGTACCTTTACCTATGGTTAATAATAATAATCATAATAATCATAATCATACCCCACCCATTTGGCTAGGTTTCCCCAGCCACTCTAGGCAGCTTACAGCATATATGAAAACACTGTAAAACATCAAACATTAAATCTTCCCTGATATGGGACTGCCTTCAGTTAATGGTGGCGCAGAAATGTCCAAGTTAGTAACTGTGGTAAAGCCTAGCAGCAGACATATGTGAGTAACTCACACAAAAAGAGGGGCTCTTGTCCCGCAGTTTGGCCCTGATCCCTTTACTCTTATATCATAGCCTGTCCAACTACAAATTACCATTTGTGGGGGACAGGGAGCGTTGTTAAAGTATAAGAATAGTCTTTATTCATAAGCATTTCCTCATAAAGATTTTCCCACCACCACCACCATGCAATGTTTTTCTACTCTCTCCAATGATGAGGAACTATTTTAATCCCAAAAAGAATTGTTAGCAAGTTCTCACTGGTTGCAGAAATAAGACACAAAGTTAATGGCATTCATAGCAGCAAGTTTGTCTGAAAAATATATACCAAAGATAAGGAGCCGCTATCTGTGGTGCAATTAAGCTGCTGCTGCCTGTCATGAAATCACTAATGTGATCAAACTGTGAAATACACAGCAGATGAATAATTAAATCCAGATGTCTTCCCATAATGATGAGAGAGAAAGCCTTACAAACTTCGAAAAAGAAGGAAGAAAAAAGTAAGTAAACCTCCATTTTTTACCTTTCCGGACTCTAGAAAGAATCCTCCAGTGAACTAATCCAATGTACTGCTTCATAAAGAAAATCAAATCAATGTCCTATTTAATAGCCAGTAATGGAAGGACTTGCTACATCAAGCACACTGTATATAACAGGCCCAACAGTGTGGTTTTCTTAAGGAGAAATAATTTAGTTATCATTAAACTCCTTGGAAACTAGCTATAATAATGCTCTTCAGTTATCAGGGGTATCATTTTTTCCTTCAGGCAGAGCTGCAGAAATGTGAATCTAAAACCTTTATTGCGTGTGATAATGAAGTGAGTCCATTTCAGCCTCAAACTGTGGCAATTCTTTATCTCTCCAAAAAGGGTGTGGGATTGAAATCCATTTGTCTACCCAGCCAAAGTTGCTGAGTGCACAGATAGCTATCACTGATGGAACATTTCCTATATATTTTTAGCAGTAGGATTTTTTAAAAAGAAAAAAAAATAACCACCATTATGATTAATTTGAAGAAATCTACAAAGAAAATATAATCACAGCAGTTTAAATGTTTAAGTGTCTGATGCACAAAAGAGAAGTAAGGCATTTAAACATTCATTTTCCTGCAATTTGCAGAGCACCCTATTAGGTTTTTCACTTCCCCGCAGACATAGCTCTCTTGTCCATGGGTGTCTTCATTCTGCTCCTCCTTTCCCCAGCCATTTCCATCTTTAGCTTCACAAGGATCCATCATCTTCCTCCTGATGATCATTCTTTTCTTCCTTTTTTATGCCTATTACGGTTGTGTGGGAATACATTTGAAGGTCCTTTATCTAAACCTCAGTTGTATGCATCTATTGATTATTCAAATTAAGCGTCTCTTCCTCCGATGCTCCGGAATAATGGCAGCTTTGTACAAACAGAACTGGTTGATCTTGATTTTGATATAATTTTTTTATGCCTTGAAAGCACTAGGCTGAATTAGTTCATAAAGACAGTGTTGTCACCTAGTTAATGTGTGGGTAGTTGCTTACTCTATGCTCAGGTTAGACATCTATCTCTCCTTTGTCCTATTCTGGACAGGAAAGGTGGAACAGAAATCTCTATAAATAAACATAAGAAAAGCCCAATTGGATCAGAACAACAGCCTATCTAGTCTAGCATCCTGTTTCCCAAAATGGCTAAGTGGATGCCTCCATGACATGAGGGCAATTTTCCCATGACATGTTCCCCAGCCACTGGCAAATTGCTTCGAAATCTGTAGGTTACATACAGCCATCATTCGTAGACATATCCTTCATGTCTAATCTCCTTTTTTCATAGCCATCTGTAATCCTAACTCCTAACGCTACTTATCTGGGAGTAAATACCATTGAATTTACGGTAATACGACTTACTTCTGAGCACACAGGTTTAGGGTTGTGCTATAGCTAGTGTACATCACATTTTATGACAGAGAATTCCACTTTTTGAAACAGTATTTTCTTTTGTCTGCCCTGAATCTGCTGTTATTTGCTTTCTTTTGATGACCCTAAATTTTAGTTTAACGTGAAAGGACCCTCTTTCTCCATAAATTGCATAATTTTATAAACTTCTGTCAGTTTTGTGTGTGTGTGTGCCCCTTGTTGTTGTTTAGTCGTTTAGTCATCTCCTACTGTTTGTGACCCCATGGAACAAAGCACGCCAGGCACTCCTGTCTTCCACTGCCTCCCACAGTTTGAGTTACAGATAGGTAGCCGTGTTGGTCTGCCATAGTCAAAACAAAAAAAATTCCTTCCAGTAGGACCTTAAAAACCAACTAAGTTAGTTCTTGGTATGAGCTTTCGTGTGCATG
The DNA here is from genome assembly GCF_964234715.1 of Podarcis melisellensis. Lineage (NCBI taxonomy): Eukaryota > Metazoa > Chordata > Lepidosauria > Squamata > Lacertidae > Podarcis > Podarcis melisellensis. The sequence goes on along the minus strand of NC_138528.1, from coordinate 27,674,941 downwards.
CACACTTCTTCAGATACAGTCCCACAGTTTGGTCCCACAGTTTGGTCAAACTCATGTTAGTAGCTTCGAGAACACTATCCAACCATCTTGTCCTCTGTCATCCCCTTCTCCTTGTGCCCTCCATCTTTCCCAACATCAGGGTCTTTTCCAGGGAGTCTTCTCTTCTCATGAGGTGGCCAAAGTATTGGAGGCTCAGCTTCAGGATCTGTCCTTCCAGTGAGCACTCAGGGTTGATTTCCTTCAGAATGGATAGGTTTGATCTTCTTGCAATCCATGGGACTCTCAAGAGTCTCCCTTAAGTGTTCCCCTTAGTTGTCTTTTTTCTAAACTAACTCCCCTGCCCTGCCCCCCGTATCATAGTCTTTTCTCACAGAGAAGTTATTCCAATCACCAGATGTCTTCCGGAGCTTTACGTTATCCTTTTTAAGATGGGGTGATCAGAACTGTACATGGTGTTCCAAGTATGAGTGTACCATAAGATTTGCATAACGGCATTATGAGGCTGGCAGTTTTTTTTTATTTTTGATCTCTTTCCTAGTAAGCCTTTACATGGATTTTGGCCTTTTCACAGCTGCTGCGCATTGGGCCGAACTATACAACATTACTCCACTATCTCTTTTTTGGTTAGTCACTGGCAGTTCAAACTCTCTTAGTGTTAGGAATCCTCCCCCTCAATATGTACATTGAACCACTCTTGCCATTTCTTTGCCTATTCACTCATTGTGAAGAGATCCATTTGAAGTTCATTTGAACCAAATAAAAATCATTAAAATAAATAAAATAAAAGGGATGTATTTGCCCAGCTGATGTGCCAATACTGCCTGTTCCTGTGAAGATCAGACTTGGCTATGGTAACATGTAGGTTAGTTGCATCTGCATTGGATTACTGGAATTAAGAGATTTTGGAAACTTCAATCAGTCCAGAATGCAGCAGCAAGGACATAAGTGGCCACTCACCCATGAAATCACATTATATTTATTCTGCAATAGCTGCACTTACTGCCAGGTGGTTTCTGGGCACAATTTAATGTGTCACCTATTAGCTTTAAAGCACTAAATGGCTTGAGGATACCTGAGGGCTCTCTCCTCCCTTACCATACTGCCCACTTCCTAAAATTCAGAGGAGGGACTCCTCTCCCTATTTTGTTGGGCCATCTCAGTGGCTGCATCTGGATTATGGAATACCTTGCCCATGAGATCTGCTTGGCCCCCTCCCTTACTGTTTTTTTCTTTGACTGGTAGAAGCATCCCTGTTGCAGTAAGCATTTTCTTTTTCTTTCTGGGCAGGTTATTTTTCTCTGCTCAGCGTAGTATATATATTTTCTATGCTGATCCCATTTCTGCTTTTATGCTGCTGGGTTTTTTTCTTTTCTTTTACAGGATTGTTTTCTTTTTAATTGTTGTAAGCCTCCCTGAGCAATACAAAGGCACTGGGAGGGTGAGGTACGTGTTTAAAATAAAATAAGATATTGTTACCTTTTCCTAAGCCATACTGAATCTCTTTCAGCAAGGCAGTATATACATAACAGTAGTGAGCACTGATCATAATTCAGTGTGGACCTCAATTTCATGCTTAAGAAAACAGGCTGAATTGGTCAGAAACAATGGCCATCTAATTTGGCTCAGCATCCAAATTCCAATTTCTAAATATGAAGCTTTGTGCCTCCCCTATTCACTATTGTGAAGAAATAAAAAATTGTATAACATCCCACCCCCCATTTTGGGCAGAATTGGATGAAATTTGCAGGCACAGTTGCTCCTCCTGAGTGTATAAAGCCTGCCAAATTACCTACAAGCTGTTCCTGGGTGTGGAAGGGGAAGAGCACTCTTAAATTAATGCTTAAAATGCCTATGACTTTAAAAAACATTTTTTTGCAGAAGTGTATTAAATATGTAGGCATGGCAGCCCCTTCAGAGGATGTTTGCAGTGGTTTAATAGCAAGGGCAGCCTTCAGTTTTGTGGTGTTTAAAAATGGATTCACAATGCTCTGGTGAGCCATCCTGAACAAACAAACAAAAAGCAGAGGGGAATGTTGTACAGTGGCACCTCAGTTTACATACACTTCAGGTTATATACGCTTCAGGTTAAAGACTCTGCTAACCCAGAAATAGTGCTTCAGGTTAAGAATTTTGCTTCAGGATGAGAACAGAAATTGTGCTCTGGCGGCGCGGTGACAACAGGAGGCCCCATTAGCTAAAGTGGTGCTTCAGGTTAAGGACAGTTTCAGGTTAAGTATGGATCTCCAGAACGAATTAAGTACTTAACCTGAGGTACCACTGTACTACAAAATGAGAGGAAGGCCCTGGTGAGACCCTTTCCAGCACTTGCTCCTCTGATTTGGTGATGAGATAACAGGAGAGCTGAAGGTCACACAGTTCATATACACATATTCTGTGTGTTCCTTTTAAGCAGAGCAGAAAATCTAAAGAAGATGAGCCAGGGAGAAATTCTCATAGATATTTGTTTACTAAGAGGAGAGGAGGGAGTTTCATTCCAGCCAAGTCAATTCCAGCAGCAGCCAGCCGTTCAGTTCCCAACGCCGGTGGCATTAGCTGTCCCAGGCCCAAACAAACCAGTTCAGCTTCTTCTTCTATTTTTGTCAGAATTACATGGCTGGAAGGGAAAGGAGACAGTTTCCTTTCAACTGTTTCCTAATCACAGTTTCATTTTTTTAAAAAAAAAATATGAAACAAACAAACAAACCAACTTGATGCCACACATCTGCAGCCCTAAAACCTCAGCTTGGTTTTCATGAAGCAGAAAGAAAGAAAGAAAGAAAGAAAGAAAGAAAGAAAGAAAGAAAGAAAGAAAGAAAGAAAATTATGGGCTCATGTATCTAATATTAAGCTTCATATAGCAGAGGGTTGTTTCTTTTTTTGGGGGGGGGATTCATCATTCTGTAATTTCATTACAGGCTCCAAATTCCTGTATCATCTGTTGTATACCTTGCACACCTTCTGTTGAGAAAGCTTGTTGTCATCCCCCCAAAGAGAATCCAAACAAGTACCACTAGGGGGTTCGTGTTTGTGCAAGGATACATGCTTGCTTGAGCAACTTGATGTTCTACTAATTGAACATGCAGTGTTAGAACACGAGCAAATCCCCAATCTCACTGTCGGGAACGACTAGGAGGGTTTTTCTTTTGAAATCCTAGACTTCTTCCATCATATACGAACCCAGATATGCCAGCAAAATTGCCATCATTAGCCCCTAATTAAACCTCGGAAAAATATGTCTCACAATGCAATCCATCCAACAGTGCTTCCGCACAGTGCAGATTGTGACTTCAGATGTATTCATTCCTTTGATAGTCTGCTTTGTCTTGAGTGCTAACTGGAAACTCATGCAGATGTTTGGCAAATGTGTATATTGAGCATGCAGTGAGGCTACGGGGTTGCACATTGCCTGCTCCTACTTCTACCACAAGTTTCACACAACTTTGAAATGTCCTCCTGAAGGCATGTGATTCAGCAAGCTTAGTGGAACTAAGTGGGTATGGGCTTGGTCTGTGCCTGGATGATATATCACTTTGAAACCCCGTGTGCACTGCCTTGAGCTCCATCATGGAAGAATGGTAGGATATAAATAGGACTCAGCCAGTGGAGCGGAGCCACCACAGTCATTTCCCAGTGCTGATGCTGCTGCTACTCATAGAATCATAGAATCATAGAGTTGGAAGAGACCACAAGAGCCATCGAGTCCAACCCCCTGCCAAGCAGGAAACACCATCAGAGCACTCCTGACATATGGTTGTCAAGCCTCTGCTTAAAGAACTCCAAAGAAGGAGACTCCACCACACTCCTTGGCGGCAGCAAATTCCACTGTCGAACAGCTCTTACTGTCAGGAAGTTCTTCCTAATGTTTAGGTGGAATCTTCTTTCTTGTAGTTTGGATCCTTTGCTCCGTGTTTGCTTCTCTGGAGCAGCAGAAAACAACCTTTCTCCCTCCTCTATGTGACATCCTTTTATATATTTGAACATGGCTATCATATCACCCCTTAACCTCCTCTTCTCCAGGCTAAGCATGCCCAGCTCCCTTAGCTGTTCCTCATAAGGCATCGTTTCCAGGCCTTTGACCATTTTGGTTGCCCTCCTCTGGACTCGTTCCAGTTTGTCAGTGTCCTACTTGAACTGTTGCCAGGAGGCAAGAGGGCCTGGGGGCAGTGAAGTCGAGGCTGCACAGATGGAGACAATCCAGTGTTCACACAGATTGGAACTCACAGCTGACCTCACCCCACCTTGTTTCTCCTTGTAAGCAGCAGCAAGACCACCACTGGAAGGCTATTGCTGTAGCTTTGACACACATATTACCTGCTCCTGGGTACAAGTATCATACACACATCCTTTCTTACATGTGTATTCTTGATAAAGTGTGGTCCCTACACTATGAAACTATAGAGGGTTGAAGACTGGCATTTATTTGGCATACAAAGGGACAAGTACTATTTTGTAAGTGAGAGCCAGTGTGTAGTAGTGGTTAGAGTGTTGGGCTTGGGAGTACAGAACTCAAATCCCTGCTCACCCATGGTGTTCACTGGGTGACCATTGTCCAGTCACTCTCTCTCAGTCTAACCTACTCACAGAGTTGTTCTGAAGGTAAAAGGGATAGGGACAGTCGGAGGCAATAATGCTTCTGAATGCCAGTTGCTGGAAACCATGGGGCGGGGAGAGTGTTCTTGCTCTCAGACATATGATTAGCCAATGTGAGAAGAGGATGCTGGACCAGACGGGTCATTGGTCGGATATTCTTAGGTTCTTAGCAGGGAAGAACCATGTATGCTACCTTGAGCTCTTTGGAGAAAAGGTGGGGTATAAATGTAATAACAAGAAAGTTTTTACTAACTAGGGCAAAAGTCTTGGATCTTTCTCTGGGAAGGTAAGAACATTTTGTCCTTCAGATGTCTTATTGAGGCAGTAGTTATCTAAATTATTTACTTGAATCTAATGCTCACCATTTTTGGTCAAATTACGTTGCGAAAATTAAGGTGCACGTTAGATTCAATGGCACATTTACATTCGCCAGCAATTATTTTTTTTGGTTTCAAGGTTCTGAAAATTGAGGTGCACATTAGATTCCATTGTGCAATAGACTCAAGTAAATATGGTATCCCTTGATATGTTTGCCTCCTCTACTATACTTGTGCTACATTCCTATACAGTGGTACCTCGAGTTACAAATGCCTCAGGTTATAAATGCTTCAGGTTACAAACTCCGCTAACGTGGAAGAGTTACCTTGAGTTGAGAACTTTGAACCCAGGATGAGAATGGAAATCGTGTGGCAGCAGTGCAGAAGCAGCAAGAGGCCTCATTAGTGAAAGCACGCCTCTGGTTAAGAACAGTTTCAGGTTAAGAACGGACCTCCGGAATGAATTAAGTTTGTAACTTGAGGTACCACTGTATAAGGAAATAGGTTACTCTAGCTCTGGATCCAAACTTGCTACACAGCCTCACAGGACAGCTCACCCTCTTGCAAATTGGGGGACCATTTTCTGAAATCTACGTTAGGCCCCATGACAATCTCTCAGAAATTTGTGTAGTCTCATGGATGTAGCAGGAGAGACTGGAAGCCAACTTGGAGAGATGTTTGCCATGCTGAAGCATGCATGAGGCTAAGTGAATGTCACCTTGCAGCTCATTTTGATTCCAGCATTTGATGTCCATCAGAACTGAGTTCTAGACTGATATGCACAGATGTGTATGATCACACACCTGTGAAATTTTAAAAGAATGTATATTATAGTATGATGAAGGCTCCAGGTATTAGAATACTTTAAAACCAAGAGCTTATAATCACTGCATCATGCTGCTATTAAAACAAGTCATTGCGTGATAAAACAATAGCTTCACAAAGCTTAATTTGCTTAATCATTTATACTATTAGGTAATGCTAATAGGAATCACAGTAATTTTCTTCAGATGCAAAACCCAGTTTATACCTTTGCGAGAATCTGTATTTTTGCTGCTAATGGGGCGAAAGTATGATTGCTGTGTGATTACTTCTATTCATGCTTGGTGAAAGGTACTATAATTGCTTGCTGTCGTGTACCTTATAACAGAAAGTGTGCATATGTGACTGGATCGCATTTTCTCTGCGGTAGCTGTGTAGTATTGTGTAAGTACACTGAGTCAGACAGATAAGGGATGTGAAGTTGTGCTGATTTCTTTCCCAGTAGAGTGTGAAGCACTGGTTACAGTTCTGAATCAGAAACAATAGTCAGACTAATTGAAGGTCTTCCATGTGAGTTGCATCACTGATATCCCATTTAACGTTCTGCATGAAAATAACCAGCACGTTCCATTTCTAACTTCAAGTAGGGGAGAGAGAGTGTTTTATAATGGAGGAAAGAGTGAGAGGCTGCAGAAATGGAGTTCTTTTGTGCAGTGGAACAATTTCAGTAGGCCTTAATTATGACTTAAATTGGTTGTCTCATTACAAACAATAATTGTATGGAATGTTTGGTGTCATGAAAACAGAGTCTCTGCCCAAATTATTAGATGTTGAGCAGGCCTGAACCCTTCTATGGACTCATTCGCCCCCTTGTGATCGAAACTTGTTTGCTTCCATTGACTGACACACATCTTTGCTTTCCGTATGTGTTCACTGTTACTGCTTTAAATTTCACTGTTCAGTTCATGCATGTGATGAAGTAGCCTTTGACCGTGTGTACACCATACATTTAATGCACGTGGCTCCCCCGCCTCAAGAATCATGGAAATGGTAGTTTCTTAAGAGTACTGGGAAATGCAGCTCTGTGAGGAGAAAACTACAGTTCCCGGGATTCTTGGAGGAAGTAATGTGCTTTAAACATGCTTTAAACGTAAGGTGTGTACACCACCTTTGCCCATGAAATCTCATGCCACAATATTGAAGTAACTCATTCTATCAGAGCAAGGATTTCTGCTTGTACAGTGGAACATTTCCTCTTCTTCTCTCCCTACACAAACCTCACACCCTCCCCAAATCTGCTCCAGGGGACTGGGGGAAAGCTCAGAGCAGATTTAGAGGACATCCAGGAGGAGGTTCAACTGTGGAATTCAACTGCACAAATGAAAATTATTTCACTGACAAAATAAGTTAGTTGGATACTGTCTTTAGTCTTTGAGGTGTCATATGAGTTGTTTTTGTTGAAACAACATCACAGCTATGACTGCTTATAGCTATGCATTGCTCTAACATGCCAAATACTTGGCTGAAAATGAAGGCCACTGGGTGTTATATGGCAGCCATTCAGAGGCTGCTTGAAAGCGGCTCCATATACTGGCAACGTCACATGTTTAATAGACATTTTATTTTTTGTTGTTGTTGCAATGCTATGCATGTTGTTGTTGTTGCAATGCTACACCTGGCGATGGGTTTTGCTGGTGTCAAGAGAAACCATATTTTTCCTGCACGTCACACATCACTTCACTTTGAACAGGGAGAATTTCCAGGGGAAGTGCTACCAGGTTCCTTTCTTTAGAAGGAGAGAGCACTGGAGCATTGTATTCAATCACGGCACAAATAACAGCAAACAGACACTTCTGCGAGTTAACAAGCCTGCAGCTCCATGTCACATCATCAGAGAAAGATCCTGCATGCCAAGGTGCTTCACTGAGAACAAAAGAACACACAAAGAGCCTGCTGGATCAGGCCAGTGGCTGTGTAGTCCAACATATTTGTCAACCAGGGGAAGCCCACAAGTTGTACCTGTGCGCAACAGCCCCCTCCCCTCCTGCGATTTCCAACAACTGATTTTCAGAAGCATTACTGCCTCTGACAGTGGAGCCACTCTTTGCCAACTCTCGAAACTGTCAGCTTACTTTCCTCCCCTTCTGCTTCTTTCCTCCTTCCCCTTATCTGAAGGCCACCCTCTCCGAACTGATGGGTATCTCACTCATTCTCTAACACTTGATGGATGATCCCCAGCTATCAGGATATAATCTCCCTACCCTTAAATTGCATTGATGAAACATCAGGCAACTATCTTGGACTATTAGGCAAAAAGGGAATGGTTGTCTGCAGCCATAACAGTAGGACAGTGACTGACCCACACCACAACCCCATTCGTGCTTATAGCTCACCACACTGAGTGCTCAATACATGGATATAGCTGTCAAGTTGCCTCCATGTGGCTCCTCTGTCATGAGAAGGACATCACATTCAGGCATGCAACCCCCCCCCCCTTGCCTTCTGAAATGGTAGAGTCCTCTGTCCTTTTCCTCCCCTGAATGTTTGATCAGACTCCCATTGCAAATTCAAGGACGGGAGACAGATGGGGATCTACATCAATTTGAAAATGCTTGTGTGTGTGTGTTTAATATACTGCATAACTTAACAAGTGTTCTCGAGATGTCTGAGCCAAATGAATTTGCCATTTGAATTTTTGCTTATCACAGAAGCCCCTTTTCATTTTCTTTTCTTTTCTGCACGGTGTATCTGATTCTGCACACCTTTCCATGTAATGATCCATAAAACTTGTTTATGTAGCATGAAAAAAAAATGAGGCAATCCAAGCTTAACAGCAGAGTGAATAGAAGGCTTAATTAAATGAGGACGTAACTCACCCTTATTGAAAGGACAAATCACTGCCATGACGCCCTGGCCTTTTCCACCTGCCTGAATTGCAGATTTATATGTTGCCCAGCATGGCGGCAGTGAAGTCATACAGGTAGGCCATTGGAGCGAGGAAACGACAGCCGGCCTTAATTCAAAGGCAGGGCATGGTAGATTCAAGGTGATGCGAAGGGAATGAAGGCAGTGGGGAGGTTTGAGAACCAGAGCAGGCTCCTCTGTGCACACTGAAGACCCCGTTCTGACCACTACTCAGATTTAGTTATTTGTTATTTCCAGAAATGCACAGAATATTTTTATCAGTTTCCTTTATGGATTGGATCGATCAGTTAAATATTGCTCAGTTGACCCTCTGTTATTTGACCGTTTCCAAATATTCCATAATCCATGAAGTCAAGAATGCCCTTGTATAACCTTCTTGTGACATCAGAAGAGTCGCTGGTAGCAATGGCAGGGCTCCTTGTTCCAGGATCACACATCTATAGAATGCCTTCATTTAGGATCAGACCCCCCTTGTTCTCCCTTTCTTGCCATTCTCTCCACCCAAAAGGTCTTCTCTTCCACCCAAAATGTGCATATATTGTGTACCTTCTTATAAGATGCTACTGTGGGAGGCACTGTTTCTCAAACCAGCTTCACTCTGTTCACACCTTTAGGCCATTTCTAATTCATCCCTAGCCAAGGTATGAACACTTTTGCATATGGTGAAGTTACTTCTGTCCCAGAAACAACCCCTGATGTGTACAGAAACAGAAATAAATCTGACACTAATAAAGCTGTGCTGATGTGAACAGCTGGGGGAGAATACCAGTGAAATGCAGTAAGCGGGGGGGGGGGGGGACAGACTACACAGAGCTACAACTATGCTGAACTGCTACTACAAGGTGGCAATATGAACACACTCAGTCTCTTTGTAACCCTACTGCTTCTGTTTCTTTAAAGTAGAGGTGGGGAATCTTTTCTGCCTGGCAGGCCAGTTCCTTATCCCCACACTCCCTGATGGGCCAAATTTGACAGGTAGGCAAGACCTGTCAATCCACCAGCATCATGTCCAGGTTCTCAGGACTTCAAAGCCAGTTCATCAAGGTTTGAAAGCCCTTTTGCTGTTTGCAAAGGGCTTTAAAAAATAAGACAAACCCATGCTATTGTTTCAGTCCCCAGAGGCTCAGAGAGGAGAGAGGGGCTTTTTGAAAGCCCTTTTGCACAAAAGGGAGAAATCCAGCATGCAGGCAATGCTTTCAAAGGGCACATTCCCTCTGCTTCTTTCCCCAAAGGGAGAAGAGAAAATTAGCTGTCTTTTGAAAGCATCACCTTCCTACCTGCACCGGAGTAGCCGATTTTTGCCAATGGGACCTTTTGCAAACATCCCCCCTGCTATATGACATTCAGGTTCATATAGGAGGGAGGTGGGAATGCCTGAAAGCCCTTTGAGAAAGAAAGGAAGTCCCATGTGCAGATGACGCTTTCAAAGGGCTTTCAGCATTGGCTCATGGGCGAGAGGCTCTTCACCGCTGCCTAAAGTCATGGTCGTTCACATGCCTGTTCCTGAATCTTGCTTTCTTCCTGTTCCATACTGCTCCCTAACCTCTTCCCTCTTGAGAAGTTTAACCCTTTCTCTGTGTATTGCTCCTGACACACATCATCCACCCACTCCAACAGCTATTTGTATCACATGGAAGTCCTGTAGGAATTTCCCTTCCAGTGAAAAATGACTTTTGTGGCTACAGTGGAACTGCAGCTGATGGGGTGGGGTGGAGGATTAAACTCTCCTTCCCTGCTGTGGTCCCAGTCCCACTCAGTCCATGGCATATGTGTGTGTGCAATTCTATTCCTTTCACAAAATGAATGTCTCTTAATTATAGGTTTCAGATTGTAGACCCACTGGGAAGGACCACCACCCACCACCTTGGCATTTAACTTCTATCTAACACTCTTTCCTACTAAATACATGTTCTTTAATAGCAGAAATAACTAGTGACAGTAATAGTACCGGTAAATCTTTTGGGGTATCTGGATAGAAATGAAGGGAAGTGTGGAGTCTATAATTAAGATGCATTGGGCAGGATTGCATGGCAGGTCTCCAAGGCCTGGGAGCACCTATATCTAGAAGATGGTGGGGAATGGGCTGCAAGAAAGGTCTGCTGTATGAGGTCAGGGGTGAAGAGCGGAGAGGATCACATTGGAGGCAAATGTGCCTGGCAACGCTCTGTGAGCTATTCACTCCAGCCAGCACACTCAATCACTTTTTTATGAGCTGTAAAAAAAATTCACCCAACTTATTAGGAGGGAAATAATAAACACTTAATAATTTCTCAATTTTTCACAAGTTGAGAATCGGGAAAGAGAAAGGCACTTGCAGGTTCCTTCCACGTGCCACCCAAAATGCTCATTTGATAGCCTTCTGGTCATTTTTTTCTCAATAAAACACTGTATTTATTTCCAATGCTGACAACTGTTTGAAAAGTTGCATGCCTTCTGCACAGTGTGGTATTATGGACGATGTATTAGGAGCCATATATCTAGTGTGCCTTCTTCCCAGGCACCTAATAACTATGCCAGAGCTCCATAAAGAAAAGGCCAGTGACAGGTTTATTCATCTTTTTATTTCCTTGTTGTGCTCGACTCCCTTCTGAAAATGGCTTCTTTCCACTTTAGTCTCTTTTTGCCTTGTCTGATTTGTAAATGTCTAATAAATTCCAGCAGCACAGGAGATTCAAGGGTGCCGCTCATCTCCTCCCCCACCCCCACAACCGGTGCCGACTGGAATGATTTGGGGAGCAGGGATAGATTTACATGCACAAGAGCTTTTGTTTTCAGAGATTAAGGTGTTTCTTCTTTGGCTAAGCCATGTGAAAAAAGTAGAACCAGTGGGATTTCTCATTTAAAGGTCAAATGAAGGTAAAGCTCACAAAATAATGTTTAAAATGCTAATATCCGGGTTAACAATGACTTACATTCCTGGGCCAAAAGCAGCCATGGAGGAAGAGCCAAGGAATCGGGCAAGTGGATTTACCATTGTTAGGGTTGCCGTATTTCAAAAAACGAGTTGTTTGTTTGGCCAAAGCTGATGAACTTTTTTTTTTTTTGCAAGATTAAAAAAAAGGTATGATGTTTTTGAGCTATTTTTAAGGAAATTCACCAAAATCTACACTTCTGACATGGGTTGGCATAGTCCAGATTTTCCCAGACATTAAAGTGATTTTTGCCCAGACACTATTTTCGACTGCAGAATTCCAGCAGTGTTTAGGAAATTCTGGACATATGACAACCCCAACCATTGCTGCCCAGGCAAAGTTTCTGCCTGATCCCAAAGCCTCTGGTTCTTCCAGGTCAGAGGGAACCAATGGGTAACCTAGGAGAGCAGAGTCCAGGAAACAAACCACAATTTTGGTGGCTCACCACCAGGGGCAGCAGCATGCAGATCCCAGCGTTCTTGCCTCTTACCCCAGAAGCAACCAGCAGCTCTTCCCCTCCGTCTTCCCAATCCAGCTAACTAGATAAAATGGATACTTCCTGCCCAAATCTGCATTTTAGAGTCTCCTTGCTGTAAGAAGTTAATTATGTGTGCAATCCTGCCAAAGTCAAGCATTTAAGTCCTATTTATTTGAACGGGAGGGTTAAGTACATGCTTCGTTTGCCTCCTCCTTCCAAATGAAATGAATTGTAGCTGAAGCATTATTAACTTGGGCTGGAGACTGGCCGTTCTGCAGCATTACTAATGAAGACTTATGAGGTTTCCTTGTTGCACAGTTCCAAACAGTTTATGGGGTGTGTTTCCCCCCGCCCATTTTGCCACATGTGTGATGCCCTTCTGTCTATTGGGAAATACATCTGGGCCTCACCTTTCCTCCACCCCCTGCACATATAAGTAGCTAAAGGTCGATTTTCAGGTACAGTTGGGGATGGACAATTTCAAGAGACAGCTACCTGTGTTGTGGTGCTTGTTACAGTATATTTTGCTGTTTGGGGAACTCAAGAACAAGTAACATTAATGTGTGGTCTCTTTGGTTGCACATAGCCTCTGCATGGGAGAAAAAGGAGGCCCCTCTCCACACACCAGCAGCCAGAAGTGTACAGTCCTGATGGATCAGACCAAAGCCCTCTCTAGTCCAGTACAGTGGTACCTCGGGTGAAGAACTTAATTCATTCTGGAAGTCTGTTCTTAACCTGAAACTGTTCTTAACCTGAAGCACCACTTTAGCTAATGGGGCCTCCTGCTGCTGCTGTGCCGCCACTGCACAATTTCTCTTCTCATCCTGAAGCAAAGTTCTTAACCTGAGGTAATAATTCAGGGTTAGCAGAGTCTGTAACCTGAAGCGTATGTGACCTGAGGTACCCACAGTGACCAGGCAGATGACTCTGGGAAGTCCAAATGCAGGACATGAGGGCAATAGCATCATCTCATTAATGTTCCTCAGTTACTGGGATTCAAAGGCATGCTGCCTCTGATTTGACTAGTGTATATACCAGCCATTGGAAGTTTTAAAGCAAAGCTTGAATGGCCGTTCTTTAGCTGTGATTCCTACATTGTTGGGGACTGGACTAGATGATCCTTGCATTTCCTTCCGCAGTCCTGTGCTTTTATAATTCTTGTACTCAGGTCTGATAGCCTCATCCTCCACAAATTTGTCTAGATCTTCTTTAAAGCTATTTGTGGTTACCGCCATGTAATGTGGAAGTGAATTCTATAGCTTAACTATTCACTGTTTGAAGGAGGACTTCCTTTTGTCTGTCATGAATTTTGCTAATTAGAAGTGAGTTCTGGGTCAGAAAATGCACTTTCTAAATCAGGTGTGAGGACGCTTTATTTCTCCAGATGTTGCTGAACTACAGCTCCCACAATCTCTGGCCAATGGCCATACTTGCTGGGACTGATAAGCTCAGCAAAATCTGGAAGGCCAAAACTTCCCTACCTGTGCTCTAAGTAGTTAGATGTTATTTCAACTCAAGAATCGCAAATGGTGTTTAAACCAGCCAAACAAAATCATTTACCTGTTAAAAGCTTCTTTCTTCATAGCAAAGCAAATTAGGTTCTGTGTGATGTGACAGTTGCCCCCTTTTGCCACAGAATCTACCCTTGTTCCAGTCTGCTATTCCAGTAACGACACAGAATGTTCTCAAAACCAGTATGAATATGTATAGCTGCCACCCTATCACATCTCACAGTGCAACAGTATAAAGGCACTTTCACATTCCCATATGATGTGTATTGTTCGTAGGAGCAGCTATTGACCAATTTTGCAAGCCTTATAGTACCGTACCCTCTGAAATGTACACCACTGGAAGCACAGAGCCATCAGCTTACCCACACATGCATTCAAACCCCAATTGTACATGCAGAACACATCACATCTTATATGTCTGTTTCCTTCTCCCTTTCTTTCTCATTTACGAACGAATACAGAGATATCACCTACGCACATCCTCAGACTGTCGCTTACAGAGGGACGTGAAAGGCTCATTACTCCCTAACAAGTGGTTTCTGAGATGGAGAGACAATGGGAGTTCATGAATTGTGATGTAGTAGCAGCCTCTTGAATACCATATAGGATTTCATGCGTAGATGCTATCTCATTTCAGGGCATTTCCCCCCTTACAGTATTTCCTTTTCAGCTCTGATGTAGATGGGAAGCACTCATGTAAATTGCAGTCAGAAGGTGATGATTGCTTTAATAGAAAATGCTCTTAACGAGCTAGTTCATTCTACTGGGATGGGATGCCACGTGCTAGTTCACCAGAACTGTTGAAAGGTCTGGTAGCAGCAGTCCACTCTTGTTATTGTTAAAGTGCCTTCCAGCTTTCCAGTGCAGGCAGGGTGAGTACAGCTCCTGCTGGTTTTGCCAGGGGGAATTTCCCCTTTAACTCACCTGGGAAAACTGGTGTCTGCTACAGTATGAGCAGCTGCTTTTGACTGATGCAAACTACAGAAAGGGGGACTTGTTAGAAGCGCAGGGAATGTGTTCAAGTTGCAATCACTCTTGAGGCTGTCAGGTCATTGCTTCTCATTTACAAAACTAAGCAACCGTACTCCGAGCTGCATTCACTAGTGTAGGCTAGATTGTGAATTATGGGCTTTCATCTGCTTCCACGGTTGCCAAAGTTTTGTCCCAAGTGATCCAAAACTTTGTGTTTCCACACATCACATAAAGGCAGTTTTCAGATACCACATTTATCTTACTGGAATATTGTCTCGCGTCATTCCAGTGAAACCACACACTCATTCGTTCTTGAAAACATCTGTCCCAACTTTATCATTAAAAACATGCAAGTTGACTTACAACATTTCAACAAAGCAAGATACAAGTAACAATTTCAAAAGGCCTTTCATAAAACAACCAAAAAGAAGTTAAAGTGTAAAAAAAAAACCCTAAAATCAGTGGAGTCAATATACCCAAGTAACAAGTAGCAAGACACATAAAATCCATTAGAAAGGGCAGGCATAGGGGGAATATTCCAAATCTGGATTGCCCTCACAGAGAAGACTCTTTCCTTGATCACCACTTGCTTAACCTCTGAAGGTGTGTTCCACAAAAAGATAGGGCTGTAATAGTTATCTTGTTAATGAACTTGCAGGTTCATATGGGAGCAGGCAGTGTTTAAGTAACCCAGGTCTCAGTTCGTATTGGGCTTTAGGGGCTAATGCCAATACACTGAATTGTTCCTTTAAAACAGAAAGACAGTGGAGTTGTTTTAAAGCTGGCAAGAAGTTGTTCGAAAACTAGCAAGATTTGTTTGACTAGTCTTGTCAGCAATCTAACTGCTAAATTCGGAACCAATTGTAACTTCCAAGTGATTTTCAAAGGCAGTGCCATATATAACATTGCTCTGTGTTGCTTTTATTTTATTATTATGCATTTTAAAAGGTTTAAAACCATGCCTTCATCAAAACTAACACAAAGGCAGGGTAGAGCAATACTACCTAAGAATCAATGTGTTACCAAGGCATGGATAACAATGGCCCAAGCTATTTCAGTCTGGGGAAGACGGCAGTTGGTGTAGCAGTCAAACAAAAAGTGTTTCATGCCTTTGAGTTCTTGTCATGGAGAACTGCTTTTTCCAGGTTATACCCCAGAGATTTTTAGTCCTATTGACAACACACCCACTGAAGTAAAGAGACATGTCTTAGATTTGCTAATTTTAATGAGCCAACTCTGAGTAGGACTTAGCTGAATGCAGCCCATTATCCCAAGCTGGCTAGTAATGTCTGCATGGTGTCATAGACAGCTACCTCAGATATCAAAGTATTGATTTTGCTCCCACAGAAAAACTTGTGAGGATGGAGAACCACATCATTAGAGATGTGGTCACTGTGATAGCAGTACTGGGCAGTTTAGGTGCTTCTGAGTATTGGGGAAGCAGGAACATTTCTCATGATTTGCTTGACACAGTAGGCAACCTGAGTCCCTTTTGTGATACCTTCTCCATTGCCTCTCCTCCACAGCCAACCTTAACTTACACTTAATTTAATGAAACACAATTACCATCATGGGAGTAAGGGAAAACGGCAATAAAATGAATTTTTGAGGGCAGTTTTATTGCAAAGACTTGCCAACCTTGGCTATGTATTCCCACAATCACCATTCTGAGAAGTCACTGAAAGTTCAGAGTCATAACCTGGGATCTAAGGAAAGAACAGAGGAGACTGAACACCATTGTGACTGGTTAGATAGTCATGCAAAGGGATTGAAGTGCAATATCCAGATATAATTAAATCTGCCAAAGATAATTTCCCACTCTCAGCATTGTTTCAGTATTGTGGATAAGTCTCCCAAACAGACCACAAGCTTGTGATTTTTTTTCATGTGAAAAAATCTCAGTACAGTAGTTTAATTGTTCAAGCTGTTGTACAATTAAGTCAACTGCAAAGTGCAACAGTGTGTTTCTGTTGGTTAAATGGATTCAAGCTCACATGAGAGATGTTTTAATTATTTCTGTGTGTACATTAATTCTGTTGTATTTGCTGCAAGAACCCAGCAGGGTATAAAATTTAAAAAAATACTTTTTTGAAAAAAAGAACAGAAATTAGATTTACATTAACTTGTTTATGTTTTGAATGCGGAGTGCTGTGAAATTAGATCAATTGCGCATGTGATGCACAGCAACGATTCAGATCTATATTCTGCTAAGTAGAAGTCTGTGGTTTTGAAGGAGGAACAGGATGTGCAACAAAGCAGATTGTGAATCTTATGTACAACTATCAATCTTAAGAGTGCAGCCACACCATAATTATGAAAATCACGTAGCCACTGGTGAAGTGTCCCAAGGATGCTGTGCTAGGGACTAGGAAAATGGAAAAATATACACAAAAAATAAATTTAAAGGATCACACATCTTGAAAGTCATGCTATTGCAGAGATGCTGTCATATTTCACCCGAGAGAAGGAAGTGTTCTAGTGGCTAAGGATTATAGACGCATCCTTCCTTTTCATAGCATCTTTCAACACTGAAGGCTTTACAGATTAAATTTTACTGGCCACCTGTGGTTTTTGCTGGAGAGGTTGTTCCTTCCCCAGCAAATCAATGATGGAGCAAGGAATACAACCCCAGAGTCCTGACTTCCATCCTCTTGCTATAGCTGCCAGATAACATTTGACCTGTAGCCTTGTGCTCCAGTGAGTCTAATAACAGAAGACAAGTATCTCCCCACCCTGTCAAGTGTTATTGATTTACGCAGTCATCTCTCAGCCTGCAACGTCAAGACTTAAAAGTGCTTCTCTGCTACCATGTGGGTCTCCTGCTCCGAGGGCCGCTCCTTATTTTGCAGTTGACACCCCACTCGGTCTTTATGTGTTGTTAGGAGGGCAGGGCCCCTTTTATAGTGGATATTTTCCAGATCCTACACATGAGGACCATATGATCCGTATTGCGAGATTCCCACCCCCACCCCAAGCATCTGCTGCAATGTTAACATTTTTCAGAAAGGAGGATGTGAAAATGTCTCCTCTGCGTTCTTCATCGCTTGCCCGTGGGTTAATGAACACTTGTCTTGATTGAACAGTCAAGAGCTGAGGGAGTGGGACAGTTTCTGGAGGTGACAGTGATGATTGCTGAACTGAACCATATGTATCTGAAGGGAACACCCCATCTTTTCACATCTGTGAAGTTACAACAAATAATAAATTTGGTGCTTGGATGGTTGTCTGTCTCGGATATGCTCTTACTATGAGCTATCAGCTTTAATAACACTGCACTTACGAGAAGGGGCCATTATTCCTGCAGCAGAAATTAGCAGCCCATAATGACTGTGCCATTTGTGTAGTCCCTGCCCTAGTTCACTCAAGATTCACTCCAGCAATGACACCCACCAGACATTAGTCATCTAATAACAACTAGGGAAGGGGTCAGGTGGGATTAATGAATATGCATGGTTGAAAGAAGCTTTTATATGTTCCCCACTCCTACACTCTCCAGCTGTTGCTCTTGTTTTCTAAAATGGTATGTGTGCTGCAGAAGGAATGTTGTTTTCTGCTATACTTTGTAAAACACCTTAAATGGTTAAAGGCCATCTGGTCTGCTCTTTAGGGGCAGGCAAGAGCCTCCTCATAAGGCAACAATTCTCTTCTAAATTAAGATTGATTTGATTTTAAATCGATATTTCTCTCAGGGCAATGTACAATTCAAAACATAGAAACATAAAAGGAGCCTGAGGCATCAGGCCAATGGCCCATCTAGTCCAGCATCCTGTTCTCTCAGTGGCCAATCAGATACCAGTGGGAAGAATGCAAGAAAAATCAGAGCACAACAGTGCTCTCTCCACTTCTGATTCCCAGAAACCGGCATTCAGTGGAGGCATAACATAGCCGTTGTGGTTAGTAGCCATTGATAGCCTTATCCTCCATGAATCTGCCTAATCTTCTTTTAAAACCTTCCAAATTGGTAATAATAATAATAATAATAATAATAATAATAATAATAATTTATTTATACCCCAGCCATCTGGCTGGGTTTCCCTAGCCACTCTGGGCGGCTTACAGCACATAAAAAATTGTACCCAACCTGGGGCTCAAACCCATGACCCTCAGATTAAGAGTCTCATGCTCTAATAACTGAACTATCCACAGGGACATTCTTTCGTCTTTCCTGAATCTTCAAACATTCAGCTTCATTTGATGTCCCCAAGTTCTAACATTAGTAAATTAAAGTTAAATACAATAATATCATTAAGTTAAAGTCCAACTACAACAATAAAATCACTAAAAAGCCATTGAAAATATATTACAGCAACAAAAAGTTGTTAGGAGACCCTCCTGGAGCTACCGTGAATGGTTTGACCAGCAATCCTTGTTTCCAGGGAATTCTGGGAATTGTACCTCTGTGAGGGGAACAGGTGATCTCCTAGCAACTCTCAGCACTCAGACTACAGTTCCCAGGATTCTTTGAGGGAAGCCATGACTGCTTTAAATGTATGGTGTGCATGTGAGCTGAATTAGCATCCAATTTTTTGAAACAGGAGGGGCTTTTATGGCAACAAACATGGCATCTAGTCCACTCGTTGTGACCTCAGACATCATGAACTAACTCGGCAATTTGGTTCTCTGTGGACCATAAGTCTGTGTCTCTGTGTATGTCAAACATACTGTTCAAGAAACAGGACTGGAAGTTGTAAAGGTAGGCAAACAGACCGATGTTCATCCCAAAAATAATTCTGGCCTTCAAGTGTCCTGTTAAAACAATAAATAAAGAATTTTTGAAGGAATGATTCTCTCTAACACCCAAGAGGGGTGGTGGTGACTCACGTTAAGAGGCTTAAAACATGACAACCATCAACAGAGGGCTTCTTCCACAGCTGCTGGCTAAATAAATGTGGTCAGTCAAACTTCTCATTTGCTGTAGATGATTCTAGAAGAATCGTTTTTCCACCAGGGATCATGGGGTGTTGTTTTTATCTCAATCATGTTTGGATAAAGACAGACCTACTTTCTTGGAAACAAAACTGCCAAAAGAAGCCAGGGGCTTGCAGAGGTTCATTGCCTTTACACAGTGCACTGTTTGAGCTTTAGCCACACAACCTCCTCTGCCCATCTTTAGGGAACAACATTGGGTTAGTGCATCCCATCCCAATGAAGGCAGTTGGGCAAGGTTTCATGCAGAAGGCATTTTCGGTAGTGGCGACCGCCCTGTGGAACGTTCTCCCGTCAGATGTCAAGGAAATAAACAACTACCTGACTTTTAGAAGACATCTGAAGGCAGCCTTGTTTAGGGAAGTTTTTAATGTTTGATGTTTTGTCGTTTTTTTTTATTTTATTTATTATTATTATTATTATTATTATTATTATTATTATTATTATTATTCTGTTGGGAGCTGCCCAGAGTGGCTGGGGAGACCCAGCCAGATGGGTGGGGTATAAATAAATTATTATTATTATTATTATTATTATTATTATTATTATTAAATTTGAAGCTCCTTTCAAAGCTGAACGATGATTATAAAACTACGCTAAATGAAGGAGTCATCCTTGGTGTTTAAAATTTTAAACAATCACAGAAAAGTTAGTTTGTTTTCTTTCTGGTGCCTATTAAAGCAGATCTTGCGTAGATGTTGTAGACTTCAGGTGACGAAAATGCCCCTGCTGAGCTCTCACCTCCTGAGTCCAATACATAGAAAGTGTGCGAGCTAAAAAAACCCCAAACCCCCCTGGTTCGATGCTGTAGCTTAACCTTCACAGGAAGACTGGCGTGAACAGCCGCAACAGCCATGCCATCTGTTCCAGCAGGGTGTTCAGGTCTGGTGAGTGCTCCTCGGCACTCTGATTAACTGCAGCTGCGCACAAATTAGTTTTCTTCCAAGAGCTATTTATTGACTTCAAATTAACTGCATCTGCATTAAAGCTGGAAGTAAACAATCCAAAAAGAATAGCATACACATAAATAAACACCCAGTTTGGATCTGGTGCCCTTCCATGCTCATCTTGGCTGCCCTAGCTGTCTGAATAAGAGAGCCAGACAGTTGGGGGTCAGTGCTTGCCCGTGTTGCTCCTTGATATCATGATTTCCTGCAGGATGTAAGGATTCAGAATGCATCTATTTCCCAGCCAGAATCTTGAACTAATGTTTCTCTGTTTTAGGGATCACCCCGAGGCTGCAACTGCTGAGATTTCACAGGAAACAGAGGTTTCCTGCATAAAGTGTTATTCTTTGGCAGGCAGTTGGGGAGAGAGTGCAATGAGATTTCTAAGTGCACCTCATTTGGAGTGCTTGACACTTGAATGCAAAACATCACCTAGGTGTAGAGTGAGACTCAAAGTAGCAGGCAGAGTGTTGAATCTCTCCTTGGCTTCTGCGCTGCACTTATGGAGGAAACAAGACCCTTTGGTGTGAACCCCTCTGTCGTAGGCTCAGATTGTATATATGTGTAAATAAACCATATAACCTAAGGACGCCCCAGTCTCCACTTTGCCTCATTCCCGAAAGGAAACATGAGCCCTGGGTTAAGTGCCTGGAACCCCCTGGAATCTCACACCACTGAGAAATTAGGGGTGGCGTGCAACAATAGCATATTATAGCTATGGTTACATACCTATGAAAAGAAGGAGAAATGGCAAGAAGAGTCTTGGAACTTGTTTCAGATGAAATAATTGCTTTCTGAATGACACATTGATTACTGATTCAACAATGGGTTTATTATGTGCATCTATTTAAAAAGAGAGGAAGAATAAGAAGTTTCAGATAAATTTCTTGCAACGAGTTGCTTAAACTGATAAATGATTTTGACTCATATAATTACTCGGTTAAAACTAAAATGTGCTGAGGAAGTCGGAAGGGAAATTTGCTTTGCCTTAACGCTTTATAATAACGCCTCTGTCTGGAATTAATAATAATTACAAAACTAATAGTACATAGAGAACACACTGCTGCATTTGTACTGCTTATATTTATATACAAAAAAAACCCAACCTCTCTCACACACAAATAGCTTGAGGCAGTTTTTTATTGTTAGAAATAGACTCTTCCCCCCCCCTCTCTATGTGTGTGTGTGTGTGTGTGTGTGTGTGTGTGTGTGTGTGTTGGGCCAGCCCTAAATCTGTTACAAGTTGTTAAAATAAGAGTGAAAAATGTGTCTAGGGTATATATATTATAACACAAAATATGTTTTGTTCTGTTTGATCAGCAGTTGGTGTATGGGGCTCAGACCAAAATTAGATATGGTTTGAATACAATTTAATATACATCAATGAGCTATGAGCACAAAGCCAAGGTTTCCCCAAGTGTTTAACAATGGCAGCTTCCTATGTACTCATTTTGAAATCAGAATTTGTCTTCGGGTATTGTCTGAGTTTCCCAAGTCAGGAGGACTGTGCATTTTGCATGGCAGGGTTAGTAGTTCTTTTAGGCAGTACCAGCTCCAGGGACTCAGCTACATTGATAAAGGGAAAAAACTCGCTTTATGTGTGTTATAACACTGTGGCATCAGATGGCGCTGTCTGTAAATAATAGTACAGATTTAGAATCTGGCCCTGATCAATCCATCCCCACAAACATAAAAACCGAGAGAAAACAAGAGGCAAGCAAGATGGGAATGAGCACAGAAACCCAAAGCTTCAAAAAAACTGAACTATTATATACAGACGAAGGAAAGGGTGAACCTCAAATGTGTAGATCACTGGTTTTTCAAAGCGAGTTTTGTGGAATATCTGTGGGGATTCTCAGAAACAGACCAGGGATTTACTCAATGAGAAGATGAATATTGATGGGCTCCCATCCCTAAAAGCAGGCCCAGTAGTTAATTGTTTTAGTATAATTCCCTTCCATCATCTCCACCAATCCACCTTACTCAGTTGAAAAGCACCAGCAAAGGAATGGCGAACGATGGGGACATGAATATCGGGAATATTTTTGCCACATTAGCATGGTTCTCACACACAACCTGCCATGTTAATTGAAAGATCATTAATTTGCATAGGGGAATTATCTGATTGACTTCATTCCATGAACCCTCTTTATAATTATGCAAATTGTCTACCGCCGTGTGGAGGAGAAAAAAACAACCCTCTCCTTTTATTAACTTCAAACGCAACGTCTTTGTTTTAAATAGCAGAAGGTGAGGAAACCTGCTGATGATACACAAAGTCCCAGCAAAGGGTCCAAGAACACTTTGGCTCCCAACTCACCCCTTAAATATCTACTAGTGGAGAAAAAGAAATAAAGCAATAAGTCTGGCAATATTTTGTGCAAAGCTTTCAAGCACCCTCACAGAGCTACAGTTCTCGGCACTTTTTACAAACTGCAGCTCTCAGTATTATTTGGGGAGAAGCCATTGCATTAAATGTGCATTTGATGCACTTTAAATGGGTGGTGTGGATGTACCCAAAGCACAGCTGATAGGTGGAGCTAGAAGGACAAGAAAGGGGAATGACTTCTAAACAGGAAGGAAGGAACTCTGGTGAAAGAGTGGGGCAGCTTCAGGAGGCATCAAGAGGAGGATCTGCTCATCTAGAACTTCAGCACAGGAAGAGAGCAGATGTTGGCTTGGAAACTTTTGAAGTGGGGTTCAGGTGAGTTAACTGTTTGAAAAGTTGCAGCAGGAGTGAGCAACTGGATTTAGTGTCCATGGTCCATGTGAGTTCAAAGGAGATTTCTGTAACTACCAATCCACTGGTGGGCGATTAGTTACCACCTTTGAAGGCAAGCTTCCAGGACAGTTAAAGGGGTTGTTGTTTCCCACTGAGAGATAGTTGAGGAGCTGATGTATGTTTTGAGCACCTTGGTTCTCGAACGCCTTGGTACTCGCACGTTTTGGCTACCAAACGCTGCAAACCCGGGAGTGAGTGCTCCAGTTTGCGAATGTTTTTCAGAAGCCAAACATCCAACTTCCCCAGGTTCTGATTGAGTGCAGGAAACTCCTGCGGCCAATCAGAAGCCATGCCTTGGTTTTCAAACCATTTCGGGAATCGAACGGACTCCCTGAACAGATTAAGTTCGACAACCAAGGTACAACTGTACTTGCTTTTTATTCATTTTTAAATATATTTTTAATGCCATTCCAACTTTTATTTCTCCCTTATGCAGACACTAATATTTTTTGTGTTCTTACCTCTGTTGTATTTGGCAGCAGTTTTAATCCCCTTTACCAGTAAGCCAGAAAGCGGGGTGTGGGTGTGGGTGGGGGAATTCTGCTGAGAGATGGATGTTTTCCTTTAGGGTGATGCTGACTTCAAAAGGAGAACCCGTGACTTGTGAAGGGGGAACATTTTAATCATCAAGAGCAATAATTACTTCACAAATATTATCGCGGGTGATAAGGAGAGGCAAGCCTTGCCTATTTTATTTGTTGAGTTTCATTTGCGAGATTTCTGTGGGTGGACTTGCAGTGCTTTCCCCCATTGTGTCCCATATAAGAAGATGACAACATTGTACAGTTCTGTAATTCCTTTCCAGCAACTGCCCCCCCTCCTTTGCTGTGTTTCCCTTTTAAAAACAATAGGCCTGGTCCAGAGATGGCCTGGAGATGCCAGGCACTTAAGTACTTTCTGGTCTCTCACATCCTCCAGTTGGCAATTCCGTCTCTGCACCAACAAGACCAAATAAGGGACAGGGAAGGGAAGCAAAGCAAAAGGGAGTTGTTTGCTCTGTACTTGAAAACTGCCAAGCAGGTATCACTTTGTTCTCACTCTAGCGGTGACATTTTAATTTATGAGCTAAGAATGCACTGATTGCCAACTACAAAAATTGATTTGGTTGTTCATCTGATTCAACCCGTGTCAGAGTTTGAAAGTAATTATGATAGTGGAGCTGATAGGCAGGCAATTACATTTTTGTTCTCTCTGTCTCCCCCTCTCCCTCTTCTTTCTCTTTCACAATCTCTCTCTCTCTCTCTCTCTCTCTCTCTCTCTCTCTCTCTCTCTCTGTATCCTGAGGTTGTTCTTGCTGGAAGCTTGGGCAAGCATCAGAGCGTGTGATTTTTTCTCTCTTTCTCTTAGGCACTGTTGTTCTATAAATTATTCAGCTGCGATCTTAACTATGGTAGGCTGGCACTACACAAACTTCCTTAATTTGGATGTTTATTTCTCTGTTTAGAATCCTAGTAGCATTACCATGTTATGGGAGTGGGGACACACATGTGTAGTGTTTGAGGACATATACTGCTGTGTTTTTTTAAAAAAACTTTTGGGATGTATGTGCTGGTTGTTATAGTAGTTTCTAGACACCAGCTGAAATCCACACTCAGTACATAACACCAGCTTTGCATGATTTTTTAAAAATAAGATTTTATTAAGGCTTTTCATAATACTATAATAACAAATGAACTAATCTGAACAAAAAGAAGAAAGTGAAAAAGAACAATGCAAAGTCCTTTCTCACAGGTAGATCATAACTTTTTTCCCACACAGAAAAAAGGGAACCCTCCCAGCTCTCACCTGGAGCTTTCCTTTCTTCTCCCAGCCTCCCACCACCCCACCATGGGAGATCTTCACTTTCCTGCCTCTCACACAGGGTCTTTCATCAACTCTCCATCTCCATCATCTGTGAGCTTTGCATGATAGGGTAAAAGCCACTTTTCAACATATCGTGCAAAGCTTGCAGGTGAAGGTGATGGTTGGTTGGTGAAGTAGGTGTCTACTGGTGGAAATGTTCCATGGGTTTATGGGATACTCTCAATGATGGACTAAGCAAGATGGCTTTCACCCATCCCCACTACCCAATACATTTTGATACCAGAGGCAAACCAAGTGGTGCTCCCTTCCCTGTTAGGGAAGAAAGGGAGATCCACATCTGGAATAAGGAGGGAGTGGATCTGCATCAGGAACAAGAGAAGGAGAATAAAGTTAAGCAATGGGATGAAATCAAATCAACTGGGTGGGTGCAGAGCCCAGGAGACCCCAGCAGGCAACCTCTGCCATTTCCTCCCTAGGCGTGGGAGGAGACCAATAGCTTCCTATTTATTCAGAGGATGCTGTGGAGGTGGCAGATTTGACCTCATAGGAGTGTGCCACATCCATGGATGCCACCATGGCAGTGGTGGGCAATGCATTCCTTGGAAGCGGGATGTGCTGCCCCTCTGGATCCTGCCACCCTCACCGTTCTTCTTGGGTGAGCCAACCCTGCTTGCTATAGCCCCTAGGAGCCACTGAATATTTGCTCCAGAAGGTTGGCGGAGCCATTAGAAGCAGTATGAGAGATAGTCCAGGGGATTGCAGTGTGGAGGCCATCATAAAACATCCATATATAAAATTTTAAAATATATACAAATAAACAGCCATGTAAAATGTGGAATAATGAGGATTTTTCATTAGAGTTTCTTCCCACTAAAAAGTGCCATTCGCCACTCTGAGATATCCTATTGACAAAAACTCAGCCACCCTTGCAGTTACTTCCAGGTTAATGTCAGACAGATAGAATCTGATGTTTTCATTGTGCAGTGATGTTAGACTATCAAAAAAAGAGGATAGCACACGTTTCTGTAGCTGGTTGTACAATGGACAGTAGAAAAGAATATGTAAATTTTATTTGCAACTGGCACAATGTATTCTTTTTCAATGTCCCTTAATCTGGGTTGAATATTGTGATAAATATATTGCTCACTTGAATTATACAAGAGTTCTAAGTCAATACCAATAGATCTGATTTTAATATGTAAGAGTTGGAACCATCTGGATTTCTAAGAGTCCTTAAGTAAGTCAGAGAGCAGACTCGAGGGTTGGCAATGAAAATGGCAACGCAACCAGAATTTTATAGTGCTAGCCCACACCCAATATTTCAATGTGTCTATACCTAGTTCCGCACACATAAAATCAATATAGACTACATTATAGATGGATGCTATCTTCAAGCACACTTTGGTTAGTGCTCACATTAATGGCCTTCCTCAGTTGGTTTTAAATACCAAAATATATCTATGCTCCAGTTCAGAATCCATATACTCTGCAGCAGTGGTTCCCAATTGGTGGATCATGATGGGTGATCATAGAGAATGGGTTACCGAGGACCTGGGTTAGCTAGTCTAAGAGGTGGTCACAGGGAAGCAGAAGCCTTCCTTTCTGCTCTGTAATTTTGTGCACTCAGAGTAAGTGCACAAAAAAGAGGTCACAAGAGCAAGAGTAGAAGATGGTAGTGAACCTCTACATTAGAGTTTCTATATGTCCGGATTTTCCTGGATGTGTCCTGGATTCTAATTATGGAAATAGTGTCCAGGGGGGATTTGGGGAAATCAGAAAAATGTCCAGGTTTTTGAAACTTCTCCCCCCAAAAACCCCAGCAACCTTCCTAAAAGAAGCACAACAACTTCCCCCCTAAAAGCCCAAAAACTTTTTGTGTCCAGATTTTTACTTCTTGAAATATGGCAACCCTATTAAATCAGAGTAACCTTAGACATGCATCAGGAAAATCAGCAAACCTGTCCTTTGTCCTTTTAAAATTTACAAATAGAGGGGTGTTAGGAGTCAAATCATGAACCTTGGTAAGTTGGATGTGTTCAAAAATTAGATGGCAAGAATAAATATTGACATCCTGGGCATCAGTGAACTAAAATGGACAG
Source organism: Podarcis melisellensis (assembly GCF_964234715.1). Classification (NCBI taxonomy): domain Eukaryota; kingdom Metazoa; phylum Chordata; class Lepidosauria; order Squamata; family Lacertidae; genus Podarcis; species Podarcis melisellensis. The sequence continues at coordinate 27,647,917 of NC_138528.1, read as the reverse complement.
GAATGGGCGAATTCAGTTCGGATGACCATCACATCTACTACTGTGGACAAGAATCCCATAAAAGAAATGGAGTGGCCCTCATAGTCAACAAAAGAGTGGCAAAAGCTGTACTGGGATGCAATCTCAAAAATGATAGAATGATCTCAATACGAATCCAAGGCAGACCTTTTAACATCACAGTAATCCAAGTTTATGCACCAACCACTGGTGCTGAAGAAACTGAAATTGACCAATTCTATGAAGACTAACAACACCTTATAGAAATGACACCAAAGAAGGATGTTCTTCTCATTATAGGGGATTGGAATGCTAAAGTAGGGAGTCAAGAGATACTGTAAAAGGAACAACTGGCAAGTTTGGCCTTGGAGCTCAAAACAAAGCAGGGCAAAGGCTAATAGAGTTACAGCAGTCACAAAATTAAAAGACACCTGCTCCTTGGGAGAAAGGCGATGGCAAACCTAGACAGGATGATTAAAAGCAGAGACATCACCTTACCAACAAAGGTCCGTGTAGTTAAAGCTATGGTTTTCCCAGTAGTGATGCATGGAAGTGAGAGCTGGACCATAAAGAAGGCTGATCGCCAAAGAATTGATGCTTTTGAATTATGGTGCTGGAGGAGACTCTTGAGAGTCCCATGGACTGCAAGAAGATCAAACGTATCCATTCTTAAGGAAATCAGCCCTGAGTGCTCATTGGAAGGACAGATCCTGAAGCTGAGGCTCCAATACTTTGGCCACCTCATGAGAAGAGAAGACTCCCTGGAAAAGACCCTGATGCTGGGAAAGATGGAGGGCACAAGGAGAAGGGGACGACAGAGGACGAGATGGTTGGACAATGTTCTCGAAGCTACCAGCATGAGTCTGACCAAAATGCGGGAGGCAGTGGAAGACAGGAGTGCCTGGCGTGCTCTGGTCCATGGGGTCACAAAGAGTCGGACACGACTAAACGACTAAACAACAACAAGGAGTCAAATCCCATTAAGCCATGCTTCTTAATTTCAGTTGCTCAGGATGCCAGCTTTCAATGACTACAACCAGTGAACCCCAGATGAATTTGACCCATGGGAACCTGCAACTTCACTGCTCTTTTTATACATTTGATACCCAGATCCATATGTAGCCGGTGACACTAACTAGAGTTGACTAAACTCTATTTGATCTGGTAGAACGCTCTGTCACAAGAGACTAGGGCCCTGCTGGACTTGATATCTTTCCGCAGGGCCTGCAAGACAGAGCTATTCCACCAGGCCTTTGGCCAATGAACAGTCTGACTCCCTCCTTTGGTAATCCTCACAGAACTCTAGCCCAATGGTTCCATTAATTTGATTTTGAATTGATTTTAGAATGCTGTGTTACTTTTATTGTTGTTAGCCACTCTGAGCCCGGCTTTGGCTAGGGAGGGCAGGATATAAATATATTATTATTATTATTATTATTATTATTATTATTATTATTATTATTATTATTATTTTATTCTGCACAAGCTAGAGTTGACTAAATTAAAATTCAAGGTGAATTTATGCTCAGGCATATGCAGCTGAAGAAATTGTGAAGGAAGCTCTGGGGGACTTTCACACACCACCAACTGCAGTCACTGAATTTTGCCTTAAGAAAAATGTGTGTCAGTTGATTAAACGTTTGTAGGAATTTATATGGAAGATTATTTTGAATATTTCAATAAGAATAGTGAAAATTTTTCAGGGAAGTAGGCTCCACATATATAGAGCCCAGAGTTCTTTCTCTGGGGTAGCTTAGTTCTCAATTGTATAATCTATATCAAGAGGTGTATTTTTTGCCTCGCAAAATGTGCCTCGCATGCATCAGAACATGGTGTTCATCCTGAACAGTTCAGTTCTGATTCTGTTGCCCGGTTGGAAAACAGTAATGTGGGAGAAGGAGAAACCACGTAAACCTAAATATTTAACTTTTCTTTATCCCTTTTAGTCATGGTTTAAGGCCTAGATCAGCAACTTAAAAGACTAGATTGAGGGTCAGTTACTATAGTAAATTGGATTTATAGGTTTACTGTCATATAATTCTGCACCACCTTGTACCCTTTGCTGATATCATACTGCAATGAAAAGCAGGTTAAAATATATTAAATAATAATATCCAGGTTCCCCTTCTATTTGGTGTCTCTGAATAAATTTACAGAATGCAGGTATTCATCCCCCCCCCCACCTCCATCACCACCATTTTCTTCTTTGGTGCTGAACAGAGGGCATGTTTCTTTTCTCTCAGATCTTCATCTCCAGTTGCAGGCAGCTAACGAAGCCACATCCTGCACCTTGTTAAAAGGGTTGGCAACTTACAGAGGGAGCCGAATTACTGGGGGAGGGGATAAAAATATAGCTACACTACCCAAGCTCCTTTGAGGCACAGGAAAAGAATGCCGGATAAAAAGCAATTTATGTTGTATGTCTGCAAGGTGGCAGGGAGCCAGCAAGTGGAACTTAATGAGCTGACATCTGTCGACAACTCCGCAGTGTCAGATATTAGCGTTTGTTTCACTCATTTGCACATTGTACGTAAGTAGAAAACTTAGGTAGAGCAGAGAGGCTGGGACCCGCAATCCAATTTGTTCAGTTCTCCCTGCAACTGCTGAGACGTGAAGTCATCCTGGTACATTCAAACTGCAGAGTTTCTTCTCTGCCAAATGCTGCGCATCGTATGATCCAAGCGAACCTGTAGGGTCTATATGGACAATGGCTAGGAATCCACCATGACTTGTCAGCTATTTCTTTCTTATCTCCATTCTCCTTAACATTCAAGCACCTCGATTTTATAATGACATTGGTATTGTTTTCCTTTGGCAGACAGAAGATGCTGGCTTCAGCTTTCATGGCTAAAAAATTATGATCAGAATTGCTTATAGTTCTACACAAGGACTTCACTCTGTTCTGTTCACTTTGCAAAAGAAAAGCACTGTTGGAAGCTAGCAAATCTATCACACCTGGACATTACACAGTTGTTCCTTATATTGTGTTTTCCAATTTAGCTTAACATGGCAATGGTATGGCGGTGATAATCTTGTTCTGCTCACAGTGTAAAATTAACTCACTGCATACCCTGTTTTTCATTCTTAAGAAACCTTGGCATTTATAAAGTATTCTTTTCCAGTAAAACAAACTTTTGCAAAATCTGCCACAAGGAAGCAGGCTGTAAAGAACTCACAGGTCTCTTCACTTGGGTTGTATTTTGAGCTTTATAAATGGGTTAAAAAAAAAAAAAGAATTCAGCATGTTCCAGATGGTGGTTAAGGCCACTCATGTTCTTTGGTCTAACACTCTCTTTGAAAGGTGCATTCCAGCTGAGTGTCTATTGGGCTGTTAAAATCAATTTTATTTCTTTTACGGTCCCTCCCCCTTGTTTTAATGTGTGCACACAAAAAGAACTGATTTGTCTTTACTACACCTAATAAAATCCAATGAGGAACTAAATAAATAAGGAAGGAAAATAGCCTTGTTAACCATCGCAGGGGGCACATGTTCTGGTTAAGTAGGGGCTGCAGAGGAGCCCCATGGAATAAATGTTCACATGGCCTGCTATGCACAGAACATTTGCTTACTGAGTGGCAAAGTTTGATTCCTGTTTGTCACAGGCTACTTAGATCACTGGGTGTGCTTTATGCTGGAAGTTTATATATATATATATCAAAAAATACTACTATGCCATAAAATTCTTTACTCATTCAGCAGCCAAGGAAGTGGAATTTGAAGTTGTTGTGTCCCCCCCCCACCTTTCTCTCTCTCTTCAGCAATGCACAAATAGGATGTTTGTGTACAATGCAATCAAAAACCAAGATCCCCCAGAAGGAGTGAGGTTCTTATAGGCAGGTATTCAGCATTTTGCACGGAGCTGTATTGTTGGGGCCCTTGTGTCCTTGGCAAGGAGATGTATCTCCCGAAGCCAGGAGAGACCATGGACCCAAAAATCCAAAAGTTTGCTTTTTGTCTCCTTTTGCACTCTCCCAGTGACTTCCTCCATGGCTATTGAGGTTGAATCTCCCCCTCTTCTGGTCCATCTGTCCACCTGCCTGCCTTCCTGCCTCCTTTCCTTCCTTTTCCATCCTCCTGCAATTCATCCTCACTTGCTCTCTACATCTTTCTTCCCTCCGAGCTCTGCTTCCACTCCACTCACACGTCTAATACCACCGCTGGCCGTGAGTGTGGTTTTGCTGCAGGTGCAAGCAAAGGACTTCTTGTGATGGCAGTCCTGCCATTACTTTTCAGACCTCATAATGACTGAAAGGTTGTGTCATTCCAGGTTGGAGAGAATGGCAGAATTGGTAGAACATGTTTGGCAAAATAGGACTATTTTTCAGAGTGGCAAAAAGAAAAGATAATCCACATAAAATTATCACCTGGTAAATTTCATCTTAGTTCTTGCATTTTTTTCCCTTTCAGAAATCCTGAGTTTTTCTGGCCTTGGTGATGGTCACTGCTTGTCCTTAGTAGATCTCTAAATAAACCAAGAACAGATTCTTCTTAAGGTTCAAGTGTGGGCCAAACAACATGTGACCGTAGCTGTATAGTTCTGTGCTTCAGTGAAGGGTTGTTTTCTCCTCTACAGATAAGTGCCCTCTCTACAAATAAGGATCCTGGTGGTGGGGAACTTTAACTTGAAACGAATGGGTCCAGGTATGAGACTGGGACCACATTGAGGGCAAATGGTTGAAGGTCTCTATGCCCCATCCTGGAGTCCTGATTGGGATCAGCTCATTCGTACTGGTAATTTATGACACACATAAACCCCACACTGCACTCAAGGGCACAACTATGCAGTTGAGGTCACAGAGCTGCCATTCAGCTCATGAGTGGCTGGGCTACCTATGAAGCCTTCTTTCAAAGTGTGTGTTTTATATGTTGATGAGGGGTATAATCTGTAAAGGTATTTTCAGGAAATAGTTTCATATGTTAATTTGCCTCCTGCATGCAAAGATAGTTAGGAAGGATTTATTCTGCATTTAAAGGTGTTTGGAGACCCACCCTGGATGCTAATGTGTCTGTCCTCAGAGTGAAGGTATTTAAACACTGTGTCCCAGGAGTGTGTTAATGTGTACAGAGCAAGTGAATGAAGTGCAAGGAATGATAAACTGAGCTGGCAGCATAGTGTTCTGTTTAAGATTTAAGTCTGGGAAGAAGCAGCCTGCCTGTGCATTATGGTGAATATTCAAAGGTAGATGTTTATCTTATTGGACTCTGAGGAACTTTGAAACACTAGAATTAAAAGGGGCATTTTAAAGCACATTTATTAAAAGCTGTGGTACTTATGTTGTTTTATGAATAAAATTCTTTACCACATAAACTTTAAATAAAGCAGTCTTGGCACTGGGAACTATTTTCCACATAGGATATTTCTTCCCCAATTATACCAGGATGAAAAGTTCCACACAGCAACACCTGATAATTCTTATGCCATATATTTGATAGTAGTCATTAGTGTTGGGGTATATAAACCACTTTTTAAAAACTAAGTTGGATACGTTGCATATATGCTAACAAAGCAAAACTCTGTTTAAAACTTTAAACTTTGAAACACATATTCAGTGCTTTTTAAAAACCTACCAGTTTAAGATCCGAGTTAAGACTACCTTATATAGGCTCAAGCTCTACAAAGCAGCGGAACTAGAAGCCAACACTGATGCCTTAACAGATGTGCCCCATGCTCAGCCATGATGCGCATTATCAAAAAATGTGTTTGCTTACAAATGACACTCTGTGCACTCACACTTTCCATTGGACCTTCAGGCCCAAATCCTGGTGGGGAGCTGTTCTAATAAGGGAGTCGTACGCTCCCTATAACCAGCCTTGCTCAGCAATCTGGCTGCAGCTTTGAGCCAGTTGAAGTTTCCGATTACTTTTCAAAGGCACATCTGGAGGGCATCACACTGGGGATGGGTGGCCTAAAGAGGTAACTACCATACTTCTTGTGGCACTCGCCAGAAGCACTTGTCTTAGACATTACCTGGAATTGAGTCCTCTTTGGGAATTCTTATGCCTGGACGCATTTGTGGGAGTAAGGCTCCTTTAAGAGCTGGTCTGGCAGGAACAGAGTGAAGGGATGTGGCCAAAGCAGAGAGGGAAACAGGAGGAGGTGGCTCAAGAGGAAAGTCTTTTATGTAGGGCTGCCATACTTCTGGATTTTCCCGGACATTACCTGGATTTCAATGGCAGAATTGACATCTGGAGGAATTTCTGAAAGGTGGCACTTTGTCCTGCATCTTAGGCAAGTCAGTAAAAATAAAAAATCACATTTTTGTGTTTTTGAAGTAAAAAGCTCAACAACTTTGGGGTTTGTCTGAAAAACAGCTCAACAATTTTGGGGTGTCCTGGTTTTTTACTTCTTGAAATATGGCAACCCTGTTCTATGTGAAAAATAAATAAAACATTTGTTGTTAGCTTACAGCAGCTTCCACCTTTCTTCATTACTGCAAAGAACAACTCAACATTTCCAAAGCAAGGCTGGTAGTAACAAAGGAGCAGGGTTATTTTCAGGGTACTGGAACTCTCTGCTCAAAGAAGGTCATCATTAACTCTACCTGCCTGCCTGCCTACCAACTTTTTGGCTAGCTCAGTTGGTAGAGCATGAGACTCTTAATCTCAGGGTCATGGGTCTGAGTCCTACACTGGGCAAAAGATTCAGCCATTGCAGGGGGTTGGACTAGATGATCACCACGGTCCCTTTCAACTCTACAGTTCTATGATTTTCCCCCTCCTCAATTCTAGGGGGCTTTTGATGAAACTGGTTATGGGGTTTGTTTGTTTATTTTAAAACTGATCATCAACCAAGTCCTCTGGATGGTTGCGTAATTTGAGTTTCAGAGTGGAGTTTATTTTATTATATTATTGTTTGATGTTGTATGGCTTCTTGATTTTTGAACGGTTTTAGCTTTAAGGCCTTTGGATAATGATTCCTTCCCGGAACGGGGGGCGGGGGGGGACTATGATACATTGGATTGATTATATTGCTGGAAGCCCTCCTGGGCCCATAAGATAGGGAAGGGTATAAATAAAATACATATGATTAAATAATACAGGGACACGATTTTAGAAGATCTTCTGCACTGGCCCCAAAACAGGGAAATTTAATTATGCTTAGACATGGTGAACTGTGACAATTTAGTTATGACTAACTTACGCCTCATTAATTTAAATGGGACAATGGCCTCACTAAATTGCGCTGGAGTGGGATAACTGTGTGAAAATAAGCCCCCTTTGGGTGCTCAAATTCAGACTCAAAACCAAATCATGGCACTTTACAGAATAAAGCTGCAGTTCTATGCTCATCTGTTTAGGTTTAGGAATGGACAAATCAGTCTGTTTCTGATCTGTGCTCCTTTCACGTGATTTAAACACACATGCAAAAAACACAACCAGTAAATACATATTTGAACATACCCAATCCTATACCTATTTCCTCCCTAAAATTATGCATTTTGAACACATTTTCATATGTCATTTGAGCTGAGAACTGTGTCTGATTCTGGACATTTGAGAAGTGTGTAATTTGGAGAACGCCATTCCAATCTGCACATTGAGCTTTGCATGCACAGTGCAGCGTTGGGCTCATATTTGTTTTTCAGATGGCAGGCAAAGCCACAGTTGAAACTTGAGGGAGTGTGTTTCCTGGCCTGGTTTGAATGCTCAGTTTCTGATGTAAAATGAAAAAGCCTTTTGCTCGGGCATGCAACCATTTCTCTCCTTCCTTCTTGGCATGCTTGAATATGCAAACTGCAAGCATTCTGTTAACCATGGTTTCCCATTTCATCTGAACCAGGAAACTGTGGTTGCCGGCATTGGAGCATGCCAAGATCATAAACTATGGTTAGAAGTTGCTGTAAGATTCAACCTTATTCCAGAGCTGATAATCATAGTTTTCAGGCTCAGATGAAATGGGAAACTATGTTTAAGTGTATTCAGGGCATAGCTGTCAACTTTTCCCTTTATTAAGGGAAAACCTATTCGGAATAAGGGAATTTCCCTTTAAAAAATGGAAACCTTGACAGCTATGATTCAGGGGCACTGAGAGGATGGGAGGAAAATAGTTCTGTGCACTGGCACAAGGCTCATTTATGCCTCAGCTTATTAAGACAACATATGATCATCTGAACAGAACCATTGCCTGTCTTCCCCAGGGACCTTTCTAATGCCATTACTAAGACAGGGCACATTGTGTGTTTGGCACTATAATCACAGCTCAGCTGGAAGAAGGGGAGTGGTTGTAGATGGTAGAAAATTCTGTTATTTAAAAATATAGGCCCAATATATATTAATGAAGACATGGGGAGGGTACACACTGGTTCAAACTGCATATATGACTGCCTATGTCTTTCTAATGCACAGTGACCTAAATTTATAGATTTCGGTGCCTTTTAATTCAGCCATTAGAAAAAGAGCCAATGCGTCACAGAGCTCCCAAGCCTTAAAAGATGCCATTAAAGCCACTGCACTGTACTTAGTTATTTATTTCTCTCTCTGAACGATCTAATCAATAAGAGAACAAAATCAAACACGGTTCCCTCCTCTTGAAGAGAGAAAAGACAAGCTAAATAAAGATGTCCAGGAGACTGGGGCAAAACATGCCAGCAAAACGACATATTGATTTCCAGCAAAGAAGGAGATTGTAAATGAAAAATATTCTTCTGACACAGTTATTAAGCACAGGGCTGACACAACAAGCAGGGAGGCTGATTTCTCCCACTGGAGGCTGAGTACTGAAAGGGCAGCTGATGCTGGTTCTTAGGCTAGATGAGCCTCTGGCTTTCAGAAATCCACACCGCCCTGTGCTAAGCGAGTGAGGCTCAAGTCCTGGGACTTTGGCTTTCTCATGTTTTCAGCTTTCAGTGATCCGTGGATCAGCAGCAACCTTGGGGTCACAGGGCCAGCAAGCCTGCAATCCCCTTCTAGCCAGAGAGTACTTCCCTGTTGTGTTCAGCTGCAGAATGTTGCATAGGCGCCGACTCCATGGGGCCTTAGGGGGCCCGAGCCCCCTCAAAAATTTAATTTAAGAAAATTATTAGTTATATTATGCTTTGTAAAATCACAAAATTATGTTGGTATTTTTTATTTTCCTTGTTTGACGATAGTTACCTTTTAAAATACATTCAGTAATGAGTTAAAACAAAGCCACTCCCGATCTAGAGAGGGGGTGGGGTTGCGGGCTCTCGACCCATCAACAATCTCGCGGGGCTGGCGTCAGCCCCGCAAGAAGCGGGGATTCCCCCTAGCTCATTAATATTCACTGCCCACGGCGGCAGCCAATCGGCTGCCGCAAAGGGCGGGCCCTCACAGATTCACTTAAGGTCGGGGCAGCCCGGGGCTCGCCCCTTTCGTTCCCCCAGCAGCAGCGGTTTGGAGGTCTTGGGCCCCCCAATATTTTTTATAAGTCGGTATGGGCCCCTGCCCCCCCAATATTTTTTATAAGTCGGCGCCCCTGGAATGTTGCACTAGTGATCATAAAGGTGCCTGGGTCACACTTGAAGCATCTCTTTTGCTTTCCTATCCACTTTTCCCAGCAATCTCAGGATAACAATTCTCCCCACCTACCTGTGTGATTCTCAGGCTGAAAGCCAAGTTGGAAGCCTAGATTTTGTAGTAACGGAGGATTTTTGTGTGTGTATGTTTTTTAAACTATAAAGATATTGACTTTCCAGTGGCATTCTGCAGAAAACTCAAAGTTTAAAGCAGGACTTGCATCGGAAAACCCTGACTCAGTCATGCTAAACTGCTGTATTTGCTCCATAAAGTATGAAGCTATTCCAAGCCAGCTTTTGAAGCCACCTCTCCCTATGACTCCATGATCAAAATCCAGTTCCCACCTCCAACATCATACTGGCTCACATTGAGCTGGTATATGTAGCATTACCTAGAAGTAGTTATAGCAGTAGCATGAATAACTTGGTGGCACATCTTCTTTTTTCATTTCTGCCAGTTAAGTGCATCATTCAGTATGTGGCTATCAACTGCACTGAGGTCCCAGAAGCTGTCTAGGTCTCTGCATATCTCACTACAGATGCTATCCATAAGGTCTAAATTCAACCATTACAGTGGTCAAAGGGGCAGGGAGGGAGGAGTGAGCCACATAGCCTCTTTTCCGGCTTGTAGGTGGAACATGATCCAGCTCTAAATCACATCAGGAGCTGCTAAGCTATGTCTAAAGAAGGAAAGAAAGAAGCTTGAAGTCGGTTTGGATGCAGCCGTGTGTGTGTGTGTGTGTGTGTGTGCGTGTGTGTGTGCATATATCTGCTTGTGTGTGTTAGAGGCAGAGCGAATGTGTGTAATCAATAAACAAGCAATCTAGATTCCCAGAGATGTATGTTTTATTTATTTATTTAGCCCCTAAATAATATGTAATTTCTTCAGGCCAAGAAATAAATTGAAAGGATTTAGAGGGATTTGCTTATCAGCGGAACACCACATAGCATTACATCCCTCCTGCTTTTGGGAAGGTACATTGAAGTTTGGTTTAAGCTGCTGTGGTTCAATACTCCTCTTTCCTCTGTCAGGGTGCCTTGAACAACAGACAGATTAATCCTCCCCTTCTTTTTCTTCCTCCCTTTTTTTTTTGCAGTCCCTTCTTATTTAGATTTCCTTGTCTTCCTTGCTCTAAACAGAAGGGAGGACCTTTCGGACACCAGAAAGCCTGACATCCCTGCCCCCACTTTCCATTGTCTTCTGAATGCTCAGGGCTCAGAACGAAAAATGATTCAATACTTGACACGCAATGTGATCCAGAAGCGGGTGGCTTTTCTTTTCCAGCAGTAATGAACTACTGAATCTGTTCTGCAATTGTAGTGCCCAAAGGCTAATTCCAGCTTGCAGTGCATCCCTCCCCCCTCTCCCTCTTTTAAAACAACACTTGATACAAGACTTGCTTGATGCACAGATGGAGTGCAGAAACGAAGGCTGATTTACTTCCCCGTTTTAAACTTGTGGGGCTAGTTATTTAATCTCTTGTCTGCTGTGGTAATGATTGAGTGGCTGATTTTGTTACAGTAGGTAGCCCCATTGTGAACCCTACTTAATGATATAATTTGGCAGCAAGTGTGGTTTCCATTTTTACGTCCAGCAGGGATCACATACGCAGGAAATGTAAGGGGTGGGAGTTTTTCAGAGGATGGAGTGATAGTTCCTTTGTTGTTGTTAACTCAGGTTGATGTGGTGAATGAAGGGCATGCTGGTTAATGATTGGCTTCCAGTTAATCAGGATCCTGGGCTTATAAGAGATAATTTGTTCCCATGATGAGACCTCTTGCAGTGACTGCCTTCCTTAAAGAGAAATGTGAATGACAGGAATTCTGCCCTTGGTATTTCTCTTGGCTACTCTGTTGAGGGGCTGGAGAAATGGGGAATGGTTTGCTTGTTTTTTTACTCCCAGAAGAAGAGCTCTGCTGGGTCAGAGCAAGGGCCTCTCTAATCCACCATTTTGCCCCCAATACAGATGCCTTTGGACTACTTACAAGCAAGGGATGAAGGTAACAGCCCTAGTGTTCAGGGGTTTACTGCCTCCCAACATGGAGGTTCATTGTAGCTATTAGAGGACGTACCTTGTCAGACAGTGACATTAACTTAGTAAAGCTCAGTTGGACAAATTCCTAGAGATAAAACTACCAATAGTCCTTGTGATGGTAAATTGGATCAGAGCCACACTATCTCTGAATGCCAGTGGGATACCAGTGGGAGGGAGCTTCTGCACTTATGTCCTGCTTGTGGGATTTGCAGAAGGATCCTTTGGGGCACTGTGGGAAACAGGACCCTGGACTTGAGGATGGGGAAAAAATCCTTTGGTTTGCACTTTAATGTGAACCTATGTAAGTCCTACTTTCTGCATCTCTCTTTTGGAATTTGCACTTCTTCAAATTTTGCAGTTTAGTTCCCCCACCCAAAAATGCGCCCAAAAAGCATATATTAAGGGGAAAGTGTTATGACTAAATAATATTTTAAAAATACATTTCATTGGGGAAATTACTTGCACACACACACACCCTCTCTTAGAGAAAAGTGCTTAGATATATTAGGAAAAATTCAATATGAACTCCTGCTCCAACTTGCCATGTAATTTGTATGTCTACAGAGCTTTGGGATGACAATAGCTTAGGTTACAGTTCTTGTCCTACTAACATGTTAAGTTTAATTATAATTTGAAATGGGTCCCAAATATTTTCCCAGTTTTGTCATGCCACCTGAGCATTCCAGATGCCCCATTCCCCTTACAATCAAAAAATTAAAATCATGTCATTGTTATAAGTAATTGTGGCATTATGATAAGCAAGATCTAGTCTCTTAATTTACTAGAGTAGAAAATTAATGCATGGAAGGAACACTGATATTCCTGGATGTAGATAATTTAACATGGCTAAATTATCAACAGCAAAGGATGCTCAAGATAAAATCTAAAACTACTGTGCATCTTTATGTAAAAAGGGGTAAATCACAGAACTATCAAGTTGGAGAGGACCTGTAGTCTAATGCAGGATTAGATCATCCCAACAGATAGCTCACAGCTTGAAGGGCATAGTTAAACTATAGAACTCACTCCCACAAGAGGCTGTGATCACTACCAGTCTAGACGGCTTTAAAAGTGAATTGGACAAATTCATGGAGGAGAGAGCTATTGATGGCAACTAGCCATGATGGCTATACCCTTTCTCCACAATTAGAGGCAGAAATGCTTCTGAATACCAGTTGTTGGAAACCACAGGAGGAGAGAGTGCTCTTGTGCTTGAACCCTCCTTGGGGGTTTCCCACAGGAATCTGATTGGCCACTGGGAGAACAGGATGCTGGACTAGATGGGTCATTGGCCTGATCTAGCAGGCTCTTGTTAGGTTCTTATGAAAGCCCAGAATTACTGTTTCTGGTACCTAGTTCCATTGACAAATTGCTCTTTTGGTTAAGAAGTTCAGCCAAAAACTACCCTCCTGTAACTTAAGGCTGTTAAATCTAGTCCTTTCCCCCTGGGTGTTTGCTCAGGTATTTGAAGGGCGTTTTCACATCCCCTCTGACTCTACTCTTCTCTAGGCTAGACAATTCTTTCAAATTTTCATCATATTGTTTGCCATACCACTGTGATCTTCACTTCTCTCCTTGGAGTTTGTCTTTATCCTTTGTTAAGTTTGGTGACCAGAACTAAATGCAGTACTTCAGATGAAGCCTGACTAGTGCAGAATAAACTATTACACGGCATGACTTGGAAACTCTTTCCATTAATGTAGCCAAAAATCACATTAGCCTGCTAACATATCAGTGGCATCACTTATTTGTTGCCATTTTTCAATGGGTTTTTTTTTAAAAGTGACATAAAGGGGGAGCCAGCCTTTGTATAACAACTCCCACGAATCTTCCTTCCATTGAAAAGCAGCATTTCATCACATTCTGAATAGACTTGCTGTCAGATGGATGAGGAGCATAAGCTCATTGATGTTACTTGCTTTTAAAATGATGCATGGGCTGCAGCACAGAAAGAAAGGCAGGAAGAAGCTGCAATGAAGTCAAAACTAAAACCAGCAATGTAGTTTGGTAGTGGAGGGGAGCAGAATTTCCACCAAGTGCCATGTTCTAAAGAGAAGTTTTGGAGTTTCTTGTTCAGGTAAAACTTACGGGGAAAGTAAAAGGAAAACAAAGTCGATATGACGGATGTGTAGGATTAGGAGAGAGCCAAGACACCATGTTGGAACAGGTCATTTCCTACTTGCAACCTACAACCTCTCTGCACATTGCCACCGACTGGCCCTTATGCTTCTACAACTAACAGCACAATACAGAATTCCTAAGGTTCAGGGTGTGGCAGTGTGCGTTTGCTTTCTCATCCCCACATTTTCATCAAACATTGCCTAGAGTGATACCTTTCAGATGTCCTGTGTCAATTACCTACTTCGGTTTCAGAGAAATGAACATTAAGATCCGTATCCAGATACGCATGGTGTTTATAGGATATGCATGATGGAATGGAATGCTCAGGTGGCATGGCACAACCAAGGGAATATTTGGGCCCAGTTTCTAAGTAACATTAAATGTAACATGTAGTAGGACTAGACTTAGTAGAACTGCAACCAAATATGTCCCAATATTCTGGAAGGGGAATATTGGGACCTGCCTGATTTTGGCGATCCTTCCTTCCTTCACCCACCTACCTACCTGATTGTAGCGCTCCCTACTCGACCCATCTCTGCACTCCTTCACTTACCCCACCCACCTGTTCTCCACACCTTCTACCTTCCACCTCTGCCTCCTCCACTTCAGCAGACATATTTCCGGAAAACAGCTTCTGGAATTGCTGCGATGGGTGGAGGAGGAAGAGTAGCGACGCGAAGGGACAAGGTAGGTTTTGCACCCGTCTTTGGGTCCCGTGCTCTGGTGTGGCCGGAGCCAAGGAGCCAAAATGGGGTAGCTTCTGTCAATCCGGGATGACCCACTTAAATCGGGACACTTGGAGGTGTGGAACCTATGCTATTTTCATTCCAAAGCATGGTAAAAAGGAATGAGGGGTTTAGAGAACCTTTTTTAAGAGAATGTAAGCCCCATTTTTTTTTAAAGAATGTGAGGCAGCCATCAGGAACATATTGTGGCACAGTTTCTCTGACTGAGGGAGGGCAATATTTATAGGCCTTTCTCTTTTCCATTCACACTAAAAATGAGAACTCCATCATTCACTGGATGTGTTATTTATAATTTCATAAAGCTGTTCTGTGGCAGGGTTTATTTTATCTTGTGCTTAATGCCCATCAACTCATGGCACAGCGAGTGAGTGGGGTAGTCGAAAAGGGACTGTTCTCTGTGGAAGATTTCAGAGACAGCCATTTTATGTGGAACAGAGGGTCAAAGGATATGGATATGGAGCATAAATTCCAACTTTGGGCTGTCAGAAAAGGGAAGAGGGTATGTAATTGTCCTGACCACATCTCGCCATGCTATTCAGAATTTCCTTGCCATGCCCATGATGTATAGTAATGAACACAGATGCAGGACCCTCACCAAAAGCAAGATTGATGAAACCCTTCGAGTGAATAATTAGAAGGTGGTGATTACAGAAACAATAATTCATTAGAGGCAGTTCTGTGAAACTGAGGGAATTTGAAGGTAAATATGTCCATAAATCCTCAAGGTTAGATGCAGACCTTTCAGCTTCCTCCTGCTCTAGTTTGATACCAAGTCAATTTCAATAAACACAATGGCAAAGCAGAGGGAGAATAAAAATAATATTATAAATGTGGCAAAAGCTCTTTTAGAGGACAAATGAAAAGTATTTTGTCTAGGGGCATATTTTATTGGCATTTACTATAATACCTGCCTTTAGTTTTACAACTATTAACACAGGACTGAGTAATTCCAGCGCTGAGATTTAAAGAAAAATTGAATATAAATATTTCAGAATTGGATGCATTGTCATACCATACTCAACCTGATATGTATGTAGACCTATAAGGCCTACCAGTGAAAACAAAAAAGAAACGAAGTTATTGGTTCTTACGAATAATGATCTTTTAGCTTGCAAGCCTGGATGAGCTTCCTCATGTATTGGTCTGACCCCAGGTCTACTTCTCTACCCACTTCTCTCCCACACCTACATAGTTCCTTCTTCTTCTAGGCGCATAGGAAGCTGCCTTATATAGAGTCAGAACATTGGTCCATCTAGCTCATTATTGTCCACACTGTGGCTCTCTAGAGCTTCAGACAGAGGACATTCCCAGCTCAGCAGGGATTGCTCTAGGAACCATAGGCAGGCAGATGTTCTACCACTGAGCTGTGGCCTCCCCCCTAGTTTCTCCTATTTTTCTGTATCCATCTGATCTTAGCCTTTGTCCTTTTATCCCCTTTTCCCTATCCTCCACCATCTCTGGGTGTCTCTCACTGGCTTCCCAGAGCCTCTGGACTCAGCTACATTAGTAAAAAAAAACCACTAGCATTTTAAATGTGTTATAAACACGCGACACCAGATGGCACTGTAGAGCACAAAACTTTTCTATGCCGTTTTACATAAGGTTTTTTTCTTTTGTTAATGATTTAATTTATGACTTATTTATAGCACACCCCCCGTGTGTAGATCCACCCTCTGTTTCCCCCGTGATGACAACCTTTCACCATATTTCTTGCTTTGCTCCTCCTGACAGCTAAGCAAATTTGGTTCCCTAACATAGTATTCCATTCCTACTCATAGGTTCCTCATTTAGGCATTGGTCAGATTGCCCCTATCAAAGCCCTTCATTCATCAACACTGTTTTAAAACATTCTTCATGTGCCAAGCCATTCTACCACTTAGGTTGTTAAATTCTTTTAGCTATGCATCTGTTCTAGTCTCCCAATTTGATGTCTCCATAATTCCGAGTCCACTTGATTTTCCCGGTGATTAATCAGAAAATAATTTATCAGTATACACAGAGACAGATAGGTAGGCATGTTGGTCTGCCATAGTCAAAACAAAAAAATTTCCTTCCAGTAGCACCTTAAAGACCAACTAACTTAGTTCTTGGTATGAGCTTTCGTGTGCATGCACGAAAGGAAGGTATTTTTTTTGTTTATACACACAGAGAGAGACAAGATAAAATACAATATATGGTTTACCTCATAGGTTGTAATTTAGCTGGTGAGAACACAGAAAGATTATAGGGGATAGATAGATAGATGATAGATAGATGATAGATGGTAGATAGACAGACAGACATAATTCTGTATGCATAATTAAAAACATAGAAGATGGAGATTGCTGCAGCTAGCCTTCATCTTTCTTCCTGCATTATCAGTATTTGCAGATTCTGAAAACTGTTCTGAAAAGAGCAAGCATGGTATCTCAAGCTGGCCAATTCAAAATTGGTTCTTTCCAGTGTATTGGTTTCTTCCAGTTCAGGAATTCTTATTACAGAGACCACACACCTTTGATGCCTGCAGGAGCGAAAGAGGAAAGAGAAAAGAATTCCATGTGCTAGCTCTGAGTTCATGTTGCTGAGGGCAGGGTAATTTGGTAGCCTTGTGCAAGAGCCATATAGCCTGTGTCCACTCCCTAATGGTCTCCATTAGTAATTCTACTAATTGCAGCAATTACATGAAGGAGTTGCTGCTGGGGAGAGATGCCATTACACTTCTCCTTAACACACTGTGGTACATGCTGCTCGTTAATTAGAGCAGCCGCAAAAAAAAAAGGGATTATCAGCTGGAAAGTGTAAGGAACATGTGCTGCAATTCACTGGGGCCACAGATGCTCTTGATGTGGCTTCAGCTTTTCTGAGCCAGATCTTTGACCCTACCTGCTGTGCTCTGACCATTCCGTTAACATTGCACAGGAATCCATCCTTGTGAATTTAGCTGGGCTGAGTGTTTGGCTTTATGTGGATGTACTGGAAGGCAATTTTCTGCCTGGCCTGTTCAGTCTACACTCCGTGGCCAGGGCAGCTGTCTACCGACTCTATCTGGTATGCCAGCTAAGAACCTTCCTCCCTAGCCACTGTCTCGCCAGAGGGGTACATGCTCTAGTTATCTCCCACTTGGACTGCTGCACTGCACTCTACGTGGGGCCACCAATTAATCCCAATTCAGCTGCTTGACTGGTGGCTGGGAGCAGCTGCCGGGACCACATAACACTGGTCCTAAAAGATCTGCATTGGTTCCCAGTACGTTTCCTAGCACAATTCAAAACGTTGGTATTGACCTTTAAAGCCCTACATGACTTTGGGCCTATATACCTGAAGGAGCCTCTCTCCACCTGCATCATTTAGCCCGGATACTGAGGTCCATCACTGAATGCCTTTTGGTGGTTCTCTCACTGAGAGAAGTGAAATTACAGAGAACCAGGCAGAAGGGCTTTGCAGTAGTTGCACCCATCCTGTGGAATGTCCTCCTGGCAGATGTCAGAAAGTTAAACAACTATACAATTTATTGTAGACATCAAAAGGCAGCCCTGTTTCAGGAAGCTTTTGATGTTTGATGCTGCATTTTGTTGGAAGCCACCCAGAGAGGCTGGGGCAACCAAGTCAGGTGGGTGGGATATAAGAAATTTATTATTATTATTATTATTATTATTATTATTATTATTATTATTAACAGAAGCTTAACTGCACATGGCCAAACTATAGAAACATGGGAATCTGCCTTATGCAAAGTCAGGCTATTGTCCATCTAGTCCATCTAGTTCAGTGATACCAACACAGGCTGGCAGCAGCTCTCCAGGATTTCAGTCTTATTGGGAGATGCCAAAGATTGAACCTGGGACCTTCTGCATGCAAACCAGATGCTCTACCACTGAGCTACAGCCCTTGCCCAACATGGGAGCAGGGAACCTTTGCCCTCCACTGTGGTTCCTATTCAAATCATACCTGTCCCCAACCTGCAGTTTGCTCCAATCTGCAGCTCCAAAGGTCCAGGTCTGGAGTCAGGGGCAGACTGGCTATTTTAGAAAAAAAGATCATGTACTCATAGGCAAACTGCATGATTAACATGCATGTAGTTTGGCCCACAGTCACCATTTTTATCAGACCAGAAGGATTAGCTGCGCAAAATATTCATTCTGGCAGTGTCTTGATAATAGGATTATATCATATCTATATTACCTAATAGCATAGTACATATTGCAGTTCTACAGAACATAAATGTTGTGTATACAGGGCCAAACTTTTATTTGTCAACAAAAACCTGCAACCATCCCTACCATTTCCCCAAGCAGTGTTTCTGATGTCACTGAAATTCTGTAATATGAGGATACTAATACTGACCAAACTTGAAGGGTTGCATGTGTAGGTCCCCAGGCCACCCCTCAAATAACTTCACACATAACATGTAATTTTAGTTTTTGGGCACTATTTTGGCCACAACTTTATTAAAATACAAAATCAGTGAGTGGTTGTTTAGACATTGGTTATGACTATCTGTCCCCCCGCCTGGGACAGAACTGACATCCCGAGGTCCGATCGGTAGCCAGTAGAAGGGAAAGTCAAACTTGGGGTCATTTGAGCTAAGCGTCGGACCCACGCCGCTCACCCCAGCAGCTCCCCGAAAGCTTGCCGGCCCTGGTCCTATGACAAGGATTCCCATGACAGGGATTGGGCGGCCCTGGTCCCATGACAGGGATTGGACGGAATCATGGCAAGCCCCAGGATTCCTTTAACAGAATTCCCTTCAGCGCAATAGGAGGGGCGGGCACAGCCTATCCTGACCCCTCCACCACCAGCATATTATAACCAATGCCTAACCGCAACCTTACAAGTTGTGACGAATTGCTGAGTAGTAGGCAAAAACCAAATGGCACAGCCAATCACCAAATGGCAAAATTCCTACTAGGCCCCTGCGCCAAGGCAGACGACCCCATGACAGGCAAAGCAAGGTCAACCAGAAAAGAGGGCGGGTGGGCGGGTGATCCGATGCACTCTGCAAAGAGAAAGAGAAACCAGAGTGCACCAATATTTAAAGACTATGGTTCCACCCACCCAATTTGCAACATACAATTTGCCCCAGCAACCCGGTTATCCAATCACAATGCCAGGCAACAACTGTTAACCTGTCTGGCAACAAGAGGGCTGACCCGGCGGCCCACACCGCAACACGTGCTCTTATTTATTGGAGAACACGCTTTGTCACAATGGTTTCTGAAATACTTTGACTACTCCAGAAGCACTTCAGAAGCATTAAATATTATAAATTTAAATGGGAGACGTTGTGTGGCACCACAGTATTTTTTTTAAAAAAACAACTGGTAGGATATGCATGTGTGTGTTAAAGTAAATAATGGCAAGAATTAAAAGGCATATGAAGCCAGGCATGTGCTATGACAAAACATCTGTGGCAAAGCCAAGTTGAGTTGGCAATAATTCTCTATAGCTCAATACTTGCTGTTGATGGTGCACCTTCTCTGTTGCTTATGGTTATGCTTAGTAGGGGAAATGTGGGTGGCTCTGTCATCTAAACCACTTTGCCTCTTGAGCTTGCTGATCGGAAGGTCGGCAGTTCAATTCCCCGTGACAGGGTGAGCTCCTGTTGCTCTGTCCCAGCTCCTGCTAACCTAGCAGTTTGAAAGCATGCCAGAGCAAGTAGATAAATAGGTACCACTGCGGCGGGAAGGTAAACTATGTTTCTGTGCTCTCTGGTTTCCATCACAGTGTTCCATTGCACAAGAAGCAGTTTAGTCATGCTGGCAACAGGATGTCTGTGGACAAACGCCGGCTCCCTCAGCCTGAAAGCGAGATGAGCGCTGCAACCCCGTAGTCGCCTTTGACTCGACTTAACTGTCCAGGGGTCCTTTACCTTTTTTTACCTATGCTTAGTAGTTATGTTCAATTGTATTCCTGTTTGCAGATTCATCTACTTGGGATTGCCATTCTTTTTGTCTGATCACCGGTTCTTTCTTTTTGTCTCCTTGTGCTTGTTTCACTTGTCAGACAACAGATGACCTCATTTCCTCAGACCATTCAGCGGAATGTTCTAATGATGACGAAGACCTCATTGAATGTGAGCAGAGTGTAGGTAAGCCAGGTCAGTCTTATATTCCGCCTGCTTTCTTATTTCATTTTGCAGTTAACAATGCCTACATATATATATGTGTGTGAATGTATACATATATATGTACGCCTATATATGTATATGTGATATATGTATATATGTGTAGAACTGTATATCCGATATAAACGCATAAAGCCAAGCATCCAATCCCATGGAGTTGGCAGGAGCAAGACACAAATATGTCATCATTTGGAGAAGCCATCTTCGAAGGAAAACAAACGTTCTGGAACCAGTACCTGCTCAGTTGGTCACCAACCATTGTGCTACATATTTGTAGTGGGTTTTTTTGAACAGGCCCTGGTGGGGAGAAGGAAAGTGGCATTTATTCTGGCATGTTAAAAGTTTGGGCTACTGACTAAAAAGAAGAAGAAAACCCAGCATGCAGCTATTGTCATATCTGTCATTGATTTCTTCTTGATGGATGTGAAAATATGCCGTGAAAGTTCCATGTGCCCATGGGATTTTGAATGTGGCTAACATGGCGGTGTGCCCACTCTATTTACCCAAACAATTTGAGAAGGACTAAAGCATAGTCATTCCAAAATACTAAGCTGTGCCATGTTACCTGCAGCAGCGATGCTTCAAAATGTATCCACTGAACGGTCAAAACTTAGGGTGGCAATTTGAAACCGACTCGATTTCTCCCTTCGACCCTAGATACATTTTGATGGTTTGATGGCTTTTCTTCTGGTGGGATAGATATGACAGTATTAATATCCAGCAGGCAACTGCAGTCTATTTTATTTTTAACTAATTCTTCCAAGTATTTATTTTTATTTTATTTCAAAGCTTGCCATGAGTTAAGCATTTCTATAATAGAGAACAGAATTTCATTGAATTTCTGTGTACAAAATTGATTTTTATGAGAATCTGTCCTTAAAAGTGAAACACGTAGACAAGCTTATTACTTTTGTTTTATTTTCGTTTCGTTTCCTTTTAAAAAGGGGGTGATTTTATTATTTTGAAGAGGCTAATTTTTTTTATATAAAAAATTCTAAAATCCAAACATCAGATGGTTATGTTCATAGTACCCTGAAGTGTTTCAGATTAATACAATAATAATAATAAAAGCCACCCAAGGCTAGTGCTTTCACATTTCTCTTCCACCCCTCATATTCTGCTTGCATTTTAGGGGTAGGACTTGCTCTGGCAGTAATGAGAACCACTGTGGCTTTGCATGTACCTGGGAAGTTCCATGATAAACTTAGAGGAACATAACATTATGAATTGAAGAATAAGTTGATACACAGATCAGTCTAAGAAAATGGCAGAGTTGCTTTCTTCCATCAAATGTCCTTTAGGCTCTTTAAGCCAAAGGTTTTGGCCTGCTTAGCTACTGATAGCAACATAAACATTCTTGCAGCAGCCACTGGTGATTGATAATATATTATCAAAATATATCCATTCGATGGCTGCATTCACACTTGACACCAAGCCAAACTATGGCTTAACATGAACGAGTGAACTTGTTGGCTGCTGAGAAGGAAATAGCACTTCCTCAGGCTGTCTAGCTCAGCACGGTGTGGTTTGTCTTAGCCCAGGATAGTGGTTAAAGTCTTTCTGCCTCAGTGGTGATCTGTAGCCAAGATTTGTTCATGGTAACAAAGGAGATACATTAACTGCTTCAATGACTTCATGCTGTGAAGTGATCTATGCATTTGTTTTTTATCATCATCATCAACAACCACAACCACACTTCTGGGTTACAGATGCCAGTAGGTTTTGGTAAAGGCATTGGGTGTGTATCCTGAATCAACCGACCCATTTGCTGGTTGGTTATTTTGGCAGGGTTGATCAATGTTAAGGATCACCATATGATGCACATAAAATCAGAGTGATTCCCCCCATCAGGATCACCATTTAGGGGGTGCCATGGCCCATCTGTACCCCATCTGGGGTGACAGGACAGATGCATCCTCACGGGGTCCCTTTAAGGGGATACCCTGATCCTTTGGAGTGGAGGAGGGTACCCACCCCCGTCCATTTAGACTAAGGATCCAGCCCAATGCCTTATCTGCCATCAAGTTGTGACAGTCACTACGAGGTAGGCAAAAAACCCAAATGGGCCTAAATGTCTGGAGGCAAAATCCTCCCTGGCCCCAAATAGGGCAGCCGAATGCTTCCATAGCAAAGTCCTCTGCTGGGGTTACCCACTCAACCTTGGGCAGCCCCATCACATAAAGATCAGGCCATGACTCTGGCTTTTCTGAATGGTTCCAACTGTAGGCAAGCCCAAGCATTCAGTGAAACAGGGGAAGGAGGAAGTGGCGCTCTTCCCCCAGGTGCACCAGAGCTGGGAAGAGGCCCTGATCTGCCACAACCACACCAAGCTGCAACCCTGCTCCCTGCCCCGCAAAAGTTGGTGATAAGCAATCTGTTTCATTTAGAAAGTGCTAAAAGCACCAGAGTTGGTATTCTAAATAGCAGCTAGGAATCATTGATTCAAATTCCTCTGCTAATCTTTTAGGACCTCATTAAACTCTCCTACCCACTGCCTTTTTGCTGATTGCCAAGAAATTTGCATTTAAAACAGAAGCCTTTCTTCCCCTTTATCAATCTGCTCCTCTTATCCATTGCCTGCAGAGTTGTTGTGAAGGCAATATCACAGCTACTTCCATGGTGATGAATTGCAGTGGCACAGAACCTTGAGATGTGGCATCAGTGAATGAAGCAGGCTGCTACAAAATGAAAAATGCCTCTTCATCCACAAAGATGCCGTTTGGAAACATAGGGGTCGTGCCGTAGAACCACAGAACTGAAAGGAACATCAAATGAGACCAGGCTTTACTGCCAATGTGTGTTTTGCTTTGTTCAACTACTCCTAAGTTGGTGAAGTGTCTCC
Source organism: Podarcis melisellensis (assembly GCF_964234715.1). Taxonomy (NCBI): domain Eukaryota; kingdom Metazoa; phylum Chordata; class Lepidosauria; order Squamata; family Lacertidae; genus Podarcis; species Podarcis melisellensis. The sequence continues at coordinate 27,624,595 of NC_138528.1, read as the reverse complement.
TTTCACTCTTTTTCTGTCTTAAATGTTATAAATTTGTTAGCACTTTGGTCCGCCCATCCCCATCTTTTTCCTTTTAGGACAAATGCACTCAGCTCCCTCAGTTTCACAGCAATGGGTCAGTGTGTCTTGTTGTTAACCAGAAGGTTGGTGTTTTGAGCCCACCCAGGCATGGTGGTGGGCAGGATTTCTGCATTGCAGGGGGAGTTGGACCAGCTGTCCCTTGGGGTTCCTTCCAACTCTATGATTCTCTGCAAAGCCACTGAGCTGTGGTCCCTTCTCTTCTGCTTTGAGACCCATGAGTTCTAAGTGTGAAACAGCTCAAGAGACATGGGGGAGATTGGTTAATTTCCTCATTGTGTATTACACTGAAAAGCCCAAAAGGAAAAACATAATTTAGCTGCCTTCCCATGCACACTTACCTCCAGAGTATGTTTTCTAGTGAACACTGTTGAATTTATGTGCATAGAATTGCACATCTGATGTTGCCCTTACTGCTGTAGGAGTTTGGGCAGCAAAGTTTCTTCCCAGGTGGCTCAGGAGCAAACAGCTGAATTAACCAACCTTCCAGCCACTTCCTATGATCCCCTTCGCTGATTGTCAGTAAATTTGCATTTAACATAGAAGGCATCCTCTTCCTTTATCGTTCAGCTTCTCTTATCCATTATCCCTGGATGACTTAAGGGACAGCAGTTATTTCTTGAGGCGAAAACCAATGGGTTAAAATGCAATGTAGTGTAGAGAACTCCTGTGGTCCTAGTCCACTTTGCTGTCTTCAAAAAATAAGCAGGAAATTCACCCAATTTCATTGTCTGAGGGAGGAAAAAATCCTTGTGATAGCTGCCCACGAGTTTTTAGAATGATCCTTGAGTTTCTGAATTCATTTTATCTGCATCCAAAAATCATTATATCATCTCTTTTAATACCAAAATGAGAAATGGCCCTACCTAGCTGTTTCGGCTTAATCCCAACTGTGCTAGACATCTGCTTGATCACAGGTAGCTGGTGGCTGGCAACACTATGCAATCCAGGTGGACTTGTTACCTCCGGGTGGCTCACAGCTAAGCCCTGTATTATATTTCTGAGATCAAAGCAGAGCTAAAATGCAGTGTGAGAGGCCTTTGTGTTGGGCTGAGTGTTACGTAAATGGAGAGACTTTTTCATTTCTTCTCCCAGTATACAGACAGAAATTGACTGCATAATCCTATGCATGTTTACTCAGAAGTAAGTCTCACAGTGTTCAGTAGAGCTTATGTCTCATGTAAGTGTGCATCAGAGTGCAGCCTTAAATATGGAAGTGCTAATTGACTGTGTTTCAATTCACCCAAGGGTAAGTTTGTACAGACCGTTGACCTGCTCCAAAACCTATGCACTGTGATGTGCAAACTTTCCTGAATGCCCAGGCTCTTCCATTCATTTCAGTGCATGGAGCAATGCCTTCCATTGGATGTGAATTGATTTGGGGAGCAAATAGTGCAGCAGAATGGTAGCAGTGAGAGGCAGTAACGCTTCTGAATACCAGCTGCTGGAGACCACAGGAGGCGAGAGCGCTCTTGTGCTCAGATGCTGCTTGAGGGCTTCCTACAGGCATCTGGTGGGCCACTGTGAGAACAGGATGCTGGACTAGCTGGGGCGGTGACCTGATCCAACAGGCTTTTCTGATGTTCTTAAGCACCATGTGCATCCAGAGCTTCTTTGGACTCACCTAGGCTTCCTTTTGTGCCACATTTCAAAGCACAGGTCTGAATTGTAAAACACTGTGTCTGAGTGTCAGTCCATCCCCACCCCACTTTTTACCACTGAACCAGAGCAAATGGCAATCCACAGAAAACCCAAATTGCTATTTGTTCCTATTCAGTGTTAAAGAGCAGGCTTTGCTGGGGAAAATGGGTAGGCAAAAAAAAAAAAAAGGGCTCGGATGCAGAGTTTTAAAACATGGTGTCGTGCCTAGAAAGCGTGGGGCAAAAGGTAATTGTGGATGAGTTATTTGGTAATTTTCAGATTAACACAGATAAGCAAAAAAACCCAGAATAAAACTGCAGCCTGGTGTCCTTACCGTATTCACCAAAACAAGAAGACAGAAGCAAAATCTAGTATAACATTACTCCTTAGCTATGGTTTTAAGCCTTCTTTTTGCCCCCAGTGTTTACGCAGCTCATGTATGCTGACTTTAGTTTTATCATCCTGACAGCAATCCCTGCCTGCATTTTGTTTGTTTGTTGCAGAACAAAAATGTCAGTATATTTTATTCTTCCGAGAAGCTTGATAAGGTGAAGCTGACACACCACTGAATAAAGCCAGCAGGCTTTTCCTAACAAGCGTCTGCATAGAGCAAAGCTCCACAAAAATAAGAAGGTCCAAAGTGTATTGCACTAAAACATGCCAGCAATAGTGCGAGTGCCAGGCGAAACATGTGTGAAATCAGAGGAATGCTAGGTACATCTGCAAGCCGCACATACAGATTTGCCCTTTTAAGAATTTGCAGGCCGCATAAGCAGTGAGCTTCTTCCGTCTATGGCCAGTTGTCTCTGCTCAAACTCCAATGATGTACATAGGCTGAGATGAGGGCCAGAACTGCAAAGACAAGGGCTGTCTTGCAACAAAGACTGCTTGATGGGACCAAGGCCAGCCCCAAACCGTTTTCTTTCTACAGCAAAGGACAGGATAGTGTCCCCTACCTGCCATTCCATGTACAGAAGTGGATTGAACTGGCAGGTGGCTCTAATTTCAGCACAGTCGTACCCTGGAAGTCGAACGAAATCCGTTCTGGAAGTCCGTTCGATTTCCAAAACATTCAGAAACCAAAGTTCAGCTTCTGATCGGCTGCAGGAAGCTCCTGCAGCCAATCAGAAGCCACTGAAGCCCTTTAGGATGTTCAAGTTCCAAAGAACGTTTGCAAACCGGAACACTCACAAACCAGTTTGCGGTGTTAGGGAGCCAAAACGTCCGAGTACCAAGGCATTTGGGATCCAAGGTATGACTCTGTTGGCTAGTTATGGGGTGTTGGACAGGCTACAGCTCTATATACATAAAGGTGCAAGCCTTGAGGCTCAGGAAGAACAGCCATGTGGCAGCTGGTTCTTCCCCCTGGTTTTGCCACCTGAAGAAGTCACTTCACTCGGCCTAACGATAGGGCCGTCCCTGAATGGAACTTCCTAGTTACATGCATTTTTTTCTTATGCCACACACACACAAAAAGAAAGAGCAAGTTTTACTGATTGTTCATGCAGATGCCTTATAAGGTCCCTCTTATTTTAATTTGTATGGTTTTTTATGGTTTGATTTTATTGTACTGACCCTTCTCCTTTCTAAGCCCCAAAAGCCCCCTCAAGGATTTGATATCTATATGTACACTATGTACGATATATATATATGTGTGTGTGTGTGTACATATATATATATGTGTGTTATAGAATAATGAAAAACCAATTTTAGCAATAGCCCTCATCATCCAGTCACATGTTTACACAGAAATTCATGCCCTCATCTAATCCTGTCATCCACTAATGTGGAGAGATGCATGATATTGTTATTAATTAGTGTACAAAGCATGTCAAGGTTTCTTTTAGAGCATTCCCCCCTTTAATTTATGTTAAGTATTTTTAATGATAATTTCATCCACAAGTTATCCTTGGGGAGGGCTGGGGCAGGGAGAAAAAATATACAGGTATATCTGTCAACATAGCTATGGTTAACTCTGTGCTTATACTGGTAGATATACACACTGTATATATTTGAAGAACATTTTGTGTCGTTTCACCTCATCTTGTGCCGCATGAATTTTTGGTGGTTGACCGTTGCTTTTAATTTATTTATTATTATTATTATTTATTATTATTTCGGTCATGTGGCACCATGCTGCCATTTTTTTCTTTAATTTGAAATTCATTGCTGAAGTTTTATGTTTTATTTCTGGAGAATGTCCTATGAAATAAGAATTTGGTCCACTCAAGAAAGATATAGATCTGCAATCAAACAAAGGCAACAAAATCTTTTCTTGCCATCCTAAATGTTCCAAATTTTCCATATTGAAAAAAAAATTCACCCAAGAAAGTTGTGTACAAAAGAATGAAGATTATTGTTCCACCTTCCCTTATTTTATTCTGCTTTATCCCCCTTCTTTCTCCCCTGCTCCTCTGCTTCTGTGGAGTGTCTTATTCTCTCCTTCTTGGTAGACATATTTTGCTTTTTTTTTTCCAAAGAAAGAAATGTAACAATAGGGGGGAAGTCCCTCTAAAAACCCTCCTCCAGACCCCAACCCATTCCTCACATACAAACAGCTGATGGCATAAAAAGAATTTTATTGCAAGTGCAGAATATCTGTTGCATTGAATTTATTTCTTTTGGGGTCCGTGCAAGCACATTTTTGTGGCATGCAGTAGTTATTAGCTGACATAACTAACCATTTATGACCTCCATTGACTAATGCATGGGCTATAGTGACAACCATCTTGTTTCATCAGAGCGACGCATTCAGACTAACCCAGCAATTCTATAGCGTACCTTTTGGGGAGCCGGGAGGATAGCTGTTTACGTTCTTAAACCATTTAATTTCTTATATAGTTGACTTTCTTATTGGATAATTTCTTCAAATACCATTGGCTACTTTAGCAGCCCCAGTGTTTATATTATTTTTTTTTATGTTGATTTGTTAAGTCTTTTTGCTTCCCTCATTCCCTCCCCAGTCTCCTTGGGTAGCAATCTTCTGTCTTGTCTGTGTCCATCTGTCATGTTACTGTGTCTTGGAATCCATGGTTCTAGTGTCGTGTGATTCTGTTCTCTGTTCGTAAGATGTTCTAATTCCTCGTACTCTCTCACTTCCTCTCTCCTCCCACCTCCTTTTCCCCTGTCAATCTTTCCTAGAGGAAATTCCACAAAGGGGCAAAAACATCTAGCAATAGCTCTCGACACTAATTGCATTAGGAATCACCAAACTATAGAGCAGCCTTTCTCAACCTAGTGCTCTCCAGATATTGTGAGCCACAACTCCCATCATTCCTGACCATTGGCCATGTTGGCTTGGGCTGCTGGGAGTTGTAGTCCAAAAATCTGGGGGCAGGGCATGGGTTGGAGAAGGCTTATATGGAGAAATTTTATAGCAGAGGCAAATTTGCAAATGCTTTTTAAAAATAAATTTGGGTGGAATCAAATGAAGCTTGTCTGCTCACAAAGCAGCTTTTGATCTAGTGGACTTATATGTTAATATGAGAGGAGGACAGGTGTTTTTTCCTGACTCCTGTTGCAGGCCTTTGTGCTCCCCTCCCCAAAATCTGTTCCATGTGATTGGTAGACTTTCAAGAGCATCTTAGAAGGCGATGCAGGGGGCTGCAGAAGGAAAGAAAAACTGGAGAGAATCGCCTTCTTCTCCCCCAAATGGCAGCATTGGATTCTGCTATATGAACTGTATTAACTACGTAATGACAAGGCAACTACTGTCCAAGGAAAAGAGTAAAATAGCATTGTCCAATGCCAGCCATCCTTAGGAAAAGCCCCAGCTCTGTGGCTATATTGTTTCTATTTCAAACAAAACTCGAAACCTTTCCCTCTAGTAGCGCTGCAAGCAATGGACTTGCGTTTTAAGTGCAACCCCCAGGATAGCTACAACTTCTTGTTTTAACTTCATCTCAGGGGTATACAGTTTATTCTTGTAATCAGAAATTCAGGTAGACATGACAGGAGATTGTTATTTATATAAGGTGAATACCATGTGGGTAGATGAAGGGCAGCCAGGAAAATTCAGGTAATCAGGATCTTTACACAATAGGTGCTTAGTTTAGATAAAGGAGACTGTGTCCTTTAGTTTGTCTTTAAGGCAGAAAACAGTGAAAGGCTTCCCAGGTTGTTAGTCTGAAGTCATAGTAACTTTTTTGGGTTGTATTCAAGTAAGTCATACTCAGAGTAGACCCCTTTAAATCAATGGACTTAAGTTAGTCATAACTAGCTTAAGTCCACTGGCTTTGAAGGGTGTATGACTCAGCTGGGTAAAATCCATGCATGCAATCATACACATGTCTACTCTAGAGTAAGCGCTAGAGTTCAGTGGGGCTTACCTCTAAGTAGGCATGTATGGGATTGCAGTGTTTGTGGGGGGTTTTCCTGTTGCAAAAAAGGAATAACAATCTCCTGCTACTTTAACAAGCTTTAATGCTATGTCTGCTGTTCATTTAATTTTGGTTTAAGAGTTTATTTAGTTTGAAATTAGTATCTTTTGCAAATTGTATTGTTGGTCAAAGGGAAGTGCAAAACATTTTTAGAATTGCATTTGTTAGGGGTTTGAGGTATTAAAGGGTACTAGATATATTATAAATAAACATGAATACATGTTGGAATACATTTGGAATGCAGTTAGTCCTTCCACTGTATAAAGTAGATCTCATGTCAAGCCATTGAGGCTTACTATTGTCCAATGCTGTCTTCCTCAACAAGTTTAATGGAGAGTTTCTTTGAGAGTAAGGTGCTAATAAAAAATTCTGTGGGTTTTTCCATCATTCTTCAAATGCCAGTCCTTATTTAGAAGGTATAGAAGGTTTAAGGATACCTCAATGTTTATGAAAGTACCCCCTTAAATAGGGAGAACCCTAAAAAGAGGAAGGACACAAAAATATCCTAATAGGGACTGAGCAGGCACAGAATGCTGAGTGTGGATGGAGAGTGGGAAGAGTGTGTGTGTGTGTGTGTGTGTGTGTGTGTGTTTTGAACAGAGTTTTTTGCGAAGGGGCATGGCTGGCTGGCTGGCTGGCTGGCATCCTCAAGAGAAACACTCCATATTACAAGGTTTTGTACTAATAAAAGGTCCCGCTTGTATTAGTATAATACTGATGGTTACAGTCATCAGTATATATTGATTAGGATTGAATGGAGCTCTTCTCATCATACACAGCACCTCTGTCTCACAAGGTAGAGCAGGATCTCTGATTTCCTCCTGTGCCACATTGGCTTGGTTTGCAAGTCACACTAACTCAAACCACAGTTTAATCTGGATATGTGAGCTTGCAGGTTCCCAGAGAAATTGCAGCCACTTCCCTCCTCCCCTGTTGTTTTGCTCCTGCCCTCACCGAGCTAAGCCATAGTTTGGCTTAGCATGTCTTCTGACCCCAGGCTTGTGGTTTAGGTCTCTTCAGACTAACCAGAAGCCGTAACCCATATTATGGGTTAGGTCATTACAGCACAGCAGCAAAATGGCCCGGGAAGGAAGAAAGCAGCTGCAGTCACCTCCCCCACAAGCCCACATGCACACATATGTCAGGAGTGCTCTGATGGTGTTTCCTGCTTGGCAGGGGGTTGGACTCGATGGCCCTTGTGGTCTCTTCCAACTCTATGATTCTATGATTCATGTTCATGCTACACCATGGTTTGTGCTAAACCAGACCATAGAATGCTATTCTAGAGGGGCAGCTTTTCAGTGTTTTTGAAGGGCTCTAGTGGGAAGGAATAAGGGACGCGGGTGGCGCTGTGGGTAAAACCTCAGCGCCTAGGACTTGCCAATCACATGGTCGGCGGTTTGAATCCCCACGGCGGGGTGTGCTCCCGTTGCTCGGTCCCAGCGCCTGCCAACCTAGCAGTTCGAAAGCACCTCCGGGTGCAAGTAGATAAATAGGGACCGCTTACCAGCGGGAAGGTAAACGGCGTTCCGTGTGCTGCGCTGGCTCGCCAGATGCAGCTTGTCACGCTGGACACGTGACCCGGAAGTGTCTGCGGACAGCGCTGGCTCCCGGCCTCTAGAGTGAGATGAGCGCACAACCCTAGAGTCTGGCAAGACTGGCCCGTACGGGCAGGGGTACCTTTACCTTTACTAGTGGGAAGGAATAGGCTTCTTGCAATTCTTAGGATCTTTGCCTGCGCCACACACTGTTACCCCTCAATATCCGACTCCCATATAAACAGACAGGACATATTACTTTTGATCAAATCAGGAAATATCTTCATTGATTAAGATGTAAAAGTTTTTGCAAAGGCCAGTGATGGCTGAACTTGGCCCTCCAGCTGTTTTGGGACTACAACTCCCATCATCCCTAGCTAACAGGACCAGTGGTCAGGGATGATGGGAACTGTAGTCTCCAAACAGCTAGAGGGCCAAGTTTGGCCATCACTGGCATAGGCACTGGGTATAACCATTGACAACCAGCCCCCTTCTGGATGTATCCCTTATAGGGGTCAATCCGAAGAGGTCCTATGACCTACATTAAGTAGGAACCCCCACAAAAGGATTGCCTCCTTAAGGAGCGCTATGGCCCTAGCCACCTGCTGGGTGTCTGGACATAAGCAACTCTCACCAGATTCATTCAGCGGGATACCCCCAAAGTCTGGAGGCTACAACCTCCCCTCCAACAAAGACTAAGGCTTACCCAATGTTTAAACTGCAAAGGTTGTGACAATGAGGATGGCAAAACCAACAGACAGAGGCAGTTCATCCAATAGAGAAATTCCTCTCCAGCCTCAAATATGGTGACCAACCAAGTCCATAGCAAGGTCAAGCATATAAAGTCAACATAAAGGGAGGATGGGTGGAAGATCTGAGAAGGAACTGCAATGCAAGGGCTGAGGCTGGTGGGAGTATATACCTGAGGAGTGGACCCATTATTTCTATGTAGCTCCACCTATGTACATTGTGTTTACAGATAAACAGAAGTTTTAAAACTCCTAGCACAAGGAGATTTATAATGGCAGCTCTTCAGTTAATTGTACTGTACATTTTTAAAAAGGGAAATGGCTGCTGATATTGTTATTATTTTTTATGTATTTTTGAACATAAAAAACGTGCCACCCTTCGTTATATTTTTGAACATAAAAAACGCGCCACCCTTCGTTATATGGCTCCCAGGACAGTATACAATTTAAAATAATAACAATAAAAACGGGAGCAATATAGGAAAATCACATAATTAATTTGCCACGCAGAATTAACTGGCAGCACAGGCAAACAGAGGTTTGTTCCCCATGAACTCTAGTCTGTGTGCACTGCCAACCCTAACCCCTCTCTGCACCGTCGTGAGTACTGACGGTGTTATAAAGTCTTATTGCCAGTTATTACTTTTTATATAAAGCTAGGGCTCGTCCACACCTGTTGAATCTGCAGGAAAATTGATTGGTCTTCGTTCCAATTCAGTGGTAGACAGTGGGTTTTCCCAGGGGAAAGTGGCAGGAAAAGTGGAAGTTTGGAGGAGTCTAGACAGACCATGAACAGCTTTTTAACTTTGATTCCAAGCTTCACCCAGTACGTGGAAGGAACTGAGGGTGGGGTGGGAAATATTATGTAATGCATGGTGTGAAGAAAGCCAGGAATTTAATAAGAGTGGCACGTGTATTCACTGGCAGAGGAAGAGGAGTGCGGGGGGAGCTCACTGCCCCCGGCAGCGTGATCCCAGCAGGGTGCCATCATGGCTGCCCCTCCCCGCACTGGGCCCCCTCCCCCACAGACGGCATGCCCCGCCCCAAGGACGCGCACTAGGCACGCCTCCACCTGCTCTCCATCCCCAGGTTCTGGAGCATGAAGCTCCGCCACTGCGTGTGTTAATAACTCCCCCCCACACACTGATAAAGCATTACGTAGGTATAGAAGGCAACGAACTACCATATAGGAAACAGGAAGGCAGAAAGCTTGTTTGAATTGTTTTCAGAGGAAATAAAAGTCTTATCTTGCCACCCGTGTCACTAAAAGAAAATCAAGTCTAGCATCCATGGATAATGGGTTCTGAAAGAGAGATCTGGAAGCTTTTCTTTTTTCCTTTGGTTTGATTTTGGGTATGATGTTTGCGCGTGTTTTGTATTTATTGCTAACGTTGTCAGGATCAGAAGACATCATGAATATTAAAGTATGTGAAGATAGGAGAGTACAGTACAGTGGTACCTCGGGATAAGTACTTAATTCGTTCTGGAAGTCCATTCTTAACCTGAACCTGTTCTTAAGCTGAAGCACCACTGTAGCTAATGGGGCCTCCTGCTGCCGCCGCGCTGCCGGAGCACAATTTCTGTTCTCTTAGTGAAGCAAAGTTCTTAACCTGAAGCACTATTTCTGGGTTAGCGGAGTCTGTAACCTGAAGCAGTTTCTGGGTTCTTTCTGGGTTAGCGGAGTCTGTAACCTGAAGCGTATGTAACCTGAGGTATCACTGTACCTGTATCGGAAACAGATTGAGGGGGGGAGCTGGAATATTCTTTCTTGGGAAACAAGGGTAGGCCTGTGCTCATCAGGACATGGAATGGCCTGAGGTCTGCAGATATGCTTGGCATAGAGGTGTGTGAGAGAAATCTTTTGAAAAGAAAGATCCGGCTACTTTCAAAAGGTTCCCCTCCCCCCTCTCTCTGTTCAGGTATGGAAGAGGGCATATCTGAATATTTGAGTATTCCTGTCCTGAGTATTTGAAAATCAGGACAGGAAATGCATTTGGAAGAGAGACTGGACTATAGCGACATCAGATCATTCCATAAAAAATGGAAATGGTAGCATAAATTGCTACAATCTGCATGTTTCTCCAAAGTCAGGAATGGGAATCACACAAGCGAGTATGAGCAGTATTCAACATAATTGTATTTCAGTATGTATTTCTGCACTGTTTCTGACATTTTCCCTCCCATTGAAATGCACTGAAATTGATTACGTTATTAATTATGTTTAGTTTCAGCCATAGTGGATAGCAAGATAAACAACATAGGTTTTAGTGGAAGCTGAAATGTAGTAGAAAAGAAACGATGCTGATTGTGACAGACACGGAACAGGAAGGAAATCAGTGCTTCCTTGCATCCTACAGCCCACTCAGGTCTTTTCCTGTTCCAGCTGCTGTGGTTATTCTTGAGAGACAAACCATAGCATTCAGGGACTGGTCTTCATGGCATGGGAAGTGTCAGGGAGTGGATTCAAGAAGGCTGATGACTGCCTTCATTCCACAAGCTCTGTTTTAGAGGATGGGAGTTTCTCCTCAACTCTTTTGACCGTAGAAGAACCCATCATCAGTAAGCCCTTAGCACAAAAAGTTTCAGATTGATAGGGTAAACTTTGGGTCATAGAAAGGGTAGGATGATGACCTTCTGTGTTTGTTATGAGAGGGGAAACTGACACTGTAATCATTTAATGGGAAGTGGATGTTGTTTGAAGGCTATTAGCATGATTTATGTTGCAGAAAATCTGTAAGAGAATCATGTACTAGCATTGTTTTGTTTTGCTTTTAAAAATAACTTCTTTTTTTTACAAAAAGGCTTCAGAGAAAGGCTCCTGGAAAATAATTCTGCACAGCTTGTCTTCTTTTTAAAAGGGGTGGGGGGAGATACAAACCAGTGTAACATGTTTTGCTTCTCCATAAGGGTCTGACTCTCTGAGTCGCAGTTGCCACCATCAATTAATTTATTTTAATTATCATTGTTTCTTTCCCTCCTTTTTTTGCTTCCATTTTTATTTTTCCCTTGACATGACATCCGGAAAATTAAACCCATCTGCAGATTAGTGGAGCTTTTTCTACCTCACAGGAACATCTGTCACAAAACTGCACAATGGGTGTATTTAGCAAAAGAAAGTCTTTGATTAGCTTTGTAAAAAGTGAGAAGGGAAGCAGGGATGCAGTGGCATTTTCAGTTGTTTCATTCATAGCTTTTCATTATTACTTTTGAACAGTAAATGCGAGACTAAAAGTCCATCCCTGAAGCCGTGTGATCTTCCCAACAGCTGCTGTCTATCAGGGTTGGAGTTGCCCCCCCCTCTCTCGTCCTAGCATGAAACACCCCTAAAAATAAAATAATTCAAAATGAAGGAGTCAGAAATGTAGAGGTATTTTTAGAAACAGCTGGTAAAACAAACTGCTGTAAATGTTATCCCTGGAGCACATCTATTCTAACAGGGTTGTTTAAAGATAAAAACAGCCACTGGTGCTTCTACTTTTGCAGCATCAGTAGTAATTCTCACATGCACAAAGGAAGAGCAGAGAATCCTGGTGGGAACTTTCAGTTTGCATTACCCATCAGCCATTATTTGAACCCTTCCCTGGAGAAGCACGCGCGTTCAGAGCAAACATGAAACAGAGAGCATAAATATGTACAGTCTCGTCATTGTTGCCTGCTTTCCTAATGATGTTGTTGCCACCAAGAAGCTGAACTTCACTGCTGCCTGTTTACATGGGAAGCCTTTTGCATGAAGTGAATCCTACATAGTTTGGGGTGCTTTTAACCATGTCAAGAAAAACCATTTGGGGTTTGTTTTCTGGCATGGCTAAAATAGGCCCAGGTCACGGAGGAGCTGTTTCTCAGAAATGGCCCTTCCTTCCTTCCTTCCTTCCTTCCTTCCTTCCTTCCTTCCTTCCTTCCTTCCTTCCTTCCCTCCCTCCCTCCTTCACTCAGTGGCCGTGGCATGAGAGTGGGAAGGAAAAGACACTGAGAGAGAGAAAGGGGAGGTTTAAAATAGTGGGGGAGAGATGCTTCTTACAGTGTATTACACTCCTGGTGCCACGTGGTTCCTTTGACATGAAGTTTCAGATTGAACAGAACTGAACTTTCTCTAGCTGAGCAAACTAATTGCCCTTAAGAGCCTATTCATCTTAAAGATATGGTAATGTATATCATCATCAGGAGAGGTATATGCAGGGGGTGGGCTGCAGAATTGGAGAGTGGGGCATGGAAATGAGGATGGTCCTTGTTCAAGGCAGATTTGAGAAAAGGAAGGAGAAGGGGAAAGGGTGCAAAAAGGAGGGAGTGGAAGGCATGGGAATAGGGGTGAAAATGAAAGTGGGGATGCAAAAGAGGCTGCAGAATACAAGGGGATTGTGGCTTCATGATTGGGCAGAAGCTGCTTAGCAGTTGCAATTTGTGGGAGAATGTAGGAGATCACCATGGAGGTGAGCAAGGCAGGGTTGCACAAAAGGAAGGAAGAAGAATCCATGGATATGGGGGGAAGGAAATGGGTGCATAGGGGGAATGAAGCCTAGAAAAGAGAAGTGGCTTCCAAAATGGAGTTGGGAAGTTGAAAAAAGAACTTTGTATTTGCATCTGATGGGAAGGGGGAGCTCTAAGGGTTAATGGGGGAAGCTGTAGGGGGTTGGCAAGTGGAATAAGGAGGGATACAGGCATTAGTATGGGTGTAAAAATTCAGAGCTGTTTGTCATCCATATACCCCAAGGGAATTACCCTATTAGGGGTTAGTCATGCACGCATTAGAGCTGTGACATTTGCACACGGCATGTACAACACCTTCTCTTCCCGTCTTCATACATTTTGGCAAAACCCCATACACTGAAGTCGTTCTGCAAGGAAATAATTCTGCAGATAAGGCTGATAATATGGATTCCTGCTTTTCACTTGAACCAGTTTCCATTTTCTATCATGCTCCTGGGAATGGCACTCTTGAAAAGCAAGCCCATCTTTTCAGATGTGCCAGTTCCACAGCAATACAGAGTGGGGCTGTTTTCCACTTCATGTGGCAGCTCTGAATATCCAGCCCAAGATTTGAAAGCAGCAGCAGTGGATAGGAAAGTTTAATATGGATATGGAACGAGCACAGGAGGTGGAAAAAGGTTTGTCATATCAGGGGATTAAAGGGTAAGAAATGTAGCTTCTCTTTATAAAATCTGGAAATTACAGCTCTGCAGTAATGACTACAACAGTAGGAAAGGTAATCGAAATGGGGTTTCTGTACAAGGGAGAATATATTAACAGATATGTGCATATGTGGAGACCAGGAGAAATACAAGCACCCTACAGCAGTAAAAGAACATTGTGTTTAGCACCATCTATTACCAGGAAATGCACACATCACAACAAAAATGTAATATCTGTAGGTCTCCGGGAGAGCTTCAGTAGATGGCCCACTGTGCTTTCTCCACAATTAAAACCATGGGACCACAGAGAGAAGAAAAGTCATGGCACATCTGCAGCAGCACAACCAGACACCTTCATCTGCCCCATCTGCAACAAAATATGTCTCTCTTGTATCAGTCTCCACAGCCACAGCAGGCGCTGCAACCTTCCAACAGTTTGACTTAACCTCCAAAGGCACCCTCCTCCATTCTCTCCTGAGACAGATGGATGCCAACCAAATCAATCCACACTGTGTCACCACCACATGTTCTTCTAGCTATTGACTTACACAGATTTAAAATATGCAGAGAAGGGTGGTATGTTAAGCAAAGTAGAACTTCTTCAGAAGCACACTGACACCAAATACTAGTTCCTGAAATTAGCATCACAGGAAGTTTATTATATTGTCCAATAGCACCTTAGAGACCAACTAAGTTTGTTCTTGGTATAAGCTGAAGAAGTGTGTATGCACATGAAAGCTTATACCAAGAATAAACTTAGTTGGTCTCTAAGGTGCTACTGGACAATTTTTTTATATTTTTATATTTATTTAGACTGTGTCAGACCAACATGGCTACCTACCTGAATCAGGAAGTTTATTGGCTTCATTCCCACCTTGTGGGGTCCCCAGAGGCACCTGATGGTTGGCTACTGTGAGAAATAACCAGGGTCAGAACAATACATTTTGCTACCTGAAGCAAAATACAAAATGGTGCCTCCTTTCCATTCTAGATACAGAAGCTGACCGAATGGGTGGTTGAATCTGACCTCAACATTAGTGGCAGGTTAGCATTCCCCACTGTACCAGGAGTCCCAGGAGGTACTATGTGGCAACAGAGGGGAATGGCTGGGGGCTCAGGAAGAACAGCTTCCCTCTCCCCCTGTATTTGTTACCTGAAGAGTTGTCTCATTCTGCCTAATGGTAGGACCGGGCCCAGAAATAAGATGTTGGACTTGATGGACCCTTACTCTGATTCTTCTCATTGTTTATTATTTACAATGATGTCCCACTTTCTACATATTGTTCCCTAGATGGCTAACTTCAAATAGGTTCAAATACAATACAAATCAATTCTAGAAAATAAAAGCAAGTCAGTAAAACTACAGACCAGGAAAACAGCCAGTTAAAAATGACAGAAGCAGATAAAACAGATCAGCTCAAAAGGTCAAAGGCCTGTCAAAATTAAAAGGTCTTCTGATGGTCTTATACAACTTCCATCAAGGCTGCAATCTTAAACACACTAGTAAACCTAATATGGTGCACTAGGATTGGGTTTTAAATTTAAGTGAATTTTGATTATTGGCCACAGGGCTTACATCATCACCAATAAATGCAGGCACTGCTCAGCAGAAGTGCCTCACAGATTGATCTCTATATTTTAGTCACCACATGGGTATACAGTCGGGTTCATAAACGTTTCCAGTCAGTCAATCAAAATATTCAGAATACGTGCATGATAAAACAGCACTTCCTCATCCAAAACAGTAATAATAGATACCAAAGCAGTTGCCAAAGCAGTTGCATCTAAAGAACTGGATCCTTGAGGTATCTGCTGTCTTTGGGGAAATGAAAATATTGTGAGTTTACAGATATATGTAAGATTTTTTATATCCTACTTGGGTTTCTTAGCTGGGGCATTGTCACATCTCAGTAAGGGTGCAGCACATACCAGGATTTGATTGTGGTGAACCGGGTCATTGAGTTCTTTCTAGGGCTGAGTTAAATGCCTTCCAGATTCTATTTTTGTAACAGAATCTGCCCTTTTGACAAAGTAGAACTTTTCATCTAAAAAGTAGGCAACCTGTGTGAAAATTGAGTGTCTTTTGAAGGTAGTTTCAAGGGAACAATTTCCAGCTTTGGCGCTGTGAAGTTCCCAGATGTGGGACATGCTCAGAGAAATTCGGAAGATGTGATTGAAAGAGCTAAAAACCCTAAAAAGACAAGCCTGCAAAAGCTCCACAGCTGTAGATTGAAAAGCTTCACTGTCCCCTGTGAGTCTTCAAAGGAGCATACATAGGGATGGACCAATATGTCAATTTCAGTGTCTCATTTTTTCCAGTCTTAACTTCAGTTCTCCACATTTCTCTTTGCTTTTTTTTTAATCCTCATGAGAATTCATCAGCATTTTAGAATGAAGTTCTCCTAATATACACGCTTTCATATTTTTACCTATTATTATTATTATTATTATTATTATTACATTTCTTTATCGCCTTTCATCCAAGGATCACAGGGCAGTTTACAATATAAAAACAAGAAATACAAACTATAGTAACAAACAAAAATAATAAAGTTTAAAAGGCCATATATTGTTTAATTAGTGAAAGAGGAATGTTTTTGCCTGGTGCCTAAATATATGTAATGAAGGCAACAGACAAGCTTCCATGGAGAGAGCACAAATAGAGTAATGCATTTTTATATGCTCTTTTCACTAATGTGTTCACTTTTACGTACACTCCTATGCCTTTCATAACAAAATTTAGGTAAAGGTAGGTAAAGGTACCCCTGCCCGTACGGGCCAGTTGTGTCTGACTCTAGGGTTGTGCGCTCATCTCAATTTCAAAAGATAGCTGTGTTTGGGTTCTCCTATTGTTTCCAGAGGTACAGATTAGGTAGTTTCACAATAAAACGTGAACTAAACTAAATTTGTCCCCCATCTCTTAACATACTGCTCTCTCTTTCAAAAGGAAGCATTCCCCTAACCTAAACTTACCTAGCTTAGTTTTTGCAAGAGCTATGCAGCCCTTAAGAATCGAAATACATCTTGCCAGAGAATTTCTTCAGTTCAACTGATCTTAACTAGCCTCCCCTTTCCCATCCCATTGTGTTAACCCTGAAAGTGGAGATGAGCGCCGCACCCCTTAGTCAAATTTGACTAGACTTAATCATCCAGGTCCTTTAATTTACCAGTAACCAGTGTTTCCCGAACTTGGGGCTCCAGATGTTTTTGGACTACAGTTCCCATAATCCCTGACCTCTGGTCCTGCTATCTAGGGATGATGGGAGTTGTAGTCCAAAAACAGCTGGAGACCCAAGTTTGGGAAACACTGATCTGAACTTTAACATAGGGAAATCAACAAATAGAATGTGGGAATTAACTGGGGAAGGAATGTGTGATTTGTCTTTCAGTTATGTATGCTTAGTCTTGGTTGCCGGCTTTACCTTCATTAGAGGCTGTGGTAATGGGTATCCTGTGGCCCTCCAGATGTTTGCAGATTCCATCACCCCTGCCCTGCATGGCCAATGGGATGCTGTGAGTTGTGCTGCAGCAACATGTGAAGGCGAACAAGTTCCCTGTTCCTGCAACTAAAAGCTGCGGGGAAGTTGTGGGTTTTGAGATTGGATTTGAAGGAAGTAAGAGATGAACATAAATGTTCTGTGGGGTGAGAGAGCAGTTCTAAACATACGTGAGGCCGGAGCAGGGAGAGTATTTTGCAGGAGCAAGAGACTTTCATATGGTGGAGGCTGGTGGAGTCAAGAATGTATCAGGAATTGGAGGAGAAATTCAAGCAAATTCCAGGGGCGGGGGAGAGCGGGGAGCGATTTCTTCCTCTTCAGATTGTCAAATATTGTTGGCCCCTGCCGGAATCAGAGAATGTGGAAATTCCTTTGCCAATTACTTTGTTAGAACTCATGGTAGTACTGCTAAGAACAAGAAAATGTGAGAGGAAGCGCATTGTAAATTAGCTGTGTCTAATGCTTTCAGTTGAAACAGACAAGCTGGTGGGTTTTTATTTGTTGCAGTGGAGCTGGCAGGCTAAGGCAGGAGCATCCCAGTATCCAGCTCTCCTTCCTCAGTGAATCCCCCAGCTTGTTTTGATTAAGGTGTATATCCTGCCCATTACTTACTGTATTTCATTACAATGTTCTGCTCCAGTCCACAAGCGCTGAGTGGATAAGACACGCTTGAGGGTTTTCCAAATTCAGGCAGTTACTCTCTCCACCTCACCCTCCAAACTTCTCCAAGCACCGTTGCTGTATTTCTTTCCTGCATATTCTCATTTAACTGGAAATGGTTTTGGATGGGGCTTACTGACATTTGAAAAATATGCTGCAAGTCATCCAGTCTGCTCCCTCTGCAATAGGGCCATTCTGTTCATAGACTGCCTCCACCATTCAGCAGCCAATGTGGTTAAATCACACACACACACACTCCATAAAACAAATTAAAATTGTCCCAAATTTGGCTGTGGTTCCTGTAGGGTGGAAAATAGATATATAGATCACCCTTGTGGGGTAATTAATAAAATAATTGGCCAGGTCCCTAGATTCAAAGCACGGGGCTAAACACAATTCTCCAGCAAGCAAGAGGACATAGCAGAGTTTAAAAACACAGAATCATGCAGCACAGCAAAGTGTGGGGATAATAAGTGGTCAGACCTTTTAAGTATCCTGTTCTTTTAAGTATCCTGTTCACTTACAGCCCTTCCTCTCTCTACCCCTCTTGCAATGAACAGTGCATATCGTTAGTAAGTTTAAATGCTTTATTGTACTTACAAACAGTAAAGATCATATTCATGCATTATTCTGTGCAGAGGTAAGTAAACACAGGCAGCAATCTTGGGATACATAATATAGTGAAATAGCTCTAAGCGAGTTAGTGTGGCCTGTAGCAACCAAGCTCAGGCACATCTTATCTCAGTGAGTTCACATGGTGAAA
Source organism: Podarcis melisellensis (assembly GCF_964234715.1). NCBI lineage: Eukaryota > Metazoa > Chordata > Lepidosauria > Squamata > Lacertidae > Podarcis > Podarcis melisellensis. The sequence goes on along the minus strand of NC_138528.1, from coordinate 27,606,164 downwards.
AGAGAATGAACAAAGGAGGAAATTTAACTTTCTTCCTTCTAGGTGAGGGGCATGGCCTAGCTGAGTCTAGGAATACAATTCTGTGGTCATCCCCTTCATGCAATTATCCTATGGCTGTACAACTTAAGAATGCTTTTCAATTATCACACATTTGAATATTCAGGGACAGCAAGGGTAAAGATTCTAGCCCAGCTTCTGCAAAACATTCTGCTCTTACACATGCAAGGACTTTTTGACATAGGGAAGCATTCAAACAGTTTCCCACCATTTTAAACAAATTGGCTGGAAGTGCAACTCTCTTATAGTAAAACACTCATACACTGCCATAATGTGCACAGAGGCCATTCTGCTCTGAGTCTGAAAACTAATGTAGTTTAGAGTTACAGGTTGTGCCAGCACCTGGATTATATGGATAAATTGTTTATTCTTACTAGCAAAACCTTTTTTCTGAGTTTCACCTTCAGGTTCCCGAGCTAAGGACCATGAACAGGAATAATGAACACATCACTATGAAAGAAAGTTGCAATTCTGAAGTAATAGAGATAAAGGAAATTAGTGTCTATGAGAAACTAATAGCCTTTCCTATTAAAATGCAGCCATATAACATCTTACTCTGTAATAGAAAGAAGTCTAAAGTGATGAGTTTTCTGCTCCTGTTAATTAACATTCTATCCCATTAGATTTGCTTCACTGTTAAGTTTCATTTTGTTGGTGATTATTATGCTACTGTGTATTAATAATCACTCAGGAAGCTCTAAATGTAATCATTATTAGCAACCCAAAAGTCACCCTATAGCTGCTTTCCACCCAAGAACTGCTGAGATTGCTGGCTATAGTAAAATGGGAGGAAAAGAGACGAGTTTAATTGTTCACATACCTCTAAAATACAAAGCCACCTGGACAAAATTAGCTGCTATTTCACAAGCTCATTTTGAACACTGAAGAACCAAACTATAAAAGTTTTAAGCACCATATAGGGATTGTCCATTTATTTTAGGAACACCATTTCTCCGCCACCTCAAACTGCAATCCTTGCTGGGTAGGTAAACAAGACATCTGTTCAATTAGTTATGTATTCATTCATAATATTTATTCTAATGCATTCATTTATAAAATTCATCAGTCAACTTTTCACATAAGTCAAAGTGAGATACAATTTTGCCATTCTAAAATCAGCCAGACAAAGTAGGATAAAACAATAAGTTAAGTGAGAAAATAAAAAATGAATCACCATGTTAGTAAAGTTATCATTGTCAGCCTGCCCTTTCCACTTTATATTAGTCTGTTGTATGAGCAGGTTTTCATGCTAGCAATTTGTTTTCTAAAAGGCCATCTTTGATAAACTGATCAAATTAAAGACAGAATCTTGTCAGCCTCTTTACTCTCCCTCAGGCAAGCCCTTGCTTAGCACTGGTAATGCTGACCAGTGTTTCAACAACAGCAACAAAATCCATATTCCATTTCATAAACACCACTTCCATCCTTCCACCCTCAAAGAGCAAATTGCAGCCAACACACTTTCTGCCCTAACATCTTGTAAATGGCAGGCAGCAAACTGAGAGCTCCTACGAAAACACAGCACCCCTGCAGAGATTCAGAGAACCCAGTTGTATTATACATCATGCATCTCCTGTTGTGTTTTTATTGCAGTTACACAATGACTTGTCTACCACCGGAATTGAGTTCAAAGTACAGATTGATAACCCATTCATTGCAATTTAGTCTCCAGATACTTACATCTGAAGTCTTAAGGGAGCCCCAATACATCTAAACCTTACTATAATCAAATGGAAATAGTATCTCATGCTCTTAGATAAATGGAAGCCAGCAGCCCATAAGATCCCTTGCCCAAGACTCCACTTGCTGGAGTTAAACGTCTTCTTCTGCAGCAATAAAAAAGAAACAGGTTTCTGTTTCTTCATGCTATTGATTTTTTGTTTTTAAAGGATCCTCTCCCTTGCAGACCACTCTTTTATCTTGCTAAATGTTAGGGTTTAGTGGTCATGTCAGGCTGTAGTCTGGGATCAGAAGAAATTTTGAGAGGTACTTAACCTACTGTTGCATCTATAGTGATCTGGCCCTCTTCAACCTTTACAATGGCATTGTGGTTGCCACATTAGGAACCAATAGTTTGAATCAGATCACACAAGGTTTGGAGTAGTTTTAATTACACCAATAAAACACACTCAAACATCCCCCAAAGAGGTGTCTCCCATTCCATGCAAATGCTTTTCAACATAGATCGGCAACCAGGCATGTAGTTGCTGCCATTTACATGATTGCATCAGCTCAAAAAGAAGGGCTGATACAACAATGCAAACCATAGTGCTCACATAGGTAGCCTAATCAGGGCCGGCCCAAGACATTTTGGCACCCGAGGTGAACCACAAAATTGTGCCCCTTTCTGCCAGGGAAGAAGGGGTGAGTGAAGATCTGCATCAGGAACAAAAGAGGAATACAGATCTCCATCGGGATCTGCTGCCCTGTGGAACCTGCCACCCGAGGCAGCCACCTCACTTTGCCTCATGGGTGGGCCGGCCCTGACCCTACTGCTTCATACAACTGGTGTCTTCCCATGATTCTGTCTGAGACATGAACTACTAGATAGTCTGGAGAAGTTTCCTTTTTTCTTGAGTCAGGCCACTGGCCCACCAGTACTGTCTACACTGATTGGCAGCAGCTCTTCAGGTTTTCAGAAGGAGTCATTTCTCAACCCCACATCCAAGGATTGAACCTGGCACCTGCATGCAAAAGAAGTGCTTTAACATGTGGCAGCCCCATGCATTCCCAGAGGCCACTGCATGGTATGCCAGAGGCTCTGGTTATGACATTATGTGTAGTCTGGACAGACAAGGTTGATGCTATTTCCTCAACCTGGCACAGCTGTTATAGCGTCTGAGAAAAGCCATTTGTCAGTGAAAACCAATAAGAGAAACCCCATATTTATGATACAATATACCTGGTTTCTGAATGAACACTCCATGGGGGGGGATAAACTGTAAATGATGGGACATTCAAAATTATTAGGAAAAACAACCAAACTAATGTTGCCTAATGTTCCCGTATGTAACTGCCGGTACCTCCTAGGACACCTGCAAAAGGTCTCCATGGGTATCCCCTTGAAAATCTAACAGTACAGCAACTGCTCAGTTTCCATTTACACTGACCCAGCTTCTTCTACTCTGAACATGCCCCCTTAAATATGCCTACATTTCATTGAATGCCAGGATTGGACATCTTCTCTCATCCTTTCTGAACAGAGCAGAGGAGCAAAGAGCCTCTATCTTCTGTCTTCTATGCCTGGTGTAGGTATCTTCTCCCCATTGCTAGAGGGCATAAAAGGTAAAGGTAAAGGTACCCCTGCCCGTACGGGCCAGTCTTGACAGACTCTGGGGTTGTGCGCCCATCTCACTTAAGAGGCCAGGGGCCAGCGCTGTCCGGAGACACTTCCGGGTCACATGGCCAGTGTGACATCGCTGCTCTGGCGAGCCAGAGCTGCACACGGAAACGCCGTTTACCTTCCCGCTGGTAAGCGGTCCCTATTTATCTACTTGCACCTGGAGGTGCTTTCGAACTGCTAGGTTGGCAGGCGCTGGGACCGAGCAGCGGGAGCGCACCCCGCAGCAGGGATTCGAACCGCCGACCTTTTGATCGGCAAGTCCTAGGCGCTGAGGCTTTAACCCACAGCGCCACCTGTGTCCCGCTAGAGGGCATACCCACACCATTTTGTGGCACTGTCTTTTTTTCCTGCTCTTTTAGATATGGAAGCCATTTTGTGTTATGCCACACAGACCCACAGCAGGCATTTTGAGACTAGTACCCACTGCACTTCCTCGAAATTCCATATGTACCAGCTAGCCCACTCTTGCTAACGTTCTGTGCCATCGTCACACTTTTGAATTGCTAGCGAAGTATGGATATATTCCAGACACATTTACCTGGAAGTAAGTGTCACTGAACACAGTGGGACATAACCTCTGAGCAGGATCACACTGTTAGTGCCTCCACTACACGTTAGATAATGTGGACTCTAGTCCATGAAAGCCTACGTCACCATAAATCTGGGAACTGGAGTGAGAGGACAGGAAAGTGCTCCCCTTTCAAAGAGCTCTATCCTTGAGCTTTAAAAAGGTTGGATTCCATTGTTCTCCTACTCTGCTCCAAAATATTTTAAAGCTTGAGCAATGCCTGATTTAGTATTTTTAGCTCCAGTCTGACGCTGAGACCTTATTTCTTACACCCTTGCTCTGACACTGATCCCTTTAATAACCTCAATCAAGCCTGCACCCCCTCTGCACTTCAGCTAAATGGAGACATTCCTGTGCGTCTTGCAAAGATGCATCAGGCCTTAAATATTCAGTGCCTCCAGAGTGCTTTGAAGATGAAAAGCTGTAGCCCTGCTAAGGGTTATTTACAAAAGGCATGTATTTTACCGTGCCTGGCCCCAAGCTATGTGGCATTTGTTTTATTAATGACTTTAGAGGGGGGGTTTCCCCTCCTGCTGCCTGCAATGTAAGCTGTCAGGGAAAGAACATGGCTCCCTCAGGCAGCAGCTATTGAGTAGGGGAGAGAACAAGCAGGTGCCGAGTTTGTGTGTGTGTGTGTGTGTGCATGCACACACACACACACACGTGAGCACACACGCAAACACACACCTATATTTTTTAAACTTATATGAAGATATTCTGTGGAGAGAAATGAATTACTGTTTCCACCATCACAGCAAAAGTTCCCACATTAATGCCAGTGTTCCCTAAGGAAAAATAATAATGACATGGGAAGTTCCTTGTGACGGGGTTGAGCCAATCTGTGGGAGAAATGCGCTTGTTCTCCACAGTAGTCTGGTGTCCCAACACCACCAAAAATGTTTCAGGGTGGGAGAATGTGGCACAAAACGTTACTGCTGGAATGTTTGAGACAACAGGGATGGCTAAATATTATTTATTGTCCATATTATATTGTGCTTAGGGATGAGGGTGGATTTCAGTTTGTTCCACAATTTGGAGCAAAGTCTGCATGTTCACTCCTACTTACTTTTTTTTTTTAATAGAGTGGTCCAAGGGCTTTTTTCTTTCTATTAAAAAAGACATTTGTAGCTGCTTGAAGCAGCTAGGATGTTCAGAGCTTTCTACACTCAGTGACATGTTTTGAGCAAAGGGCCTTGGAAGCAGCAGTATGTTCTGGCATGCCACCACTTCCTGGGTAATTGCACAGAGAAAATATAGCTGCTCCCATGTACTTATAGGGGCAGTCATCTTTTGTTCCATACAATGTCCCTGTAAGACACCATTTTAAAAAGAGCTAGAATGTGACCTGAAACACACACAATAGGATTTCACCTAAAAATCTTCATGGACATTTCAACAGAATGGACTTTCCAGTCTACTAATCTCCTGAGGACATGAACCTGATCATGACCATTCCATCCATCCATCGTTCCATCCATCCCCAACTGAGCTTACTGAATGATGCAGTGGTGCTCCATAGAATCTCTGCAGTGGATTCCTATGCATGTTTACTTGGAAGTACCTTTATATCCTATGGGGCTAATTCCCAAGTAAGCATGTTTAGGAGTGCAGTGATGTAGCCCAGTCCTACGCATGTGACTCAGATTGGACTTACTACTAGCTGAGGGCAAGCCCCTTTGAAGATAGAAGGGTTATATACAGGCTCGTCCACACACCTGCTTGTCCACTGCTTTCTAGGCATGGCCAGAGTGGCTTTGCCTTTGCCTCTCTGCTTTCCCTGGGAAAACCTGTGGTTTACCACTGAATCGGAGCAAATGCCAATCTGTGGGAAACCTGATTGCTGTTTATTCCGATTCAGCGCTGAACTGCAGCTTTTCTGAGGCACCCTAGCTCCTCGTGTCAGCAATTCACCTTGGCAAAGGGAACTCTGGACACAATTCCTGCACAAACCTACCATCCTTTGCACCAATGTGAGAAACTCAGAGAGGGACTTTGCCAGTGGCAACCTGGGCCTTCCTGACGTTTTGGACTCCAACTCCCATCAGGTAGCATGGATGAGCTGGCAAGGGCTGGTGGGATTTGCGGTCCCAAACAGTGTTGGCAAAGGCTTCTCTCCCCCTGAAATGTACCCTCAGTGCAGCATGTTGTAGCTGCGATTCCTGCATTGCAGGGGGTTGGACTAGATGACTCTTAAGGTCCCTTCCAACCCTACAATTCTGTGCTTCATAAGCAAGCCATTCAGTTGAAGCCATAGAAGCAAAGCATTTTTATGCTGATAGCAGCATTGTTTAAACTCAGCAGGTGTGGAGGGGAAAGAGAGAGACACTTGATCCAAGCGCCCTGGATTGATTCCAGGCAATATGATGATAATGATAATAATGGGGGGGCCCTGCAGCTTATACTGGGGGATAGCAGCAGCGTAAACAGAAGTGCAGATGGGCCCTAAAGTCAGGGTCCTTTCAGAACAAGGATTGCTGCTAGCACAACAGGACATTCCCTATGCTCCACCAGCATCTCCTAAATTTGTTCTAGAGGTTCTGACAACCCCCTAGAGCAGAACTGGGGCAAGTGTGGGTTGCACATGAGGTGCACAGGGGAGAAGGGGAAGGAGAAGGGGAAATCCCACTGCCCTTGTGCGGACGGGCCCAGTTAAGAAAATGCCACTCATACTTCCAAGTCAGCCTGCAGATGAAGATGGTACTGTTATTCATTAATTACATTTCCATTCTGCCTGGAGAACTTTATCTTACGGGGCAGCATACACACACACACACACACACACACACACACACACACACACACACATATATATATATATTGCTAATAAATAAATCTTAAATGAAAGTGATTCCAAGTGTAGATCCAGGCTACAATCCTATGTTTTGCTGATGGGTAATAAGTCCAAGTGAAAATAATTGAGCTTGTTTCTTCATGTAACTATGGTTAGGATTGGGCTGGGAGGTTTATAAGAGTTCAGGACAATGTCATCCCTTTTCCCTCTTTTAGGGCTGGAAATGGCTATTATTCTTAAAAGCGTCCCCATCTGCATGCCAGTCCAAGCCTTGGTTTATTTTTCCTGATGACTGAATTGCTGCCAAAACAAGTCATAGCTGAAGCAAGACTGCTGAAGATTTTGTAAGAAACTTAAAGCAGATACATATGTAGGTTAAAGGATGCATTTTTTTTCTCCCCATACCATTTTGTAGCTAACCTGCTTACATGGGAACAGACATTTGAGTGTATTTGTGAATCCTAGTACAGTCATACCTCAGGTTACAGACGCTTCAGGTTGTGCATTTTCGGGTTACAGATGTGCCAAAACCCAGGAGTACCGGAACGGGTTACTTCCGGGTTTCGGTGCTCACGCATGCACAGAAGCACTAAATCGCACTTTGTGCATGCGCAGAAGCACCAGATCACAACCCGTGCATGCACAGTTTGGGCTTTGCAGCAGGAAAATGTTTCTTAAAAATCTGAAGGACCCTTTTTCCAACTTTGCTGGAAGTTTCAGGGTGAGGGGGGAGCACTTTCTGTCCTAGATTTTAGGGGGATATCAAAATGGGAAAGAAGGGAACAACAGTCTCCCTGTGACCAGATGTTTGCATGCATAAAAAGACAGGTGTGGGGCTAGAAGGAAATTCTGCAAGCCAACGATACTTGCGGAAAAGCAGAGAGAGAGAGCAACATAGTCTCCAACTGAAGGTGAAGGAAAAACTGAAGGGGAAAAAGTGTCCTAACAAGAACATAGTAACCTTTACAATCATAGCATTTGAGTGTTGGAAGGGACCTTGGGGGGGGGGGAGTCATCTAGTCACACCCCTTGTTCAAAGCAGGATGTGAAGGCTGTCTGCTCTGCTGCTGAAATATCTTCCTGCTAGGAGGTTTCAGTTTCCTACCATGATAATCTGTGTGTGTGTGTGTGAGAGAGAGAGGGGGGGGGGTTGATAGAAAGCGGTAGCACTCCTGCATAGTGATAAGTGCCATAGGTTCTGGAGTTTAAAGAGTTGTAAATGGCTGGAATGGCCTGGTGGCAGAGATGGTTGAGTTTTACAGCACAATCTTTTAGGTTTCTACCTAGAAGCAAGCCCCATTGTGTTTCATGGGTAGGTGGCTACAGAATTGAGGCCTTAATGAAACAAAGGAGGGACATAAATCTCCAGTTTGGAAATCAAGTCAGGGCATAATTAAGTGCCCATTTGTGAAATTTCATGAGACCTCATTGGGCCAGAGGCTAAGAATCCTGCTAGGGAATAGCACCCAGGGACTTTACCTTTGGAAGTTTTGATAAAGAGCCCCATCACATTATCTACAGACCAATGTCCTCTCTATTCATATTCTACAAGCATTCTTCAAAGGGCATTGCAACAATTAATAAGCTGGGCTTGGTCCCACAAGCAAAGTATTTTGATTATACTGTCCCTGAAGCTAACCCAGCCAGGTTTCTTTGTCTTCCTGGTTGAACATCCCTTGTATGTAACGCATTCCCCAAAGGGGGGCAGTATTGAGGTCCAGTGCACATCTCCACTAGAGCTATAGGTGGTCTTTCCTATGATTGGCCTCCTAAATGCCAGTTTGGCCTCACACCTTGTGTTTTTTTCGTGGAGATGGGGCAGTTCTTATCTGCTCCCATTCTCTCCTCAGTCTCTACCAGCCTGGGACACTTTTTTCAGTAAGGCATCAAATAATTTGTGGGAGGATCGGTTCTGTTATTTCCATATTGTGAATGTTAAATTCATACCCTCGGCAATTGCCACTGCTATCTCAGTGGGGTCTGAAAGTACAGGTGGCTACGCTATGAAAAGTACTCAGTAAGCAGAGCTCTTTGAATTCTTTATTTTATATCTTGTGCACAAGCCTACTGCCTTCCATTGGCTTCTAATCCAATTGGCTTCTAAACCCAGTGGCTTATTAAAAGCTCGCAAATTAATAGCAGCTCATGGATGACTCAACTTTGCAGTCCGTATCTTGCAGCATTGCCTGCATGTGGATTTGTGAATAGAATCTGCATATACTATCAGTTCCGGGTTGTTGTTGTTAGTTAGTTAGTTGCCTGACAAATGATCCATTTGTTTGCCGGGTCTAATTAGTGATCCAGTGCACTTTCAAGCTATTTACTACTTGGTGCTGTCCCAGGTATTTTTTATTCCATCTATCTTGCACACATTACTAAAATTCTCCTGCATTTGAAGGAGTGAATATCAGCCATCCGTTCTACGGAGGTTGCAATCCTATGCATGCTTGCTTGGATGTAATCCCCAAATGATATCTCAGTAAACAAACATAGGATTGAGCTATACTTGAGCCTCTTCAGTCTTGAGGTATGGAAGACCTTAAAACATTGTTAATGACCCTACAAATAATTCCTATAGGAATAATCCATTCAGTGTTGTTGCTTGTTGATAGGCTCAGTAACTGAGGACTGTAAGGTTGAGTCATATCACCCGGAACTCCAGTTACAGTGTTTGCAAATAGATTTACCAGTGCTGTTTTCAATTTCTATCCTACCTGTTTGCCCTTCTATCTCCCATAGCTTGCACAGGCGCCCTTGGAATGCGCTTTGCCCCTAGTGGACAGTTGTGGAATGACATACCAAAAGCTTCCTTGAATTGCCTCCTTTGCTAACCTGCCTTCCCCTTTCCTCCCACCCTCCCTTCCTAGCTTGCTGTTCTGTTTCTTCTACTTTCCCTAAATGCAACTTACTTTAAGCATGCATTATTATTATTAACATCCTACAGTAAAACTAAGCTATTTTTATAACCCCATTTGTCAATCTCAGCCAATTTCTTATATATATATATATTATATTTTCCTATGTCTATTTATGACGTACATCCAGACTGCACGTTTTCCCCTCATATTTATTTATTCATTTATTTTTCTTTCAAAAATTAATTAATAGCTTTTTTAAAAAAAATTAAAAAGCAAATGTAAAAGGGAGGGTGAGGGTTTTTAGTGGCCTTTTTTCTGCCAAATGTTTTGACTTAAAAAAGGGGGGACTTAAATCCTTTTTTTTTAATGGGAAAGAATTTGAAATGATAAAAGTGTCCCTAGACTGCTTTGTCTGTTCCTTTTCAGTGTGTGCATCTGGTTTGTTCATCTTTGAAAGTGTGTGAAATATCTTTTTTTTTCCTTTCCAAGTAATTACAAAAAAAAAGTAAAACCCAAACAGTTGTTCCCTTCTCCCTTCTTGCTAGGAATAAAGTGCTCTTTTTTCCTTTCCTTTTTTTCATTTTTTTAAATAAAAAAGTATGCCTATTTTGATGTCTTTTCTTTTCAAATGTTGGATTTCTATCTTAGATTTGGTTTGTTCCAATCTAACAACATAAACATTATTGAGTTGATTTCTGAAATTTTTCCCTCTATCTCCCTCTTTAAATAAGGGACTACCTCAACTGCAGAATCCTACAGCCTTCCTTCTAAAAAAAAAAAAAAGGAAAAAATGGCCTGATTTTAAAGCATTATTTAAAGCATAATTTTAACATCCATTAAGTTTGAGATGGGGAGAAGGATCGTGAAAGCACTACAGAAAGCCCACTCCTTTTGAGCAATCATGGCTGCATGCGTTGGAACCTCTCATGTCTCAAAACTAAATTAATACTCGGATATTAAAGACTTAATAGACACTGGAAGAGATTATGATCAGGATTATGATACGACGATGAAGCTGAGCAGAGCTGCAGTTGAAGTTGTTCCAACTCCTATGCATAAAATATAGTTTCCTTGTTTTTTTCTTTTTTAATATTATTATTATTATTATTATTAGTTTGTATATTTTACTGCTTTTAAATAGGGAAAAAGTCTGAACTGTTCTTAACATTTGAGAAATTTTAATGAAACTGTAATTATTATTATTATTATTATTATTATTATACTTAGTAATTTTTTGTAATTTGCATGTTGAAGAAGTTGCAGCTTAGGGTTTGTGAGATTGTCAATGTTAGAGTTCTGTTCTTTCTTTTTGTTGATGGGCATGAATATGCTCATTTGTTTTTGTATATTGCCCATCCCTTCCTTACAGCCAGAAGCTCTAATGCCGCTAGATCACTCCGTTCTGCACTTACATGGACATGGCAACTGACTTACACGTTCACTCCCATCATCTTCATTTGTGTAGTACACTCATAGACCGTACAACCCCACTCCATCCACCTGAGGCATCTTATCTTCCCATTAAGTCTCCCCTCACTTTCCCACCCACCCACCCTTTCTTTAGCATCATTTAAAATTTTATGTGCAGTCATCCATTCCTTAAAACACACACACTCCAAATTTTAGGACAAAGAAAAGAAACTGTTTTGTTTTGTTTTTTTAAAAAATATATCTATATCTCCAATCAATTAAATGAAAGAAAGAAAGAAAGAAAGAAAGAAAGAAAAGGCAAATAAATTGATTCTCAAACACCACTGAGGGTGTGATCCGCTGAACACTGCTTTGGTGCAAGTTCCGTTGATGGTTGAGGTTGCATCTGAGCTGTGCTTGGGGAATTGCAGTTCTGATATATGGAGATGAAAACAATCAAAACACAAATTCTGTGACAATAAGGTGTACAGGTTTTCCCCACCCCCAGGCTTTTATTTTATATATATATATAAATCACAATCCATTAACTATTGTTAGGAAAAAAACAAAATTCGGAATTTGCAAGATGAACAAAACGCAGTAGGGAAAAAAGTTCTGATTTGTTGCAGTGCAGGATTTATTTTTTTATTCTTTATTATTTTTCACGTTATGTGGTGTGGATGTATGTGTTGTTGCCTCCCTGTATCACCCTTTGTCGTAAATAATTATTATATTTAAAAACAATGAAAATAATACACATTTTGATAAAAAAAGTTTTTTTAAAAAAGGAAAAAACAACAGCAGCAAAATAAAAAAAAGCAAAAGTTTCTCAAATGTGGCAATTTTGCTTGTCCAAGAGCATTCTTACACAACTTTCTTTTATAAATTTTTCTTTCATGCCAAAAAACATGCGGGCAATTTGTTGATGTAAGTTGACGATATGAAATCGATGTGGTATGCTTTCTTCTGATTATTTGTATATGTGCATTTAGTTTTATTATTATAATTTTTTTGTTAAATATGCTTTTGGGGTTTTTTTCTTGTGTTTCCAGTTATTTTCAGTCTTCTCTCTTTTTTGTAGTAAAGCGAATGACTTGTTATTGTTGTTGCTTTTAGTTCAGAGTTTTAACATTTGCTGTGATTTTTATTACTTTTTCAGTATATGATTATTATCATTTGCTTCTATAGATGTACCCCTTCATTTATTTTTTGCAAGATACTTGTTTTTATGTTTACTTCTTAAATCTGCATTCAATATGTATTGTTGCACTTTTGTAGGAGGGGTAGCAGAACCAGTGGTAGCTTTCCATTTGCGACCAGCCCCTCTCAAGTAGAGTCCTTCCTTTTCAACCTATATGTCTATGTAGTATGGTGGGGAGATTCTACACAAACAAACAAAGGAAATACCCAGCATGCTTTGCAAAACGGCCCCCATGACCTAAATGTACCGCCATTTCATTCCAGCAAAAGGATCTACTCAATTTTCTAAATTTCATTGCTGAACCTTTTCCTTCAATTTTGCTCAAGAAGATACTCTCAAATGTACTTCTTTAGCGTCGCATTCTGCAGTTGCATCCAACACTGCCGTGGTAGAAGATCAAATCATGATATCTTTCACCTGTATAACATGTTTAAAAATATCTTAGTCAGGTCTCCTGTCCCGTGGAGATTCTTCATTCCTGCATGGATTTCTGTAAAGAAAAAGAAAAATAATAACATCCTTTGGTCAGAACAGGTAGAATTTTTAAAGGGTCGGAATAAATAGCATGCAGAAGAAGTAATACTAGTTGAGGTAATTCACATGGGGTAGTAAGTTGTAAAATAAATAATAATGGCATACAAGAAAAACTTATTCTGCTAAAGAAGAGAAGATCCAAGACCACGTTGTTTTATGGTATACAATATGGCAAGAACTCAGACCAGCTTTTTCACAGAGCACGCCTAGTTGTTGCACTCAACTGCATTGCTGGGATGCCTGTGGCAGAACATCTCCTTCTACCCTTCTACCTAGGTGCATAAAATCAAGCAAGATAAAACAACTTCCAAAACCTCCATCCACTCACCCAAACTCAGGTGAAGAGCTTTCTTGGAACCATATGAAACTAGCAGAATCCTAGTTATAGCTAGTCACGTTTTATGAACTTCAGCAAGCTGCTTTTGCTCCTCAACCTCAAACTGAGAGTCATCTCTCCAGCCTAACCCAATACTAACCAAATAGCATAACAGCCTAATAAATTGTTTGTTAGCATAACTACAGGATAACAGCCATTGTTTATATCACAAAGAACCTCCAAGTAGGCACTAATATATTCCTTAATAAATAGGTTTCCTTTCTGATACATTGTAGTCCTACTGGTGTAGACACTGTATGATCCTAACTGATTTACATTCTGTTAGACATATCTCTCTCTCTCTCTCTCTCTCTCTCTCTCTCTCTCTCTCTCTCTCTCTCATCTATCTCTATCTATCCATCATCTATCTATCCATCTATCTATCTATCTATCTATCTATCTATCTATCTATCTATCATCTATCTATCATCTATCCATTTATCTATCTATCATCTATCTATCATCTATCTATCTATCTATCTATCTATCTATCTATCTATCATCTATCTATCATCTATCTATCTATCTATCTATCATCTATCTATCTATCTATCTATCTATCTATCATCTATCTATCTATTATCTATCTATCATCTATCTATCATCTATCTATCTGTTTAAATGTGTAAAGTCTTGAGCAAGATAGTTGGGAGTTTAAAAAAATGGGGATGCACATTTTCATTCTTATTATCATTTTAAACTAGTTAGTCACCTGTTACACACACCCCAAGGTCTCCCACATTTTAAAGAGCATAAGCATGGGTAACAAAACCCCAGCCTTTCAATAAAAACATACAAGATATAAAAATCCACAAAGGAACCCACCGTATAGGAACAAAATGCTTCAGCAGCACAACTAAGACCAAACAACAGCATCCTATTCCATCAAAAGCCTGGGAAAAGAGGTAAGTTTTTACCTGGTGCCAAAAAGATTTCAGTGCCAGTGCCAGGCAGACCGCATTGGAAAGAAGATTCCATAAATGGAGAGTGACAAATGAAAAGGCCTTCTTCCTTCTCCTCCTCCTCCTCAGAGTGGGGACCTAGACAAGCGCATCAAATGGAGATCTAAGGGTCTGGGTAGGTTTGTATCAGGTTTATTGCAGAGGATACAGGGGTCCTGAGCCATAAAGAGCTTTATCGGTCAAAAGCAGCACTTTGAATTGGGCTCGGAAGCATACATCTGACTGTTCGTCTACTGAAAGCAATGAAGACTCTGCAGTTTGGTTGTGGATTCAGCTGCATGTCTGATTTGCACCTGCAGTTTCTAAAAGCAATACTATCCAAGACCATCGAGCAGGAAAGCTGAGAACTCAAAGTGGGGTGGGGAGAATAGCTTTCCCAAATCCCTAGGCTGCAGACGTACAAATGTCCCTTACTGGTAAATGTTCACTTTTCTTTTGGTTACAAATTTAGGATGGAGATTGTATAGCTTTGGCCAGTGAAGCAGGCTACACTACTAAAATATCCTTTGCTCGCACCTTCCATACTTCTAACAGCTCTCTAGAGGAGGACTCTTTGATGCCAGATCTTTCATTTGAAGTGAATGTGATCTTGTAGGGTTTATGTGAGCACAAATGTCTTCCTGAGAGATAGTCAAGGGATGTAATATCTATCAAGCAGTAAGGTAAGGTTTCCTGTGATGGAAGAGGGAGGTCTCTTCCTTGTAGTATTGCCTGTCTGATTCAATTAAATGAGCTAGGACAGAGGTGGGAGAATATTAAAAACACTCAGCTGCTAATGCACCTTCATATTAGCATCAGGTTTTCAGCAGCTCAAGGACCACAGCTTGAATACGTCCCTCTCTGCCCATAGCAAGCTGTCATAAAGAAGGAGGACTTTAAAAAAACACAATGCCATTTCCCTCTTTCCTTTTGTGAAAAGTGGGGAGAGAAAAGACTGTGAGTACAAACTTGTGTCTCTCAGAAGAAAAGAAAGAAAATGTTTGTAGTTCTTTCCCAAAGCAGAAATATTCCCTCCCCATAAGTGCACCTGAGTTTCAGTGCAAAGGAATAAGCATAGAATGCAAATGAGAGCCTTTAGATGTTGGAATTTAAATACCTGAGGATGTGGATACACTGTACTCGGCTTCTTGGCAAACATTTAAAAGCCTTTTTGCCACATCTGGAAGAGAGAGAGAGAAAAAGCATAGCATGCCGCTTTCTATTCCTCATCATGAGACTTTGAAGGGGACCCTTTTAGGATTATTTTTTTATATATGGTATGTTTTTGTGTTTCATTTTGTTTTTTGGTCCCACTTCTCTTCTGTGACTGGAAACCTAGGGAAACTGACTTGGTCACAAAAAATGAGCAAAATGGAGTGGAGGCAGCTTGCTTTTTTCACATAGACACACATTCAACTTTGGCTACTTCATGCACTGTGCCTTCATGCTCTGCCCACAACATTCACACAGTTCAGCAAGGTTCTTGTTAAATTCTGAACACTCCATCCATTCCAGTGTCAGAAGGGCCCTTCCTGGAGATCAGCCCCAGAGGTATGAATTATGTATCTATAAATACACTCATAAAGCAAAATGCAGGGCAGACGTCAAGGCTAACGGTAGACTTTATATGTCCCCAGTGATACTGCTAATTTAAAGGAAAGCACAATGCTATCAGGCAGGTATAGATCCCATATTTTAAAATGCTAACTTTTAAGGAGTATGGAGTGCTTATCCCAAGAAGAACAGAAAGAACAAAATCTCACAATATAACCAAACAGAAATCAACCCTCTCCAAATGGATTGGTCATTATATCTATTGCATTTTTATCTGGCCAAATAGGAGCTGATTTGGCAGCACTAATGCAGAAGAAGAAGCCATTTTATATGTTCCTTTCTATTTCATCCTGAAGCAGTCTGTTGTCAGCACAAATCATTTCAATAAATGCGTGACCTTCTGCTGGGAATACAAGCCAGGCAGGGAAAGGGAATAGGTTAACTTTAAGTTTATAGTTAGAACAAAACCTGGAAAATCTCTACTCTTTGGATCTTGAGAAACCTATATGTATAAGGTAGTTCTTCTGTCAGGACAAGAACTTTGGCTTGCCAGATGGAACAACCCCCTATCCGCCCCCTGTGTGCTGTTCCAGGGGTTCACTGAAGAAGAAGAAGAAGAGTTTGGATTTGATATCCCGCCTTTCACTCCCTTTAAGGAGTCTCAAAGCGGCTAACATTCTCCTTTCCCTTCCTCCCCCACAACAAACACTCTGTGAGGTGAGTGGGGCTGAGAGACTTCACAGAAGTGTGACTGGCCCAAGGTCACCCAGCAGCTGCATGTGGAGGAGCGGAGACGCGAACCCGGTTCCCCAGATTAGGAGTCTACCGCTCTTAACCACTACACCATACTGGCTCTCCACTGGACCCCTCCCCCCCAAAAAAATTTGGTGGTGGGGGCAGGGGGGAGGTCCTTATGCAGGACTCATTAGTTGAATCCCTCTCATATATTCTGTTCTCCCAAAGTGGCAGCTGGTGCCTGGAAGATGGGGAGGAAAGAAACTCATGTCCATAGAGTCCTAACAGGAAAGCATTACATTAGATGATCTGATAATCATTAGGAGTTAGACAAGAGGCAGCTATATAGATCCTAAAGACAAACTTGTGCTGTGAAAGGATATCCACAGCCAGTAGTAACATCACTGAGAAGACCTTGTTCATTCCTTCTGAAAGATGAAGCTGTTGTTGTGTCATCTAGCATCAGGTGAATTACTGGTAGATGGTCCCAGCCACCTGGCAAAGGGACCTGTGGGGAATGGCATTGCCCACTGGCTAGATCCTGTGATCTACCCCCTGCTCTGATTGATCACTTTCCTAATAGTATTGACTCTATAGTCATATTCCCCCCCCATAAACTGTAGCAGGGGGTTAATCAGGATAAATAAAAGTCCTTAATAAAAGTCCTTCACCCCCAACACCCCCCAAAAATATGGCTGGGGAAAGGAGGAATTCTCACTTGGCTACAGAATGTTAGAAGTCTGGAAGCAGAGCTTCTATCTCACTTTTGCCTTATGGCAGATTGGCAATCATCCACATCTAGAAGTACCCAAAGGGTGGCAAGCAAGTATACATGCATGGAACTAGTCTTTGGATCCTGGACCCTAATATTTACTGTCTCCTGGCCTCACCTTCCTGAAAGGCTCTGTTACCTGCCACTTCCCTTCATTGTCAAAATTATACCAAGCCTTCTCTCCCTAAGCACTTGGTGAGAGGTGATCTATAAACATTTCCTGAGATTCCCTCTTGAGAACAAAGCAAGTGGCAAACCCTCCATTAACATGACATCTACTCATCCTTCCCGTCCATTGAAGCCCTGGCTGAGAACATGTCAGTGCAAAAGAAAAATCATCCTTAAATACTGTACATGTAACCCATACAATGAACGCAATTCTTTTTGGAACAGAAGGTTTTCTATGTTCCTACAACCACATCCAAGCAGTTAATTGCAAAATAACCGTGGTTATTTTCCCTGGGGAGAAAAGTTTCCTTTCATATCAGCCTTGGGTAGGTGACAGATCAGCAGCGCACCTAGCCCATTTATAAGCATAAATAGCACTTTAAAGTGTGGACCTGTGTCTAGAAATACAGAACCAAAAGGATGTCTGGAGTAGCTTTTATTCCTGATGACTACCAATACTGATTGAGAGCATAGTATAATGTTTGAGGCAAGTACTTCCGACTAAGGCTTTCTTGTACAGTGAGCATCCTACTGATTTGACTGATTGCTCCACACACACACACAAACAAACAAACAAACAAACAAATGGGAGAAACGTCACAGCAAGCCATTTGATGCACAGACCTCTATATGGAGTTTTGCCTTTTAAAAATAGTGTCTCATTTGAGAGCCACCAGACCAGAGAGAGAAAATAAAGGCAATATTTTGTGCCTGCTGACTTCACAGGGTCAGAAAGCAGGTGAAGAGCATCTACAAAATACTATATAAGCAAACATGGTCATTTTTTCAGCCTCTTTGTGAGCTGCACATTTAAAGTGAGCAGTTCACCATTCACCCTTGTACTCCATTGTTCTATATATACTAAAACTGGCATTACTAAATGGCTTATTGCAAAAAGCTTTGCTCATCACCTTCGATAGAACCAGTCTTCTTTGACGAGTGTATCAGGAGTGTTCTCAGCTCCTGAGTGCTTGATACTCTTGAATCAAGAGCAGAAGGGTGCTTTCTGCTTGTGTGAGGTTAATTTCTTCCTAGCACAATACAAACACTTCCATTGACTCCCCATTTTCCAGCATTTGACCCCTGTTGAAACCTACTGAATAACTACAGCCCAAGGTCTGTATCCAAACTTAAATGATTAAGCTGAAGGTATGTATGTTGTTAAAGCTCTGAAATTACCTTTTCGCCTTCCACCTCACAAAGGATGGTTAAAAGCGCCTTCTGCCCAAATATATATCATTTAAATTGATGTGTTTTTGTTTTTTTAAAAAAGATCAACCAATATTCTGCCAGCCATGCTTAGGACAGAGTTAATTTTCTTGAACATATGCTCTTATGTTTTTGTTAATATGCCAACTTTTTAGGAATACCCAGTGTTGTGTGTGCAGTGTAGTATAGTGAGTGGACTAGGGGGACCAGGCTAGTCCCCTAAATGTTCCTGGTAAATTAGAGTATTAAAATATTAAAGCTTATGCCCAGTTTAGGGAAGGAAGCGTGATGTTCACACTCATGCATGTTATGTCAGGACGTAGCAACATTGCATGTGTGATGTCACCCCCACCCCACACACAAAAAACACCTTTGCAAGCTGCATGCCACTGTGTGTGTGAAACAAATGGAGGTTATGCAAGTAATAGCACATGCACACAGCACAGATCAGCAGTAGCAGACTGTTCTTCCTATTTCAGTAGAACCCAGACCCATCAAACTTTCCCAGAAGTAAGGTACCATCTACCAAATGCAGCTCCCGTTCCGTTAAATAAGGTTTTGGTGCAAAATGAAAGAAACATTTTAAACCAGTCAAACACTCACTTTACATTGATTGAAATTCCTACTTCCAGCAGCAAATGACAAATTATGGAATTAGAGTTGTGCATCATCCAAGCTCCTCCTGCTGTGCACCATTTGAGGAAACTTAAGTACATATGTATAGTGGGGGGAGGGGGAACAATGAGAAAGGAAAGTGCAACACCTGAAAAAGAAAGTGCCGTCTCCCCATGCGGCAAGCCACCATTTAACTAGACAGTTTCCCAAAGAGCTTCAAGTATTTAACGCAATAAAAGAAGCGTGCCATTGTTGAGTTCTGCAAGTTACTTTGAGAGTATCTTCGAAAGCCAAATCGCGGACGCCCTGCTTTGGCCAAGCTTAAAAGAGGATGGATTTGGCCTCTCCTGCATCTAAGTGAGGTGGGTGAAAAGGCTGAAGGGATCCCTTGAAAGGTTGTGCCCATTGGGAGAAATAAGAATGGAAAACCTGCTAGCTCAACACTTTTAAGGCCCCCACCCACACTACACACATCCACACACACCTTTTGAGTTGGGTGGGCTGAACATCCCGTGCAGCACTGTATTCAAGACGTACTAACTTTTTTCTTTTTTTTCTTTTCTGTCCAGGAGGTGAATTAGTTATCCCTCTTCTTGTAGAAGACCCTTTAGATATCCCTCCTACTGCTACTCGTGCACCTTTCATTACACTCCCTACTACCTTCCGCCCCCTCCTCACCATTATTGAGACCACCAAAGATTCCCTGTCCATGACCTCTGAGGCGGGGTTACCTTGCTTGTCGGACCAAGGCAGCGATGGTTGTGATGATGATGGCTTGGTGATATCTGGGTATGGCTCAGGGGAAACCTTTGACTCTAACCTACCCCCTACTGATGATGAAGATTTTTACACCACCTTCTCCTTGGTAACAGATAAGAGCCTTTCCACTTCCATCTTCGAAGGTGGCTACAAAGCACACGCACCCAAATGGGAAGCCAAGGACTTTAGACCTAACAAAGTCTCCGAAACTGGTAGGACTACTACTACCACAGCTTTGTCCCCTGAGCTGATCCGCTCCACAGCTTCGTCCTCGACTGGGATGGTGCCCAAATTGCCAGCCGGCAACATGAATAACCGTGACCTCAAACCCCACCCTGACATAGTCTTGCTTCCGTTGCCCACTGCCTATGAGCTAGACAGCACAAAGCTGAAGAGCCCGCTAATAACTTCCCCCATGTTCCGTAATGTGCCCACAGCAAACCCCACGGAGCCAGGCATCAGACGGGTTCCGGGGGCCTCAGAGGTGGTCCGAGAGTCGAGCAGCACGACGGGGATGGTCGTCGGCATTGTGGCTGCCGCCGCCCTCTGCATCCTGATCCTCCTGTATGCCATGTACAAGTACAGGAACAGGGACGAGGGGTCCTATCAGGTGGACGAGACGCGGAACTACATCAGCAACTCGGCCCAGAGCAATGGCACGCTCATGAAGGAGAAGCAGCAGAGCGCAAAGAGCGGCCACAAGAAACAGAAAAACAAGGACAAAGAATATTACGTGTAAAAAAAATAAAAATAAATGAAAATGAAATGAAAAAAATTATAAAAAATACTTATTTATATATATAAATATATAAATATTTAATGAGATAGAACTGAATCTTAAAAAAAAACTGTTACAGCTAACGAGATTGGGAGCTGCAGTTTGTGGTTTTTTTAAATTTTAAAAAAACCAAATCTTGAGAATAAACATTTCGGCTGTTGACGTGCTAAGTTTTCAGTCACCGCTCGGGAGTCCCCAAACTCTGTACCCTACTGTATTATAAAGCACACTTAGCATTCCGAAGAAGGCATATGCAGCATTTTACCATGTTGGCGGACTTGGACAGCCTTCAGGCCTCCTCCTCAGCTGAACTTTTCTGCAAAAGGCAGAAGACTTCATGGCTTACTTGTTTCGTATCTCCAAGTGAGTCTTTAATGATGTTCATGATCTTTGACTGTACGCTAATTTTGTTTTTGTTTAGTTTCAATTATTTTGAGAAAAAAATGACAAACAAAAAAAGAAAAAGAAAAAAAATGACAAATGTTATAAAAACACACACATACACATGACAACAACAGCAACCACCGATCTGGCTCTGACCAGCTTATCTCTTCTTCTTTTTTCAAGTTGTGAAGGGGGAGGGGAGAAAATTAATAATAAATGGTGTGGGGTTTTCATTATGTTTTTTGTCTGAGTTCTTTTCATTTTCTGTGAGGATTTTTGGGAGAATGAGCCAGGGCATAAGTCAAGAAGAAACCTTGGGGATTTTTTTTTTAAAGAAATAGTAATAAAGAGAGACTGTTGCCATATATGAACTCAAGTTCTACTGACGGTGTTTGCTCTACATATCAGGTTGTGTTGTCTCTTGAATTTGTTGTCTGCAGTAAGTTGTTAACGTAAAAACAAACAAACAAACAAAGGACAGGTGATGGGGTGGCAGTGATGGTGGCGATGCCGAGAATGACAGTAATGGAGAATTACACACCCCTCCACGCCCCCCAGCCATCATCTGGCTCTCGTATTTATGACTGAAGTCATGAGGAGATAACATGGTTTCTTCTTTGGCTAGGGGCCCCCATTGGCTGTATTTGACTACTGCTTAGTATACATTAGTATAGCTGAGCTACGGGGGAATAAAAGGGACTGAGAAACCAAACCAAGCAAAACAAAACAAAATACTGAGCCATTCTGAATTGAACAGACCAAGCAAAAATAAAGGAGCCATTTTCTGGGTTCTAGCTCCTTGGCTGATGGTAATGCATGAATGCAAACAATAGTAAATCAGTTGAATTGAATGTTTAGAAAGAGTATACTGAGTTCAACTTGTGACAAGATCTACAAAATGTCGCACGAGCCAAAAACATGTCATGAACGAGTACAAAAATAGGGGTGGGTGCTTTTTTAAAAATAAAGAAAATAAAGAAAACCATGAAGGTGTGTTTCATATGTAACAATTTAATTTTGTAGATTTGACATTTCTGATTCGCTGTCCTTCCATTTCCCCGATTCTCCCTTTCCTTTATCTTT
Organism: Podarcis melisellensis; assembly: GCF_964234715.1. Classification (NCBI taxonomy): domain Eukaryota; kingdom Metazoa; phylum Chordata; class Lepidosauria; order Squamata; family Lacertidae; genus Podarcis; species Podarcis melisellensis. The sequence goes on along the minus strand of NC_138528.1, from coordinate 27,584,028 downwards.
TATATGAAAGAAGATAAATTTAAGAAGTCTCTATGACACACAGAAATAAATAAAAAAAACTAAAGGAGCTTATTAATAGTATAATATATATAAATATATATATATACAGATATATTTATCATGGTATGTTTGATGGGACGACTGGAACAGAAATGCTGTTAAAGTCTTAAAATGAAATGAGAATGTTGTAAAGATAAAAATGTTTTTACAAAACAACAAAAAGCTAAACTTTAAAAATATGAAGAGTGTGTGCATTTTAACTTTGTCACAGTTATCTGTGTCAAAAAGATTTTAAGAAGAAAAAAAGATTTTGTTTACATATTTTACTACAGTTTTCTTTTTGACTGGTGTAATTTCTAGATGGGTACCCTGTTGTACATATGCTCTGAGATTTCTTTGGGTTGTTGTTTATATTCAATGTACTTAATTTCAATTGTTGTTTTTTTATTATTTTTCCTTCCATTAAGAGAGCAACTTGCTGTACAGGGAAAACAAATAACCAACTGGGGGTTTTTTGGCCATAAATATCATGTGCAAAAAAAAATAAAATACAAAAAAATAAGCAAAAAAAGAGAGACAGACAGAAAGAATGAGAGAGACAAGGAGAACACAAAAATTCTATAGAGGACTCTGGCATATTAAAATGTACAATTTTTCTGTGTACAGATGAAATCTAATCAGCTGTTTAGGTTTAGAAATCTACTCTTGCTGGTGTTTATAAGTCGCATGAACCTTTGACTTTGAAGAAGTGTTATCGAATGCCCACACGCACATGGGAACGAAATAAAAAAACAAGGCAGCCTTCTCATGGTTTGAGAAGTGGCTTACCTGGCTAACAAATCTTTTCAGTGTGTGTGAGGTTTGTTTGTTTTTTTATTTTTAATTATTTTTTTACACTACAACAGAGAAAAAATATATATAAAGACAGGTTTTAAAAAGGTATAAAAAGCACGAATTTAGGCAACCTAACTGGCCGAACATACATGGAGTTGATTATATCTTGATGTCTGTAAAAGATTGCTGCTGTTCTTGGAGTCTTGGAGTCTTGTGAAATGATTTTCTGCTTTCTTTATCTTTTTTTTAAAGAAAAATTAGGAAAACCAACCTTTCTTTTCCTTTTTTTGTTGGTGTCTATTTCTATTGGACAGTTTTTTGGGAACATGTGCATTTCTGTATGTGGGCTTCTACCATATCCCTATTGTTTTATGGACAGAACCTTGAATTTTTTTTATTTAATCTTATTGTGCCGTTATTGCTTCTTCATCTTTTTCCTCTCCTTCCTGCCGTCCCTTCTTTTTTCGCCTGTTCTTTTCTTTTCATAATTGCCTTTTCGTTCAAGGATATGCTTAGCAATAAAATGTTCTTCCCAAAGCCGTCGTCGTTGCTGTTACTTTCTGTCCAAAGGCAAGGGATATTCCTTTGTCATGGAAAATCTCATTATAGGAAAATTCCATTTTATTTACCCGGTTAGTTTTCCAAGGAACCCCAGGGCAGCTTGCATGGGATTATTTATTTATCGTTTTAAGCTGCTAAACATAGGAAAATAATCAATGAAACGATAAAAATTCAAGAAGTTAAAACAGATAGAACAGTTCTTTTAAAGAAAGTAATCAGATACTGCCCTTGAGTAAACATTCTTCTGGGAAAGCTATAAAAATTAAAAATATGATATTTTCATTTTTATGCTCACAGCAACCCTTTGGAGCAGGTGAGGCTGAGAGGTAGTGCCATTCCCAGTGGTGGAGCTTCATGCTCTAGCTCCGGGGGGTGGAGAGCAGGCGGGGGCGGGGCTGGTGACATCCCGGGGGCGTTGCGCGCCGCCCATAGGGGCGGGGCACACCGTCTGTGGGGGCATGGCACCCAGCACGGACAGGGGGGCAGCCGTGATGGTACCTCACCGGGATCGCGCTGCTGAGGGCGGTGCACTCCCCCCGCACTCCTCTTCCTCTGCCAGTGGCCATTCCTGATGGATTTTGGACCTATTGCTCCAACATCTAAAAGGCATATGTGAATATGATGACCTGCAGACATAGTTCAACTCCCAACTCCCATCATCCCTGCGCATTGGCTGTGCTGTCTGAGGATGAGAGTTGTACCCACCACAACATCGGCAGACTGCTGCCATTTTGGCTACACCATTTTGGCTGTAACCAACACAGAACACAGAACAAATTCATGATCTTCTGCTTATGAAGCAGCTAGCCCATGTTTAGCATTATATAGTTAATGAGTAAATATGAGTTAAGGAGATAACAGTTAGCTTCCAGAATGCCAATTTAAAAATCGAGGGGGAGGGGGGATGAATTGGTTGACAGAATAAAAACAAACTGGGATTTCTATTTACCTGCAGAGAACAAGCTTTGCAGGCATGCAGGCTGTCCCAGGATCGATCCCCAGGACGCCCAGTTAAAAGGTAGTATCTGGTAGCATCATGTAGCGACTGGGGGGTAAAGGTAGAACCAGTTCTCATTTAAAGCTGAACCTACCTTCTGAAACAATACGCTATGTGAACCAAGCATAGTCCTACAAAATTCACACTTCTCTAAATTTTGCAATGTGGTCCTCTAGCCAAGGAATGTGTAAAAAAAAATGCACACTAGGGTGAAGTATGCATAAAAATGCACATATTGGTGAAAACAACACACCAAAATGCATTATATTAGGAAATGCTGTTTTGCAAAAATATGTATCTTAGGTAAAATGCATACAAAACAATGCATAATAGGAGAAATTCGCACCAATTGCTAACAAATGTTCATGAGGACATTTCTCTTTTTAAAAAATTGTGAACTGTGGAAATGTCAGGAGATGAACTTCAGTCTTGAAAAAAGAGAAACAGAGAGAATCCAAAATGGACAGATTTGCCTGGGCTCATAGAAACCTGCTGTCCATCAGAGCAGACAATATTGAGCTAATTGGACAAATATATTTGTTATATGGCAGTTTCTGGTATTCCTGTAAAACAGCAAGAAACTGCTTGAGGGTATTGTCCTTTGTGCCAGCTTTTTTTTTTAAAAAAAAAAGTATTAAAATGATTGAATAGGCATAAAAAAACCCCACAGGCTTAGTACCCCAAGTGGCACTGAAGCCACTGCAACATGGTTCCTTCCCACAATCCTCAGCGATAGCTGTATCCAGTGGTCAAGTGGGTAAAATATATTCAATGGCTTTATCCCATGGTGGCACTCCCCTGCCAGAAAACATAGTTGAATGTTGCTGCAAATTGGCACCCTCTCATGACAACAGCTTTCTCATCATGTTACCAAGCAGGACAGAAATTAGTCTCATGCAGCTAAAGTTGCCATGAGAAAGAGCCTTTAGATGTGAGGTGGGAGTGGGGTGGAATGACTGGAATGAAGTACGGTATGTTGCAAGTTTTATAAGAGGAGTGGTATTTCACTTGCCCGTCCCCAACCCTACGTTCTGAGCTGTTCTCAATAATGTGGCAGACCTACTGAAAGTGGCATGGGCAGAACGAGAACCCTTCTAACCTTCCCCATTTTGGTTTTTTTATCGCTTGACCCCTTCCCTTTCCCTAGTGTGTTCATTTTTTGCTTGTGTGATGACTCGGCCACCTCAAGCCTGGAAGCTCTGCCTTAAGTAAGTGTGAGGTGAGGCCTGAAAAATTATTTTTCCTGTCTTGGGGTAGGTCCATTCTTGATTTATTTGTGGCCTACAGCCAATCTTAGGTCATTGCTTTGTCCACTCCAAGAAGTTGGTGCTCACCTTCCTTACCTTCTGAGGCTTGAGAAATGCTGGTATTTATGCAAATCGAAGGGAAATGTGCTCTTTTCAACTTCTTCTAAGGTATGTTTTCATTTCTGAAGTTTTTTGTTAAAAAAAACAAATTGGACAATAAACAAATGCTTAAATAAAGGAGTCTGAGCATGTAAAGAGCACCCTTCTACCCCTCCCATTCCCTTCAGGAGTGCCAACGAAAGCAGTTTTCTCTCAGAAGTTCTGTATATTTCCCAGCAAAAGAGGGGCCCACTCCTCAGCCACAGGTCCTCGTGAAAGGCATCCTCCATTATTCTAGAAAAAGGACGGAGGCAAAGTAATGGCTCGTGTCTTTAAAAAAAAATGTTGGAAAAAATACATTTTAAAGAAATAAAGCAGCTAGTAAATAATTCACAGCACAGTCCTTGGCACGCGCTGTGTCCACTGGGGATTGCTCCAAGGTAGATAGGCATAGATTTACAGTGTAGCTGCAATCCTACCCATGTTTATTCAGGTGTGAGTCACACAGTGTTCAAGTGAATTTACTCCCAGGCATGAGTGTCCAAGTGGGGCCAATTGCCACCCCCACATGAGCCATACTACACAAATTCCCAGCTTTCTTTTCAAAAGAAGTATCAATGCAATTTAAACCCAAGATCTGCTAGAGAGTTTGGATTCAGTGGGTCTTAGACTTTTGTCAGGGCTAGGTCAGCATAATTCCTTCACCCTGGCTGAGCCAGTGATTTGCATATGACCTCCAAAGCAGACACTATGGGGAAGGGACAGGACAGGGCAAGGAGGGATGCCCTATTCATCTCAGTCATCTGACCTAGGGCCAAATCCTTGAAAACTGGTCCCACACTTAGCCAGCATTAGCCCATCCTAGAGGCTCCTGAACAGAATTTGGGTTGGAGTGACATGCCAACATCAGTTATGCCACCTTCCTATAGTTAGGATTGCCCTGTACGTTCCTAGTATTTGTATAATCTGAGAAAGCAGTATCATTATTTTGAGAGAAACTAGTCTGCTCCTCTCTTTCAGTGCTTTTCTTTGCCCCCACACTCAGAAAGATTCCTGCAAACGCCCATATCCCCAGTAAGTGAGTACAGGATCGCAGTATAACTGATTAATCACATCAGATAGCCATATTATTTTGTGGAGACAAAAGTGGAGTTGTTCTTTTTTCTAAATCTCGTTTACTGTTGTATTTATTTATTTATTTTAAAAAAAATTAAGTCTTTAGTATACATCAATTTACATAAAACTTAAACAATACACTTCAATATATACAATACATACATTACCTACATACATACATACATACCCAACATAGACACGCCATAGATATTAGACTAAAAAGTCTAAAAAGTGGAGTTTTGTGACATCTTAAAAGACTAATATATTGACTATGGCGTAACAACTTTGTGAATTAGAGGCAACTTTATCAGATGCCTCACATGCTATTTTCACAGTTAACATATTAGAAATAGAGACAGATATTAGGGCTAAGACAAAATGTATCAGAACAGATATTTCACCTTGTTTGTCAATAAAGCATTTCTGAAACGGCCATCAGGTTTAGGGGGAGGGTAGAATGGTGAAAATTGGGATGCAGTGAAACAGTGTGATTATGTAGCATTGCTCTGATAAAGATTTGGCATTTTGTTTTTAGAAAGGCAGCACCTAAGCAGTGCCATTTTTTCCCCCAAAGGTGAAACTTCTGCGGATCATTTTTGCCCCCAACCACAGTTTAACTTACCATATCCCCTCCCCCAAAATAACCCCCATTTTGCTCCCTGCTAATGGCATGAGGGAAATGGTAAATGCATTTTGCCTCAGACTCAGAAAGCCATTCTCTTTGAAAGGAAACTACAACCCACTCTTTTCCAGAAAACACAACCCTAGCAAGCTGTTGACATGGCTTACCATCCACACTGACCTTGTGCTCCATGCTTTCCTGGGTTTTCTGCAAAATTGTTTTCAGCAGTAAAGAGCATGTTTTTGCAGGAAAGGCACCAGGACAAAACAAAAACTAAAAAATGCTCACTCATGGACCTGGAAAGCTCAGACCTGTGCCTAGAACACAGGTAAGTGTGAATGAGTTCACAGTTGCTCTGTCCACCATCATCCCCTATACAAACAGTCTACAAGCTACCAGGAATGTTATCTCTGCTGTTGCCACAGCACTTCTGGCCATCCATCTTCGTTATTTTATCCTTACCATGATTTCAAATTTGGGAATTGGCTTATATCTTAGCTGGCACTGCCAGGCAACTCTATAGTTTGCCAGAGCAATGCTTCTCAAGCTCCTCACCACAGGAAGGAGCCTTCTGAGAAATTCCACCAGGATTTCAACAACATCCATTCCACCTTCAGCCTGAGTCTAGCTGGCATCCACATGACAGGTTTGCCTTTGGGCACTATGAGATGGATATATAAACACTGCCTTATGGGAAATCTCATGCCTGCTGCAAACACCTTCAAACGTCCAACTACCACCCACAACACAACACACAGCCCACAGTCAAGCTGTATAATATAACCGCACTTGTTCCAGTGCATTTGGTCAAAGAATCACACCTGAAAAATTTGCAGCGGGAATGCTTAACGCTGCAATACCAACCCAAGCGAGAGTATTATCAGAAGTTGTCTTCTGCATAAAAGTGACAAAACATACGTAAACTGGCTTCTATAGATAAAACTGTTGCAACATATTTTCAGTGACCTACAGCTCATCCTAGACCAACAATTGGATCAACCATCTAACATACACACAAACTCAAGGACTAACAGTGCAATCCTATAAATGTCTGCTCGGAAGATGCTTAGTTCAGAGTTCAGTTGGGATTAATCCTGGGTAAATTGGTATAGGCTTGCAGCCTAAGGTTGCAGTCCAAACCTCTGACTGGCTGGCAGTGGCAGGGCTTGATGGAGTGGCATGGTCACCATTAACTACGATCCCACTCATATTGGCCAGGACTGAAGGTGGGAGGAGGTAGCATGCTTCTTTGCTGTACCAACTCCCAGGCCTGTTACTGCCACATAATGCCAGCAGGGCTGGATCAGGATCCAGTTGACCCTGTTCTGACCCAATTCTGCCACTCTGCTCTTAAAACACCCCATTTGGGGGGGGGGATTTCAGCTAGCTGTCATTATCAGGAATACTGCCACTGGTAATTTCCACCCACCCACTGTTTTGGCGGGTGCATAGGGTGCTCCTAGCTGGCAGGGCTCCCTCATTGAAGGTGGAGCTTCCCTGTCAGTGAAACCCAGTAGAGCTAGGCATGGCTGGGCAGAGAGTTGCCTTCTCCCTCTCCAGATCCACTCCAGCATGGCAGATTGTTTGGCTTGAATTGTTCCGTAAATCCTGAAGCAAATCCAGAGTCCACCTCTGTCCCCCACAGCTTCTCACGTACCCCTGACTTCAGCCATATTGACACCTGCTATATGCTGGCAATGCTTGTCTGCTCTCTCAATAGAACAGTAGTTTCCGTGTATGGGAATAGATGGATACAAGTCCAGTCTCAGATTTTCCAATAATCAGATATTGATGGCAGAACAATCCAGTCTTTAGGGCCCAATCTGCATATTCAGTAGAAAGTGGTAGCAAGACTCTTCATGTGGACAGTATTATTTCAGATGGCTAGTAGGAAACAAGTCTCTTCAATGAAAAATGCTCATCAAGGTTAGAGATCCTGGCCTGCTCTTTCTATATTCTGCTAATTTTCTGTTTCCAGGGGGCTTTAAAAAATGTAAGGAGCCAATGAAAAAATCTGAGCTCCACCTGAAATCTGCTGCAGGTGTAGAACAAATCTAAGTACTCATACACTGAAATAAAGACTTCAAAATGGAAGCTCTGGGATGCAATTGCTGAACTAGAGTTCGTAAGCCAGTTCTGTTTAATTCAGACAATTGGGACTCTGAATTTACATTCTAATAGTTGTTAGTTTTTTTAAAGACATATGTTAGACATACATTATTATGGTGCTTGCAAGAGCTGCGAACCAGTTAAAGTCCATTTTAATGAAAACCATTCATTTTAATAATAATAATAATAATAATAATAATAATAATAATAATAATAATAATAATATACCCATACTGCTGTCATATGCCAGACCAATATTACCAGTTGGAGAAGAGTCAGAGAAACACATAGGTCTTCAGAAATGCTGACAATCCAATAAGGTCAGTGCATGCCTGATTCCTGAGGGGAAGCTGTTCCACATACTGCAATTTTAGTCAAATGATCAATTATATTTGCAAAAAGGTGAAAACAATATTTCTAAACCAGGAAGCATACCTTGCTTTTAGAATGTGCGTATATGTGTCATCTTAGAAGAGGCATCTCCTCTGTGTGTAAGAGAACGCCTCTCTCAATATGCCACTTTATTGTAAGTACTTGTATTAATAGTAATGCTTTATAAGTACTTGTATTGATTATGACCATCATCATTTCTTTTTAAAATCTCTGGCTAACTGGGATCACTTTTTTCTCAATTAAAAGTTTTTAATCAAGTACCAACCAACCAATGACTCGTTAAATGCCTGGTGCTTGCTGTTGTGAATCTGCTTTTATCTTGTATGTATTCGGAACCTACATGAAAATGTCAGAGACCTGCTGCTACCCATTGTAGTGCATGGCCTTTGGAGCCGACTGTTAAAAAAAATAAAAACCCCTATTTGTGTGTGTGCATTTTATTTGAATAGAACACATTTGCTGGAATGGGATCTCATGCATGAAAACTTGAGTCTCGATGAATCTGTTGAGGTACCACAATTTTCTTTGTTATAAATAAGTCATCAGGCTGGAATTAGGGCAAGCTGTGGGGTCCTGTATTTAATAATGCATTGACAGAATCCATACCTGGGAAGTCTCCAGAAGTGGAAAGCCCATTGTTCTTATGCAAGGGCATTGCTTTATTGTAGTTCATTGGTCTGAAGACGCAAGCTACTTCATTCAGTATCAGTGCTACTGATGTACAATGTGGAGTGCAAAGTACTGAAGCATGTTTTGCCTCTTAAATGAGAGATATATTTGGTAACGATGGCCAATTGGTTATACAGTAGCACATTTGATCAATACAGGTGTCAAGAGTTTGTTGGCAGCATTGTTCCACAAAACAAAATCCTGAAGGCATAAGAGGCAACCAACTACAAAAGAAATATTTGCTTTATGAAGACACCCCCAGCAGTAATCACATAGTCTCTTCAAAAACTTGGACAAAGCAGAAATGCAGACTGGAGAAGAAAGTGATATGGTTGTCAGATCTCCCAGTAATTATGATGACTTACTGCTGGGGACTTCGAACTTCAGATGAAGACCTGGAAATACAGCTCAGTTGTGGCTAGTATGTGTGGTAAAGAGCATGCTCACTTATAACTTTCTCCCTCCCATCATAAGCATCTATAAATGGTCATAAAATAGAGAAAAGGAAGGGTAGCCATTGCCTCTCTTTAGTGCATTTACCACAGACAATATGATGAGGTAAAAATAATCAGGAGGTACTTTAATCTCACCTTTCGATTATAATTAGTTTTCCACCCAAGCTAATTGCTTCCTCTTAAATCTGGAGTAATTTGCCTTCTCCAGGGTGACCATGAAACATTATATTGGTGAGGATGCAGCACTGAATGTAAGAAAAATGATTATGTGCATTATTATTATTATTATTATTATTATTATTATTATTATTATTATTAGTCACTTGTTGCACAAAGGTCTCCAAGCATTTTACAGCATATTCAGAAACTTAAGCATACATAAGTGTGACATTATAACGTTAACACAGTCACAAAAAAACACTTGCAATTCATAAAAAGTGCACACAGAGAGACACAAATACACACAACAACTCTCCACCCATAAAAGCAGCAGGAAGATTTGACAGCGCACTAACAGCAAAACATCAACACCGACCATCAAAAACCTGGGGGAAAGGTAAGTTTTTACCTGGTGTGAAACAGACGCCAGCAAAGGTGTCAGGCGGACCTCACTGGGAGAGACAAACATTTCACAGAATTGAAAAGATCCTTTCCCTTGCCTTTACCCTAGGAGACTCCTTCCAAGAAGGGGTCTGGTCAAGAGCCTCATATGAAGATCTATGGAAGGAATTCAATGTAGCACTATAGCAATAATTCTATTTCAGCTTGCCAGATGGAACCCACCTGTCCTCCCCTTATGTGTTGCTCTGGGGGTTCTCCCATTGCCAGTGAGCCAATTTGGGGTCATAGAGAAGGAAGGAAGCCCCATTGCACTAGTGGAAGTCCTTGCACAGACTTATTAGCTGAATCCAGCTCTGTGGGTCTAGGTAAGTTCATATTGGGAGAAGCATTCCAGAAGATATTGGGGTCCTGGTATGCTTGGGTAGCACCACTTGTCCCTCTGACTTTCCTCCTTTTATTTCAGTCTTGTGCTGTGAGCATCCTGGGATGTGCATCACCCCTTCCCCCCTCCCCTCCACTTTCCCCCTTTTGCCGCTTCGTCCCAGCAAAACTCGGTATTTGGTCTTTGGCCTGTGATCTCAAGGCTTGTCCAAGTGCTTACCTGACAACGGACCCTTTCACTTTATTGTCAAGAGCAGGGTCATGCTAGCCCTGCTCTGTGACCTATCTGTAGAAAAGAAGCCTGTGAGTTAGCAGGATTCCACACAATCAGGAGTCCCAATCACAATGAAGCATCCATGCAAACAGCTACATGTGCTGTTTACAGAGTTTGTTGGAAAAACGCTCCCAGGGAAGGTGCCAACTTCTCAAGACACTGGGCTTCTCCCCAGTGGTCACTCTCTGGCTGGAATTCTACCTCAGTCTAGAGAGACCTGTGATAAGCAGCCCCTCCCTCCTGAAAGGAGCACACTCACATTCTTCTGCCAGTCCATCACAGAAGAAAGAGACAGTCCGTAGTCTACTTACTACTTTATTAAGACTGTACAAACATGCCTGCTCTCCTTAGCAGTATAACACAATAGTCTCCGACTCGACTCAAGCTTCTACTCAGAAGCAAAAGTAACTCACAGTAACTCCCCAGTTACAATGAGAACTGGCTGAGACTTCCTATCTCACACTCAGAGACATCACATGATGTCAACAATGTAGCTGCCTGCTCCCAGCTGGTGGGAAGTGAAATCCCAACATCCTCCCCCATTTTAGGTAACACTAGTAACAGAGTTTACTTGCTCATCCTTTGTCTCCCAATCCAATAATATCTTATACATTTTAGACAACACTTTAACATTATATTCCAACAGATCTCTCTCCAGTTGTGATATTTGTTCCCCAAAACCTTGTTTCCTATCTTTCTTAAATACTTCTTTCAAATGATGATATTGTATCCGTGTTGTTAACTTTCCTGATAAATTATATGATTTTGTGTACTTTCACCTTTTCATACCACAAATAGGCATGCCAACCAAAAATATTACCATGACCTTCTAAATCTAAGATATGTAGATTCCCAATGACATCTATTCCTTCAACCAACAAAGATAAGATGCTACATAGTATAAACTCATATCTGGCAGGGAGAAACCTCCACTCTCTTGCATCTATCAATATTTTATATTTTATTCTCAGTTTTTCCCCTTGCCAGATATATTTTAGAACTATATTTTTGCCACACACTGAAACACTTTACCTAACAGTGAAAGTATCATTCTGTCCCAAATTTTCAAAATTATTTTAATATCTTCCCAGCTTTTTAAATAATAATCTTTATACAGATTTATATTATTTAACCATACACCTAGATACTTAAGCTTTTTTTCAATCTTTAGACCTGATACATCTTGTAATTTATTTTTACTCTCAGCATTCATATTTTTTTACCATGAGTTTGATTTTGTCTTTATTAATCTTAAGACCTACTACATCCCCCCCCCCCAAAATATAAATCTCTTATAATGCTTTTGGGATTGACTCTATTGGTTCTTCTACAGATCTCACCACATCATCTGCAAATGCTTTTCTTTATATTGTCTCTATCCCACTCTTATACCTTTAATTTCTTGATTACATCTTATTCTTTGCTCCAGTACTTCTAAAACTAATATAAACAATAAGGGTAACAACAGGCAGCCTTGCCTTGTTCCTTTAGTTATTCTGCAATTCGCAGTCAGGACATTATTTACTACCATTTCACTGGCAATCATAAACCATAAATTAAAAAGTTCTCATTAGTGAAGTGAGGGGCTGGCAGACCCAACAGACGAAGCTCTCAAGAGTGGCCTCTGGGGTAGGGGAGAGTGGGCGTTTAAAACCCTCTATTTATTAATTTTTTAAGAGAGGAGGAAAATTGACACATGCAGAGTAAACATAGTGCGGGTTTATGCTAAGAACATTTCTGCTTCAGAGCAGTTATCTCTCATTGCCAGAATAGCCCTAAGGATTAAGATGGTTTATAGGGATCAAATGCCTTGGAGATTTATTATAGCGCTGACTGTTTACCCATTCGCATTAAAATACTGAGCCAGTCTTATTTCTCTCTGTGTGCACCCCACTCTCTCTTTACACTCAGCCATTCTTTCTGCATATGCACTATCTCTCACATGCATGCATTCTCTCTCCTTCTCCCCAGAACATTTTCTCCCTCAGCCTTCCTCGTCTGGGGACTGAATTCTTAATGGTCATTCTTACAGTGGGGGTAGAGATCAATATCCGCAGGTTCTTCGGTGCCATAGGTAGAACAGGTAGAGTCAGCAATCTGAGGCACGTCTCTCTATGCCTGGGTCCAAACAGCAAATGCACACGGGCGCAAATCCTTGTCCCACACCTGGAATGAAGATGTGAAAAGACAGGAATGGTTAAAAGCATTGCATTTATTAAAACATGACAAGGAGGAGCTTGTGGCAATCAAAGCTATCAAGTGTGGGCTGGTATTATAACCTGCACAGGCAGATGGAAAAATCCATCTGCTGCTAGCAGCCAAAGCACCTAACACCAGCTCCATTGCCCAGGCTGGTACAATGGGAAGCAAGTTGCATATTTCCATAAAGAGAAGCTGCGGGCATGTGATCTGACAGGTGCCAGTTTTATCTGTTCACACTAAATATCCCACAAAAAACCAAGCAGCCAAAATAAAACCCATGCAATAGTAATTGAACTATAATGTTTCCACCATGGGGGTGATTTGTGCAGCTTTTATGTCATGGGTGCAGAACCTGTAGCCCTCTAGACATTCCTAGATGAACACGAGCTTGCCTTCATTGCAAAACCACACATTGTGGAGAAAGGGTGCTTCCCCCCTCCCAAAGCAGTAGCTTTTTATCTACGTCTCCTCCGCCATAATGCTTAATGCAACTAATCCAGTGACTTGACACCTTCTTCCTAAGGCCCCGCCTGCACAATACAGTTCAAGCAGCACCACACTGCTTCAAACAGTCATGGCTTCCCTCAAAGAGTGGCATGCTGAGAATTGTCGGGAGACCCCCTATTCCCCTTCTCGGTCAAACCCTCTTCCCAGGGAGCTCTGGGAACTGTAGGGCTGTGAGGGGGTCTCCTGGCAGCTCTCAGCACCCTGATCTACAGTTCCCAGGATTCTCTGGGGAGGCCATGACTCTCTAAGGTAGCATGATACCGCTTGAATTGTGTAGTGCAGATGCAACCATAGCGTTCCCTTGTCTCCACAATGGAAATGGAATAATAAAGGAAGGGACACATTCTGTGCTTGGCTTGTTGAACTACGGCAGAGAGGGAAATAAAAGCAGGCGTAGGATTGCTGCTTTCTGCTGTAGCTGGGTCTGCTCTGTAATTTGCAGTTCCTGCCTCAGTTTAGCACCTCACCTGGGCACATTCCTTTTGCAGCATTGCACCTCCTACTTACTTGCTAAGCTGACTGTTTCAAACTGAGCAGTCTGTGGGGTAACGCTTGACGAAGCACTAGTATTCTCTTATATAAGGCACACGTAATACTTCCCTGCTAAGCAAGTACTGTGTTTCTGAAGCTTATCCTTTGAAAACTTGTGAGATGGGAGGCAAGCCCCTGTTGTGGTGATTTCACCGGGTAAAATGATTCAGGTGTCACTACCTACCGCAAACACCAAAAGGAATTATAGCTTAAATAAAGAGACCCGCTACAAAGGGAAGAGTTTCTCCGATTATGTATCTTCACTGAAATAGCCCAATCATCCCCATTGGATCCACATCCATGCCTCACACAGATTCAAAGAACAAACACCAGTGAGTTTACATGCTTGCTTTAAAGTAAGACCGGTCCAAGGCGGAGTATTTGTCTCCATAGTATGGCTTAGCATTGTTGCTTAGCAACAGCATTCTCAACAGCCCAATTTGATGGTGGGTCGGAGCGACTTGCATGGAGACGTCCAGAAGTGGTAATTTGCATCAGAAAATATTAACATCCATTCCAATTAGGAGCAACACTTTATCTGCTGGTTTATTTATTAAAGTGCTTTGCCACGGGGGAATAGAAAATAAAAAAGGGGAGAGAAAATCTTGCTGAGGGAAGGAAACTTGTGGCAGGAGAGGGTAAGCCAGGCCTGCACAGAGTGAATGCAGAGACAGCTACTGTGCAATGCCCATTTATAAATGAGAGAAAGGGATAAAATCAACCACAGGAAAGAGTGTGCATCTTGGAAATAAATTAGAATATATCACAATGGCCAAATGAGCTCACACTTCGAGAACATTATCCAACCATCTCGTCCTCTGTCGTCCCCTTCTCCTTGTGCCCTCCATCTTTCCCAACATCAGGGTCTTTTCCAGGGAGTCTTCTCTTCTCATGAGGTGGCCAAAGTACAGGAGCCTCAGCTTCACGATCTGTCCTTCCAGTGAGCACTCAAGGCTGATTTCCTTAAGAATGGATAGGTTTGATCTTCTTGCAGTCCATGGGACTCTCAAGAGTCTCCTCCAGCACCACAATTCAAAAGCATCTGTCAGGGGTTCAGGAGCAGAGGCACAGGGGAAGGAGGAAGTGGAGAGCGAAGGGGAACAATCCGAAGGCAGTGTAGGTGAGGATGACAGTGGGACAAGAGATTCCATGAGTCTGTCCAGTGATTCGGAAGATTCCCAGAAGGGGGCACCTATAGCCAGAGCAAGGGGGGGTCCCGGGGGGGCGCACCAGAAACAAGGGACCAGCGGTAACTCCCAAAGCAGCAGCTGGAGATCGGGACCAGCTTCCCCACCGGAGCGTAGCGGTGGGGAAGGGTCCCACGTGTCAGGGCCGGCTTCCCCTTCAGGGGAAAGAGAAGATGAGTCAGGACTGACCACGCCCCTATCGTTGAGTGAGGGAACAGAGGGGAAGTCAGAGCCAGCTAGCCCCCCGAAGGGGGAAACAGTGAAAGGAGCAGCGTAATGGTCAAGAGGAAGGTTACCGGCTGGGCACGTGCGCCAAGTTCAAATGCACAGGCGCGCGGGACAGCCGGGAGCGCAGACTGGGAGCCAGGTCCTAAAGCACGCCGGAGGGAGGGGGAAGAATCCGCGGACTCAGCATCAGAAGAGTCCAGAAAGGGCAGCACCCCAGCGGGCAGAAGGACCCAGAGGAGAAAGGAGCAAAGGAGGAGGTGGAGCAAGCCTAGGGTCTTGAACTGGTGTCTGGGGGGAGGAGATTCAGACGGAGCTTCAGCGGTCTAGCGTTGAGACATAGGGCTGCGCGCCGCGGCTTTGGAATCGAAACTGAACCTTAATAAAGACTTTTGTATATAACAAGAACTGGCGTTGGTCCTCTGTGAGCTGGGACCTTGGGCAGCTCTGGCAGTAAGCTCCGTCTGCTTAAAACCTTTGCAGCGTGAGTTGGCACCGCGAGGGGCAAAACTTGACGTTTTGCGAGCTCACGAAGATCGGCAAGGATGGCTACAGCGGAGATTGTGGCAGCACTGCAAGAAGCAGTCACGAACCTCTCCGTGGAGGTAGCAGCATCCAAAAAGAGAGAGGAAGAAACAGCAGCGCGCTGCCAGGATCTGAAAATCAGGTGGGAAAGGTTGGTGAAAGAGGGAATGCCCGGACCCCGGCCGGAGGGAGTTGGCCTCGGGAAGAGGGGGTTGAGTATCTCCTCACCAGGGAAGGTACCCCGGCCAGCGCCAACAGCTGGGTGCCGTACTATGCGGTGGAGGAGCACTACCTTAAAGACGAGTTCCATGCACTCTTCCCACACAGACCTATGCCGGCAGATTACTTCGACGAATATCTTTTCACACCCACACTTTCAACCAGCACATTCCAGGGGTTCTCATCAGACGAGGAACCAGCACCCGACACACGTTCCCCGGAGGGATCACTCTCGGGGTTTGCCACAGACCGCTCTTATTGGTGGGACAATCAACCGGAGGTGGGGTGGAGAAGGGAGCTGCTGGAGGGGCCTTGGCAGGCAGCATCCCCCGAGGCGACTGGGGGGAGACGGACATGGACGTGTTGGGAGAGGACCCTGGTTTCGAGCACAGCTGCAGAGAGATGGAAGCAGAGGAGATCGACGTTGATGAGCCCGTTCCGGACGGGCTGAACCCAACCAGCCGGTTGTACATCAGAGGGGAGGAACTGTATCCCGCACTCACCCCCACAACAATGGAGCACCTGGAACCCGCACCTGAAGAGGAGGAGGGGGGAAGGGGGGGCTTCGAAGGGGGGATGGATGTCAGGGGTTCAGGAGCAGAGACACAGGGGAAGGAGGAAGTGGAGAGCGAAGGGGAACAATCCGAAGGCAGTGTAGGTGAGGATGACAGTGGGACAAGAGATTCCATGAGTCTGTCCAGTGATTCGGAAGATTCCCAGAAGGGGGCACCTATAGCCAGAGCAAGGGGGGTCCCGGGGGGGACGCACCAGAAGCAAGGGACCAGCGGTGACTCCCAAAGCAGCAGCTGGAGATCGGGACCAGCTTCCCCACCGGAGCGTAGCGGTGGGGAAGGGTCCCACGTGTCAGGGCCGGCTTCCCCTTCAGGGGAAAGAGAAGATGAGTCAGGACTGACCACGCCCCTATCGCTGAGTGAGGGAACAGAGGGGAAGTCAGAGCCAGCTAGCCCCCCCGAAGGGGGAAACGGTGAAAGGAGCAGCGTAACGGTCAGGAGGAAGGTTACCGGCTGGGCGCGTGCGCCAAGTTCAAATGCACAGGCGCGCGGGACAGCCGGGAGCGCAGACTGGGAGCCAGGTCCTAAAGCACGCCGGAGGGAGGGGGAAGAATTCGCGGATTCAGCATCAGAAGAGTCCAGAAAGGGCAGCACCCCAGTGGGCAGAAGGACCCAGAGGAGAAAGGAGCAAAGGAGGAGGTGGAGCAAGGCTAGGGTCTTGAACTGGTGTCTGGGGGGAGGAGATTCAGACGGAGCTTCAGCGGTCTAGCGTTGAGACGTAGGGCTGCGCGCCGCGGCTTTGGAATCGAAACTGAACCTTAATAAAGACTTTTGTATATAACAAGAACTGGCGTTGGTCCTCTGTGAGCTGGGACCTTGGGCAGCTCTGACAGCATCAATTCATCGGCGATCAGCCTTCTTTATGGTCCAGCTTTCACTTCCATATATCACTACTGGGAAAACCATAGCTTTAACTATACGGACCTTTGTTGGCAAGGTGATGTCTCTACTTTTTAAGATGCTGCCTAGGTTTGTCATTGCTAGAGGAAACTGCTAGAGGGCTTCCCATGGGTATCTCACTGTGAGAACAGGAGGCTGGGCCATAGCCTAATCCAACAGCTTCTTCCTAAAAGGTGGACAGTAGTTTTCAAAGTTTTTTCATGGCCCTCAGTGCCTGAACCTCTCAGCAAGGGGCTCATTCTTTCATCGTGTGTATTTGAGGAAAACAGCCTGTGAGAACCTGGTATTCAGGACATGGTTCATAGCCTTTATTCAAAGAACTTAGAATGATTTATTTACATGATTTATTTATTTTTACATGATTTGTATCCCACCCTTCGCATAGGCCACAGGGAAGCCTACCATAAAAACAAGAAGATTGTTACTACTTAGAAGCCATTTTGACAAGACAGCAGCATATTAATTAATTAATCTTAATAATCACACTGTTGCCTGTGTCCCAGTTCATAATTTCTTTGGAGCAGTGGGAAGCATTCAAGCTGAGGAATTCGGATGGACTCCTACTGAAATTCCGCCACATGTTTTAATGGGGACACACTTCGAATTCATAAGAACAGTGTTTTTTTCTTTAAAAAATTGTTTAGGGGTACTCTCATTTTGACTCAAGAAAATCACCATTTTATAGTTCAAATCAGGAAAAATGAATACATTAAATGGACAAAAGTACAAAGATTCACAAAATGTTTCGGGGAATGCGTACCCCCAGAAAAAAAGCACTGCATAAGAACATAAAAAGAAACAGGCTGGATCAAATGAAAGGCCCATCTAGAACTGCATCCTGTTCTCTCATTGGCCAACCAGATGCCCATGGGAAGCCTGCAAGTACTACTTAATTCCACTTTGCCTCTAGCTGGCATGAATTTCAGTCCCCTAGCAGTAGAGTGAGAGTCCCATGGACTGCAAGAAGATCAAACCTATCCATTCTTAAGGAAATCAGCCCTGAGTGCTCACTGGAAGGACAGATTGTGAAGCTGAGGCTCCAATAGTTTGGCCACCTCATGAGAAGAGAAGACTCCCTGGAAAAGACCCTGATGTTGGGAAAGATGGAGGGCACAAGGAGGACGAGATGGTTGGACAGTGTTCTTGAAGCTACCAATATGAGTTTGACCAAACTGCAGGAGGCAGCGGAAGACAGGAGTGTCTGGTGTGCCCTCGTCCATGGGGTCACGAAGAGTCGGACACGACTAAACGACTAAGAAACAACAACAGCAGTAGATTAGTAACCTTTAAAGATCAGAGTTTTGTTCCAAGGGAGTCTGCATGAATGCTTATGTGGTACAATAGATACATGCTCACTCTTTACTATAGATGGGCATGAATTGCAGTGGGGGAGTGACATGCATTACTCACCACAGCTGTAATGTCATAAGCATTATCCAGCAGACAGTGGCACAATAAGGTTGTATACTGTTATAGTGTTTGGTAACAGTGATCTCTCCGGAGGTGGACCGGGCTTTTTCAAAGAATGGGTTGAGTTGAAGCAAAACTGGCATAACCACCAGACTGGCATATGTGCAGTAGATGGGGACTGAAGAGAGACCCCATCTCTGGAGACCTCATTTCTATCATTTAAGCACCAAGCAAAGACATTTCTGTTTCCCCATAATTGTAAGAACTGCTAATGTTGGCATTCTTTAACTTAAGAGCAAGTTTGCCATCTATTATTTAAAGTGGACAGTTGCTGTTTTAGTTTCTTGTTTTAATTTTCTGTATGCTTTATGCTTGTTGTTTTAAACGGTAGTTTTTTAAAAATAAAAGTTTCTTCTCTGTTAGCCACTCTGGGAAGTTGGTATGGGTTGAGAATTATGTAAGTGCATAAATAAATAAATATAAAGCATGAACAAAATACAAAGGAAAATGTGCATGTGTGTGTACTGCCAACTGGAAGGCAAAGGCATGAGCTGTTTTGCAGAAGTAACAAGATATTGTTTGTACAAGCCCTTCAGCAGTTTATGCGGCAGGCTCTGTTCTTCCCCACAGGCCCTCAGAGGCAAAGTTAAGTGAACCTATGATGAGATTATCTGTGATGGCTCTCCTCATCCAACTGTGACCTAACTATGAGAATACTAACCCTTTCACACACACTGCACCAAACCAAATTCCCTGAGAGGCCTGAAAAGGCAGAGCAAATTCCCATAGACCATCTCTCCAGGAAGTCCAGCATACAGGGTTTCGTTGTTTATATTTCTGGAAACACGAAACATGATAGGATTTATGTGTGTGTGTCCTTTAATTCACTTGCGGTCTTAAAACATGTAAACTCGGGTCTTGGAACTCAACTGCTTTTATGAAAACATTTTATTTGTTCAGCTTCTAAAGTTCAAAACTGTAATCAGGGAGTTCATACGATGGCAAATAAACATTGAGAAGACCTGCCCATTCTCGTTTTGTGTGCCTGGAAGCATCTACCTCTTTGGGACTAGGAAATGTATTTAATAAAGACTTGTATCTTTTCCAGTCTTAGATATTTTTGGTTTTAAGGATCTGAAGGAGACTGTTCTGCTTTACAGGAGACAGAGAGAATGAGAGAGGCTCTTGTGTGCTTGATGGAAGTTTCGAATGCCACTTACCATGAACGCTTGGAGGCTGATACAGTGTCTACTTGTGTGTATACACATTTGTGTGAACCTATATCTCACACATGTATTCATGAAACTTTTACTTTGGTAATCTTTACTAGAGAAATTGTGCACCACAGAGTTTATTGCAGTGTAAACAATTACTCTGCAAATACCATATATCTTTGCTTATTTTGGCTGAATTAGCCCAAATCACTCAGTGCCAATATTATCTTGTTGCTTAACCGAATTAGCAAGAGCCACACAATTTATGATAATAGGAGTATTTATTTACACAAAATAGCAGGCATTAAGTAAAATGGGGATGAAGCACCAGTACACAGTGTTACAGATTGGGAAGAGGTAGTAAGTTCAATGCAAGGTGAAACATTAGGTGACCCCAATTCACTTTCCTAAGACGAAAAAGCTAAATGTGTACAAAGATAGTGGAGAAGAGGCCAAGAGCTAGTTACTTCCTTACATGAAGTTATGAAGTGGACATTTAGAACTAAGTAGAACTAAGAGGAGGCTGAAACAACCCAAAAAGAGGGAAGTTTCACATGTAAAGACATGTGGATGATTGATGATCTGTTTAATATGAAAGGACGTGATATTGGGGGAGGAGCAATGAGAAGCAGTTTCTTGGGTTTTTACCCTGACTTAAGAGTATACTGTCACAACTGATTCCAGGGGGTTGCTGGGTGCAATCCCCCAAAGGAAATGGTAGGTCTATAAAATGAAAGAATATCCAACAAGTTCAGGCTATGTTGGGGTGACCAAAGGTAGGCAAGCCTTCATGGAGAAACCTCAAACCAAAGTCCAATTCTACCTTAGGTTCCTAGGAATGCCCCAAATGTGGTTGAACTTCCTTTGCGTAATACTGGTGCTTGTGCTTCCCACAAGAGCCCTGACTACTCTTGAAAGTCAAAGGAGAATTTTTATTAACAAAATATTTAACAAAATAACTTTGATTGCTGTAAAACCTCTAAGCAGTTTCCAAAAAGATAGAACAAAACATTACAAAGGTAATAAAATAAAGCATTAGAAGGACTGATAGTGCACTAAAAAAAAACTTCACGTAGATGAACATTTAAACCCATTTGGGTTAAAACACATTTTAACCCTTAAAATCATTGACTTATTTATATGAGACTTTACTCTGGGCAAGAGGGAAGTGGCTCTAAGCCAATGAGCCCTCTGCGCAGCATTGTCACACTCACACAAGCCACCCAGTCAGCATTCTAAACAGCCAGTTTCTCCTGGCAAAGGGATACACTGATTGCAAATTTCCTTAATTCGCTTTTGAAGTTTGTCCACCTGCTGTTGTGTTCAGATCTGCAGTGTGCTGTACTTATTAAGTGATGCTTTTATGGCTGAGCTCATGCTAGGATCAGTTGGCTCTTCCCAGTAGCAGACGTACTGCAATTCCAAATCAAGCAAAGGAGTGATTACCTTCTCAATGACTGTATCTGGTCAAGCT
Organism: Podarcis melisellensis; assembly: GCF_964234715.1. Classification (NCBI taxonomy): domain Eukaryota; kingdom Metazoa; phylum Chordata; class Lepidosauria; order Squamata; family Lacertidae; genus Podarcis; species Podarcis melisellensis. The sequence continues at coordinate 27,562,744 of NC_138528.1, read as the reverse complement.
GAAACTGATGCAATTGATCTCATCCTGGTGTAACTATGGCATGACTCAGATCCTAACTAGCCAAAGAATCAACCGATAAATTCTTCCTGGTCTCCTGCAGAGCATTTGAGTATGATCAGTGTCTGTGATATCATCTAGTTGAGGGGTCTATTACATTGTGTCATTGGCCCTACCAATGAGATCATGTTATTTATATCCCATGAGCTAATGTTCCATAAACTCTTCTGTTAATCACACCACAGTCTCCACACACCCGTTTATAGCTAAATGATTCAGGCATCACCTCCTGCTGGCTGTTTTATGCTGCTTCTATGATTGTGTGGCTTTTAGCTTATTACATAAATATTTTGCATTTACATTTTAACCACTTTTATTTTTGTAAACCGTCCTATGATTATAACTTAATGTCAGTATGAAAACACTTATACTAAATATGAAATAAAAGAAATCATCATCTTGTTAGCGAAATCCCAGATGTCAAGGCAGCTGAGTGCTACTCCATAAGAGAGCTGTGCTAGGGCATCTTAAAGATTGCTTCTTCTTTCTACAGGCACCCTGTCATCCACTCTTTTAACATTCTAATCTAACATGTGCATCCAAAATGGAACTGTGCACAGGGACAGACGTATCCCAGCCTATAAAACTCCAAACAAACCCAAGCTCATAAATGAAGGCAATAAACCTCCAACAAAAGCAGGAAGGAGTCCCAAGTGGATATTCTGAGATTTAACCTGACCTGTGATTTGAACTTTATATATGCCTTACCTGATAATGGACGGCACGCTCTAGGTTCCTTAACTATAACTTCCCATGTCGAGCGTTCTGAACTGTGTGCTCTTGAGTTACCATTTATGTGCTTCTATATTTTCCCATTATACAATTTCCAACTTAATTGTCTAACATAGAGACAGAAAGCAGTTCAATAGGTTTCACCCTACCTAAGCATAATGCCAAGAAATGGAATGTAGTGTGGCACAACACAGAAAGAGGGTGATCGATGCAAATATTGGTCTTCAGATATAATGTATCTGAGCAAATTTGTACACAACTGCCAATTTATTATTAATTTATTAAATATATATTTAGCCCACTCTTCACATAAAGATCTCAAGAGTGGTCACATTTGAGTTAAAACTGCCATTTGTGAAACAGTAAAAAAAGGGGAAAAAACACAAAGCCACAATCTTCTCCAACATACCTCTCCCATCATCCCTTTTCTATGATAAAAAACTAAAGGACTGAGTTTCTTCTAGTTTCTGGCTACCTTCTTTGTATTTATAGCCACATGTAGTGGCATGGACATAGTGGCATGCTTATCAATTGCCCTGACCTTGATGTATTAAGGAGATGCGTAAATATAGGGAAATAAATTTGCCTCAGCACCCTCAAGTGTGATCGACTACTTAATCTTCTTCTTTGTGACAGCAGTCTTACCACTTCCTAAACCCTTGGTAAAGTTTCCTGATACATATGTTTCCTGATACATATGTTCCTCATTCAGCCCCTTTCTCATCCTCTTACGAAGAGCACTGTTGGATCAGGCCAAAGGTCCATCTAGCATAGCATCCTGTTCTCACAGTGGCCAGCCAATGCCTTTGGGAAACCTGCAGGCAAGGACTTGAGTGTAACAGTGCTCTCCTTCTATGTGATTTCCAGTAACTGGTATTGAGATGCATGCAACCTATAACAGTGGAGAAATAGCAAAGTGGCTAGTAGCCACTGATAGCCATAATCTCCACGAATTTGTCCAATCCCCTTTTAAAGCCACCCAAGGTGGTGTCCATTACTACCTCATGTGAAGTGCATTGTGTGAGGACACACTGTCTTTTGTCTGTCCTGAATCTTCCCATATTCAGCTTCATTGGCTGGCCCCAGGTTCTAGTATTATGACAGGGAGATAAACATCTCTTGAACCACTCTGTGGTCAGTGTAGACAATACTGAGCTAGGTGGACCAATGGATTAACTCGGTATAAGACACATTCCTACAGTCCTATGTACTATGGGGCATGGAACTTATGTCCCTCCAGATCCCGTTGGACTATAACTCCTATATCCCTTGATGGGCTCCAGCTGAAGCCAGGAAGAGTCCAGCATCAGGAGGTTCACAAGTTCCTTGCTCCTGTTCTACTCCACATAGAGTTCGTGTCTAAGTCAAACATACTGTGAAGGCTGTGATCTCATTGACCTCAATGGATCTTCATACTGAGTAAATATGTTTGGGATTGTGCTGCAGACAATTTCGTGTGGAATGTTCTGCCTTTTTCTTCTTCTTCTTCTTTCTGTTTAGAAACAGAAAGCAAGAGTTCCGCTGACTCACTACTTGAGGTCAAGCAGCAGGTTCATGGCAGAGGCAGGCAGTTTGGGTGTGTGTGATTTCCCAGCTCCTTTCTCAGAAATGCCAGACAAATCTTCCTTCAGATGTGACTTATCTCAAGCAGCAGGCAACAGAGATTCATAAAAGCCTGACACATCCGCTTGAGATCCTTTAAATGCCTTACTGAATTAGGAGACAATGGAGAAGTTGTGCGAGATACTTATCTAACTTTCCCAGGGCATGACAAAGAAGGGAGGGTGCAGAAAGAAGAAGATGGATCAGCAAAGTCAGTGAGCATGACAGCAGGGGAAAGCTTCTGGAATGGATTAAAGATTGGAGCTTAGTGAGTGATAGGACACATGGGATACCAGTAGAAGATAATGGCAGAGAGTATGGCTAAAGGCAGCAGGCTGAGAGACACACTTAATTTTACTTTGGCTAGAAATGAGCCAAGGAGAAAAGTTTATACAATGGGGTTTCCAGCTGCCTTTTAAGTACAGAAGAAGTGGGTCTACTCTGGGAAAGCCAATATTCTCCTCTGTTTTATCATTCATTCCTCCCACACTTCTCAGTGCATTTACCTGTCACTTTCCTAACCGCAAAACAACCGTTGTTGCTTTTCAAGTGGATTTGTTATATCAGGGCACCAAAGTACTTTCACTCACTTTAGTTGCACAAACCTAAATTTCCGGTATGTGTCGGAATTCCTTCTGCAAAATGCTGTCAGTGTGCAACATAGTACGCTAATGCAGTACCCATAGGTGGCATAACATTCAGTGAACTAGCAATCATGCTACATATAGTACTTGCAATCTATGGATATCAGACAATGTTTTCATTTTGCTGCTTGTCTTCTGCATGCTGTTGCTGGCCAGCTGCTTGCTGTCATCTCTTCCTGCTGCCATTCTGTCAATAAATTGTTTCCACAACATGGCTGGCTTATTTGTATCAATACATCTTGAATGGCTCTCTTGGGAGAACGAAATTAATCCCCTGTAAAACTGTTCATTATTTTATCTATAAACTGCATAAGATGGGTTGTAAATGGAGAAGCTGAAAAAAATGTAATATCACTAGACAGAGCATAAATTTTGTGGAGGACTATATTAAATAAAAATAACACAGAGTGACAAAAGATTCAAGGGAAGAGGTTGTACCTGGTTGGTCATTGCTATCCTCAGTATGATTTTCCATGTACACAGAAATGAGATGAATTGAAAAGATGTTGACCTGGAGAGCAGCATATAGAGTCAGAAGGAAGAAGTCCTAACCTCTTTCTTCACTTGTGTATTCCTCTCAGAGTTCCTTCTTTCTTCCAATATTTTGAGAGTGAATTCAGATGCACATGTTGTGCTTGGCCACAGAACAGTTTCCCTTTGATCACAAAAAAGTGTGCCAGGTGAACTGTTAGTTGAATTGTTCAACATCAGCATAGACAGAAAATCCACTCTACTGCTGCAAGAGGCATTGATTTATGTGCCCACAAAGAATGGCACACCAGACCAGACGGAGATGACCACCATTCTGTCTAGGTCAAAGAGGATTTAATAAACAAAGGTTTAGTCAAGATGGTAGGAAGCAAAAAGATCATTGTATATATGTGACAAGAGCAGTGTACACCTGGCTTTGCCCCAAAATGCAGCTCTATATTATTATTACCAGCTCAATAGAGAAAAAACTTGGGGTGGGAAGTGCAACTTAATTGAAAATTGCTCCTGGGTCACTGGTCCATCTAGACCCAGGGTTGTTCTGGACCCTGAGGAGATTATGAATCAAACCATAATGCATCCAGAAATAGTGCAATTATCCTCATCCCTTGCCACTGAAGGCTGGGTAGCTTGACATCAGCAGTGTGTATGTGTGGTGGAGAACCTTGGTCCCCAGCAAAAATGGTGCTGTGCCAAAGTGAAGCACTTTACTCAAGGCTTGTGAACAAAACATAACACAGTTCCGTAGCTGGTAAAGATCCATGATGAGCATATGCAGGTGGTTGTAGAGAGATTGCCATTCTGGTCCCTCTGTGAGCTCCAGGTGATCCTGAATTTGTTGGTAAGCAGAAGTGGCAAACTGTAGTCTTCTTTGTAAGCTAATTCTGTTTAGTTAGCTGTTGGAGGGACTCAGAGGAGTTAGGGAGAACAGGTGAACAGGAACAAATGGTGGCTGTGGATAATCTGCAATCTTCCTTGGCTTCTTGATGTGAGCCTTACAAAGCCAATGCAGAATTGTGCGGAACATATTTTTTTAAAAAATAAATAATTTTTTATTAGTTTTATATAAAAGTTGTACACCATAAACATAACATTTTCAAACCTTAAAAAGTGGTTCTTTCAAACCTTGAGACTGCCTTCCCTCCCTCCATGGGTTCCAATTCTAAAAAAAAAAATCCCCCTGCATCTTTTACTGTAATCTATCTATTATATAATCATAATATTCAAAATCCATGTTACTTTACAAGTATCATTATATTCCTGCCAATGATTTCAACTGTTTACATGGTCTCTCAAATATGTTAGAAAATTATTCCAGTCTTTAAAGCATACTTGGTCTTCCTGATTTGTGACCTTTCCCATCAGTCTAGCCAGCTCTGCATATTCCATCCGCTTGGTCTGCCACTCTTCTCCGGTTGGTACTTCTTCTTCTTTCCATCTCTGGGCAAGAAGCATCCTTGCTGCTATCTTTGCATACGTAAACAGACATTTATTTTCTTTTCGTAGTTCCTGGACATAACTTAACCTTGGTTCCATTAGCCTTCTTCATTGGACACACATTTTGCTCCAGAGGCACCAAACAAAACTTCTCGGCAGTATAGGGTTCTCTTTAGACATTTCTTCCTATCCAAGCATACAATTAGACATCAGCTGCAGTAGCATAAGACCCAGGGTGCATTCAGACATGAGGATTATTTTCTTAGATTTCCTGGGTATAACGCTAGCACTTCTGTACTGGTTTCCTATGCTCTTTTTACATAGCATTACATGTTGCGCTATATGACTTTTTGAATGATATTACATGTTGTGTTATATGACTTTTTGAGTGATATACCACCATGTGACACTTACTGAATTTTTTGCTCTATAAGACTCACTTTTTCCCTCCTAAAAAGTAAGGGGAAATGTGTGTGTGTCTTATGGAGCGAATGCAGGCTGCGCAGCTATCCCAGAAGCCAGAACAGCAAGAGGGATTGCTGCTTTCACTGCGCAGCGATCCCTCTTGCTGTTCTGGCTTCTGAGATTCAGAATATTTTTTTTCTTGTTTTCCTCCTCCAAAAACTAGGTGCATCTTGCGGTCTGGTGTGTCTTATAGAGTGAAAAATACGGTAATTTCATTCACACCAGTAGGTGTGATGAGACACAACAGTGGAGATCATTGGGCATGTCCCCATCCTTTATTCAGAAGTGTGCTTCCATTTCCCCATGATTCCCCCTTAGAAATTGTGAAGAAGAACTGTAATGCCTGAATAGCGCTCCAGCTTAAATCCATTGAATTTAGTGGGTCTACTCCAAGTTGGATAACACCCAATGGACTTAAGAGCCCCTGCAGACAGGTGTTTTATTGTGGGTGTATTCAGCAATTCAACAATTCAGCCCAATAATAGTGGTGGTGCATTTCTTCTGTTTTGGTTTGTTCTGCAATGTTTCTCCAATTCTACCATGTTACTGCTGTACAGAGGGGCTATAGCACAATAAAAGCAGGAGAAAGATAAACCACAACATTTGTGATATAAGAGGGTATAAGTCACAGGGCATTCACTGATGGGAAGTGAAGCAGTGTGACCACCCTGAAGCTTCAGCAGGCACAAATGGTATTGAAAGCAGGGTTGCATGTGACTGCCCCAGTAGCATCAAGAACACAAACCACCATGAAAGTGTAATAAAAATTATGTATAGAGGAGCCCTAAATGCATGTAAGTGGTATCCAGGATTACACACAGTGGATTCAACCAAGTTTTGCCCAGAGGTAGGCCCACTGGAATTAATGAGGTCCATTTCTTTCAGTGGACCTACTCTGAATAAACCTTAATTGAATACTATCAATTTTTAAAGAAAATAGATTTCCATGGACCACAATATCTGGAATTCTGGGTCAGTCTGATCATTTGGCAACCATTACTGGAGGAGTGCCAATGCACTCTCAGCCCATTTTCTGCAGTCTACTACCCTTTGCGGTCCTTCTCACATTTTGGCATATCTCTCGGGAGTGTTGCTTGAGCAAAAATTAAAAAATAAATAAATCCTCCTGCTTGTTTCCCCTCCTGAAATGACCCCTCCTGTTGTTGATTCAGTGAGTGGCATTGATAGATGGGACTCCTTGGCCTCCTAGCTGGAGGAGTTGCGATGATGGAATACCAGGAGGGAAAGGGATTGTGAGGGAGCTAATGCTTTAGAGGTCAGGGAGAAAAAGAACAAAGAGGGAAACCGCAGAGACTTTCTCTTCTGACAAACATGTCAGTCGCTCTACACAAGCTATGATTTTCCCAGCGTCCCTCCATCCGTCACCCTGGTCAGAGAGCTGAAAATAATTTTCAGGCAAAAAATAATAATATTATTTTTTATTTTTATTTTTATTATTTTTAATGTCCATTTAGTCTCCTTTTAAAACTCAGAGAGAGAGTGAGGGGCTGGGTGGGGTGGTAAGAAACGAAAAAGAACCCTCCTGAATCAGACCCAACTATTTTAGCATCCTGATCTCACAATGGCCAATCAGATGCAACTGGCATTCCAAAGCACACTGCCTCTGACAGGTACAGCCACAACTTGGCAAGGTCCTGGCCCTAACACCCAAGAGCGTTGATGGGGATGGAGATGCTATTTTAGCAAAGTTATTTAGGGCTTTAAACACAAATATGAGCATCTTGACTTGAGCTTGGTGTAACTTCAATGCAAGAATGTGAATCGTACAGGCATCTGGTTGGCCACTGTGAGAACAGGATGATGTCCTAGATGGGTCATTGGTCTTATCCAGCAGGTTCTTCTTATGTTCTTATGGGGACAAACAAATATAAGTAGTTTGTACAGCTGCTAGCCCACAAAGAGCCTTGCACTATCAGCCATTTCCAAGGTCTCTCTCTCTCTCTCAAATTCAAACTGCTTTCTTTTTTTGGCCAGGACACACATCTCTGCAGAACATCGTTCTCAGACATCACCCCCTGCAGGTAGATTGCCCATTCAGGAATAACATCTCTGAACCATTAGCTCCATTGAAGGAAGTTCAACTGATCATCTTCAACTATTTGTAGCAAGCAATCAGCTCCGCAGAGTATGGTCTCCCAGAATATAGAACACCCAATCACCCTAGACTCTTTGGACTCAAATAAGACTTTTCCTTTAAAGTCATTTTGTGCAAAGATGTGAACCACCTAAGAGGTTCTGAGCAGAAAGTTCTCAGTGGAATCATTTCAACTAAAATGGGGTGGAGAGAAGTTTGAGCAACCCAGTGCCCTAGCGCACTATTTTTGCTGCCACTGCTGTGTGTTTTATAGTTCCAGGTGTCCCAGTAGCTCCCAGGTACCTGTTTCCCCAGCAGTCTGTAGAGCATCTTCCTCACTCTGGTTGGCTTCCTGGCAATACTAGCAGAAAAGACTGTGGTGGGTGTATATTTCCAAATCATCAACACATGTTTTCCTCCAAAGTGTCCCCGGCTCACTCTGTCTCGTATTGTACTTTCCAGCCACTTCACCTAGAAGATATTTCAGAAGTATATTTACTAGGTAATTACTCTGGAAATGCAGGCGCAGCATTATAAAATGCGAAGCTGTCCATATTTTTACTCTTTATCTTTATGGACAACAGCGAAATATCTTGGAGCCAATCAAAGGCCCTTAAGCCTGAGCTTGGCTATGTAACCAAGCCTGCCGAAGATGCTAGCTATCCATGCGAGAAATAAGCAGGCGGAATTGTTAGAGATAATTAGTTTGTACTCCGCAGCCTCGTCACAATTCCTGGCACTGTTATACATTTAATAAGAACAACACGGGCTGTTACACTAGGAACACCACGCCAGTGTGTGCATATTGGTGCATGCCTCAAACATTATGCTTTTCCATTTGCATGTGAAGTGCTGCGCGACTAGCAATGTTGCATTCAGGCATAGCCCGGGGGGCAGCGGGAGGAGTGAAAGAAGGACCTTGAAGGTAAAGAATGGTGGGTTTGTCAGTATGCATGCTTCCTATGCTCTTAGGAAACCGAATGCCTTATGCCAGCAGTTCCCAAACTTTTGGGGGCCACAACCTGCTTAGTTCCATAAGCTCAGTCCCAGTGCTCCCTACCATATCCCATAAAACACATGATTCAGAATAGCAGTTTGCACAGGCTAGGATAGCTCAGTCGGTAGAGCATGATACTCAATCTCAGGGTTGTGAGTTTGAGCCCCATGTTGGGCAAAAGATTCCTGCAATAGTCTAGACCCTTTGTGGTCCCTTCCATTTCTACAGTTCTATGATTCTATTTATTTATTTTTGTATATACTTTTTATTAAGTTTTCTGTTTTGCAATTTAAAACACTCATTTTACATCCTTAAGATATCAATGACTTCCATTCTTCTCTTTCCAGGCTTTATGTTACATATCATAAATCCCTGCATAGTTTATAAAAACTATACCATCCAGTATTTCATTATTCCTTCCATTAAAACTTGTTTACACTGTTGAATTTATCTTAATGCTAGGATTCTATGATATGCTAAAGAACATAATGACACAGTAGCATCCAAAACAGTAACAATTAATTGCACATCTATTCAAAATCCATTTAAAACTTTCATTCAACCAAACTGACAAACCTGATCTAGTGATGCCAGCTTTTCAAAGTCCGATAGTCATTGACACATCTAGCACCCCCCAGACACCCCTCAGGGGGTGGTACTGCCTTATACTGAACCAGATTATGGGACCATCTAGCTCAGTATTGCCTATAGCATGGGTAGGCAAACTATGGCCTGGGGACCGGATCTGGCCCAGTCACCTTCTAAATCCGTCCCGCGGATGGTCTGGAAATCAGCGTGTTTTTACATGAGTAGAATGTGTCCTTTTATTGAAAATGCACCTCTGGGTTATTTGTGTAGCCTACCTGGTGTTTTTACTTGGGTAGAATGTGTGCTTTTATTTAAAATGCACCTCTGGGTTATTTGTGGGGCAAAGGAATTTGTTCATCTTTCCCCCTTCAAAATATAGTCTGGTCCCCATAAGGTCTGAGGGACAGTGGACCGGCTCCCTGCTGAAAAAGTTTGCTGACCCCTGGTCTATAGTATAGTAGACTCTATCCTGACTCGTGAGAAGCTCTCCAGGGTCTCAGACGGAAGTGTTTCCCAGGCCTACCTGGAGATGCCGGGGACGAAAACTGGGACCTTCTGCATGCCAGGCACTTGTTCTACCACTGAGCCCTGCCCCCCCCTTTAAAGCAGTGCAGAGTTTTCTTTTTTCAAGTCTAAGGATGTTTAATAGAAAGTTTTATCTCACAATAAATTTGGTTTTATTTATTTAGAGAACAGCTAAAACAAGGCAGCTTCGTGGCGCCTTAAAGTCTGACTGTGGCACAAGATGGGCTTTTGTGAATTACAGCCTACTTCATTGGATGCATGAAGCGTTACTTTCAGTTGTCAGACGCAGATATTAAGGTGTGTGGCGGGGGAAGGCTGTTTGTCAGCAGTACTGCTGAAAGGCTTTGATATGCAGGAGTTATATAACCTGTGCCATTTCTATGCAAAATTCAAATGATTAAGAAAGATGCTCATGGAGCATTCATAGAATAGCAGCAGCTCAAGCTTCTTCAGCCATACATACTCTCTTACTAGAAAGTTGCAGCCATGAAGCTCCCTGGGTGATACTGGGCCAAACATTGACTCTCAGAGTAGCATACTTCACAAGGTTGTTGTGAGAAGGGAAATGGGGAGGAAGGGAAGCATGTATTCCACAATATAAATGTCTCAGAAAGCGTGTTCTCCTTCATGGAGAGCAAGTGTTGTGGTGGGGGCCGACAGGACACTCAAATGTTGTGGGGCGGCCTAATTGATCATTGGCCACTGTTGTGATTGGGCTTCCCTTGTTGTTGGGAAGAAGTTAATGTTGCCATTTGATGATTGACAGCCAGAAATGTTAAAACTCCCTGCAAGAGGCATAGAGCTTCCTCTTTTCGCTCTGTGCATCGGATTGCCCGTCCCCCCTCCCTATATTTAGGGTTGTTCGCTTTGACCTTGCTATGCCTGTCATGGGGTCATCTGCTCTTGGAGCAGGGGCCCGGTAGGAATTTTGTCCATCTGGCTGATTGGCTGGGGCCATTTGGTTTTTGCCTACTGTGTAGCAAATCGTCACAACTTGTAAGGTTGTGGTTAGGCATTGGTTTATGGTTTGGTTGGTTGAGGGGCATGGATTGGCTGTGCCTGCCCCTCTAATGTTGCTGCTGCAAGGAATTCCATTAAAGGAATACAGGAGCTCACCATTGCTTTTGTCCGAACCCTGTCAAGGGGCTAGGCCCATGCAAGAGCCCCTGGTTGCATTTGGGGAGGGCTGAGGGCAGGTTCTCTGCACCGTCGCTACCCCCAAATGTATTCCCCTTTTCTGACTTTCACAGGCTTGTGAAATGTCAGTCTGTCCTCCACTGGGGGGCAGATAGTCGCAACCAATGCCTAAGCAACCACTCACATTTTTGTATTTTAATAAAGTTGTGGCCAAAAATTATGCCAAAAAACTTAAACAAAATTTCTGTGTGATGTGTGTTATTTGGGGTGGCCTGGGGACCTCGACACACAAATGGAGTCTTAGGTGGTTCATAATACTCCTCTCAGCCAGTGGTGTATCAGGGGGTGGGGAACAAAGGGATGGTTGCTTTGGGCGCAAAATTGTTAGGGGCACAAAATTCCAACACCTAGTGTTGCCTCAATACAGCTGTGTATTGGGCTGGGCTTGGTTGAAAACGGCTTCTTCATGCGAACCAGTAAGTGACCTCTCCAGACAACGGAACAACTCTTCTTTTCTTATCTCTGTGGCTGTAATCTCCTGGGTGATGCAGACACCATTAGGCAGTTGAATGCACAGGTGTACTCTGTTCGTTTGCCTCCCACTTATCCCCTCTGTGTGGCCCGAGCCCTGGCAACCCATGCCACACCACTGATCTCAACTATGTGGCATCACAACCCTGAAAATTCTTCTCCAGCTAGGCCGCCTTCATTCATGACAGCCAGACAAGACAGGAAGGGGGGGATTTTGAGGGATCAGGGTTGCAGGGTAGAAATAATCTCTGATGGGAATGGACCGACTTGGATTTTAATCTGAGTCAGAAAAGATTTGAAGGCTCCTAACAGTTGCCTCTTTGAGGCGAACATTGAAAGCCTTCACAAGCCATACTGAAATCCTAGAATCACACATTTCACCAGCTTCTCTAGAGCAGAGTCCTGTCTCCCCATTGATTAGGATCATCATTCGTAGGGAAGATCCCTGGCTTCTTTTTCTCATGTAATCCTTGAACTCAGCAGTCACGAGGCGAAGGGTGCTGAATTCAGGTTGCGAAACCCCTGTGAAGAAAGTGCTTTGGTGCTGCTATTCCTGCTGCTGCTTTTCCTCCCTGGCTACCATTTATATACGCTTGGAAATGAAGTTGCCAGTCTCCTTATTGACCCGTTTACCCAAGATGAGACACTAGAAGAAAAAGGCTTGCAAAGGTTAATTGGTGTTATTGTTAAAATGTGCTTCTCTCCTCTATTCATTGGTGTCTCAGGCAACACTCAGATAGGCAGTGAAAGCAAAAGCAGGTGTGGGGGGTGGTGGTGGGGGTTTGCTAAAGTGTTCAGCCCTGAGGTCAGCAGCTCTTTCTCATTTACCAGCAGATAAAGCGGGTCTGTTTAAAGTGGCAAAAAGGAGGAAGAGTGAGGCACATCTGATCGGGGATGAAATGAAAGAGCAGCCATGCCGCCAAAAAAGCATCTGCATCTGCAAATATTAACATTTGCTTAGCTGTTTGCTGTGTTTTAGAATGTGGAATTTTCCTTGAATTTTCAAGCTGATTTTTATGTACAATGTTTATTTTGATGCTATTTAGTTGTTGCGTTTCTTAGCATGTGGAAGCCATCAGTTATTTGGGGTATTTGTCTTTTATTTAAGATGCTTTAAACTGTGTTAATAACCACTTAGATATTTGTTAAATATAACCCATCAGGCTTGGGTCATTTTAAAGTGCTTCATCAGGTTGGCTGCATCCTTCCTATTTGCCCCTTGAAAATTAGCCCCAATGCTAGTCAATAGGTCCCCCCCCTGCTTTAACTTGGTCTGTACTTCAGTGTAGGCTAATGAAACAATCCCTGTGTTTTCCTGAACAGCAATGCGCACAGTCTACTCATTGTACTAACCAATCATCTGAAATGAATCCATGAATTGTCAAGGATCAGGGTTTATGGAAAAGAGGAAGAAGAAGAATTACACAAAATTCTTGCTATATATATCTTCAGCTTGATACTTTGTAGTTTAGGTTAGGTTTAGTACATGTATATATTGCTTTACGATAAAAAGTCACAAAGCAATTTACGACCATCTTTTTAAGAAATATAATAATATCAACAACAACATGTTACAAATGGAAAACAACAATATGTCTGGATGACCAGTTTGGTGCCAGGTGGAGAGCATTCCATGGGCAGTTTTAGGGTCCAGCCTGTTTAATCAATGGTACTTGGACTCTAACTATGATCAAGCTGTTTACAGTTCTGAGAGTTCTGCATTTAGAGAGGACCCTTTTGGCCTGTTTATACATAAATATTTCTCATTGTCTGCAGCATCATATGTGTATAACTGTGCCATGATGGCTTTATCAACACAGATATGAGCTTCATGGGACTCCATTTGTGAAATGTATACGAATAATGAGAAACCAAAAACTTAAAGAATGAGAGGAAAGCTCATGTGTTATACAATCAAGAAGTGATGTGCTGTTGGCCACATCTGCATGGCTTCTCCCAGCGTAATTCACTGATTAAGCATGGATGTCTGCCAGGGGGATGAGGAGATTTCACCCCTCCCATATCCAAGAATCTCCTGATGAGTCTGCTGATTCTCCAGAGAGAAGGAGGCGTGTTCTGCTTCTCTACTTATTCTACTCCAGCACCAAGTCAGTGAGTCAGTCAGTCAGTCAGTCAGTCAGTGTGTCGGAGAGAGAGAGACTGAGTGTTAGAGATCATGTGTATAGATAAGGTTGCTGCTAAGAGCAGCTGCAGACACTCAGTGTAGTGCAGCATTCATTTATGCTTAGACCTCATTAAGCTCTGTATATAGTTTGTATGATAGTTGTAGACAGAATAAAGAAGATATTCTACAGAGCTGCTCTCCGAGTCGTGTTTATACTCTACTAGACTCTGCTATACTCTGCTGTGCGACGACTGTCTACTTGTGAAAGTGAATCCGGTGCTCACAACTCTAAGCTGTGAGTCCACAGCACTTTGACCTGTTCCTGTGCAGAAGGTGGTCTCTGGAAGTGCTACCCAGCTCGCCTAGCCCAGTCGGGGCTGAAGTGGATGAGTCCAGTTGGTGGCACTGGCTCAAGGGCGATGCTGACAGGGAAAGCCTATGTGTGTGGACCTCTGTTGCATAGGCTCCTCTGGGACCCAGGACTCAAAACACAGATATGTTGAGGTCCCAAGGAAATCCAGTTCAAGGAGATCTGCATGTCCTGACTTTCTCCCTGCAGATGTCCATTCCTGATGTTTGGGTGGCAGGGCAAAGGAAACTATGCAACCTTGGGACATAGGTTGACATAGTCATTGACAACCTGTGACATAGCCATAGGTTGACAGCGCCATTGACATAGCCTTAGTACTCTTTGATTGTGTGACCACTCCATCACAAGTTAACATGTGGACTCTGAAGTTAATTCCATTACAGGTATTTTCATTTGCTTCCCATGTGCTACAATGTTCCCAAAATAACTTTATGGCTAGTGCCTTTCCATAATACAACGAATATTAGCTGATATCATCTATTTTGTTCCCCTTTTCTTCATCTAAGGTGAGGTAAGACCCTCTATAGCTAACCAATACCTGAGCAGGCTCAAGAAAAGGTTCACATTTGAGGGATTGTGGTCCATAATTCAAGAAGCAGTGGTTTTCATTGCGTACTGTGATCCAGTGCTTTGGGGGGGTGCATACCCCTAAACATTTTGTGAATCTAAGTTTGGCCTCATTGAGAGGCAGTGTTTCAATATGAGTAGGAAAATGAGAGTACCCCTAAACATTTTTTAGAAAAAGCACTGCTGTGACTACACTGATTATTTCACATCTAACTACTTTTGGGAGAGCAAAGGTCCCATAATATGCTCCATTGTTTTAGGACAGCAATTTTAAAATTATGTTTCAGGGAACGCAGCTGTTCCTTGAAGCTCATCAAGAGGTCCTTCAGTGAAATTAGTTCTGGCATATCGGCTTTGCCTTCTGCAGTTGCAGGAGAGCATTGACTACATGCAAGCAGCATGATGGGGAGATCCAATAACATGCACCCCAGAACATTCCCAAGAACCCTCTCCATGGCAATCAAATTAATGTGGAAAGAGTTCCTGGAGTGTAAGAAGTTGAAGTGTTTGTTTACTCCTGTCAAAACATCTGGGACATAATTAATTTCCATCTTTAAAACAAGATCAGCTATTTGTTTGTTTCTTAACAATGTTGTTTAGACTTTTACCTTATCTGAAGGGTCTCACTCAAGCAAAATTGCTATCAGAACTGGGAGGGATATTGTCAATATAGTTAGCAATAAGTAATAAAGCAATTAGCAATGAGTAATGAGTAATTAGGGATCAAGCTGCAAGACACAGGGAGCTGTGGATGCTGTGATGATTTGACTTCGCAGACCATTAAAGTGCTGATTTCAAGAGGTAATTGTACAGCATTTTGATAGTAATTCAGATCAGCCAGCATGCAGGTGCGAAGAGGCCTTTGGATTACAGTAGGTGTCCTCCAATGTGGAGATCATGAAACTTTTGGGAAACCACAAGAGCAAGTTCCTGCCCATGATGGGAGCCATCAGTAAGAACAGGAAAGGACCCTACGGAGAAAAGAAACTTGGGGGGGGGGGGATGAGACCCATTGTCTGAACCACTTCCCCACCCATGTTAGTCATAGGCTCAGTCAGTCGAGGGCTCACCCTACAGAGAAAGACTGCAGGTCAATGTCAGAGCACCCACTTTCCATGCAAAAGTCCCAAGTTAAAATAAATTCTAGACTCTAATTCTAAGTGCATGTCTGCTTCTAGCTGGAAGACCCCACAATCCTCAAATGTGTCCACACCAGCAAGACACCATGGCTTATCTAGCCAAGATTGTTATTCCAATGCCTATGGAAGCGGAACGGACACGGGTGGCGCCTCGGACTTGCCGATCGTATGGTCGACGGTTCGAATCCCCATGGCGGGGTGAGCTCCCGTCCTTCGGTCCCAGCTCCTGCCCACCTAGCAGTTCGAAAGCACCCCTAAGTGCAAGTAGATAAATAGGTACCACTTTAAAAAGCGGGAAGGTAAACGGCGTTTCCGTGTGTTGCGCTGGTGCTGGCTCGCCAGAGCAGCTTTGTCACGTTGGCCACGTGACCCGGAAGTGTCTCCGGACAGCGCTGGCTCCCGGCCTCTTAAGTGAGATGAGCGCACAACCCTAGAGTCGGACACGACTGGCCCATACAGGCAGAGGTACCTTTACCTTTACCTTTATGGAACTGGAGCAAAACACCTTCATACTTTACAACTGCACATTTTCTAAAGGGAGGCCTGGGGAATCAGGATAGCAATGTTCATATGCTACATTCAACTAGTGTACAATGTGTGAACACAAATAGTTGGACTGTATATGTAAAGTTCAAGGAGTATGCAGTTTGAGTGTCTGTGTATACAGTAGCTGAGCTATTCAAATCTAGTGTACACTCAAATGCACTTGCATAGAGACAGCTTGAACTTGTGTTTGGTGTAATGTGGGAACTAGCCTCAGTTCTTAAGTCATTGAGGTATGCAGGAACTGTTGAGAAATCTGCTTGAGGAGGAAGTTCACTGGCTATCTAAAAAGAGAATATGCAATGGCAGGGCTAGTTTAAGATGTTTCCCTACCTGAGGTGAAGGACAAACTGGTGCCCCTCTGTTCCAGGTAGACTCCAGCTGGAATGACATCTGAATTTTACTTCAGTATTAACAGTGGGGCATTCTGCACCATGCTTGAGGACATCAGGGTAGTTTAGAGGGTACAGAACAAGCTGCTGGGGAATGGTGAAGGGTTACTGCTCTTCAAAGACCTGCAACACTTCGCCTAAAAGTAGGCCCAGCCTTGTGTAACAACAGTTGCACTTGCTAGGGCAAAATTTAAAAGGCTCATCTTTTTTGGTTATCTGCCAAAAAGATTCCCTTCAGGACTTGGTGTCAGACAATTATGCACATTATGTACATTTTGTGCTTCATTCTGAACATTGTCCTTGAGGGGAACGCATTACTGAGCCTGAGGGATCACTGTGCTCTGCTGCAGCACACCAATGCCTATGGCATTATGGAGGAGAATCGAAATATATCACCTATAAAATGAAGACATTAACCCAGACCTGGTCTGTTTATTCCAAGCCCAAGAAAAATCCCTCCGGAATCTTTCTCACAAAGCAGTTCTGCTACACATATTACTTTGAAATATAAAGCAAGAAGAAAGAAGGAGTCATAGGTACATCTTCACTAGTTATCACAAAGAAATTTCCCCTTTCTTGCACATAAAGCTTTAATTCTGAGATCACGTTTTCCTTGTGTAGGGTATTTGGCTGTGAATATACTCAGGTCAGCTTGGGAATCTTCTTGCAAGTCTGAAAGGCAGGGTATTTAAAAAAGAAACAACCACACAAGCCATGTGTAACATTAGTCCGTTCACCCCTTCTCCATTGCAAATAACTGTTTAGCAGCCTTCCCTTTCAGGTGGCCTTACAAGATACCAGAGTTGTGGCAGGATTGACTATTTGCCACCACCTGAAGGAGAAGCAGCTAAACATTCCTTTTCCTACTCCTCTTCTGTTGCACAGCCCTCTCTTCTCCTGTGAGTATTGAGTGGCTACAAGCCCCAATGTCTATATTCTATCTCCACTGCCTAAGGCAGTATGTTTCTGAATCCCTGTTGCCGGAAAACACCAGTAGCAGGTGGTACAAACCAGGGCCGGCCCACCTATGAGGCAAGGTGAGGCAATTGCCTTGGGTGGCAGGATCCACAGGAGCAGCAGATCCAGCCTCAAAGGAATGCATCTCCTGTTGCTGCCACCACTGCGTAACAAGAGGTAAATTGGATTGTTAGCACAGCCTAACTGGGGTTAGCAGATGACTATGGTGCAGCTCTAACAATAGAAAATACTAAGCATCAGGGTGAGCCCTTTGACCAAGATGGTGAAGGCAGGAAACTGGGGCATGGTAGGCACTGGCAGAGGAACGGGAGTGCAGAGGGAGTGGACCGCCCCCGGCACCACCATTCCAGTAGGGTGCCATTGCGGTACCCCCCCGACACACACCACCCCCCCCCGCGTGTGCGCCAGGAGCCACGGCCACACAGGTGGCGCATCACACCCCCAGAACACACTCCACGCCCTCATGGGCGGCGTACCATGCCCCCGGGATGCGCGCCATACCCCCACCTTCTCTCCGTCCCTGGCAGCGGAGCATGCAGCTTTGCCACTGGCGGTAGGTGCTTGGAATACGAGAAATGGAAGCTCACAGCTAGAGGCACATCAACACAGAATAATGAAGATGGCAGTGATTGAATTGGGGCAGGAGGAAGAGAAGGTATGGGAATCCTTAATGACAGCTGCAAGCCCCGCCCCCTGATTCCTCCTCCATAGCCTTCTAAGAGCAGTAGTAAGTAACCTTGAGACTCCTCTCTCCCCTGCTTTGGAGGGCCGTAGCTCAGTGGAAGTGTGTCTGTCTTGCATGCATGAGGTGCCACACTCAATTCCTGGTGACTCCAGGAGAGACTTTGCCTGAAAACTGCCTGGACAGCAGATGCTGAGCCAGCAAGCTAGATGCATCATTGGATCTAACACAGTATAAGGCTGCTTCCTATGTTCTTCAGACCACCCTGCAATTGGAACACTCAAAGCAAAGGATGCAAAAAACAAATAAAAAACAAGGACTGAGAATATTATCTGGTGCAGTAAGGTGGGGGTGGGCTGGGGTGGCTCCTATGCCATAATTGAAGCCTCAAGGGCCACACAATATTTTCTGGGCACAAACTCTACTTCTGGAAATGAGCCACAGGCTTAAAAAAAAATGTTTGCAGGCACAAACACTTAAGGCTGTTGCTGTTGCCAGACCCACTGGCAGATGTGATTGCTCTATTGGGGGGAAAAATAACAGACACTTGGCTGAGCGGCTGCTACCTCACTGCAATTTTGCCTTGTGGAAATTTACCGCCCAGTCTTGCAGACGCTGATATAGCCGTGCTTCATGCTCTAGAAGAGAAAAGTTAACACTCTTTCCCAGCAATTGCCTAAGAAACGTTTTCTTCCCCTGCAGCTTTGTAGCCTGCAATAAGCAGACTGTGTCTGTAGTCAAGTCTAGTGAAGATTAAAAGGCCAAAGAGGTGCAAGGAATTTTTGAGCTAAAATGCTCAAGCAGCAGTACTCTGCTCTTGATTTCAAAGGTAGCAAAGGGTTGGTGATGATGCTGAGCTCAAAGCTTTGATTTGGTCCTTATCTAATCAGGATAGAGGAGCCTGTGGCTCCGTGCAGCGCATCTGCCGGTGAGGTCATATTGGCCAGTGACCGTGAAATGTTTTGCCATTTGGTTTGGATAGTTGTTTGTCGGCCTACCTTTGCAGAAAGGAGTTAGGTTTGCTAATGTACATCTTAGAACTATATTACGGACTGTGGTGCAGCTCTGGCAACATAAAACATATGGTTCACCCTGTGGTCAAATAATATGTTGAATATTAGAACTATCTAATATTGAGAGCCAGTGTGGTGTAGTGGTTAAGAGCGGTAGTCTTGTAATCTGTGGAACCGGGTTCGCATCTCCGTTCCTCCACATGCAGCTGCTGGGTGACCTTGGGCCAGTCACACTTCTTTGAAGTCTCTCAGCCCCACTCACCTCACAGAGTGTTTGTTGTGGGGGAGGAAGGGAAAGGAGAATGTTAGCTGCTTTGAGACTTCTTAAAGGGAGTGAAAGGCGGGATATCAAATCCAAACTCTTCTTCTTCTTCCTATCTAATATGTGAACAGCATAGTAAATAAGATGGTAGATCAGAGCCAGGTTCAAATCTTACTTCAATCATAAACTCATCAGTTGGCCTTAGGTCTGCCAACATCCTCTCAGCCCCATATCTGCAACATGAGAAAACCGTGCTATACTTCAGGTTTAGCACCAGTGCATAGAATATTGAGGCAAGTCCCAGTCAGGGGGTACCACCACTGTTTTGGCTCAGCTGGGCAGAGACTGAAGAGATGAGCCGTCCAGCGAATGATGTGTAGCAGGATGACTCCCTTTGCCACAACTGCTCCTGAGGTTTTGGTGGTGAGCTCATGTACACCAGCAAGTATACATGCTGCTGGTGTGTGCGAGAGGCTGGTTTCATTATACCAGTGGCACTGGTGAGGGAAAGGGGCATCATACAATCCCAGAGTTTCACCTGGTGCTGCCACTATAGCCTGTGCATCTCCTCGCAGGTGGCAAAAGCCAGGCCCTTTCAGGAGGCCTCATGAGGTCAGAAGGAGCACCTTAACCAGTTCATCGCCTCTAGAAAAACCTGGGGGGGGGGGGAGACCTGTCAGCATTACTGGATTATAAGGATTACTGTGACAATAATCCTGGACTCACACATTTTTATGAAAACTTTTTGATGAATACATGTGGGATCAGGACTGCATGTGCTGTCTCTACTCTTAATTCCTAACCTCCATGTCCGTTTAGACATTGAACTGAAGCTCTACATAGAGTTTTCTCTGGGTAATCAGGAACCTAGAGTTTCTAGTCTTGCAGAGGGATAGACATGCAAAAAAACTGCACATGCATGAGCTTTATGGAGCTGTTCAACTGAATGCATGGAGTCTGGGAGGGGTGACATTTCAAGTGACCCCACACCCTGTTCCCAGATCTTCACTATAGCATTTGACTAGAAATAGTATGCAGGAGGCATTCTGAAAGCTCAAAAGGTGCTATTAAAAATATAAATATTATTGTCAGTTAACTGCTAGCTGGGCAAACACCTCTTTGGACTGCATCTCGTTTCTGTTTATAGTGCACTGTGGTCCACATGGCACAGATTACCTGTGAGGAACTTGTGAGTGCAAACAGTGATGTAGACGCAAAACACTCTAGGGGTGCATTTTTTTAGGCCATTTAATAGTACTTCGCATTTGTATTGTGATTTCAGGAATTCAAGGTGCTTCTCATCCCTTATTTGGCATAATCCTTACAGCGCTATAGTAGGGTTGCCATTTTTTGAAGCGCAAAAAAGAGGACACATTTGCCGACTTCTGCTTTAAACTATGGATCGCTATGACGACTCTCGTTTTACATACCCATGAAAAAGAGGACGTGTCCTGGAAAAAGCAGCCATATGGCAACCATACACTATAAGATAATTCAGCATTGTTATTTCCATATTGTAGATGGGGAGACTGAGAGAGAGTGACCTGCCAGTGAGTTCATGGCAGAAACATAATTAGAATGAAGGGCTCCTGACTATACCTTGGCTTCTTCACCACTGTGTTTTATCAGCAGCCTATCATTTGACTTGGGAATGAGTCTGATTGACCTGACCGGGGCTTTTTTTCCAAGTAAACATGCATGTGATCATGCTGCAGAAGTGTCATTAATTAATGCATTTAATTACGCACATGACTAGTATGATTAATTACTGTAAAATAACTATTCACCATTACTATTAAAACGACGCCTTTAGGTTCCATGTGAATTCACTCAAATTGGCTGCTACTGAGACAGCTGAAGCTTCCATTTGTTGGAAGACGTTAGACAAGGAGGAATTCATGCCATGTATTATGAAAAGCAGAGGGCACTTGCTGTCTGTTGCCATTAATTGATAGTGAAGGAAATGGTCCTTTACTAAATGCCAGGAATTGACTTAATGGGATAAAGTTTGTGTTCAAGCCCTACGTGTGCCTGGTGATGAAATTACAAACGCACTGTACATTTGTTTTCAATGCAACTGTCAATTGAGCGAAAGGCACACTAGCGCAACTACATGTCTAATGGCTCGAATCTGATCTCCCACTCTTTTTTCTCCACGGCAAAGTGGCCTGGCAACTTCAAAAAGAGAGAGGAGGAAATGCTTCCTTCCTAACTTGTTAGCTGCTGTACACGTCTCTGGCTGAATGGCAAAGTGTTTTTATTCATCAGCTTACATGGGAACTCTAAACATTTTAACTAAACACCCCAAACAGCTGTTACCAAGGGCATTTCTGCAGTTCTTGGGAATGATCATTGCTGTGGGGCGGGGAGGAACGTTGCCTGTAAACAGACCATAAACTGAGTGATGATAATTCTGCGGTGAGAGCTAAAAATGGTCTCCTATTGCCACTAAAGCACTGTGGTGCATCTCAGTTCCAAAAGCTTCCCCATTAACTGGACACAGGGCATGTTTGAAGATGCGTAGAGACTCTGCTTCGGTGATGTAAACTCAATTAAGTGTGCAGGACCTTGGAAACAAGTTATTCTGTGCGTAGGTGGGGAAGGCCTGACATTTTGCAACAAAAATCCTTTAGGCAGCACTGCAAGAGGCAATTCTGTTCTGTGCATCAGAAGCAATAGAATTAAAGGGGTGGAGGAATATTATTGGTTGTGCTGTCCATGTTGACTCCTTGTGAGTTCAGCTGCTATTTCTGCACTTCTACACATTGAGACACCTCATGTGATAGAGAACCTGGGTCTTCTCTGAAGAGGGATTTTTTTTTTTTAAAGACGTGTTGACATAAAACTGAATTCTCAAGCTGGCTTTTCTTTCTTTTCCTGATTATGCTCTTGCCTGAAAACCTCTGCCTACCTATGACTATGAATCTGCTCCTGGCCTTACTGATCCCCTAATCCTGCCTTTGAGATTGATCTCTTCCTGACTTTGAGCACATATATGCCTCTGGTTCTTTGCTACTCCTGGACTCTGCCTTCTACCATATCAGATATGCTCCTTGGCCTACTTGAATGGGCAGCCTCCCTCCAACACCCAGGGCCAGAACCTGATGGTAAGGATGCTCAATGATTTTTTTTAGTCTGCATTTTTAAGCAAGCTAAATTAATACTTGGATTAGAACACAGTTATCCTCGAGACTTCACATTTTTCTGAATTCTGCAACACAGCTCAAAAATGTAATAAAATGCATATTTTTGTTTTAAAATGTATACAAAAAAACTGTGAAAACTACATTTTAAAATAATGTGTATTTTCATACAAGTTTTTTAAAATGATGATGATAATAATAATAATAATAATAATAATATAATAATAATAATAAAATAATAATAATAATAATAATAATAATAATAATAATAATAATAATAATAATTGCAGATTGATATGGGAACAAAATAGAATGGACTTTTGAATGAGCACCTGCGGATCTCACATGGACCACAGATATAAAGATTTATCCATCCATACCTGATGGTCTAGAGGAGCCTGTCTCACATGCTAAAATGTCAAATCCAACCCAAAAATTCTGACGAGTCAGATCACCCAATGCACATTGACTTTTGCCATCAGTGCATGATGACAATTAAGTAGAACGAAGTATGGCTTACACATCATCTGTCACCTGCCAAGCTGAACACAGCCTATCACACAGATTGGCAGTCTAGGAATAGGTTGATACGTTTGCCTGCCTAGGATTACAAAGATTCATGAACAGGAATGGTAAGAGTGGCAAGTCACTGTTAAGGACCACTGAAATGGAGGCAGAATACCTTTCCAAAGTCAATATCCTGCAAATGTGAAATGATGGGTGCTCCAAACGTAGCAATAGGGTGCTCCAAGCATAGCAGCAGACAGAACAGTTCTGTTTCAAGTGTTTACTACACTTTTAAGTGATTGCTGATCTATGGCTATTTGATGTACCTTTGGGGACAATGAATTTGCTGGTGAAGAATTATCACTGAAACAGCTCATTATCCTGGAAGAACTGTTCTGTCTGCTGCTATGCTTGGAGCACCCTATTGCTACATTTGGAGCACCCATCATTTCACGTTTGCAGGATACTGACTTTGGAAAGGCATTCTGTCTCCATTTCAGTGGTCCTTAACAGTGACTTACCACTCGTACCATACCTGTCCATGAAACATTTATTTGATGTTTATTAGTTTGTGATTCCATGCACATATTGCATATCTTCTGTTTATGAATTTTGAAACAGTATTATGATAAAAAATATTGTCAGTACTGTATATTATTAGCCAGCATGTTGCTCATTGTTGTTTAGAGTGTTCTGTTTTGCAACACAGGGGATTTTCTTTGATGTAGGATTACAAAGATGGCATGATTGTCAAGCACCTGATGATAGGTAGCATTTGGCTTGGCAGGTCTGTTGTGCTGGTCTGGATTTGGCTTGATGTGTCACTTTTCCTGCACAGATTGCCTGAAAGGATTCAGTGAGCAAGCTAGCATTCCTCCCAAGTTTTGCTATTTGACCACAGAATGTTGAATGCCTTCAGACAAGCTTGTTCATTTTGATTCTGACCACATGGTGAAATTGATCATGCATGCAGTCTGTTGTATAGAAGGAGCTTCTCTGTCTTTTGGCTGCCCCAGTTTCAATGCAAGCAGGAGATCTGGGCAGACCAAGTGATATGCATGAAGCCGAGTTGCTCCCATTGAGATAAAACAGAAAACCTTGACATTTACTCCAGAGCCAGTGTCAAAAGAGTGAAGAGTCAAAATCCATTCCAAGGCTTGCAGTCTTTGACAAAAACATCCCCTGTAGTTAAGCAAAAGTGACAAATGGCTGGTATTGTATTCAACCATCTCTGACATCTCCAGCTTGAAGGAATGAATGAGCATTTGTAGAAGCTGCCTGATAGGAAATCTCATCGCTATATATGAAATAGATCCAAAATCCTTAATTACTTGGACAACCCAATCTCTTGCATACAGCCAGTAGCAGCAAAATAAAATAAAGAGGGGCAAACTCGAGGTTAATAGTCAAAGATTTGTTTGCATGTGTTGGAGATACGTTCTTCTCCCTCTCCCATAGTATTAGAACTTGACACCACCCAATGAAGTTGACTGGCAGTAGGTTCAGAACATACCAAAGGGAGCAGAACTTCATACCATGTACATGGAATTTATTGTCGCAGGTATGGAGGTTGGATTATTTAAATAGTGAATTAGCAAAAGATACGTCTGTCAGCAACGAGTACTGGCCTTATTAGTTAAATAGAACCCCTAAGGCAGTATATCTTTGAATATCAGATATTAAGAACAAAAGTTACTGCCTTCATGTCCAGCTTGTAAGTGTCCTGGGGGCATCTGATGGACTGCAAGAAACAGGATGCTGAATGAGATCAGGGAACCTGTGGCTCTGCAGATGCTGTTGGATTCCATCAGCCTCAGCCAGTATGGCCAGTGGTCATGAATGATGGGAATTGTAGCTCAGCAACTTATAGAGGGCAACCAGTTTCCCTTCCCTAGACCAAATGGATGCTTAGTTTGATTCAGCAAAGTTTTTCTTCTTAAGTGTGTGTGTGTGTGTGTTCTGTTCTGCTGAGGAGCATCATTTTTTCCTCAACCCCACCCTTCCTTTGGACATCTCCTGGAACACAATGTCAAATCAGTTACTAACTGTAATGATAGCACTCAAAATTTGTTGACACACTCTTAGTGCTAAGGACTTGGCAATTTGAGGACTTGCTCTGGAGTCACATGACCTGGGCAGCTCTGTGGGCTTTTAGTTTCAGATTTGACAGAGACACTTAGAGGGTCCTCTGAATAAAACTCTTGATATCAAACTATTCCTCATTCTTGCTGTCTGTTCTTAGACCCAGAAACTTGTCACTAAGTTTCTTAAAGGTACAGCTTTCTAAACCAGTGATCCCACTGTGTTCTCGCCTCCTTGCACATCACATTTCACCCTGAGCATTGTGAAATAACAAGTGCTACCTCAAAATATCATTGAATGCCTTTGAGAGCAGGGATGAAACAAGGGGGTGCATATGTTTTAAGTTCATTCATGGCCTAGATGACTTTCCTATATTGATTAAGCAGTACTTTCCATGCAGGTATATTATCTTAGAAAATAATCAGTAAATTAACTCCAGGACATCAACCTCCTAGGAAGATTAATGATACATAATTTACTTCTATGAAAGAAGCAAGCATCCAATAAATTAGAAAATGCACACCACTATCAAAACAAATTGTTAAATATCTCCAGCATTCACTTTATTGAGTGGTTGACAAATGGATTTTACATTCATTCAGTCACATCAAAACTGCCTCCTTGTTGTACATCCTGCTATGGCTCTGGGAACAAAGGTACTTGTTGCTTATTAAGCATGCCATGCACATTCTACTCAATCCCAAGCTGAGATAGATAGACAGAGAGACAGATAGATAGATGATAGATGCATGCAATGGCCACACCATACATTTAAAGCAGTATTATGCCACTGTCATAGATTTCTCCCAAAGAATCTGAGGAACTAGTTTGTTAAGGGAGCTGAGAATTGTTAGAATACCCTCATTCCCATTGCAGAGCTACAATTTCCTGAGTTTCCTGGGAAGAGGAATTGATTGTTAAACCATTTTGAGTATTATGACTTTGTGAGGGGAACAAGGGTCTCTGATCAGCTCTAAGCACTCTTAACAAACTGTGGTTCCCATTATTCTTTTTATGGTGTGGATATGCCAATAGATGGGACGCGGGTGGCACTGTGGGTAAAACCTCAGTGCCTAGGACTTGCCGAACGTATGGTCAGCGGTTCGAATCCCCGCGGTAGGGTGAGCTCCCGTCTTTCGGTCCCAGCTCCTGCCCACCTAGCAGTTCGAAAGCATCCCTAAGTGCAAGTAGATAAATAAGTACCGCTTTAAAAAGCGGGAAGGTAAACGGTGTTTCCATGTGCTGCGCTGGTGCTGGCTCACCAGAGCAGCTTCGTCATGCTGGCCATGTGACCCGGAAGTGTCTGCGGACAGCGCTGGCTCCCAGCCTCTTAAGTGAGATGAGCGCACAACCCTAGAGTCGGACACGACTGGCCCGTACGGGCAGGGGTACCTTTACCTTTTATGCCAATAGATAGATAGATAGAGGATAGGTGGATACAAGCATACACACACAAACATGCACACATCACATTCAAATATCTCTCTGTGTGCATGAGCACATGTTTATGAGAAATGCAAGTCAATCTCCAAATATAGACACATTTGGAGGTTGCCAGGTAAAATCTAGAATTCCTTCCTACTTAACATTTTGTGCCCCTAAAATCTAAGGAACAGGAGACTTCCGGGATAGCGCGATCCGGTAATGGCGGATTCCCTCCGAGCTCCGGAGGGAATCGGCTCCGCTGAGGACGGGTCTTGCCGTGCCGGCGACACGGGGACCCTTAAAAACCGCAGGCGCTGAAGCCTGCGGACTTGGTGACTCGGTGGGCACCTTAAACGCCCTCCCCGACCTGCGAAGAGCCTTTTTAAAGGCTGCGGAGTGGACTGGGGTGCGGCGCGGTGCTGAGAGTCCATCGCTACCTCGGCGGAGCGAAGCCGCGAGCCATGGCCGGAGAGCGCTGTCTTCCTTC
Organism: Podarcis melisellensis; assembly: GCF_964234715.1. Lineage (NCBI taxonomy): Eukaryota > Metazoa > Chordata > Lepidosauria > Squamata > Lacertidae > Podarcis > Podarcis melisellensis. The sequence continues at coordinate 27,535,730 of NC_138528.1, read as the reverse complement.
CTGAAATTTGGACTGAAATAAAGAACCCGTGAGTAAAATGGAAATTTGATACTAAAATTTTACCTTTGATCGGAGTACGACCGGGGGATGTGCTAAAAGGAAGTCCACACTCCCCCCCCCCCACAAAAAGATTTAAGCAAGGAGAGGAGCACTGAGGTGGAAGACTTTTGTGCTTGGAAAGACAACTCGCACGAATTGGATTAAAAAGCTATTGTGCTGGAGAGGAGAGAGGAACATTAGAAGTTTTTATGTAATTCCCCCCCCCCCCCCATTCTGGACCCGGGAGGGTCCTGCGTGTGAGCCTGAGGAAAAGGAGAAGAAAGTTTGACAGCTGTCAAAAGAGCTGTCAAACGGGCGATTAAAGGCTGGAATTGAGATACTTAGAAAATCTTTTTTGGATTAAAGGGGACATATTGTATCTGAACTGATTGGAAACAAAGTATTTGTGAATAACAAAGTAACGAACTGTTGGAAAAAGAACTATTGGACTGGCAATCCCCCTGGAGGGAACAAAAGATATTGCAATGGCAGCAGAAGGAAAATTACTGGCAGAGATAGAAAGGATGTTCTTTCTCGTGGGAATTCTACAAGAACAGACTGCAGATATGAGCAAACAACTTGTGACCTTGAATCTGAAATTGTGCAACTCTGCTGATGACAAAAAGTTGGAAAATAACCCGGCAGCCGAAACAGAAGAGACAGTTCTGGAAATAGGGGGAAAGGACGAAGAAGAAGGAGAGGACGTTCAGATGGAAAGTACCAACCAAAAGCCTGCAGCTTCAGAAAATAAAGGACTGGATGAACAGGACCAGTGTACCGTAAATTTGCAAAAGGAGAGAAGGACAAAGGAAGAAGCCCCTGGAACATTTGAAATACCGGAATATAAAAGAATAAACAAACATGATTGGGACTTCTTCCTCAAGTTTGAGTATGGGAGACTGGCAGACCCTTGGCGGCAATTGCTATGGACTGACTCGGTGGAAGGAAAGAACAAGTATGACTGGGACCCTTTCTTTAAGTTTGAGCATGGGAGACTGGCAGATCCTTGGCAGCAAATGCTATTGACTTTGGCGGAAGGAAAGAAGAGGGAGCTTGGGACACAACTCCTTCGAGAATTGAAGGCCAACAAGCAACAAAATAGACGGGGAAAGACTAACTGGGGCTTGAGAGCCTCGGATGTGAGAAATCCGGGCTGAGACTGATTTTTTAGAATAGTAATGTGGAAAGGGACAGAAACTGGGCCAGGGAGGGAGGGGGAGAGTAGAATAGTAAGAATTTTTGATTTATGATTTTTTAATTTGGATATGTTTTGTTTAATATAAAAAGGGAGGATTCGTGTGAGAGAAGATAGGTCGACCTTAGAGAAAGGAGTTAATGTGTAAAAACTTATAAGTAAATTTGAGTCTAACAAGAGATGTTAAATATAAAGAACAGAGGATAACAATATAATAGAGAGAAGAGGAAATAACTTGCTGAATTAACTATTGAAATTGGAATGTGGGAAGGAGAGATGTGGGGAAGTCAAGGAAAGAGGGTAATGAAAATTATATATGTATTGTTCTGTGTTTGGTGTTTGTGTGTGTGTGTTTGTCTATAAAAAATTTGAAAACTCAATAAAAATTTATAAAAAAAAAAATAAAATCTAAGGAACAGACTGTGTGTGATGCTTAATCTGTAGCATTTACGGTAGTTGCTGTTCCCTGTTTACTTTGTGTGCAGGGGTATCCTTTCCAGGAATCAAGTCTGAGGGCGTGGGAGGTTTAGCTCTTCCTTTCGCAACACAATTGGAGCAAAACCAGGGTGTGTTTTTTTTAAAAAAATGCACCAATGAGGGAGATACACTCTACTGTCACCACATGCTGTATTTTTGGTAAGGATTTCACACTCTCCAAACACCTGCAATTCATAAAAGTAAAAAGGGAGAAGTAGCTACCTGTTACCCATGAAGTGTAGCATGTAGTTTAGCCCAAAGGCATTGTGGAACCGTTCCCAATAGGGGAGAGGCATAGGTCACTGGAGGGACGTGGGTGGCACTGTGGTCTAAACCACAGAGCCTAGGGCTTGCCAATCAGAAGGTCGGCGGTTTGAATCCCCATGACGGGGTGAGCTCCCATTGCTCGGTCCCTGCTCCTGCCAACCTAGCAGTTCAAAAGCACATCAAAGTGCAAGTAGATAAATAGGTACCGCTCCGGTGAGAAGGTAAACGGAGTTTCCGTGCACTGCTCTGGTTCTGCTTAGTCATGCTGGCCACATGACCCGGAAGCTGTATGCCGGCTCCCTTGGCCAGTAAAGCGAGATGAGTGCCGTAACCCGAGTCGTTCGCAACTAGACCTAACGGTCAGGGGTCCCTTTACCTTTACTTTTATAGGTCACTGGAAGAGCTCATTCTTTGTATGCCAAGGCATCTCCAGTTAAAAAAGAAAAAAGGTGACCCTTCAAATGTTGCCAAACCATGGCTCCCATAATCTCTAACCATTGGCCATGCTGTCTGTGGCTGGTGGGAGTTTGAGTCCAACTTCTGGAGAACCACATGTCCCCATCCTGGGCACACATTACTCAGGGCATTTTACCACAAAGGGTGGGCAAACATATTCTGACCTAGTATATAAGGTAGCTTCTTCCCTATGGCAGTGACTAGGAAAAGGATCTAGGGGTATGCACTCTCCAAAGGCACGTTTCCAAATTATGTGAAATTTTTAGCACCCCTTGCCAAATGGTTGTAATGAGTGTTTCTAAGTCAGTGCAAAGCATGGATGCTATAAATACCCTGGAGAGCTGCTTCCTGTGTTACTATGTGAGGCCACAACAATTTCAGGCGTAAGTTTAAGGCATAACAATTTCAGATGAGGACGTGGAATGGGCCGTTGCAGGTCTAACACCACAAACGGAACAGTTGTGTCACTTTAAATGACATTCATTAATTCCATACATTCAATATAGGGAAAACAAACATGGTTGCATGCGTGTGGGCACGCTAAAGTAGAATTGACTTTTTATTACTTTTTATTTATTATTATTTTTTAAAGACCTAGAAGAAGAGGCTGAGATTATCTACATAGGAGAGAGAGAGAGAGAGAGAGAGAGAGAGAGAGAGAGAGAGAGAGAGAGAGAATGTCCGCTGCAGCATACAGAGGACGATAAAGAATTTCTGCATCTTCCAATCTTGGCAAATAATTAAGCCTCATAATATCGGTGCCAGTGTGATTAATGAAGAGGAAAGGACAATCTCTCTGGTGCTGCTGTGCTTTTTAAGTCACAAGGGACCTTTAACCCTTTCAATCTAAAGATGATTTATCTCATTTCAAGGCAACAATTGCTCTCCTTGCCGCTGCCTTTTAGAAACAGATTCCAGTCATTACTGATACTCCCCATTCTGCATCAGAAGCTTTGAGAGACTCTCCATTAGGGCCATTCCAAGTTGTTTTCTTTTCTTTTCTTTTCACTTCGCCAGGCATATTAAATTTTTGCTATGCCTCCCCCAGTGCACATTTGTGTCTTATTATAGACCAAACAACATAATAGAGCCAGTGTGGTGTAGTGGTTAAGAGCAGTAGACCCGTAATCTGGGGAACCGGGTTCGCGTCTCCGCTCCTCCACATGCAGCTGCTGGGTGACCTTGGGCCAGTCACACTTCTTTGAAGTCTCTCAGCCCCACTCACCTCACAGAGTGTTTGTTGTGGGGGAGGAAGGGAAAGGAGAATGTTAGCCGCTTTGCGACTCCTTAAAGGGAGTGAAAGGCGGGATATCAAATCCAAACTCTTCTTCTTCTTCTAGCTCATTCAAGCTGAAATCCTATGCACACACCTACCTAGGAGTAGGTTCCATCAAACACAATAGAATTTACTTCTGAGTAGACATGTATAGGTTTGGGCCACAGTTGGCTGTGATATTCCCTTTTAAAATTGTAATTTTATCCATTTTTAAAATGTGTTATTGTGTTCCATTTTACTTATTCTGGAATAAATACATCCCCCCAGCCCCAGATTCCTGAACATCATTCTTAATGCAAATTAACATCCCTCTGGCTACAGTTCGATATGCACATTCCTGGAAGCCCCCTTTGAACAATTGGAGGTATGCAATAGGGATGGTAGGAAGTGGATATATTGCAAATATGATGTGGCAGCTTTATCCAGGCATGCCTGGAATGTTGAACAACAAAGTCAATTGCTTCATTTGCCTCTGTAGTTGAGCTAGCCTGCTCTCCATCCTGTAGGACGACTTGTGGAAGGGTTTTATCCTGTTCCTTCATCCCACCACGATGGCCTAACTACATATGACACTAACAACATGGTTAGTGACACACACACACATGCCCCATCATAGTATCAGACTAGATGTGATTCCAGATTATCACCTGCTGTTGTCACTACTGGGGCTTCCTGATAATAATACTTTTCAGCCTTTTTCTCACCTAGGTGCAATATAAGCTATGGGTGTGCGTGGGCCACAAGATTTAGTCCATACCCTAATTCAGTTCTTTGGAAAATAGACCAATTTGGTCCAAAACACTTTGCAGGCTGTGCAGTTTAGTTGAGATCTGAATACTGATTCAGAAAAATGTCTCCCCCTTCCGCTATAACAAGAAAATAAAAAGCAGTAATAAATTAGGCAAAACTGGATGAAATTTTCAGTGTTCCGTTCTGAGTAGATGAAGCTTGCTAAACTACAGACGAATGGGTCCAGGAGTTTTAGTACTGGGTACATTTAAAATCTGATTTTTTAAAAAAGAAGAGAAAGGAACCATCTCTCTCTCTCTCTCTCTCTCTCTCTCTCTCTCTCTGCACGATTGGATGAAATTTGCAGGCTTCTTAGCCCGTTTTGAGGGAATGAAACTTGCCAAACTTCAAAAGAATAGTTGTAATGGTTTTCCTGCAAGAGCAGGCTTTATATTTTGGGGGTGTTCTGTTTTGTTTTAAAAAAGGATTCACCTAATCTCTTCTATTGTTTTGTGGACAATTTGTATGCAAATAGAGTACACGAGAGGTGGCCCTAGCTAAGAAACCTACCAAATTACAGGCAAATAGGTTGAGGGGATTTTGTGGTAAGGTCCATTAGCCTTGATTTGGGAACAGGGGGAATTTCAAAGGAATTTCTTTTCCTCCCTATGGTTTTGAGGGAAATGATTTTATTATGAAAATGGCATGCGTTGCAGAGGTTCCCTTAGCCTGCAACATTTCAGAAGCATGGATGAAAGGCTAGGGAAGGTAGGGACAGGTAGAGCTTCAGACTTGGCCCACTTTGGTTCTTGATTCAGGATTCAAATGAATCAGATGCACACCCAGAAAGTGAGACATGGCTCTGAAAGTGAAAGAATCTGGGACTAATAGACAAGGTAACAGAGTGAAGATCCACATGGCACCAGAACCTCTGTGTTATCCTTCCACTGACAAGCTAAGACCTTCCTATTCAGACAGCCCTTTGAAAATTAAGGTGCAGACAGTGCTGATCACTGAATTGCTGTGTTCAAAATGTGTTATGATGTATTTTTATTACTGTTTTTAAATTATGTAAGCCACCTTGAATCCCAACTTAGGAGAAAGGAAGGATAAGTAGGTAAACAATCACAGTGAATTGGGGCCTGCTATAAACCACGTGTGCTCTGGAATATTTTTTCACCCCCACCCCCACCTCTGACCCTTTCATCTCCATGAAATACTACATGACTTAAATAAAGGCATCCTGTCTTTGATTACAGCAGAACAACCAGGCAATACCATTGGCACACTTCAGAGATCCTTGGTGTAGACCTTGAGGGTTTTTATCAAAAGCTAGATATCACTCTAGATAATCAACTAGATTATCAAAAACTGTTGGCAGAGTTCTTCCACTGGCTAGAAGTGAATTCCTCCCAATTAGACAAGGCTAGGAGTAGTTCAAGGAGTTGCTTATCTAAAAGGTGTTAAGAGAATCACCACCACACTGCACATCTGTCAGGAGAAGGAAGCATAAAACTTCCACTGCCACCACTTCCCCAAGAGCATAAGGAAAATGTTCTCACCATGGATAAACTTTCATTTGATGTTTGCTAAAAACTCCTCCCTAATATGTAAAAGTTAGTTATGAGATGTAAAAGTGTATTTAAATAGTTAGTCTTTGAATTGCTAATTTTTTTGAGCTCCACCATATCTCTTTCACACTATGTGCACAAAGACATCGTCGTACCCTTCCTCTAATCATGGAAACCTCCATTTGGCTTGTCATAGGTAATATCCATTGATAGGTCTCGTCTCCCTGAACTTCTCTCTCTCTCTCTCTCTCTCTCTCTCTCTCTCTGCACAGTAATAGCCATTGCCACCTGTTATTGGTATGAATTCTGCAAGTTAATTATGCATTACGTGAAGAGGCACTTAAGGTATTTTCAGAAGTCTTTACCATACTTTAGATATCACACCACAATGGACTGTTAATGTGCCCTTTTCATAGGTACATTACTGACATAAAGAAAGTCAAAGAAGGACCCATCTAGTAGAATTTTCTCAGCAAGCTTTTGTATATATAAATCCCTCAATGTGAATCTTTTCTTTTCTTTTTACTGGAATTCAAGGGAAAACAAATTGCCAGGTAGGAAGAGAAGAAAGAGGAGGACCAAACCATTAAGACAGTACAAATTAAAAGCTTTTGGGCAGATAATGCAGGATGAGAGATAGCAGACTTGTATTCCCTCTGCCGTTAAAATTTTGTTTGACCAAATGCCACACTTCCGGTCTGATGCCAGTCAAGAGAATATGAATCCATAAAGCCATTCTCTATCTATTTCAAATACAAGTAATCGCTCTCATTCCCACCCACCCTTGCAATATACTTTCCATTTGAGAAATGGCCTTTTCTCTTGCTCTCCATTATATGAAGCTGTTATCCATGGAGATGTAAGTGGATGGTTTTGATTACCATTTGGTTATGCTGTCTCATTGTTGCAGGAAGGCTCCTTCTGTAATGAAGACAGTGAATAGCACTTAGATAATAGCCAGGCGTAGGGTTGATGATGTGTTAAATTATTCCTGATGTATATGAGAGAAGCAGATGATTAGTATTAGCACTATGAGGAAGATTTCTAAAGAGCACAATATAGATGTTGAAGATGGGGTCCAGAAAGACTCCCATGTCTTCGAATACTTTAGGAGATTTGTTAAAATGAAATGGAGCCAGTGACTTGCCACCCAATTGCTTCTAATGCAAAACTTTGAGGCTAATCTGGAGGTTCCAGCTCAGGCAACAGGGCTGGCTGCGCATCTGATGTGGTCCTGGGCAAAGTCTCCTATGGTAGGCCCCTTCTGATGGAATTAGGACATAGTGTTGCAGTGGGAAACTGGGGTATCTGTCTTCTGAGGTGTGCTCCTGTGCAAGTCACATGACCCACATGAGAGCACAGTGCACCCAAAACAGGATGTCCCGATTAAATTGAGGGACTATGAATAGTGGGTCTATCTGGTTGTATTGCACTGTTCCAAGCAGTAGTGGGTGACTCCTTTGAGACATTAGGTCAGGAGCACTGAGGGGAATTGAAAGGGTGACTAGGCCCACCTACTTGAGAATGCTTGGAGTACCAGGTCCAGGGGGGGGGGGGATATGGAAGCAGAGAGAGGTATCTTCTCTGGTCTGAACCCTTCAATATTGCTGGGGCCCTGGCAGTATTTCCCAGATGCTGTTTGGTGGGCTGTAGAAAGTATAATTTGCATGGGGATAATGACTCTCCCCATACACATTCCTTCCTATCACAGTTGTGCTCCTCTCAGCTTGCCAAACATCTGATGGGCTGAGGGTAGGGCGGCTGCTGGTACCACTTGCTGATATCCCATTGCCTGCCTATCTGCTCCCCATTCTATTGGATTGGACCTGCGAAGAGCTGAGGTGCATGCCAACCAGCTGCGGGGGGATGCATGATGGGATTCCTGTTCATCATGTGCCTCTCTGCTGCCCAGCTGATGGATCTAGAAGAATGAAGGTGAAAAGCAGGATTGACATTGTAACCACAAGGAAGGGCTCTAAGGGCGTTTCAGAGTTGTTCATGCTGAGAGTTAAGTAGTTTCACAGTGTGTTATGTATGTTGCTACTTTGAGTACATTGAGTTCAGTGGAATTTTCACCCAGGTAGGTGTGTGCAGGTGTGCAGCCTTAGCCATATAAAGGCGAAGCTATAGGGAGAGGCAAGAAAAGCTACCTAGGTGTGCCTTAGTCTGATGATAGCGTTATGGTTAAGTTCTGTTAAAAATAGTTTCAAACTGTGCTGAGCTGTTGGCATTAATTGCTCTTGTCTCTCTGTACATCTGTAATCAGCACCTACCGGCATACATTCCGTGTTCCCCTCCAGGGCTGCCATTCACAATACTAATCAAAATGGAGAATGTTCTGCATTCAAAACAACAGCATGGAATTTGCCACTTGGACCTACGACAGGATGCCAAGGGTAACCTTTTTCATCTTCTGAAGTATTGTCACTGTTCTTTCTGTAAGCACAGAGAGAAAAGTTGCACAAATATGTGGAATACCTTCCCCTTAATGAGTGCCAGCACTTACTAGATCACCCAAGTCCTTGGAGGGTACTTGAAACCACTCCTAGCATCTTCATCAACAAAGGAAGTTTTCTGCCTGCTTTCTTGGAATCAGTTAGCATTACGTCACACAAAGGGAAAACTCCAACAGCAGCGGAGATATTGCATTTTTTTTTCAGGTGAAGTGGTTAGGAATGGAAACAAAAACAATATGTTAGACAGGCATATAATCATCTTTATCTCTTCCCCTGCTCCCCTCAATAAGAACAGGTGTTTTCTCCATGTGTGTGTGTGTTGGTAGTGCTTATTGGTAACACCAGTTATGTCATATCAATGGTGTAGCAGGGGGGCGGGGGGAGCGTTGCCCCAGGCACAGTTTTTTTGGGGGGGCATTCCTCATGACGCCCTGCGACATTGTGAGCTGTTGTGTCCTTTTCATATGGCCCTCCAGTTGGAGGGCTCCATGAGAAAGATGCAACAGGCATGCACCTGTTAGGATCATCCTACTTGTGTGTAGGACCCTGGCAGAGACACATGCCTGACTGGCATGTTCTCTCCCTTCTGGTTGGTCGTTCAGGAGCTTCAAAAGCTTTCTTGCATGCACACTTCTTCAGATACACTGAAACAGAAGTTTCCAGACCCTTCTATATAGTGAGAAGGTGGGGGGGATCCTGCAAAGTATTGGCAGTTTGCGTAACAGAACTCAGTAGCACAGCATTTTGGCTAATCTACTTTTATTTGCATATAATACACTCAGAGCATTCTGACTTAGCTCCTTCCTCTTTCTCATCAGGCAGCAAAGAGAAAAAGAACAAAGGACAATAATCCTACATTCCGGAACACAGTAACACAAAACATCCTGTCTCCGTCACTTCCCACTCTGTGGAATGAAAACATACACTGTCATGTGATAGAGAACAATCCCATGACTGCAAACACGGAGCAAGAATTCTAACATCACCCTGCCAGCCCCATGGCATTTTTGCAAATCTTACCAAGTGACACTGGGCTCGCAGGCGCCATGAGTTCACCCCTCAAAGCAGGGGGCCATTGGCTGTATTGGCCAGGCCGGCTCTCCACTACAGTGGGCGGGGGTCACTCCAGCGTCGCACCCTGCCCCCACAGTGGTGCATGTGCGCACGCCCCAGGCACCAGCAAGGAACACTCTGCCATTGTGCCATATCACATTTCTGTTAAAGGATAACAGTAAAAACATGAATAGAATCTGACAATACATATGAATCTGTGAATGTCTGGTTCAGGGAGAAATCATGTGTTTACCTGCCTGTAAGCCTATATCATTAGTTTATGGGGGTAGATACCAGTATGCCAGTATAGACCCACTTCTGCAGCCTGGAGACCTCCAGGCATTGTTGGGCTACAGCTCCTATCATTCTTGACAATTGTCTATGCTGGTTGGGGTGGATGGAAGTTGTAGGCAGGCACCAGGTTCTGGAAGTCCAGTGTAGGCTGTACTGGCTACGTGAACCAATGGTCTGATTCAGTACCAAACAGATTCATAGATTTCTGTGTTCCTACAACAGAGATCTAAATGACAAAGGGAAAACACTATCTGCTTTTGTGGGTAAGTTTCCAGACCATGAAATACCAGAAGGCTGAGATATTCAAAAAAATAAAACAATGATTTTTGCACCTAAGAGTGCAAAGTGAATCACTGAGTGTGGAAACTGCTTGGAGTAAAAGAAGAGGAGAATTTTCAGGAGAGCTTTGGTGATCATCTTTTAGCAAAGCATTTATCCAGGGGGTTGCCAAGTGGATGTAAGGTGAATTGAAAAACAGAATAGGGTGTTGTCTGTCTTTCATCTCCCGTCAGCAATCCAACAGAAAGTACCTCTATTTTCCAGGAGAGCTTCCGGCAGAGAACCAGCTTTTGGGCAAGTGAAAGATTTCAGGCCAGTACATCTTATTACATGGGTGGTCGAGTTATTGAACTCTATTGACAAAGGGCTGGATTTTCTAGCAAGACGGAGCTTCATTAAAATTCTGCAGAGACTGAAAATTCAATAATCTCTCTCACAAAGAACTGCATGAGTGGGGCTGATTAGGCAATTTCTCTCTCATTCCATTCCTTTTGCTAAAAGCGTTGTTACTTCTTGTTGGTACAAAAAGACAATCATTAAATGAGCATTCGCTATAGTTGATCGAGTGGAAAGTTTTAAAGGTGCACCAGTTTCTTTCTTAAGGCTTTATTGAGGCCTTAAAAAAAACCCTCACAACATGAGAGTCACAATACTAGATAATTCTAGACTGAATGATTGAAAATTAGATCAGAGACCGTTCCGTTCTGGGATCCTTCCTCTTTAACTCCTCTGCTGGTTGTTTTTTTCCCAATGGCAAGATGTGGAGAACCATTGGTGGCAGGTGCACCAAATTACACCCAACATTGTGGGTGCCTGTTGTACAAATGTGATGTCACATGCTGGGAGGAACCCCAGTGTGCCCTCTGAAAGGCCTGCGGCTGTGACAGGCTTCATCAGGTCCTGCTGCTTCTGCAAAGGGCTCCGATGGAGCCCACCACTGCAGCGGCAGGGACCGACTGAGCCCACCGCAGCTGGAAGAGGGCCCAACAGAGCCTGTCTGACTGTAGAATATTGAGGGGGCCCAGCACCTGCACTGAAACTTTTGTTTCCCCACAGAAACAAGCCCCACAGAGATGGTTCTGGTGACTGGTGTTGTTTGCCAAGAGTGACACACAGTATGCCTACACTGCTCTAAAACTATAACTGTGGAGTCTTCATGTAAAGGAAGTCACATGGTTCCAAAGGGGAGAGAGCTCACTGCAATGTGAGCCTGTTGCAGATTGTACAAGTGCAGGTTAATGTGGAGGTGATCTTTCACACATTCAGCTGGGCATGCAGGTGTCCTCTTTTTTGCTCTTCAAAATATGGCAACCCTATTGTTGGTAGGACAGGGACAGGAGATGCACCAGGGGCTTCATCAGTGAATAGAGTCCCACAGCCTCCTTCATGTGCTCAGTGAAAAGAAGTCTGTCTAATAGCTTCTGTAGATGAGACCTGCTCAAGTCATGACCTACCAGCTGGCCATGAAGGATACCTGCAGGCTCCTCAACTCCCCCTCACCCTGTTTAGTCAGTCCCTGGCAGGCAAAACAAAAAGTTTATCAAGCCCTCAGTAGGCTACCATATGTAGCTGGCTAGTGGAGCACTGTGCTCGACTTATTATGCCACATAAGAAGACCCCTGCTGGATCAAGCTAAAGTCCATTATAGTCCAGCACCGTGTTCTCACAGTGGCCAAACAAATGTACAGGAGAAGCCTGCAAGCAGGACCTTTGTGATCTTCCCTTGTGATTCCAGCAACTGGTATTCAGAAGCACACAGCCTTCAACCAAGGAAGAAGAACATAGCCATGATGGCTAGTAGCAAGTAATTGCCATATCTTTCATGAGTTTGAAGCAGTCTAAGTTGGTGACCATCTTTACATCTTGTGGGAGTGCATGTGGTCCAGCCATCATTTAGATGCTTAAACCATCCTATGTATTACGGCGAAAGGCAGGGGTGCCAGCCAACCTCACCTCTCCAACGACCTTTTCTTTATCCTAAAAGTGGAAATGTATTCTACCCATGAGGAAATAGCTCTTCAATCAAACAAAATATTCATCCTGACCATAGCTGTCAACTTTTCCCTTTTCTTGATAGGAATCCTATTCGAAATAAGGGAATTTCCCTTTAAAAAAGTGGAAAGTTGACAGCTATGATCCTGACATATTTTCATCTGAAGGATTTGTTTGTTTATTTGTTTGTTTATGCCCCACCTTTTTCTCTGGCAGGACTCAATGTGGCTTACAGATAAAAATAAGAACCACTTAAAACACAGAAAAAAACCATCATTAAAAAAATAAAATAAACATTGATACAATTAAAAACTATGTAAAGATATAAAATCTATGAAACCCATACCAACAATTAGAATAAAAACAGCACAGCACCAGTCCTTTCATTAAAAGCAGTTAGTTCCCAAAAGCCTGTTGGAACAAGGAAGCCTTCACCTCCCAGCAGAAGGAAAACAAGGTGGGAGCCAGTCTAGCTTCTCTGGGGAGGGAGTTCCAGTGTCTGGGAGCAGCCACTGAGAAGGCCCTTCCCTGCACCCCCACCAAGCATGCCTGGGACGGTGGTGGGCCTGAGAGACTTCCCTTGAAGATCTCAAAACCCAGGCAGGTTTGTATGAGGGAATTGGAAGCTCGGCCATGAAGAGCTTTAAAGATCATAGCCAGCACTATGAATTGTGCCTGGAAGCAGACCAGTAGCTAGTGAAGCTGTTCTAGTGAGGGAGTCATATGCTCCCTATAACCAGCCCCAGTCAGCAATCTGGCTGTTGCTCTTTGAGACAGCTGAACTTTCTGAGCACTTCTCAGAAGTAGGCCCACACAGAGCATGTTATAGTTACTGAAACAGGATGTAATTAAGCCGTGTGTCACTGTGGCCATATCAGACATCTCAAGGAATGGGCTCAGCTGGTACTTACCTTTGCATATCTGGAAATCACACACAGGAACCTGAACATTTGTGCTCAGGGCTGAGTCCAGGGCATGCCCAAACTGTGCACCTGTGTCTTTAAGGGAAGGGTTACCCCATTCAACATAGGCCAAATCCCTATTCCCTGTTGTGCCTTCTGACTGACCAAGAGGACCTCTTATCTGGATTATGTTCCAGTTTGTTCACTGAATATTCACTTTATTGGGCCCTTGTTTCCATAGATGGCATCCCGGTGGAAAAAGTGGGCAGTATGCATTATTACCCACTAGAGGGCAGGCAAAGCTCACAATTTCAAAGGCCAAAGACTCAGTAGAGAAGAATCGGTTCCTGGGATCTCCAGCATGTTCCAGTTGTTCTGAACTTCCTTCCTTCCTCTTCTCAGCTCAGAACATTAACAAAAAGCTGTCTAAGGGTGAAGCTTTCTTTAGCTTCATCTGAAACAACCTAGCCCCAAACCGCTTGTCAGATCATCAGAGGTGGCTCAAATTGGCGCAGATGTGCTGCGTAAGAAGATAGGGATATTTTTAATTTAGTTCATTTTAATTTTTAGCACAATCACCTCCAGTCAATCTGCAGCCTGTGCAATAAACATTGGGGTAGCGGGGACAGGCTACTCTATATCTGCACCCAATAACCTTTCCTTTTATAAATTCACCCATTGCCTCAAAGCATTCAGCCCAAAGTCATTTACCCAAGTTTGGCCTGGGACAGGGATATTAGCTGTTTCCCTTGCCCACCCCTCAAGAGAGAGAGAGAGAGAGAGAGAGAGACCCCCAGAATGTAAAAGGTGGCAACTCAAGCATGAATTTAATGGGACTTACCCCCAGGGAAATATGCACAGGACTGTGCTTACTTATCAGTAAATGTGCTTGGGTTGCATGCTTAAGGAAATTACTGAGGAAAGTAGAACAAATTGTAAAGGGAGGGATATGCAGCACAGGATAGGTAAGGGGAGACCCCCCCCCAGCTCAGATGTAGGCAATGTGATGCTCATCAGAAGTTCCTGGACTACAGCTCCCTTCTGGTCCTGCCAAAGCAGTCAATAGGCAGGAATGATGGGAGGTGTAGTTAAATGACATTTGGAAGAGCACTACATTGGCTATACCAGACTACTAGCTTCTTTAAAAAGAGAAAGAGAGTTCTTATCTCAGGAACAGCAGGTGCAACGGTCGCCCAATTAGTGGCTCAAACTGGAGGGAGGTTATGAATCGTGTGCTACAGGGCTCTGTCCTAGGTACCATATGTATAAATCAGGGGTCAGCAATCTTTTCCAGCAGGGGGCTGGTCCACTGTCCCTCAGACCTTGTGGGGGGCCGGACTATATTTTGGAAAAAAATAATGAACAAGTTCCTATGCCACATAAATAACCCAGAGATGCATTTTAAACAAAAGGACACATTCTACTCATGTAAAAACACGCCGATTCCCGGACCGTCCAGGGGCCAGATTTAGAAGGCGATTGGGCTGCATCTGGCCCCCGGGCTTTGTTTGCCTATCCATGGTATAAATGTCCTAGAAGCAGGGATGAATGAATCTATAAATTTTGGCTCCTCTTAGCTTCTAACATTTCCAATCTTAAGACAACTCTCACTTGTTTCTGACTGATAGGCTTGGATTCAGGGTTCGCTTACTGCCAGTGCAAGGACTGTTGCACTAATGTAAGTGTGAAAATCATGCTTTTGCAATATGAAATCCAATGCAACTCTTGCAGTAGCGGAAGCTTGTTGGGCAAGCAGTGGTGCAACAAGTTGTGCAAAAGCTTGCACAACAGGAAGAACTAGGGCTACAGTAATCTGTCGCACAACCCTGGCTTCCTGTGCCTACTTTAGCATTAGCACAACTAGTGCAACATTAAGGGACTTTAACTTAGCTCTCTGTTGAATTCCTCCATTTGTTTCCCCTAATACACACATTTTCCTCTGCAAGTTTGTCCAATGCAAATATTTTTGCAAAGCAATTTCCCTGGATATCGTGCATCTTTATATCTTATTTTCCCTAACAAGTGCATTTATGCAGTACTATGCATCTTGATGGGAGAACGGCACTGCAAAATTAGGAGAAGTGTGAATTTGAAAGCATGGCCCTCTTTGGTTTGTGTATTATTTTGGAAGATTTAAATAAGGTAGGTTCACCTTTAAATGCAAGCTGAATTGAATTTCTCCCCCATTCCTACTTGGAAAAGGGGTAGAGGGAATGCTCTTCACATCTGCCAATGACACAAACCTGGGAGGGGTAGCTATAACTCTGCAGAAGACAGAGTCAAGATTCAAAGTGAACTTGACAGCCTGCAGCACTGAGCCAAAACCAACAGGATGAAATTCAACAGAGATAAATGCAAAGCTTTTCATTTAGGTACCGAAAACACACAACCCCAACACAAGCAGAGGATGGGCGAGACCTGGCTTAGCAGCAGTACAAGTGAAACGGATCTGGGTGGATCACATGCTGAACTTGAGCCAGCAGTGGAGTGCGATTGCTAAAGCAAGTGAATGCAGACTTAGGTTGCATTGACAGAAACAGAGTATCCAAGACCATGGGAAGTAAGAGTTCTGCTCTGTTCTGTGCTGGTCAAGCAACATCTGGACTTTTATGTCCAGGTCCGTGTGCCACATTTTAAGGACAATGAGACACTGGATTCAGGATGGCAAAGGGTTGGAATAGTTGAAAGGGCTGGGAATGTTTATCCTGGAGAAGAGGAAGCATGATATCATTCTTCAATCATCTGAAGGGCTGCCATGAAGAAGGACAGAGCAGACTTGTTCCCTGTTACACCAGAGGCCAGGACTAGAAGCAAGGGGTGGAAAGTACAGGGAAGTGGATTGTCATCAGAAGAAACTTCCTGATGGGAAAGCTTGTTTGACAGTGGAGCAGACTGCCTTGGGCAGGCATGGGTCCTCCTTTGCCAGAGGGTATTAAAGCAGAGACTGGGCAGCCATCAGTCCAGGATTCTGTAGCTGCAACCTGTATTGCAGAATTGGCACTGCACGGCGTTTGGACTAGATCAGGGATTCCCAAACTTGGGTCTCCAGCTGTTTTGGGACTACAACTCCCATCAACCCTAGCTAGCAGTACCAGTAGTTGAGGGTGATGGAAACTGTAGTCCAAAAACAGCTGGAAACTAGATGGCAGCTCTGGACTACATCACCTCCCTTTTAATTCTATGATCCTAGGGAATGTAAAGGAATTACTCCTCCTTTGTAAAATTTATTCAGCCTTGCCATCCTTTCTACTGGCCTTGCTCTTGAGCCTTTAACAGCCCCTTTAAATTAGCACATGAAGCTTTGCCCATCGTATGCCATCCCATAGAAAGATCCAGCTGTCTGCTGCCGTGCCTGTGTAAGGAAAGAGAGAGACAGATAAAGAAAGGATGCAACTCTATAGACGCATCCTTAAAATATTGCTATATTGAGTAAGGTAGGGCATATTCCAGCTAAACAGCAGCCCTTTAGAGTTCCACTTTTTTCAGTGTAAGAGTTAAGGGCATGCTTAATTCTCTGTCACATAAATCAATAGGTTTTAGGGCTTAGCTTTTGCTGGATGGTGCCCTAAGTAGGTAAAGAGATTGGCCCCGTCAGAGGATAGAGTGTGGATTTTGTTAGGAGTCAAAAAAGAAGATCTCCTTTAGTTCATAGGGTCAAAAGGCCTGTGTGTTTGGCGACTGTAAGAGCTGGAGTCGCACTCCCTCTTCTCCTCATGTGTGCTTGATTTAGGGGGTTGATATTGGAGCAAGAAAGAGACTTTCCATTGACTTCAAAGGCCTTTGGATCAGGCTGCTGTGTAGTCATTGTATCAGTGGCCTGAATTCATTTCAGATTGGCATCCAGTCAGCACAGCTGACTGATGATCTGTTACAGATGCAGTGAAGTGGCCTGATGCAAGGCATTCTCCCATCCAACATCCACAATGGAGTGAAACGTCATACCAGCTCTGAAGAGCTTCAGGTCCCTCGTTGAGCATTTAACTCTTTGGAGAGAGTCTCCTCCAGGGAACCAAGGCAAGGGAGATTAGATTAGATAGATTAGATTAGATAAATTTATTGTCATTGTCCGTATATACACAGTATACACAACAACGAAAATCAAACACCCAAAGACCGGGTTCACATACACATTTGCACGTATCTCCAACACTCTCATCCTATTCAGACATAATCTATAAAACATAACATAATCCAGAATATAACATAACCTATTAAAGGCATAACATAACCTAAAACCTATCTCATTCCTTCCTACTCCCTGCTTGATATTTCTTGCAACTGGCCCTGAGATCATTATTTAGTGCAATCAGAGCTCTTGGATAGAAACTATTCAGAAGGCGTGTGGTTCGTGTTTTCAGTGTCCTATATCTTCTGCCCGAAGGCAACAGTTCAAAGAAGTTGTGAGCAGGATGGGTGGGATCTCTCAGGATATTGTGTGACTTCTTCAAGCTGCGAGACGTGAAGATCTCATCCAGGGTTGGTAGTTGGAGCCCAATAACATTCTGGGCAATTTTAATTATCCTCTGTAAAGCTTTTTTATCCATTTCAGAGCTGCTCCCATACCACGATAATATACTATAGGTTAAGACACTCTCGATGGTACTGTGATAATAGGACAGAAGTAGGTGCTGAGATAGATTCAGTCCCCTGAGCATTCTCAGGAAATACAACCTCCCCTGCACCTTCCTCACAACCATATTAATATTTGCAGTCCATGAGAGGTCCTCAGAGATATAAATGCCCAGGTATTTAAAACTACCAACCCTCTCCACCTCCTCGCCATTTATGTGCAATGGTAAAAATACACTTTTCTTTCTCCTAAAGTCAATTATGAGTTCTTTGGTTTTTTTGGTGTTAAGCATAAGATTGTTTTCTTTACACCATTGAATTAACCCCTGTACTTCTTTCCTATAAGCAGTCTCATCGTTCTCACTAATGAGCCCCACCACTGTTGTATCATCCGCAAATTTGATGATTGTGTTGGACTTATACAGTGGGGTGCAATCAAATGTGTACAGGGAATAGAGAAAGGGACTTAGCACACATCCCTGAGGGGCTCCTGTGCTTAATACTAGAGTAGAAGAATAGTAAGGTCCCATTCTCACTGTCTGCGGCCTATCAGTCAGGAAATTCCTTACCCACAGACAGATAAGTTGTCAACAACAAGTTCAGGTCATTTTTATGGTTTGGGTAGGAGATCCTACAAACACATAAGACCACCATCCTATGCATGTCTACCCAGACATGCCCATGATGGAACTACCCATGCAGGGCTGTCTTTACCCGGGGGTGCAAGGGGTGCGGGGCACTCGGGCGCGAATTCTGGGGGGCGCCGGGCGCCTGCCACTGAAGCCGCCTAAGCTCTTAACTATCTACCTGTTATGATATAATAAATAATTTTGATCAAGCTAGAAAAACAAAATACATATACAGTGGTGCCTCGCAAGACGAAATTAATTCGTTGTGCGAGTTGCTTCTTCTTGCGATTTTTTTCATTTTGCGGAGCGCGGATTCCCTGGGTATTAACGGCTTTAAGAAAAAGGAAGCAAACCCGCAAGACGTTTTCGTCTTGCGAAGCAAGCCCATAGGGAAAATCGTCTTGCGAAGCAACTCAAGAAACGAAAAACCCTTTCGTCTTGTGCGTTTTTCGTCTAGCGAGGCATTCGTCTTGCGAGGTACCACTGTATACCTAGGTATTACTGAAATGTATACCTACTGTTTTACTAAAAGGACTTTCGACTTTGTGCGCTCATTTACCAAAGACGTGCCACGCCAGCGGCGGCGCTTGTCATTCACAATGTCACCATGCATATGAAATTATGTTAAGTGTTGTATTGAGCTGCTATGCGGTAGTGGGGTCAGCGGCACCTTTGACACGACTGATGTTTCTCCTAAGTAGGTGCCTAAACAATACTTATAAGTTTAAGTGTGGTGGTGTTGTATATTTAAGTATAAGTGTATTGTAAATAAATGAGTAAATTAAAAAGTTTGTTTCTTTTTCCTACCTTCTTTCGTAAACAAGAGATAAGGCGTAATCGTGGTGTCTGACACAAGCACAATAAAAGTTAATTTGGGGGCTAAACTAATTTTGGGGGTGCTGGGCAGATCTTTGCACGCTGGTGGCGCATATGCTAAAGACAGCGCTCTACCCGTGTAGTTCCACCATCGGTCATACTCTCTGGGAAGTGGGTATAGGACTGCAGCCTAAAGAAACTGGAGAAAGTGATTTTTTTCTGGAATGGAAGGTCTTTTAAGAAAAAAGGGGGGATATAAAATCTGAAAGCACAACTGTACAAAAACAAACCCTTCTTTTAATGAGCTTCTGGTTCCTCCTGGAAAGCCAAGAAGGTACCTCACTGCATATAAAGTTCTTCCAATAGATCATATTTTCCACCAGAGTCCCTTTCTCTATATCTCTCTTTATTTATTATGAGAAAGCTATTTCCTACTTAAAAAGGAAACACGTTAGTTGTTGTTAGAAAGCTCTTTCATGAATCCCAAGCAACTGATTTTATGAAACGTGTTTGCTTGTAAGAATGCCAGGTTCTTATTTAAGAGGAGCTGTGCTAGATCAGACTAAAGTCCTCTTTCGTTCAGCATCCTCTTTCCCACAGTGGCCAAACGGATGCCTATGGGAAGACTGCAAGCATGACACAAGGGCAATAGCCCTTTCCCACTCTCGTTCCCCAGTGGCTGCAGTAAAGTGTTATCGGGGCTTTTCTCTCTGGACTCTTTCTACATTATTTAAGGGAGCAATCCAAACTCAAGATCTGATAGGATCCAGCGGATTTCTGGTGCAGCTGGCCAATTCCTAGTACAGCCATGTAGCTCCCTCATCCCAGCTCAGCCACAGCTAAGCCAGCTGAGTCGAGACTGGCAGATCTTATCCTGGCATAAGCCTTGAAAAATTATACTTCCTGCATAATGTGAGTATTGACCATGGTGCCAGTTCATAACTTTGAATGTTTCCACACTAGTCTGTTTCTATGGGGTTGCCATCTTCTGTTCATTTGCTGTATACAGACTGGGCTGTTAGTAACTAAGAGAGCAGCATTTCTTCTGCCTGCTGCACCAATACCCAGGTTCTACATTTAAAGAGCATCAACCTTGAATGTAGAATGTCCCAGTTTTAATCCAGTTTTAATCCATGGCATCTCCAGGTAAAACTGGGAGAGGCTCCGATCCTGAACAATAGCTGCTGGTCAGTGCAAACAATACTGAACTAGATGGACCAATGGTCTGACTCAGGATAAGGGAACTTCCTCTGTTTTCCAACATCCCTGGCCATGCTGGCCATCTAAGGGTTCCTGCCCTCCCTGCATCTTCCCCTGGAAGCTCCCAAAATAGGTAGGAAAGGGGATACATATAAATCCAATGGTTTCTCACTCCCCCCTCTTTCTCTATGTGTGATTTTTTTTAAAGGAACCACTTAACAATATACTTGGTTGTATTTAAAAGTGCTGGGTTAATCCCTTCAAAGACACATGGAAGCCTTTGGCTTGGAGAACCATGAGGGCCTCACGGATTGCAACATCAGACTCAAGTTCGTTCATATATCCATTCCTGCAGCTTCCCTAAACCAAACTTAATCTCTTCTGCCCTCAGGTTTTAAGAATAAACAGTGCCAGCTTCGCAATCCAGGGCAGCAACATGCCACTGGCAGGGATCCCAAAGGAACTGGTAGGGCAGATTAGGTTCATAAACACTGCATCCTAATGGCTTGTCTGGAGCGAGAGCTCACCCACCTGAAGAGCTTACATCCTGACTTCCTCCAATGACTCATCCAAATGAAATCTGGCATAATTAAGTGCCTTAATCCTCTTTTCATGAACTCAGTGGCAAAACTCCACCTGCCTTTCAACCTCTTTTGGCCATGTGTGAACTTGTTTCTTCCTCTGACCCATCTCAGTTTTTCCCACATTGTCATGACTTGTGCGAGACATTCTTTTCCAAGTGTCCCCTTCCAATATGACTCCTTTGAGTGACTATAAATCCTTCAGAAGATCTACAGTCCTAGATCTTCCACCATCTCTTCTGGCTTGGCCCTTCGAAACTAAACTTGAACTCCTTTCTCCTGGATCACAAAGCTTGGTGACCACGATTCTCTTGGCCTTGTTTGGATTCAGTTTACTCACCGGTATCTTTGAGTAATTAGGATCAGGGGAAGAGGAAAGAGAAACAGAGATCAGTGTTAGATCAGCAAAATCCATAGCACAATGTTCCAGGTCTTGCACTCTGGCCAGCAACTTTTCCATTGCCACATTGTCACAGAATAGTCCTGGTTAGTGTGGAAATGAAAGTCAATTAGCATATTCCTTAAAACACCTATGGAATTCACACATCTCTAGAGAGAAGCAAATCTATTTTGCACACCGCCCAGTGATTAGGGGGAAAGATTTGTGCAATCCATTCTCTGAAGGTAACTTCCCAACAACAAATCCAGTATCTTCTCAACACCCCCAATAATTGCAGTGTCTGCTTCCAAGCCAATGCAAAGCATAAACCCAATATATGCCCCAAGCTATTCATAACTTGGAATAGATCCATCACTGTTATGAAAGCCACAAAATCCTACACTGTCTTGAGGAGGTCTGTCTCATCCAGTATGTCAAAGATGCTCATGCCAATAAAATTGGACATGGTCAGCATCGGCTCTGAAACGAACACATCCAGATCATCAACCTATTGTGCAATAGGGAAACTAGTATAAGAAAGCCTTCAGGACACAGAACACACATTCATCACTGGAAATCTACCTTCATCAGGCAAAACCAGGTGCATCTAAAAGGTGCTAATTGCACCAAGTGCAACATGGGTTTTTGAGCAAGATTGGGGTGTTCTGATGTATACATGTGAGTGTCTACATGTATATATGTGAGTGTGCTATGTACTCTGCTAAAAAAAAACTGCACAAAACCAAACCAAATCCTGTATCTGAAAACTCTAATTCTGCGAACAGTGCGTAAGTTATGAAAACTGGGCCAATTTGCAAAAGGACACTCCTGACCTCAGAAGGGACAGATTATTTCCATCATCCCCTCTGCCTTGGAAGAGACTGGATTTGGTCTCTCCCAAAACTGACATCTTGGAAAGTTGCTGTGGGTAGTGAACTTGGGTCTTTTGCAAGGAAAGTATTTACTCTGCCACTGATATATGACCCTTCCATCTTATTAGCCACCCCTGCCTTCAACGCTCTATCCTAAAGGCCCGGGCATCAATTCATCCCATCATTAAGTTACCTACAGTAGCTCTCACCATAGTTATTTAGGGCAGCTGTTCTCTCAAATCTGTTCAGGTGTTTTGTTTTGGTTTCAGTCCATATGCTGCTTTTTAGACCTAATTAAACTGCCCTGTCAGGTAGGTTAGGTTGAGCAACAGTGACTGGCTCATGGTCCCCCACTGGGTTTCATGACTGGGTGGAAATTTGAACTCCAGTCTCCCAAGTCCTATTCTGACACTCTTAACTTTTAAACCACACTGACTCTCAATACTCCACAATAACTCTAAAAGTATCACACTTTAGTCCACCCTAAATTCTCATGCAAATCATTAACAGCCCAATTCTATATCCAGTACTTACTGTACTACACACACTGTTGCCAGGGCACTCTTAACGTGGATTGTTTGCAAACCCAGATCTGTCTAAGAGATGCTAATTCTGGCAGAAAAATCAGTCAAAAGCTGTGTGAGAGAGAGGGGCATGGATCTACACTCAGGAAAAATAATGATATAAATAAGTCAGAAATTAAATCGCTATAACAAAAGAAAAAAAACACTATGTAAAAATTGCATATATATATATATATATATATATATATATATATATATATATATATATATATATATGCTTTCGTAGATTTTCACGGGTACAGGAATGCAGGTTTTGGTGTCCTCGGGTGTCTTCCCGTGTAAAAGTTGGGGTGTCTAGGCGACGTTTCGACGAGGTCTCACTCGTCATCTTCAGGCTGGTGCTTTCGGCTTCTTGTTACTGGAACAGAGCAGGATCTCAGTGTTTGAGTTCCTATAAATACTGTTGAGGGGGTGTGGTGTATAGCCTCCAATGTTCTGGGCAGAGAGGAAGTTCCCAGGCTAGTGTGCCTTTTCTTCTTTTGTTCCTTAATTACTTGAGGGATATCTTGAGTGATTTCTTGAGTGATATCCTGAGTACCACTTAGGTGGGTCATTAGGTGTGGATTAGTTGCTAAAGTCTTTGTGTCTTGACCTCTTGAACTTTGTGAAGAGTTTTTCTGAGAAGATGGCTGTACTGCACTTAGTTGTGCTCTGGCTTGGCTTCGTGTATAGGGGCGAGCTGTGGTTTTGTGGCCTGTGTCAGCCAGATCTGTGTAGGGATTGCAGGGGGGTGCAGCATCCGGAGGTGCCACCATGGTTTGGCTACTGGATGGTGTCTGTAATTTATCTGTGGAGAGGGTCTGGGTTTGGGTCTGGTGTGGTTGATTGGTGATGGCGTTCTGTGTGCCTCTGGATCTGGTGTCAGTTTTTGTGGGGAGGGCTAATTTCCAGATGTCTGGCAAGCGGGATGTGTCGTCACGCTTGTTCATGTTGTGAGGGTGTTTCTCTATCTCGATGGCTTCCATGATTATTCTCTTGTGGTGATGTTCCATGTTAAAGAGCAATTTGGAATCTGCAAAATTAATTTCGTGTCCTGTTTCTTTCATGTGTTGGAAAAGAGAGGATAAAATCCAGTTGGAAAACCAAGGGGTCTATGAAATACCCTGCAAAGTCTGCCCAGCCACGTACATTGGACAAACAAACAGACGAATAAATGCACGTATCGCAGAACACAAGAATGCCGTCAAAAAAGAAGAAAAAACTTCCTCTCTTTTCCAACACATGAAAGAAACAGGACACGAAATTAATTTTGCAGATTCCAAATTGCTCTTTAACATGGAACATCACCACAAGAGAATAATCATGGAAGCCATCGAGATAGAGAAACACCCTCACAACATGAACAAGCGTGACGACACATCCCGCTTGCCAGACATCTGGAAATTAGCCCTCCCCACAAAAACTGACACCAGATCCAGAGGCACACAGAACGCCATCACCAATCAACCACACCAGACCCAAACCCAGACCCTCTCCACAGATAAATTACAGACACCATCCAGTAGCCAAACCATGGTGGCACCTCCGGATGCTGCACCCCCCTGCAATCCCTACACAGATCTGGCTGACACAGGCCACAAAACCACAGCTCGCCCCTATACACGAAGCCAAGCCAGAGCACAACTAAGTGCAGTACAGCCATCTTCTCAGAAAAACTCTTCACAAAGTTCAAGAGGTCAAGACACAAAGACTTTAGCAACTAATCCACACCTAATGACCCACCTAAGTGGTACTCAGGATATCACTCAAGAAATCACTCAAGATATCCCTCAAGTAATTAAGGAACAAAAGAAGAAAAGGCACACTAGCCTGGGAACTTCCTCTCTGCCCAGAACATTGGAGGCTATACACCACACCCCCTCAACAGTATTTATAGGAACTCAAACACTGAGATCCTGCTCTGTTCCAGTAACAAGAAGCCGAAAGCACCAGCCTGAAGATGACGAGTGAGACCTCGTCGAAACGTCGCCTAGACACCCCAACTTTTACACGGGAAGACACCCGAGGACACCAAAACCTGCATATATATATATATATATATATCTGGTGCCATCTGGTGTTGCATGTTTATAACATATTCAGAACATTGTTTATTTACTGATGTAGCTGAGAATTGCACTACATAGGGCTGGGTGAAACCAGTGCCAAGAATTCAATAACTGTCTCAAGCATAGCATGGATTCTTGAGCAATAATGAGGGGGTTCAGATGTGCATGTGCTATTTATTTTTCCAAAGAAAAGTCTGTACTGAGACAACCCAAATTCTGTACCTCACAAAGCTGGATTCTGCAAACAGCCATTGAATCAAGTACGTTGAGCCAATTTGCAAAATGTAGCTTATTCTGGATCAACCCAGGTGGCACCCTTGAGGAACACAGCTCAGTTTGCACAACTTGTGACATAAATGTCATGGATGCCTTAGGTCAGATTCCTGCATTGCAGAGGGTTAGACTAGATGACTCTTGCGGTCCCTTCCAACTCTAAGATTCTATGGTTCTATGAAATATGGCTCCAAAAGTGCCGAAGATAAGTTGCAAGTGGCATGCTGCTGTGTATGCTCATTTGAGACCACTACAATTACCCCGGTGCCTCTTGGAACTGTAATTTCAACATAGGATAAAGATCTGGGCACTATGTTTAAGTCCATCACACAGGGAAGAGCTATTGAATGCCCCCCGCTCCGTATACATCACTATATATTGCTGATAAGACCAATCAACTCCTTTCTCCTAGTGCTGAATGTTAGCTCTAATAAAGAGAGGTACGTTGATTCACATTGCTGCTTCCCATCCCCCCAGTCCTCTAAGAAAAGGGGAACATACATCTGTTTGTATGCTTGAATTAGAAAACAGGCCCTAGTCAACAAGAGACTTAGACAAAAGCCAAATGATCAAATTTACTGCTTGAAGAAAGATGCTTGAAGTTTTAGAATTGATGATAAAAACTCTTGGCTGCGATGTGAGGCCGTTGCTGAGGAGGTGAAATCCCGAAATCCCAAATGCTGTTGCTTCTCTTTCTATATAACTTTTAAGAGTTTACTGTCTCTTTCAGTTTGCAACTGTTGCCAATTAAGTCTTCCAGCTGTGCAACTCCCCTCTTAAATCTAGAATCAATTTGCTGTAGCTGCTCTCTACAAGTCTAGAAAATGCAGACAGTGTAGGCTGACACGGTGATCACTGAAAGCTGGCTGTTGCCTGTGTGCCATAATCACTGATAGTGGTAGGAATAATTGTTATATAATTATTCCATAGCATTTTAATAAAGTAAGATTCCTTTAGAAAGGAGACAGGATATGCAGAAGGTCCCAGGTTCAGTCCTTGGCATCTCTTGGAAGGGCTGAGAGAGATCCTTATCTGAAACTCTTCTGCTCCCACTTAGTACAGACAACATCAAGCTAAATGTGCCAATAGTCTTAAAATAAGGCAGCTTCCTATATCTAAATCAACCAGGGAAGTCCCTTCCCCCCCCCAAAAAAACACAATATGTTGATGTGTTTTTGGTTAAAATTTGCATTCTTTATTTGGATTAACTGTGTTATTACAGTCTTTCCATGTACATCCTAGGATGTTTCTTTCTGGAACAACTGGTTCCTTCTGGCTTGTACCTAAAGAACTACATTTCACGTAATGGCAACTTCTGTTCCAATCATGCAAGAAATCTGTTATCCCACTTTCCTCAGCTACAGGGCAGTCTTGTATTGTGGAAAAGGGTGGTTCACTTTTTTTGCACAACAACAACGGAAAATTTAATCCAATCTGTTTAAGAGATTCCAGGGACTGCTCTAGGCATCTGCAGTCAGAACTCTATTGTTTTGGAGGAAAGCTAATGCACCTGGAAATTACACATTCTGAAAGAACATAGCATCCTTGACAATTATAATCACTGTTTCCCGGTGATCAACAATGGAATTGTGGCGTACAAGTTAGTTGCAGAAGAAGGGGCCCTGATAGGTTTGCTTTATGATGATGTGAAATGCCAAAGATACAGACAGACCTTGCAACTCAAAATGGATTGGAGGAGGAAGAATATCAGCAATTCCAGATCAAAATAACAGGAAGGCAACCCTTAAAGACGCTAGAGAAAAATAATGAAGAAGAAGAAGAGTTTGGATTTGATATCCTGCCTTTCACTCCCTTTAAGGCGTCTCAAAGCGGCTAACATTCTCCTTTCCCTTCCTCCCCCACAACAAACACTCTGTGAGGTGAGTGGGGCGGAGAGACTTCAAAGAAGTGTGACTGGCCCAAGGTCACCCAGCAGCTGCACATGGAGGAGCGGAGACGCAAACCCGGTTCCCCAGATTACGAGACTACCGCTCTTAACCACTACACCACACTGGCTAATTTATTCACACACCCTTCAGTTTATTATTATGCCTAATATGTTTTTTTCATCAGAGGCAGTAGTCATTTCTTGCCTCCTGGATGAGGAGTCTGTTCTGGGTGAACAAAGAGTTGTCATGCCTGAAACAGGTATAATAACAGAAAACGGGTCTAGTTTTGTAAATAAGTCATGCTATTTTTTTAGCATCTTTTAAGTTAAAGTCCACCACTTTACAGTTGTTTTGGCCTTACAACCAAACAGATCCCACACAGTAAACATGAGGTTAATGCAGGTCAATTTTATTACCACTTAAACATAATTTATAATCATTTCTAAATTGTTCGTTCACCCCTGGTCAATCACTTTAGAAACATGTGGAGAATCTGGCTACAAGCCATTTGTCTACATTGTTTTTAACATTAGTTTCCTATCTACCACTGGTGTAGGTAACATCATAGCAGTTTCACATAAAAGGGAATACAAATGGGCAGAGGATTCCCTACTGAGGCCATGAAGGTGTGGAGTGGCAGAGCTGCCACCACATCCAAAGCCAGTTGGAAGTGGGTTTTTTTGTGTGTGTTTTGGTGGGTTGTTGTTGTTTACAGTTTTTGCTGTGCCATCCCCTGCGGTGGAGCAGTTTTTGGGACCAAGGATTGGGCCTCTCAGGGGATCTATGGAGCTTTGAATCCTGAAGATCCAAAGTGTCTTGGACTTCTTTCTTTCTTTCTTTCTTTCTTTCTTTCTTTCTTTCTTTCTTTCTTTCTTTCTTTCTTTCATCATTATGGACAACTTGGGGTGTTGGATTAGACTGCTCCTTTAAAAGCATTTCCATTCCATTCCAAACCCCAGAAGGTGGGGTAATTGCTATGCAGTAAGCAACCTGTCTCATGAAGAGCTTAGCAAAGGTTTGCAGAAGCTCTGAAACTCTGCAGAAGAAAATGTTGCACCGTTGTAGGACACAATTTGCTCCTTTCTATGAAAAAAACAAAACCAGCGAATACGGTGAGATATTACTGTCCAATAAGGACACTCGCAGATCTCCTGTTGCAGCTGTAGGCAACAGGGCAGTCTCACACATGGCTGGAACACTTTGCTTTGTTTGAACACACCAGAGTTTATTGACCTGGTCCGTTACAGAGAATTCCAAGAACCTTTATCCAGAATAATATTGAGATATGGGTGAAGTGAACGTGTCCATGCCAAAAGCCAAGTTGTCAAGGCCACATTTCCAACAGTTACTCGTGTCTTTCTATCTGTCTGTCTCTCTGTTAAAAATGCAATCTATGTACTGCCAGACCACTTTACATTTCTTACCATGCACTGAACCAATGTTTTCAGGGGACCCAAATGCTTTCAGTATCATGTCTTTCGATACAGCTGTCAATTTTTAAATCACCCTGGGTTTGTCCAAGCAGTACCCTACTTCATGGAGAGCATGAATAATAAACAAAAGAGTACAGGAAGGTTTTCATAGGAGATTAAGTGTGAAAACGAGGGAAGCATCCAAGATAAGAAAAGCAGATGTGGTTGCATCAGAAACATGGGAACAAGAGGTCAAAAAGCAGCAGTGAAGCAAGTACAGGATAAAAATGGAAAAATGCACTGCAGGACCCAAATTCCATGTAAATACTGATAGGATATTGGGAACAGAGGCTATATATGGAAAGGTAACAATTTCACTCCCAGCAGCAAGGAGGCTGTCCAGCTGAACCATGAGTTTTGATGGAAATAGGAAATGCTGATGATGAATGACACTAAGGATATGATGGTGTTCCACAGAGTAACTATTTCCAGAAGGGTATCTTGCAGAAAAACAACCAAGAGTCTGGAGGCATATTAAAAACTAATAAAATTGATTATGACATACGGTATTGTGGACTGGTCACCTGATGAAGTGGCACACCCTTTTTGTTCTACTGAAGACACCCAAGACTATAAAATTAGGTGTGTGTGAAGGGAAAAGATGTCATGTTGATTTGCTCCTATATGGCTACTTCACATGTGGGAGTGCCATTATTTGATGACTGCCGTATCAGATGATGACTTGCAAGTGTGAAAGGGCCATCCACAGATAGAGCTTATATAACACCTCCAGGTTGCTGTTTTTTAGCAAAGTCAGTTCACACATTCAAGTGCAAGTCATCAGGTGTATGAAATGAAGTGATGCATAACTATCCCAAACCACTATCTACAAGGAAACCAGAGTGTGCATGGCTAAAGTACAGGGTGAATATGCGTAGGGATCTGTTCAGTGCAGTTTCTCATTTTTCCAATATTCAGTTCTCCATCTTTCTACATCAGTTTGCAATTATTATTTTTAAAGAAGTCCTCTTGAAAACTCATCAGCATTTTAATGTGAATTTCTCTTTTCTGTGTGCAATTTTG
Source organism: Podarcis melisellensis (assembly GCF_964234715.1). NCBI lineage: Eukaryota > Metazoa > Chordata > Lepidosauria > Squamata > Lacertidae > Podarcis > Podarcis melisellensis. The sequence continues at coordinate 27,506,409 of NC_138528.1, read as the reverse complement.
TCTAATACACATATTTTGCAAAGCAATTTCCCCAAATATAATGCAGGTATGTTGTTGTCAGTAATATATGCATTTATAATGCACACCTCATGGTAGTACATTTACTTTTGTACACATCACTGGGCTGGAGAACTGCATTGCAAAATTCAGAAAAGTGCAAATTTCAAAGGATGACTGTTTTAGCTTGCATATTGCTTCAGAAAGCATTAATTAGGTTAGTTCACCTTTAAATGCAAACTTAATCAAATTTCTCCCCCATTCATAATGTGTATACTGAGTTCTTATATTCCATGTCCAGAGTGGGGCTAAATGTCACTAGGGTCATGTAAGGGTCAATGAAATGTAGAACAAGCCAGTTAGAGCAGGATATAATGAAGGAGATCAAAGTAGTCAAGGGGGTGTTAAGTACTATGGACCCAATCAAGGTTGACACTGTTAACCAATTCTAGATCAAGCAAAAATAAATGTGCATAAGTTACGTCTAGCAAGAGACCAGTCAAAAATGGATAAAGGTTAAAGTCCACAAACTATTTACTCTACAGCAGACCTGCTAAACCTAGAATAAATGTCATGTGGATTGCAATTCAAGCAATGAAAACCCATTTGCATGATTTTGAAAGGAAAGCCATGGACCAGAAAACAGATCAACCACATTGCAAAGCTTCATATACCACATGCAATTGCATTATTTTAACAATATTCTTTCCATGCCTATTTTCTTAATAGTAACAATGGGAAAAAATAAAGACCCAAAATAGCATGCACGGATGTCATCAAAATTTGTTCTTCTCTACAAAGGATATAGTTATAACTTGCCAGATGCACCCATTGTGTTTTTTAAGGGGGAAAAGCCTTTATCTAATAAAGTGTACCATATTTTCCTTCAACAGGCATGCAGACTAGAACCACTGTACCCTTCTTTCTGTCATTGTTAGGGGTTTTTGTGGTGCTACCCACGTCATAAGCAATGAACCAGAGGGGGAAACCTTAATAGAAGTTGACATTAACCCATAGCCTTGGCCTATAACAATATGATTAGCATTATCTTTACAAGGGGAAAGCTGGGTGGTAGGAGAGGTTATTTGGGGGGAAAGTCCACACATGTGGACATGATAAAACAGGAACTGAGAAGCCATTACAAAACAAGGAAGAAACAATGCTGGATTGTAAGAAAATTAGGTTGCTACTGCAAGTTTAGACCAAGTTAGAAAACATGAAACCATAATCTTCTTTCTGAGGCTAGCCCTCCCAAAAGGAAGAGATTTTATTTGTCTCTCTGGCGTAGACTTACTTCCTGCTAAGGATCACAATAAAATGCATGCTGTACAAGCAAGCAAGCAAACAAACAAACAAACAAAAACTGCAAACCTATAGCCCCTGGAAGGACAATCCAAAGGCCAAAGGATAGACAATATCTCCTTCTTCAATGTCAGACATAGAGTTCCCGCAATGGAGAGTAAGATTTGAAGTTGGATTCTCCCCCTCCCATTGCCACCAATAAAAATAATATCTGGTTTGATACGACCCTACAGACAGATCCATAACACTCTCTCCAGGGATACCCAGTATAGTACTGTGCTTCTAGTTCTTAACAGAAATTAATTTAGTGGCAGCTAGTGACCCCAGTTCTTGTAATATTGTATCACTCCTCATTTCATTTCTTTCTACAGGAATTGGTGATGTTGGATGTTTGTTCTCTGCATTTTTCACAGCTGGGCTGGATTTTTACCATTCTTTTATGTGTAGAAAGCAGACAGAGTAAAGGAACACAGAACAGATTCCAGGAGTTCAAGCTGACTAACAAATGTTTGCTGGGGTCAGTAGCAGGGGATTCATTCCTATGGAATATGAAGGTTTTTGTTAAATTTCCTCCTTCCATTCTAAACAAAACTGTCCTTAGCCTGCCTTCTGTTTTTATGAGATTTTTCATATAAACCTGCATTTATCTGTTCACTGGTTGATTTAAAAAACAACATCATAATCCTGAAGTTCCACATGAAGAAGTGAACTGTAACACAGCCAAAGTCTGAGACAGTTCTTTGTTCTCCTTCAACATGAGTTCTAAGTCCACCGTCATGGCCTGTTGCCTCAAAATAAGATGCAATGTGTTGTGAATCCTAGGCTGAGTCAAGGTTCCTCCTTACTTTACAGCAGGACTGGAGATTCTGTGGCCTTCCAATATTGTTGGACTTCAGTTTCCCTTAGCCTCAGACACACTGGCCAATGATTTGGGATTATGGTAAAAGATGAAAGGAGTCTAGCAGCATCTGGAGGGTGACAAATTCTCCATCCCTGTCTTGCAGAAGGGGAAAGCTGCTACCACAAATAGTGGCCATGTGTCCTACTTTACAAAGGATTGTCTTCCATTTAAAGGCCCAGTTTGAAGATAAAGAGCTCTAAGCAAGGAGAGTTGGAGCCTTGAGGTTGCCCATCAACAGACTGAGCAGGTACAGTGTTCACCTGGTCACAGTCTGCCCCACCGTGTTGAGACATATCAGTGGTTCATCTTAGGATCTCAAATTTCAGTGGCACCCTGTACGACACCTAAATTTGGTGCCCCCTCTTGCCTTCGTTTCTACATCATAGTTGTGACAACCCTGCAGCGTCCCTCCTAAATCGCATTCTCCTAACTCGCATTCTCCTAAATCCACCTCTGGCCATATTGCATTTCTTTTAAATTTATAGTATTATGTGTCTGTGTTTCATCTTATTTTGGTTACCTTCCTCTCATAGATTAGAGAAGGAAACTAGTGAGAATTTTTCCACAGCATTCTGGCACACGCCTTGCTACTTCCACAGTAGAGTCGACTAGGTTTCAAAATTCAGTTTATGTAATTCAGCAACACTTCTCACTGCCTCTTTCTGCCTCTTCACACTGTCCAGATTGAGATCCTGAGTAAAGCTCTGTGCTTGTGCATGCTGTATAGAAATGAGAATTTGTTAGGTACCCGTGACAGAATTCTCCCTTGCTCCTACACTTCTATGACCTAAGGTCTTCTGGGTCCTAGGACTTTCTTACTCAGAGGTTTGCTACTTGTTTCTGATCCCTTTTCTTTGCCTTTAAAAGATCCCTTTTCTTTGCCTCCCACCTGGTTTGGGGTGGGAGGGAATGAAGCTGGTGAAACATTTACCATTACTTTGTTTCACCACAAATCAGGAGCCAGAAAAATGACAGAAACCATCCTTGCTTATCAGCAACCCTCAACCCCTCATTTTACTAGGCCTGGCCAAGAATTGTCATTTTTATGTAACGACAGGGCTCCTATACCTTTAAAAGCTCCACAAGAGGCATAAATGCAACTACTGAATTAAATATGCTTATTATATAACCGGACAGAGATGCCTTGATGGGAAAAAGTGCAGCTGTTCAGTTTTGATCAGTCATGCAGCTTTTAAAGTCACAGGAGCCCTGCTATTATATAAACATCCACCGTGTGGTCGGGCTTCCTTACGTATTTACACACTAGCAATAGACTTCCCAGGAGGGCATGCATTTTTTGAGTATTAGGCAAACACACAAGGAAGGCCAATCATGTGGGCGGGATTTTGTATATATTCCTCAGAGTGATGTAGGAGCAACTGTGAAGGCAGCAAGAACTACATCGGAAAGGGAGCCTTTGCTCAGTCACTTGCTTTCCCTCGGCTCTGCTTAAAAGCCTAAGTGCATCTTGCTTACAACCAACGATGAAACAGGGGGCTGATGTTAATTACACATTTTCTTTTCCTGCAACATTTTCTCATCCAGTTAACTTGTAACCTTGTAGGTCTTCTTGGACTCCAGCTCCCATTAGACCCACTCAACGTGGCCAGTGTTCAGGAAAGATGGGAGCTGGAATCCATCAAGATCTGGAGGACCACAGGTTCTCTGCCAATGCTTGAATGGACAGATCACAGAACTGTAGAGTTGGAGGATCATCTAGTCCAACCCCCTGCAGTGCAGGAATCTTTTATCCAACGTGGGGCTCAAACCCACTACCCTGAGATTAAGACTCTCATGCTCTACCAACTGGGCTATCCCTTAGCTTGAAGCAGAATACTTTGCTGGTTCCTTGAACCTGCCTGTTTCCACCCACTTTCCCCAAGGTTGAACTACTAACAGACAATCACATCAACATCATCATCATTATTATTATTATTAAAAAGGGGGGAAATGGTTGCTTTCATTGAAGTTCAAGCAAACCAAGCGTTGGGGGAAATCGAATCCACAATGTTTGGTTGCAACTATACAGCTGAGTGTATGGATTCTTAGAAGACTCATTGCTGATTTCCCATCGGAAACTGCTCCACAAACTAATTTTGGATAATGTGCACCGAAAGGCCTTTTCAGTCAAGGTAACCTATTGGCGGCAGCTGCCCAGCCATGGAGGATTTGTTAATGAATGACAATATGTAAGAGACTTGAAATAATACATAAAATTCTACTAATAGGCAAGTCCTGAGCGCCAGCTTTAATAAGAGGGGAGAAATGATTACATGTCTAGCAAATCTGCTGGCACACAGTAGCTGGAAGCGACTCAGATCTACCTTCTGTTCTCTGTTTGAAGCCAGTAAAGGGAGCGGGAAAGCACCCAGACATCATTGGTATTAACCAAGACCTTCTGAAATTCTATGGCCCCCATTAGACATAATATATAAAATCTGAGCCTACATCATTACAAAAGAGACAGCTGGTGCAACAGTCACACAGGAACAGTGGGCAGGATGCTAAGCTTTGAGAGTTTATAATAATGAACCATGCATATAGCTGCATGGAATGAGACAGTGATGTCCCCCTTGGTCCTCATTCTTCTGCAGCCGAGAAGAGGGAGCTTCCAAGGCAGCCAGCAGATATGTGCATATGTGTGTATCATTTAAGTGGCTGCCAGGCTCAATGGAGAAATTACTGCTTTGATAGAAAAAGGGAAGGGGACTCTTGGGTAAAGCCCTGTTGCTTGAAATGGTCCATACACAGTGGGTGTGCACTCGCAAAAGGACAGATGAAATAAAACTCTGCAGGCAAAATAGGACTTTTAAGAACACCCAACTGGTTTACGGGTGAAATGGGATTGTCACGTAATGCAGTCTTAGAAATTTCAAGCAGCAGAGGCTCCCATATAGAGAGAAGCAACAGTCTAAGTAGTCTGAAAGCCCAGTATCTAAAGGACTATCTTCTCCTAAACCAGCTTCCTCCTCAACTGTGAATCTGTTATTGTCTTCCAGCTCTATGGATGGGAGAGAAATGTGTTCCAGTTCCCATTTAAAGGCGAGGCTATCTAATTTGCAATTTTTGAAACAAGATGTGAACCAAAACACAGCCATTCTTCAAAATTTGCAGATCTCTGAATTTTGCAATGTGTATTTTACAATGTGTACAAAATTGCATATACAAAATTGAGTCTTAGAAAGATTATTAGTGCCGGATCATATGTGTATGTCATTGCCCCAAATATGCTTTCTCCTGAAACAATAGGGCTTAAGCATGTCATGCCATGAATCCCCTTTTGCAGCTCATCTTAAAACTATCGTAAAACTACAATGAAAGAGGGAGAACATAAAGTCTATAGAAAGTCATAATAAAATTGCAAATTTCAGCATCCCCCACATATTTATCAATATGTGGATTTGCTGGAATCAAATCTAGATAGATCCCCATTCCCTTCACAAAGTTAGATGAAGGAAGATTTGTAGGTTGACTCCCTAAGTAATCTGGGGACATGTGATGCAGTCACATGGTAATATCTAGTAGAGCAGTGCCATAGAACATCTCTTCCATCAACATTTCTACAGATTATCTGGGCAGGGCTCAGGCAGGTCAGGGTGGCAGCAAGTTTGAGGTGGCTTGGACATACTGGCAGGAGCACCGGATTGGCTCCCCTGACGTGTCTACCTGACCCTGACTTTGCTGACACCCTGCCCTGCCCTGCCCTGTCCCACTCCACCCCCCTCCAGATAAACTCTAGCAGTGCCAGTGTCAAGACACCTGGAATACTGTGTCCAGTTCTGGAAGCCACAGTTTAAGAAGGATGCTGACAAGCTGGAATATGTGCAGAGGAGGGCGACCAAGATGATCAAGGAAACCAAGCCGTATGAGGAATGGTTGAAGGAGTTGGATATGCTTAGCCTGGAAAAGTGGAGACTGAGAGGAGATATGATAGCCTTCTTCAAATATCTCAAGGGCTGTCACACGGAAGAGGGAGCATGCTTGTTTTCTCCTGCTCTGGAGGGTAGGACCCAAACCAATGGATTCAAATTACAAGAAAGGAGATTCTGATGAAACATCAGAAAAAAACCTTCTGACAGTAAGCTGCTTGCCAGTGGAACGGTCTCTCTCAGAAGGTAGTGGACTCTCCTTCCTTGGAAGGAGGTAGGATAGCCATATGCCATGGATGGTTTAGCTGAGATTCCTGCATTGCAGAGGGTTGGACTAGATGACCACTGGGGTCCCATCCTACTCTACAATTCTATAATTTGATGGCAGTGGCTTTGCAACTCTGCTGCACCGCACCACCCCCTACTACTACCACCATCAACTTCTTGAAGCTGAGCATATCTGGGGCTGGTCATGGCCTAGACATAAGTTCACTTGGGAATCCTAATAATGCCCCTTATTTGCCTTTTGTTCTCTCATAGCACAATGAGGGGGGAAAATGCATTCTAATACCTGTTTTGTGGCGACGATGTGATGATTAATTAGTTAATGCCTTTAAACACAAAGTAGTAATACCCAGCCATAAAAGGCAAAGCCTGCAGGTTTGCAAACACGTTTGGGCCTGCTGGGTCTTATTCGTCAGTAATAACAAGTGGGGTCTTGAGGGTTAAGAAACTGACACATCTCTTTCGCTGATGTTATTTGTTTGCATAGCGCAAAATGTTTATAATCTTGCCTTTTTAAGGATTTGCAGTGTTGCGAGGAGAGTCCAGGTGCGGTGGGGGGGGGGGTTTCTATTGCACAACCAGGAGTGACTGAGCCATGCACAGGGAGCAATTGCTTTGGCCCAGAACAATTGAATTCTCTGGGTGAAAGGCTCAAAAAGCAAGCCGGCGGCAAGTCCACAAGTTAGATCTGCAGCTGGCTGCTGTTTGAAGCCAAAGAGAAATTCTCTTTTTCTGGAAAAACAGCATACTTGCTCATTCTTTACAAACAATATACAGAAATCTTTAGGAGGACCGATGGGCCCAAAGAATGGGGATGCTGAGAAGCTGCAAGGGCTTCGCAATGTTCTAGCTCCTGCTCTGAAAGCAGACTGCTGTTAATGTGAAATATAATTGATTTTATTTCATACTGCTCTGCTCTTTCTCCCTTGCTGCCTCAAACACTGCCTCCCAAAACAGGTTGAAAGCCACCTTTTCCAAAAAGTCATTAGCACAGCCCCTGGTTCCCATGCTTTACTGCATATAAGTAATCCTAAATATGTGTACCTGAAGTTAAATTACAACACATGATTTCCCTCTGTTGCAGTTTTAGATTGCAGTTCCTCATGGCAGAAACCGGTCTTCTTGTAGTCCATAAAGCACTGTGCATGAAAGAGATGGTAGCCAGCTAGATGATAGATAGATAGATGATGATGATAGATAGATAGATAGATATAGATAGATAGATAGATGATAGATAGATAATAGATAGGTGAATGATTGACTGATTGATTGATTGATTGATAGAGATAGATAGATAAATAGATGATAGATAGATAGATAGATAGATAGATAGATAGATAGATAGATAGATGATAGATGATAGATAGATAGATAGATAGATAGATAGATACCGTATTTTTCGCACCATAGGACGCACTTTTTCCCCTCCAAAAATGAAGGGAAAATGTGTGTGCGTCCTATGGTGCGAATGCAGGCTTTCGCTGAAGCCTGGAGAGTGAGAGGGGTCGGTGCGCACCGACCCCTCACGCTCTCCAGGCTTCGCGGACCTCTTCGCAAGGAGCGGGAGCACTCCGGCTCCTTGCGGGGAGTTGCCAGCATGCCGAAGCCTGCGCGCGCTGAGCCCAGCGCGCCCAGGCTTCGCGGACCTCTCCGCAAGGAGCCGGAGCGCTCCGGCTCCTTGCGGGGAGTTGCCAGCATGCCGAAGCCTGCGCGCGCTGAGCTCAGCGCGCCCAGGCTTCGCGGACCTCTCCGCAAGGAGCCGGAGTGCTCCCACGGCTTGCAGAGAGCTGCCTGTTTGCGGGCTGGGGTCGGGGGAAGCTCGAGCTTCCCCCGCCCCAGCCCCGCGCCTGGGGGGGGAAAAATAATTTTTTCCCCTTTATTTCCCCCCCAAAAAATGGGTGCGCCCTATGGTCCGGTGCGCCCTATGGTGCGAAAAATACGGTAGATAGATATAGATAGATAGATGATAGATAGATAGATAGATAGATAGATAGATAGATAGATGATAGATAGATAGATAGATAGATGATAGATAGATGATAGATAGATAGATAGATAGATAGATAGATAGATAGATAGATGATAGATAGATGATAGATAGATAGATAGATAGATAGATAGATAGATAGATAGATAGATATAGATAAATAGATAGATAGATAGATAGATAGATATAGATAGATAGATAGATAGATGATAGATAGATAGATAGATAGATAGATAGATAGATAGATAGATAGATGATAGATAGATAGATGATAGATGGATAGATAGATATAGATAGATAGATAGATAGATAGATAGATAGATAGATAGATAGATAGATAGATGATAGATAGATAGATAGATAGATGATAGATGATAGATAGATGATAGATGATAGATGATAGATAGATGATAGATAGATGATAGATGGATAGATGATAGATAGATGATAGATAGATAGATGATAGATGATGATAGATAGATAGATAGATGATAGATAGATAGATGATAGATATAGATAGATAGATAGATAGATAGATAGATAGATGGTAGATGATATAGATAGATGGTAGATGGTAGATGATATAGATAGATAGATGATAGATAGATAGATATGATAGAAATAAGATAAAAATAGATAGATATAAATATAGACACACACACACACACACACACTTTTCTTAGGAAGAGATAAAGGTAGTAAACATAACATCTTTTAGCCTCATGCTTTTGCCGTGCCTATCTAGAGAGAGGGCCACGTTAGACTAACAAGGAGTCTTACAGCCATTTGAACTGATGGGGTTTTTAAATATATATTTTCAGGGCATCTCCTTTGTCTACTAATAAAACTTAACATTTCTGTAGCACATTTCAAGAAATAAGACCCTTCGTGTATGCTATGTTAGCTTTTTGTAAGCATCTAATTGGCCACAATAAGGAACGGTCATTGGACGTGATAGATCTTTGGTCCAATCAATGGACTCTTCCTATGTTTGTTTATTATTTTAGCCCTACCAGGAAGACCAGTGTGACCTCCCTGTTGCAGATGCAAGGCTGAAGTAGAGAAAATATTTAAAGGATGGGGAGGATCCTGTGGCCACCCAGATGTTGCTGGATGTTAACCTCATTGGCTGTTACCTCTTCCCTGAGCATTGGCCATACTGGGTGGGGCTGATGGAAGTTGGGCATCCATCATCTATCCAGGCGTCCTATCCCTGAAATATTGGCTTGTCTAATGATCACCTGATGTCCCATCAGCTTCTGCTTATCACCTGCTACAGTGCTCTTAATTCACAGCAGAACATCAGGATTTAGGTATAAGCCCGCTGAAATCCAGACCAGTTGGTAAATATCAGCAAATGGTGAAACATACCCGTGTGTACCATTAATTGTACACAAACTTTATTTTTGATTGTATACTGGATGGTAGAATGGAAGAAAAGATAGGAAAGAAAATTACACAGATGATAGGTTCTTTCAGTCCTATCATGAGCCAATATGGTCTTTGTAGTTTTAATACTAGCTTTACCACAGTGTGATCATGCTGTTCAAATGATTACTATTTGCAAGCCTTTTTGTAACTGCTAACACTCAATGACCAAAGCTTTCATCAGCTGAACACAAAAGCTGAGAAGTGTGAGATAGACTTTCTTGGAGAGAAACCAGGAGCACAGGGAGTGGCCCATTGTGACAGGAGTTAGCGTCAGAGGATATGGGGATATACTGTATAATGTGTGATCAGAATAATGCCAGTTAAGCTATTGAAGGATGTGTATACACTCCCATTAACTCATTTACACTTACTATCATCATCATCATCATCATCATCATTAATTTTTATATCTCATCTTTTTTCCTCAAGGAACTCAAGGTAGCTTAAAGGTAAAACAGGAACAATAGTAGCCACAGCCCACATCTATCCTGGATCTATCCTGAGAGGTGTCAGGCTGAGTTCCAGCAAGTTCCGGCTGGAAAAAAAAAGCCCTAGTTATACTGCATGTTTTTAACTGTTTTTCTTTCTGAATTTTTAAATTATTGTCACTCACCTTGGGAACTGCAGGTGAAGGGTGGGTAATAATAATAATAATAATAATAATAATAATAATAATAATAATAATTTTGATGCATTTACCCAACAAACCCAGCTTCAATCAGAATTGACAAAAAGAACGACCTAGCTGCATTTAAACTTGGAATGTTTAGTTATTGAAATAATCGTGAAAAGAAGGTAGATCTGTTTTATTACAACAGGAATTGCTACCTCTTCCTCCAAAAATTGCAACTTATTTATTCATTTAATTTTCATGTATTCATGTTTCTTATCCACCCTTTGCTAGGGCAGGTTACAACAGTAAAATAGGCAATTATAGCAATCGGCAAAACAATTAAAGCCCTGAAAAAAGAAACATGTAGAAACAACTCCATATAGAAAACCATTAAAACCATTTATAACATTGAAATATAGCTGCACAGAAATTGGAGAAAATGGTTAGAAACCACTAGAATGTCATGAGAGAAAGAGGGCTATTTATATATTGTCTGTCTAAAATCCAGGTCCCAACATTTTGCTGCAGTTCCATAAAAATAGAACCCAACCAAGAACAGGCTTCTTTATTCTGGTGCCAGAAACACCAGGAGAGGGTAGCGGGTTTAATTGTCTTCTGACCATCTATGCAGAAGGTGGGTTTCAAATTGTATAGACAAAGCATTAACCCTAATGTTCCGAATCCACCCCTTTATGTTCTCCATTCTGAGCAAATAGTTGCCATCCAACTCCTGCAAATATAAAGTCATCAACCCAAATCTGCACACCACCTCTTGAAATTGGGTGCTCCAGGCCTGACTGATGCGAATTCACCACCCAACAGAGGGACCAGCTGCAGAGTGTCTCTATATGCAGGGTCCATGGCAGTTACACCCAAACTCCAGGGCATCTAGTAATACAGTATATGCATTTTCATATCACAGTAACGGGCATTTTGCTAGCTAAGTCATAAGCCTCAGGGACGAGGAAGGCAAGCATGTCATATGTTTATCTTAATAAGATCTCCACAAGCTACGAGTTGCAGCCCATAAGAAAATTAGGAGATGAGTGTGATGGCATTAGGGAGCAAAGCGGGGAAATACCTGAAGTAGTCATCACGTCTGATGTCAAGATCAAGAGACTTCCAAATCTTAATCAAGGTGGAAGCAGGCTTGGACAGAAGCAAATTTCTCGAATGTCAACTGTAACTCTTCCTGTAGGCAACAGCCATAAGGGCAGATGCAAATTTCCAGCCTCTGTTAAGTGCCTCTGTCATCAAGTAGCTTGCTTTTACTACAGTTAGTTTTATCTAAGCTACTATACAGGTATTCTGCCTTTGAGGTTCATGAGCAGTGGGTGCCTGGGAGTTCTGAAGAAGAAGAAGGAGAAGAAGAGTTTGGATTTGATATCCCACTTTATCACTACCCGAAGGAGTCTCAAAGCGGCTAACATTCTCCTTTCCCTTCCTCCCCCACAACAAACACTCTGTGAGGTGAGTGGGGCTGAGAGACTTCAGAAAAGTGTGACTGGCCCAAGGTCACCCAGCAGCTGCATGTGGAGGAGCGGAGACGCGAACCCGGTTCACCAGATTACGAGTCCACCGCTCTTAACCACTACACCACACTGGCTGAAGGCAATGTGGTAGGATGACCTTGGTGAAACTAAGTCGGACTGGGTCTGGTCACTGCTTGGATGACTGGACACCTGGGAGCTGTAGGGATGCCACCTTTTGCTTGATCAAAGAATGCTGTTCTATAAATGGAATGAATGAATGAATGTGTAGAATTTGCAAACTGCTGGCTGCATCTGTCCACATGGAAGTGCTGGCACACCTGAGGTGCCATCTTTATGTTGTAGCAAACACAATCAGTGCTGGCCCCGACTTGGTGGAATGCTCTGTCACAAGAGACTTGTGGGACCTGACATCTTTCCGCAGGGCCTGCAAGATAGAGCTGTTCCACCTGGCCTTTGGTTTAGTCTGACTCTTATGTTTCCCTCCCCTTATGGCTTTTGATCTATGAGCTATTTTTAAAATGAGGCTGCATTTTAAATTGTGTTTTAACTTGCATTTTAAATTAGTTTTCTCCTATTATGTTTTTACTGTGATTTTATTGGTGCTAGCCGCCCTGAGCCTGGCTCTGGCCGGGGAGGGCGGGGTATAAATAAAATTTATTATTAATAATAATAATCATTGAGGTGACTGGCAAGCTGAACAAAGTGGCAAAAAAATCCATCCCCGGTAGGTGCCAGGATTAAAAGGTGGCTGGGCCATGCCTGCACAGCACTATGCTGGTTATCTTCCAGCAGCAACTGCAAAGTCAGTACAGCCTGAAGGACCCGTCTGAGCTGTGGTCACTGCAGCTGCTACTGCTGAGAACCCCCTGGCCTAGGTGGCGGGAGAAGGAGGTGGAGGCAGCGGCGGCAGCGGCAGCGGCAGTCTTGACTCAGCTCACGTCATAGGGAAGAAGGTGCAGCTTTGTTCTGCGCCCCACACCAAGAAGCTGGAGAAACTGGGCCTAGCCCTGCGCTGTACTCCGCTCGCCACTCAAACTCCTCCACCCCCTGCTAAACAATATTGAAGGGGCTGAAGACACCTCAGCCCTATGGCTGTGGGATGGGGGAAAGCACCAAAGCTGTTCTATCCAGGTAGAAAAACCTCTACGCTTACTTACTTTGTCTACCAATTCCAACTGCAACATTACTTTCTCTCTTTCTTTCTCTCTCCCTCTCTCTCCACACATCCCCTTCCTCTGCAAAGCGCACACCTCAGCTCCTGCCCCCTGCAGGTAAATTATCCATTCAGGAGCCCATTAAGAAACAGGAGCCTTCTTTTATCAAGGCCCTGATGACCACTCATTCACAACGATCAAGGCAGGCGCTGCTAACAGCACCATTTTCAACATCAGGGTCGTCTGAATCGTGGAAGACCTGCTTAAATTGGAAATGATTTCCGAAAGCAGAGGTTACAGACTTTGGGAACTTGCTTTCTCTAGATGTGACAATAAGTGCCAACACCTGAATGGTAATTGTACAGGTTCCACAGGATCAGCAAGGACTCTGTGACCTGCTGGGACAGATCCCATTATCTGATGCAACTGACTTCTGCCTTTTCCTCGCCAAGGGGAGAGGGCAACGACAGCCTGAGGTATTATCAAGTTTGCCTTTTTTAAAAAAAGTTTAATGTGTCGTGTGTTGACCTATGAGCTTTCCCTCCTTATGTAATATGACCTCATTGTCACTGGGGGGAAAAGGCATGAGTTCCTATGGAAACAGTTGGTTTTCTGCACAAATAATCCAAGGCTTACCAGAGATGCTGTTGAATCTCGTTTCCTGACCACAACTCATATGTAAGTAAGCATCTGGTTTCCGTGTTGCTGTCATTTCCAAGCACATCTAAAGGGGCCACAAAATGTCAAAGGCTGTTACTGCAACCTAACAAAGGCATTACAAAAAAGTTTGGAACTTTTAAGCTCCTTTCTGTATTGCACATAGAGAGGTTTAACCTATTTATCTGAAGGACATGACTCCTTAATATTAATCTCCACGGAAATGGCGGCTGCTGGCTGTTCCTTGCTGCAACACTAGACATATCAAATCTGGTACCCACCAAATGTTATTGAATTCTAGCTCCCAACAGCCCAGCCTGCATGGCCAATGGTCGGGGATGATGAAAGCAGTGGTGGAGAACCCTCCCCAGCACCCGGGGTGCGTCAGCCCATACAGAGTGTGCGTGTGTGGCATCCCGCACATGCACAGTCCATACAGACTGCCGCGCATGTGCCCATATGGAGTGTGCATGCCCTCGTCCACTCTACAGCTGGAGGGAGGCAGGGCCATCTTGGCACCTGGGGCAGCCTGCCCCCTCCGCCCCCCACTTCATACGCCCCTGGATGGGAGTTGTAGTCTGGAAACATCTCGAGAGTATCACATTTGTTATTCTTACTAGACAATTCTTACTTCACTTCTCTGATACATAGAAGGAACTGCATAGAAAACATATGCAGCTCACAAAACAGTTTTTAAAATATGGAAGTTTTTTGTGGGGGGGGGAGGGGGTTAAGACATAGGATCCTAGGAAGCTGCTTTATACCAAGTCAGCTAACTGGTACAACTAACTAAATATTGTCAACACTGACTGGCTGTAGCATTTCAGGAGTCTTTCTCAGGCCTATCTAGTGACACCAGGGATTGAACTTGAGACCATTTGCATGCAAAGCAGGTTCTCTACCAGTAAGCTATGACCTGTCCAGCAGCTGCACTGTGGTCATATGGCTAGGTAGGAAAAGTAAATGACCCCTGGATGGTTAAGTCCAGTCAAAGGCAACTATGGGGTGCGGCACTCATCTTGTTTCAGGCCAAGGGAGCCGGCGTTTGTCCACAGACAGCTTTCCAGGTCATGGGGCCAGCATGACTAAATGGCTTCTGGTGCAATGGAAGCCAGAGCGCACAGAAACACCGTTTACCTTCCTGCCGCAACAATACCTATTTATCTATGTGCACTGGTATGCTTTCAAACTGCTAGGTTGACAGAAGCTGGGACAGAGCGAAGGGAGCTCACCACTGTCGAGCAAATTCAAACTTCTGATCTTCCAGCACACCCAATCTGCACACCCAAGAGACTCAGTGGTTTAGACCACAGCGCCACCCACGTCCCTGATTATATGGACAATGCAACAAATAAGGATCTATTCTTCTCCATTTCCAGAGTGACAATCAAGACTATTTTTGGAGAGCAGCATAATGCCCTCTGGTGGGTCTCCTTCGTTTGGCGGTGCCTCCCATCAGCTCCTGTGAGCCCACCTGGCAGTGGGCTGTAGTAGGCAGCAGCAGAAGGAGTAGGGAGTGCAGTGCTCCCACAGAATTGCAGAAGCCCTTGGAGGACTATGTCTCCCATAGGTCTGTGGGCTTTTCATCCCTGCATACTGCTAATCAACAGAATGGGGTAGTGAAAAGAAAAGGAAGGGAAGGACAAACAAAGAAATGAGTTTCCTCTAATAACTTTTGTACTTTACCAGGAGGAAATGTTCAAGCTGTGATACTGAAGTAGAAAAAAATGTCCCAATTTTCTTCTGAGCAATGTTGGAAGGTATGCTTTTCTCCTCAGAAGGAATCAGGTATCCCCCCATCCTACAGAAAAGGCTATCCTATGGAAAGTCACTACCCTGAAAGGAGGAAATTTATCCAGGTGTTGCTTGCATGTGTGGGACAAACAGTGCCATCTTATTAATTTATATCGTCCAAGTTCTTCCCTGCTTCAATGCAGCAGTGACCAGTGAAGGGCAGTTCACTGAGGTTCTACCCCAGGGCCACCATCTAGTCATGTGCTTGCAGGATGCTCACACCAGCAGCCCCCTGGCTCCACTGCTGTCTCTCAGCACAGAAAGGGAATAGTGGGATGACTTTTCTATCACCACATCTCAGCCACCGGTGCTTTTGCTCAGCAAACCACACCTCCTTGCCCTGCCAGTACTAACAGCTGCTGCTTCCCAGACACTAGACTAAAGTTTGCATGCAGAGCTGTAAATTATTATATGCTGCTTAAGCCAGCCCATAGGACTACAATGCAAGAGGAATACTGATGGGGTGGAAATTAACTTTTCATGGGTTTGAAGGGAGAAAAAATGCTGTATAGCTGGAGGGTTTCTTTCCCCCTTCCTTTTATTGTTATGATGCAAACCTCCATGGGACAAGTGTAAATCTCATCACTTAAAAGGAGACTAGAGAAAGAAAAAAAGGGGGGGCAAAGGCCGCATTGTAAAGGAGCAGTCTTGAACTTGCCTCTAGGGACATGGATTAGATGAATAAGCAAAGCATTTCTATTGCAAAGGTCACTGTTTTTATTATCATCAGAATCCAGGAATTGCCATTGACAAGAAATAAGTGACAGCCAGATTACTGTGGTTACCTGTTTGGATACATTGCAGTCCTTTAGAGGAAGTCAGAGCATTCCTACAAATTGCAAGGTCACATTTTTGTGTGTGTTTTTTTACTTTTATGCCTAGTATAATACAACTGGCCACAAGTGAGTGGGCTCTGGTCTCTGTAATCGTTATAGTGGATGCTCTGCTGCTATTCACAATGAAAGGAGGGCCTTAGGAGAGACAGAAGCAGCTGCCCAAGAGGTTAATTAAAAGCAATGGATAAAAGGAACAGGGAGGGAAGGAGGGAAGACTCACCCAAAAGCCAATGCAAGAATCACATACCATAAATAAGCCAGAGGGAAAAGAGACAGCCAATTATTTGTGGGAGAGAAAGAGCTGGTTTGGTACATTCTTTATGGCTGAACACCTCTCAGGCGCAGTTCCACCACTGAAATCAAATGAGAATAAATATGCTTCCAAATAGCAACATTCAGGAATGAGACAATACGTGGTGTGACCTTGATCTGGACTTTGGCGTTGAGTGGAAATGATTTGTTCTCTTCCCAGACAGCTATTCAGTTGTTTTCATATAGAGCTAATTTTTCTTTTCTTTCTTTCTTTAAAATAAACCAACCCTACTCATATCACAAAGGGATTTCACTTCTTTACAACGTCCTCATTTGCTATCACTTTGCACATAGCAATAGGCAATGGGCAAAAAGGACTGTCTTCTGTGAAAATGGGAACTTGACATGACCTTGTCAGTTCGTGGTGCTTCATTTGCCCTAGCATTCAAAAGTTAAAAGATTTCACCCCACTGCATAATGTATCCCTCACTCTTTCTTGATGCATCTCTTTTCTTTCCCCTAAACTTCTCTGAACTCTTATCATGTCTTTTACTACCAAACTCAGGTGGTGAGTGCCACCAGGATTATAGCTAAAACAGAACAGGTACTACACAGATATTCACTAGCAGATACTGCTGCCCCTAATATTAAAAGGTTGAAGGACCATTTTAACTCCAAAAGTGTAAGACGTTTTCTTGTTTGTTGCCACAGTTAAAACGGCCCAGTTGGAGGATCCTGCTTCCAGACATCTGTAAATAACTTTATGATGCTACTGCTTCTTGGCAGCTCTCAAGTTTGTCTGTCTGTTTTTATTTTCTCAGGGATTTGCATTTTGAGGAGCCAGAGGAAAGTCCTCAATCTTGCTCTTCTTCTCTCCACCCACTGTTATTTTGAGAGCTGCTAATACGTTCATGCTGCAACAAAGAGCGAAACCAACAGATTTATCTCTGCAAAAATGTCGTCAAGTAGTTCTTGGGATTATGTACTTTGCCCACCATGTGCAGGCATCTACTCACAGTCTCACTCATGAGGCAAAGTTGCATTGCATAATTTGTCTTCTAGAAGTGGGCAGAGGCCCCAAGATTCACCTTGTATCTGTGCATTTTTTAAAAATTACAATCTGTTTCTAAATCGCTCTGTGCTCTTTCCACTTTGATCTGTGTGTTTTAAGTTCCAAGCTGCTCTGTATGAAATGAAGCTATGTGTTCCCCATTCACTAGGGTTTCTAAGAATGGCTATAACTTTGGCCATATTGTAGACAAATAGGTCCAAACACTTTTCTGGAGAAATTCTCTTTCCTACATAATTTACACTGTTACATTAGGGGCGTTGTCACATTCGAGGCAGCTATACTTCTTGCAAAGCCCATGGATCCAGAATAACATAAAACTATAGGAAGATATTGATATAGCACCCAGAAAAGGACAGGAACTAGAGAGTGGTACATGGTTTGGGAGGTGGGGGTTAATCTAACCAGTGGATAGGAGTACGGACACCACACTTTGACTAAAGAGAGAGGAAAAACTCACTGAATCAACCCAAATTCCCTCAGTATTTGGCACCACAAAAAGCCAATTCGTACCCCCAAGAATCTTCTTAAGACAGGCTAATGGACTAGGCATCGTTCCAATAAAGCTACTGGGTTTAAAAACACACACTATTTGTTGAAATATTTCATTGAAAAGAAGAAAAACATACATGGCTGATTGCCATCAATGGTAAGGTGAATTAACAAGAGAAAGGAAAACATACATAAAGCAAAATATAAAACAATGTCACTAATCAAAAGGAAATGGAGCATATATACCTTTACACATTCAGCTATGACATAGGTGACTGGACAATTTTTAGGAGGCTCTCAAGGAAAATGTGTTGCATCGCACAGCAACAGATAAACAGTAAATGATATTAATAAGTCTACCTTAGGTAACAAGGTAAAGAAAAGGTAACATGGGTTACAGCACCACCGACTTCAGTTAGGCTAAATATACTAAAGGGCAAATTGATAAATCATGTCTGGAATGGACAGATAAGATTTACACAAATGGGGAGCATTAGTATTATTATATTTATTACCTACCCTTCTCCAGCAGATCCAAGGGTGGTTTATAACAATTTAAAATTCAGAATTAATAACTGTTAAAACATAACCCAGTCACAAGAAAAGGGTAGGCCCTGAAAAAAAAAACACATCTTAGGTGTCAAAAGCCAAGGTAAAGAGGTGTGTCTTCAGCATTTGCTGAAAGCTATATAATTTAAGAAATGCAGCTGGATTTGGGGTGGTGGGTGATGGTTCTTTTCAGCCCAAACTTCACTATGAGATGCTAGGTTTGGACCCAACTCCTAGGGACGTACAGGATATATTCACTTTTGGCACTCGTTTTATTTTTCTTCTGAGAAATACCTCATGCCAGAGATGGGAACTGTGCCCCTTCAGGTGTCATTGGATGACAACTCTCATCATCTTTGATCATTGGCGATATTGTCTGGGACTGATGGGGAGCTGGAATACAACAACCTCTGGAGGGCCACCAATTCCCCATTTCTGTCTTATACAGTTTCTAAAATGGGAATAATCCCGATTAACTCCTCAGCACCATGTGGCATGGGTTTGAATCAAGTTGGCAAAACTTGCAAATTAGAAAGAGGAAGGATAACTACTTTGTAAAATCCATTTTCTTCATTCCTTTGCCAAGACCATTTAGATTTTAATTATTATCATAACGCTACATTGCTGTTCTCTAATTTTCTCTCTGCAGTTTTGGTAATGCGATCTCCTCAACATCACTCTGCAATTTAATCTTTCCTGAGTGGGAAGAGGCTGTAGTCTTTTGCATTCATATTATGAGATGTTTGGATAGTGAAGTTTGAATGAAGAGAGATGAAGCAGTTTAAGACATTTTGCAGAAATGTGAGATCACCCTCTATTTCCTTTTTCCATTACAGAAACAGATTGTGTACAAGGAACATGCCAGAGAAAATGCAAGAGAAGGTGATAGCAAACAAATAAAAGAAAAGAGGAGGGGGGGTGGACCTTCTGCATTGTACTCCATAACAGTTTTGTCCCTTAAACTGTTTGATAATTGTATTTGGTAAAAAACAGTGGGCTGGATCCACATGTAGTCATGTGTAGACTCAATGAAATCAGAAAGACTTGTTAATCATATTGATTTCAATAGGTTCATTCTATGTAGGACTACATCTCTCGGGGCCATATCCAATGTTCTCTGTCCATTAGTTCAAGAGACCTTGTTCTAGAGAAGGACAGCGTTTAAAGGTTGTGCAACAAAGAAATGCATTGCAACAGTTGTTGCACAACAGCTAGTCCTTGTTGTCCAACCTGTTGTGAAGAGGTTACTTGCATGTAGAATGACTGAACTAAGAGGAGAGCAGCTACTCCCCCCTCCTACTGTGCATGAATAAATATAACATCAGCATGCAAACAATCCTGCTCCAACATGTACATGCATTCAGCCTACATTAAAGTGTAACAACTACCCATCCTTTTTGCCAAAGCAAGGCAAACAAGATGCCTTTAGCTACTGAATCACACATTGTGGGAGTTGCCTTGTGCTGCCATTTTAATGATTTCATGCAGTGAACCCCTTTGTTTCACTATGTGAATGCCTGAATCACCCATGGCCCGAAGTCATGCCAGCGGATCATGCCAGCTACTGTCAAAGGTCACCAAAACAATGAGTAAGAATGATAAGGTGCTTATGGATCTCCTTAACAAAGGTCCTTGGTCAAGACCAATGGTGCATTCAAAGTGCCATGCCCATAGCAAATGTTGCACTGGCAGAGGTCAAAGAAACCAGCATAACTTCCAACTGCCTCAGAAGCTAGGTAGTAATCACTCTCAATAATTCCCACCCACAACAGAAAGATGGGGTATGGGTAGAATGGCCAGTGAACTAATTGCATTTGGATTTTAGTCTCCCTGCCCTCAGCCATCCTTAAGAGATGCACTTCTGAACTGCCCCAGGTTATTCATGGAGGACATTCAGGGGCTGCTGGCCATGATGGTATGTTGTTCCTTCATCAGAGGAGGCCTCTGAATACCACTTGCTGGGAATCACAAAGGCTTCTGATAAGCATTTGGCTGGCCACTGTGAGAACAGCATGCTGTACAAGGTGGGCCAGCAGGGATCATCTTACATTGTTATGATTCAACTTCTGGTTGCACCTTATATGGTGGTGAAAAATAAAAACTGGTGGTTTGTTGTTTTTTGTAAATGGGTGCCCTAATGTTGCTAAAATGACCAAGGATGCAAATAATAATTATTTTGAGGAGTGTGGCCAAGTGTCTTCATCTTCTCAGCATGTTTCACTTGTACAAATAGTTTGTATTCTGAGAAAACCCATAGAAGACCCTCTCTTTTTGCCTCTTCTAGGCAGTGTGAAAATGTAAAGGTAACAGTCTGTTATTTTTTTTCAAGCCTCTAACACTTCAGATATTACTCCCTGCTCTCCAATATTTACTTCATCTCAGTTAAATGTAAACTTTGAGCACAGCATTTCACTGGAACCACAGCCTGAAAGGGACAGTATATATGCCAACAGACAATAAATAATCAAAACAGGTAGCTGTAAAAATCTACATTATTATAGCATGCTATATTTAAGGTTTGCTGTTTCACGGGGGTGGGGGGATGTTGCCCACAAATCCTTCAACAACATTAATCACAGAGCAAACCATTCTCTCTTTTTTACAAAAGTATAAGGTGCCCTAAAGGAGGTATCGGTTCTGATATTGTACAGTGACTCATGAACAACTGGTTACAAGAAATATTAAGGAAAATTGAGTAAGGAAGTCTTGCATGACTTATGACCGAGTCTTCGAAACAGGTGCCCTCAGAAAATCCAGTATATATATGTCATCAGAATATTTAGCTTAAACAGCTCTTAATTGCAACAGTTTCACAGCAGTGAAATACTATCAACATAATCCATAAATACTTGTACTGACACATCTGCTTAGGATTCTGTTGTGACACCCAAGCAGAAGGGTATAGCATGTTCTCCACTAGCATGATTTTTTCCGTTCACAGAAGTGTTTGTGAATGGTGAAGCAAATGTTAAACTACAAAGACACCTTGATTTCCCCACAATAAATTGTAATCCACAGCTGTCCTGCTAAGATTAATACCACAATATTTCCAGATAGTATCTCTCTTATCCTCATATTAGACCCAACAAGAATTCAGTATTCTGCTGACGCATCTTTCCTGGAAAATCCATGTGGATTTTCAGTTCTAGTGTAATATTTCCCACATACATTGCTTCTTGGGAATAATTCCAGTCACAATATAGTGGTGGAAACTTTGCATTGGGACAGATATATAACTAACCAGAAGCATTTGTGGTTAATTCAACAGAATCCTGTGGAAATCAGCTTCATTCTATGGACGAGCTTGCAGCTGAATATGATGGTAGGCGGGGGGGGGGGAATCCTCCACCCCCCTTACTCCAAGTTATGACCATGTCACAAGTACTCAGATGTGCCAAAAAGTTCATAAAATGAATGTACAGTGGTACCTCGGATTACATACGCTTCAGGTTACAGACTCCGCTAACCCAGAAATAGTGCTTCAGGTTAAGAACTTTGCTTCAGGATGAGAACAGAAATTGTGCTCCAACGGCATGGCGGCAGCGGGAGGCCCCATTAGCTAAAGTGGTTCTTCAGGTTAAGAACAGTTTCAGGTTAATTACGGACCTCCGGAACGAATTAAGTACTTAACCCGAGGTACCACTGTAACACAGTATTGTCTATAGTATATTTACTGGATTTCTCTCCAGGGTTTCAGATGAAAAATACTCCCAGCACTACCTAGAAATGCTAAGGATTGAACCTGAGACCTTCTGCATGGAAAGCAGATGCTCTTCCACTTAGTTACACTCCTTCCCCAGGAAGCAGGAGGTGTTTTCTGAGAGGTTATAAATCTCCTGGACTCTTCTGGGTCTTTGCAGAGGAAACAGCTCACCATCAGGCTCTCCTAAGCAGCTCTAACTTGCCCTAGATCCAGCACAGAGCTCAAGCTCACACCAGCTCCAAGGTACCCTTGCTTCAGTCCTCTTTTACCCTGCTCTGAGGTATGGGCAACGGACAATGGCCATAGGGCAGAGAAGCACCCCTGAAGGAGAGTTGGCTGCTGCCACTGATCTTAACCCAGCAATGGGGAGGTGAACCATCAATGGATGTGTTTGAAGTCACATGCTCAGGTCATGTGGGGCAATGGAGGGGTCCAAAGGCCTCACTGGGTGAGCTTCTGGGGACATGTCCCAGAATTGTTTGCAATGCGCTGGAGTTCCATTGCAGATGCTCAGCAATTCCTTGGAATAAAAGTAAAAAATAAAAGAGCATTCCCTGAAAGTTTGCAAACTAACAGGACAGGGCAGCCTTAGTACAGGTCCTACAGCTGTAAGAGTTGTGGATTTCACTGGAAAATGTGTTACGTTACCATTGTGACTTGATAGCTGCCACCAGAAGCTCCTGTTTCCTTCCTGACAGCAGATATGAAGCCATAACAGTCTAACTATTCATCAGTTATATTGTGTATACTGCCATTGATATTTCTGTTCTCATACACATCCTTCCTCCTCCACTGCCTCCATGCCAGATCCCCCTCCCCAGCTTGGTAGTGTCCCTGGCTATTGATAAGACACGATTCTTTAGAATACATTTAATTAAAGTTCTATTGTGTATTAAATAGATCATGACTGACACCTGATGGTAGCAGAAACAATTAAAAAATTGTTACCTGACTTCCCACGTATCTGTCAAGTGAACTGATTTATCCTCTGCCCATAAGGGAAGATCAGAAGCAATTTAATGGCAGTTTAATAGGAGGAAGCTTGATAAAATACCAGCAGATGGTATTCTGGGTAATGATCCAGCCCATAATGATTTCAGTAATGGCTTGTCTTATCTATTTACCTGGCCTGGAACAAAGCACACCAACAAAGGAGAGCTCAAATAGTTCAGTCGGATTAGGTTGTCCCAGAGATATAAACGTTTAAATCACTGAAGCAGCCCATTCGCTTCTGTTGCAGGAGAAAAATGTGAAATAGATTAAAACAGTTGAAACTCAGAACCTGAGAAAGGCCAGCCCTCAGCTTCTGCAGCCTGGGAAGCAGCTGAGTCTTTCTTATCTTCCATTATGGGCTGCACATGTTTAACCAGGGATGTAGCATGGGGGGCCAGGGGAGCCATGGCCCCCCCCACAAAATTATGAGGGCACCAGGCACCCCCATGCAGGTGCCGGCTTCAGTGGGGATCCCTGCCCCACCCTGGCAAAGCATCTCTGGCCTGTAGTGAGCATGCATGGAGGGAGGGAGGTGGGCAAGGGGCAACCCCAGCTCAGTCCGGCCTGGCGCTCCTCTCCATGGGCATTGGGGGATTCACCCACAAAGGGCCATGTTGGCTGGCTCGACACCCCCCTGTGCAGGCATGCAGGCGGTGCAGCGTAGCCCTGATGGGTTCAGGTGTGGGGGACCACTCCAGTTGCATCAGCAGCTTGCCTGCTCTGAGTGCCAGCAAACCACGTTACGCCACTGTGTTTAACTGTCATTGTATGGTCTCTATGAGATTGTGAGCAGGACCGATAATATTTTATCGGCAAATTCAGGCTGCCCAATTAACACTGATTTGGCATTCTTGCACAGCAATTCCATTCCCCAAATTGGACTTTTTACAATAAGGAAAATGATAGGAAAATTCACTGGAAAGTAGCAGGCCCCAAATCGATTAGGGGGTGGGAATAATAGAATTGTGGAATAGTAGAGCTGGGTCATCCAGCCCTACCCACTGCAATGCAGGAATCCTGACTAGCACTGTTCCTGGGTGGGCTCGAACCACCAGCCTTCTGGTTAACAGCCAGATGCAGTGACGCATTGCAACACGGGGAGCAGCCCTGATTAGAGTTTAAATAGGATGCCTAATTTGGCCACAGTGACACATGCCTTAGTTTTGCATCCTGTTTGGATTACTGTAATGTACTGTACGTGGGTCCGCCTTTGAAAAGGGCTCAGAAATTTCAACAGGCTCAAAGAGTTGCAGCCAGATTACTGACCAGGGCTGGTTATAGGGAGCATACGACTCCCTTACTAGAACAGCTTCACTGGCTTCTGGTCTGTTTCCAGGTGCAAGTCAAAGTGCTAGTTGTCATCTATAAAGCCCTATTAGGCTTAGGTCCAGACTATCTGAAAGAACACATTCTTTCATACAAACCTGCCCAGGTTTTGAGATCTTCGGGGGAAGCCCTTCTCTGAGTCCTGTCACCCTCGCAGGCATGCTTGGTGGGGATGCAGGAGAGGGCCTTCTTGATGGCTGCTCCCAGACTCTGGAACTCCCTCCCTAGAGAAGCTCAACTGGCTCCCTCCTTGTTCTCCTTCTGCCAGCAGGCGAATACCTTCTTGTTCTAACCAGCTTTTGGAAATGGAAACTGACTCTTTTTAATGAAAGGGCTGGTGTTATGCTGTTTTTATGAGAATTATTTATATGTTCTAAACAGATTTTATATGTGTATAGTTGTTGTTGTTATTGTTATTATGTCCAAGAAAGGTTCATCTCCCTTGGCCTAGCCAATTCTACTCCTAGGGCTGGAGTCACTCCCACCAAGGGATCTGCTCAGCAGTAAGTCCCCCAGCCTTTCACTTGGTGTGGCTAAGACAATTACACAAGAGCAATGCAGGTGGATCTCAAATATGCAAAGATCAGCCCCGTATTCCCTGGGAGCAAGGAAGAGCTACAAAGATAAAGGGAAGGACATTAAGAGCTCTGGGTTGGATTGCATTTCAAAGTGGCGTTCACTATCTCATGTTGGGGTGAGTCCCCTGACCCTGGAATCCTCCTAGTTTTCTAGTCACCCTGAAGGCAGGGAAATACTCCTCTGTTTGCTGCTTTCTGCTCCATCATACTCTCTTGATGGGTTTCCTTTGGCTCTCCATGACGGCAGCTATATAAACAGTGCAGGAGCTTGCTGTCAATCATCCCTCATAGGCCCATAGTAAGCTGCCCAATGCACACAGTTAGACCAGTGGTTCACTAGCTCAATTCTCTCCACAATGACAGGCAGCTGTTCTCCAAGATTTCAGGCAGGTGTTTCTCTCCAACCAGCGTCAGACCACTGGTGCATCTATTGCAGTTCTGCCCACACTGATTGGCAATGGTTCTCCAGGGTTTCAGACAGGAATTGTCTCTCAGGCCTACTTGGAAATGCTGGGACTTCAACAGGGGACCTTCTGCTTTATTGCTGAGCCACAGCCCTTTCTCTACCATGTCTCCTAAGCTTCCCATCATCAGGGAGAGGCCCACATCTGCTATCTTTTCTCCATGCATAGCCTTTCTCTTGCTTTATGGAGAATCTATTTGTGTCCAGCCTTGTTTTCATGCTGTGGACATCCCACTTATTCTAGGAAAACGCTGGGACAATTAAATAGCCCCAGTCCCCCGAATTCCATTACGCATTCATTTGGCCACTTCATTTCGTGTCCTGAGGCTAAGAAACTTTCCATTTAAACATGTTGGCAACCGATGCAGTCATAAGCTGCATTAACAGAAGCATGGTGTGTGGATCACGAAAAGTTGTTAGCTCCATTCAGGCACTGTAACCCTTCATCCTGCACTGATGGCTTGTTGGATCCTCACTGCAGACATTTGCCTGTCACTTAGGTTACAAGGACGGAGACAGGAAGGTGGAGCAAGGAATCTCCCTCACGTTATTTTACTCACATGGGAGGATTGGAATTTGAACAGGGGTGTAGTTCCACTCTAGGCATGGAAAAAGCCAGTTCTGGGTCTGGTTCTGGATTCCACTTTTTAAGAAAGACTAGAACCCCTGAAAACAAGTCCTATGAGGAATGGTTTAAAGGAGCCTGTACCTTCTCAGCAGAAGAATGGAATGAGGCTTTGTTGAATCTAGTAGCAATAAGAACTTTGGGTTGTATTCAACGTAGTGCTGAGATCATTCCATTTCTGCTCCCCTCTTCCCCCCTTGCACACTGTTCTTGGGTCCTTCTGACCCTCTGGAGCAGATTTGGGGAGGGTTGCAGGGGTGGGTGCAGGAGGAGAAGGGGAAAATCCCATTGCACAAGCAGGAATCATTGTGCTCATTTCCACTAGCACAACTGTTCAGGTCCCATCCGCATTATATGTTTAAAGCAGTATTGTACCGCTTTGAATGTACTGTGCAGGTGAGGACTTAGTTGAATATGGCTGCTGAGTTGTCTTTGGTTGCTGAGATGGTAGAGGAAAGTACCATATTTTTCGCTCTATAAGACGCACCAGACCATAAGACGCACATAGTTTTTGGAGGAGGAAAACAAGAAAAAAAATATTCTGAATCTCAGAAGCCAGAACAAGAGGGATCGCTGTACAGCAAAAGCAGCGATCTCTCTTGCTGTTCTTGCTTCTGGGATAGCTGCACAGCCTGCATTCGCTCCATAAGACGCACACACATTTCCCCTTACTTTTTAGGACGGAAAAAATAAGTCTTATAGAGCAAAAAATACGGTATGTGGGCAGTTGGTTTCCATTCCTAGACCTTTACAGCAATTCGCTTGTAGCAATGATGCTTCTGCCATGCTCACTCAGCACCCAGGCACTAAACTGGAAGGTGTGTGGAGATCATATTGTAGAAAACAGGAATCAGTTCAAGGTGAGACATAAGTACTGTAGAGTTGCTGTTTTGCACTGCATAAGTCATGGTGACCCAGCTGAAACACCTGTCATTGGGCTTCCAGCTATCACAGGGAAGGTCACCCACCCACCATGGCTTGTGTGTGCAGAGCACACAGAATCAATTGTCCAGAAAAAAATTGTGAGGAAGTGCCATGGGCAACACAGTGGAAGGGAAGAAGAAGAGAAGAGAAGAGAAGAGTTTGGATTTGATATCCCGCTTTATCACTACCCTAAGGAGTCTCAAAGCGGCTAACAATCTCCTTTCTCTTCCTCCCCCACAACAAACACTCTGTGAGGTGAGTGAGGCTGAGAGTCTTCAGAGAAGTGTGACTAGCCCAAGGTCACCCAGCAGCTGCATGTGGAGGAGCGGGGACGCGAACCCAGTTCACCAGATTACGAGTCCACCTCTCTTAACCACTACACCACACTGGCTCCCAGGGAAGAGAAAGAAGCAAACTTTTATTTTGAGTTCCCAGAAATTTTCAGGCCATCAATTTATTTTTCTTCTTGAATGCATTAATGAAACATGAATTCACAGAGGGGTGGGGGTTCTTCCCTTTTGAGCTCAAGGATAGTACCATCTGGTTTGCTAAAAAGCCCTGAAGATGTTTCTTAAAGCTCTACTGTGACAGAACAATGAATCACACAACCTTGGCACATCATAAAGCCATCAACGGAGCAACAATGTCTGCTGCACTTCCTTACAAATCCATACACATGGATGGGTTGTTTAGAAAGTGGTTATTACAGAGGCTGGCTAAGACACTTTGGTATTTGCAGTTGGTAGTATTGTTTAGGCAAAAACCTACCACCATGAAACATATTCCACAAAACTGTGATTGGCTTGGATTGATTTCTTGAAAATCTTAGAACTAGCCTTGAAGACAACATCTCCAGCAACCTCTGGCCTAGATGCTTCCAGGGGCGGGCTCCTCTTAGCCAAACTGCAATGAAATATACTTCTGCTTATGAACCAAAACAAATCCAAACCTGATGCCCTCCAGATGTTGTTAGTCAACAAGTTCCTGCATCCTTACCCATTGACCATGCTGGCTGGGGTGATGGGAACTGTTATCCAAAGCATCTGCAGGGTACCAGGTTTGGGTAGGCTGTTATAGCTTGGCTATACTTGGCTATGTCCCTCACTTTAATATGCCTCTAGGAAAATTCATTAGAGTTCTCCCTCTCTCTGTACAGTCACAGCTCACAGTTTGTATGTGGCAGGGTCTAGCATCCAAACAGTTGTTCTGGTGGCATGGCCACTCCAATATTCAAAAGTGTTGGGTATCATAGATTTAAGAGAGGAGGAAAAAATAATGTTTCGGCAAATCTGATGCAAGTTGGTTTGGCATATGTGGGGCATAGAAAATAACAGCTTTATATGGACCATTTAGCAATGGAAAGATGCATGTATTAAATGAGGGTTGGCAGAGCTCAAGCCAAACGGAGGCAATTTCTTTACAGTACAGTGCCTATTTCTGGAGGCGGAAGATAAAACTGGAGAAACATAGTGTAATTTTGCTGTACTAGTAAATACTATGCAAAATATGTTTATCATTAGCAATGATTTATCTGTTAGATTTTTTTAAAAAAGTAATTATTTTGTTAAAATACAAAATTCTAAAAGGGGAGAGGGGAACTACCTTAAATTCTTACCAGTTAGATCAAAGAAAAGAATGTTTATACCTCTTCCATGCTTCATCTTGCACAAAGCCTCCTTTCTCATTGCATGCTAGACTCTAGTTTACAAAAAAAAGTCGCTTGTGAATGGCTCCCCATTGAAGAAAATATCTAGGTGCTAACAAAACACAGAGGAGGATACAGTTGATAGGAACAATGGTGTTTTGTGATGGCCCCTTTCCCCATTTTAGTTCTGCTTCAGGGTCTAACCCATTGGTCTAGAAACTACATTATGGTCATTAAAGTTATTGCACAAATGCTTACAGTGCGTACGAGTGGGGGTGGGGTGGGAGGGGGAAATCTTCTTTAATTCAATCTAAATGCTATATTACAACCACCCCCAGTTGGCGTTTGAGGACCAAGAGTTTGACACAAACAGTTGGCATTCCCAGAATGTCTCATGCCACATTAGTCTCTTTAAAACATATGTATGCCAGTGGGTTCATTAACGCGACTGGCAATTTAGAGGAAGGCAGGCAGGCGGGCAAAATGTAGTGAGTCAATTAATGCGGTGAACCATAGACAAGATACTGACTTTAGCTAAAATTGATCACTTGTCTGTGATCAAGGTCTTTAGCCAGCAATTAGGGCTTTTGTTGAAAGGTTATACTTGGGGAAAGGTTAATGATGTCTTAAGAATGTTGCTCTTTTTTGTTAACAGAGTGGCTATGCATGTGTGTGTGTTTTCCTGTCATTGCATAAACCTGGGTATTGAAATTTGCTATTTTGCTTCCATTAGAGATGGACAAGATTTCTCTCGCCCACCTCACCATTCTTTATTTGGTATTTTTGTCATTTATTTATCTGTGGAACACTTTGTTTTATTGATTTTTTTGGTAACCAATTACACAAAACACACAATACAGGACTCCCGCTCCCTCCCCACAAATAATTAAAAAAAATAAGTACACTTGCAATTACATTTAGCTTCTTTCTCCTCCTTATTGCTCACATTTATTTTAGTTCACTCAGCATACAGTGGAAACAGAAAGCAATTCATTCAAACATTTCGTTTTGTACTCATTTGGCTCATTTGAGATACTCCCATTTCCAAATATGTGATTATTGGCCACTGGTCTTTCGTAAAATGATCAGATTTCCACCTCCCATTTTGAGCCCTAATTTATGATGATAGATAGAGATAGATACCAATCCTGTTCTGTAGGTGATTTGGTAAATTTCCATTTCTATGCTATCACTAATTGGTCAGCCGTTAACGAATGATGAATTTATTTCTTATAGAAGTGTTTAATGACTGGTGCCATTCATGTCTGGGAAGTAGGAAACTGCCTTATATTGAACCAGGCCATTGTCTATACTGATTGGCAGTGGAGTCCCAGTGTTGCAGACTTTCTGAGCCCTACCTGGAGATGTTGAGGATTAAACATAGGAGCTTCAGCATTCAAAACACACACGTCATTTTGTTGATGGTGTGTGAGTCTTAAGAACATAAGTAAATCCCTGCTGAATCAGGCCAATGCCCCATCTAGTTACCAGACCCTTCAAGTGTCCCATTTTCCAGCGACAGTCCCAGATTTAGAGAAGTCATCCTAGTTTCTGATTTGATCCCAGAATGTCCAACTTTTCCTAAGGGAAAAGTCCCTACTTTCATCGGAGAACCCTTGGAGGATATGGAGTTATGTGACCCCTAAGCCAAGGAGATAAGTAACTATACAATCTTTAGAAGACACCTGAAGGCAGCCCTGTATAATGTTTATTGTTTTATTATGTTTTTATATGTGTTGGAAGCTGCCCAGAGTCAGATGGGTGGAGTATTATTATTATTATTTAATAGGACATCCCTATTTTCATTGGAGAAGTGTTGGGAGGTATGCTAGTCTAGCATCCTGTTTTCTCAGTGGCCAGCCAGATAGATGTCTGTGAGGAACCCACAAGCAGGACCTGAATACAACAGCTCTCAAATATTCCACTCTTGTGGAATCAGGTTCAAAAGTCATTTTGTTTGTACAATGTTGCAATAGGCTATATTTATCTATTTTAAGCATTTATAGCCCAGCTTTGTACCTGGTAACCGACTTCCCAGAAAACTGGCTGACAATAAGCAAACATGAATATAAAGTTAAACGTAAGATTTCATTTAAAGGCAGTTGTGGTGACTCCCTTAAGGGCTCTGAGGCAGAGATGGGTAACTCCAGATGTTGCTGAACTCCTTCAGCCACAATCAGCATGGCCAACAGTCAGGGGTGATGGGGACTGAAGCCCAACATCTGGAGGGTCGCAGGTTCCCCAATCCTGCTCAAGAGTTTAATAGCGTAAAATGTCAACTCCCCGGGGCTTAAATGCTCTGGCTGCTTTGCACATTCCAGTTCCTGCTCAAAAGACCTATGGTGACCCCAGATTCATGCTATTTCGCAACCAGGGCCAGATGTTTTAGTTGCTAGTGGGTGATGCATCTTCTCACCCAAGCATCTGGACAGCCAGACATGATGGCGACAGTAGAAGCTAGAAGTCATTGCCACTTCAATATAATGGCAAGGACACTCTTCCTCCATTTAATTCATTCCATTTTGTCTTGAAGAAGACCAGAACTCCTAAGTCCCGCCCCCCCCGAATCCTGATGTTTAACTTTGGGTCGACTGTGCCTCATCCAATTATTTTGCTTACTCTTTCATTCACAGATTGAATGTATTACTTTCATAGTTCTCCTAAATCACTGGTGATCAAGCCTCTCCAAAGGCAGTTTAAAATGGCCTTTCACCACTTTAGGGTCCTGAAGTTCTACTAGAACCTGTGTCATGTACCCATGACAGAAAAAAGGAGTCTTTTTCTTCTTCTTCTTTCACTTTTATTAAAATACAAGGTGGAAAACACAGTTCTATAAAGTACATGGTCCACGCAGCACCAATATTGTAACATGTTTTTGCTGATTCTTCTACAGAGTGTATTTGTGACATCTAAACAAGGATACATGCATACACACAAACAAGTGATTTCCTCACTATGTTGACTCAGGACTCATATTAAATGGATATCAAATACATCCCTACTTCTGAAGGCAGAAACGGAGAGGCAAAGAGAAATGCAAGTGCAAAAGCATCCGAACACCAACTGAGTGAGACACTCTTTTGTCAGTGATCTTCATGGAGACACCAACATCTCTGCTTCACCCTCTTCTCCCATCCTTGCAAACCAAGTCTTAGGTCCAGCCAAAGTTTGGTCAATATGAGTCCTGAACTGACATGGTGTGGAGTTGAATATAACTGGCCAGTATTCCCTGCCTGATACATCTTTTATTGCTTTGGTTATATTATTGAATGCAGGTTGTAAAGATCTAAATCCAACATCCAGCAACACGAAAGGCCACACAAAGAATACCAATTATGATCTCAACCGAATACTCAGCCTTAGTCCCCTTCATTTAAGTGAGCTCACCTTAAGCTTTCTCAATCACCCTAGAATGTATACTGAAAAACAGCACTGCGTTTGATTCACTGACAATGTGATTTGCATCTGTAAAAGAGAAGCACGAGACTGCTTTTCTTATGTGATGGTTGTGTGAGGCCCCTTTTCTTCACAAGTCCACACATAAACTCAAGATGTGAGGCATAAAGGGATTGGCTTCCCATGCTGCAAGTTAGATCTAACACTATGTTCTTCCTTTTGCAAATTTTAGGACTAGTTAACCACACTGGCTTGTTTACGTTGATCCAGCTCAGTGTATTCTGTGGTAAGGTTCCATCTGTTATCTTATTTCTTAATATGTCAACTCACTGCTTCCGCCTAATTCCCCATCTGGAACATGGCTGTGCAAACTACTATCAGAGACAAATATGATTTATAATACATACGCAGGAATTACATCCTACTGGTGGTACAGAGTGGCACATAGACCTTTTGGTGGATTCTTATAACTTGGGAGCATCATGAATTGAAAAGTGACAAATCCATCTATATACCAGTATCCTGCTTCCAACAAAAGCCAGTATTGTATTGTATTTGGGCAATTAATAACAGAACATATCCTTTTAGAAACATTTTCATTATTATACCTAAAGCCTAATAGTCTAATTTTATGTTTTTAAGTCTTGCTGATTGAAGAGTAGGTGCTGGTATTTTCAGTGGGTGGCCTAACATCTACAATATTTTTATCATTAATGGTGAGAGGCTGCTCACAAAATCTAAAACCTTAAATCTATTTTTTTTTCTTTTAAGAACAATAGCAAAATCATATCCCTAACAAGACTGAAGTCACAAAAGTCTTCTCCTTGTTGTTTTTTTGGAAAAAAATGTATTTTCCTCTGGGTTTTTGGTCTGCTGTTTTCTGGTGGAGTTTTTTTAAGAAGGTAACACTGTCATGATTATTGTGTTGAGCTGATGGGCATAGTTAAGTTTATGAACAGAGTCAGAAATCTGTGTTGTTTGGAAAGAAAGCTGGTGGATTTTCCTTTGACATATGTCCGTTTCCTAATCCTCACACTGTGTGAGGAACAGACATCTATGAATAACAAGCATTTCACACATAAGAAGAAATCTCAGAATAATGGAAAACCAAAAGGAAGAAAATAGCCATGCAAAATAGCAGTGACTTTAGATATGTAAATGTACAATCCCTATTCTGAGTTTAAGGTATGTTCCAACTGTCAAGAAAACACTTTGGTTGGTCTTTCTATCCAAGGCATATAAATGAAAAGGAATTAGAATTTTTGACAATTTTTTTAAAATGTGTTTTTTTTTTTTAAAAAAAAAAAAAAGCCTGAAGAATGAATATAAAGAGCATAAACATGCAAACCAACTTCTGTCACCATCCAGAATAGTGACATGTTCACCAACATGAAAACAGAGCATTTGCCAAAAAAAAAAAGGATAAAAATGATCAAAAACATAGAGGGACTTAAAAAATAAAATAAAGCAAAAAGGTTGTGGTTGCGCAAGGAAACAATAATGGAACCAAATGCCTCATTTTCCTTAATACTGGGAGAGAAAGGAACATTCTGTGAAATGACAGGACAGCAAATTTGAAGGTGATCAAATAAATGATTTGGAATTGTATAGCCCACTAAATGAACTTCTTGAATTGATAAGTCATTGATTATATCCAGAGATGCAGCTTCAAGCCTATGCACATTGACTTGTGAGGCCCATTGAACACATTTGATGTTACTTTGGCATTACCATATGCAGGCTTGGGCGATTCAGGCCCTTCGAACCTATTGGTTTTCACTTCCAGGCAAACCTGTTTAGCACAGCACCTCTTTAACACAGTGCTTAAAGTGCTTAACTGTGTCTCCATTGCGGTTTTAAAAGATAAGCGTTAACAGTCACTGCTAAATTGTTCTGGAAAAAGCCATAAATTGGATTTTTGAATTTGCCTCTATAATAAAACCTGACAACTATTTGAAACAGGATACTGAATAAAATGAATTAGGTGGCAATCCCACATGCAGTCACTGGACAGTAAGTCAATTGAAATCAGTAGGACTTACTTCTGATTAAATAAAGTTGAGAACACACAGTTAATCTGATAATTGCTTCTATTCTTCACAAGGGTAAAGTCAGGCTTTGTACTAATATTTAGTTCTTCGTTGTTGTTGTTGTTTTTAAGAAGAATCAGCTAAGAAATGGGGGGTCATCCATACTTCCTCTTGTACCGCTGCTTTCCCCTGGGGAAAACTGCTCTTTAGTGCTCAATCAGAGCAAATGGCAAATTGGGTTTTCTCTGGATTGATGTTTGCATCGATTTAGCACGAAAGACTGATTTTCCTCGGGGGGAAAGGAATACGTTGAGCAGAACACCACCATTTTGAGCATGAGACATGCAGAAGTGTGGACAATCCCACTGTCTCATGTACCTGCCAATAGGCTGGGGAAGACCTGCATTCCTTCCATATTGACCATTGTTCCTGTGTCTATCTCCCTCCCCCTTCTTTGCAGTAGTATCTTCTTCACCCCGAGCTAAAGAAGCCCAACTTCCCTAACACTGTCCCTCTTTACTTCCCTCCTCAAGCCCTTACACCTGTGCAATACCCTCGACCCCAAGAGCACACCCCTTCCCTACGTCTTCCAACTGCCAGTTTTCCACACTTCGTTCATCCTGTCAGTTTCTCCAAAACCCTCTCTCGGTATTTGTGTGGCCAAGTGCTGTGCGTCTGTATAAGGGAGGAAAGGAATGAAAGAGGACATGGGGAGGGGAGCGGGAAATAGCATTCATACCACACTGTCAAGTTTGCATACCTGCAGTGGAGAGAAGCACGTTCTAAAAATGCCATGTGCATGAGCTGGACTGGCCAACATCAAAACATAAAGATAGGCTGAATCTACAAATAAGGAGGCAACATAAATGAAGAGGTGGGGAAGGAACACTTCTGGGTATTGATGAATGGTTTCCACCACTGATGTAAATTGCTTTACTTCCCCTGTTTTTTTAGTGTGTGTGTTTTCTAAGGTAGCTTGTGCTCAGTGTCACTTTCAAAACCACTCCTGAAAAGCTCATACCAACTATTGTATTTCTATTCTTCATCATGCTTGAAATGGTGGTGGAGGGGAAGGGGAAGGAAAGTAGTACCTATGCGGCTGACATGAATTTTCCAAGGAAGCTCCTTAGAAAATGAAGCTGGGCAAAGGCAGCTGGCCCTCTGCAGCTCTGCAATTCATCAGCCCTGAGGGCGAAACCTCTTTCATGCTGAACTAACTTCACCGAACTAATCTGATTAAAAACTAATTGCAAACTTCTAGAACAGAAGGGAGGGCAATATCGACGCAACCACATTTAACTAATGGACAAAGTTTCAATACCAATGAGGTAAAGTGGTGTGTATCTCCCTCCCTATCCCCTTTCCTTTTCACCCGCACACAAAAATACACCATCTGCATCATGGCTTCTAAATGCAATAAATTATTTTTTAAAAGAGCACCTACTAAACACACAGTAACTTCTAATCCTAACTGTACTGTTGTTGTTGCAGCTGCACCCGTGGCTGCTGTTTCTCTTCAGAAAAGCAAACAAGTACACTGATTAATAAATTGTTTCAGTTCCATGCATCCAAAGCTAGTGTTAAACCAAGGTTGCTTCTAGGATGTGGCCTTAAGAGGTTGTGAACACACGTACACCCAAGAAAGCCCAGGTGCAGGAATTCACAAATGGTCCCAATGTCTGAAATGTCGTAATGGCTCTCCCACAACAAAGTTCCTGGCCTGTGTTTTCTTTCTTGCCTTACTCCTGCCTTACTTTTCTTCCCTCACTCTCTTTCTAAAGATTACGACACAATATTTTTCCTACATGGAGGTAATCTGACAGCACAGAGCACATGAGCTTCTCCCTGTTCAGAGATTATCTGAGTGCAGGCATAATGTTAAGCACATAGCAATCCTAAGGGCACATTTATGTGACTCCTTATGATGAGATCAGACACACAGTATCAGCACATGCTGTCCCTGATAGCGTTCTTTTGCCTGTGCTGGTCTACACAGCTGAATCGTCTGGTGCGGACTCAGCAGAGGCTGCAGAATTTTCATCGGTGGGATCCCAGAGGGCAACATTTTCTGATCTCCCAACTGGGTGTGGTCAAGTGGAACTGCATATTAAAAAAATGCTGCCATGCGACTGTTCCCTAAATTCTTCATCTGATGAGAATACAAGATCTATGCTGACATGGTAAGAACACTTTGTCTTTGATGATCTGAGACCCAAGTGAGTTATCTTAGCAGATTTTTCTCACACAAGATGACATGAGTCAGCTATCTTGGATGCATTCAAGCTCAGGCATGGTAGGACTATCACCTTATCTTACACAATGTACATTTTCATTATGTAAGTTGGCTTTGGCAAGGCAAAATAACCCAGGGGTGAATCCATACTAACATGTCGTCCCCCCATCCCGTTGCTGCCTCTAAGTGGTGGGAATCCAGTGGAACTGGGTTGTCTGAAGTGAACCGGCGCAAAGTGCTCTGCCACAACATTATCACGAAGTTAGATTTTGAGATATAGCCTATGATCTTAAAATAGACATATATGTTTTTCATGCTGGGTGGTGCTGTGAAATCTTTAAGTCTCCTTAAGATTTAAAGACCACAGTGCAGGGCTTATGCATGAATGTATAAGCTGAATCTCTTTGTTTCAAAAGCATGGAAACCAGCTAGCATCAAATCATCTGTTTAGATTAAAAGCTTTCTGAATTGCAGCTGTACAATACTGCAAAGAGAGATTTCTAGTTGTGAACACCAATACTTTCAGCAAAAAAAGAGGTCAACTGACTAGCCGGTTTGTAGCAGATGCTGGAACTCGCAGTATCTATAAAGCCGTACCCTCTCTATCAAAAAGGAATAGTTCTATTTCATGGCACTTGCAAGCCTCAAATTTCTAATTTTGCTACATTTGAATTCAGCAGGACAAACACAGGAGGGCAAAGAGATACCCCTTCAAATGATGGTATAGCCTTTTCAACGAACTGTTCTAGAAGCGATGCTTTTGGTGCCAAACACCTCAACACAAAGATCACCTGCTCACGGCACAGGAATCTCATCTCACCAGTCTTTCTGTCCCAAATAGAACGCTTCTCTCAGCTCCCTTTTGGGAAGATGATGGGGAATTCGGGTTTCGTTTTGCTTTCATGGTCTGTTGTGTTGATCTGGCCATATGATTTGGCCTGCTGTTCAGTAACAGGCCAAAAAAAAAAAAACCTATCCAAAAAAAAAAAAAAACCAGGGTGCAATTTCTTTCCCTTTTGCATTGCTTTAAAGGGGCACTATGTGCAATGTATTTTCCTCTAGTAAGTATGGACACTTCATCTTTTCCTGAAGTTCTGCTCCAACCAAAGTCGAACTTCTTGGAGGTTGTAGAAAAAGGGGCCCTTGCCCCCTAGGTAGGCAATTTTTTGTCTTTGTACAATACACACACGCTCAAAGGAGACCCCGTAGGCCACGTTTGCATTGTTGTCCATGCAGTCTGCCACTATCTGACACTGAGGCGGCAAGGAGAAACGCTTCAAAAGCTCGTGAGCAGCTGCACACCTGTCTTCTTGGTTCCTATGTTTCTTGACGTCAAATGAGGAGGAGATACCAGGAGCAGCCCAGCCGTCTGATGGGTGAGCCTCATCAATGTAGACCAACAGGAAGTCAGCCACACTGGAGAACTCTTCCACCAGCTTGCCAAAGGCCGACAGCTGGTTTGTGAAGGGGGGTCAGGTGGCTGAGCCGAAGTTGACCACCAGCGGGCGCTCCGATTTGGCAAAGTCTAATAGGTGGCACTCAGTGCCGTACTTCCCACCAGAGCTTTTCCATCTGCTGCTGCTGCTGTCACTGGTACCATTGGGTATGTGAATCACGTTGGAGTTAGGTGCTTCTCCACCCAGTTTCACCTGGTATTAAAAACAAAGAAAGAGGTAGTAAGTTACTATTGTTTGCTGCCATTTGCTTTTTGTGTTCACTGTTGCTCAACCAATAGCAGCCAACTGCTCAAATAAGATTATGTTTGTCACATAAAACGCTACTTGAAACCCTGTTTGCTTTCACCAAATGATTGATGGTGATGAATTTTATCTCCCGCCCTCCCCAAGGAATCCAGAGCAACTAACAACAAGCAATAATTTTCGTAGACATCTGAAGGCAGCCCTGCTTCTAGAAGCTTTTAATGTTTGATGCTGTGTTTTTGTTGGAAGCTGCCCAGAGTGGCTGGGGGAACCCAGTCAGATGGGTGGTTTATAAGAAATGAAGAAGAAGAAGAAGAAGAAGAAGAAGAAGAAGAAGAAGAAGAAGAAGAAGAAGAAGAAGAAGAAGAGGAGGAGGAGGAGGAGGAGGAGGAGGAGGAGGAGGAGGAGGAG
The DNA here is from genome assembly GCF_964234715.1 of Podarcis melisellensis. NCBI lineage: Eukaryota > Metazoa > Chordata > Lepidosauria > Squamata > Lacertidae > Podarcis > Podarcis melisellensis. The sequence goes on along the minus strand of NC_138528.1, from coordinate 27,467,701 downwards.
GAGGAGGAGGAGGAGGAGGAGGAGGAGGAGGAGGAGGAAACAACAACAGATACAGCCCTTGACTAATATTTGATGAGAGGCAATTCCAAAGGTTCAGCTCCACAACACTAAAGGCCCAATTCCTATATTGCGTGGAATGGTCCTCCTGATATAATAACTCTCCTGTTATTTCCCCCCCTCTTTTGGTTTTGAATTATTGTATATATACTTGCTCTATTGCTGTAGTGATAATTTAACAGTTCTATGGCAGAAAAACTACCAGGCAATAACACGCCTACAATCTACACATTGTGTAGATAGATAGATAGATGATGATAGATAGATAGATGATAGATAGATAGATAGATAGATAGATAGATAGATAGATAGATAGATAGATGATAGATTGATAGATAGATGATAGATAGATAGATGATAGATAGATGATAGATAGATGATAGATAGATAGATGATAGATGATAGATAGATAGATAGATAGATAGATAGATAGATAGATAGATAGATAGATAGATAGATAGATAGATAGATAGATAGATAGATAGATAGATAGATAAGATAGATAGATAGATAGATAGATAGATAGATAGATAGATAGATAGATGATAGATAGATATGATAGATAGATAGATAGATAGATAGATAGATAGATAGATGATAGATAGTAATGAAAGAACTGTACAAATATTTGCTTATGTTCAATGACTCCACATCTTCGAATATATGGTAACTTTCAACAGACTTTGGGGAAATGGAAGAAAAGAGAATGCAAGGAAGGCCAATGGTGAGAGCTAATAGCGGCTGTAGTCCAACAATATGTTCCAGCTTCCAAAGTTAGGGAAGACTGCCTTTGACAATAGCTATAGGAGAGGAGCAAAGAACAATGTTCCGTAATTAATGCCTATTTGTAGCTACTAGAAGCCAAACTTTGCACCCACAATGGTTTCTGAGCTTCTATTATTATTATTATTATTATTATTATTATTATTATTATTATTATTATTATATATAAAACACAAAAATACATAACAGTAACAAACAAACCCCGCCCCCAGTTTAAAAGGCCAAAGGTTGTTGAATTAGCCAAAGGCCTGGCGCCTAAAGATATGTAATGAAGGCGCCATGCGAACCTCCCTGGGGAGAGCATTTCACAAGTGGGGAGCCACCAAAGAAAAGGCCCATTCTCATGTTGCTACCCCCCCCCAGCCTCTCATGGAGGAGGCACATGAAGAAGGGCTAGATGTTGATCACATGGTCCAGGTTGGTTCATACGGGGCTAGAAAACTGTTTTAAAACAAACACTAAGTAGTCCGAAATGGATCCCATAACTTTAAATTGCACTGCAATCCTACGAGCACATGGAATACATACAGTAATCTAAAGGGTTTAAGTAACAATGGGAATCTTTTAATTTGTTACATGAGATTTATTTCAAGACCCAGACATAGCTGTTATGACTAAAGCGGCATTCCTAAGGGAGCAAGTGCCACTGAATTTAGTAGGAGTTACTTCTGAGTAGATATAAGAACATAAGTTTGGGTTTGCTGGATGAAAGGCCCATCTAATTTCAACCTCATATTTTTACAGTGGCCAACCAGAAGCCTCTGGGAAGCTTGGCTAGGATTGTGCTGTAAGGCAATAAATGTTTGCATACAAAGCCTGAAATAAAAACCCCCTTTGATGGCATGATTACTGTACACGTTCCTCAAGATTCATGAAGCAAAGCCTTGCAATTTAGTCAACCAATTGTGACAAAGTAAAATATGGAATTTCAAAGAGAATTTCTGAAGTGTGAAGATATACCGGTACATACATCCCATCAAATCACTGGAATAAACATATATAGATATAAAAGAGGATGGATGGATGGATTCAATGAATGGCTAGAACAGAATAAAAGCCCAATCTTACGCATGTTTGTTCAGAAGCAAGTCCCACTAACATCAAGCAATTGCAGCCCATAATACGTGTACATTTGCTGCCCCATACATGATGCGCTTTTTGTCGGTTGCTCCAATGCAGGAAAAAAACCAAGCTTCTCCTGCAGCTGCAATGTGAACAGGAGCTGGGGGAGGTGATGTTTGCTTTATCCAAAGAGTAAAAAGGAAAGCAATAGTGTCTTAATTTTGAATCCTCCACTCTTCATGCTATTCTTAAAATGAATAGATCCTTGAAACCTGGGAGGAAGGGGAGGGCGGGGAGGGGGAGGTAGAAGGACCTAGTTCTGTAGGGCGTTGTTATCATTTGGTCTTTCAAGCACCAAAACCGCTTTGCTGCCAAGGGCATTGGTTTAATTATGTCCCAACAAAGGAAGGGTGCCCTCTGTGCCTCCCTCCCAGCCCCAGTAACTTACAAACGAAAGGGATGAAGGTTGACTTTGGAAGCAAAATAATAGCTGGTTTCACGTCATCACATATCTGGAAAGTACCCAAGCAACCCTCTGGTGTGGCTAGCATCACTGCATTTCCCACAGCAACAAAGGAACTCTCTCGGCCACAGGTTACCTATCATGTTAATGTTTTCCCCCCTACTAGGAGTCCTTGCGTCTGTTTGGAGATTTTGGTCCTTAATGAGAAAGTCTTGCCAAGCAGACATTCACAAGGCCTCCTCTGCTCTAGCAGAGGAGTAATTAGGTCGGTGCCTTGTTCCGTGCTAGCGTTAAGCCACTCCGAATCCCCCCCCCAAACCCTGCCCAGTAGTTAATGCTCAGACACAACCAGCAGCATGTCCTGCTAATTGGTCCTGATGAAGCTCTTACATTCCCAAAGGGCCTCTTTATTCCAGCAGGCTCAGGAATGGGATTGACATCCTCACTGATCACCCGCTTCGTGGGGCTCCTTTGTTTCTTTGTTGTTGTTATTCGTTATTGAGAGGGGGGTGCGCGGAATTAGCTCTTGGAAAGATACCCACACCACACCACAATGAAATGTCATCCAAAATAAAATAAAAATGGGGGGAAATAAAAATTATTGCTCTGCCAAACCTCTTTTGAAATTACAGACAAAGGCAGGCAAGGGAGCCGTTCTGAGGAACCGACCCAGAGAATTTTACTCACACGCAATAGCTCAGGCTCCAGAGTTCCTACAATCACGGACTTCTGTCAGCTACACCAGCCAGCCACTCTGTGTGCCTCACTGGTGGATGATGCGGAAACTGGGCTATGGTTCTCTGCTTCATCTACTTCTCTTCCACAGGGAAGCTTGGAAGTTGATCTATCTCAAGGCATTTAATCTTCTGACCTCAAAAGTAGCAAGTGAAATGATTCTCCCCTCCCTCCCTCTCACACATAGGATTGTCCAACGAAATTGACGGACTGTTGGCTCAAGTTGCATAAAAGGGCATGTAATACACTGTTATGCAATTCATTGCTGCAACGTGAGACAATGCTTCACATGGCTTCTAGAAAGAGTAGACATATTTTAATAATACCTTTATTGTCAATATGCAACCTGTGTACAATGAAAATAACCGAGCCTCCCCCCCCCAACACTCAATCTCATTGCACTCTGTGTACTTGTCGCACAACACACCAACCCCGAAAGTCAGTTGCACTATATTATATTCATTCCATATAGTTAAAGCTATGGTTTTCCTAGTAGTGATGTATGGAAGTGAGAGCTGGACCATCAAGAAGGCTGATCGCCAAAGAATTGATGCTTTTGAATTATGGTGCTGGAGGAGATTCTTGAGAGTCCCATGGACTGCAAGAAGATCAAACCTATCCATTCTGAAGGAAATCAGCCCTGAGTGCTCACTGGAAGGACAGATCATGAGGCTCCAATACTTTGGCCACCTCATGAGAAGAGAAGACTCCCTGGAAAAGACCCTGATGTTGGGAAAGATGGAGGGCACAAGGAGAAGGGGATGACAGAGGACGAGATGGTTGGACAGTGTTCTCGAAGCTACCAGCATGAGTTTGACCAAACTGCGGGAGGCAGTGGAAGACAGGAGTGCCTGCCGTGCTCTGGTCCATGGGGTCACGAAGAGTCAGACACGACTAAACAGCAACAAATTCATTGATGTCACAGAATTGCAGTGTTGGAAGGGACTCTGAGAATTGTCTAGTCCAACCCCCTGCAATGCTGGAATAGGCATACGGGGATCAAACCTGCAACCTCGGCATTATCAGTACCATGCTTTAACCAACTGAGCTATCCAGGCCCATTGCATTATGTCAATAGCTGTAGGGGTTGTATAAGCTAAAATGAAGCCTCCACATTTAGCAGCACTATAGGAACACTGAAAACTGCCTTCTATGAAGTCAGGCCATTGGCCCATCTAACTCAACACTCTCAACATGGACTGGCAGTGTAGGGTTTAGCATTTTTCCCCAGCCCTCCCTGGAGTTGCTGGGGATTGAACCTCAGGCCTTCTGCATACATAGCATTGTATTGAGCCATGGCCTTTCCCACAAAGTATTTTATGGGTTGTCAGACAATACGAGCACAACCTTGCCTATATGACCACGATGTCCTGCTTCTGAGCACCCGCAGACCAGAAGTAGCAGGCTGGCTACTTCTGCAGAAAGAAAATACTGGACAAGATGAACGTCTGTTTGTGCATAAGGTTCAATCTGCATTTTTAGCTAACTGCCCAGACTCAAGGGATCTCACTTTAAAGCTGCACCGAGTAGCAAGGGCATGATTAATGTTGCTCTTGCATGCAGATTGAAAAATGAGGTGGAAGAGGTAGGGGAAAAAGAGGCCCTTTCATAAGCCGCTAACCAGAAATAGAACTTACCACTGTAGTAACATTGTTCATTTAACGCCCCATGGACAAAGCATCAGAACATTTAGACACTTTTTCGCACTTATTTTCAGGGGATAATATAATAAGGCTTTTCAGAATCTGTACACTAATGTTTTTAAAGCACAGCATTGGAGACTTCTGAGTTCTGAGCTAAGCTAAGTCCTTACAGAAGATAGACATTGTTGGATAATTAGCAGGCTGTGGTGCTGGCTGTTCAAACATAGACATGATGTATTAGGGCTATGGAGAGAATCCCCTTGAGCTCTCAAATACTTTTGAAGACCTTCTCTTTGATTTTGTTCCATTCACAGGCATCCAAGCCCTTAGGAACCTGTCATTTTATAGTGTGATTCATCCAAACTATCATCAGCCACTGGAAAGAGGACAGTTCCAAAGCTACTATTGTTTTTTCCTCTACAGAATCCAAAGTTATGGTAAGTTGCTCAGAGGCCATGCAAGATGCATATGTGTAAAATCATACCCATTAAAAAATAGCAACCGTAAGTAGCCAGGGAAAATCTTCCCCCACTCACCCAAGTGCAGACCCTCCAAGTATCCCTATTTTCCAGAGACATCCCTGATTTAGAGAAGCCGTCTCAGTTTCTGATTTGACCCCAGAATGTCCCACTTTGCCTTAGGACGTCCCTATTTTCGTTGGAGAAATATTGGAGGGTATGGTAGGATGTCCCTATTTTTATTGGAGAAATGTTGGAAGTTATGGAATTATGCAACCCCTGAGCCATCTGAAGGCATTCCTGTATAGGGAAGTTTTTTTAAAAAATGCTTAATGCTTTATTATGTTTTTATATATGTTGTAAGCTATGCTAAGTGGCTGTGGCAACCCAGTAATATGTATGGGGTATAAATAGTAATATTATCATTATGGAATGGGATGTCCCTATTTCTATCGGATAAATGTTGGAGGGTATACAAGTGCCACCTGCTTACTAGTTGCCAACTATCATCTTTCCTCATCACCCCACTATCAGAGTCCTGAATCATCTATTTTCCTAATATTTTTCCTGTTTCACCTGAATGAGCAAAATATTTCTTAAAGGAGAACAATGGGCCTGGATATATCTGCTGGCTTCTTAGCAGAGTTTTTTTAAAAAACAACAACAACACATACACACAAAGAAACCACCTGATTGTAACAAAACCTCTAAGAGGTTTACAAGAAATATTAAAAATATGAATAAAAAACTAGTTAAAACAAGAATTAAAACATTTTAAAAACAATTGAACAAAGCAGAAAACTAAAAGGAGATTAAAACATGTCAACATGTATGTCTCTGGAAACCTGTCTAAACAAAAAGGTTTTAAGCAGGAGTTGAAAAGAATAGTGAAGGAGCCTGCCTGATGCCAATAGGCAGAGTTCTGAAAGTATAGGTGCTGCAATACGAAAAGAAAAATTTCTTACAAGTGTGGACCAAGTAATTTGTGGCACCTGTGATAGGGCCAGTTCTGCAGACTTAAGCGGTTGAGTGGACACCTATGAGGTAAGGCAGGAAAACTGGCTCCAAGCCATTAAGGGCATTATATACCAATAGTAAAAAATTGGCAACCACTGCAAATCTCTGATCAAAGGCGTCTCTGATCAAAGGGTCTCACAACCATGTTGCAGCATTCTGCAGTAGCTGCACTTTCTCGATCGAGTGCAAGAGAAGCCCTACCTAGAGTGCATTGCAGTAATCCAATCTTGGAAGTCACCAGTGGTCAAGCTCTCCTGGTCCAGGAATTGCCTTAGCTGTCTCACTAATCACAGCTGGTTAAAGATGCTTCTAGCCACTGAGGCTATCTGAGCCTCCGGTAACAGAGCTGTGTCCAGAAGCACCTCACTTTGTATACTTGTCCCTTTGAGAGAGAGTGCAATCCCATCCAGGCAACTGAGCAATTCCTCTGACACTAACCCACAGCGCCTCCATCTTGACAGGATTCAAGTTCAGCTTATTTGCCCTCATCTCACCACTACATCCAGCCACCAGTCCAGGTCCTGCACGTCCTCTCCTGATTCAGACTTTATGGTGAAATGATCCTGAGCGCCATCACTGCACTTACGGCACCTTGCCCCCAAACTAATGACTGAAGCTTCATGTAGATATTAAATAGCACTGGGAATAAAATAGTATCCTGAAGCAGTCCACAGTGGAACTGCCAGGTGCCCCAAAGCCCTCTCCCATTGCTGCTTTCTGGACTCGGTCCCATATGTGCTGGATTCACTGTAGCATAGTGCCCCCCATTCCCATTTCACAAAGCTGGTCCAGGAGGATACCATGGTCAATGGTATTGAAATCTGCAGAGACGTCAAGTAGCAGGAGTAAGATTGCACTCCCCTTGCCCCACTCTCAGTGAAGGTTGTCTGCCAAGGTGACCAAAGCCAACTAGGTCCCGTGGCCAGGTCTGAACTCAGCTTGGAACTAATCCAAATAATCCGAGTCATTCAAGAATGCTTACAGTTGCGCCATCACAGCTCACTTCACCACTTTCCCCAAGAAGCAGACATTTGCAACTGGGAAATACTTATTCCAATCCATTCCATTTTGTCTTTCAAGGGAGTATCCTCTAACATGGTGAAGGATTACCTCCTGAACCCAAACAGTCAAACCCACTCTGCTGCACGTGGTCAAAATGTGAGGCTAGTTGGTCACAGCAGGTCTTCAAATGCTCCATAGGTCCCTCCACCACAGTGGGAGTAAGTTACCTTTGGCCCATCCAAAATAACACTGCCAGCCAGCTACTAGAAGATACAATGCTAACTGAAAAGCAAACCTTCCTCACAGCCTGCATTGCCACACGGGCACGAAATCCGTGTTGGATCAGCTTTGGAGCAAGGCTTGCACCACTTGCACTCTAGTCTTTGTCCCAACTTGCTCCATAGCCCAAAGCTCCCCAGAATACCAAGGAAACACTTGTGTTCCACTAACCCAGAGAGGATGCTTGGGAGCACTTGTGTCAACTGCTCGTTTCGTCTTGCATCTGAAGTAGGCCTTGATGCGTAGGCTTCAATGAGGAAAGAATCAGAGCAGTCACTGCTAAGGACTTCCCTAACAATCTTGGGGAACAATGCTAGATTTGTCAGGAACAATATCAAAGAAGCTCAAGATATTGTGAAAGATCCTGGGTCATGTACATATATCCTCAAGAGGAAAAGAACTCGTTCCCTCAAGTGCATGATGTTATCCTTTCCTTTCAACTTCTGTGGATCTGGGGGCAGTCACAGGAATGAACACATTCCCAGGCCTAAACCTAGAGTTAGGAAGTTCATCCTTTCCTAAGTACATAGGAAACAATTTGTGGTCTTGCTTTTAAAAAAAAATAGTTTGTAAATGTTTGCGCCTGAATAATCTACTGAGATCAATTATCTGCCTTCTAGGCAGCTATAAGCAGAGCACTCTTAATGTCACCTTGGGAGAAAACTACTCACTATCTCTTAATAAACATCCAGTGAGACTATTTTAGACCTAGAACTATTGGACAATGTTTTTTTAATAGAGAGCTTCTTTCATAAGATACTCTCACTGCTATGAAATACAAAGAAAAGCACTTCCTTGAACTCCAGGCCAAAGTAAACAAAGATGATGAAAGCAGATGGGCTTAGGCTAAGAGGCCTTGTTCCACTGCCCTAAAAGCCTGCCAAAATAGTTTACTCTCCCACTGGTGTGTCAAATAGACAAAAGTCAGAAAGAAGCCTATCCGTTATTCCACACACTGATTTGTCTGCCTTTGTAAATATATTGCCTCTGCCGTGATGCTACACAACACTGTTGCTCATATTAATAGAAGTCATATTGGGATTACATTCTGGGAAGGTTTGTAGCTGCTTTATTCTAGGAACAAGTGTGCAACCAAGGAGTTGTTCTTATGCACAAACTGGGGTCCTGATATTAATTCTCCCAGATCAAAGGCAAAGAACAGAACCTTGAGACAGACAGATAGATAGATGGATAGATAGCTGGACAGATAGATATCAGTTGAAAGACTAAAGGAAATGCTTGGATAGATTAGGATGGAAGAAAATGGCTGGCTTGACTCCTGGTAGACCTTAAGCAAAACCTTTCGATCAGGGATGGCTAACCTGTTGTTATTGGACTACTGCTCCCATCCTTGCTGACTATTGGTCACACTGGCTGGGGCTGATGGGAGTTGGTGTTCAGCAGCATCCAGAAGTCCACAAGTTCCCCATCTCTGCTTTGCACAAGAAAATTAGCCCATGACAACACTGTCCATAGCCAGGTCTTGTTGAATGCTGCTGTCAAAGTCCATTCTGCTTTGAGGGCGCAAACACATGGAAAAAGTGCAGCAGCTGCCACTTAACCTGGATACACATGGGCTAAATAAACAAGTTGCAGTGACACAGAGCTCATCCCCACCTTGTTTGCCCTGCCATTTCCCCCCAGGAAAACCCATAGTTTATTGCTGAGTTGGATGGCAGATCGAGAGGTAGTTGTACATAAACCCTTGAGTTTTCTGTAGCATAGCAATCCAAGTAAGCAACATGGCTGGGTTGGTTAGGACTGTGGCCTAGGGAGACTCCTGAGGGCCAGAAAGAGAGGCCTCAAGGCCTTCATTTGGCCCCCAGGCCTGAAATTCCCCATTCCTGCTTTAGACAATACTACAATACTGAGCTAGATGAACCTGTGGTCCGACTTGGGATGAGGCAGCATCCTAAATTCCTATGAATCTGAATTACCAGCTGTAGTGGAACAGCAACAGGAGAGACCTGATATTCTCATGTCTTGCTTGTGGGCTTAACAGAGGCGGCTGATTGGCCACTGTGGGAAACAGGATGCTGGCCTTTGATCTTGTTTTCTTATGGTTCCACCCTAACTTCAGTCTTGGAGACTCTTATCAACATTTCCAAAAAACATGGCAAGCCGGAACAAAGAGAGCTGTCTGTAGGACTTCATGCAGCCCATTCCCCTGCATTGGTCTGGAGATGGCAATGAAACTAAAGCCCACTGTGTCCTCCATGTGTCTCTGGGATCCTTGCACAGTAACAGAGATTAAAAACAGAGTAAACATCCTGGAGAGACTGGGTTTCTGGGTTTCCACTGGAGTCTAATATATCTGGGACACGGGTGGTGCTGTGGGGATGCGGGTGGCACTGTGGTCTAAAACACAGAGCCTAGGGCTTGCCGATCAGAAGGTCAGCGGTTCGAATCCCCGCAACAGGGTGAGCTCCCGTTGTTCAGTCCCTGCTCCTGCCAACCTAGCAGTTCGAAAGCACGTCAAAGTACAAGTAGATAAATAGGAACCGCTCTGGCGGGAAGGTAAATGGCATTTCCTTGTGCTGCCCTGGTTCCCCAGAAGCAGCTTAGTCATGCTGGCCCCATGACCTGGAAGCTGTACACCGGCTCCCTCGGCCAGTAAAGTGAGATGAGCACTGCAACCCCAGAGTCATCCGCAACTGGACCTAATGGTCAGGGGTCCCTTTGCATTTACCTATCTATCTATCTATCTAGTGCCACAAACTTCAGATGCTTATATTTGAGCTGCTTCTTGAGCTGTGATGTAATGTAATGTGGAGGTTGGTACTGTTCCACCAATTTCAGGCTGCCCTTAGCCAACCTGGACTTCTCACTTGCAATCAGTTCAGGGGGTGTCATTGCCTGTCAGTTTCCACCTCTGCACAGAACTCAGCAAGGAGAAGAACCTCTACAACAGCTTGGTTGGTTAGAGCGTGGAGCTGATCACGGCAAGGTTACGGGTTTGATCCCCGTATGGGTGCATATTCCTGCATTGCAAGGGGCTGAGCCAGAAGATCCACGGTGACCCTTCCAACTCTTTGATTCTAGGATTCTGAAACTTGACTTAGTTGGCTTTGTCCCTCTCTGGGTCTCTCTGCCTACCACCCTACCAGTCTCAATGGGTACCAGCCTCCAGAGCTTAGGCCTCTTGAAAATTATTTCGCTGTTGGTTATTTCTTCCTTTTTTCTGGGTTTCACAAAAACAGGTTCCACACAGTGCTGAAGCATGACCTGTTCTACAGGGAAAGATTTTGTTTCCCCCCTGTGACTGGTGGGTTGCCCGCATTACTTATAAACATATGCGTTATTGTGTATAGATCCAACATGGTGGCATCGCCTGCCACAAAGTCTATATTGGCACTCATCCGGATGACCTATATAGCGTAGGAATATTGTGCATATCCTGCACGTATACAATCAGGGGTTTTCATCATCCTGTTTTCCCAGCAGTCACATCACTCTCTAAATATGTGATGGAATACAGATGCCTTTTTCATCCTAGCAGCATCCAGCAACATTACAGAACCCTTTTTGAGTTGAAAGCACAAGGTATTCTCAAAAACAAGCCCTGTCTTTGAACTCTTCCTCTAAAATGTAAAGATACCCAGCCTTAAACACTGGCTCCATTAACCCTCATTATGATAATTAACCTTGTTATAAAGAACCTCTCTGTGCAACGCAGGGTGTGCTTGCCTCCTGGGGGCTGCAATTCAAACGATAAGGAGGGAACAGTACAGCAAAAAGAAGGGGGAAAATCCATGCTGAATCTGGCAGGTGTTCAAATCGGAAAGCAAAGTTCACCAAGTATGTAGAAACCTACTAAAAGCTGGGTAAAAAATATACAAAAGAGGGGGGAAATGAGCAAACATTAGAGAATCATCAAAATCTCTCTCTCTAATGAAACAGAATCTGCCCATGCCAGCTTTAGCAACAAATTACCCATATATCGAATAAGCCCATTAAATAATGCTTTTCAACATCCAGCTTTACATTTAGCATTGTAGCTAATGGTTATTGCCCTAAAAGCCAGCTTCCTAACAACACAGTTGTACTGAGGTGTCTGCTTCTGCCGCCAGCAGTGGTACATTACAAAAGGGGGGAAAAGACAAATGCACAAATTACATCTCACATCTGGAAGTTGCACTAGTTAATGTGATGTTAATTGAAAGCAAGCTTAGCAAAAGGAGGGGAGGGCTTTTTTTTCCTCCTGCAACACCCTATTGTATGGCCTTCCATACAGTTTCTTTTCCTCATGCCACCCTGTGACCCTACATCACATTCTGGCCTTCCGCAAACTCCTCTGCAAAATGTGTTGTTGCTGTTGTTGTTGCATTCTTCATTACATTATATGGTGGGGCAGTGGGGTGTTGCTCAGACATCTTAGCAGTGCAGTGTGTGGAACCTGGAAACACTATTCATGGAAATGAGATCCAAGCCTCTTTTCCACGTATTGCTCAAGGCTACAGGGAAGAGATAGCAGCTGACTTAATCAACTGTTCTGGAATATGCTCTTTTTATACTCTCTCTTTCTATGGGAGTTATAACCTTGCACACTTCCTCTCTCATTCTTTGTGGTGGAGACCTTAGCATTCTGCTCTCCCCTAAAGAATCTTACAGAATCTTGCATGACCTTCAACATTCAAAGGACCATTCACAACCACTGCCTCTGAACTCTTACGAGAGTTATATTCTCCAGGTCTGCTTTAGATACGCTCTTGCTGTGAAAGGCTACAAAGCAGGGGAAAGAAGCAGTGGCCTAACTTTTTATTGATCTGGGAGTATTTACATTTTCAAGATGGAATGCACAGAGCATCAGCAAGCTGTCCTGCATATCAAAGTCAGTTATGTATGAGAAGTATGTTTCTGGAGTGTTTTACAGGGAGAGTTTTACAGTTCTTGGCCACTGCAGGTGAGCAGATCCTCTTCACAAGAGGTGCTGGCTGAGACTGACAGGAGTCGCAGTCCAAAATATCTGGAAGGCATCAGGTTGGGGAGGGCTGCACTAACTTACAGGTGCTTAACAGTGTATAACGGCAAGAACACCTGGTGGACAGAGAGGACTCTGAGGAACACCTGTTCTCTCACTGCCATCATTATCTCTGAAGGATTGCCTTGGCAGCTGGGCACCTGCTCATTTGAGGAAGCCCTGCTCCACAGGGGGACTGAAAATTTTGGGAAGCTAATGAGGAGGACCATAGCTCTGTGCCACAGCATCTGCTTTGCAGGCAGGCAGTCCACAGTTCAATCCTTTGCATCTCCAGGTAGGGTGAGAAAGGTCCCGTCTGAAACCCTGAAAACCTGCTACTAATATTGGCCTGACTCAGTAGGAGTCAGCTCCCTATGCTCTTCCTAGCCAGTCAGGGAGTAGACTCTGGGTTGGAGTCTGTTTCCTCTGTGACCACTGCTGTGAACATGGCAAGGCATTAACCCCAGTGATAAGGCTGGATAGGACTATGTATGTACATCACTGTTCCAGTGCCCTCCCCCTGGAGGCTACTGAGACCCTTTGCCCACAGTGTCAGCAAGAACACTTGGCGGACTGGGGAAAGGACCCTGGAGAATGTATGCCCCCTTTCTGCCACTGCCTTAAGGTAAACTCAGCCAAGAGCCATACCATACCATCTGTTGATATAATAAGCGTCACTGGATATTTCCTCCAGATGTTGTTGGACTCCACCAGCCCAAGCCAGCATGGGCAACAGTCAGAAATAATGGGAGCTGCAGGTTTCCCACCCCTGTGTTAAAGCCATTGTGTTACTTTGGTCCGCTTTCAAATCTTTACACCTGTTTTCACCTTTGCAGGGCTGCAACCTGGCAGACAAAGTGTTGCTCCAGCACACACCAGAGTAGATAGTCACAATTTAAACTACACCAAAGAGGTTTTGTGGCATGCAGTTTAATAAATAATAATTTCAAAAATTTTAGTCTGTGGTGCTCAGACTTCAAGGTATCACTTAAATTCTAAGCAGGAATGTATTTTGAAAGCATTGGGTCAACTATAAGCATATTCTATAGATGCAATTAGAAGTGTTTCTGGAGGAGCCTGGGATATCTGCAGAGTGTCCCGTGAACTCCTCTATTCAAGAATCATGAGGGATATATTGAATGTGAATATTATTGTCGCTGGGTGCCTAACCCGCCACACTACTCCTGATTTAACCATGGGAGCTCTCCATGGTGCAAAGCATCACTCAGAAATATGCACACGCCATAAGAATGGCTAGATTGCAATATTACCCTGAATAACCAATTAGGAACATAGGAAGCAGGCTTATACTGAGTTAGATCATTGGTCCGCATAGCTCCATATTGTCTACACTGACTAGCAGCAACTCTCCAGCCTTTTGGGTAATGATTCTTTCCCAGCCCCTGTCTAGAGATGTCAGGAGCTGAACTTAGGACCTTTTCCATGCAAAGCAGATGCTCTAATACTGAGCTACAACCCTTTAATTTCCTGGTAGCTGTCACAAGATAGTGCCCTTTCCTAGGGAAGATGCTGTCACTGTCCTTGACATGAATGGAAATCAAGCATATTCTTACATACTGTAATAAAAAGGGACGGACTTCCAAGATTTATAGTGTAAGCTCCTTTGTTATACAATGCAGTAGATAATTCAGTTTAGCTTATGAAAGATGGGCATATTTGCATGTTATTTGTTTATTAATGTCCAGAATGTAAAGAGAGGGACTTCTGTTTTCATTAGTTTTCATTCTGTTTTCATTGAGAGCTTAGCTTAATGCTTCTCTTTTGCTACTTACACCAATAAAAGCACAACATTTCCCAGTACCATAACTTGGGGGAATCCTATAAATGATAACTAGGGAAGCACCAGGCTGTTAAATGAAAACCTGGTGAGTAAGTAAAGCAGCACGATTTTCATTTCTATTATGTTGCTCAGTCTATTGACCCAGTTGTCACATGCCCCAACAAGAGGTTGCTGAAGTCAACACAGGGAGTTCCTGCTGAAGAAGCTCTTTGTGGATCACCCAGTAAGTTTACTACCCATTTATTACTGAAGGCCTCCTACTCACTAACTGTTCTGCAGACTGTGCCATATCCCTTTGCTGAATGCAGAGGGTCCTTCTCACATGGGAGTTTGCATGGCAGCTCTGTGACTGACATTATTACCTTTTCCCACCTCACTTTTCCCATCTGCAAAATGGCAAACATAGAAACCTGTCTGGTTTTGGCATGCAGAATGATATATTTAGTTTCAAATCTGCCTAGACACTGGAAATCAACAGGACGTGCCAAGCATAAGGCTGGTGGCCTGGCTAATTTTGATAGCTGTGAAAGTGGGATATAGTGATTATATGCTTGCTTATTCAGTCTACAGTCCTGCACATATTTACACCCACACAGATTCTATTATTATGCCCAAAGGAGAGACATGTAGGAATTCACCATTTATTGCATGTATATATTTAACACTAGGAAGATTCTTTCTGTGCTTCAGTGAAAAATGAACCAACAACACGTTATCATTAGCAGTTAAAACTCTTAAAAGAGTTAATACAACGCTGGTCCAGAAGTGGGCATTGCAGATGCACTTCCTATTATACATGTTCATACACTGTAATGAAACCCATATAGTTTGAATGGAGTGGATCTCCCTGCCTAAAACTTACCCCTGTCCTTTGCTCCCACCCGAAAAAGTCTTCATGGAACCACACATTTGAATAAGTTAAGCTGCAAACCAGGAGGCAGGATTCGAATCAGAGTTCAAATCCTGACTCTGTTACTTTCTGTGATAAATGGCTCAGACCATGTGCCTCAAATCTTCCTTGCGCTCTTGCGGTAAACTTTATCCCAAGCTGCCTTTCTATCTGCAGCGGAGACAAATGTCCCCACCAGAAAATTTTGTCTTCCACTCAGGGTCCGCCAACTCACCTGTTTGTAGGCATCTAGTAGAAAGCTGTTCCAGACGCAGCGCAGCCCCTCCGACGTGAGCATCCTTCGCCACTCGCAACGTGCAGCCTTGGAGCGGCTCAGAAGAAGCACCATGTGCTTTAGGAGGACCACCGAGTCATAGAGTGCAAGGAAGAGGCAGTTGGAGAAAAAAACCGGCAGGATTTGAAGGGTGATCAACAGGTCCACACTTAAGAGACCCATCTTGCTTGCTGCTGCTCTTCAGAGGCTTCCCTTGAGTTCCCTCGTCATGCCCTGTGCTCTCATTAACAATAATAATTAAAACAAAAAACAAAGTGCTCCTTAAAAACTCATGGTGCCCTGTCTCTTCTCACAGAGTTGCCACAGTGCAGCAGAGCACGGGCTTAATGAGAGGAAGGAAGGAAGAAAAACATTAACTCAGAACGCCAGTATGAAAATCTTTTCCACCCTGAGCTGCTTTTAATTTTTCAGAAACTCCTAAGTCAAACTTTGTGTTGTTGTTTCTCCTTAGCCAGTAGCCCCTTTTCAGTCCGCTACAGGGAGAGAGACAGCTGCGCTGCCAATTGCTTGCAGTTCTAAAACTGAAGCTGAGCAAACTGCTAACTTTCCTCTAACTCTGAGGTATTGAAAAGCGCTGAGCAGCTCTAGCACTCTCGCTCTCTCATTCCTTTTATCAGCAAAGCTCTCAGGTGAAACAATACTTTTTTTCGTTTGGTGGAAAAGGGGTGGGTGGGAAGAAATCTTTGTACACAAACTTTCTGCTCTTCTCTCACTCTCTCTGTGCTGCCTCCGTCTCTCTCTTTCTCTCTCTCTCTCTCTCTCTCTCTCTCTCTCTCTCTCTCTCTCTCTCTCTCTCTCTCTCTCTCCTGCCACACTCTTCTTTCTCTCTCCCTCTCACTATCTGCCTGTGGTACAAAGTGCTTTCCCTCTGGAGTTCTAGCCGGCTTCCCTCAAGCCTTTTATACATTCCCTGGCTAATTGCTGCAATAGAGAAATGAAACCCTAATCTTAGTAAAGATCTTGACGTCAATGTAAAAAGAGGGCTTTACTTTGGCCAGAACTGCAGTGAATAGAAAAGTGAAATTTTCTAAACTCTTTTTTCCCTCTCTCTCTTTTAAGGAAAGAGAAGGGAGTGGGGAGGGAAGAACTTTGCTTTGTTGGGTTTTTGTTTTTTAAAAAAAATATAAAGGAGAGGGGGAAATCTCTAGATACTTGTGGTGCTTTTTTCTTTTACAAATGCTTTCAAACTTTGGAAAAATATTTTCATATGACGTGGAAAGTGACACCATAACAAGGTCTTCTATTGTTTAGAAGGGTGCCCCCCTTTCTTAGAGTTTTTTTTTAAAAAAATTAATAAATATTATTATACCCTTTTGTATTTTCCAGGAAGGTGTAAAAGCTGATGCATCTTAGAAAAGGGCATGTTTTGGTATGTTTCCCTCCCACAACCATCAAGTACAAAAGCCTGTGCAATTTTAAATATCTTTTGTCTTCTTCTTGGTATTTAAGGAAACACAAGGAACACCCAGGACTGACTTCATCTGCTGATGTGGAAGAGAATTAAAAGAGGTGGGGAGGTGGGGGGGGGAGAAGAGTAAGGCTTTAACTGACCTTTTATGTAAAACTGAAATTCATCAATGGAAATGTATTGTACTGAATTTGGAGCTGATTTAAAGCAGAGTGCCCCATACATTCCAATTATAAAGTTACAGGGTATTGCATTTGTTCATAGGGATCTATTTCACACATTAAAAAGAATGCATTGCTTTTCTTCAAAGGGAGAACCATTTCCTCTGAAAGACTGAGATAGCCTCCTATTTTCATATAAGAAAGGTGTAGGCACAGAAAATGTATCTGACTCTAGTGAATGGCACTGATAGTTGCAGCTGTGCCAGCAATCTAGGCTGATGGCAAACTGCCCCAGGAAGAAAGATCCCTGTTCCCCAGAACCAAGGAATCTGAGACAAGAAGAACTGGAGTGCATGCCCTATCAGATCAAACTGAGCCTCTCCCTGCATGCAAAATGTTTTCTGGTGTTAAGTTCTTTTCCTCTGTTTGGCATAGTTAGCAAAATTATTAATGCTTTTGGTATGAGGTTTCTGTCTTCCATCAACATGAATCTCAACGTGTTCAAGGAAGGCAATCACAGCCAACATGGTGCCCTCTAACCAGCACAGTCAATGGTTCGGGATGCTGAGAGTACTTAGTCTTCAGTACTTACGGTTTTCCTTGTGCAACAATGTTCTGCCAGTGCAACAAGTATACCAATAGGTAACTTAGCACTTGTTGTTGTTGTTTAGTCATTTAGTCGTGTCCGACTCTTCGTGACCCCATGGACCAGAGCACGCCAGGCACTCCTGTCTTCCACTGCCTCCCGCAGTTTGGTCAGACTCATGTTTGCAGCTTTGAGAACACTGTCCAACCAAACTTAGCACTACAGTACATTGGGTACAAACCATGGAATCACAGAGTTGGGAATCTACTGCTTCCCCTCGTTCAATGCAAAACGTAACTACCACCTCCTTGAGCCTCTGTTGAAATACCTCCAGCAATACCTCCTAGTTGTTCCCTCTGGAGCAACCTAGAATAGATGAATTGGCACATGCAAGAAACAACTAACAAGACTGCATGTAGCAATACTGGGGAGAGGGCACAACTGAAGTGTAAGTGTAAGGGTGGTATACAGGGTTTGATTTCAGTTTAATGGTGCCTCCAACTGCAGCCCAAATCTTCCCCTGGCTACCCCATCTATACTTGAAAGAATGGGTTTCCCATTTCCCCTGAAGTCTTGCCAATTGCAGCCCTTTGACTTTGTCCTACATGGGAGGGTGGGGGTTAGCAGTGAGAAGCAAGCATCTTCTGTTCTGCAGTGCCCCACCCCAAATTCATATGGTAGTATATGACATATAAAGACCAAGCTGGGACAATGGCATCATTGTAATAGGCTGAATGTGTGTGTGGAGAGACCCATGCATTTCAGGGACCCGCAGAAGTGAATGCCAGCCATTTGCTTATATAGGACTACAAAACGGTGCACTATGGGGGAGACAGCTAGGGGAGGGAATAAACTTGATCGCCTCCTTTCCATTATGCCCCAGTTTGCCAGCCAGTTATAGTGGCCTACAACGTTTAGCTCGCCATCAACGGCATAGCTTCACCCCTTCCTTTGCTTTTGCAAAGGGTTGCAGGGTTTTCCCTACCCCCAGAGTGGAATGCAACTAAGAGCTGGAATTTGGGAACTGGCTGAAACATATTATTTGTATAGTCTTTCCTCACAACATTCCTATCAAATGTATCACTATAGTTCCTATTTTTAAGACAAGAGACCAGAAGACACTGACATGGCAGACTTAGTTGCCAACTTGGTTTCCAAGTGTGGGCACACCCACCAATTTATCTGCACACAGACCGTCATGTGTGATGACTGTACATAACTACATCAAGTTATGTGCATGCATGGTGTAAATGACAGGGCCTCGCCCTGCAAAAGTCCCCCCAGCCAGAGAAGGACCAGCATTGCATCTGTTGCTTTGAGATGGTGTCACTCATTGTCATCTACCAGGTCCTTGGACACAAACACCTCTCAGAAGTGGATGAGAAGTGGAACTTTTGAACTGGAACTTTTATCATGTGCACCATCAAGGTTAGGTTAACCAAAATGCCGGGCCCTGGCCCATACAGCTATGTAATCAATAAATGTCACAGATTGATGGGCTGGGGCACTACCTTTTGAGTGACCTAAAATGGTGGGCAGCCATGTGGATGAGAGCTGCTGAAGAGCATCTTGGGGCCCAGCAGTAAATGCAGTGAATGGTGAGGAGCCCTTCAAAACCTCTGGGGCTCTCGACTAGTGCCTGCCCAGGCTGAGTGCTGATGCTAGGTCTATGCAGGGCCATCACACATGATAATCTACACGTGTACAACACATAAAGGCCTTTTGTGAAGGGGAAAAGGCCCTCAGCAAGTCCAAAACCTGTGAGATATCTGAGATACTTGAGAGATCCAGATCTCTGAAATAGTGTCTAGTCCATTTAGAGAGACACAATGACTCTCCCTCCCCCCCCCCCACCTCTGGGAGAGGCAGCAAACCAACTGAGGAAGAGATATGTTGTACAAGCTGTTCCTTCAGCCAGGTACACCATGTTCTGTTAAGTGTTGTTCTGCAAAGTTTTAATACAGAATTGAGAAATACAGAGTACCCATGTTCAGTTCTGGGAAAAGTGTAGGGTGCAGTTTGCTGAAGGAAAGAATGATTCCTGCCATTGTGGCATATACCTTAAGCTCGTCAAGTGAGGGGGTCCCTGCATTGTATGTCAGTGCTGTTAAGAGGTTTGGCAGGTGCCAGTCAGTGGAGTTGTTGAAAGTTTGGGGCAAAAGTCCAGCAACCCACCCAGCAAGAGGGTCCCAAAGAGAGCATTTTAGAGCATTTCCATCTAAAGATGAGTTCCCCATAAGACTATTAAGTCCAGAGTCTAAAACGATCTAACTGCTCCACTGGCAGTGATGAGATACTGAGCATTTTTCCTAGTTGTATCCTTCCTCTAAGTGCTTTTCCTGTGGAAGCCCATCTGACTTTGTTGATCCTGTCCTTTAGAAGGCAACTTAATTATTATTATTTAAATAACCTTTCTGGAAGGAGCTTGGATCAATGGGGAGTTCTATCCAATCTTTCTCCTGGACTATTTGCTTTATATTAGAATTGTATCATTTGCAAAAACAAAAACAAAAAACCCACCACACTGCTTTGAGAGCTCATGGGGCTTATGATATGGCTTACATTTTAGATACACACACACACACAAATAAATATATATATATTGGTGGGGTTTTCTTTTTTAAAGGAAACTTTTCTCTTAGGAACAGAGTTGATCTCAACAGAAATTACATTGATCTTACACCTCCCAACCAATTTCTACAAAATATTTCTTAAGGACATTCTCTCTGCCTCCCTTGTGGTGGGTTGCCTGCTTGTCATTTAGTGCTTACGTATTACTCCTACTGGCCTCTGCAACATTTGGGTGACTTTGCATCAGAACTCTGTTCAGATGGGCAGCCGCAGATGGGACAACTGGCAAGCACCATCAGCACACTGGAAGCTCCAAGGCCAACAGTGACATGCTCCCTCCAGTAGAGGTCAGACGTGACACTGAAAGCGGGTGTGAATAGGAGGCCAGCAGAGAGGATTATTCATGTGCCTTTGGGAAAGGGACTTGCTCACCCTGTGATAATCTCAGGAAGGAACAACCAAGAGGCTTTGGGGCCCTTCTTATTATTACATCGCTCCTATCTTCTTCTCGCTGAACAAGACCTTGCAGTTGTGCTCCGAGGCCTTTGCAAAACCAGTTCATTCAAGATGAAGATTGTCTGGCTTATCTTATTGGCCCCAGGGAGCCCCTGCAACAATGTCACCAGTTTCACTTGTATGCCATGTCTTGGTTGAACTTCCATGTGCCTGTGAACAGCCTGACAGATATGCACAACACTCTTAAAAGCAGACGCTTAGGTGAACTGAATCGTTCTGAGTCCATGGATAAAGTGAATACATGGAGAGAGTATAAGCTTGCCAGATTTTTTGTGCATGTCAGCCCAGCTTCTGTGCATTTAACAACAGTATGGCACAGCAATAAAGTAAATAAAATAAAATTAGGAAGTGAAGTTTCCCTACCAAATTTCTAGGTGACAGGCTGCTGTTAAAAGCAGAGCAGCAGGGCTATTAAAAAGATAGCAACTAGCAACAATAGCAGAGCAGGGTGGACTTCATCATCTACCGTAGTTATTTCAGATGAATGAGAGAAACGCTAATGTGTGTGGGGGGGGGGTGCAATCCTAACCTAGCTGAGTGGATCACCAAGAGCACATTACATCAGTATGGTGTAGTGGTTAAGAGCGGTAGACTCGTAATCTGGTGAACCGGGTTCGCGTCTCCGCTCCTCCACATGCAGCTGCTGGGTGACCTTGGGCCAGTCACACTTCTTTGAAGTCTCTCAGCCCCACTCACCTTACAGAGTGTTTGTTGGGGAAAGGAGAATGTGAGCCGCTTTGAGACTCCTTAAAGGGAGTGAAAGGCGGGATATCAAATCCAAACTCTTCTTCTTCTTCTACATCATGTTACTTGGGTTTAATTAGAATATAGCTTTTATGTATAAAACCTTAAATGATTGGACACTAGTGTTGCCATTTCCCTCCACCCCCACTGCCTTTTACCTCAATTTGGGACATGCAGTGCCGGGTTTTTCCCCCAGCAAGGAGATACAGTGATGGGGAGATTCTGCAGACGTTGAATTTCTGCCTATGTGGAGGAAATGTTTCAGGAGATGAAAAATCCACCTTGAGTTTGACAAACCTTGAAGCCAACCTTCTCCTCCCTTACATCCATCCTCAAATCTTTAAACTCAGCCAAGGTCTTATTGGCCAATGTGTCAAACAAATTGTGAAAGTATTAAGAGGTGTCCTCAGCAGTTGGCTGTCCTACAGTTGAAGAACTCTGTTTCCCAGAAGACATTTTCTGGAAGCATGGTCATGTTTGGACTATCTTTTAATAGCAAGGGTTAAGTAGATATGCAACCATTTCAAATCAATTTAGTGCTTCAGTCTCTCTCGTGGGAATTTTATTTACTGGTTTTGGAGCAATGTTGTTTTAGCGTTGCTACCCAACCAGAGACTTCAGGATGGTGCAGGTTAAAAACTCAAATAAACAAGTGAACACACAGGAGTCTAAGATACTGCTGGAGTTCAAATATACAGGTGCCTATGGTATTGTCAAAGATCATGTAATGGAATTTGTTCATCTGTGTTTCCTTGATACCTTTGGCGAGGAACAGAGAATTGCAAATAGGCTACCTAATGCCAATCATTAGCATACCGCTGAGGTTTCTTGGGATCGACCCAGACAATTACTCACCTCAAGCATTTGGCATAATTTTCCCTTAAGGAAACATCGATCAACTCCACTGCAATTCACATACATGTGCCGAAACAACACTTAGTTGGAGCAACTCTCAGCACATGCTGGAGGCTGTTGATGTCTTTTTAGCGCTTAAGCAAAAGCCTGCCAGTATCCATTAAGAACACACACCTATAGCGTGTTGTCAACCATTTTTTGTGGACTGCAAAGCCGCACTCCTGCACCAGCTCTGTAGGGTAAAAGGTAAAGGTAAAGGGACTTCTGACCGTTAGGTCCAGTCGCGGACGACTCTGGGGTTGCGGCGCTCATCTCGCTTTACTGGCCGAGGGAGCCGGCGTACAGCTTCCAGGTCATGTGGCCAGCATGACTGAGCCGCTTCTGGCAAACCAGAGCAGTGCACAGAAACAGCGTTTACCTTCCTGCTGGAGTGGTACCTATTTATCTACTTGCACTTTGACATGCTTTCGAACTGCTAGTTGGCAGGAGAAGGGACTCAGCAACGGGAGCTCACCCCGTTGCGGGGATTCAAACTGCCGACCTTCTGATCGGCAAGTCCTAGGCTCTGTGTTTTAGACCACAGAGCCACCCGCATCCCTGTAGGGTACCTCACCATCAATGGATGAACCATCCCACTTCTCTCTTCTTGCCACCACCCGATTATAGGAGCAGGAGGATTGCTAGCTGAAATCATGCCTATTCATTTCAGCCCATCAGTCCTCCTAATCTCCCAGGCACTTTGGAGCAATAGCATAGCTCACAAGGTCTAAGTAAGGTGGGGGGGGGGATAAACAGCCCCAAACTACAATTAAACAGCCTATTTAAGTGAAGTGCTAAAGAAAAAAAAGAAAGTGAGAGAGAACAGTGAGTAGGCACTATCAAAAAGGGAAGAAGAAAAAACACTAGGCCAGAATGTTGACCTCTGTAACCGTATACAAGGCAATCTAACAGCCAAAGTTACTCTTATGGTTATCTCTAACATTGGCTGCCTCGGAGTTGGTTGCAGGATAAGGGACAAAGGAATACAGGGAACATTTCAATATCAATAATCTTTTGTGTGAAGATCACTTTGAGGGACAGGCCTCTGGGTCAGCCAGTTGCAAGGAGAAAAAGCTTCAGGGAAGTGAGCTTAATACTTTGGGAGAGGGGGAACTGTCAAAATGTTAACTACTGTCAAAGTTCTCCAGCTTCCTAGCTATAAGGCAAGTTTTCCTCAGTTTGTTTATTTGAGGGGAGATGTGACCTCTCCACTTGGACATGATGGAGAAGTAGAGAATTTGGCTATCTTGAAGGGAAATGCCCGGGCAAGGCAGATTTTCATTACAATTTTCACATCTGATTCGTGTGGACTCTTGGCCTGTTTGAGGGAGATATTTTGGCAGGTCACCTTATCCAGTCACGGAGACATTAGTTACACAATTTAAGTTGCACTCTCCAGTTCCCATGAGCCCCGACCAGCTTGGCTGAGGATCAAGTATGATGGGAATTGTAGTCCAGGGACAACTAACCTGGAGGACACCAGTTTAGCCACCCCTGTCCTAAATAATCTGCTTCTGTTGTTCTGTAACTTTTTACATGTACTGAGATTCTGCCAAGGAAGTATTGCTTCTATGGGCCTCTTCTATGGACATAAGCAACATCATCATGTGAAAGACCTTCCCCATGTGTTTCATACACACAGTAAGTATGAATCTTTAGTTCTATAACAGGAAGATGTGAGCAGCAGGAGCCTTGCAGGCAACTGAATCATGGGAACATGTTCATGCCGTCTCTGTTTAGAAGGACTGTAGTTCAATGACACATGTGCTGCATGCAGAAGGTCCCAGGCTCAGTCCCTGGCATCTGCAGCTAAAAGGGATGAGTTAATGGGTGATGGTGAATACCAGTCCAAGATCCTGGAGAGCCAGAGGAAGCCAGTGATCAGGAACTTGTGGTCCTCCAGAGGTTTTTGAACTACAACTTTCATCACCCCAAACTACCAATAGCCTGGGACAATGGGAGCTGTACTTCAGCAACAGCCGGAGGCCCATAGGTTTCTCATCCCTGGAGTAGATAATTCTGGCCTGAGGATTTGCAGATAGACTGGCCAGATATAAGGCATCTTCCTAGAATCCCAGTCCCAACCATCTCATATTTAGAGTTGGGAAAACAACTGTCAGGGGCTGCCTGCCTGACGAAAGCAAGCTGGTAGCCAAGATAGGAGCAATTGCTGCAGAAAGGCAATCTGAAGGCTACTCAGGACATGAGCAATACTTAGAATGAGGAACCAGGCTACAGCCAGAGACTTTATAGCATCAAGTGGAACCAATGGGCTCTTTCTCTCGCACAGCTCCAGCAAAGCAGGCAGCCGCAATACCACCCTTTGACCACCTACAGTAGTGGAACTGAAGCACAGAAGAGAAAGACCAGCAGATCCTCCTCTCTTTCTGTCAGACCACCTGTGCAAAGAGTAAGGCACCTACATCCCTCTGCCAGGGGACTCAGCTATACAGCTGCAAATAAAACGTTCTGAATGTGTTGTAAAGTGCAATATACAATTGTGAGCTATAGCAAATTCAATGAATTTTTCAAAATGGTTTTTTTAAAAGCATTTTGAACAACGTTTTTTTAACATGTGTGTAGATTTCACCAGAGTCTCTGGTTTGAGATTTGCAGCATCTTGCCAAATATGTGTTTGGCACAGGGCTAGAAAAAGCAGCCTCTAGCACTAGTGCTCATTCAGCCAAAAGAACAAGCCTAGAAAAACAGAAGAAGAGGAGTCCTGCTGGATCAGACCAAAGGCCCATCTAGTCCAACCTTCTTTTTCCCACAGTGACCAACCAGTTGCCTTGGGGGAACCCACAGGGAAGATAGGAGCACAGCAGCCCTCTCCTGCTGTTGTTCCACAGCAACTGATGAAAGCTCTGTACAGAAGGAACAAGGGGAAAGGGGTGGGGTTGAGATGCTTTTTCAGGTGACATCTTATTCTGGAGAATCTTAGCTGCAAAACTGTACGCTGCCACTTTTTCAGATAAGCCACATTATTCTACAAGAAAGGGTGGCGCATATGAAGAACAATTGTACTTAAGTGCTATCCTACCTTCATTGAATCATAGATTTGGAAAGGACACTGAGGACCATCTAGTCCAACCCCCTGCAATGCAGGAATATGCAGCTGTCCCATATGGGGATCGCACCTGCAACCTTAGCATAATATTTATTTATTTATTTATTTATTTATACATACCCCGCCCATCTGGCTTGGTTTCCCCAGCCACTCTGGGCAGCTCCCAACAAAATATTAAAAATACAATAAAACTTCAAACATTAAAAACTTCCCCAAACAGGGCTGCCTTCAGATGTGTTCTAAAAATCAGATAGTTGTTTATTTCCTTGACATCTGATGGGAAGGTGTTCCACAGGGCGGGTGCCACTACTGAGAAGGCCCTCTGTCTGGTTCCCTGTAACCTCACTTCTTGCAGTGAGGGAACCACCAGAAGGACCTCAGAGCTGGACCTCAGTGTCCAGGCTGAACAATGGGGGTGGAGACGCTTCTTCAGGTATACTGGGTTGAGGCCATGTAGGGCTTTAAAGGTCAGCACCAACACTTTGAATTGTGCTTGGAAACGTACTGGGAGCCAATGTAGATCTTTCAGAACAGGTGTTATATGGTGTATTATCAGCACCATGCTCATAACTGTTGCTGTCCGTCTTCAGTGGCTTTTATGAATCTGTTGTGCTAGCTCTTTCCACGATTGCTACGTTCTCCCATTGAGAAAGCAAAAGAAACTAACCTGCAAGTGTTAGTGGCAGATGAGAGGCTGCAAAGCTCCCTGCATTGCTCTCAGTGATGATCCTCAGCGATACGTGCAAAAGAACCACGTTTCTCCCGGGAAGTAATCAAGTGAACAAACCTGGCAATGAAACATACCTGGATGAGTCAGACCTGATTTTGGAACAAAAACTAACCACCTTGCCTGCCCAACCCAATATAAAAAAGCAGTTTCTCTGAAGAGAAAGAAGAAGAAACAGGAAGGTTGGTTCATAATTATTGATGGGAAACATTCCTGAGATAAAATCAAGAATGCAACAAAATCCAAGGTATATGTTGAAAGAAGTGGTTAAAAATTCATCTGGCAACCCCTATTGGCTGGATGTGCTCTAAATGCTGAAGGGAAGAGGGCTGAATATATTATCCCTCATGTGTCCTGTTGGCCTCTTGCAGCCTTCATTTAAGACAATCATATTCCATAGAAGCTGAAGAGCTCCGAGTGTTAATATTTGTGACGCTGAATTGTATCCAAATAAGATATGCTCAAGAGTAGAGCCACTGAAATTAAAAGACTTAATTTAGCCATGGCCATTATATTTAATAGGTCTACTATGAGTAGGACTAGCATTGGCTACATTCTAGAACAGGTTGAGTATGGTAGCTCAGAGACGATAGGTAGCCGAGCTCCCAACAACTATCACAATGGAAGGCAACCCTCTTGTCAATATTACCTACTTCTCAATTCGATTACCAAAGCCCTCAGGCATTCAGATGAGGCTTTTTTGTGCGGCAAAGTATGTTGCCTATTGAAATATATATGGTTATGTTTTCTATATAGTATAGATGGGCAATCTGTGGCTGTGGGGCCGCTTGCAGAATGAGAAGCCCACAATTCTTCCATTCCCATTTGTTCCTGTTTCTTTCCTCCTTTCTCTTTCCACCCTCCCCACCTTTCTATACAATTTCAAAAGAACTAGAATGGGAAATATGTTGCTTAAAAAACACTCCTTTTTTGTTTTTAAACATTTTTCCTAGTTGTATGGCTTGGATAAAAGAAGCCTCCACGCACACACCCCAGATGTCTTAGAACAGGGGTCTGCAACCCGCGGCTCCAGAGCCGCATGTGGCTCTTTTACACCTTTGCCGCGGCTCCGGGGCGGATACTAGCAAGGGGAGGAGGCGCATTGTGCGCCCCGACACTCCCCACTGTGGCGGGTGCTGTACTGGCTGTGACGTCGCATGGGGGCGGTGTGTGCGTTAGTCACACACCGTCCCGACGTCACCTTCCCGCCTGCTGTCAGATCGTGGCTCCAATGTCGCAATGGTTTTGCGGCTCCCAGTTTTTTTTTCTTCGGAAACGGGTCCAAGTGGCTCTTTTTGTCTTAAAGGTTGCAGACCCCTGTCTTAGAACAACACATATAATCCTGCCTTGTGTATGTACGTGTAATGGTTATATGGGGTTGCTCGTGCATAAGTTGCCGCCACTCCTGGCTAGGTAGCCTGGTTAAACCTTCCTGGCTGGACAGCCCTTCACTTTGTGGCTGTTCAGTCGCTAGCAGAATCCGTCAGTGGGCGTTTCTTGAACTTCTTCCAGCAAAGAAGTTCTTTGACGCCAGTCTTCTGCGCAGGGAGGGTGTGGGTAGCGGAGGACCTGTGCTCTCCCCGCTGGTCTCCGGCGAAGAGTCCTGGAGCCCCCTCTCCGATTCCCCCATCCGCCCCCCTTTATCCCTGGTGTTACGCTGATTTCCTTCCCCAGCCGATGAGTTCCCTCTCTCCCTGCTTTGCCCTTCTTCGGCATTGCTTGGGAGCCCTGCCTCCACTTCTGGCTCCGATGTCAGTTCCCTGACAGTACGTATGCGTGCATACATGTTAAAATCTGAAATGAATTACTTCACCTGCTTTCAAGAAGAGTAGCCATATTAGCCTGTTGTAATAAAAAAGAAATTCTGGGTTCAGTCCTTGGCATCTTCAGGATATGCCTGAAACCTTGGAGAGACACTGCCAATCCATGTTGACAGTACTGAGCTAGATGGAGATCCGTCTTGGCATATGCTAGCTTCCTGCACACCTTATTCTACATCTAGTTAGGCCCTAAATGTGAGCAAGCATGACCTTGAAGAAACATTCTTACTTCACTGTGTACCTTTTCTTTTCCTCGAACATGTTTAAATGTTTAAAGTTGAACAAGTCTCTTGCCAGATAACAAAAACGTGTGTGCGTGTGTGCGTACACACACACACACACAATGGATGAATAAATGAGCTGCCCTTCAGGCAAAGTAAAATAATTGTATAGACAATATGAGCAGCTTGTTGAGAGCTTCTGCTTGACACTTCCTATCAATAATCAAAATGAGCAAACCCTCAAGAACGTTTGTTTTCCTTTTCTGCTAGTGAGGTCCGACCAACATGTTTGCTTTACATCTCCTTACCCAGCTAGTATTACACATTCCCTCAAAGAAAAGCCTCTACCCTTTAGTGGAATAATTATTATTATTTGATTCTGGTAAAGGAAGTTGCTGGCTACTTTTTATTTTTATTTTTAAATGGAACGAGGAAGGCTATTCTGTGGTGCACTCAGAAGCAGGCCAAGAGTTGAGGCTCCCAAGTCCCTTGGCTTCATCTGCACAGAAGGAGGTGCTAGAAGGCCAAGGAAGTAGAACAGATTCCATTACTTCAGACATCCCCCTACATTAAAAAAACACAAACCCTGTTCCCCTGCAGATAGAAAGCCAGCACACTCTTGCTCTCTCCCAGGCTTGGTTTTTTACTTACAGAGGGTTTTCTTACTGGGAGCTTTAAAAATGGTAGCTTCCACCTTCAGGACTAAAAAATTGTAGTCTATTCTACCAATTTACCTGGTTCCTCTTCCATTCTGCTACAAGTTGACACCCAGCCTCGGTTTCTTTAGATAGCCTTCCCAACCTTGCTGCTCTCCATATTTTTAGACTACAACTCCCATCAGCCTCAGCAATGTGCTGGCTGAGGCTGATGGGAGTTGTAGTGCCTTAGGATATAGTTTCTTATTTTAACTATTAGTTACTTCCAAGTAAAATCACTATTACATTTACATCCAATACAGTGGTACCTCAGGTTAAGTACTTAATTCATTCCGGAGGTCAAACTGTTCTTAACCTGAAGCACCACTTTAGCTAATGGGGCCTCCTGCTGCTGGAGCACGATTTCTGCTCTCATCCTGAAGCAAAGTTCTTAACCTGAGGTAATATTTCTGGGTTAGCAGAGTCTGTAACCTGAAGCGTATGTAACCTGAAGCGTATGTAACCCGAGGTACCACTGTAAATTGGTCTGTCAATTGATTCAGACTTTCCAAGTGTTCCTATTTTCCAGGGACAACCCTGATTTAGAGAAGCCGTCCCAGTTTCTGATTTGACCCTGGAATGTCCCGCTTTTCCTTAGGATGTCCCTATTTTCACTGAATAAATATTGGAGGGTATGAGTTATCTGACTCCAAAGCTCCATAGGGAAGTTTCTAAAAATGTTTAATGTTGTTGTTTTTAATATGTTGGAAGCTGTCCAGAGTGACTGGGGCAACCCAGGAAGATGTGTGGAGTATAAATAGTAAAATTATCATTATGGACTGGAACGTCCCTATTTTCAGAGAAATGTTGGAGGGTATGCTGCTTCTGTCTGGCCACAAACGCAGGCTTGAGACCAACAGCACAGAATCCTTGAGAGAGCCCTAGACTAAAAAACAAAACACCTTTCTTGAGGCAGAGAGCATAAAATATTCCTGGCCATTACTACTTGGGACTGCAGGTAGTGAATGTTCTCCCATCTATTAAAATCAAACCAGCAGACCTCCCTGCACATACATTGAAAACTTGGAAAGTCAGAAAGAAGTCAAGTGCACAACTGTAGCCTTCTTCCTGATAACCTAGTTTGCTATGAGTAGGGATTTCCCCCCACCCTTTATTGCTGGGAATTTGACTGTGCATTTTCTCCTCTTGCAGCTTGAAGTGGTACATGTCAAGGCATGTTTTGTCATGTGCAGAGCTGTTTGCGTACATTCCTTTGGTTTTCAATTGTTGTGCCCTGGTGGAAAGGCATGCCTGGCCAATTGTCTTACCATCATTTTCTCTTTCTGCACACTTTTATGAGAAAACATGAGGAAAGAAGAAGAAATTGCATAGAGAAGGGGGGACGATTACACAATAATAATAAAAATTAAAAGCCATAGTATGAAGCACTATTATCCTCCCATCAGTGTGTGAACCAGGGCAGCATAAAAAGAAATCTTCACCTCTGGTATGGATGGTAGGTGGGATGGGTGACTGCATAGACAACCACTTGCAATAGGAATTGCACCAGCAGTTGGTCCTTCTAGGAGGCTGACCATCATTCCGTGTGTGTGTGTGTGTGTGTGTGTGTGTGTGTGTGTGTGTGTGTGGAATAAGGAGCTTAAGTCAAAATTAAACCATCATGTCACAAGTTTTCTGCATTGTAGGGGGTTGGACTAGATAATTCTTGTGGTCCCTCCCAAGTCTATGATTCTATGCTTACTGTGATTGTGGCACCTTCATCTTAGATCTTCATTTGAGGCTCTTCCAACAAGAAATACTCCAAGGAGTACACTAGACCTTCCACTTAGGCATCTGAACCAATGCTAACTGCTGGAGAATCAGAGCACTACAGGCTAATTTCTCCCACCTCTTTTGGGACTATGTTGCCATTGCATATTTCTGGAAAGAAGAATTAACAAGAAGAATTAATATGATCTTAAACCAATCCTATCATATTCCATTTCTCCGTGCTGCTATAAAACACCTAATTTTAAAATGGGACATGTCTACCCAGTAGAGAGCCTGGGTTCACAGAGCACCCTCCTAGTCAAACACAGATTTCCCCAATCAGGTGTCCTCCAGATGCTGTTGGATTCCCATGGCCATTGGCAATGCTGAATATGGATGATGGGAGTTGGAGTCCAAACATCTAGAAGGCATCATGTTGAGGGAGACTGAGCAAATGTATCATACTGCAACTGCAAAAATAGAAAAGCCTCTAGATTCCTCATGATGACCAATGGGTGAAAAACCTCTTAGGCCTCACAGCTTATGAAGAAATAAGTAAAGGTGAAGGGACCCCTGACCATAAGGTCCAGTCGTGACCGACTCTGGGGTTGTGGCACTCATCTCACTTTATTGGCCGAGGGAGCCAGCGTACAGCTTCCGGGTCATGTGGCCAGCATGACTAAGCCGCTTCTGGCGAACCAGAGCAGCGCACGGAAACACCGTTTACCTTCCCGCCGGAGCAATACCTATTTATCTACTTGCACTTTGACGTGCTTTCAAACTACTAGGTTGGCAGGAGCAGGGACCAAGCAACAGGAGCTCACCCCGTCACGGGGATTTCAACCGCCGACCTTCTGATCAGCAAGTCCTAGGCTCTGTGGTTTAACCCACAGCGCCACCCGCATCCCTCTTATGAACAAATACTTTACATGGAAAGAGGGGTGAGAGAAATTGCATTACATTTGGCTGAATTTCTTAGAAATCTGGGTGGACTAAAAAGATGGGTATCTCCCTCTGGTACCTCCCATCATGAACTATACCATGTTTTGCTTTTCTTTTTCTTTCTTTTTTTCTTCCCACTATTGTTCCTTTATAACCATTCTTCTTTTTTCTATACAGTATATATTACCAAATCTCCCATGTCACCAAAAATATAAATGAGAAAGGCAGGAGGTCTTTTATTGTAAATATCTCAAACAAAAATCTATAAACAATTTTTAAAAGGCTTCCATTAGGGATATCACAAAACCCATAGATTTTGTATGCGTAAAGAAGTCTATGTTACAGATAAATATCCTAAACAGGCAGCAAATATTATTGTCATATTTTTTTCAGTGGAAAGTGTTCATTTAATCATAGAAGCTGCCTGCTCCATTAACAAGTAACGTCAAAAACAGCCCTCAGAATGTCAAGCACCATTAATCTGTGGTAGCAAATATTCTTAAATGAAATTATTATGATGTGGGTTTCACTAATTAATATCACTCCAGTTACATAGTTTAATGATAGGAATGCATTACTGTTAAGTTGTCTAGGCAGCAAGCCATTATTTCCCAGTGCCCAGACTCTGTACATCTTGCTAAAGTTCTCTAAAATCACCTGAATGCAATCTCAGGATGGTGGAAAAAAGCACAGCATTTGAAAGAATGAATGCTGTATTCACTTACAAAACAAACAAAAAGCTTTGGGGTCTGGATTATTGGTTCTTTAACCAGTCTGGGGAGAATCCATCAGTAATACAGCTAGTGGTAGCCCAGTTTTGGTGTTAACTGTAACCCTGAGATGTCTGCAAACATGACATGAAGGCTGGCAACATGACCCTTGCCATGTGGAAGTCCCTTGCAGACGACCGTAGTGCCTGGCAACAGGAAGTCAAGTTGTGTATCCGTAGCAGTGACCAGAGGAGGAATGACCACTGGGAGGAGCGCAGAGAAGAAATGCCATGGTTCATCTGCAGCAGCACAACCAGATGCCTTCATTTGCCCCAGCTGCAATGAAACATGTCTCTCCCACATCAGTCTCTATAGCCACAGCAGGTGCTGCAACCAGCCAATAGTTTGACCTCACCCCCAAAGGCGTATATGTTGAGTTGGCATCCCGAGACAGACGGATGCCAACTCAACATATAATTTGAGTTCAAAGCTGATGTTTTCCTACCTGGTCAGAGATCCCATTGTTCTCTGTTTATCTTCTTCCTAAAGTTTGCCTTAAAATGTCTAACATTTCAGTACATTTTGAGGCTCAAAGGTGTGTAAGTCAAGATGAGACTCAATGGTTTGGCACCTGGTTATGATTCAGGAGTTAAGTACACTAACTCACGCAAAATAAAACCTTAGAGTTATACTTAAAAAAAAAAAACCAACAACTATAAGGGGCTCTATTTTTATACCAAAAAAGAGAGAGTTAAAATTGGTGCAGATACTCCACAAAATTGGATCTGTTTAGTAATGTCAACACAAATAGCCCCAATTCAGCAAGCAAGCATCTTTACCACATGTCTAAATTTAAGTCTGAGAATCATCTCAGTGGCGGCGGCAGAGTTTGCTTAGCAGTTAACTCACTTGCGGTGCCCAAAGAGAAATAAAATATCACCAGCATCACCATTACTCCTTTGCAGTGGTTTATTTTTATTTATTTATTTATTTATTTTTAAAAAAACAGATTTTAAAAAGGCAGAATGATATTTTTGCATTGTTTGGGCACCGAAGGGCTAAATGTTCAGCCTCATTAAACTTTATGAGCGAAATAGAGAAAGTAGCAACGGACTTAATAATAATAATTATGTTGCACTGTTCCACTCTGAAGTGGCATACCAATATGAAATCATCTGTGCCAAAGAAAGAGGCCTTGAAGTTTTAAAAGGCCCATTGAATTTAGTGGAAATGCTGCCCCTGTTGCTTTCTGAGCTGTTTGCAAAGAGCCGCCATTAGAATTGCTTAAAGGCTAACCCTGATGCACACAAAGAGTTAAGCTGTATAATTATAAAGGAAAACGTATGAGCTGGAAACCTGAAAATGCTCCTTTAGAATCAATCTTACCCAATATAATAGGGCTCATGTAAGATGGTCTGAAGGATGTAGCCTTAATTCCCGTGCAGCGTCAGTTAGCATTAAGGGGAATTTAGTCCTTGAAACTGACTATGACATATATTCTGTTCTCATTGATTGCATGTATTTGTTAAGAAACAAAAACAGTATATTGAAGAAAATAAGGAAAATGTTTTAATTAAATGAAAAAGCTGGACACCGATTGAAGTATTTATTATGATTGTGTTTATAGTTATTTATTTATAATATTTATATACCTGCTGGCATTTATAGGATGTTGTTAAGCCACACCTTCATGGCTGGTGCGCATTAAGCTGCCTCAACTCATTTATCTGTTAATAAGTGTAAGATATACCTCTGATCTATTATACATTTTTATATTGATTAACTTGAGTGGCCTGAATTGGCAGGTGGATTATTTGCTCATGAAAAATAATGGCTGATGGCTCATGTTGTAGAAGGTGCTTGCTTCAACTGTGAACTGAAATCACCCTTCCTAGAAAAGATCTGATTTCAAAAGGTTTTTTTCTTGAGAAAATGGACTCTTAACAGTGGCCAAGCACAACAGGAAGCTGACCTTAAACTGAGTCAGACCATCTGTTCCTTTAGCTCTGAATTGTCTAAAATGGCTGATAGCAAATCTCTAGGGTTGGTCTCTCCCCCAGTTACAAACCTGCCCTGTAAAAGGTAAAGGTAAAGGACCCCTGGATGGTTAAGTCTAGTCAAAGGCAACTATAGAGTGCGGTGCTCATCTTGCTTTTCAGGCCGAGGGAGCCGTCATTTGTCCACAGACAGCTTTCCGGGTCACGTGGCCAGCATGACTAAACAGCTTCCACAATGGAACACCATGACGGAAACCAAAGCACACAGAAACACTGTTTACCTTTCCACCACAGCGGTGCCTATTTATCTACTTGCACTGGACTTGAAAATGGAAAGTGTAATGCTGGTGGTCAACAAAAGAGGTTTAAAGACTGTCTCAAGGCAAATCTTAAAAAATGTAGTTTTTTCCAACTGACAACTGGGAGACACTGGCCTATGAGTGCTCCAGTTGGAGAATAGCCTTACCGAACGTGTTATGGGCTTTGAAGGCATTCAAACTCAGGATGCAAAGGAGAAACGTGCTAAGAGGAAGGCACACTTGGCAAATCCACACCGTGATCAACTCCCGTCCGGAAACCAATGTCTCCACTGTGGAAGGACGTGTGGATCCAGAATTGGCCTCCACAGTCACTTACGGACTCACTGTTAAAACCATGTTTATGGAAGACAATCTTACTCGGCTACATGTGATCGCCGAAGAAGAAGACGAGAAGAAGAAGAAGAAGAAGAAGAAGAAGAAGAAGAAGAAGAAGAAGAAGAAGAAGAAGAAGAAGAAGAACTTGCACTGGCATGCTTTTGAACAGCTAGGTTGGCAGGAGCTGGAATAGAGCAAGGGGAGCTCACCCCATTGCGGGGATTCAAACAGCTGACCTTCCGATCAGCAAGCCCAAGAGGCTCAGTGGTTTAGACCACAGCGCCACCCACATCCCTGTATTCAATGTGTGTAATGAGGACCTGCATTTTTATATAGAATAGCAGCCTGAGGAGGGTGCTCTTTTGAATGTAGCAGTAGGAAGGCAGTGAAGCTTAACCCTTTCTGTACCAAGCACTGTTCGGCTCAAAATCCCCCACCACCACTCTCAGCAATGAGCAGGGAGATCTGCTTTTCATTTTTCTTTCAAACAATAAAATAAGATACCAGACTTTGTTTCACAGCTTTGCACATAATGGTTAGTTTGTCCCCCATTCTCTGTCCTTTGGCAGGTCACCATCTGCCAGCTTCAGTTCCCCATCTATAAAATGGGACCAACAGTAACTCATCTCATGGAATTGCTTTGGGGTTGAATACAATAAAGGCTGTGAACCACTTAGCAAAGACCGAACATGCTGTAAAAATGGTACAGAGTATACATGAGCTGTATGAATTACCAGCTGGGGATAGTTAATTCCTGAGAGACATTCATTATAGGATATGTTACTGTGACCCGACCGTTTAACAAAAACATTTTCCATTTACATTAACACTTTAAAAAATTGACAGCAGCTGCTCTAATGGCACTGGCTTGCATTCCCTGCTGGTCTATGAAACAAAGCCAATGTACACTCTGCCTCCCCCCAGACAGGCAGCCCCCACAAGTGCTTTGAAATAGACAAACAAATGCCAGCCATTGTGCCTCTCACCTTTACTACGCTGTGTAATTCAGTAAAGGATGGCATACGTGTTGAACATGTGGACCTCAAGTTGCAGTCCTAAAAGACTTACCAGAGAATAGGTTTCATTGAAGACAGTGGGGATTGTAGGGATGGGAGAGACATTCAATTCAGCTAGCATTTAAAGGTGAACCACATCATTTGTACTTCCCCAAGCAAAGGGTGAAACACACCCATCCCTTGAATTTTGTACTTATCCGTGTGTTCACAAGTGTGTTCTCCAGCCAAGCAGTGTATACAAAAATATGCATAATAAAGTGTACATAAAAATGCTTTTATCTATTAGAATAACACACAAAAGTGTGTGGTATTAGGGGGAAATTGGTTTGCAAAAATGTGTCTATTACGTTAGGCAAAAATTTGCACTAAAATGCTGAATATTTTTTCCTGAGGACTTTAAATGAATCAGAAACGGACGTGGAAATTCTGAAGAACTGAACTTAAGGTTGGGAAAATGAGAAACTGAAATTCAGGTATAGTCACCCAACCCCAGAGGCTTACTTTTGAACAAACCTGCATAGCGCCATGCTGTACTTTGTTAACATTTGCTCAGTGGATACCTAGATAAGGGATTAATCAGGATTGGGGTAAAGGGAGATGCAAATAAATGGAAGAAACTAACAATGACCTTTTGAGAATCACCAAGCACACATTATCATTTATCAGCATTCATTATCATTTATCTAATTAGGCAGATAATATATATTTCAAGTGCTTTTAACAAGGGGTAAACCTTAAGTGCATGTCTAAAAGAAGAAAGCCCTGCTGGGTTCCATAGCACCTACTGCTATGAAAAGAGAGGCTAGTACCACAGCCTTAAGCACTTTTTTATATATAAATTTTTATTAAGTTTTTCTTTAACAAATAATTTTGACAACCATGTTTACCAATTTACAGTTTTTGAACTTCCACCAGTACCTCCTTCAATCATCCATTTTTCATATCTTTACACATTTTCTATGTAGTATTGCCGATTTGATAATAACCTTCCATCTCAGTTTCTTTCTTACAATATACCTTGGTTTATCACAAAGCCTCTTTAAAACCCACTAGCGTTGTCTGTTCATCACATACAGTTTTCAGATATTCCGTAAACTTTCCCCAGTCCTCAATGAATTTGTGATCTTTCTGATATCTAATTTTTCCAGTCATTTTATCCAATTCTGCATAATCCATAAGTTTCATTCTCCACTCAGTCAAGGTCGGTAATTCCTCTTGCTTCCATTTTTGGGCCATTAGTATTCTTGCCGCTGTAACTGCATATTGAAACAGTTTATAATCACATCTTTTTATCTCTCTTCCTGTTATTCCTAACAAAAAGGCTTCTGGTTTTTTAACAAACGTATATTTAAACATCTTTTTCAATTCGTTGTATATCATTTCCCAGAAACCCTTTACCTTCTTACATTCCCATCACATATGAAAAAAAGAACCTTCTTTTTCTTTACATTTCCAACACTTGTTACATGTTTTATACATTTTTGCTAACTTTACGGGTGTAATATACCATCTGTAAACCATTTTCATAATATTTTCCTTTAACGCCGTACATGCAGTGAATTTCATATTATCATTCCATACCTTTTCCCAATCATCCAATTGGATATTATAACCAAAATCTCTGGCCCATTGAATCATGACCGACTTTATCTCCTCATCTTTTGTTTGCCATTCCAAAAGTATTTTATACATTTTTGACAATATCTTAACATCATTATCAATTATCTCCGTTTGAAATTTCGATTCTTTCTCTGTAAATCCCCTCTCTTTGAGGTCCATTTTGAACCTTTCATTTACCTGAAGATAATTGCAGCCTTAAGCACTTTTAGGTCCTCCTGATGGAAGAGTTAAAATGGGACCTGTCTTTTTTGCTTGTGTATCAGTGCTGCTATTAGTAGTAGATGATGAAGAAGTAGTATTAACAACAATAATTTTAAAAATGATAATTGAATTGAAATGAAGTCAATGAATGGCTCCAAGCTTAATCATCAATCCAACGCAAGATCTCCCTCCACCCTGCTCTGCTGGCTGTACCCATGAAGTGATGGCATAGGGTTGGCATATTTCCAGAAATTCTGGGATGTATGGCAACCTTAGATGACACCATCACTCTGCTGGCATGGAGCTCCAAATGAGCAGGTGGAAATTCCCAAAGTTGGGTCTTCAGAAAGCCCCCAAATGTTCTGGGGTGTTCTGAGGATGGAGCTGAGGATTAGACTGTGACTTCTCTGCTCCACCACACTTCACCTGCCCAGACAAGGTTTGGATGGTCCTGTAAGTCATGCTTGGAGTAGACCCACTGAAATAAAAAGGGACTGAATCTCCCTTTATTTCAATGGGTCTGCTCTAAGGATGGCTAAGTTTGGATCTAACACTATTAGTTTAGCTAATAACCCTGAACATATATAAAATAAGTGTGAGTGCATTTTTATTATTAATTATTATTATTATTATTATTATTATTTTATTATTTAATATATAAAACAGTTAAAACAAGTGCATTTATGAAAACAATGTTTAAAAACCTATAGAGAGAGAGAGATGATAGATAGATAGATAGATGATAGATAGAGATGATAGATAGATGATAGATAGATAGATAGATAGATAGATAGATAGATAGATAGATATAGATAGATAGATGATAGATAGCCTTAAAACAACAACATATACATAAGCTCAATCAGAGGCTGGATCTAGACACATAAAAAATGTGATTCAGTTAAACACACTGTAAACTTCATAAAGGGAAATCCTGTTGGCAAAAGACAAGACTCCACAGAGCATTGTATCACAGTGTTATAACTCATATAAAATGTTTTTTTCTTCACTAATGTAGCTGAGTCCCAAATCTGAATGACCGCTCCCCGCTTAAAACGGGGGGCGCCCTTTGCGTGGACGCGTGCAGCCCCTAGACCTGGAGCGGCTCCAACAGCATAGGCTAGGCTTTGCCTTCCCTCAGGTGGGATACCTGGAGGTCTCCGCCTACCTCAGTCAGTTGTCCAATCCCACCTGGGGGAAGAGTTGCCAAGGAGACCAGGCCAGGTAGGGGAGGGATTACCTGCCCACACAAAGGAGGGAGGATCTTACCTGGGAATTCTCACTTGGCTCAAGAGCTTCTCCCACCCTGCCCACCCTCAGTCAATGTCTTATGTTGCAGGTTAATTTTCCTCACAGGTTTTGCAGGTTAATTTTTCTTCACAGGTATGCGGGCGCTGCTACGTTAAGGTCGCTGTTAAAGGGCCGGAAAGGAATTTCCCTGCATTGGCAGGTTTTGCCTTTCCCGTAGCAAAACATCACAACTTTGGCGGTATCAGGCCTTGGGCGGAATCCTTTTGTCCATCTTCCTCTTTGCGGCGGCGATACCAGGGTTCCCCGTTAAAGGGGTTTCTGAAGGGAGGCTTTGACCGTACGCCGGAAGGTCGTCATTGCTCTCCCCTGTGGCGGCGGCGTTACGGGGACGGCTATCTCTGCTTGAACATATGTTCTCCAGAGCCGGCCCATCCCCCCCCCACACACTGGATAACCCTGATGCTCCCTAGGTCCCCGGCTGGGGACTGGGGAGGGAGAACGCCCAATGCCTGAGCCAAGGTCTCCCCACATTTGAAATTTAATAAAGTTGTGGCCAATTTAATCCCATAGCACGTTGTCTTGAGTCGTTATTCCACATGACGGGGGGACCGCACAGGATCTGGGGACTCCGCCTGTCCACGCAAACAGAAACCAACAGGGATACTGTAAATATTCTTTAAGAATTGTAGCTTTATTCTGTATTTCAAGTGTGATTTATTTATTTATTTTGCAGAAACAAATGCTCTAAATTGGAGTAAATCTAGGCAGTCTCCAAGCAAAGAAAACACTTGCTTTTTTTTTAATTCTGTGGGATGGTAACTCTGAAGTGTATAAATATCCTATCTGCACAAGACAGAAAACAGAGTCTCTCTCTTGCTCTGCAAGATTATCCATCTCATTTGGGAGCAGAGTTCAGGATATCTAGGTTTTAAACTCCAGGTCCTGCACTTTGTGAATATGGTCAAATCATATAATCCCTTGGTGTCTCCATCTGTAAGATGGAGATAATAAATTTCTGCACAACACAGGTTTGATTTCAGCCGGGCAGCTGGAGCCTATGAATTGACTGTATGTGCTGTAGAACAGTCAGTGGTGTCAGCAAGCCTCATTCCTGGCTTGTGAATGAGGACTGGCTAGGTCTTGGCTGCTTGCAAAGAAACACCCATCCACTTTGTTACTCTTGTATTTAACAGATGCATACATAACCGAGTTTCTCT
Organism: Podarcis melisellensis; assembly: GCF_964234715.1. Taxonomy (NCBI): domain Eukaryota; kingdom Metazoa; phylum Chordata; class Lepidosauria; order Squamata; family Lacertidae; genus Podarcis; species Podarcis melisellensis. Next base: position 27,427,548 of record NC_138528.1, on the reverse strand, counting down.
GGCTTGTCCAGGACAGAAGAGAAAGATGGAAACCCATGCTATCCACATCCATGACCGAATGAGACAGCCATGAAAGCAGTGTGCTCATTGGCCAGATATTGCATACAAAAATGTGCATAGTAGGAGGAATTTGCATTAAAATGCTGATAATTTTGTATTTAAAAAAAAAACCCACAGTGGAAATGTAGAAAAACAAGAAAACAAAATCAGCACAGTATATCCCTACTAACCAATGAGCAAATTTGTTTGGGAGATATTATGGACACAGCCTGTTGCAATACTTTCTGTTGCTATCTCTCTTTTTATGGAAGGCAATGGCATAATTACTAGACAACAGTATGGGACTAGATAGCAGAATGAAATGGACCTGTGTGATTGCATCAGTCTTCGTAGTGTTTTGTCAGTGACAGGCCCAAAGGAGCAGCTCTGAAACGACGGCTTTTGCTTGGCAAAAGATAACGCTGACAAATCCAGGGAGAAAGTAAAATAAACCCATGAGAACTATTCTGAGCTTGCAATACAAACAGAATTGACCTTCCTAGTGTAATGCGCCCTGATATCTTGCATGTTCATTTGGCACTGTTGTAGCTTGGCTTAGACCTCTCACAATGAACAGCCATAACCAGTTCAAGGCTTGATCAATGTCTGTGAAGCTCCTGCTAGTACTGCCACCGCATTATCTTTGGCTGCTGCAAAGCTCCTAATAGCAACAAGATTCTCTTCTCTTCTAGTTGGGCTCGCCTCATTTCATAGGTTCCTGCAGAGGAGCCACTGAAGGAAAGCTGTTCTTTATTATTGTACCTGTTCAATGCAATCCCTTTCAAGCAGGACAGCCAAGGCTTGACCGGAAAGGCGCAGCTATGTAGAGCAAGGATACACTTTTCCTAGACTTCTGCCAGCGTGTCCCGGATCTCCCTGGTTAGGGCAGGATGTCTGCAGTCATTTTGGGTCTTCTAACAAGAAGATCATGTCATGGTTGCCAAACTCCAGAATAAAAAAGCCACCGGAGCAATTTTGGCTGGTTTGAACATAGACGGCTTTGCTTTTTCTTTCTTTTTTTTTAAGCGCCACTTAGAACATTTTCCTTATTTCCAAGCCAGCAGCCAGCATAGCAGGACAAATTTGCTTTTACCTGATATGGTTATGAATGGTTTTATAATAATGTTCCACCATAGATCTGCAAATCTGGTTTGTTTCTGAGCATTTTTGCTGGTTTGGGTGGAAGAGGTGCCATCACAAAGATGAGGGAAAATAAAAGGCTGTATTTGGAGAGAGTCTTGGGCACAACCCAGGAACTGCACAAGGAAATGGCATGGTGCTCCCGTGCTTTGGAGCTACATTGGTGCCCTTATGCAGTGCTTTTTTTCTGGGGGGGACGCAGGGGGACACATACCCCTTAACATTTTGTGAATCTAGGTTCGGCCTCATTGAGAGGCAGAATTTCAATGAGTAGGAAAATGAGAGTACCCCTAAACATTTTTTTAGAAGAAGAAAAGCATTGCCCTTATGTACACATTACTCCAATCCCCAGTTTAATCTCAGACTCAGTGGGGTTTTTTTCTGGGGGGACACAGGGGTACGCATACGCAGTCCAATCTGGGCATCTGGCATAGATGATTTAAAAATAATCTTAACGGTAAATAAATTTAATCCTTTTAAAAAAACCCACCCCTTTTTACTACAGCTGTGGCTGACACCATATTTTTAAAAAACAAAAACTTTGTGTTCAATAAATTCTTTTGAAACCCATTTTGAATGAAAGATGTTATAGAATCCAGCGTTCTGCAGTGAAGCATAGTAATACACTTCCTGAATGCCTAAAACATCTTTGATATAAATGACTGAACAATAAGGAAGTCATGAGAACCAAAGATGTGTGGGCACTCAGAAATTTGAGGAATGAAATAATGCTCCACTTTCTCTGCTTAGTCTGATGGATGACTGTACGTCCTGAACATTTCTGCACAGAACGATGGAGAATATGGAAAATTCATTTCAAAAAAACGCATCATTTACTCCAAATATTCACTTAGCATGCAAAGAGTGTGCCCAAATGGGACATAATGTTTCTTTTATTTATGGCAGAATATAACTACGTACACTTCAGTAAAAAGGGCACCAGTTATAAGCAGTCCCATTCAGAAATTCCTTACAAATGATGGATCACGAGTTCAGTCTTCTTTTCCTCCTTTCTCGGTCAAGGGAAGCACATTGTGTCAGAACTTGTGTTTGCAGCTTCCAGTAATATTTGCATACAGATTTTAAGTAACAATAATACTGTATGCATTACAAATTCTGAGCATTGGTTTGGTATCTCAAGAAGTTAGAATTGCTGCATAAAATTGGTATGTTTCTATGGCTTGGATAGCTGAAGCTGGACCATAGAGACTAATGTTACTCAGAGTTGTTCCAATGGTGAAAACAGTTTTCATAGTTGAACAGATAATATTTATAGCAATGCATTATATATATAAGAGACAGGGTTGCCAAACTTTTTGCACAGATGAGCACATCTGGAATTTTGAAAAAAAGCTGTGGGTGCCAGTCACAAAGCGGACAATGTGGTGTCTTTACTGAGCACAAAATGGATGCACTGGGCAGAAAACAGATATGTGTCCTCCATCAGCCACCTCATCAATGTGGGGAAAGGCAGCTTGTGTCTTATGTCTTGCATGTGGGCATCCCAAAGACATCTGGCTACTTTGAGAACTGGATGTGGGATAAGATGGGCCTTTGGTCTGATGAAGTTCTTACGTTCCTATGTCCAGCAACCAAGATGGATGTATTCCCCTTATTCTCAGTGTAGGTCATCCTTCAATGCAATCAAAACTGTCTCAGCCCCAGAAACAGCCCCAAAAAGGACCTAAACAAGCCACATCATGCAGGAAAACTTTGAGTTAGGATATCACCCCTTGCTATCTTTGCGTACAATAAGATAATTCAATAATTTGTTTGGGTGTTTTCATTTGTTTTTGCTCTTTTCTGGCATAGAATAGCTGCCTTATATCCTCTAGTCATGGTAGCCTTATTTCATACAAATTAAAATGTGTCTCAAACATGAAAGGCAGGATTTCTGCAGCTAAGTGTGGCTTCCTTCCCCCTCCCCCAGAAAAGCACAATGAAATATGCACTTCATCACTCTGTTGAACGAGGTCTTACAGAAGGTTGTTGAGGGGTTTTTTCTTGCTGACACCCAATAACCCATCAAAATGTGAGGCATAAATTCATCAGCATATAAATGAAAGGATCTAAGACTTACTTGGGCGCAATAGCTGAATCCTTTTTAAAGATTTCCATTATTTCTAGTATTATTGTTTATCAAAAATAAAGCTATTTTCGACTATGATTTACTGAGCATTTATTCTCAGATTTATTTGGAATAGGATGGATTTCCATTTTTATACCTTTCTCTAAGATCAGGGTAACAAATAAATGCACTATCCTGTAAGAAAATTTGAGGACTCATTAACTGAGGCTTGTTGTCCCTTGCAGTATTTTTCTTTTTTAATTCAATGGGGGAGTTTAAACTCTCCCTTGACTTGGTTTAAGTTTCCTTACCAGAAGCTTCTTCTCATCTGAATCTGAAGTGGTGCCCAGGGTCTGCGGTACACACTGCTAGAAAAAGCTCCAGATTTAAGCTGCTAGAGAGTCCATGAGTATCTGGTTGTCAGGATGTAAATTTCAAAATAAATTAAAAGCAACCAACACAGCTTCTTCTAATTCTACCTGTCCCCAACCTGGTACCTTTGAGGTGTTGTTGGCTTACAACTCCCTTCATCCTTGTCCACTGCCATGCTGATGGGGATTGTAGTCCCAAAATATGGAGAGCACTAAGATGGTGAAGGCTGGCCTAGAGTCAAACACCAAAGGGGTCATTCCAGAGTACTTAACTGTGTGATAAGAATAACAAATAGAAGCTTCTGTGATTTTCCTCATTCTCATACTTAAACTGCCTTTCAGTGAGTAGAAAGGTCACTGAGATGCAAAGACTGCATTCCGGTTTATTGTGTTAGCTTTAATAGTTGTAATGCTAGCACTTCTGTCCCAATTTTTAATGTTCCTTTTACACTGTGGCACCACTATGTCGCACTAAATTTCAAATAGGAGGAAAGAACTGTCTGCTGGGATACCACATTTGTCACACGAGTGGCAGTGATCATGAAAATTGTGGGAAACTTTACAGTGCAAAGCTATATACGGGCAATTGTAAATCTACTTCTTACTTTTTGGAGCAATAATTTTGCAAACGATGGAAGCCAATCTCAATTACTGAGTTTGTTTTAGCTCCTTTGAATATAAACTGATTTTATGTTAGCCTTGTAGTTTGTTACACACGTGTGTGTGTGTGTGTGTGTGACATATCTCCAAGGTTTCAAATGAATGAACTTTTCCTTAAGAGTGTTTTACACAAGTTATTCCATAAGTGCTTCCATGATATATGATTATAATAAGGGTTTAAAAAGAAATATTTCTAGTGATATTGTTGTGCTATGTGCTTTCTTCCAAAATTCCATGCATAAACCCCCCTCCCCACCCACCCCAAAATACTTGACGTGCAATTAGACAAGGAGATCTTTGACCTTTCTCAGACTTCCAACTTTTGAGAAACAACTTTCTTTCTTTTGTGACATTCCTGTAAGTCAAACTGATTAAATGTCGCTCAAAAGCCCATTCTCAGATTGCTCAGCAGGGCAAAGCCAGAAGACCAGAGCCCAGTGAGAGGTCTTGATCTTGTGGACAGTGTGTTCTTTCAATACCTTCCCATCTTTTCGCTCTTTTTGATCCCAAAGGCTCAGGTTATTTCATAGAGTTCATGAACCTGACATGGAAAATCTGACCTTTGTGAAAATAAATCTTTGATCTGTCCTGAGCTATAGATGTTGGTTTCCCCCCATTTTTCTTCCCTGAAGTCTGAAATGCTTTGCAAATGTTCAACACTGGTAGGAAAATAAGCAAAGGCAGTTCTGCCATGGGGGTGGCCTTTACAGCATTCTAGCTGGACACGACTAAACAACAACAACAAGCTAAGGGTTTGCCAATTCAGGAGCCCATTCGAATCATAGAATTGTAGAGTCGGAAGGGACCCCAAAATTATCTAGTCCAACCTGCTGCAATGTAGGAATCTCAACTAAAGTATCCAGGACAGAAGGCCATGCAACCTCTGCTTAAAAACCTCCAAGGTAGGAGAGACTGATGCAGAGCACTGAGGCTCCTCCTCCTGGCCAGTCTAACACCTTCCCCTTTGTCCATACTGCACCTCTTCTCATTTTAAGATCAACTGCTACTTTAGACAGTTTTATATAATGCCAGGGTATATTGATCCCGCATTGGGTGATCTATTCTAAAGGTAAGGTAAAAGTAAAGGTAAAGGACCCCTGGACGGTTAAGTCCAGTCAAAGGCGACTATGGGGTTGCGGCGCTCATCTCGCTTTCAGCCAAGGGAGCCGGCGTTTGTCCACAGACAGTTTTCCGGGTCATGTGGCCAGCATAACTAAACTGCTACTGGCACACGGAGAACCATGACCAGTGCCAGAGCGCACGGAATTGCCATTTACCTTCCCGCCGCAGCAGTACCTATTTATCTACTTGCACTGGCATGCTTTTGAACTGTTAGGTTGGCAGGAGCTGGGACAGAGCAACGGGAGCTCACCCCATTGCAGGCATTCGAACCGCTGATCTTCTGATCAGCAAGCCCAAGAGGCTCAGTGATCTACTCTAATAATGTACTGGGACCTTAAGCTTGCAGATCAGATTGCCTGATGCAAGCTCAATATCGGGGTTGAGGCTTGGTTTGGGCACAGAAACTGCTTTTGTCACCCTGTATGATGACCTCTGTCGGGAGAGAGACAGGGGAAAGTTGTCCCTGTTAATTCTCCTCAATCTCTCAGCAGCTTTCAATGCCATTGATCATGCCATGCTTCTGGAGTGGCTGTCCAAGTTAGGGGTGGGTGGCATTGCACCGTGGTGGATAAAGCCCTACTTGATGGTCACTTCCAGAGGTGGATGCTTGGGGAGTGCTCTTTGGCCCCATGCAGCCTCTAATGTGTGGTTCTTTGGGGTTTGATGTTATCCTCCATGCTGTTTAGCATCTGCATGAAACTGCTGAGTGGGGTCATCCAGAGTTTTAGAATACAGGCAATGACCATTTTGCACGGTGGTTCCATTCCCGGCCCCTGCACACATTGGCTAAGCATGTCACACCCTGTTCCATCCTGCCTTACCCCCATTCCACCCCACTGGAAGCAGACCAGAACAGGGGGTGCAATTTGCATGGGCCTACAATCTTAAGTCTGACCAAACTGCGGGAGGCAGTGGAAGACAGAAGTGCCTGGCGTGCTCTGGTCCATGGGGTCACGAAGAGTCGGACACGACTAAATGACTAAACAAGAACACAATCTTAAGGAGGTCTACTCTGAGTCCCCCTGGCAGAGGCAAAGAAGGACATTTCCCATCTGGCCTGGACATATTATCAGCTTTTCACAGCCCTGGCTGGAAACCAGGGCCACACTGCCATCATTTCCTGCTTGCTTTAGATAAGTGCACGAGTGGCTAGGCTTGCTACTTGTTGCATTTTTGCATGCCCTACTGCTAGCCCTGGGGTTAATTCACATATTTATGAACTGAGTTTCTGCTGAATAGCTGCAGAACTGAGTGAACATGAAATCTGTTTGTCCCTTGAATGATCCAGCTCAAACGAAGATTCCAAACTAATTCACAATAAAGCAAGTTCATTTTCATGGACTGGGCATCATCATGCACTCTCTTGTGCATGCTCAATTTGTTTGCTTGAACATTCCACCTGGATTGGCAAAAGTGGCTATACAGATTGAAAATAAGGGCAGTTTTGTGACCGTGTGATTTGGTTTGGGGTCTTACTCCAGTGGTTTTCTAAGGCCAAGCATTGTCCACCAGACAAAATACTGGTTCTTCTTTCCACTAGATCAGAGGTTGGCTTAACCGGCCCATGAGCCACCACCGAACAATGTTGCCTGCTTGGCAAGTCCCCATGCGCTGCACAGTGCGGCATGGGGACTCTCTTCCATGGCTCCAGAAATCACTTCTGTGCATGCCCAGACGCCGAAAATCGCTTCTGCGCAGGTGCGATTTTCGGCATCTGGGCATGCGCAGAAGCGATTTCCAGCGTCGCACTGCACTGGTCCGACCCACAGAAGATCTCCGCAGAAGTGATCCGGCCCATGCCCAATAAGCCTTGCCGACCCCTGCCCTAGATGTTCAAATTAAAACTACTAGGGATGTGTTGACCTTACTTATGCCTGAACGTTCTGATTCAGATTCTGTCAAAAGGACTGATTTTACAATTGCCTATTAACTTCTGCAACCAGAAACATAAAGTTATATCACTTCCTTTTAGCATTATAGCTCTATGGGTGCCCCCAAAGCATTACAGAAATCCAAAAACCTGATGAAAATAGGGTTCCAATGTCCCATTAGCAATTTTAGATAAGCCAGAATTTTTTAGATAAGCCTTATGGAATGGTCAGCCTCCAGATGCTCTTTCTGTGAGGCCATGTGTTCATCTTGCTAATATGTTACGGAAGCAGAACCTTTGGTCAAAGGGAGAGGGAATACTATGTTGTTTTCTAATCCTTTGTTTGCGGCATCACACAACGGTATCCACAGCAACAAAGTATGATGTGATACTGAAAGGAATGTGACTGTTGCGCCAGCTGCTGATGAACCCATAAGGAACACACAAAAAATCCTCTTTTGTTACACAAACACCCAAGGTAATGACGTACAAATAAACAAAGAGCTGGAATGCAACAACATATACCAAAAAATAGGATTTTAATTTTTTTACCAAAGAAATATTACACTCAGCTTGCAGAGTGGCTTGCGTATACAGTGTTACCTTGGGTTACAGACGCTTCAGGTTACAGTCCTTCAGGTTAGAGACTCTGCTAACTCAGAAATAGTACCTCAGGTTAGGAACTTTGCTTCAGGATGAGAACATAAATCGTGCGGCAGCAGCAGGAGGCCCCATTAACTAAAGTGGTACCTCAGGTTAAGAACAGTTTCAGGTTAAGAACGGACCTCCAGAACGAATTAATTTCTTAACCCAGGGTACCACTGTAGTGGTCTCCCATTTACCAGACCTTCTTAGCTTCTTCTGCAGCAACACTGCATCACATGCCTTCATTCTGGAGGCTGATGTTACCCAGAGGTGTCAGCATGCGCTCCAACTGGGAATGTGAAATACACCGGGGAAGTGAATGCGCCAAACCCACAATGGCTATATTGAGTCTCCAGGGTGTGCCCATGGAAGCCGTATACAACTTGGTCTTTGTTTGGCTAAAGCTAGTTTGCAGGGATGGATGGATATGATGTTTTACTTTATTTCTGTCATGCATGTATTTTGGCAGCGTGGGAGATGTAAAGCTTTAAGTGACGCTCTGAGCTTAAACTTACAGTAAATAAGCAGGTCATTATTGAACAAGTCTCAGAAGTTCTATTGTCCGTTCTTCGCTGACTTATGGTGTCGTTTGAAACTGATCAACCTTACCAAGCACATTCTACGTGCCTCTATTTTTCCAGCTGGAAAAATAATTGCATTTTTTTTAAAAAATGATTATTTTTGCTTCAGTTTCGTGAGCCGTGCTATTTATAAACTGCACAGACTCATGCTCACAACCACACTGCTCTTATTTAGGGGATCAGATGTACCATTTCGGCACCACAGGCGCCTGAAAGATACAGGTCCCCTACATATTCACAAGGCTAACATACAGGAACACAGTAAACTCACACCCGCAAGGATTCATGTTCCACCCTGAACATAGAGCCTTCACACACATATACCCAGAAGTGGGGACGCTGCTTCCATGTGATGTGACTCCATACCCCTGGGAAGTATGCATGAATATTGTAGCATTATTGTAGCAATGTGTCTTAAATCATTAATCTTCCCCACCCTCCAAGCCAGATGACAACCTGACCAGTGCCATCCAGGTGGAAGGACCAAGTAACTGCATACAAAGCATGACTGCAACCTTAGTTTTATCAAATGCTTCTTGGGGTTCTTTATTTTTCCATTATCTCCTGGGTGCTCATTAAGTTCCAGATTTGGATCAGTCATACAGACTCCTCCCAATAGGTAACTTCCCTATTCACTTCATCTTCTCAGAGCACTGAATTTATTTCCAATGAATATACTGCATCTTATTGTGCTGACTTGGGTACTGACAATAACTTAAAGCTAATGAATGAAACTCTTTTATTTCCCCCCTCCCTTACTCAGGAGCTCTTCCTTGATTCACAGATCATTGCCAGCATTGTTCTGCCAAACCTAACTCTAGTTTATTAGTTAAATCACTTCAATTCATTGAAACCTGAAGATGCTTCGGTTTTCATTTACATGGAGACATTGTCAGCGGCAGCAATCAGGTGATGTTTTTGCTCTGAAAATTGTTGGGGCATTTCATGGATAGCATCAGATGAGTTTCAGCTTTCTACTGATGAACTCCATTGCCCAATACGCATCAACTTATTTCTCCTAAAATATAAAAGACCTTTGAGTTAACCATTCTTCCCTTCCTCGGGGGAAAACACATTTCCATTTCTCAGTGGGTACTGAGAATAGGTATTCCAACAAGCCTGGATCTCAGTTATAGACATTACTTTAATTGCTAAAGCCAGCATTTTATAATAGCATATTTCCTGTACAGGAAAAATGTGGCTGGAACATTAAGCAGTACCCATGAACCCTAGAAAACATTGAAAACTTTGTCCTCTTTTTCAAGGATTTCTCAAGTAGCCATATACTGAGTAGTGGGTTCATTTGGACCACTCCTGCTATCTCAGACTAGCAGGCATTCTCCACTCCTGCTATCTCAGACTATCAGGCAAAGACCCTTTTTGGAGAGGCCAAGGATTGAAGCTGAGACCATCTACCTACCTCTTCACTGACCTATGCAGTCTTCAGAAACTGCTTCTGCTTTTAAAATAAAATAAAATGTCAGCGAAAGGTTGCATGCAGTAGCATGGCACTGTTTGGTCTGCCTCTTAAAATAATCATTTCCACATTTCTGTACCTTATTATGTGCAACCTTGAAAACCTTTGCCATATCTCTTCAAACCCATCAGTTATTTTTATGTCTGAAAAACATTTAAACCCTGTTTCTCCCATATAGCCAGCCTTTCAAGGGAAACCAGAGGAGAAGGCAGATCTATGAAATGTACAAGCTGTTTCTATGCCCTGCAAGACAGGCTGGTGCATTTTGTGATATCATCCAAGAATCTGTGTATGAGCAGGACTGACTTATGTAACTACCATTGCCATTTTAACAGAGCTATCAAGGGATGCCTGGACAGATGTTGTAAATAAGCAGATTACATCACCAAGGAGTGTATTCTCGAAGCTTAACTGTTTACACAGCGGCCACGACTTCCAGGAACACGGTTAATGAAATGCAGTGAGATGTGGCAAGTTACGTGTGTGTGACAGCAATGGAGCAGGGCACAGGACTCGACATGCAACACCAGTCCTTTATAGCAAACAACTCTACCTCATTGTACTGTACAGGAAGCTCTACTGAGCAGAAAATAAAGGAAGCATTTTGTATTCACGGTGCCTTCCTCATAAGAGCACAACTTGGGAAGGCAGCTTAGTGTCCTCTTAGATGAAAGTCACTGGGATATTAGAACCCAGATAGGTGCAGCTAAAGCCAACTTTTGCCAACCCAAAATGCCCTCTTTTGAGTCATTCGCATGCTATTATCACTGGGGTATGGTTTTCAAATGACATTTCAAGGAACTCTGGGTTTCCTTCAAAGCTTTTCAATGGTTTCTTACACAGAAGATCAGTAACAGCTGACAAGCTGCCCAAAGTCTCTTACTGACAGAAACATCCCCACTGAGATGTGGAGATGCACAGAGGCTTACGCTGGGGTTTGTCCGATGGTAAATTTTCAATTCACGCCAGACAGTGGTGAAAACATGAGATGTGTGCAAATAAACTTATCATGTGTGAAAACCACACAACAGCAGCAGGGAGAGGGGGGATTTTTTTGTTGTGCAAGCAGACATCCTTGCACTAACTCAATAGGTTGCTTGGCACTGCATTGGATACAACCACTGGCCTTCCAACAGCAGCGTCACTCTTGCGTACTGGGATGGCGAGGGGGCTGGGTGGCCCCTCCTGCTGGGGATCCCCTGCCAGGCAGAGCAGTCAGTGCCAGGCTACATGCCCTTAGAGAGTGGTCCATTCAATGGCATGTTGCCAAGAACCCCCCTGCCTTAGCCTGAAGGCAGAATAACTGACCACTGCATGGGGCAGAGGGGTTAGTGAATTCAGAACCAGCTGCTGACTGCTCATGACTCTCAAGTGATACCAGAAAGTGAAAGGATGAAAGCAGTTGTGTGGAAGAAGAGAAGGAACTAAGAGAAGTGGTTAGGAAGGTACCAACCCAGAAAGCAGGTCCTCAAGCAAGTGCTCTTTTATGAGCCAATGTTTTTGTTAATGCAATTAAACAGTGTTTCTATCATAATGGAGGTCCAAAATATATGTTCTGTGAGAGATCCATCACTGGATTTCCCATCGTTTTCTTTTTGCAAAGTGCCGTGCAGCAGTTGAGGTGGCTTGGGGCTAACCATTTGACCAGAGTAGTTGTAGAGAGGGAAAGAAAACCTTGCCATTTCATTTCCATAATCCGCCCCCTCTCCATGCTTTAGTTTGCCCAGGGGAACCCAGGCACCTAAATTATTTCATTCATTCTCCAGTTTGTCAAAAAGCACCTTGAGTGTTGGAGGATTTTGATTGGGAAAATGACCATGGAGGAAAGGGTTAAACACTCCCCCAAAAAATGACAGTTCTGATCCAGTTGGCAGCCCACTGTGACTGCATTTCATTAAGGAAAATAAAGCATAGTGAGATCAAACCACCCAACTGAAGTGTCATTTGGCCCATAAAAAGCAGCCTACAGCTCAGATTTCAAACCCGCTTCCAATCCAACCAAGAATTCCCATACATTTCTCAACAGAAATATTATTTCCTTGCACTTCCTACCACCACCGGCCAACTTCCCCTCTCTAGTTCACAGGAGCAGTGGTTATGTGGGGAATATATTTCTGTCAGCAACCAATTGTTTCTCTAGGAAATGAGTCAGAAAGGAAGGTTAAGGAAGCAAACTGTATCTGTGGTTTGGTGACCATTTACTGTATGTACCACATCACAAAGGTCCAATACATATGCAACGAGAGCAGCTCTAGACACACTAAACCACCATCTGACCTCATGGTGCTCCAGGAACTTCTGCAAGAAAGAACCACATTATCTGCTAAATGGTTTGGTCCTTTCTTGCCGATGGTATCAAAGCAGCATAGGATCAGACCAAGAGAAATAACTCTCATTCAGAAAGTAGCTCTCACTCAGAAAGTATTATGGAGTTGGGAAAGGTTTGGAAAAGGGCAAACAAAATGATCAAGGGTTGCAACGTTTGGGGACTTTTTAGTTTAGAGAAAGGGTGAATAAGAGGTGGCAGAAGTTTATATAATTATGCATGGCATGGAAACAGCAGATAGAAAAAGGTTTTTCTCCCTGTGACATAATAACACTAGAATTCATGGCCATCCAATGAGGTTGAATGTTGGAAGATTCAGAACTTATAAAAGAAAGCAGTTCTCCCTTTGCCGGCACGACCTCTCAGCCGGGGAGCGTGAAGGCTTTAACCCCCGACTGAGCAAAAAACCCATCCTACTGGCACGCACATGGACATACCAAAGGGATGGGGGTTTATTTGTGCACCTCAACCGGGGAGTGTAAAAACCTCCCACTTCCCAGCTGAGGGAGCCTGAATCCTTCTCCTGCCTGCATGCTGGCAGGAGAAGGATTGGGGCTACCTCAGCTGGGGATCGGGAGCAGTTTAATGGAGCCTATGGCGGGGCAGGGACTCCGTAAAATTGCTTGACTGAGGTGAGGGCAGCTGTGTGTTCCTCAGCCAAGCCTCTGTTTAAAGAAACAGAGGGAGGAACAAGCTATATACAACTTGAGAGCCAGTGTGGTGTAGTGGTTAAGAGAGGTAGTCTTGTAATCTGGGGAACCGGGTTCATGTCTCCGCTCCTCCACATGCAGCTGCTGGGTGACCTTGGGCCAGTCACACTTCTCGGAAGTCTCTCAGCCCCACTCACCTCACAAAGTGTTTGTTGTGGGGGAGGAAGGGAAAGGAGAATGTTAGCCGCTTTGAGACTCCTTAAAGGGAGTGAAAGGCGGGGTAACAAATCCAAACTCTGCTTCTTCTTCTCTTCTTCTCCCTCTGCGCTGGGATGAGGGGCAGACCATGATGGTGGTTTCACTCCACCATTGCTGGTATATTGCTGGTGAGACTGCCATGGCTCCTGAGTCCCTCTGCCTCCAGCGACTGGCTGAAGCTTGTTTCTCCCTCGGCCTGCTGGGCACTGGAGGGACTCACCAGCGGTGGTGGCTTCGCTAGCGACATACCGCTGAGTGAAATCACCCTTGCGGTCTGCCCATCATACTGGTCCTGGGCAATATATTGACAGTAGCGCAAGACATAAGGCAGCTCCCTATGTTCCCTACTGCAGCTCTCTGGATTTATTGGAGATTACTTTGGATCCTGAAGTGATACATTGTTTTAACCACCACACCAATGTGTGCTTTGTTTCTTCACATTGATTTCCCACATTTTGAGTTTTGGGTGATGTTAATTATTCAGTGGTGGGGAAAAGAAAATATACCCACCTTGCTTTCTGCTCACCTTTTCCCCAAACTCCTCCATCTCAACTCCATCTCCCTTTCCCAGCTGCAGTCTCTTTCTCCTCCCATTGAATACCCTTGGCCCTTGGCCCTGCCCCCCTGGGAGCTGAGTAAAATGTACTGCTGATCGCTGCATTGCTAAACCGGAATGCTGTTGGGCACAAAGAAGGGATTTCCAATACCAAGAAAGGGACTGATGATGCAGTGTGTGGAAGGAAAGCCACCAAAAGAGATACGTCATGTCAAATAACACAGGCCTCGCAGCAGCCAATGGAAGTTCTCGGTAGCGGATTATGGGTTCCCCCCCCCCCAAGCTTTGCTGATGTCATTCAGGTTCTTTAAAAAAAAATGTTGGCCATTGAAATTTCAGCAGCCTAATCTAATCTTTGTTCTAGAAATTCCATCAGCCCTCAGTCAATAGACATGATTTCCTTCTTTTTAACCAGAAGTAATAAAGGAATAGGAAGGGAGGCAGGAGGTAAAGCATGGCAGATTAAACTTTCGTGACATTCTGATCTTTGACTGGCAAGCACGCCTGTTGCCCAGCAGGCAAACCCTTGGTTCTTAGAAAAATTCTATGAAATCCCAGACCCAACCTGCCTCAGCAAGTGACTTTGCTTACTCACCGTTCAAACAACAGTTCCCGGCAGATTTATTAACCTGTCTCTTACCGGGAACCTCATCATTTAAAAAAATATTTTTATTTTATTTTATTTTATTTTAGCTTTCCTCAAATCAATGCCCTGGGAAGAGTTTATTTTACTCACCATCTTTCCTGGGATGATCTCCTCCCTTCTCTTGAGTTTCTTCTGTGCATTTTTGTCATTTATAGAGTTCCAGAACAACGTGCAGAGTGCCTTGCAATAAATACAGGCAGGCAGAGAATGGAATTCCTCGCTCAGGGGGGTTGAGAGCTCAAGGGCACAAGCAGATACAATGCAGAACAACAAGAGAGTGGAAAGCACAGGGGGACATGCCATGCCATTAGAGATGGAATGCTATTGAAAGTAGATAGCTTTTCAGAAAGGGAAACATACAGGAAAGAAAGCCCTGCCTCCATTCGGACAAAAACTGGGCATATCAGAGACAAACTAAGTGTGCCATTAAATATGTGCTTATATTTAATGTGCATGTTTTTAAAACTGCAGATAGTATCCATTGGAAGTTGAAAGGTGGATAATTATTTGACCATTTTCCTCCCCTGCTGCAGTCCTGATTAAAACCACGCTTTTGAAGCTACTACCTGCATTAGGAGGGACGCGGGTGGCGCTGTGGGTTAAACCACAGAGCCTAGGACTTGCCGATCAGAAGGTCACGGTTCGAATCCCTGCAATGGGGTGAGCTCCCGTTGCTCGGACCCTGCTCCTGCCAATCTGGTAGTTTGAAAGCACGTCAAAGTGCAAGTAGAAAAATAGGTACTGCTCCAGCAGGAAGGTAAACGACGTTTCCGTGCACTGCTCTGGTTCGCCAGAAGCGGCTTAGTCATGCTGGCCACATGACCTGGAAGCCAGCTCCCTCGGCCAGTAAAGCGAGATGAGCGCCACAACCCCAGAGTCGGTCACAACTGGATCTAATGGTCAGGGGTCCCTTTACCTTTACCTTTACCTGCATTATGATAAAGTCCTTCCTTGGCACCAACTCCCCCATCCCACCCGTTGCAAACCTGACCATTATTGCCCCCTCCTTCTAGCGGTTGCTCTTTGCGTTTTTTTATCAAACAGTAATGTCACAGGTACTTAGGCTCTCAGTTGCTCAATATGTTTAGTGAGTGGGGAGAGGAAGCATGAAAAAAGATGGACAAACATGGTGAAGAAGCACCAAGATCACAGGAAGAGCTTTTGGGGTACACCGAGAGAGGACACAGAAAGTGCTGTGAACTCTCTGGCTGAACAAAAGGTGACCCTGCTTGAGAACAGGAAGGTTATGATAAGCCTTTCTCCCTCAGGCTGCCATAGTTGTACAGCTGCTCTCATGAGACCAGGCCCTTCAGGATGAAAGCATGTGGGTCACCACCAAGCCACATACTTCCATTTCAGAGGAATGTTGGACTTTGAGGTCAGTGCCTTTGGGTGATCTGTCTGTGACACCATGTGCTAGGCCTGTCCTGTTCCTACATTCCAGGCAAGTATTCCAGTGGGGCTTCTGGACTGGCTCAGTCCTGGCAGGGGTGTTCACACTGTACTAATGGAGAGTGAGGGTCAGGTTAACATGCGTTTACACCCTCTGATCCTCCTTCATGCATATAAGTCCTGAAACAGGATTGTAGATTGTATCTGCAATCAAGGGCATTGCTTTTCACAGAGTCTCCTATCAGATCACCCCCACCACCACCCTGAAGATATGTTGAGCACCTTAGTGAACGGACAGGGCCAAAAGGTGTGGTTCTACTTCCACTCACCTCATGTGGTCATTGTACACACAAACTGTCTACACACACCTCCTGCAAATTCCAAGAATGTACATATTGTCTCCTGAAAGGGGACCCAGCAGTAGGTGTTCCCAAAAGACTTCAGACCAATGAAAGGAAAAACAGGTTAATAGAATGTTATTGAGAGCTGCATTCCTCATACCTTCGACAATCTGCCACTCTTTCCCTCCATTCTATTCTTGCTAATAACAGCTAGGTTCGGTGAACAAAATTGAACCTTTTCACAATTTTAATGTCAAGGACTTGACAGATTTGGAACATTTCCTGCGCAGCCCAAACTCAGGTCTGTTTTTAAAGTTTACCTCCCTCAAATTATACCCAGCTGAAAACCGAAGACACAATTTAGTTCGCTTTTGACAAATGGTTAATTAGGTTGTCTGTCATGTCACATGACAGGGTTGCCATGTGTCCTCTTTTTCCTGGACACATCTGTTGGGCAAAACTTCCCTTCACACATCCTCTTTTTCAGGGGTAAAATTTGGGACAAATTGCACTTATTTCCTTTGAATGGCCGTCATAGTGTCCTCTTTCTTTCTCTTCAAAATATGTGCCACAGACAGTTGTGATATACCTAGAACAGAACTGCAGATATCAGAGACTTGGGGGTGTGCCTTCTTGTTGTTTTGCCATTGCTGCTTTTGTGCACAATTCTTTCTACTTCATTTTAAAGAGAGGTATCATATTTTAACAACTGCTCCTTAAATTGCCACTCATTCTTCTCTCAGCAGGGAGAGATGATGCTGTTTTAAGTATCTTGTCAACCAGGAGACATTTCAACCATTTTGTATGCTTCTGATAATAAAATAACAGAACTTGTCAAACATAGATAATTATTTAATTTTTAATGTTTTGAATTACAGTTGTTTAACTGTGGATCTGTGGATCCATGTGTATTTAATAAATGGTGAAAGATTATGTTTATTTAAGGTGGCTTGCTTCAATTTATTAAATTGATAATGGGATGGCGAAATTTGAATCCAGATATGATTTAGACAGCTGCTTCCATTCACAGGGAATGCAATATGTATATTTGATGTTTTCTTGCAGCTTTCAAATTAGTTTTATAAGGTGCTTGACAACCTTTACCCAAGTGCAACAATACATTCATAACACAACTAAATTAGGCCTTGTTTTAGAAGTCAAAATGATGCAATATGGGGGAAATTGTGGATGTGTAGTCATTGTACACTAAGCCAACAGTAAAGATGGGAACCGCAAGCATAGTTTTGATTTTCAACAACAATTTACAATTCGTAATTTACAGTCTGCTTCATTTAGGACATTAAAATTAAATTATACCAAACAATGACAATCTCAGAAGCTAGCTGTGTGAAGGTTCCATGGGCAGGAGCTATTTCAGTGATGGAATCCTAAAACCCTGGGGCTGAAACACGTTCCCAAGATCTGAGAGCACAGCTACATTGTTGGCATTCACCTGTCTCCACAGACAATGAAAGGGTGCACCTTCAGAGTTAAAGTCAAACTGTTGGAGAGATACAGTGCCTGCTGTGTCTGTAGAGACAGATACAGGAAAGACATGTTTTATTGCAAGTGGGGTTGATGAAGGCGTCTAGTTTTGCTGCTACAGGTGCACCACAACATTCCTTCTCTCTGTGCTCCTCCCAGCAGTCATTCCTCCTCTAGCCACTGCTGTGGATACAGGACCTGACTGGCTAAAGATCTAAGTAAAATGGCCATGCCAGAGGACAGTGAGGATGGAACATTTCCTCTTTGCCCTCTGACATGGCTTATGCGCTGAACGGCTCATGCTCTGAACTTAAAGTAAAACAACAGAGCAACAGTACAGAGCAGAATGGACAGTTTCTTGGGTCCCCTCTGCATAAAACACCCAGGGAAGTAAGGAACTGAGTGCAAACTTGGACGATTTGGTTAATGCACAAATTAACAGGTTATGCTTGGAAGAACAACGTATTTAGTGGATGCAAAGAAGTGTTCCAATGGAAAGGTTTGAAGCAGCCAGGATGGGTAGACTTTCTCAGATACCTTGCTAAAGCCACTTGTGACAGGGGTAGGGGAGCTTTGCCCCTCAACACTGCTTTTGGGGAGCTGGTTTCCCATGCAATCCATTGCAGAAAGTAAAAAAAAAAAAACTTTAAATGACTGCTGTAGTAAATTGACACTTTGCCACCCACATGGCTATGTCATATCCACTAGGACAGGACATGGTATATACAAAAAGAACATAATACACACCCACCCCGGAAATGTGGGAAGTAATTTCAATTCCACCTGTAACTTCCATCACAGCAGCAATGATGTGCTAGGAGCTCCAATCTGGAAGTGCAGTATGCCCATCTCCACCCTCAGTTTTCTGCATTTGTAGACCAGTCTATTGTACTTTTTCTTCATTTCTGGTTAATGTGTGAACTAATAAGATTCTGTGAATGTTATTCCTGATCCCTTGGGATGAGATATTAACCAGTCTTCATCTGATTCAAAATTTGTAACTCAGACGTTGAGATAATAGAACATTTTAAGAACCACAGATGCAACCAAAAAAACACTCTTAGCTCCAACTGAATCAGTTGATGAGCCTTCCTACTCTCAGAGAGAACTGTCTGGAATGTATTTTGCCATATAACACAGAATTTATCAAATAAGTATTGAGGATTTTTTGTTCTGCCTTGTATTATTTTCCCAATTTGTACAACAGGTTCTTCAAGTATGTTGCAAAATTCTCCTGGGTGCATTGCACAATTTGTTGTTCATCTGGAATGTACGCTGTCTGCTATGGTTTTGAGTTGTTGTTTTTTGTTGTTTTTTACTGGGGTTGTCAGCAGAGTGATCACAATTAACATGGGGAGGGGGAGAATTAGGGCTGTCACTCAGTTAAAGAAATCCTAGTTGATTCATCAAATGAGTTTTAATGGGCTAGTTTAATAAATCTGCATATAACTAAAACAATTATCTTGAAGAAGAAGAAAGGATGCTGGGTTTTTAGGTGGAGTGTGTATACACCACAGGGGAGGGGAGGAAGTCCCCCCTGTGTGAGAGTGAAAGGCCCCCCCAAAAAAATCAACCCCACCTCTTCTAAGATGGTGTTTGCCACCTGTGGTTTTTGTAATCAACATTTTGTTCTGAATAGCACTTTCTTAAAAAGTAAAATTCTCACCCTTAAGCTCATACACAATGCACACTTCTATCTGTCCTTTGGGGTATCTGTATAATGTGTGCACATTCCTAAGTACTCATGGCCACATTAGTGGTGCCTGCCCTGTGGAACGCCCTCCTATCAGATGTCAAGGAAATAAGCAACTATCTTACTTTTAGAAGACATCTGAAGGCAGCCCTGTTTAGGGAAGTTTTTAATGTTTAATGCTGTGTCTTGTTTTCATATTTGGTTGGGGGCCACCCAGAGTGGCTGGGGAAACCCAGCCAGACGGGCGGGGCATAAATAAATTATTATTATTATTATTATTATTATTATTATTATTATTATTATTACCTGTCCTTTCCCTGTGTAAATAAGTTTGTGTAAAATAGATCTATGTAGGGTTGTTTTGTTTGCTTGTTTGTAAGTTGTTTTAGGCTGCCTTGGGCAAGATAAAGCAATAAATTATTAGTATTAGTATTAGTATATTACAAATTGTTACCGATTAATCAAGTATCCCTATTCAGTTGATTTAAAATGTTACAAATAAATTAAGCTAACCAATGAATTAAAAAAGCAACCTATCTTAATTTTTTCATTATTACAGTGACCTCGGGTTACAGACGCTTCAGGTTACAGATGATTCAGGTTACAGACTCCGCTAACCCAGAAATAGTACCTCAGGTTAAGATCTTTGCTTCAGGATGAGAACAGAAATTGTGCAGCAGCAGCAGCGGAAGGCCCCATTAGCTAAAGTGGTACCTCAGGTTAAGAACAGTTTCAGGTTAATAACGGACCTCCAGAATGAATTAAGTTCTTAACCCGAGGTACCACTGTATTATAAACAATAATTACCCACCTTTTATTAGCAGGTCTCAGAGGAGTTACAAAACAAAAACATAAAATTCCAAAATAAAAACAGTTAAAACAGATTACAGTCACAGGAATAGGGTGTAAAAGGCCAGGATAAAGAGATTTACCTCCAGCATTTTCTGAAAGCTGTACAGTAAAGAAACCAGGCCACTTAGAATAAAAAATTAGAGCCATTGGTCCTGTGAAAGATATAATCTGAGGGCTTTGAATCTGATGTAGGTGTTTTACAGCTTGGTTCCAAGGAAGACATTTAGAAAATGGACTGAAATGGAAATGCTTTACTAAGGTCAAAGAGTTGAAAGTTGTGCACTGAGCTTCTCCCGTCACGTAGTGCAAGGAAGTGACTGAGTTCATCCTCCTAACTGGCCTAGTTTTTACTTGTGGATTGTGCTGTATCACAGCAGACTCTAGTTGGGGACTCATAGGGGTTGTTTAGTATCAGTCCTTTAATGCAGAGGAACATCAAAACCTACTATCTGAAATTTCAGTTGAACTGCTCAGGCTTAAACCTGGAATTCTCCCCAAGAGTGCCCCTTGACTGTCAGTAATTTACAAGAGGGATTCAAGAACATACCAGAACTTTAGGTTAGAAGGAGGAAAGCAACATGTAGAAAGGGAATGCCCATAAAAAATATTTTTAAAAAATACTGCTGCCTTCTCCAGCACTTTTAATATTCGATAGCCTTAGCATTCTCAGGAATCAAAGGTTTCGTGTCTCTTTTGTAGGAAATGTATACTTTTTTTACATTCTGCAACTTCCAATAACCCAATTAAAGTGGGTTAAAGCACTCTGTGGCCCGAGTGCAACAAACCACAAAACAGACCTTTTGTGGTTAGGAAACTAACGGAGAAATGCATTGAAAAGTGTGCAATGAATGAATGAACAACAAGACGAGATGTAAACACTCCACAAACAAATCAGGATGAATGTCCATTGTTGTATAACCACCCCATAAACAAAGTAGAATGGATGCCCGATAAAAACCAGGCATGGTCTAACCACATAAGCTTTGTGCATGCAGATTAGGGTGAATGCTCAATCAATGAATGCTCAATGCCCAAAGAAACCCAACATCTAGCACTTCTAGATCCCATTAATTTCATTTAGTGATGTTGGTACGGCTGACATCTCCAAGACTCATTTCAGGTGCTTGAAATGCTCACGTCTTAAGACAAGGCAGCAATTATGACCACCAATAGTGACATAGTGGTAAGTTCTGTGGGGTGTATGGGGTCTTAGGGGAGGGGTAGTACCTCTGGTGGAGGAAACATAATTTTCCTACTAGGGTCAGTTTGTCCATCTTTGGTCCCCACCCTGCACTCAGCACACCTGTGGCTCCTGTGTCAGCAGCTACACCCCGGGAACAGCTTCAATGGGCCGGCTAAAGCAGATGAGGGTAGCTGGTAGGTCTCAAACTCATGGTGAGTTATGGACATCCCCAGCATGCAAAGATAGGCTCCAGTAGATTGAGTGGATGGGACCAATAGTGGGTCCAACAGTCAAGAAGATGGTTTCTGCTGTAGAGATAAGTGAGAGGAAGATAAGGCTTGTCAGCCTGGGAAGGTAGCCCATCTACGAGAAGCAAAAATCTGATCATAAACCTCCACCGCCTTGTGGGATATTTTCAAGAGACAAAAATACTTAGGAGTAAACCCTACACAAATCTGGAGTAGGTGGTGCTTTGTACGTCTTCTTCCAGAAACTCCTGCATCCAGGCTGGTGCCAGACATATTGCTCTGCTTTCCTTCAGAGCAGTGATGACCAAACTTGACCCTCCAGCTGTTTTGGGACTACAACTCCCATCATCCCTAGCTAACAGGACCAGTGGTCAGGGATGATGGGAATTGTAGTCCCAAAACAGCTGGAGGGCCAAGTTTGGCCATCACTGCTTTAGAGTGAGGCCAAGAGAGGGGTCTTGTCATCTAGGCAGCCCAGGACTTCCACACACCCTGGGGAGGTCACTTTGGTGCTGCTAATGCAGAGGTTTGACTTTACCCTGAGAGGCACACTTCATTATCTTTCAAGGCAGACAAATGCCAACGAAAGGTAAATTATAAAGTGCAGATTTTTTATCATGATGGCCCCCATAACCATACCCTCCTTTAGAGTCTAAAAATAGAAGCAGCTGTGTTGGTCCATATACACAAACATCTTCTGAAGAGCAACAGTAAGTAGCATAATATTCAATTGACTCAGATTACTTGACAGTCAGGGACGCAGGTGGCGCTGTGGGTTAAAGCCTCAGCGCCTAGGACTTGCCAATCGAAAGGTCGGCCAGAGCAGCGATGTCACGCTGGCCACGTGACCCGGAAGTGTCTTCGGACAGCGCTGGCCCCTGGCCTCTTAAGTGAGATGGGCGCACAACCCCAGAGTCTGGCAAGACTGGCCCGTACGGGCAGGGGTACCTTTACCTTTACCTTACTTGACAGTCATGGAATAGATAGTTATAGAATAAATTCAACTGTAGACCACATTGAGCTTTTACAGAAAGACTCCAGCCAGCTGAAATGGAACCTTTAGCTTATAATTAGAAATGCAAACAAGCTCGCAAAAAAAAAAAAGTGTTTCCATATAAACTGCTAGCATGAGGTAGGAAATCTCATCAAAGAAAAGGAAAAATGTTTCCAACCTCATTCTCCAATTTCCTCTGTGCTAAACTGTCACAATCGGGATCACCTTATCACCACATTCACTGCTACAGCAAGGAGGGCCTCTCTAATTAGCCTGGCGCTGCAGCAGGTGAGGTCTTGGATCGTGTTTAGAAGAGAATTCCTGAAACTGCTCCCATGTGTTTTCCTCCCAATACATTGCTGCTCCCCAAATTCTTCTCTGGCTCAGATTTTAATTGGGAAGAAGGAAAGGAAGAAGGCCAACAAGTAGTCCCTCAGAAATGCAGTTTCCCTAAGGGCTACCACATCAGAAGCAGCATTCCTCAGAGAATACTTGTGGCTTGAATTGCTCCATATCATAAATTCAAAGAGGAAAGGGGTGGAGAGATCTCTGTCCTTTTCCATTCCCAATCACTTGGTCACCACCGGAGTGCCACTGCAGCTGAATAGGGGATCTGGGTATCTGGCCAGACTGATACCCAGAGAGAACTTGCTACAAGACAGACCCAAAAAAGAAAATAACAGAACACCTCTAGTCATCACATACAGCTCACAAGTTAAAACAGTACAACGCATCATCAGAGATCTACAACCTCTCCTGGACAATGACAGTTCTCTTTCTCAAGCTCTGGGAGGAAGACCTTTCATTGCCTACAGACATCCACCCAATCTCAAACAACTCCTAACCCACAATAATACTACAACCAGACCTAACACGGACACTGGCACCAGAGCCTGCAATAAACCCAGATGCCAACTTTGCTGCCACATACACCCAGACAACACCATTACTGGCCCCAACAACATCACACATACAATCTCGGGACTATTTAATTGCTCATCGTCTAACATTGTATATGCCATCAAATGCCAACAGTGTCCTTCAGCTCTCTATATTGGACAAACAGGCCAGACCTTACGCCAAAGAATAAACAGACATAAATCAGATATCAGGAATCACAAAACAGAGAAACCAGTAGGAGAACACTTCAATCTCCCAGGACATTCTATATAAGATCTCAAAGTAGCTGTTTTACTACAAAGGAATTTCAGAAATAGACTGGAAAGAGAAGCTGCTGAATTGCAACTTATCACCAAACTTAAAACCATGGAGAAACCTGGCCTGAACAAAGACATTGGATTCTTATCTCATTATACATGACAAAGCCACTTTTCACCTTCTCACCCCTTGCTTTTTCTTGTAAGACCTATTGCAGTCGTTAAGAGTCGTCAACAGGCTCATCACAGCTATCTGCCCATCACCCATTCCCACCACCCTTCTGAGTAATACCCCTCCCCACCTTCTCACTATATAGAAGGGTCTGGAAACTTCTGTTTCAGTGTATCTGAAGAAGTGTGCATGCACACAAAAGCTCATACCAAGAACTAACTTAGTTGGTCTTTAAGGTGCTACTGGAAGGAATTTTTTTTATTGGAAGGCAGTCCTGGAAAGCTGTGCAAAACTCTTTAGGTCTACACCCTATGCATTTTTGTTAGGTGAGGTCACAATTTAAGTTTGGACAGCAGGTGGATACAGCAGAAGAATACTTTCTTCTGAAGGCTGAAACTGATAAAGCTTGGGCATAAGCCTGCACAGATTTTGCAGCTGGAAATGAAACCACAAACGTTCTTTCTTTCTTTCTTTCTTTCTTTCTTTAAAAAATACCCATTTTGTAACTGGATCATCTTGGTGGCTCCAAAATGTTGGGTGAACTTTTCAGCTTTCCAACTATTTTTTAATTTCCATGCTGCCTCTCCACTTCTGAATTCCACATAGGTCTGTAAGGAGAAGTGACAAAATACCAGGAGAAATTATGCTCTTGTGGTATTTTGACAGGAAGTCCTGGAAACCTCACTTGTTCTCACAGGTTTTCCAGGCTCAAAAGCTATTGGAATCAAACCAAACAACCTTAAAAGGGTCATATGGCAATACATGCCAAAACATGTGATTTCAAGTAATACCCCCCACCTCCACCCACAAAAAGCTTCAAATAACGGTTACAAATTTGGAGAAAGAATTCTCGAGAGTTCCCTGGTTTCTAAACCACTCTGGGAATTGTAGTTCTGCAAGGGAAATTGAGGGACTCCAAACAACTTGCAGCATCTGTAATAAACTACAGTTACTAGGAATCTTTGAGAGAAACCATGGCTGTTAAAGTGGTATCATCAAGCTTTAAAA
The DNA here is from genome assembly GCF_964234715.1 of Podarcis melisellensis. NCBI lineage: Eukaryota > Metazoa > Chordata > Lepidosauria > Squamata > Lacertidae > Podarcis > Podarcis melisellensis. The sequence goes on along the minus strand of NC_138528.1, from coordinate 27,402,614 downwards.
GTATAATGTGGATGTGGCCTAAGATTCAGCTGCCAGCCCAGTCAACTTCTGTCTGTGAACTGGGGAGGAACCAATATATTGTGCTTTGTCTAGGGTGGCAAAATATATTGAGCCAGCCCAAACTGTGATGCACTTCCCAGCTAATATGAGCAATAAGGTTGCAGGTCAAGAACACCCCAGACCAAGATTTCAGGACCCAAACCTGAGATGTGGTGGCTGTCCCTGGTGATACCACAGGCTAGGCCCTGGTGATTCTTCCTCTGTGCTCCCTCCCACCACTGAGTCCTAGAGATGGAGATTAACTGGGAGAAGAGAGGAAGAGGAGCTTTTGGTAAAAGTGCAGGTGGACACAAAAGTGAGGAAACCATTGTGTAAATCGAACCTGAGATGACATTAATAATCACAATAGATTGTCTAACAAAGCACAAGCAGCACTGAGCCTCAGTTCTATTCAGTCTAGTAGTAGAAGGCAAGACAAGGAACTTTTAAAAATTTCTGGCTCATGAGTTTAACCAAGACCTCCCCCTGTGTCCAAGATCCATTAAAGGAGTTCTCTTCCTTAATCCAATTATGGGTGTTTCAGAAAATCTTCTCCCTGCTACCCATCAACCCTCATTAAAACCAGCTCCACTGCACACATAACTTACATCAGTGCTGAGAACAACTGTGCTCCCATCTTATGACCACTTCTGGAATACAAGTGTCATATTTGTCACTTTCCATTCCTCAGAACATTGGCCTTCCATCAAAGAAATTCCCCCAAATATGTGTGTTGTGTGTATTTTAAATCCAGCCCTTCATTTAACATTATATGGTTAATTAGAGGAGGGTTTGATGATTGACTCCAGATGCATATATGGCTGAGCTGAATGTGGTTATTATAAGAAGTTTTATTTTTTTAAAAACTCCTTGAAGTTTTTAAGCGGTTTGATCAAAGAAGCAATCTGTCCCCAAGACTAGGTGCCCCAGGAGAGAACTTCATAAACTGTGGTATGGGGACCACCAATGATCTGCTTTTCCCTTTCACAACCGCTCAATTATTATTCGGGGGGGGTTGGATTTCTAGTTCTAATTAGCTAGAGAGTCCTAATTAACTGAGCATGACTTATATTGGATCCATCTCTCTTACCTCAGTAAATAGTAGGAGTTATCATCACACCAGCTTATGAAGAAATCTAACTCTTTCTTACTGCCATTCCATCAGGCTGCAGGAAAGAGAGAGATGGAACTATGAAGTCTCTTCGTTAGCTTTTGGTTACTCCTCTTCAGGGCTTTTTTCGGGGGGGCGCAGGGGTACGCATACCCCTAAACATTTTGTGAATCTAGGTTTGGCCTCTTTGAGGGGCAGCATTTCAATATGAGTAGGAAAATGAAAGTACTCCTCTCCAAATCTTTCCATTCCTTCAGGTCACTAAAAGAACTATTAGCTAAGAACTGGTATCTGAGTTTGCCCCCGCCACCTTTTCTCCCTTTATCGTTGATATTCATGCGCCACTCTGGAAGCATTATCCAACTGAATAACAGAATAAACATGTGTCAGGGGTTCAGAAGAAGAGACACAGGAGGGGGAGCAAATGGAGAGTGAGGAGGAAGAGGACGAAGGGGGTGCAGGCAGTGACAGTTACCAGAGTCGTGACTCAAGCCTCTCTAGCGAATCGGAGGACTCACAGAAGGGAGCACCGATGGCCAGAGCGAGGGAGGTTCCAGGGGAGAAACCTCAGGAGGGAGGGGCCAGCGGGGAGTCCCTGAGCAGCAGCTGGAAATCGGGACCAGCTTCCCCACCTGAGCGCAGTGGGGAGGGGGAGTCCCAGGAGTCGGGACCAGTGTTCTTGCCACCGGCGGGAGGAGAGGAGGCAGGGTTGGCCACGCCCACATCCGGAAGCGGGGAAACGGTCAGAAGGAAGGTTACCGGCTGGGCGCGCGCGCCAAGTTCAAATGTACAGGCGAGCGGCACAGCAGGGAGTCCGGACAGGGAGCCAGGTCCTAAAGCCCGCCGGAAGGAAGGGTGGAGCTCAGGGGGGTCAGCGTCAGAGGAATCGAGGAAAGAGATAACCCCTGAGGGCAGAAGGACCCAGCGTAGGAAGGAGCAGCGTAGGAGGTGGAGCAAAGCGAGAATCTTAAAGTGGTGTGGCTTTAGCAGCGAGTCAGAGGGGACTTAGCCGATCTAGCGTCAAGACGTGGGGTCTGCGCGCCCAGAGCTTGGAAATGGAAACTAAACTTCAATAAAGACTTTTGTATATAAGATCCACTGGGCGTTGGTCCTCTGTGAGCTGGGACCTAGCAGCAGTCCCTGACAGTAAGTCCCCTCCCACCTTTTCCACCAATCTTGCAACCTCGTGGCGTGTGGGAAAGCAGCGGAGGGTGAAGATTGGTGCTTCGCTAGCTCACAAAAACCGGGAAAATGACTACCGAAGAGAAGATAGCGAGTTTGCAAAACGCAGTGACGCAACTGACTGCAGAAATTGCGGCATCCAGAAAGAGTGAACTGGAAGCAGCTGCTGCCTGCCAGGATCTGCGAACCAGGTTAGATGTGCTAACTGCACAGAGGCTACCGGTCACCAGACCAGAAGGGATTGGGCTGGGGAACAGAGGAGGGAGCCTGGTGTCTCACTTCAATGGGGACCTGCAGGAGTATCCTAACTTCAGAGCAGATTTAAAATATGCACTGCAGCTGCTTGACAAAGACTTTAAGAATGAGGAGGAAAGAGTGGCATTTATCATTTCGCATTTACGGGGGGAGGCGAAATCGTGGCTGCGCAATCTCTGGAGAGACAAGGATCCAGCCCTCCAAAACGCAGTTGCCTTCATTAAAGTGATGGATGCGTGTTTTTTGTCTGAGATTGATGTGGATATCGCTAGGAAACAGATTCACGGACTAAGACAAGGCAGAGCCACTGTGAGGCAATACCATTCGCGTTTCTTCGCTTTGGTGAATGCATTAGCGTGGGAGAAGGAATCGTCTCCTGTCAGAGATCTTTTCTGGGAGGGGCTGAGCAGACCTGTGAAAGATGAGATTGCCAGGGGTGAGAGACCCCAAACCACCAAGGACGTTGTGGAACGGGCGCTCACCATTGGGGTTCGCCTGGAAGGACGCCCTTGGAGCCAGGAGGAAGGGCATTTGGGACGCACGCCGGCAAGAGCACCGCCTCCCTTCCCCAAGGAGGCGGCGCGCGCTCGATCCATGCCTCCACTGGGAGGGGGAGAGGAGCCGATGGAGCTTGGTGGTGCTAAGGCTCAGCATACAGCAGGAGCCCTAGCGCCGGGAGCAGCCAAGATGAAGCCTCCTAGAGGAACCAGGAAATGCTACATCTGCGACAGTGCTCAGCACATGGCGAAAGAGTGTCCCCAGAGGTTTCACAAGCACAGTGCAGCCGCGGTGACAGTAACAAATGCAGTTCAGCAGAGTGAATCACAGCAGGGAAACTCCACTGTCTGGCTGGAAATGGGATCACTGGGGACCAGCCAGACAAGTCAGTGAAGCAATCCCCAGTACTCTTACAGCCCACCGACCCCCTCCCACCCAAACCAGTAGTGCAGCTCACCGCATCTATCCAACTCCCCAATGGGCTCCCTGTGGAACTTCCCATTACCATTGACTCAGGGAGCAATGCAGATTTTATAGACATGCAGTTCCTCCAGCAACATGGCATAGCCCTTTTGCCAGCGACGGTACCTCTGAAAGTCGTCACGGTGGACGGCAGGGAGCTACTGGGAGGGCAAGTGCTGCAGCAGACGCCGCCAATGGTGATGCGCATTGGAAATCACCGCGAAGTCATCAGCTTCAACGTCACCCGCCTGTCAGACACGCCCATAGTGTTGGGAATGAGTTGGCTGGATAGGCACAGCCCAGCATTAGCTTGGTACCAGCGGCAACTGACCTTCGGCTCCTCTTACTGCGCAGAACACTGCATCCTGGCGGATTTGGAAGATGAGGGGCACGAGGATGGACCACATCTGAACTTGGGAGTGTTGCAAGCGGTGCCTAACAAGTACAAGGAGTTTTTGGAGGTCTTCTGCGAGAAGGAAGCAGACAAGCTGCCTCCCCACAGGCCCTACGACTGCAAGATCGACCTCCTGCCGGGGGCGACACTCCCGACGGGGAAACTGTATTCCATGTCTGAGGATGAATTGCAAGAGCTCAGGGAGTTCATAGATCACAACCTGAAGCGTGGATTCATCCGGGAGTCCAAAGCAGCCGGGGGCAGTCCTGTGTTCTTTGTAAAGAAGCGGGACACGCCCCAGAAGAGGCTGGTCGTGGACTTTCGCTTTTTGAACCAGAGGACCAAGCCTTCGGCCTTCCCTATGCCCAAGATCGATGACCTGCTGGCGACAGTGAGGAAGGGTCGCATCTTTACCAAGTTGGACCTGCGCGGAGCGTACAATCTCATTCGCGTTCGGGAAGGCGACGAATGGAAAACGACCATGTTTACGCCGCTGGGCACTTATGAATATAGAGTTATGCCTTTTGGATTAAAAAATGGTTCCCACTGCTTTCAAGCCTTCATGCATCATGTCTTGGCGGGTCTTCTCTACAAGAAGTGCGTCTGCTTCCTGGACGACATCCTGATCTTCTCGGAATCGCCAGAGGCACATGAAAGAGATGTCAGGGAAGTTCTGCAGAGGCTGCGGGAGCACAGGCTGTACGCCAAGCTGGAGAAGTGCCAGTTCGACCAGACAGAGGTGGATTTCTTGGGCTACAAACTGTCCGACAAGGGACTGGCCATGGACAGTGCCAAGGTACGTGCAGTACTGGACTGGAAGAGCCCACGCAATAGGAAGGAAGTACAGAGGTTTGTCGGTTTTGCCAACTTTTATCGTAAGTTCATCAAGGGTTTCGCCATGCAGACAGCGGCCATCACCGACACCCTCAGTTCCAAAAAGAAGAGGTTCATCTGGACGGAGCAGGCGGAGCAGTCCTTTCAGAAGCTCAAGCAGCTCTTCGCTTCCGAGGAGAACCTACTACACGTAAATCCCAGCAGGCCCATGAGAGTGGAGACGGACGCCTCAGACAGGGCCGTGGGAGCCGTTCTGTTGCAGCAAGACCACCAGGGGGACTGGAGGCCGTGCGCTTTCTACTCAAGGAAACTTAGCAAAGCGGAGCAAAACTACACCATCTGGGACAGGGAGTTGTTGGCCATACATGCAGCCTTCAAGGCGTGGCGGCACTTCCTCGTCGGAGCCAAGCACACGGTGCAGGTCCGCACAGACCATAAGAACTTGGAGTACTGGCGCACGGCGAGGTTCCTGAACCAGCGACACATCCGCTGGGCGGAGTTCTTTGCAGATTTCGACTTCAGAATTGAGTACATCCCAGGAAACAGCAACGTCTTGGCGGACGCGCTGTCCAGGAAACCGCAGTATCTGGAGGCAGAGGCACCGGCGGCGGCCAAGCACATTTTCACACCAAAGGCGTGGGCTTGCGCGTCGGCCACGGTGGACATGGACGTGGTGCGCCGCGCGCTACAGACAGACTCTTTCGCCCGAGCCAAGATGGAGGAGGTGTGCAGCGGCAAGGCGAAGGGCGACGAATTCCAAGTGCGAGACGGCCTGCTCCTACACAAGGGAGTCCTCTACGTACCAGGAGACAGCCTGCGCGCTAAGGTCCTGCAACAGCTGCACGACGCGCCCAGCGCGGGGCACTTTGGCAAGGAGAAGACGGTGGACTTAGTGGCCAGAGACTTTTGGTGGCCCAAGATGCGGGGAGATGTCGCGGATTACGTCAATAGGTGCGACACCTGCCAAAGGGCCAAGCCTGTGCACCAGCCGCCGGCGGGCCTGTTGGAACCGCTGCAGACACCGTTCGAACCGTGGGAGAGGGTGGCTCTGGACTTTGTCACGGATCTGCCCAGTTCGAGGGGCAAGACGGCAGTGCTCGTGGTAGTAGACCTGTTCACCAAGATGGCCCACTTCATTCCTTGCGCGAAGGTGGCCACGGCCGAGCAGACCGCTAAACTGTTTATAGACCACGTGTTCAAGGTGCATGGCCTACCACGATCCATTTTGTCAGACAGGGGGCGCCAGTTCATCTCCAACTTCTGGCAGAAGCTGATGGGTTTCCTGAACGTCAAGGTCAGCCTGGCGTCGGCAAGACACCCGCAGACTAACGGGCAGGCGGAGAGGGTCAACGCCATCATGCAGCAGTACCTGAGATGCTACGCGAACCAGCAGCCCTCGACCTGGGTGGACTATCTACCGTTGGCCGAGTTTGCCTACAACAACACGAAGCACGGATCCACGGGGGTGACACCGTTTTTCGCCAACAACGGGCGGCATCCCAGAACCTTCCCGGGTTTGGACACAGTGAGGGAGGGGGAGCCGCAGGGAGCAGAGGCCGTGGCAGCAGAGTTGCAGGAGATCCACGAGCAGCTCAGGAGGCAGTTAGAGATGGCGAAACAGGCGTACAAAGTGCAGGCAGACCGACACAGGAGGGTTGGGGAAGACATCCAGGTGGGAGACTGGGTCTGGTTAGCAGCCCAGGCAGTTCCGGCCAGATCGTTGGCCAAGAAGAAGCTCGGGCACAAGCAGCTAGGGCCTTACCAAGTAGAGGCGCAGATCAACCCAGTGGCCTTCCGGTTGACGCTCCCGGAGGGGTCCAGAATGCACCCGGTCTTTCATAGATCAGTGCTCACACCCTACAGAGAGCCCCACAGGTTTCAGGCACCAGGGACGGCGCCAGACCCGTTCAGGGAAGCGCCCAAGAAAGGGGGGTCGCCGAGAGGGGAGCCACTTAATGAAGCCACAGAGATTTTGGACTCAAGGTGGGGGGAGGACGGGATTGAATATCTTCTCGCCACAGAGGACACCCCGGCCAGCGCCAACAGGTGGGTGACGGATTACGCAGTGCAGGAGCAGTTGCTCAAGGAAGAATTCCACACACTTTTCCCGCACAAGCCTATGCCGGCGGGCTTTTTCGAGGATTGTCTGTTCACACCCACACTCTCGGCCAGCACTTTCCGGGGTTTCTCGTCAGCTGAGGACTCGGCTCAGGGAGGCAGCTCCCCGGAGGGATCGCTCTCAGGTTTTGGCACGGGGGGATCTTATTGGTGGGAAGACCAGCCCAAAGTGGGTTGGCGCAGAGACGTGCCGAAGGGTCCCTGGGAAGTGGATCCTCTTCAGGCGACAGGGGGAGGGGGGCCCTTGGGTGATTTGGGGGCGGCATCAGATTTTGAGCACGCCGCGCAGGAGATGGAAGCGGAGGAGATCGCCGTCGACGAGCCCATGGGGGACTTCCCGGACTTATCCCGATGGCTGCATGCCTCAGGGGACGAGCTGTATCCCGGACTCACCCCCACAGAACGGGAGCACCCGGAACCCGCACCGGAAGAGGGGGAGGGGGGAAGGGGGGGCTTCGAGGGGGGGATGGATGTCAGGGGTTCAGAAGGAGAGACACAGGAGGGGGAGCAAATGGAGAGTGAGGAGGAAGAGGACGAAGGGGGTGCAGGCAGTGACAGTTACCAGAGTCGTGACTCAAGCCTCTCTAGCGAATCGGAGGACTCACAGAAGGGAGCACCGATGGCCAGAGCGAGGGAGGTTCCAGGGGAGAAACCTCAGGAGGGAGGGGCCAGCGGGGAGTCCCTGAGCAGCAGCTGGAAATCGGGACCAGCTTCCCCACCTGAGCGCAGTGGGGAGGGGGAGTCCCAGGAGTCGGGACCAGTGTTCTTGCCACCGGCGGGAGGAGAGGAGGCAGGGTTGGCCACGCCCACATCCGGAAGCGGGGAAACGGTCAGAAGGAAGGTTACCGGCTGGGCGCGCGCGCCAAGTTCAAATGTACAGGCGAGCGGCACAGCAGGGAGTCCGGACAGGGAGCCAGGTCCTAAAGCCCGCCGGAAGGAAGGGTGGAGCTCAGGGGGGTCAGCGTCAGAGGAATCGAGGAAAGAGATAACCCCTGAGGGCAGAAGGACCCAGCGTAGGAAGGAGCAGCGTAGGAGGTGGAGCAAAGCGAGAATCTTAAAGTGGTGTGGCTTTAGCAGCGAGTCAGAGGGGACTTAGCCGATCTAGCGTCAAGACGTGGGGTCTGCGCGCCCAGAGCTTGGAAATGGAAACTAAACTTCAATAAAGACTTTTGTATATAAGATCCACTGGGCGTTGGTCCTCTGTGAGCTGGGACCTAGCGGCAGTCCCTGACAACATGCTTTAAATTGGGAGGGGAGAATGTATTGGAGGCTCATGCCCATGATCGGAAGAGCCAGAGGCAAAAATGAGCAGAGCATCTGATGCAACTCTTACCCATTTACAGTAAATAACATCCCACCCCTATAGAAAAACACACACACACTCATCTCTCAATCCTCCATCCAATCAAGCAAGGGACATTGTCATAGTTCAAAGACATATTCTAGTCAGGGCAGGAATGAAACACAAAACTTGAGAAGGGCTGGTGATGGGATGTGGTCTGAAGAGAGTCCTGAGGGCCAGAAGCATTTGGGCCCTGGGCCTGAGATTGCCCACCCCTGCTTTAAATAAATAAATGGCAGCCTAGAGTCTTGTGTCACATCAAAAGCACATCCCAAAAAATTGAATATCCTATTAATGAGCAGAAATGAGAGAGAAAGCCAACCAGAGCAATCCAGAAGCCCTCTGGAAGAAGGCCACCTAAGTCTGGCGTCTCCAGTCTAGTAAAGAAGCAAACATCCCCAAGGAAGGAGTTTTGTGGCTTTGGTGCCATTCCAAAGAAGGCGCTGCACAGGCCTGACAGCTACTAAACTGTGGGGACATATAAAGCAGAAGCCTCCAAGGAAGATCTCGGCATATGGGTAGTTTCATATGGAAGTGTTTAGAAGAAATAGTTGGAAATCAACTATTTGGCTTTGTTCATTTTTAGTTGGTGGGGCCAATTGCTTCGGGCTTCACATGGAGGGGAGGCACATCAACACCGACAAAGATTACACTCTTAACTGAGAAAAATGGTAGGTGTGAAATGAAGAGACAGCGCCTCAGGCCTTCCACTCTCCTAGAAAGGACTTTGGCCCCACAAGCATCACATGACAAGCAGATTTGTTTCCCTGAAGGGAAGATGGACTCTCTCTTCTCATAGGTAGTATTTATCCTGATTCTTTAGGAATCAGATACAAGAGCCAAAGCTATTTAAGGAGGCTTATCACAGGTAAAAAATAAGTTTTGTTTCTTGCCCAGAAGCTCTATCTCTGCAGCTAATTATGGGATTGGTGGAAATTTGATCCTTAGTTGAAGAAAACTTCCTTCAGGTGCTGGGTAAGAGAACTAGTAGTTATCCTAGTTAACCTAGTAGTTATTATATACTGGCACCAACCAGTATTGTATCACAAAATTCCCTAGAGTTTTGCATAAGTCAACAAGGTTTTGGTTTATATTCTAAGGTACTCTCTCAGTATTCCCAACACACAATAATTGTTTCTATCTGGAAATGTTCAAGTTAGCATGCAGATTCTGATTTAGAGACAATGCTCAGAATTTAAAATGCATTCTCTCTCTCTCTCTCTCTCTCTCTCTTACACACACACACACACACACACAAAATTTTCCTTTTCACATCCCCCTATTTGCTCCCTTTCACTTCCCTCCCTGTCATCACACATCAAAGCTCTGCTATACACATTCCGTTGTAAGCTACCTAATAGGTTAGGAGGGAAAATCAAGAGCAATATTGAGCAAAGAAGGGAAAAGGTCAGCTGAAATGTGGCTTATAACACCACATTTAAGAAACTTCCCCACCACCCCCACGGTGCTCAGCAGAACCTAAGATGTGCCCCAGTGTATTTTAAGGCACAGAAGCTCCCTTTATATAACCTAATCAAATTTGATAGAGTTGCTGAAATGATTTTGGACCAGATGCAATAACAAACACTGCATTGGAGGAGGGTAGGGGGAAGCCGCAGTGTAACGAATAGCAGCTATTGGCAATCATCAACACAGGCGCTTAGCAAATTGCATAAGATCAGCACCCTGCTCCTAAATGCATTTTCTTGAAAGAAAGTCTGGCTGAGTGCAGTAAGCTTCAGATAAAAGTTTCAAATATGTCTGCCTATGATCACAGCTAGTGGCATATTTTGCAGTCGGTTGTATCCCGTTTCCCAAATATCAACAAATGAATGCAAGAAAGAAAGCGGTGAAAAACAGCAAAAAATGGCCCTGTTCCCATGTTTCACGTTCAGTTTAGCATCAATTAATAAAGATAATACCTCTTGTGCCATTGATGTCTCTGGAAGGTAGAACATTTAGCCAGAATATTGCCATCTCATTTTCAAAGCTCAGCAATAAAGAAGAGCTTTCTTTCTAGAGAGTCAGTATTATTACTGGAGTTCAGGCATTCTACACTACCTGAAGACAAGGTCTAAAACTGCCTTCAGCATAGAGCAATTGCTATTCTGGCTGAGAACACTGGACTCGCTCTCCCTCTCTCTCAACATTCTGAATCCTAATAATCACATGCGGGGGGAATTATGTCTTTATCCTTAATTCTGCTTTTGTAGGTCTGCGCAGAATATTTTCTTATAAATCTGTACCCAAACCAAATTCCTGCTGATTCCAGATTTTTCTATATTTTATTTGCATGTTATTTCAGATCCCAGCAATATTAAGCACTGTTCTCTAATAAAAAGCACAGAGATTTAGCCTAACCCTAACCCTGGATCCACCAAGGCGAGCAAGTCCAGATATGGCAGATACTTGCCTTGGCTGGCTGGTTCCTAGCTAATCCAGCTATGCCAGCCTAAGTTCCCCATCCTGGCTCAGACAGTGCTCAGACAACTAAGCTGAGGCTGGAAGATCTTAAAGCAGTGTGAGCCCTGGAAAAGGGACATTTTGCGGGAGCTGGAGGGGCAGAATCAGGGTGGGCAGAAATTTAGGCTGGATCATGAATCCATTTAACTCAGTCATATGACCTGGCAACCCAGTGTAAATTAAGCATAATTTATACTGGTTTCCCCACACTTAAGATTGTTCCCCTCGTTACTCATCGTTCCCAATGGAAGGGCATAGAGGACAGGCTTACATTTTCATTATTTCCACTTTGAAAATTAGGTGTTCGTTTTGCACTGTGTTTATACCTAACGCACAGTAGTGGGCTAGAAGGCAATGTGTTGTTGTTTTTAAAAAATCACAGACCCACAAAAGTTGTTTGGAAATCCATTGCTGTACTAGAGATATAGGCAGGTATGAACATACAAGTATAGAAACTTCTGATAATTGATCATTATTTTGTAACTTAGAGCTAGTGCCCAATTTGCAGTTTTCTTCCTCCCTCTCATCTCAATCACTTTTGTGCCATGTCTTTTAGATTGTAAATCCGAGGGCAGACTAGGAGTCTTTTAAGCAACAACCAGCATAAATAAATGATTTGTTGTACACCAATTAACAAAGTCACGAGCTCAGTTGTAGCCAAAGTGGATTTTTTCTTTCTGTAGGCCATGAATCCGCTAATATCAGACAAAAACGGTTTACAAGCAGTCTGAACTTCCTTGCCTCAAGATATAACAGCTACTAATTTTCCACAACAAGCATTCTTTCCTCTGAAAGAGATGGGGCTACTCAAAACTCTGCAGAGTTTAGAGAAAATGAAAGATAAAGTGCGAGACTGGTTACACTATGCTCAGATTAAGGAAGTGTTTAAGATTGATAAAAAGTTAGGATTCCAGGTGGAGAAATCGAAACTGGAGACAGAACTGCTAGAACCTAAGACTAAGGTACTTTCAAAAATGTATAACTTGCTGCTGAAATGGAACACACAAGACGAATTGGTTAAATCGGCTATGATAAAGTGGGCCCAGGATATTGGGCACAACATTATGTTTGAGGACTGGGAAAGGTTATGGACCACCGGGCTGAACTTCACAGCATGTAATGCTCTGAAGGAAAATGTAATGAAAATGATATATAGATGGTACATGACCCCAGTGAAATTGGCTAAAATATACCATTCATCTGATAACAAATGTTGGAAATGTAAGGAAAATGAAGGAACATTTTTTCACCTCTGGTGGACCTGCCCTAAAGTGAAGGCCTTTTGGGAAATGATATACAATGAGTTAAAAAAGGTATTTAAGTATACCTTCACCAAGAAACCAGAGGCCTTCCTTCTGGGCATGGTCGGCCAGAACGTGTTAAAGAAGGACAGAACATTTTTTATGTACGCTACAACGGCGGCAAGGATACTTATTGCTAAGAGCTGGAAAACCCAAGATCTACCCACACTGGAAGAATGGCAGATGCAGCTGATGGACTATATGCAACTGGCTGAGATGACTGGCAGAATCCGCGACCTGGGAGAGGAGAGGGTCGAAGAAGACTGGAAGAAATTTAAGATTTATTTACAAAAGTACTGTAATTTGGTTGAATCCTAACAAGGAAGCCAGAGTAGAAATAACTGTCTACCATTAAATTACAATTTTTTATTGGAGTTTAACCTAAATATTGCACTTAAAAGCATAAACAAGATGATAATTTGCTTGGAAAAATTCGTTTTTAATGATGAAAGTGGAAGCGGGAGACGTGAGGGAGTCCGCAATAGAATGAAAGGATGTTATGAAACCTATTCTGTTTGTTAAATATGTATTTGTAAAAAATCTTAATAAAAATTTTCATTAAAAAAAAAAAAAAGAGATGGGGCTACTCAAACTGGTTGGTCCTATCTGGTATGCAGTTATGCATGAAGCAGGGATTAGGGAAGGAATCACACTTCAGGCACAGAGGATTCAGATGATTGGCAAAAAATAATAATTAAGGATGGAAAGCTAAATCCCACTTTCCCCAAACACCATTGTGTACAATCGACCAGGGTCATTATCAGAGAGATACAATACCTTTCTTATGAATTCTGTTAAGTAAGGGACTGCAAAAGATGTCCACTGAGCTTTAAGGATGATCTTTTCTAAAACCTTTGTTAATATTATAGCTAGATCTCCTTTTTAGTAACTTGGACAATAAGGTCTTGTTTATAAGGGTGGAATCACTTAGTGGAGAACTAGATGGAGGGAACTTAAAGCTTTTTCTCTTGAAGAGCTGAATAATATTTCTGGCTTCTTATCACCTTGTATAAGGTAAACTAAATGCATGTGCATGTATAGTTAAAGAGCAAAGGGAAGTGCAATCAGTTCCTGTGTATCTGGTGCTATCTGTTATATTATGATTGCAAGGCTAGTTCCTTTAAATGGCAATGTTTGCCATTTATTATGGGACTAAAGCTGTTTTCAAAGAAGCAGCTTTGAAGTATCTGCCACCTTGGTGGATTAAATAAAGCAAAGTTTGGACCATTTGACTACAAAGTTTTCAAGTAGGAGTCCGCTTTTTCCACCCAAAGGGGCTGTTGCATTGCTTGTGTGTTAAGTTACTTTCGCGTTTAGAACTTTGTGGGCAATTTCTATATTGTTTTGTATAGTTATGGGTCTTAATGCTAAATAAAATTTGTTAATTTTAACCCTTTGCAAGTTTTACCCCACCTAAGCCCTTTAGGATCCGGATGGGCAGAGGTCATGCCAGAGGAGTTCCACGGGCAGAAGTGCCATTACGTCAACACAGCTCCATCTCCACCAGTAGAATGGCACCAAGATCTCTCAACAGGTGAATCTTCTCTACAGAATTGAGCCAAAATGCGCTAAACGAAAAACAAATCTCTCTCTCTTGTTTCTTTTATAGGAAAGCCTGGGAAGCAAAGGCAGATTATCTCCTAACTCTATGCAGCTTGACATGATTTTTGGAACCACACCTTTATGCAGATTTGGTTTAAATCTTATTGAAATAATGAAGCAAGATTATTATTATTTTTTATGTCATATCATCCTGGCGTCTTCCTGTTTAGCTGCGGACATTTTCTATATGCTGTTAAGACTAGATGAGCTCAGCCAAAACTGGATGCTTTGTGATTTCTGTTGAGTGTGAAATCTGCAGAATGATTAAAATCTCCCACTGCTAGAGAGAAAAAACACACAACTCAGATTTTTAGAAAAGCTTCCTCAAGCAGTTTTTGTAAATACAATATTGTCCCTGCCAATAGTTGGTGTACAGATGTTTAATAAAAAAAAATACATCTAAGATTACCAGGACCACCACTGTTACATTAAGCAGTTTTCCTTTTGCAATCTCTTGAATAGCAAGACTTAGCTTTTCTGGGCTTTCTGAGAGAAGAGAACTGCAACGACAGCATTCTAAGGCACACAGAGACTTAGCAATCTTCCTTCGTTCCAGTTTCTTGGCCACACATACTTATACTACAGCGAGTCACATGAACATTCTGAAGAAACTCAGGCTGATGCGAGAAATAGAAAAGAAGCACTGAGCAACTTATCGCATCAGTTCTAAAGGTATATTTATGTGGCTACTTTCCCCCCTATGAGAAGAGATGGAGGAGAAATTGGATTCAGTTTGCATTTAAAGGTGAACCTACTTAACACACCCTGTCTAAAACAATATGCAGACTGAACCACAACTATCCTCTGAAATTTCCACCTCTCCTAATTTTGCAATGTAGTTCCCAAGCCAAGTAACGTGCACAAAAATGCATATAAGAAGGGTAGATGTGCATTGAAGTACACATATTAGTGAAAATAGCATAGAAAAAATTGATGCTATGCAAAAATGTGGCATATAAAATGTCTACATTAGGAGCAATTCACACTAAAATGCTGATGAATTGCCATGGGGAACTTAAAAAAAATATATAGTCGTACCTTGGTTCTCGAACAGAATACGTTATAGGAGTCTGCTCGACTCACGGAACCGTTCAAAAACCAAGGTGCAGCTTCCGATTGGCTGCAGGAGCATCCTGCAGCCAATCGGAAGCTGCAGAAGTTGTGCTGGACGTTCGGCTTCCAAAAATAGTTCGAAAACCAGAACACTCACTTCCGGGGTTTGATTGCTCAGGAACCAAGGCATTTGAAATCCAAGGTACAGTGGATGCTTGGGTTGCGAACGTGAACTGTGCGGGATGCACGTTCACAACCCGCAGCGTTCGCAACCCGTGTCTGCGCATGCGCGGGTTGCAATTCTGCACATGCACAAAGTGCGATTTAGCGCTTCTGCAAATGCACGGCCGTTGAAAACTGGAAGTAACCCATTTACGGTACTTCCGGGTTTCGGCAGTCCTTAACCTGAAAAAATACAACCTGAAGTGGCTGTAAGCTGAAGTATGACTGTACAACTGTATATCAATTGCAAACTGATGTGGAAATATGAAGAACTGGATTTAAAACTGGGGAAATGAGAAGTGGGAAGAACCCAAACTGGACAGATTCACCCATCCCTACAGGCCAACATTTATTTATTTTGAACTCACATTGTGGTGAACATGAACATATGAAGTTGTCTTACGCTGAGGAAGCATTCTGACAAGGGAAATGCTGTGTTAATTATAGTGGTAGTGTCCCATTTCTTAATGTTCCTTCCACATTGTGGTGCCTGTTGTATTATTGAACTGTGGGTTTTCGAGCAATATAGCAACACGTCACACTAAATTTCATTCAGACCAGTGGGCATGGTTGAATATCATTGAACAACGTTGCTACTCACCCATCCTTTCAGCACGTGCGATTCTCTTCCACCATGATTCACTCATGAAAATGGCAGAAAAGAACTGCATGTCAGTATTCCGTCCCCAAATGTCATCACTTTACTCCTGCAATTTTGGGGGTTAATGAGATTTCAGACAGATTTTTCTTTCTTTCTGGAAGCAATCAACATGGCCAACTCCAGGGGATATAATTGTGGGGGCTAGGCATTCACAAAGTCAATGAGAAAAACTGGCAGGCGGCAGCAGTGCTGCCTCCGAAAGAGAAGCAGTTCAGATCTGCCCTCTGCAGCCATCGAGCGAGGCACCCTTTCTGGTGTCACGGTCCAGTTTACGGGTGGTCGAAGTCCTGGCAGAGGACATCGGGCCCGAAGGAAAGACGGTGGGGTGGGAGCAGGAACGGGAGTCCGGAAGCCAGGAGTCAGGAAGCCAAGGTTCAGAGTGCCAGGAGTCAAGAAGCCAAGGGTCCGAGGGTCAGGAAGCAAGGAGTCCAAGGGTCCGAGGGTCAAGAAACCAAACGCAGCAAGGCAGGAAGTGTGTTGCTGTGGCAAAAAGCTAAAGGGAAATGCTGACCTTATATCCCATCCCATCTCTTGCCACCAGGTGCTGCGAGTTACCAATCGGCCTCACCTGTGCGGCCGCGCCTTGTCTCTTGAGAACAAACTTAGGAAAGCTCCAGTCCTGCGAAGCCCTACCAGTCACAGGGCCTGGCTCCTGCACGCACTCCTGACTTCTGGGGGGTGGGAGCTCGGAACTGGAAGCAGAGTCTCTCTGCCTCTGAGTCCGAGCTCCTCCCTGCAGAAAAGGATGCCTCGCTGGCTGCAGAGAGAAGGAGGAAGAGGAGCCACCGCAACGTGGACATGTGACATCACACACACACGCCTGCATGTAATGCATGCGACATCACACACTCTATGCGCAGGCATGTGCATGTGGCATTGCAGATCCACATTGCAGCAACAATCCTGGGGGCGAGTTGGCACCCCTGTAACATGGAAAAAGAAAACTGGCATCCTTTTTTAAAAAAACAAAACAAAACAAAACAAAACTGGAGATTCTGGGGGTTTTGCTTGGCACTACGTCCCTCGCTGCCCACCAGCAACCTTTCTCCATCAATTTATGATTAAAGAAAGTCCATTTGAAAACCTTCCCAACATCAGGTAGCCATGGGAAGTGTTGGGACCATTCTGGGGTACACTCTCTATTCATGTGGGGCACTGGATAGGCTCAACAGAACTGCCTGGTGCCCTGTGTCAACTAAGTTTGCATACATCCTAAAGCATGTCCCAAATCCTCTCCAGGGTGCAGGGATTAAATGGTAGAGTTTGTTCCCATGCAGAAAACATTCCCCAAAGGCATGAAGTGTGAAGATGACTGACATGCTCAGAATTTTTTTTAAAAGCCTTTTTAACTGTCATGAATGCTGGCTTTCTTTCCTTCTCTCTCCCCCCACTCTGATTCTCATGATCCCTGCTCCTAGAAGAGCCCATGCTAGTGCAGTTTTCTCAAGGGCTGTACTAAATCAGAATGCAGGTTGAAGGACTGCTTGTTTTAAAGTTGCCTCACACCCTGGTCTTTGCCATGCAGGATCCCCCCCCCCTCACACCCACACAGCAAGCAGTCTTACACATGCATTCTGAGGCGACACACAGTTCCATGAGATGACTATGGTGCTTGAATCTTACTTAGAATGTGAGTCCTTTAGGGACCGAGGCCCATCATGAACATCGTACATGCTTACAGGACAGCACTAGTCATAAATAGGAGAAAATAACATCCCAGCCACTAGCACCAAGGCTCCTAATAAATAAGTTGCTAATATTTCAGTCTGTGTGGTCAACCTATTACACACATTTTATTTGGGAAATAATAATTAATAATAATAATAAACCCCCTAATATAGCACATTTTTGTATCTTATTTTTGCTACTAGCCTTCTACAGGGCTAACCAAATGATCATAAGCATATAAGAGCTTCTAGCATTCTAGCAATATATAAGGAGTGTGGGTGGAGATTTGGGACACAGGTCCTTGGTGTGAAAATAACAATGTTGGAAATGTATATGTATAAACATACATGTACAAATTTGCACATCTATGCCCTAGTTTCATATACATGTCTACTTCCCATGAGAGTGGCACTCATCCATCGGATCATGGATGATTCCCCATCCTGGATTTATACAGGACTTGCCCTGCATAGTTTCTGAATGAGATTGAGGAGAGCGGAGAAGGAAAGTATCTCATCTATCAACTGGCTTCACCGTTGTATTTGGCTGGCTTATTTTTGTTTGCTATGGTTATATTCTAGTTATATTCATTCTCAATGCAAAGCTAATGTTTTCACAGCCAGCTTTCTTCCTGATTGCATCTAAATAGCAGTCCCCAGATACCTTCCTAACAGGCACATGTTTAAAACCATGTTTTCTTCTCAAACATTCAAATTCATTGACTTTGGAGCCTGTTTATAACCTCTTAAACCTTAACCAAGTTTGCACCAGCTGCAAAATCCTCTCTGCAGAGGTAACTTAGATTATAGGGGAGGGGGGAAATATATGAAGTGGAGGAGGACAACTAAGTGATAGAGGAAAGACATTGGGGGGAAGGGATGTGAGATAACAGGGATGAGCAGAGAAATCGAGGGACAAAATAAATAGGCAAAGATGAGGAAAGTAAAGGGAACGTTGCTAGGATGAGTTTACAAAAAGGCCAGAATCAATGTTACATACAAATGCATGTAACAAACACCACTACACACAAACATTCACATAGCAGTTTCAGGAGAGAGAAAAGTGTTGTTGTTATAATTTATTGCTCTTTTCCCAGAAAGATAAGTCAAAGTGACATACAATATATCAATGAATGAATACTGTACATTGAAATTAGAAGTGGGGGGAAATGAAGGAACAATTTCTTTAAAAAACAAACAAACCTGAATTAAAACATCCCACCCACGCATGGAAGCAATTTTAAGTTAAAGGCCTAAGGAACCTGTGTTTGTAGGATGGGTGAGGGAAGGGGGTGAGGTTGGAGGTGGGGATTATTATTCCTTGTTATTTTGAAAAATCAATACAATATTTTTTATTTTAAAAAATCAAAGCCCTGGCAAAAAAGGAATGTTTTGGCTGGCACCTACAGATTCATAATGATGGTACCTGGCAAGCCTTCCTGGGGAGAGCATCCCTCAAGCTTGTGGACTGACTATGCATGACTATTCACCATGCTGGTTGAGGCTGACAAAAGCAGCATAGAATTCTGGCAGGTACCTCATTGGTTAACCACTCTCCCAGTGATCAGCTTTGTGGAATGGGATAGAAACCTGCTTTTCATCACATTTTCATCTGCTCTCACTCTAAAGGGGTTAAGAGTTCCATGCAGGACAAACCTATTAGTAGTGTGTCCCTTCCAACCTGAATTCTCAGTCATGGAAGAAGAAGAGGAAGGAACACATACTAATTGGTGCATTGGTAGCTGAATACTTTAGGTAGCTAACTTTCTTCATGGCCCTGCTCCTCTCTGTGTATGAACCAGTCAGTGTCTCCATTTAGTTCACATTTAAGGCGAATGTCCCCAATTCGCACTTTCCAGAAAGCATTACACAAACCAAAACACCTTATGAAATTTGTACTCTGAATTTTGCAATACAGTTGTCCAGCCATGTGTAGGGCAGAGTGCACATAAAATGCATGTCTTGGTACAAATCATACAGTACAGTACTGCATTATATTAGGGGAAACTGCTTTGCAAAAATGTATGTGCTGTGCAAAATTGCATGCAAAAATGTTTATATTGTGAGAAATTTTCATTAAAATGCTGGTGAATTGTTATGAAGACTTTAGAGAGAAAATTCACATACTGCTCTGGAGGTGTGGAAACCTGAACTTAAGAGTGGAAAAGGGAACCGAGAGAAACTGAAATTGACAGATTCACCTATCCCTAGTTGGTGGTCCTTCTTATAATCATATCAAGTAATGCTTCGCCTGCTCATTTCTGCAGATCAAACTGCTGACGAAGTTACACAAACTAACTGCTTCTACAGGTACCAAAACCGCTGCTTAGAGAGGCGAGTTTTGGGATTTAAAACTTAAGGGTCCCACTACCTTAAAAAAACAAAGAACCCTATGAGAGCACAAGTAAATGACATCTTCTTTCTTTACCATGTGAACACTGCATTTGAACAAGGTATTTGCCTGTGTATTATACACCCATTGATCCTGAACTGCAGAGCTTACCTTATTTTTGAACAAAAACCTCCAACAACAAAAAGAACACGGTATCTACACAGAAATTCAGGGTTTGCTTTGCCAGAGTGTTAAAAAGAGAGTTTATCTAAGTACATCAGTCAACAAAATGTACATTGGGTGCAAACACTGTGATCTCGGAAGTTTCCAGTCACAGGGAAACAGAATGCAATTTGTTAAATTACTTGGGTGCGGGAGAGTGAGGCTGAAGCAACAATTATACAAGGAATCTGCTACTCATTGAAGAATTGAAGACGTCAATAGATGAATGTTTCCCATGAAAGATGATAGGCACCAAAATGAAGGCTGCTCATTTAAAAATCTTGTTAGGCATTCCTTCTTAGAACACCGGCTATTTATGGGGCAGAATTTGTTCCATTAGTCACAATACCCTAAACCCCAGACTAATGAATGAATCCCCATATGTTTAGAGCCCTGGTTTACTTTCAGAAGCATGTCAATAACCTTGCTGGAAAAGATTAAGTTAGCTATTAGCCCATCCTTTCCCACACTAAAAGGTTTGTGGGAGCTTGCCTTTAAAAAGCAATGCCCTCCCCTTCTGGGTTGATGTGAACATCTGGATAAGTTTTATTTTGGAGACTTCACTAAGGCTCTCGGACATGAATGTGGGATGCTCAAGAATTTCATTCACTCCACATCATCCTGATTTGTGCTTTCTAAATTAATATGTACTGTAGATCTAAGTACTGTTATCCAGTCTTTGCACTTCCCCAAATTGTGCAATGTATTTAGCCCCCAAAATGCATGTAAATATGCAGATTTTAGACTAATGTGTGTTGGCTTAATATAGTTGGCTCAAAAGACTGTACAAAAACCACAGCTTTTCATGTGGGAACTGCAGGGTGATGTGAAATTGACATGGATTGGAAATAGGTTAATCGCTCCATCCTTGCTGGGATTTCTTCTGATGGTGTGTGGCCTCTCAGATACTCTCCTGTCTGGGTCTGAAGAATTACGTGCTGCAGAATTACAAAGATAGGAATTCTTCTTCAGCTTGGATTTGGGCCTGAGATGAAGAAGAAATCAGGAAACTTTGCCATCTTTTCTCTCATGTGAGACAGGCTTTTAGGAGCTCCCCAAGTTCTTAACCAAGCTTAGCTTGAGAGAACTTCACCGCAAAGTGAGGAACTTGATACTGGGCTCAGAAATTGGCCATTGCCTTCTTTGGCCCTGCCTGTGAGTTTCCTGAGGCATCTGGCTTCCAATGGTGGAAAACAGAACGCTGGAATAGATCCTCCCTAGTCTGATTCAGCAGTGCAGTTCTCAAGTTCTTATGATAAGTTATTATTTGAAAATGGTGCGACCTTTTACCAGAAAAGGTTTCATGACTAGAAGGCCCAGGAGACTCAGAAGGAAATTTTCTCACAGCCTAGAGATAATATCAGTTAAATTGATGAAATGGGATGTGAAATGGTATAGTCTCGTTCAAGTCACATTATCTAAATTGGCCCTAATTCATATGCTTTATACAAATTATACATACTTGTATGTACTTTGGCTTAACTGATTTGTAAATTACAGCACTCAACATCTTCATTGGTCAGTAAGCAGATTCCAGAGTGTATGAGGCCAAACATGAGAAAGTGGAATTAAAGTGAAATGCAATATAAGCCAAGTGTTTACTTTTAACATTGTTATTACTGCTTTTTCACTTCTTCCTTCCTTAAAGAAGCTGAAAGTGCACACTTCCCCAGTTTTATCCTTACAATATCCTTGTGAGGAAGGCTAAGTTGAAAGTTGGCAATTAGTCTAAGTCAACTAATTGGAAATTTGAATCTGGGATTGCCTGGTCTAAATCCAACACCCTCCACAATGTTTTCCTTATCCCCCCAGTCATTTTGCTTTTGTGGGGGAGCATATGGGTGTCCCTGCTTACATACACAAAGAAAATCTGAACAAAAAAAATTCTTTCCAGTAGCACCTTAAAGACCAACTAAGTTAGTTCTTGGTATGAGCTTTCGTGTGCATGCACACTTCTTCAGATACACTGAAAGAGAAGTTTCTTCAGTGTATCTGAAGAAGTGTGCATGCACACAAAAGCTCATACTAAGAACTAACTTAGTTGGTCTTTAAGGTGCTACTGGAATTTTTTTTTTTTTTTTTTTTTGACTATGGCAGACCAACACGGCTATCTATCTGTAAAAGAAAATCTGAGTTACTGTACTAGTGGCCAAACATTTGGCATGTGTTCCATTAAATGAGGCCCCAAGAGCCATTATAGAGGCTATATGTATCTTTCCGCATCTCGTTGCAATTTTGCTGATCTAGTAAGCAGAGGAGCAAATGATGGCAGGGCACTAGAGATACAATTGTAGGCCTGATTCTTTGCCATAGCCAAGCCCATGGGCCCTTTTGCTTCCATCCAGGACTGCCACAAACATCCATTGTCTGTCAGTTCTGACAGGTGAGCCATCAACTGGCCATCCATGGATTAGTTCTACTGCCTTCTAACGATAGGTCCTTTCTGCCAATTGAGAACTTCCTCCTGATACAAACAGAAGCTTCAGAGGAAGGAGCCTTTGTAAGGAATACATGCTCCCTTCTCAACCCCTGTGGTCCTTAAAATGATCAGGCTCTCCTGTGAATGCAATTCACATTTTGGGGGGGGGGGTGAGAGAAAGCTCATTGATTGTGTAAAGGCCTAGCTCTTAGGCAGAGCTTTGTGTGCAGGAGAGAGGGAGAGGGAGAGAGGAAGAGAGAGAGGGAAGGAGAGAGAGAGAGAGAGAGAGAGAGAGAGAGAGAGAGAGAGAGAGAGAGAGAGAGAGAGAATGATACACATCTGGATATCCTTCGCATTCCAGGCACATGGAAGCTGGTTGCTGTTACTTTATAGTAAAAGAATGGCACTCAACACTTGTTCTGCACTTATTCAAAGGAGCTTTCTTTTTTACTGTTCACCCCATGTGCACGAGAATTGAGCCCTGGCATTGAAATCAAGGTCTAGAGGTGTGCCCAGGCTCAGATTCAGTTCTGTGTAGCACAGTAAATGCTGCATATTATGAGAAATCCCATCTAGTAAACACGAGTGAAAAATGCATGGAATGCAAATCATAATGGTAAAATTACAGTTTGGAGGCTATGCTCCACATTTTACCAAGCAGGAGATGGAACAGAAATTGCAAGTAAATAGACTAGGTAGGAAGTGCCAAATGGAAAATGAGATGTTTGCTCCTTCTACACTCTTATATTTTCCACACACACGCACACACGCACACACACTTTTTTCTTTCCGTCTTTGAAAAGAACTCATTGCTCTAGATCAACAGTAAGAAGAAATTTGTAGTAGTTGCATAAATTCTGAGAACAACATAGATGATGTTTCAGAATGGGAGAGAAGGAATGAATATGAGAGAAGAGACAGCAGTTGCTCAGTAAGCAGTAGAGTTACTTTGGCACACAGAAGGCACCAACTCCAGCCCTGTGCCAAGGTCAGAATAAATTATAGCAGATGCAGCACATTTCACTTATCACCTAAGAAACTACTCATAAGCAGGATAAAGTTAAGCAACAGTGACTTGATTTAGGCCCCCTACTGAGTTCAATCTTGCAAGGGTCACCTGAGATAGGGTTTCTTGATACAGGCTGCCCAAACTCCAGATATGACATGTGGTTATTCTTATGATTTTTTTCTGTCAGTTAAAAACTTATTTCACCCAGGCTTTCTTCGCAGAATGTTCTTGATACAGGTGTCCCAACCATGGAGCTGCATTTCCCTTCAGATATGGTCTCCATCAACTCTTACAGATTTTTGGTTGGTGTCAGTTAAAAACTTATTTTTTCACTGATTTTTGTTTGTTTGTTTGTTTCTCTTTTTATCTTGCATTTTGTATTTCTCTTGTTTTCTAATGTTCTCTCATAGATTTTTAAATGTGAAGTTTTAAAACCTGCTTTGTGATGTTTGTAATTGTCATTGTGAACTGCTATCATGGGCATATAACCATATATATGAGCGAGAGAGAGAATTATTTTGCTGGTAGGTTCAAGCAAGCCTGCCTAGACAAGGGCCACTCAACTAGGGAAGGGGTGGTTGTTAAGCATAATTTTAATAGCTTGTGGGTGTTCAACACAATACCGCTCAAAGAATTATGTTCTACCAAAGGATTAAGCATGAAGAGTGGAGAACAGCCTCCAGTTTATTGACTGAACCAGCAAACTCTAGCAAAAGTTTAAGGCCAAGCCCAGCACCACTGGGCAGACAAAACAAAAAGAGCACAATAATAAACTTTATTCAAAGTACAAGTTAAGTTACACTAATTGCCTTTTGTTAAACCGGGAATGTTTCTTTCATCACTGCAGTTAGGCACATCTTGCGCATGTTGATTTTGTTCCTGTAAGACAAAGTCCTCATTTCAGGAAAATTAGGGTTGCCTATAAGCAGCCGCAAAAATGGCTGGAGGTTTTTGCTTCCACCTCCCCAAGCACTTAGTCTGCAATCTTAGACCCACTTACCTGGGAGTAAGTCCCATTTAACTCAGTCGGACTTCTGAGCAGACTTGTATAAGATGGTACTATTAAACAGTTGCTGTTTTTAATGTGATGAAAAAGATAAAAGATAGCCTTGATGTATTTAGTTTAATTACATTTTTATCCTGATATTCATCCATTATACTCAGGTTGGTGTACATCGTTACACACACACACACATATGCACACGCACATACACTTTATCCTCCTAACAACTCAGTGAGAGATAGGTCAGGCTGAGCAAGATCATCTTGCCTGAGACCATCCAGTGAATGTCAGAAGTGAGGATTTGAGCCTGGTTCTTCCCAGTTCTAGTCCAACACTCAAACCTGGTACACAGGTAAAGAGGGTGGTCACTTTGTTATGCCTGGTTAGGGCAGACTGGGTTGAGAAAAGATCGGACATTTCCACCCCTCTCTGCCGTCTGCCACACTTCATAAGTCTTGTTAGCTTGTTATGAACAAAGTCCCTTAAATATAAGAAAGGTGTAAGCCCAGAAAATATATCTGACTCTAGTGAATGGCACTGATAGTTACAGCTGTGCCAACAATCTAGGCTGGTGGCAAACTGCCCCAGGAAGACAGATCACTGTTCCCCAGAACCAAGCCAGGCAGGTGACGGGGAAAGTCAAAACTTACTGCAGAACAAGAATCAAACAAATCATTTTTCTTCCTTAACAGAAGATTTTCTGTGAACTAGAAGAAAATTGAAGTTTTTAAAACAGTTCAGCCACACCTTAGACTCAAGCATGTACATTATTTTTACAAATAAGTGTCCCAGTCATCACTCATTTTCTGTCTGTCTCTAGCAGCTTTTGATACTGACCCTGGACTGACACTGCCTTAATGTCATCCAGTACTCTTTCTGAAATGCAAGGGGGAAGGGAGAGCTCTCCTTTTATTTCAGCCTTTGCCGTTACATCATTTCCCAAACATTTTACAAAAATAATTTTAAAACAAGACGCTGAAGGTGTTATCCCTTTTACTGGCCTAACCACACATTTGAAAAGAGCAAGTTTTGGACAATCACCCTCTTCATCAGACCATGGAAAACTGAGCAAGGTCAAGCCACAGATATCATGGCTGGATGTGCATTCAGACATCCTGGGAAAACATTTAGTGTGTGATTAAATGTTGCAGCTTTTGGCAGCTTCTTTTCTCTGGATGGAGACATCAACTAGTCCTTCATGTGGACAGGAAGAAGTCCATGGCTCCAGCCTGCCCTGACCTTGTCCTCACTGAACTAGTTTTTTCCACCCTTCACTCCCCACCCCCAATACCCAATGAGCACATTTCATTCAAGGACCTTGTCCTGTCCTGACCTTGACTCGAAGCCCATGGGACAGCACCATGGAAAGCTCCAAGTGAACAACTTGCTCCAACAATGTCTGGGACTTAGCTGAAGGCTCAAAGGTCCAGGTCCAGCTCAAAGCTTTTGAATTCCTTTGACTCCAGGCTCACAGGGGAGATGTGGCTTCTAGGCCTAATTCCTCAAGGGTGCAGGCTCAGAGAGTATGGACTCCAGAGATCCTGATTCATGGGTCCCTGTCTCAAGGACCCCCAATCTGATGGACTCAAGCCAAGTCATGGTGCTGGAGCCCAAGTTGGTTACGGGTGATGCCACTGCTCTAGTGGAGCTGGTGGGTTCATCCATGCCTGGGTTTGAGCCCAGACTGCTGCTCATGATGTGGTCCTGGCAAGCCTTCATGTCTCTACAAAAATATTAGACTGCACAAAATCCTTGTGTTGAGCTTCATTATTTCATTTGCCGAAAGAGGGGAAAGTGAAGGACTGAGACCATTCAAAGATGTTTGCCAAGTCAGTGGAAGAGATACTGGTACTAAGGCTTCTATCTCTACTCAAACCACAAATATTCCTGCTACCCAGACATGCACTCAGCTTGTTTTGCTCAGTTACATTTCCCCCCCTGCAGGTCATAGTTCTAAGCTCCAAAGATAACATTTTTAAAAATACTTATTCTCCAAATTAATGGATGGTGAGTGCCTAAAAAAATCAAGCAAGATTTGGCAACAAAATCTCATGAACAGGGTGTCAGTCTGTAGAAGCTAAAAGCCAAGTACAAACAAGCAGACACAACTAGGGTCAGGACTACAGCTAAAACCATCTTGTGTTTTTACTGCTGGCATGGCTGCATCAAATTAAAATAAGTCACTCCTATGGACGTGAGTAGCCCTGTGGTCTAAACCAGTGTTTCCCAACCTTGGGCCTCCAGCTGTTTTTGAACTACAATTCCCATCATCCCTGACCACTGGTCTTGCTAGCTAGGGATGATGGGAGTTGTAGTCCAAAAACAGCTGGAGGCCCAAGGTTGGGAAACACTGGTCTAAACCACAGCGCCTAGGGCTTGCCGATCAGAAGATTGGCAGTTCGAATCCCCACGATGGGGGTGAGCTCCCGTTGCTTGGTCCCTGCTCTTGCCAATCTATCAGTTCGAAAGCACATCAAAGTGCAAGTAGATAAATAGGTACCACTCCAGCTGGAAGGTAAATGGTGTTTCTGTGCACTGCTCTGGTTTCGCCAGAAGTGGCTTAGTCATGCTGGCCACATGACCCGGAAAAACTGTCTGCGGGCAAATGCTGGCTCTCTCGGCCAGTAAAGTGAGATGAGCGCTGCAACCCCAGAGTTGTTCACGACTGGACCTAACAGCCAGGGGTCCCTTTACATTTACCTATGGATTGTTTACACTGTATATAACTTACAAAATGCTTTGCTGTAATCTTTTTCTTATTATCTCTCACAGTTCTCTGAGAAACATCATCATATCTGTACCCTCAGCTTCAAAAAGGAGCACTGAAGTTGAGAGTGATGTTTTCAAGACCACACAGCGGCAGAGGTAAGATTTGACTTTAACCAGTGGCAAATGTATGACTCATGGAGTCCTGTGTGCAGCCCTTTTGGACGAGCTCCATTTGTTCACCTCCACAAACACAGCTACGTGAACATTAGGGATGAATAAGATGATAACATAACGTTACCAGACATCCCCGTTTCCCAGGGACAGTCGCCGGATTTACAAGTCAGTCCCCTGACAAAATCCACTGAATTCATCTGAAGTTGAAAAGTGTCCCCGGACTCATTGGGAAAAAAATCTGGTAACCTTATGATAACAGCAATGTTTCTGCCTTTGCACTATGCTACCCACTCCCCAAACAACTTGGGGCCAAATCCAGTTTGGGCGAAGCAGGGGGGAAAGGTAATAATAACAATGATGCCTCTGAAATTGGTGCTCTCCCCCCCCCCACATACACACAAAAGGAACCCTTAAGTACAACAAGGAAAAATGTGATACTAACTAGGATGGTAAAATTATGGTGATGCCTTTGAACTGCCCTGGACCCAAACAACTTGGCATGGTGATGAGAACAACAATGACCTGAAAAATTGTCTCACCATGCTCAAGTTGCTCTTACAATTCTTATATTCACGTTTGCTTTTCTTTTAGCTTCTAGTTTCCCCACCACTGTGCATCATTTTCAGTCTTAAGTAGTATTGTTAGCGCCTGTTTATTCAGTTAAGTTGGGAGTTATTATTTGGAGAAATGAAGCATACCAAAGGTGTTTCAACCCAACATCTTTTACTGAGTGTCTTGCATCACTCACGGGTCACTGGGTTTCTCTGTGGAACTTTTGAACTTCACATATCAGATATAATCCTGATATTCAGTCTGCTTCTTCAGGGTACACAGATTTTGCCAAGTCTTCTTTCATCTCACTTAGCCACTGATTTACCCCTTAAATATGTAAACAAATCAAAGGCTGAACTGAGTTCAGTACTATCCTGGGGTAACCATCCCATCCAACACATCACAGGTAAATAGAGGACAGGTATGGGGATTTTTGCCAGTTTAGATGTTGCTAAGCTGCAACTACCATCACCTCTGGCATTGGGCATGCTTGCTGAGGCTGATGGGAATTATAATTTGGTGATATCTGGAGGGCCAAATATTCCCCACACCTGAAATAGGGACACAACTATTTGCAATGCCTATTACCTCACACCAAGGATAACTACCTCACACCTGTTGATTGCACATTGCTAAAGGCTTTACTGCTCTGCTTGCTGTACATAACATGCAATTATTAAGCTACAGACTGCCTTGCACTGGATTCTGGAACAGAGTAGGTTGGTGAACTGAGCACACCTTCTAAAAACATTTAATAGATTGTCTCACAAAAAGAGCTGACTGTGCTTACAGCAGAATAGCTTACATACAATACAACCAGGGACATTAACTATCTAGGTAAGAAAACACAGTGCACTGTGTGCTCATGTACATGCATTTATGTGAATACGCACATGTCCTCCCCCTCCCCCAACAGCTTCAGATATTTAACTTCCAGAGACTTGGGATGGGGCATTGAAACCTGGAGAACTCTGGCTCATGTGTATAAAATGACAGTGTTTGTTTGCTTGTTTGTTTTTAAGCCATCTCAAAATATTTCCAGATTGTGAAATAGGGACAGGATATTACATGGGGTGGGCACCAAAAAATAGGTGTATCCCCCATGCTCCAGGCTATCCTAGGATATTTTGCTACCTGGTGTGAAGAACAAGATGGTACTCTCCTCCACTTCACATTCAGAAGCTGACCAGATGAAGTAAGTTGAATCTTACTTCAACAATGGCAATGGGACAGAGTTCTCCATCAGACCCGAGAGCAGCAGGATGCTTAACACACGCACAGCTCTGTCCTCTAACAGAAAGGAGCAGCTGCAGGCTGCTGCTGCTGCTGCTGAGGCCCTGACCATCCTGCTTAGCATCTTCTGCATGAGCATAGCTGTCAATGTTTCCCTTTTTTAAAGGGAAATTCCCTTATTCCAAATAGGATTCCTTGCAAGAAAAGGGAAAAGTTGACAGTTATGTGCATGAGGTAGGTGCCTCACTCTACCTAATGGCAGGACTGGCTCTGCTTATGCTGACAATATGAAGAGCAAGATACCTCTGGGACCCTGGCTCAACTTTGGAGGAGGACTGTGATCCAGTAGTAGAGAACATCCTTTGCATGCAAAAGGTCCAAGTTTCAATCCTTGCCATCTCCAGGTAGAGTAAAGACCCCTGTAGGGGTGCCTACTGAGCTAGATGGATCAACAGTCTGACTAGGTATAAGAAAGCTTCCCAGGCTCCTGCATTCAAGCTACAACATTCTCAGTGCATCCAGATATCCACAAGCCTAACGCCTGTGCAGACCTTCCTTTATTTCAGAGCCGTCTTTGAATTTGACAAGTCTCTTGAATTTCCACCTGGACACCCTCCACCTCCGATAGCATGTAAGCCACTGAGCTGTTGCAGCTAGAGCATGTGACGATCGCTCACTGCAAATCCTAAATGCTCTGTGGATTTGCGGGCTTGCTCCATTAAATATACAACAATGGCTTTACTGTAACTAGGTTAACTAGAACTTGGCAAGAGGCTGGCAGAGGGAGGCCGCTCGCTCTTCTCCCTTTCCAAGGTGATGCTGGCGTGATCATTTATTTGTAGAGCTGGAGCACCCGCTAGCCACAATCCCAAACCACGCTTTAAATAAATTCAATCAGTTGTGTTTTTTTTCTAATAGAGCTAAAACCGCTGCTCAAACACCACTGGTTTTCTTTGCACATTACTTTTAATTGTGAAAGCTTCTCCCCTGTGTGTGTGATAAAGGAGCTTTCACAAAGCGAGAGCCAACATCTTTCTTCTAAAACAAAAAAAAAAGCCCTTGGCTTTGCATGGGCTTTTAAAAATTAATTTTCTGTGGAACTTTGTCTCATTAGCCCTCACAGGGCAAAGGGCACGTATCGAATTACTGAAGAAGATTATCATATTAGGATTACATAAAGCCAGGGAAGCTTTTTTTCTTTTTTTTATTAACTGCTTGAGTCTCATCCTGTGTTTCTTGTGGCCCCCAAACAAATCATGGAGCAGCTATTGCCCTTAAGGGGCATCCAGCCAGCATAACCAATTTTCAAGCTATCCCTTTCTGGACACTCAAACGGTACAGGGCATACTGCACAAATAGTCCAGAAGGAGAAAAATGGTTGCTTGCCTGAACCAAAAGAAAGAACTCCATATCCACCTATATACCCTTGAGCTGCACATCAATAAAGGGGCCCCTGACCATTAGGTCCAGTCGTGACCGACTCTGGGATTGCGGCGCTCATCTCGCTTTATTGGCCGAGGGAGCTGGTGTACAGCTTCCGGGTCATGTGGCCAGCATGACTAAGTTGCTTCTGGCGAACCAGAGCAGCGCATGGAAATGCCATTTACCTTCCTGCTGGAGTGGTACCTATTTATCTACTTGCACTTTGACATGCTTTCGAACTGCTAGGTTGGCAGGACCAGGGACCGAGCAACGGGAACTCACCCCATTGCGGGGATTCGAACCGCCAACCTTCCGATTGGCAAGTCCTAGGCCCTGTGGTTTAACCCACAGTGCCACCCGAGTCCCTCAATAGCAGGTAGTAAAAGCTGGCTTGGTTTACCTCTAGGATGCGGTCTGGAAATATTAGATGACACATTATGTATCTTATAGAGAATCTGATTGTCTAGCTTAAATATTGTCTACTATTCTGGATGGTAGTAGCTCTCCAAGATCCAAAGCAAAAGTCCTGCAACCAAAGATCCTTTTAGATCCTGCTGGGATTCAGGCTGTATGCAAGACATGTGCTCTACCACTCTGCCAAGGATGCTGCTCAACGTAGTTAGATGTTGGTGCACCATGCTCTGCTGGGGGCAGCCTATAGATATGGATTCTTACTATTTTTTTCAAGCACTTTTTTTTTTTTTACATTATTAACACAACCCACCTGCACAAGCTCCATTAAAATGAATGTGAAGCTGCCATTAATTCCAGTAAGGTTTGTGGCAAAAACAAAAAACCATCCCCGGTAAATCTGTGTCCTTTGCTTCCTGGATGGGATGTTGTAGAGGAGGGGGAAGTGTCTTATTCCCTTGTGAAAACAACCAAGGAAGTGTAGGATTGACTCTGCAGTGAATTTTGGAATTCCTTATAGCCCTTGCTACCACTAAAATTTGCCAAAAGATTTCTTGAATCAGGCTGAATTGTCACTTGTTAATGCCTGTAGTTCAAGCTGTTAGGCATGGGAGCAGGTCCCAAGAAAAATGTTGGCAATCTAATTCACACACAGGGTGAATTCAGATGACCACCTACCAAGCAATGGCTTCCTACCAGGTGAATCCCAACATGGCAAAAATAATTTGCCACAAGCAAATTAATGGCTGAAACTGCTTTACTAAGCTTCAATAATAACCCTCACAGCTTTCCCACGGAACAAATTCTATTATTTAATTGCATTTTGGGTTGGGGGTCACTGCAGGCTATCTAAAAATATTTTTGGGGACTGCATGTCAAGAAGAAAATTTGAATCATGTGGTTAAGTTAAGATAAATAGTGCTGCTCTAAGCTATTTTGTTAGCGCAGGGCACAGTAAACTAGATTTTCCCCCTTATAAAAACAAGGTGTGAAATTTATTAGGATTCACCAGAAGTTAATTTAAAAGCTTTAGAAGCCTGGTGGAATGGGGGCAGAGCAGATAAACCTTCCTCTCCCTTAAAATTTCCAGATATTCTCTGACAGGAAAAAGAGATTTTGGTAAAAAGTTGCTCCTACAGGTTGCCCAAATAAACAAAACAAAAATACCCAGAGGTTCCAAAACTATCACAGCTGCCATCAAGTGAATCTTTGTATTAAATTGCTAACAAGCAAGTTCAGGATAGAGCATCCACTTCCAGAAATTTCTCTGTACCGTTGAGTGGCATTTTCAAATGACTTGACTTAAACCGACCTGATATACACACAAACTGCTTTAAGGAACATACAATATATGCATCTGACTTTCCTATACTGTAAACATCATTCTAGGTGCAATGTTCTTTGCTTGCTATGATATCCCTATGATACAACCGACTTAATTTGGTTTAAACAATCTCTCCCCCCAATGTATCCTGACAATCAGAGTTCTGTGAAAGGGACCAGGACTTTTTTTCAGCCGGAATTCACTGGAACTCAGTTCCAGCACCTCTCAGGTGGGCACCATTGCTATTATAAGAGAGCAAGGGAGGCATTCATGGTGAATTCTGGCCAGTGCTTTTTTTTCTGGGACACACAGGGGTACGCATACCCCTAAACATTTTGTGACTCTGAGTTTGGCCTCATTGAGAGGCAGTATTTCAATATGAGTTAGGAAAATGAGAGTACCCCTAAACATTGTTTTAGGAAAAAAGCACTGGTTCCAGCACCTCTTTTTTGAGAAAAATAACACTGAGAGGGACTACAGATCTCTAATAAAATTCCAGGACCATCTCCAAACTGCAAGTCCCAAAATCCTTACGCCATGGCAGATGAAATATTATGAAGTTGGTTCATGCTGCAAGTATGCCCACCTGTCAAAAGAGACTAATCTCCTGCTGTGGTTTGATGCACAGAATAATGTCTGTGCCATCAATGACCCAGCTACCAGAGGTGGGGCTAAACTGTGGTTTAGCAGTATGTGCGTGCACCTCAGGCTTAGCCAGTTTTCCCTTCTCCTCTCCTCCCTGAGCACAACCATGAGGAGCTGCTCAGATTATTTCACTTGGTTTTCCAGTGGACCACAACTGAGCAATTGTGTAGAAATACAAAAGCATGTTTGATCTCAGTTATGGTGCAGGGGTCAGCAAACTTTTTCAGCAGGGGGCCAGTCCACTGTCCCTCAGCCCTTGTGGGGGACTGGACTATATTTCGGGGGGAGGAGAACGAATTCCTATGCCCCACAAATAACCCAGAGATGCATTTTAAATAAAAGGACACATTCTACTCAGGTAAAAACACACTGATTCCTGGAGCGTCCATGGGCCGGATTTAGAAGGCGATTGGGCCGGATCCGGCCCCCGGGCTTTAGCTTGCCTACCCATGGTTTATTGAAATGAACCAACTTCATAAACTATTGCTTAATGTGTTTCTGTGAACAAAAAGTTAGGACTAACCACTGTTAGTGCAGTTTAGGGGACAACGTTAAACTGCAGGTATTGAAAAATAGAAGCAAAGGGTTCTGATCTCATCCTCACAGTTGTACTGAGGTTTCTTTATATAATGCCAAACCATAGGTCAGACCTATGCTCAAATGAGGCTAACGCAGTTGCCATCTGTAACCACTGTGTATTGTTACCCATTCTTCTTTGACTTCCCCTGTCCCTAGCATTCAAAAAATTAAATGGTGGCCCCTCTTGGGTTTTCTTTGTACACAGTCTCACAATTCTGATGATTCAGCAGAAAAGCCTTACTCCAATTTAGGGGGAAATTGCATAGTAGAGGCTTATTTAGAATTTACAACACTTGTACACCCCCCCCCCCCAGGAATATTAAAAGGGCAGAGAAATATCTCAGCTAACCCACACAGACACACACCTTTAGGTCTAATCTCCCTAGCCCATGATGTCATACATATGCATGTTGATCTTCCGATATGGGAACCCTGGGAGAAGTAGATGACCAAGCATAAAAGCATCATAAGAAATTTGGTAATTGGCATTAGATTTTGTTATAAAAAGCTAGAAATTGCAACTACTTCTGAAAATGAAGAAAAATAGTAAGAGCGTATGACTGAAAATACCACCTTAAAAACTGAGTTCTTGATATTTGTAAGTAGCAAAATGCAGCATTGAGGGTCCAATTCAGAGTTGGCATAGGTAGTAGTCTGCAGTCAAATTATATGCAGTAGGGAACATACCTTCTGTACCCACCTGCCCTCACATAAAATGAGGTTAGGATGGTACATATATACATGTATACATATATGTGGTTGTCTAATTTCTGAAATCCCACCACTTCATTCAAGGAATGGCAGCATCAAAGAACTTGAACTGGGCTCAACACACATGGCTGCTCATTTGCAGTTCCCTGTTCAAGTTGTATGTTACACTGTCTGTGTGTGTAGTGGGTGAGCCACAGCACCCATGTTGTATTGCACATATGCGATTCCTGGGTTGCCAAGTACATACCCTCCAACATTTCTCCAATGAAAATAGGGGCGTCTCATTCCATAATGATAATTTTACTACTTATACTCCACACGTCTTACTGGGTTGCCCCAGCCACTCTTGGCGGGTTCCAAAATATATAAAAACATAATAAAACATTAAACTTTTTTAAAAAACAAAACAAAACCCTTCCCTATACAGTCAAACCTTGGTTGTCGAACATAATCCGTTCTGGAAGCCCGTTCAGCTTCCCAAATGTTTGACAACTAAGGCACGGCTTCTGATTGGTTGCAAGAGCTTCCTGTACTCAAGCGGAAGCCATGTCAGACGTTCGGCTTCTGAAAAACTTTAGAAAACCAGAGCATTTACTTCCGGAGTTTCGGTGTTCAGGAGCCAAAACGTTCCAAAACGGAGCCGTTCAGGAACCAAGGTTTGACTGTACAGAATTGCCTTCAGATGGCTTGGGGTTGGATAACTCCATACCCTCCAACATTTCACCAGTGAAAATAGGGACATCCTAAGGAAAAGCAGGACATTCCGGGATCAAATAAGAAACCGGGGCAGCTTCTCTAAATCAGGGATGTCCCTGGGAAAAAGGGACAGTTGGAGGGTCTGTGACTGCCACGCCCTTAGCCGTACTATCTAAGATTTAGATTCAAAGTGTTATGACATTCCAAAGCTAATTTGACAGAGTATCCTTTAGTAAATCACAAAAACAACAATGCAGTTTACAGTTTGTTTTAAATTGCCCGGCCAACAAACTTCCATGAGATAAATCAGCACATTTCTACAACTATGTTCCTATGATAGCATGCAGTGCGCTTTGCACAAGGGACTTTTTGCATAGGGAGAAGCGCCACATTGCGAAAGAATGACTTTAACATGTCAGCCGACTGTTAGTAGCTATCTATATTGCCTATCATCCTCTCTGTGCCTTTTCCACCTCTGCAACACTCCCAGGCAACGACTTTGGGAAACCATCAACAATGACACCATAATAACCTCTTCCGAGAGCCGAGATAGCAAATGTGCCCTTTCTTTTTTTTTTTTATAAATATTTTATTGGGTTTTTAATAAACAAATTTCCACTTTCAAATACATACTTCCATGAATCCAATGGACTCCCCCCATCTCCCGGGCGCTGCATTCCCTGTGTAACCAAAACCTCAGCAATTTGTTAACTTGTTTTATACATAACAATATATCTTCCATTTTATCGTGTTATCTGATGTGAACATTTCAATACAATTGCATTAATTTTTAATTTCCACACAATAAAAATATTTCGTTACCTCACTTCTGTCTTATAGTGTCTTATTTATCAATTCAGAAATTTGCCGATACTGAAGCTATACCTTCCTAGAGAGGAGCATTTTTTAACATTCATACAACTTATAATGCTTTTTCAAATAGTCCTTAAATTTTTCCCAAACTTCCTCCGTTTCTTCTTCTCCCGAGTCTCGAATTCTGCCAGTCATTTCAGCCAGTTCCATATAGTCCATCAGCTGCGTCTGCCATTCTTCCAATGTGGGTAGATTTTGTGTCTTCCAGTGCTTTGCCAACAGAATCCTCGCTGCTGTAGTAGCGTACATAAAGAAAGTTCTATCTTTCTTGACCATCCTCTGGTCTACCATGCCCAGAAGGAAGGCCTCCGGTTTCTTAGGTAAGGTGAATCTCAGCACCTTTTTTAGTTCATTATGTATCATTTCCCAGAAGGCCTTCACTTTCGGGCAGGTCCACCAGAGGTGTAAAAATGTCCCTTCCTCTTCCTTACATTTCCAACATTTATTATCGGACAGGTGATATATCTTTGCAAGCTTGACTGGGGTCATGTACCACCGGTATATCATTTTCATAATGTTTTCCTTCAAGGCAGTACATGCCGTGAATTTCATTCCGGTGTTCCATAACCTTTCCCAGTCTTCAAACATAATGTTATGCCCCAAATCCTGTGCCCACTTTATCATAGAGGATTTGACAATCTCATCCTGTGTGTTCCATTTAAGCAGCAAGTTATACATTCTCGAAATTAGCTTAGATTTTGGCTCAAGCAACTCTGTTTCTAGTTTCGATTTTTCCTCCTGGAAACCCACTTTTTTGTCTGCTTTAAAAACTTCCTGGATTTGAGCATAATGCAACCAATCTCGCACCTTGTTTTTTAACTTTTCCATACTCTGTAACCTCCATTTATCTCCAATTTTTTCAATTATTTCCCAATATTTAGGCCAGTGGGCCTCCATATTGAGTCTTTTACGTGCTTTGGCCTCCATCGGTGAGAGCCACCTCGGAGTTTTACTCTCCAATAAGTCTTTATATTTTGACCAGACCATGAAAATTGCCCTTCTGACAATATGGTTTTTGAACAATTTATGAACTTTAACCTTGTCATACCACAAATATGCATGCCACCCAAAAGCATTATCAAATCCCTCCAGGTCAAGGACGTCGGTGTTCTCCAATAGAATCCAATCCTTCAACCAGCAGAGGGCTGCAGCTTCATAATATAACCTCAAGTCCGGCAGGGCAAACCCCCCTCTTTCTTTCGCATCTGTTAGTATTTTAAACTTTATTCGGGGCTTTTTGCCCTGCCAGACAAATTTAGATAAATCCCTCTGCCATTTTCCAAAACATTCCACCTTATCCACGATCTGGAGGGACTGAAACAAAAATAGCATTTTCGGCAATACATTCATCTTTATAGCAGCTATTCTGCCCAGCAAGGAAAGTTTTAATCTTGACCATGTTTCCAGATCCCTTTTTATCTCTGACCAACATTTCTCATAGTTGTCCTTAAATAAATTCAAATTTTTGGAGGTCAAGTGCACCCCTAGGTACTTTACTTTTTTAACCACATTTAGTTCTGTTTCTTTTCTGAACTCCTCTATTTCAGTAGTTGTCAAGTTTTTTGCTAGAACTTTAGTTTTTTGTTTATTCAGCTTGAATCCCGCCACCCGACCAAAATCAGAAATTAATTCTAACGCTCTTTTAATACTAGAGGCTGGCTCCTGTAATGTTAATACCAAGTCGTCTGCAAAAGCTTTCAGTTTATATTGTTTCTCTCCGACCACAATTCCCTGTGTCAACCGGTCATTTCTAATCATGTTCAGTAGCACCTCCAGGACTGAAATAAACAACAGAGGAGATAGAGGGCACCCCTGTCGTGTCCCTTTTTCAATTTTAAACTCCTCTGTCACCACGTTGTTTACTATCAATTTGGCTTTTTGTTCTGAATAAATTGCTTCTATTCCATTTTCAAACCCCCGCCCTACTCCCATCCTTTCCAAATTTTTCTTCATAAACAGCCAAGAAATGTTGTCAAAGGCCTTCTCCGCATCAATAAAAATCAACACCGCTCTTGTGTTTGAATTAATCTGTAAAAACTCCAAAATGTCAATGATGTTTCTTGTGTTGTCAAATAAATGCCTACCAGGGAGAAAGCCTGCTTGGTCCTTATGAATCACTTCATTTAAGACTTTCTTAAACCTACTTGCCAAAATGTCTGCAAAAATTTTGTAATCCACATTTAGGAGTGAGATAGGACGGTAGTTTTTAAGTTGAGTTTTTTCAGATTCTAGTTTTGGAATCAACGTGATGAAAGCTTCTTTCCACGTTTCCGGTGCCTTCCTCCCCTCCATAATCTGGTTACAAACTTCCAGCAATGGTTGTGTCAATGAGTCCTTCAGTACCTTATAATATTTGGAAGTAAGCCCATCAGGTCCCGGAGATTTGCCCAGTTGGAGGTTCTGAATGGCGCATTCAATTTCTTGGGTTGTAATATTACAGTTCAGGGTTGCTCTCATTTCCTGGGGTATTTTTTGTAATCCATTAGTTATAACAAATTGGTCCACCTCTAAGCTTTTTTGTGGCCTTTGAGAGTAGAGTTCTTTGAAATATCTCTGAAAGGACCTTCTAATTTCATCGGGTTTCTGAACCATTCTCCCTTCAATCTCTAGATTTGTAACTGTGTTAAGTTTTTGTCTCTTTTTCAGCTGCCAGGCTAACAATTTTCCACATTTGTTTGCAGATTCAAAGGATCTTTGTTTCATTTGTTTAATTTTCCATTCCACCTCTTGATTTATCAGTTTCGAATATTGTGCCTGGAAAAACTTCACTTCTCTCAATACTTCCTTTGATTTAGGCCTGGATCTCAGTTTTCTCTCTCCTTCTCTTATTTTCTCCAAGATCTTCTCCTTCTTTTCATTCCAGAGTCTTTTTTTAATCGTGTTCTGTTGTATTAGAAACCCTCTTATCACTGCTTTGCTTGCGTCCCAGATTATTCTTTTTTCCACATTTGTCTTTAAGTTTATTTCGAAATAGTCCTTTAAAACTTTTTGGGCCTTCTTAACAATCTCCTGATCTCTTAACAAGGCGTCATTCATTCTCCATCTGAACGATCCGGTTGTATTTAGTCTCAATTCCATTCTCAAGGCGTTGTGGTCGGAGCAGGTTTTTGGGCAGATTTCCACTTTTCTGGTCTTAGGTGCCAGCCCTCTAGTTATCCATATTTGGTCGATTCGCGTCCATGTCATATGGGCCTCAGAAAAGAAAGTTCCTTCTTTCCCTAGAGGGTTCTTGATCCTCCATATGTCGATCAAATCCAAATTGTCAGTCATTTCAAAAAAGGTTTTTGGAAGTCTGCCATCTTTCGTTATATTAGCACTTTGTGACTTATCCATATTCACTGAGGCGACACCGTTCATATCTCCCAACATGATAATGTTGTTATAGTCCAAATAGTCCAGCATAATCTCGTGCAGCTTCTTAAAAAATTCCGATTTTCCATCATTTGGGGCGTAGATTCCTAGAATTAAAAACTTTTCACCTTGTGTCTGGATTTCAATTGCCAAAATTCTGCCCTGTTCGTCTTTAAATACAAATTTTGGGGACAAGTTCTCCTTTGCATAAATCACCACTCCTCTTTTCTTAACTTTATCCGATGAAATAAATTCTTGGCCTAACCTTTTGTTGATTAGCACTTTTCTATGGAGTCTTGTCACATGTGTTTCTTGCAGGCAAATAATGTCCAATTGTTCTTTTTTCAAAATATGAAATACTTTTCTGCGTTTTTCTGGAGAATTCCCGCCATTTATATTCCAACTAAGAAGCTGTAGAGACATCCCGGTTTACTTCTTGGGTATCACAGTTGGGTATCTAATTTGTCGTCCTTTTCCGGAAGCTGTGGTGCCGGGCCGCCTCCAGATGGTATGGATCCTGGTGGTAATCCCGGTGGTGGAGGCCAAGAATCTACGGCTCTCTTTTGGAGGTCCTCCTCGTTGTCGTGTAGGAACTTCTGGTGGTCTTCTGGTGTTTTAATTCTTACCTTCTTTCCTTTATAGGTGAATGACAGACCTTGAGGAAATTCCCACCTATAAGGGATTGCGTTGTATCTTAACAATTTGGCCAAGTCTGTGTATGTGGCTCTAAGGTCCAACAAATATTTAGGAATGTCTCTATAAATTTCTGCCCTTTTGCCTTCGACTTCCAGGGATTTTTTAAAGTGTTGGCCTAATATCTTGTCTCTTTCCTCTCTTGTTCTCAAACAAACCAAACAGTCTCTGGACTTATCTTTCTTAACCGATCTTCCCAGTCTGAAGGCCGTCACAATCTTGAAATCTTTATCTTCTTCAACCCCCCAAAATTTAGAAAACAGCTCCGTCAAGAATTTCTCTAGGTTGCCCTGTTCCAACTCTGGGACAGCCCTCAGCCTAAGATTACATTCCTTACTTTTCAGTTCCACCATTGACAGGTAGGCTTGCTGTTCTCCTACCTGTCTTTTCAGAGGTCTTACTTCCCCTTTGATCTCTTCCACCTTCTTGCACGCTTGCTCAGCTTTTTGATTGGCTTCCGCAGCTAATTTGTAGTTCTCCGCCGTAGCTCCTTGCAGTTTCTCAATAGCCTGAGTGTGCTGCGAAACCTGATCTGTTAGCTTGCTGATAGTAGATGTAGCTCTATCAATTTTAGATGACTGATCGTCCACCTTCTTATTCAAAAGTGCCAATTGTTCCAAAATTTGTTTCAAGACTGGATCAGTTCCTCCAGCTGCCATTTCTTCTGTAGCAGGCGTTTCAACTTCCTCCTCCTGCGCCGTCAACACAGTTGGCACCGAGGATCTACGATGATGAATCAAGGTTGTTTGGACAAGCTGCCCAGCTCTCTTGTCTTTTTTCTTTTCTTTAGCTTCCTCAGCTAAAGCTTCCTTAGCTTTAGCTGCTCTTGTTTTCGCTGGGCCACTCATTCCCCAGCTGCTGTTCAAGGTCAAATAGTCTTTCAATCCATGAGAAAGGCAAGTCCAGAGTATAAACAATTAAACCACAAAAAATCCCAATAAGATACAGTTCCCAGACCACTATGCCTCCGCAAATCCACTAGGGGGGGTTTTCAAAGGAAAGAAAGTTTCTTTTCCACCATCAAAGCTCCTATTTCAACTGAAATCCCCAAGTTCAGAAAGGAGGATTTCAGAAAGTTCTGTTTCAAATTAGTGCCACAAGGTAACGGAGAGGTTTCGATGACAGTATTAAAGCGATAGTGTATCCATCAATGCAACAGTTTATGTTAAGAGAAAAGTTTCAGCAGCCTGACAGTACTCATTTGCAACACTGGCAGTCCAATAACTCGGTTATCCCCTTCAATTCCACATCTCTTCACAATAGGAGGAAGATTCTCTAGCACACTGAACCAAAACATTTATTTCTTCACTCTTTTTCTATTTCTAGAAACACACAGTCTATTAATGCCCCTTCTTACTTCTTTCAAGATCTCTTTTTAACGCTTCAGCCCGCATCGGGTTCTTTGCTTTGCTCCGATTAGCAGGACCGGAAGGCGGACTTCCTGTTACTCGCCTCCCGTTTTCAGCCGAAATAGACAAATTTAAGTTAATCCTTAATCAGTACTTTGGTACCCCTTACTCACGGGTAGATTGCAGCCAATCTCGATGTTTTTCAAGAAGAAAGGTCGGCGCTCATCAGCAACAGCAGCGCGGCTTCACTTCCGCGAAAAGAGCGATGAACTCACAGCGCCGCTCCCCCGTTCACGATCCGGAGCCTCTTACGAGGTCCCTTCCTCGCTTCTGGGGGGGCTTCTGGCACCCGCCGAGTCCCACGGCCACAGGCTCGCTCTGCCTGCGGTTTATCTGGATGGGTCTCCGCTTCGCCGTAGCGGAGGACCCTTTTTCGCGGAGCCCCTCTTCACTGAGTAAAGAGGACCGCCATTGCCGTTTTGCGCCGCCTCCGGAAGTGCAAATGTGCCCTTTCACTTGCATTGTATAAATATGTACAAAGGTGACAACACAAACCAACTCTCTCTCACCAACAAAGCAGTTTTAGCAAAGGCGCCCTTTCACCTTCCAGCATATAAAATATATATGAATGTGAGAAAGCATACACCATATCATGCTCCACTATCTTGTTTCTGACAAGTGAGACAAGTCCACTCTTCTCTGATGCCTCCTGTTAAGAAAGTTTCCTGCCAAACGTTAGGTGCCTATAGACTTCCAAGGACTCTGTGGTGATTTGATGATGTCTATGGAATATAATGCACAGGAATTGCCCTTCACCCATCCATTTGTCAGCATAGCTTGAGTTTTAAAAGAAAAGAAAAAACACCTTGCTAAGGTTGAAGCTTTACCTCAGTGTTTGTGGCATTTGGAAGTATGTCTGGTGAGGGAGCTAGAAGCCCCAGGCCCTTCAACTTTATTTCTCAGCAGGGCCATAGTGCCTCTTCTGAGGCAGAAAGTGTGGAAAGAACT
This sequence comes from Podarcis melisellensis, assembly GCF_964234715.1. Lineage (NCBI taxonomy): Eukaryota > Metazoa > Chordata > Lepidosauria > Squamata > Lacertidae > Podarcis > Podarcis melisellensis. The sequence continues at coordinate 27,360,695 of NC_138528.1, read as the reverse complement.
TCCTATATTTCTCTGACCCACCTTGAATGGCTCATTTGGAAATCTTCTATTTCCCTATGGGCCAATCCTCCCTTCCTATAGTTTCGATATTTCCATATAATTAATACATATGTTGAACAGTATAGGACTTAAAACAATTTAACAAATTTACTGTTTTACCAACCTCTCCATTGGGAAGGTTCAGCATTTTTCCTAACCCTGGGTAGCATTGTTTAAAAAATAAAAATCTGTTGCTGACTCATTGGCAGGACCCCCCCTCCCCAATACACACACTTATCTCGTGACTCTTTAGTTTCCTTAAGCACCTCTATTACATCTTTAATCTTTTGACTTGTCAGTTCTCATCCAGCTTAGGAGATTTTAACTGCACAGCCTTAGAGAGACTGTAAATTCTTTGGACAGGGACCACATCCCGTATGTTATGCGGTTACTCGGTGCCTAGTATAACGGCCAAAGTTCATGGCTAGAATGCAGAATGTTCATAATGATAACAAAACGAAGAAGGCATGTGCATTTCTTTCCAGACAACGAAATGGCCAAGAGAGGTGTGGAAGCTCACTGTGACCCTATTTAGAGATAGCCTCTCCTGAGCATGGAAGGAGAGGGAATTTACTAGGGCCAGCAAACTGTCATCACCGCCCAAGATGCCTGTTGTGGCTGTTTCAGATGGAAGCTGGCCCATTCTCCCCACTGTGGTGGTTTAAGAATGAGCTCCATCAGCCAGTTCATGACCACTAAAAAGACTATTTGAGGGAGTCTAAATTGTTTTTATTTTATTTTATTTGTGCTTTCTTCTTATTCCCACCCCCCTTCTCCACATTTGTTATTTTGCGCTTCATTTGAAGACAGGACAGGGTATGGGGAGAAAAGAGAAGATGAACTGAGCAAAATGAAAAGCAGAGGGTTATATTCCAAAGCCCAGAGAACGTGGCATGGTGTATGTATGGGGGAGCAGTAGGGAAAGAGGCATAGACAATTGCACTCTGTGCAATCCTACTGAGAATCCAAGGCATTGGGACACCAAATCCAGGTTCATGGTGCCAGGGCAAAAGCTGGGTGGTCGGGCAGAGAGTGTTCTTCCAGATTCGTTTTTCTTTCACAGCTGGTTTTCTCTCCCAGTGATATTTGCAAGGAATGATTTCTTGCAAAAAGCAGAATGTGCGTTATGTGGCACTTGTGAAAGTGCCTGTTTCTGAACTGAACCTTCAGGCAAGGTGCCAGTGACTGAAGAGTTCCTGCGATGGGACACCACCTGTCTCATCTCGGTAGGCAGCAGAAAACAAAGATGGAAGATGTCATTAGCCAAGCAGGTTTGTGCAGAAGGTGCCCTGTTCTCGAAGCTATGAACCTGCTTTGTACAGTGGTACCTCGGGTTACATACGCTTCAGGTTACATACGCTTCAGGTTACACACTCTGCTAACCCAGAAATAGTACTTCAGGTTAAGAACTTTGCTTCAGGATGAGAACAGAAATCGTGCTCCGGCGGGGCGGCGGCAGCAGGAGGCCCCATTAGCTAAAGTGGTGCTTCAGGTTAAGAACAGTTTCAGGTTAAGAACAGACTTCAAGAACGAATTAAGTACTTAACCCGAGGTACCACTGTATTTAGACACTCACCTCATTTCATGCAGTCAATTCATTTTTATTTTATTTTTTTCACAATTGCCCCTGTGTAAAAAAATTAATAATACCCTTTATTCCAGAAGACAGCTGGAACAAGAAGGCAAGGCGCTTCTTCCTTCTGGTGTGCTAATCACTTTGCTCACTGGGGAGCATTCAAAAATGTGATAACCTATCTGCAGCCTGAAGTGGCACAATGTACCACCTCAGGATTCTACCACTTCATTCTGCCACATGCACAGGCCAGGACTAAGTGACTGAAGAAAAGTCACAAGACCCACTTTAAGAAAGATGTTAAGACACATCCCACAGCCTGTAGAAGCTGTTAGAGCAAGTTTGTCAAATTAGGAGCCGCTGGATAAATATTCAGCAATATTCTCAGGAGATACCAATATATGAAGCCTTTATTTCAAAACCTGCTCTCAGTGCACACTCAGTTCATTGCCAGCTCTGCAGCTTCCCAAGCCAAACGGTATTTCAATTGGCACTCTGTATAGTTGGAGATGTCAAGGAATTCACTGCCAGAAAGGGAAGCTATTGTGAAAATCTGTTCCCATGCTGGACCAGTAGCACAAAATGATCATCTTGTTACCTTTCACTTTGTGGCATTTGGATCAGAACATTTCCGGGAGTGGCGGAGAGAGGCAGTGCATGCCATGTTAACCTTATGATGCATTTTCTTTGTTCCTACAGCCCCATCCGTGTGACCCCAGTTAGTGGATTCAGCTTGCACATTGTATTCACGCCATGTTACTTCCAAAAGTACAATAGTGGTTTTGAAATTCCTTCTACTATATTCTAAGCCAGACAATTCAGAGCAGCTCAGAATTAGATTCCATTCTTCTATTCAGCAGAGGGCTAGAGGACAATAAAAGGGAAGGAGTGGAAGAAAAGCCAAAATTCACCAGGGCAATCTCTCAGTCTGCATATAGGCACGGCAGGATCGCTTCTCTGCAGGTCAGGCATTGCGTCTCTCTAAAAACGCAAATGTTTACATCAATTCAGAAGCCTATACAGGAGAGAAAGGGAAAGAGCATTGAGTCAGCTAGCCTTCGAGGTGTACCTGCTTGCTGTTTACCTCCCTTTCCAAAGATCAACACCCTTATTATTAATAGTAATTGATTCATCACTTTCCACATCGAAAGAGTCTTGAAAGCAACTTGCAAAAGTACGTAAGTTGATACTAACTTACCAAGAAGAAGAAGAAGAAGAAGAGTTTGGATTTGATATCCTGCTTTATCACTACCCAAAGGAGTCTCAAAGCAGCTAACATTCTCCTTTCACTTCCTCCCCCCACAACAGACACTCTGTGAGGTGAGTGGGGCTGAGAGACTTCAGAGAAGTGTGACTGGCCCAAGGTCACCCAGCAGCTGCTGTGGAGGAGCGGGGAAGTGAACCCAGTTCACTAGATTACAAGTCTACCGCTCTTAACCACTACACCACACTGGCTCTCCAAGGGGAGTTAGTAGCAATGGGAGGGCAGGTTGATCACTGGGACAAAAAGAATACCCAAAAGGAATAGAGTCCCACAGCAGCCATATATATTGATATATACTTTAGAATATGAGTTTGACCAAACTGCGGAAGGCAGTGGAAGACAGGAGTGCCTGGCATGCTCTGGTCCATGGGGTCACGAAGAGTCGGACACAACTAAACGACTAAACAACAACAACAGCAACAAATACTTTAGCATAGACAATGTTTGATGCTGCACTCAGAGTAACATAACAAGAATTAATCTGCCCTATAGCTAAGGACATAGGTCATATTGATCATTGTTTTGATACTGTGCGTTTGCAAACCATCAGAAAATTACCTCTCTTTGAAACAAGAAATTATTATTCCACTGGATCATACCACCCCAATCTCTGAGTGGTGCAAGATTCCTGGAGTTTCAGAAACTAGGATTCAGTTTCCTTGGAATGGGAGACTGCGGAGACTGCAGTGTGTTGATGGTATAAGGTTTATTTACACATTTATACAACCTAAGCCTACGATGGAGGGGATCACAGCATTAACTCCCCAGAAGATCTTGGTTCTCCTACTGTATAATCATAACTTTGGCTGCAAGAAGAAACCAAGCGTGGCTCTCACTCTCTGGCTTCTCGTTATTGTCCTTCTCACTCCCAGCCAGCTGAGGAAGGGGCCCACTCATTTGCTCTCTGGCACAGAGCAGCTTCCTTTCTTGTACTAACAACCCATACTTAGGGGTCATCATCTCACCCAGAAACTTGCCTGGCTCCTTCAACAATGAAATCCCCCAAAGTCGCAACACTACCTCCTCCAAGAACAAGACACCTGTCCCTAGATGTACATCAGTAGAACCACCACAGCAACACTATGTTTCTATCACACAAAAATAATAACAATAAGCAGACTAAGCAGGCTGCTTAGTCTGACAAAAAGTATATTAAGTAAGCCTTTCTCAGACCCAGAGAAATTTGACATGCCCAAAACTTTACCTCTCTCTTCTCCCCCCCCTTTTCTTTCTTGAACAACATTTATTTCCATGAATGCTGGTTTCCCATTTACTAGAAGATAATAATGAGTGTTTTTGAACGCCATGCAGTTTGAGTGCATATAATTCCATTTCACAACCCAGAAATTATCATGACCATGTGCTAACCTGAGATGTGCATATGAATGAATAATTAGAGTTTTTATATAGAATAGTATCTTTTCCTGAAAAAGAATGAGAAAGGGGAAGAATATTAGGGGAAAGTGCAGTTCTCTGCGGAGGTGGGCGCATCTTAGCTGAATGAGCTAAGAATTAAGCCCCAAGAATGCAACTTGTAAGCACTTTTCTGACAACTACTCAGGATGCAAGAACATGTGGCAAGGAGGTCCGCCTCATGCCCACCATGCATTCATCAAAGACTGCGAGAATGTGCACAGCAGACTCTATGCACACATTCAAATGATCCTGATTGACACCACCCTCAGCATTAATTTCCCCTCAGTTGTCTTCTTAAAGCAAGAAAAGGGCGGCTACCCGTATGCTACCCTTATGCTATTCATATAATCAGTTACCAGTAATCAATATATTCACATATGCTCACACATAACAGGGCTTACAGTGATTTTTATAAACCCATTTGAATCAAGAAAAACTTTTGCCTAAACTAACTGCAAACTGCTTGGAACCGCAAGTCCAGAACCGACCTTTTACCTAGAAACATCCTTGTACCCTGGAGGAAAGGGGAAGCCATGAATCAGAAGGCACTGCTACAAATCACCCCCTCAAATGCAGGCTAAAATGGTCCACGAAACAGGAAGGACCTAACCACAAAAACTCCCTACATGATGCAGAATGCATAGGGGGAGGTAGCGCCAGGAGATTCCCTCCCTGAGTCTCATTTCCCTGTTCTGTCAGAACTAGGGAAAAGGTCAGACTGCACATCATTTTGCAGACAATGGAAAGCAGAAGTTGGAGTGAACTCTGCGTAAGACCAGGAGCATAGCAAGAAGCCGCTAATTGGTTGTTTTTCGCTGGCATTCATGACTGTCTCATGATTGTCTCATGATCTGTGATTTGCTCAGGTATATAACCTCAGGACTTGTATGCTTCGGGTCCCAGTCTTTTGGAAAAGATTCCAACTGGGTCCATTATTGCTCAGCAATAAAACCTCACCTTCTTTTCCTCCAAAATTACTGTGTCTGTCTGATCCTTGTTCCATCCTAAGTGGGGACCACTATATTTTCACGTGCTTCATTCTGAAAAAGATTCCTATACAAAGAGCTTCAGGTGCAAAGGAGAACATGGATTATTTAACTTTAATGGACAGGTGGAAGAAGGAATTTAGGCGGTTGCTGTTCTTATCTCTGCATGGCCAGCTGTGCTTGCCAAAACCCCAACTTTAACTGGTGGCATCCACATTACGGAACTTCATTCCTTTAGATTCTGCATCATTTTCCTCTTTCGGTGAAAGCTTTTAAGTGTTTTTACCGCTGCTGTTAATCATGTATTTTTGTTGTTTTTAAACTATGTCTATTGCTTTAAAAATGGATTGTTATTTTATTTGCATGAAAATAAAACCAAAGCATATCAACCAAGATTATTCCCATAAAGATAATTTGAGTTAAATCTTGCAGTTTCCATACTACCTAATCAATTTTGCAACAGTGTCAAAATAGCCATTGGTGCTAATTATCTGGGCCTTTATCAGTTCCAGAATTAGGATAAATGAAAGTCCATTTCCCCCCTGAAATGTCTTTATTACAATGTTTATTCCTTCTCATGAATGTTGTTTTGCTATTTTGATGGTTTGTATCTGGATTATTTATTTTATTTTGTGTTTAATATTTAAGTGGCCTTGAGCAAACTCATAAATGGGTATGCATAATATAGTAAGTACATTTATATAATACTTGTTTCCTAATAATATCAGTTGTGGGGGAGGAGAAAAGAAATTGACATAACAGTACAGTAAACTAAAATGCCAGAAGATAATCATAGGGAGGCCAAACCAAAGACCAGCCTACACAAAAATAGTCTTCATGTGATAATAGAAGATTATCCAGGAGGAAATGAATCTCTCAAGCTAGGGAATTCCACATTCTTGGGGCCACCACAGAGAAGGCCCTTTTCTTCATACTCACCAGCAGTGCCTCCAATGGCAAGGGGATATAAAGAAGGCTCTCTCTTGCTGACTTTAGCTGACAGGCAGACCCATGTGGAAAAGATGGTATCCTGGGACAAATCCATTTGAGCATTTATAGGTGCACAATTAAAGTAGATTTGGCACACTTGCACCAGAAACCTACTTCAAAGAAACAAAAGCCACTTGTTGTTTTTTTTCTTCTTCCAGTAATGAAAGGGGCACAGAAACTCATTGAAAAGTGAGGGATAACAACTGCCTGACCTTTCTGCAAACTAATCACAAGGAAAGCACAATGGACAGCTGATGTCATATAACCTCCCCACAGACTTAGTGCAAACAAATCAGGATGAATGGTGGTCTGGAAAAACCTAAAAGGAAGGTGGTTTGTGGAGGAAGGGGAGTTTGCATTTAAGAGTCGGGGAGTTGCATGTTGAATCAGTTGAAGTTTCTGAACTCTCTTCGAAGGCCACACCACATAAAAGCATTTCACAGTAATCCAGTTTTGATGTAACTAAGGCATGTATGACCATGGCCAGAAATAAACTTGAATGGTAGAGAAGCCTGCCACCTTTTGCATGTGATTACCCAAAGGTAGCTATCACCCGGTATTTACAACGGAGAGATAAAACTCAAAGTAAGTAGAAAGGCGGCCTTGGGGAAAGTGCCAGAAAGTCCACTAAATCTTAAGGTTTTATCTACAATTGAGCACTAGCAGATAATAAAAATGAAGCCATCCCATGATTCCAGCCTCAGCTGTGAATACAAATATATTTGAGTGAATACAGAAAGCAGTCAACCTTTAAGCAGCTTTGGAGACCAGTGGTGGAGGAAGCTGACTAGGTGTTTGGGGCAGCGCACGTACCCTGCACCCAGGGGTGGGGCCAGCCACCCACAGGAGCGGGGCAAGCCAGGGCAGCATGCTCCATGGGGCCTCCGAGGAGTCTGCCTGCCTCCTCCCACTCAGCCGCCCTACAACTGAGGGGGAGGCGGCGGGCGGACCATTTGGGGCAGCGTTGAGCCTGTGGGAGCCCAAGCCACAATATCACTCCCAGGAGAGACATGTGGCTTGGGCGTGCTGCAGGTCCCATGGTGAGTGCCACCTGGCATTTTCTCACCCCCCTGAGCGGTGACACCCAGGGCATACCGCCCCCTCCTCCCCTGTCGGGGATAAGGATAATTTGTCCACTTCCGGTCCTACCCCTGGTCACAATCTTTGAATTTGGGGTCAGGAAGTCATTGATGAAAGAGCAGCTGCAACAACTGGAAGAATGAAGGCCTGGGGGGGACGGGGACACAATGATTTGATTCAGTTCACGTTCAAAGATAAATCTATCAAATCTGCACTTTCTGAAACAATACGAGAACTGAAACACAGCCAACCTTCAAAATTTGAACTTATCCAAATTTGGTGGTGCATTTCTCCGGCCAAGTAATGTCTACAAAAATGTGTATACCAGGGTAAACACATGCATTAAAATGAATATAATAGTGCAAATAACATGCAAACTGCATTATGTTGATGAAAAATTGCCTGCAAAAATGTGCACATTAGTCAAAACTGCAGACAAAAATGTGTTTATTAAGAGAAATTCGCACCAAAATGCTGATGAGTTTTATTTTAAAAAACACAGGCACAAACTGCTGCAGAAATGTGGAAAACTTAATGCATAATTGGGAAAATAAGAGAATTGAGATTGACAGATCCTTCCATTCTTAATTGCTGCAGTCATGCCTTAAAAGCTATCCACCCCCCTGACTTTTACATGCCAATTGACTCTGAGTTCACAGAGCCTAAGCATGCGCAAGTTGTTTGTGTGTAAATTTTTGTGTGTGATAAGAGACCCTGCCTTTTGCAGGGTTTCTGAACACAGGTGCAGAACAGAGCGACACAGAAGATTTCCTGCACCAGCAGGGCATTGGATTTAATGACCTTTGAGATTCTTTCAAACCCCATTATTCTATGCAGCGCTGTGGTATTTTATAGCATGAAATCACCCCATGGGTGTCAAAATACTGTTAGGTGTTTGAGAAAATCTGAGCAATGCTCAGGAAGAGCACAAATCTAAGTGCTTACAAATAAATCACAGCAACATGTGAGAACCCTGACTTATGGACGGTCAACAGGATGACTGACCTTTGTAAAAGATGCAGTTGTGATTTGGTTAGGCAGCAAAAAATAATCTGGTACAAAGGTAGAATGGGTTCAAAGGCTGGTAGAGCGCCGATCACTTTACCTGTATTTTCTTGATACTGATCTGAAAAGGTTTTGCTCATCTCAAATTGTGGGGCTGGATTAAGTACTTAATCCAATCTAAAAGTAAACATATTTCCAAATTATATAATTTGCTCCTAGAATGGGAGGTAAAGGAGGGGCAAGTGAAGACATTGATGGTAAAGTTGGCCCAGGATTTAGGGGAAAATATTATGATGAGCCAATGGGAACAGCTGTGGAAAAGAGATATCAAATTTACGGCATGCTATAATTTAAGAGAGAATGTAATGAAAATGCAATACAGATGGTACCTGACCCCGGTCAAAGTGACAAAAATGTATAAAAACTGTAGTGATGTCTGTTGGAGATGCAACAATGGGTCAGGAACCTTTCTACACACGTGGTGGGAGTGCAAAGAGATAGTGGGATTCTGGGAAAATATCTATAACGAATTGAAAAAGATGATTAGATTTTCATTTACCAAAAAAACCAGAATCCTTTTTCCTAGGTATCATGTCAGAGGAAATAAAAAGAACAGTCAGACCAATATTTATGTATGCAACTATAGTGGCAAGGTTATTGGTTGGAATAACCTTGGGAAAGCAGCAGCGTCCCAACTAAAACAGACTGGTTATCTAAAATGATGGAATACTTCCATATTGCCGAGCTAACAGGGAGGATAAGTGGAGATATGGTACAAAAAGTGAATAAGGAGTGGGCTATCTTTAAGGAATACATCAAAATTTATGTGGAAAAAGTAGAATTTCTGACAGATATTGAGTGAATCCAGAAAAAGATTAGAGTGAAAGGAGAGTAAAGTCAAGTTAGAAGAAAAGATTAAAGAAATAATGAAATGCGTTTAAGCTAGTTGGAAAAATAAAGCAGTATAACAAGAATGGCTGGAAGTCAAGTCACGTGGTGGGTGTCCGTGTAGGGTAGGTGTGTAGGTATGTTGATATGTATAGTATAGGTAGGTATTATATAGAGTAATGTAGGTATGTTTTATGTTATGAAAATAAGGTATTGTTGTGTATATGTATGTGTGTTTGTATTGTGTAAATGTATATGTATGTGCTTTATCTTCCACTGCCTCCCACAGTTTGGTCACTGCGGGAGGCAGTGGAAGACAGGAGTGCCTGGCGTGCTCTGGTCCATGGGGTCACAAAGAGTTGGACACAACTAAACGACTAAACAACAACAATGTGCTTTATATGTTAATAAAATTAAATAAAGGGAAAAGGAAAGAAAGGGGGGAATTGTGGGGCTGGTGTGCTGGGGGAAGGATGGGATATTTCCGTGAATGCTTCATATATTTGAAATTATGTCTCTCTGTTGCAATAGGATAATTAGTTTTCTCCCTGCCGACAGGAGGGAGGAAGGAGTGGGGAGCCCTGCAATAATGTATTTCGTTCAGATGCTGCTTATGTAATGCTGGGAGAGAGGTTATTATTCAGTAATGTCAAGACAGCCTTGACTCAACTGCAGTGCTGGAGGGTGTGATTGTCTCTCCAAAGCCCCACCCGTGACCATATAGGAAGCATGTAGTAAGAAGAGGGCAGGGCAGAGGCCGATTCCAGCAAGACTTTTCCACGTTCTATTTCATAACCTTCCTTACAGCACAGTCTACAAAGGCACATCGTCAGTGATTGGGCCCAGGAGTGGCTTGCAAGAAATTTAGTGTTGGTGAAAGCTGTCAGCTCCACAGCACCCCTCGGGGAACTGAATTCTTCATTTGATTCAGAGAACAGGTACAGGACAGGAAATTGCTGTGCAAATTTTCCCTACACGTTCGACTGCCAAAACATTTCAACCCTGCCCTGAAAAGAACATTTCGACAATTTTAAAGTAAGTAGAATCCCATGCCCATTAGGGAAAGGATAGAAATGTATAAGGGATATAAAGCTTGAAGATGAAAGGTGTGGCTCAACCACTAAGCCATAAAAGGTTTGGAAGGAGCAACCCTCATCGTCGAGTTGTTTGGTGCAATTTATTTGCTTTTCATTCTTCCAAAAGGAGTTGCCACAGGCTACTGGAAACACTTAATGGAATACTTTGCATGTAACAGGTACAGCAAATCCTTATTTGTGTTTCTATGTAAATGAAAAATCATTTTGATGTCTTGACTTGCTCACCTGCAATAAGACGAACAAAATCGGTTAGCCAGAGAATTATTTTTGGAGATGCAAACTCCCATCAGCACTTCCTTCCTTTTCTGATGTTTAATTACAGAAACGTTTGGAAAGGAAGGGGCAGTTGTAAACGAAATCTGAAAGGTCAGAAATTATGATTCACCTCTAACACCTAAAGTTTAGCTTTTGGGAGTTGTACAAGGAGTCGGTTTCAAATGTACATTATTTTTTGACATCTGATTTAGTGACAGCTGCAAAAATAATAATTTGGTTGGTTGGGGAAAACATCTGAGCATCCAGTGCAGTTTAACAATTTGACCCTTGCTGAAGAACAGAAGCAAGGTCTGGATAAGCAACTGTCAAGGGTGAATTGAGGCAATGAGTCAAAGGAAATAATTGGAAGGTGAGAGCAGGAAGCAGCAGTAATCAGGAGCAGGCAAAAGAATTTAGGTGGGCAAAGGGAGGCAAGAGAATGCAAGAGAACAGGAACAGGCTTCTTAGAACAAGTTAGCAGCGCTTGAGAGTGTTATGACCCCAGAATCTAGCAGTGACCAGGACAATGAATCAGAGGCCACAGTGCTACCAGGTAAGTCAATCTGGGTTCCTGGCACAGAGCTTCACGCTGATGATCAGGGGAAAACTGAACCTGCCAGGCAGGACCACAGTAAACCAGTTCCCACAGCACCAGAGTCTGTAGGACCAGAGCCAAGAACCTCATGGTCACCTTTCACTGAGCTTGTGCAACCAGAACCTGTCCAGCTCAAGAGCACACCAGGTTGGAGACCATCTTCAAGTCAGAGGGTTGACCCTTTAAGAAAGTCTAAGTTCTCCACAAGGGGTGGAGCCCAAAAGAGGTGGATTAGAGGCAGAAGCTCAAAGGGGCTCCATCATTTGTTTTAGCAGGTTGCTCTCTAGAAGCTGTCCTTGTTGTTTTGCGAAACCAGGAAAGTACAGAGGAGTAAACAAAGTAATAAATTGCTCAGTTTAAAAAAGAAAAAGAAAAAAGCTGCAGGATGCCCTCAAGTATATAAACCCAGCAGGGGTCAGCAAGAGCATAAAAAGAAGCCTGCTGGATCAGACCAAATCAGACCAATTTAGCCCAGCTTTTTGTTCCTAACAGGGACCAGTCGCCTGCTTCTGCAAAATTAAAAGCAGGCAACTTACCTTAAGAGTGTATCTATGCAAAGAAGCAGGATTCCTGTACCAGAGACTTCTTGGGGAAAGTCGGGAGGCAGTGGAAGACATGGAATTTGCAGGCGTCTGCTAGGACAAGGCTACGGGTTCAAGCCTTGACATGGGCATGGCATGACATTAACGGAATTGATGTCTGGAGGGAATTTTTTTGTGATTTTGTAAGAAAGAAAGAAAAGTTCAACAACTTCGGGATTTTTCCTTAAAAAAGCTCAACAATTCAGCGTTCCATTCCATGCTCTATCAGCATAAGCAGCTATTACAGAATCTGCCTTTTGTGCTGTTGCAATGGTGGGTGCACTTCTGAGTCCAGAAGCAGCATCTTGTAAGCCATGGGAGCTGTGATCAAATCAGATGTCAGAGCCAGTGTGGTGTAGTGCAGCATAATGCAGTTTTAGTGAAGGCAATGCAATTTCCCACAGAATCTGTGGAGGGGAAAGCACACACAAACACGCAACCCAGGCACCCATCAGTGGAACCATTTGGTGCTGGCATCACGCAACATGTAGCTGTGATGTTTGTGACATTCTCTTCTCTTTGCCTTCTGTTCTGTTTCACACACTTTCTCATGCGGTTGCTTTGAAATCATGTAGCTTTGAAGCTCTTCAGGGACTCTTCAGCTCCCCCTCCCCTTTCTTCTTCCCTCCCCTGCCCGGTTCCTAGCAGATGTTAATACAATATCTTTATAAAATGCTGTTTCTCCATTCTTGACGGCCGAATGTCATTGTAACACAGCAAGCACAGCCAGAGGTATAATTTCAGAGCTCTTGGCTCTCGTTTTGTTGCTTTATCACACAATGCAGAATATAGCTGGGCTGTTAAATTGGCTTCTCTCTTTTCATGCTGTCTGAAAACACTTTACAAAATGAATTAGTAATGGCCAACAACCTCTAAACAGTAGCTCACACAGTCTTGGATACCAAAAGGTGTTTTATCGAGACAAGGAGGGGTGGAATTAGCCAGGGGATATGAGTAGCTATCGTCTTTCCTTCTTTGGAAGAGTGCCCTGGTGGTCCTCTGGCTCTATACTCTGCCAGAGATGTTTGCCTATCAGTCTGTCAAAGTTCTTTTGTTTGCCTAGTATCTGAATGCCTGATGAACCTGTATAAATTGCCACTTGAGAGCAGGAGAATATTTCCCTCCTGTAGCAACCTGAGTCCCAGGACGGCAATCATTTGTCAAGCACTAATGAATCCAGACTCTCAGCCCCGTTGTCAGGCAGCACTGTGTCATAAACCTCTGCTTTATAGATGAAATAACTGAGGAACAGCAAAGAGGATGAACATTTAAAGGTCATGCGGACTTAGAAGCAACAATTAATAAGTGCCCTGTCTCCTAAACCTGGTTCTCCAACTGAGACCCAAATAGGCTGACTCATGGGAAGAGCCAGCTACTTTTAGCAGAACCAAATATCTAAGAAACTGTGCTCTGGAATTATGGCCTTGGAGAATCCTGTGGGCTTCATTTGACCTAAAGTTCCCAATCCCTGCTACAGTGGTACCTTGGGGTGCGAACGGGATCCATTCCGGAGCCCCGTTCACATCCCGAATGGAACACAAGATGTGACGACGCATCTGCGTGTGCACGGGTTGCTGCTACCGCGCATGCATGAGCAGTGAAACCTGGAAGTAACATGCTCTGTTACTTCTGGGTTGCCGCAAAGTGCAACTCGAACACGCTCAACCTGAAGCGCATTCAACTCGAGGTATGACTGTATAGGCAAACTCCAATTTTCACAGCAGTGCATTTAAATTTATTCTTTAATACTTCCATTTCACTTCCAAGAATACAAGATGATTTGTCAGGAGGGATTTGAAATGTGGCAAGAATGCTTTGCCTCTTAGACCTGATGAGGTTGAAGATGGCCTGGCATGAAAGAGATAAAATGTCATGAGAAACCAGCCAAAGTTTTAATTCTTTTAATTCAAAGGAAAGGGAAACGTACAAAAATTGTGCCCACTGAAATCAATAAAATAGAATGTTTGTGTCCATTGTTTGACACAGACTGGGTACAAAATTGTGTACATGCTGCTCATGTGAGAATACATAAAACTGATTCAGATAAGTGTGAAGTATAATTAGAAGCACAGAATCATAGAACTGTGGAGTTGGAAGGAATCACAAGGGTCATCTCATTTGAGTCCCTGCAATGCAAGAATCTCAACTAAAGCGTCCATGACAGATGGCCATCCAACTTCTGCTTAAAAACCTCTGAGAAATGAGAGTCCACAACCTCCCAAGGGAGTCTCTTCCACAGCTCTTACCATCAGAAAGTTCTTCCCGATGTTTAGTCAGAATCTCCCTTTTCGTAATCTGAATCCATTGGTTCAGGTCCTGCCCTCCAGAGCAGGAGAAAACAAGCTTGCTCCATCTTCCATGTGACAGCCCTTGAGATATTTGAAGAGGAGACTCAGAGGAGATATGATAGACTTCTGTTGATGCAGCCTAGAACAGCATGCACTTTTCTTGCTGCTGCATCATGCTGTTAAAGCATGACAAATTTCAAGGGTGGTGGAATTCTAATATTAAATCCATTTTTTTAAAAAGAAAAGAAGTTTTTCAATGTTGTCTCTTTAAAGATGGAATTAATATCAGAACGTGATTAACTTCTGTGTCAGAGATTGGTAATCTGTGGTCTCCAGTCCCCTTCTAAAGGTCTTCTACAAGCCAGTCAGTTGAGGCCTTTTTTATTTTTAATTGAATTTATATACTGCCCTATACCAGCAGGTCTTAGGGCGGTTCACTCCGGCAAGAGAACTATCTTTTCCCTGGCAGCCTGCTGGGTGAGGAGATGTGATAGTGGGGGGATTTTATTCAGCTCATATTTAAAGCTGAACCTATCTAATTTGAACTTTCTGAAACAATACACAAACCAAACGACAGCCACCTTTCAAAACCGGCAGTTTCCCGAATTTTGCAATTCAGTTCTGCAGCCAAATAACACGTACAAAAAAGCACATACTGGAGTAAACTGTCCAAGAAGTGCGTATATTAGTGAGTATAACATACAAAAATGCATTATTTTAAGGGAATTGCTTTAGAAATAATGTGTATATTAGGAGGGGAAATCCATTTTAAATTTGATGAATTTTCATTGGGACTTTTAAAATGCAAACTGATGAGGAAATGTAGGGAACTGAGCTTAAGAGAGGAAAAATTACAGATCACCTTCCGGGGAATGCAACTCTAGATAGAAAAAAGGTTGCCCACTCTGGTCTATGTCTATGGAGACATGCAAGGTGTTGGTGGCTAGGGGTATCTTTTATCAGTTTGGGCTGATTCTCCAGCTTCAACTCAACCTAGAGAAAGCAGGTATTGCCCCAGGTACATACATCCCAGTTGCATCAAGTCTGGAGTGCTATAATGTTCTCTTGCCTTTAAAGATGACACAGAATCTTCAGCTGGCACAGAATGCAGCGGCTCAGATGCTTGTGGGGGCCAAGTGGTTGGAACATGTAACTCTTGTACTGCCCCAGCTATGTTGGCTGCATGTTCATTTCCGCACCCAGCTGTAAATGCTGGTGGTGACCTTGAAAGTCTTGAACGGTTTGGCACCACCTGTACAAACCTTCCCAGGGCCTTAAGACTGCCCTTGGAGGCCCCACATGTAGACCAACCATCTAGATGCAATAGGCTGGTTCCAACTATTACATGGTGAGAAAGGGCCTTTTCGTGGTGGCCCCTTGTTTATGCAACTCACTCCCTAAAGAGGTCCTTATGCCAGTGTTTAAATGAGCCTTGGAGACCTTCTTAGACCTTCTTAGTTCAAGTTGCTTTCAACTAAAATGCATAGCATGTGCAGGATTAGTCTCCAGCTGTTGCTGCTCTAATGCTTTTCCCCCCTTTTTTTTGAAGCTGCTTTTAACTAACATACACAGCGCTTCATTTTGTTTTCAGTTACCTCCAAGTCACTGTCCTAATGTTTTAATAGGGACTGAACTAATGTTATATTAAGAAGAATCATATAGGATCATTGATGTTTTGGAATTTAGTAGGATGTGACCCTTTGCTGGCGGAGGAGCTTAACCTCTTCTTTGCTCGCTTCGAGAAGGAGCCACCTGAGACGCCGGTATTACAGCCACCAGCCCATAGGGGCCCCTCATTCACTGTAGAGGAGCACGAGGTGAGACAGGTATTGAGGATGGTGAATCCGAGGAAGGCTGCTGGACCTGATGGCATCACTGGAAAGGTGTTGAAGGGCTGTGCGGATCAGCTGGCGAGGGTCTTTACTAAGATCTTCAACAAGTCCTTACACCAGTCTATTGTCCCACCCTGCCTGAAGTCGTCAACTATTGTTCCTCTGCCTAAAAAACCCACAATCAGTAGTTTGAATGACTACAGACCAGTTGCACTGACTCCAATCATCATGAAGTGTTTTGAGAAACTGGTGCGCCGTCACATTATTTCCTGTCTTCCATCAACTTTTGACAACTACCAGTTTGCATACAGGGCAAATAGATCCACAGAAGACGCTATCACCACCACTCTCCATGCTGCTCTGTCCCATCTGGAGCAGCCGGGGAGTTATGTGAGGCTGCTGTTTGTGGATTTTAGCTCTGCTTTTAACACTATCCTCCCCCATAGACTGGTGTCCAAGCTAGAGGCGATTGGACTCTCCAACTCCACCTGTCTCTGGGTTTTGGATTTTTTGTCAGAACGTTCTCAGAGGGTTAGAGTAGGGTCACATATGTCCAAAGCCCTTAGCCTTAACACCGGCTCACCACAGGGTTGTGTGTTGAGTCCCCTGCTCTATACTCTCTATACGTATGACTGTACAGCCATCTATTCCAGCAACAAAATCATCAAGTTTGCTGATGACACTACGGTGGTGGGGCTCATTTCAGGAGGGGATGAGTCCGCCTATCGGGACGAGGTGGAGCGGCTCTGTGTTTGGTGTGGAGAGAACAATCTGGCTCTTAATATGGCTAAGACCAAGGAATTGGTGGTGGATTACAGGGAAAAAAAGGCGGACATTCAGCCCTTGTATATCAACGGGGAACGGGTGGAGAGGGTGGCGGAATTCAGGTTTTTGGGAGTGACTATCGATCAGGGCATGACTTGGAGCGCAAATACCACTGCTCTGGTGAAGAAGGCCCAGCAGAGAATTTATTTCCTCAGACTTTTAAAGAAGAACAATCTGAGTGAGAGACTGCTGGTGTCCTTCTACCGAGGCTCCATAGAGAGCATTCTCACATACTGTATTTGTGCTTGGTTCTCCAGTTGTACAGCTAGGGAGAAGAAGGTGCTCCAGAAGGTCATAACCACAGCCCAAAGGATTATTGGTCATCCTCTCCCATCTTTGGAAGAACTGTACGGTTCCCGTTGTCTTAGGAAAGCAAACAACATCCTGCAGGATTCATCTCACCCGGGATACAGTCTGTTTGCACTACTGCCTTCTGGCAGGAGATATAGAAACATCAAGTCAAGGACAAATAGACTGAAAAATAGTTTCTATCCAAGAGCTGTGGCCTTTTTGAATGCTGTAACTCGATAGTGTGACCTGGGAGTTTGATGGGTGTGGGTGTGGGTGTGGCTGGAATGTGGTTTGTTTGGTTGTTGTTGTTGTTTTGCTTTTGTTGTTTTTTAAGGGATGGCATCCAATTTCGTTGCACTTGTGCAATGTTGCACTTGTGTAATGACAATAAAGAATCTATCTATCTATCTATGTGAGTCCCTATGGGAGGCTTATCCCTGGAATCTTGAAATAAACTCTGTGTTTCTGTTGTTGTTGTTGTTGTTGTTGTTGTTGTTGTTGTTGTTGTTGTTGTTGTTGATGATGAACAAGGGGAAGACCTCTAGCTTTATGAACTTCAGCAGTTAACAGGGTGCTGAAGTGCTAAGGAAACTGTGCTAAACTGAATAATTCTGTGTGAATGTGTGTTCTAGCTTTTGGTTTTGTTTTTTTGGGTCCACACCATCTCGAGCTCCCAAATCCCAGCTTAATCTTTGGCACGTGGTCTAGCACTGAGTTTGCCATGGAATGCAAGCTCTGTAACCTTTGCCCAGGGCCCTGGCCAACTCACAGCCACTATGTAGGGCAGAGGGAGCCATATTTAGTGCCTGCCCCACAGGGCATGTCCCCCTAGAACTTGCCACACCGTTAATCTTATTTTAACTTTTGGACAGCATTCAGCTGTGAGGGCAAAGGCTTTTTTAAGCATCTGGAATCAGCAAGCAGGTGATGTAACTCTTCTTTCTTCACAAACATCCACAGTAATGATTAAATATTAGCGCTCTCTCCCTCTGCCCCCCTCCTCTTTCTCTGTTGGAAGCTCCTGCAAAAAAAAAAAAAAGTTGGCAAATTCTCATTTCAGCTCACATTGGCTGCGCTCGATATTTTATGAGACAACCACGTCCAGGCTTAATTTGAACCTAGAATCACCGGATCAAATGCCAGCACTTGGCCTTTGAACTTTTGAAACAAAAAGCAATGAAGAAGAGAATGTTCTGAGCATGCCCTCAGCATGTGCTGAGCATGTGCACCCTTTTGACCCCCCCTTTTACATTATTCTTATGTAACTGGCTGTGGCGGCTGGTGCATATTGGGACCACACTTACTAAAATTACCGCTTCTATGCAACAATTAAAAGAAGAGACTTCCTAACCTTGTTTGCATTTTGTCATCTTAAAAGTATGAAAAGTCAAAGATGGGACATGAAAAGGCTATTCATTTGCTGACTGGGTTGGCTGTGGAGGGAGGAGGAACTTGATAGGTATTTTCTCATCATGATAGACAATTGGTTTGGCCAATCTAGAAGGTGACAAGAGGGCTGTTCAATGGGTATTCCTTTACACATATTCTGCACATATGGAGGGGGACCATTTCTTCTGGCCCAGCCCCTAATGACTGTCAGTGCAGAGTGTAAGCTCACGCAAGCCCAACGGACAGAGCAGGCCTTCTCACCAAGTGGCTATCCTCATTAACAGAAGACAAGTTTTCCCTTATTGTCTGTGAGGATCAGGGTTCCAGATCCAGGCAAGTGCCCAACTAATTGCAAACATGACACAGTCCTCTATAATATATATGGCCATTAGTCAGCCCTTGCGAGAATATGCGCTGTCTTCAATGAGCACTGTCTGTGGTGGCAACACTGGCCCTTGTTGTCGTTTGAGAAGTCTTGCATTTATTGGGCAAGTGTGCGCTTAACTTAAGCAGCAATCTTTACATACCCTCCAACCAATCTCCAATGAAAATAGGGATGCCCTATTCCATAATAATAATTTTATTATTTACACCCCACCCATCTGACTGGGTTGCCCCAGCCACTCTGGGAGGCTTCCAACATATATAAAAATAATAATAAAACATTAAACATTTAAAAAGTTGCCTTCTGGTGTCTTCTAAAAGTTGTATAGTTACTTATCTCCTTGGCTCAGGGTTCACATAACTCCATACCCTCCAAGATTTCTCCAATGAAAATAGGGATGTCCTAAGGAAAAGCAGGACTTTCCGGAATCAAATCAGAAATGGAGACCGTTTCTGAAAATCCAATACTGTCCCTGGAAAATAGGGACACTTGGAGGGTCTGTCTTTAGCATAGTTCCTTGTCTCACTGGGACTATTAACCCTTGGATCAACATGCTAATGTGGCAGTGTGGATTGTACCACTGAAGACAGCAGGTATTTTACTTCCAGACAGAAGAAAGCAGACAATGCTAGAACCTTTCTCACCTTGCTTGCTAGTGTTTTAGTTTCAGGTTGTTCAGGGTGCTTGGTTTTTTAAAAAGTGATGGAATGTGTGTGTGTGTGTGTGTGTGTGTTTTTAATAAAGGTATCCCAGCAGCAGCCTGAAGTGGTCCAATCCACTCTGACATCACAGGTTTCTTACCACCTTATTCTACTGCCTGTGTAGACCACGCTTGAATATCAAGTGATGGACCAGGGTGCCAATGTAACTGGGACGAAGGGTGATCGGATGTAATAGAGACAAGGGCTCCTTTACCAACTGGACAGCGGAGGGAAAATTTTTGGCAGGTGCAGCTTGACACGTAACCGTGCTGCAGGAGCGAGAAGGGTAACAACTGCCAAGCTTCCTATTTCACAAAGGTTTGGGAGGCTGTTGCTTTTAAAATATCCATGCATGTGCACACAAACACACACATCTATTGATTGTTGCCGATTAGATATATTTTGATTGCTTCCAGGTCTGCACCAGGATTCTCGAAAACCAGAGTGCATTAGGCTACCACGTGAAAAGAGAATGGAGAACAAATGGAAAGAACTTCACTTGACACACCACACTGGTGGCAGGCAGTCATCTTTTGCACCAGCTGTTCATTATATAAGCAAAGTGCCAGGGAGGTGAACAGGTTTCCACACAAGCAGAAGCTTTTTTTATCTTATCTCTGTTGCTCCTCTAAACCTTTGCACTGGTTTCTAGGTACTATAGATTTTAATATTAACTGGATGGGATTCAGAGCAGAGCGCTCAGCTCTGGGATATTCAAAGAACTGGAGGGTTTGGAGTTTTATCAGAGGAAAGCCCTGGGTTTGTAAAATTTCATTCACCTGTCACTTCCATAAAGCGTGACTCGGAACCGCTGCAGGGGGAGCGCAGGAGGGGGGTGGAGGAGAAGAGAAGAAGAATGGGAGGCATGTCACAACTTCATGTCCTTTGAACTGTAACAAAAAGCCAGGAGGCTCTGTTCACATATCATTAGTTCACGGAATGAATGATAGTGCTGTGTTGCTATTTTCTGAGGCTTGCTTGGAGTTGAAGAGATTTCTTTCATTCCAAATGTTCTCATGTTTTTTTAAAGCAACAGGTATCGCCTTACTTCATTCTAGGTGGAAACAGGTATGATATTTGTCATGGCAGGTTTTTTCACCAGATCAGCTCTCCGTCTTTCCTATTTCCTTGTGCTTATATTTTAGCACTTTTCAAGTCGTGTATATATGCCTTTCTGCTTATATATATTCCTCCTTTTTTTACTTCCCCTCACTAAAATGACTCATGAACTTTTTGAAAACAGATCTGCTAGCACATCATCAGGTTAATTCAATCTAAGCTGTCGAGTTTCAGTTTTCTGGGGGGAAATGGAGAGTAATAAAACAGTGCTTTTTTTCTAAAAAATATGTTTAGGGGTACTCTCATTTTCCCACTCATATTGAAATACTGCCCCTCAATCAAGCCAAACTTAGATTCACAAAATGTTTAGGGGTATGTGTACCCCTGAATCCCCCCAGAAAAAAGCACCGGTAAATAAATAAATAAATAAATATATAAATATATAATTTATATATATAAATAATACAAGATCCAGTTCATGCCAGGAACCATTATGGGTGTGCAAATTAATGTCACAATGTAATGCGTTTGTACAACAAACACAATACATATGTGCAGATTCTACCTTCTCTCCAGTCTTTCACTTCACGCAATACACAAAGGAGGTAATCAAATGTGCAGGTAAGGAAAGCTTGTTGTAAGAATTGTTCGGTATAGCGACGCTTCCTACATTTACTCCTGTCTATCACATTGGAAGTGTTTAAGAGTATACCTGATTCTTGGGGAAACTGATTCATCACACCTAACACTTGCGAGTGGCGCAGACCATCAGGCTGATCATCATGGCTCGTTCCAAAAGCAAGCCAGCGCTTTGCATGCTCAGGTCAAGTGACCGCTCATCCGCACATTCACTGTTGCATAAAATGCCCTTGTCATTTGGCATGTTTTCTTCACTCTACCTTTGCCCTACTTCTTGTATGTAAGGCTGCCAGATCACACCACCCAGAGGACCTGCTGTCAGCTCTAACAGTCTTACTACCTTGCTTCACTCTCTGAAAGGGCCTTGGCCAGAGAAAGACCCCCAGGCTCTGCATGCAAAGGATCCTAGTTTCAATCCCCAATATCCCTGGTTAGGGTTGTTGGAAAGACTGTCGGCTGAAGCCATAGGAAGTCACTGCCAGACATTGTAGCCAATCCTTGATATAAGGCAGCTTCCAATGTTCCACTGTACCCATCACTCCCATGCTCCTACCACTTCCTGGAATAAGTGGAACTCTCATTTGATGCCACAACAGACGCCTCTGTGGTTGCAGTGTTGTTAAAAAAGGCCTGGTGTGCCTCCTGACTGGCTGTTTTGCATGAGGGATTCAAACATGAGATTTGCACAATTAAAGTGGACTAAAGCACTCTGATGCCCAACTGCAGCAAATCCACTTTTTTAAAAAAGGAATTTTTTGAGGTTGAGAAAGTGACCCAAAAAGCAATGTAAAGTATGGGGTGCATGAATGGTTAACAGGAAGATGTATAAACACTCTGCAAGCAGATCTGCACAAATGCAGGGCAAATGCTCATTGCAGTTTAACTGCCTCAAAAACAAATCAGAACTAATGCTCAATGAAGACTCGACACAGTAAAATCTGTGCATTAGCATTGTTCAAGCAAATCTGGATGAATGGTAAATAAATAGACACCCATGCAGCTTCTGACCTGACAGTACTAACTGCCACCAAAAGTGCTACAAGGTGGAATGGGAGTGAACTACAGATCCACCAAGAGTCAGTTAATCCATTACAATCATCCCTAAAGAAAAGACACCCACTTAGCATGCACATTAAAGGAGCAGTCATGTATCCCTATTCCAACAGCTGTCAGTTTAGCACTACTTAAATCTCCAGGGTTGCTCATGAAGACAGGAGTAGAGCTGGTTGCATAAGCAGCTCCCTTTCGTTTCCAGTGGTCTGCTAAGATGGGTCAATGCCACCTTGTGGTCAGCAGCATTGAAAGCATCTGAAAAAGCTAAAATATTCAACATTCCAGAAGGGTAAATGTGTGAGCCTGTTCCTTGCAGCCAAAACAACCAAGACGGCCGAGGCACCTTAAGGATGAGGACAAACAGCAAATCTGTGTACTGTATGGACTTCTGCAGAATGCAGGTGATGTACAAAAGCCACCCTGCACATAGAAATTTAGACGTCGGGGGGGGATTGTAGGCTAATGTGCTTGTTTTCTATGGGTAAGCATCTCACGGGAACCCTCACTGGAGGGGCATGGGAGGCTGAGACAGTAGTTTTACCCCCTCGGCAACAGGTTGTGAGAAGGACTAAATCTGAAATCCCACGTTTTACAGGCCTGAACACACTGGGTTTGACTTTTGAGCAAGCATGTTTAGGATCAGGTTTAGTCGCCACCTTTCCTGCACCATGAGGAAATGTCAGTGACAGCCAGACCCTGGACACAATAATCTCAGGTTGCAAAATTTGTATTAAGATTTTTTAAAAGGGATCACAAAGGCATTTTCATTTTCTTCCGTCTCTCACTTTCCCTACCTTCTCTCCCCACCCCCTTTATTCTTTTTTTCTTTTTGCTACTGTTGATTTTCCACATCTACACTTTTTGGAATGAAACTATTTGTAACCTCTGCAACATTCTTGGTCCGAAACCTAATAAAGTATTTCAAGCCCTGTTTAAAGCAAATCACCTCATCAATCAAGTTCCTAACTAACTGACGACGACTCAACAGTTGGTGATATCGTAGTTTCATTCCAAAACTGCCTCTCTCCAGCACAAATATTTTATTGTAGCATGCTTTTAATTAACTTTTGTGTCTTCTATTGAATGTTTCAACTGCTGCAATTTATTTATTATTTTACCATTTTATAGCCCCTTTCTGTTTTGTGAGCCGTCTTGAGTGTACTAGCTGCAGAAAATGGGATAGACATTTATGTAATAAATATTTATTCAATCTCTTACTTGCCATTCCTTTAAGGAACTCACATCTGCACCCCATTTTAACCTCACAACAACCCTCTTAGGTAAGTCAGGCAGGGTGAGAGATCGAGACAGGCCCAAAGTCACAAGTCCCTAGACCTAATTCTGTACTTTAATCATAATATTACACTGGTGCCACATTCACACCATACTTTTAGAGTGCTGTGAAACCTCTAAGCCGTCATGGCTTCCCCCAAAGAATTCTGGGGGTTAAGGGTGCCGAGAGTTGCTAAGAGGCTCCTATTCCCCTCATGGAACTATGGAGCTACAAAGCTGAAGTCCCTCTGAAGAGGGCTTGATTGTTAAAAACTGGCAAAAATGGCACTGCCGATGAAATATACTCGGAGTCGAGAGTGGATTTCATGCTCTTTATTCAGCTCATAGTGGTGAGGAGGAATGGAAGTTCCCCCACAATATCTGCTTTATATACATTATTTACACAATGGGCTGCACGTGATTGGCTAATTCCAGGATTCTCCTGTAGGCCAATCAGGTTGTGGATTTACTTCCACCTGGAGCTGGATTGGGTGGCTCTGGCGGACCAATCATACTGCTGCATTGTTCTAGGACCAATCAGACTGCTGCATTCTGAGTCCTATTCAACTCAGTACATAACAGCCGACATAGGTTATCATATGTCAGGATTTTTCTGGACATTTTGCCAATTTCCACCCGCAGTACGCCTGACTGTACTGTGTCCGGGAAATTCCGGACATATGGCAACCCTAGAATAGGGGTTTCCTAAGAACACTCAACACCCTTAACAAACTACAGCTCCCAGGATCCTTTGGGGGAAGCCACAGCTGTTTAAAGTGCTTTAAATATGTGGTTTGAATGTGGCCTGGCTCACATAAATGTTTCCAAGTTCTGGCGCATCTATTTGTGCAACAGAATAATGTGAGCCTTGCACAAGTAGCCTCTCGAAATTCTCCGCCCTGTTTGTGGGCTGAGAATTTGTAAGGGCCATGACACCAAATATCTCCAGTGGGGGTGGGGTAAGAGACAGAAATACAGGTTCCATTCAAAGCTCCATGATAGAGCATCTCCTTTGCATGCAGAAGGTCACAGGTTCAATCCTTGGCATCTCCATGTATGGCAGGAAGAGAACGCTGCCTGAAACCCTGGAGAGCCACTGACAGTCAGTGCAGGCAATGCTGAGGTAGATGGACCAATGGTCTGATTTGGTATAAGGCAGCTTCCTGTGTTCCTATGTCCTGATATTATTACCATGGTTCTATAAGGTTCCTTGGCAGCAGGGATTTCTTCTAGGTTAGGCGTGGGAAATCTGTGGCCCTCCAGTTGTTGTTGGAGTAAAGGTAAAGGGTCCATTAGGTCCAGTTGTGACCGACTCTGGGGTTGCGGTACTCATCTCGCTTTATTGGCTGAGGGAGCCGGCCAGCATGACTTAGCCGCTTCTGGTGAACCAGAGCAGCGCACGGAAACGCCATTTACCTTCCCGCTAGAGCGGTACCTATATATCTACTTGCACTTTGACGTGCTTTCGAACTGCTAGGTTGGCAGGAGCTGGGACCGAGCAACGGGAGCTCACCCCGTCGCAAGGATTTGAACCGCCGACCTTCTGATCGGCAAGTCCTAGGCTCTGTGGTTTAACCCACAGTGCCACCCGCATCCCACGTTGTTGGACTACAACACCCATAATCCCTAAACATGGGCCATCTTGGCTGGGACTAATGGGAACTGGAGTCCAACAACATCCGAAGGGTCACAAGTCCCCCATTCCTGTTCTTCGTCAAGGAAAAAGAGGGGAGGCTGGAGGCTGGAGGCTGGAGGCTGGCTTATGTTTATAGGTGAGTGCACAGTTAATTCACTGTGCCTTAATGCAGGAATGTACAGCTGGACCCAACTTTTGTGATCAATCTATGTCTTGGTAGGGTCAGTGGGTAAATTTATAATCTGTTGCTCTTGGACCATGATGAATTTCCTTTACCATTCAAATAAAATACATTTCAGTGCACATTTGATTTCATAATGGTTAGTTAGCAACAGGCGAAAGGCTTTTGGATGTGCATTGCAATCCCATCATCCCAGAGCTTGGGTTCTCGTCCAAACCAGCAAAACCGACAGGGATGCCAGGAGACTTGTCATCCTGCCTAATTCTAGAGAGGTCAGGAAAATCTTCACTCCCGGAATATTGGCCTTTTCCAGCTTCCACTGCTGGCTGGACTCAGAAAGTATGGAAGCATATGAAAGTGAAACTTTATTATTGTAAAACTGTTATTTATTGCTAGCTAAATGTATTTCAATCCACAAGTAAAGTGAGTCACATTAGGAGTAAAGGGATGGCTCAGCTTTTATTTATTTTCCCATTCTGTGCTTAGCTCTGAGCGCAGGGAATAAAGAGGCCAGCCCGTTCAGACCGATGTAGACTTACTATTTGGCCGCTTGCAACTCAGCCATATTGAGATATATATTGCCACCACCTTGACCTTTCTTTGAATCCAGCCTTTGCAAAAACAAAAATGTGGTTTTGAACGCATGCATGTATGCAAATAAGCACAGGCCACTGCAAGCCCTGGTAAAGGTGGCAACACTGTGCCAGTACATATGCAGCATATGTGAATCCAAGCCATAAAATGGCTCCCATGGGCTTGCCTGGGTAATCTGCTGGTGCCTAGCCTCCTATGGAATTCAGACATTTGAGAGAATTGTACAGTGGTGCCCCGCAAGACGAATGCCTCGCAAGACGAAAAACCCGCAAGACGAAAGGGTTTTTCAGTTTTTGCGACGCTTCGCTAGACGATTTTCCCTATGGGCTTGCTTCGCAAGACGAAAGCCCTTAGGGAAATCTCCGGGGACCTCTTTTAAATGCTGGCGGTGGGGAGCAAAGCCTCCCCCCCCTCCGGACTTCAGAAGAGGACCTCTTCCGAAGGCGGGCGGGGGACAAAAGTCTTTGCTCCCCCCTGCCTGCCTTTCCAGGAGAGCGGGAAGGCAGCGCTGTCTTTTCTGCTCTCCCGGGAAGGCAAGCAGGGGGGAGCAAAGACTTTCGCCCCCCGCCGGCCTTCAGAAGAGGTCGGGGGACAGACTGTCCCCGGACCTGGTCTGAAGGCGGTTTCCATAGGAACGCATTAATTGATTTTTAATGCATTCCTATGGGAAACCGTGCTTCGCAAGACGAAAAACTCGCAAGACGAAAAGACTTGCGGAACGAATTAATTTCGTCTTGCGAGGCACCACTGTATCTGTTGGTTCTTGGCACTGTTTTCCTGGGGCAGCTGTGAGTTGATTTCATAGCCAGCAGGGGAAAGTTAGGCAGCACTGCAACATGAAGTCAGTGCCACAGCAGAACTAAGTAGCAATCGCAAATTATTCACATTCAAAACATTGTGCAGATCAAGTTGCTCCTGCTTGCATTGGAGAGGGAATGGTGGGGCCTGACATTGCTGTGCTACATCACTGCACTCCTACTAGAAGAAAAGGTCCTTCTCTAACTTCCTGCTGGCATGGAGCTGGAGCAGTGGAAGGTTCAGCAGATCTCTATTCCTTTTCAGATCAACCTCTCTGTGAGAGTCATCATGGCATAATGGACGGAGGGTTGGTCTTTTACTGGGGAGACCTAGCTTCAAGCCCCCGTTTTAATCATAAATTAGTGGGTGATCTTGATCTAGTCACAGTCTTGTGATGATAAAATCACCCTTCAGGTAAGCAACCAGGGCAGGCACAAGGCTTGGTGGCCACTTTGGGCCCCTCTCCCAGATGGGCTCCTCCATGGCAGTGGTGACCTTTCCTTATCTTGGTGGTGTCAGGCAGCAGCAGCTACAGCAACGTGGTTTAGCCAGCAAGCACTGCTGCCAACTCTGGAGCAATGCCCATTGGTGCCTCATCTTCACTGTGTGTCTCATCTGTCAAAGACGTACCTCTTTACCACCTGAGGCTTTGACACCTGAGTTAATTGTTTCTAGGACTCTTACGACTGCCAATTCATTTAGCTGATTTTAATGTTGTATTTTTGAATTGCTGCAACTCTCCTTGGAATCTTATGGTGAAGGATAGGCAAGAGATCTAACGAATTATAGGAAGAGCCTATCCCATCCAGCATGCTGTTCCAGACCCTCCAAGTGTCCCTATTTTCCTGGGATGTCCCTGATTTAGAGAAGCCATCCTGGTTTCTGATTTGATCCCGGAATGTCCCTCTTTTCCTTAGGATGTTCCTATTTTCATCGGAGAAATGTTGGAGGGTGTGGAGTTATCCAACCCCCGAACCATCTGAAGGCAATCCTGTATAGGGAAGGGGTTTTTTTGAATGCTTAATGTTTTGTTATGTTTTTATATATGTTGGAAGCAGTCCAGGTGCCAGTGGGAAGCCTGCAAGCAGGGCCAGAGCTCAACAACACTCTTGCTTCCTGTAGTTTCCAGCAACTGGTATTCAGAAACATATTACCTCTGACAAATTATAATTTTGGAAGACTTAAAATGGTGGGTGCCAGCTACAACCGTCTGGGCTCCAGTATTAGGTGGAGTTCCGAATCCAGGTGATTTCATCTGGCATTTTGGATCAGCAGCAGGGTAGGCAGTGGGCCGTCTTGAGAGCGCTAGCTGTCAGCAAATGCCAGATGCGACCAACCCTAATGCTGGGCCTATAACCAGTCTAAGCAACAAACCAGGGAAAATGGAGGAAGGGAATGAGAGGAAATGGTTAATGCCATTTCCCCTCATGTTGAAGGCTGACCCATAGTACTACTAATGAGCAAAACAAAAGCTGTTTGTTATTATATATTTATTTATTTATATCCTGCCTTTTTCTCTGACAGGACTAATATGGGTCTGGTTAGAAAGAAGGAATACCATGTCTTCCAGTAATGAGATGATTCAGATAAGCTTGTCAGTTCTTCAGTCAGAGGTTCAGAGAATCATGGAGTTGGAAGAGAACCAAGGGTCATCTAGTCCAACCCCCTGCAATGCAGGAATCACAACTAAAGCATCCATGACAGATGGCCATCCAACCTCTGCTTAACAACCTCCAAGGAAGGAGAGTCCACAATCTCCCAAGGGAGTTTGTTCCACTGTCGAACAGCTCATACTATCAGAAAGTTGTTCCTGATGTTTAGGAACATCTCCTTTCTTGTATCAGATTCAAGATCATTGGAGAAACCTAACGTTTACTGTGGTCCTCAAATGTGTTCCTCAACAATGTGACCCCACATAACTCCTAAGCCTGAATGCAATAATTAAAACAATTACGGTAGCCCAAATGAACTCTCAGCTGTGAATACTTAATCTGAAACACCGTCAGCAATATGTTGTAAGAAATCCCCAAAGCACAGCTGTTACCCAAACTAGGTCACCCATCTTAGAAAAGTCTCTAGGCCACCATATCTGTTCAGATTGTGTGGAGAGGGAAATGTGTTTTCGATAGTAATGTGGAGCACAGTAAAAACAGAAAATGACTATATTTCAGTAGTATGGAAAAAGTAGCTTGAATGAACTGACAGCACATCTGGAAAAGACCAGCTTCAAAGTTCCCAGGGATGGCAAACAATAATGCCCAGAGATGCACATGACTTCCCTAGCAGATCTTATTTATTTGCTCTAGGTCAATCCCATACTGTACTGACATCCTCTGATATTGTTACAGGTTGGCTTGTCAGTAAGAGCCTAGGGTCAGGTATTTGGCATTGTGGTGGTACAGGGGTGGGGAAACCTTTTCACTTCAAGGTCTGCATTGCTCTGTGGGGCATTTTCTTGGAGAAGCATGCCAGTCGTGGGCAGGATCAGAAGCAAATGTGATGGAGCAACAGATGTGACGACTCTTACCTTTGGACAGTAGGCTACATTCTAGCAAAACATGCTGTCATGGTCCGGTTCATGGGCAATCAAAGTCCCGGCAGGGGACGTCAGGACCAGGGGTAAGAAGGCGGGGTGGGAGCAGGAATGGGGGTCCAGAAGCCAGGAGTCATGAAGCCAAGAGTCTGAGGGTCAGAGAACCGGGAGTCAAGAAGCCAAGAGTCCGAGGGTCAGGAAGCAAGGAGTCACGAAGTCAGGGGTCCGAGGGTCAAGAAGCAGGGAGTCAAGAAACCGAGGTTCAAGGATCAGGAAGCAAGAAGCCAAACGCAGCAATGCAGGAAGTGTGTTGTTGTTTTTTTAATGAAATTTTATTAGATTTTATCATAATAACACAACACAAAATATAAAAAATAAAGAAAAAAAACAGAAAAAAGAGAAAACAAGTATAATTTCAAACCCTTACTTTCTTGTACCTTACTTTCCCAACTTCCCCATACCTCCCCTCTCTGTATTCCAAATTCAATTTTGTTTCTTCAACAAATCCTTACCCTTAATTTTAACTTAATTTTTAAACTTTCTTTTCATTTTACTTGTCCATTACCACTGAAAACCATGTAATTTCTAAACCAATGTCATTCTAACATTCATTAATTTTACAATGTTTCTTGAGATAATCCTTAAATTTCTTCCAATCTTCTTCCACTGTCTCTCTCCCCTGGTCTCGGATTCTGCCGGTCATTTCTGCCAGTCCCATATATTCTATCACCTTCATCTGCCATTCTTCCATGGTGGGTAGATCCTGTGTCTTCCAATACTTTGCGATGAGTATTCTTGCTGCTGTTGTGGCGTACATGAAAAATGTTCTATCCTTCTTTAATACCAATTGGTCTACTATGCCCAGGAGACAGGCCTCTGGTTTCTTAGGGAAAGTGTACTTAAATACCTTTTTCAGTTCATTATAGATCATTTCCCAGAAAGCCTTAATCCTTGGGCACGTCCACCAAAGGTGAAAGAAAGTTCCTTCAGTTTCTTTACATTTCCAACATTTATTATCGGGCAAATGATAAATTTTTGCAAGCTTGACTGGTGTCATGTACCACCTATAAATCATTTTCATACTATTCTCTCTTAAGGCATTACATGCCGTAAATTTCATACTGCAGGAAGCGTGTTGTTGTGGGAAAGACCTGAAGGGAAATGCTGACCTTATATCCCTTCCCAGCTCTTGCCACCAGGTGCTGTGAGTTACCAATCAGCCTCACCTGTGAGGAGGCACCTTGCCTCTTCAGAACAAACTTAGGAAGGCCCCAGTCCTGCAAAGTCCTATTGGTCACAGGGCCTGGCTTCTGCATGCATACCTGACACACACACATGCCTCTCCATCCTCCATCCAAGAGGTCATAGTTCACGGGCGCTTCCCAGGCAGGCAAAAGTAGCCAGGGAGGTCACAGAGTAGGGTCAGTGGAGATGTGGCCTGGGGAGAGTCCCAAGGGATGCATTCGGGTCTGAGGTCCCCCACATCTGTAGTAGTGTGAGGCTCTGCACTATGATGCAATCAGTATTCATCTTGGTGAAAAAAGCAGAGGAGGGCCGGTGTTTTAGATTGTTGTTGCAGTGCTGTCACTGGCCCTGTGACATTGCATGGGAGGCGATAATATGTCGACACTGTCTAAGCAGTACTTAGTTGTTGACTCTAGGCCTCCATGGATCACAACCTTTGTTTTGGTTGAGCTGGTTGCCTAGCACCTATGCTCTAGCATTCCTCTTCTGGCATCCATCCTGATGGCTTGCTTTGCTGTGACCATGGCACCTCTCTGTCCAGTTCAGGTTTGATCCAGTGCAGAATCTGGACTAGAATCTGACTGCATGGGATTAAGTCTTGTGACATATTGATGACCACTTTCATTAAATACACCGAACTCCATTGCTTGAAGCAATCATGCTGCCCCACATGGGCCAATGATTATTGCAACAAAAGAAGATTTGCAGTTCTGGCTGAAACTCCTGCCTCATTCTGCTACTGGCTGGATATTGTTTCAGTCATAACTCTGCCTAAGCCCCTCAGTACTCACCAATAGCCTGTACATTTTGACTTCACTTATTAGCCAGTCATTATTGATCGTTGCCACTGATTCCTCCTCTGCTTCCTTACAACTTTTGCCTATGCAGAAGACTCTAGGAGGAGAGGGTCTTTTCATCTGCTTGAAACTTTCTGAAAAAGGAGGAGGAAATGCCACAAGTGCCCCCTCACTGCTGCTGCTGCTTCATCAAAGCCAAGTTCAAAGTGGAAGAATTATTTGCTCCATAATTTTCTGGACATTCCAAAGGACTTTGGGGAGGTGAATATTTTTTATCTTTCACACTCAGCAGAGCGAGGAATTTCCTCCCACACCCTCTGGTATTCTCTTAATTTCGCAGAGAACTTGGAAGAGGGCATCTGGGTGCCAGCTGTCCCTGGTAAGTATGGTCGCCATGAGGGGAAAGTGTAGGTGCCACTGGCTCACCAGGGCTGTGGAGAGCGGCTACTCACTTCGCTTGCTTTCAAGAGATAATATCCGAAGGTCATTTAGTGCACCGGTGCCAAAGACGAGAATGGAATTCCATTTTGCTCTTTTAATTGCTTTTTGTATTGCCTGCTTTAAATTGTTCAGTTATTCTGTTCCAAGGACAGCTGCCTTGGTTTTGATCAATGCCTGAGGCTGAAGATATGGCTGAGTGAAAAGGAACATCAAGTCTGTCTCTCATAATAAATTGTTCGACTTGTGCAGTATCAGAAGCAAAAAGGGAACAAGGTCTGTTTGACAAGGTGACAGTGCCGCCATTGAATTTCTCTTTCCTGTATTTTCACTGGAAACATAGCAGGTTGTATGCTTTAGGTAGATTTCCCCAACTCTTTATTTGGACAGGGGTCTTTTAGAATGTGTATTCATCTAATCAGTTGGAAGAGGTAGTGAAGCATTGCCAACTAAGAGCATCTTGTTGCTTCAACCATATTTCGTGGCTTATATTTTTCAGTCTTGAAATTCATTGCCAGGGGTCTTCCTGAGGCCTCGTTCTAAGAAAGAGCAGATGAGGTAGTAAACCAAAGCCTGAATGTGTCCACTGTAGGCTGGAGGTGAGGGCTCACAGGGCCGTCTCCAAGACATTTTGCTAACTGTGGTCAAAGGACAAGATGGTGACCCCTTCCATTCCGCGCACAGAAACTAGCTTGACCCTTACTTCAACAAGCAACAAGGCAGTTCTTCACCACACCTGAGGCAGCAGGCTAGCTTAAGGGGTGCAGAACAGGCTGTGTAGCACACACAGTTCTGTCCTCCAATAGAGCAGACAGCTAGGGGGCTCAGGATGAATGATCAGGGGGTGTGTGTTAAGTATTAAGATCAGCTATGGAAGCATTGCTTGAGTGCCCATCAGAGGGGGTGGTTAGATTGGCAGTCACAAAAGCAGGCATTTTGGGGGGGGGGTCCCACACTTACACCTTGGGAGATATAGGTTAGACTACTGCAGTGTACTGCATATGGGGCCGCCCTTAATAATGCACGAGTCCAACTGCATTTAGAGTACTGAGTCCAGTTCTGGGCACCACACCTTAAGAAGGATATTGACAAATTGGAATGAGTTCAGAGAACAGCAACAAGGACGGGAAATGGGTATGTTAAAAGAGGGGCACAGGGCATTACAGCACTTGCCCTGATGTGAAAACCTTGCTTTGGGGTGGTGTTCAAACACTTAAAAGCATGGATTTCATGTAAAACAGGCATAGATTAACAATTCATCAGAAACAGAAGAAGACGGTAAATGCCAAGACATATTTATTAAGGAGTGCAGAGCTACTTTTGTATGTGTTATATAAAATCTTGTAACACAAGATAATTCAACTCCTAGACCCATTCCTAGCATAAACCTGTAACATTTCCACCCACACCCCCAAGATCCTCATAGTCTAGTATTCAGATAACACTAAGTTATCGGCTTACTAAGCAGTATAAGATCTCCCAGGAAGAAAATGTGTATGTCTGTACACTTCTGAGGATTTACCCTGAGAAAGCATATTTAAATCAGAATAATGTATAAAAACTAGATTATATATAAATATTGTTTGATATTTTGAAATAAACAAGATATGGCGTGGGAGCACAGAACATTGACAAAAACCACAACAGTGGTCATCCTAATAAGCAAAAAAAATATTTCAAAGCTGTCTTAAGAGTTTGCATTTCTTTAAAGTCTTACACAAAATGATGTATCTGAGCTGTCCTAGAAGATACCAAAATGCTTCAGTAAAGGGTTGTCCTGACCCAAGAGCCAGAGAGGTTCTGGCAAGAGAACCTCATTAACTATATGAATTCCCACTATTAAAACCAATCTTAATGAGGTAGTATAGGACAGTTAACAAAGGAAAGAACTAAGTTCTGCTCTTTTTAACAAAATGCCATTAATTACACTAAAACCTCCAGCTACAATCTGGGGGAAAATGTTTATTTCCCAAACAACAGAGTTCCTTTCCATTCCAAAACAAATTACTTGACTTTTAGTTTCATGGTTGACTTCCCTTCTTTTGACCCTCAGTTGCCTTTGGGCCAACTTAACCATGAACTGCTTTGAATTCTATTAACTCTCAAAAATATCCTGTCTCATTTTCTTTTATTTATATCATAAGCAGAAAATACTGATGCTATCTTTACTAGCTAATCTGTTAGGTTTCCTCTGAATTCCCCGAATTTAGGAATGTGCTTCATGGGGTATGTGGGCAAAAATACTGACCTTGCGTTTGACTCTAAAATGATGACTTGATGGAAAGATCACTGAGCTTAAAGGCAAAAAGGGCAGAGACAGAAATCATGAGGTTGAATCAAGTTCAAAGAATAGAATAAATCTAACCCATCATGTCATGCTTTGCTTAATGTTCTACTAGGAGACATAGGCAATAGTGATAAAGTAATTATTAGGAAGGCAGTTTACACAGCAAGGCTCTTACAAGATTCAGGAACACAAAAGATGCACAAGAAGAATGCTTAAGTAAGAGTGCAAAGGCTTCTGGGATAATAATGAATCCATTTTTCTTTAATGTTTTTGACAAAACCACATCCCTCCTCCATCCTGGTCCCGAGACGCAACTGAAGCAGCTTTCCTTTTGTTAAGTTGTGGGTGAACATATTAGACGACACAGCGATTCTTCAAACAGCTCTTGTTTATTCAAAGGCCAGAACAGAACTGAAGGGTTCAGTCAGCCTGCTTATATAGAGCTCCAGTACAACGTAACTGTAACAACTTTATGTAACTATCCAATCACTGAACGTCACTTTCGATCCCTTATTTGCATAACTATCTACAGTATCCTCCTTCTGGCCCAGGGTGAGAACTTCAGTACATAACACCTTTAACTGGCAAACCCCATCTGGCCTTCCCCACATTCCACCCTCCAACAACAGGACCATGCAAATAGAAAATGCAGGCCCCATTTTGGTAATAGGCCCAGGCCATATGGGAAACGTAGGCCCCATTTCAATAATCTTTACCAAAAAGTCCCCCTTTGCATCTACCGGGGGGGGGCCTCAAATTAGCCCCCCTCAAAATTGTAGGGCCATACCACTTGGCCACTTGCCCTCCCTTCTCTTCTGGTCTGTCCAACAGACTTATCCTCTCCTTCTCTCTCCCTGCCCAAAACATCCCATCACCCCAGAAACATCCCCCCCCCCATCCAACCATACTTCAAATCTAAGGATGGGCAAATCTATCAATTTTGGCTTTTCTCACTTTCTAATTTCCCCCCATTCTTAAGATCAGTGGTAGAGCCGACCCAGCAGTGTCTCATCCAATCCTCAGGAGAGAAAAACTGTTGCTTGGATGATCATCTGTCCTGTGTGATTTAGTAGAGTTGAGTTGGATTCAGGCTTGCCATATGTCAGAAAATTCCTGACATGTCCTGGTTTCTGGGTGTAAAAATGGGTTCTGGGGGGGGGGAATTTTGCTGAATCAGCAAAAAGGGAAAACCCAGATGTATGGCAATGTGATGGAAAAAGCAGCTCCAAAAGCTGTTTCTCCAAGAAATTAGGTTTCTCAACAATTTGGGTTTGTTCCCAATAAAAGCTGAACAATTTTGGCTGGTGTCAAGAACTTCAACCTGCTCCCAATTCTCTCTCTCTCTCTCTCTCTCTCTCTCCCTCTCCCTCTCTCCAACAGCTGCATCTTCACACATACTGCTTATTTCCACCCCTTCTCCTCACTTTCCCCTGCTTTCCTAGGTATCTCATTCAAATACAAGGATATTCCCATCAGCTGGACATTCTAGCCCAGCAACATGCCTATCCAAGGAATGGTCAGCCAGGAGCTTTCGTAGTATGAAAACAACCAAATAAAACACCAATCACGTTATGAAGTGTTAAAACAAAAAAATTCCTTCCAGTAGCACCTTAAAGACCAACTAAGTCAGTTCTTGATATGAGCTTTCGTATGCATGCACACTTCTTCAGATACACTGAAACAGAAGTTTCCAGACCCTTCTATATACAGTAGTGAGAAGGTGGGGAGGGGTATTACTCAGAAGGGTGGTGGGAATGGGTGATTGGCAGATAGCTGTGATGAGCCTGTAGCTGTGATCTGCCAATCACCCATTCCTACCACCCTTCTGAGTAATACCCCTCCCCACCTTCTCACTATATAGAAGGGTCTGGAAACTTCTGTTTCAGTGTATCTGAAGAAGTGTGCATGCACACGAAAGCTCATACCAAGAACTAACTTAGTTGGTCTTTAAGGTGCTACTGGAAGGAATTTTTTTGTTTTGACTATGGCAGACCAACACTGCTACCTATCTGTAACTGTTATGAAGTGTTGCCACTGAAATTCGTATTTCCTGACCCAACTTTTCGAGTCAATTTCCAAGCCAACTGGGGGGAGTTTCCTCTATTGCTAGTTAGTAACCGGCTGAGGTTGCAAGGTATTGTGACTGAAAGGAAGAGGGAGATGGAAAGGGGAGAAAGGGGTTTATGGTTGGAATCACAAGAAT
Source organism: Podarcis melisellensis (assembly GCF_964234715.1). Classification (NCBI taxonomy): domain Eukaryota; kingdom Metazoa; phylum Chordata; class Lepidosauria; order Squamata; family Lacertidae; genus Podarcis; species Podarcis melisellensis. The sequence continues at coordinate 27,324,480 of NC_138528.1, read as the reverse complement.
GATTGTCCCCTGGCTCAGACTCACATCTAGAAGTAGCTTCAAAATCTACTTTCAAGCACTTGGTGTTATTTTCTTAAACTAAATGGATCTTCCAGCTGTTTTTGCCAGCACATATGGCTATGGAGATTTTGATTAAAAAATGCATTAACAGAATAGCCTTTGGGGATGTTATTAACTGGCTGCTTCCTAAGGAAGTTAGCAGCCCTTCTTTTGGGCTGGTAAGGGTGATCATTATTATTTTTTTCAAAGTCCTAATTAGAATGTTGGCCTGTGTCAAAGAATTAAATTTTAGAACCCACATGTAATTTGATTATCTTGGCCTAATAGGTAAATTGTGTTGGAAAGACAAATAAGCTGGCCACTTAAAAGGGCCAGGAGAGGCAGGCTCTGTTCCAGAGCTACAAGCCACGGTGCAATAAGTAATAGCCTTTCATAACTAATAATTTCCCCAGTAGTAACCATCCAAGTATCACAGCCTGTTTTATAACATGGAAGGCTTGACTGCACTTGATTTACCACCACTAAGTGGATGCTCTGTTCAGGACATTTTGTTAGTTAAAAATGACAGAATGGCTTTTTCAGAGGTTGGGGGAATCATAGCTTTCGCTTCCTTTAAAACAGAGTTGTATAAATATATAGAGTTGCTAGAGTCTCTTAATCATTGGAAGAACTGTCCTCTACCCCACCCCATTGTGTTTCATGCATCTTGGCTATTAATTTCAGACTCCACACAGGCACTGCTAATTTAATTGATTTATTTACAAGGTTATATACAACTCCCTTGCAGGGCCTCCTAATACAGGCCTGCTAACAATTTAAACCACAGAGCCTGGGGCTTGCCGATCAGAAGGTCAGTGGTTCGAATCCCCGTGACGGGGTGAGCTCCTGTTGCTCGGTCTCTGCTCCTGCCAACCTAACAGTTTGAGAGCACATCAAAGTGCAAGTAGATAAATAGTTACCACTCTGGCGGGAAGGTAAACGGTGTTTCCGTGTGCTGTTCTGGTTCGCCAGAAGTGGCCTAGTCATGCAGGCCACATGACCGGGAAGCTGTACGCCAGCTCCCTCGGCCAATAAAGCGAGATGAGAGCCACAACCCCAGAGTTGGTCACGACTGGACCTAATGGTCAGGGGTCCCTTTACCTTTACCTTTACAATTTATCCTAGTCTAGGGCTTAAGTCCTATGCACACACTTGCTTGGGAAGAAGCTCAATTTAAGTCAATGGGATTTACATCTTAGTTAGCATGTACAGAAATGGGTTGTGTAGAATGAGAGGGAGCAGGGAGAGCCTGCGCTGTGCTGAAGAAGACCGTGCACACAACCAATTCACATTTTTCAGCGGGGATGAATAATAAAGAGTTAGATGTAGTTATCTCAGCACATTGGGAGAAATGATCCTAAGCACACTTGAAAGTAAAGTTTGTGGAAATCAAGGAGACTTATTTCTTGTGAGTGTAGTAAGAATTGGAATAGTGAGATACTCAGCTGATAACCTCAGCGTGGGAGATGGAGAAACTGTCTATTTTAGACAAGACTGAGAAGCATGCAAACATGAAGTGGCAGACAAATGGCCATTAGGGAAGGGATTGAAAATAAAATTGTCAAATTTGCCGTTATACGAACTTATGGTGCAAGAGCACTTATGAAACTGTGTACAGTCCTGGTTGCTTCACTCAAAAATGATATAGTAGAGATAAAAAAGATTCAGGAAAGGGCAACTGATGACCGAGAAGCTGGAACAACCTCCGTATGGGGAATGATTACAGCATTTGGGGTATTTTAATTTAGAAAAAAAGCAGGTAAGCAGGGAATGTGACAGAAGGGGATAAAACTACTGTATTTACTCGAATCTAATGCGCCGTCAAATCCAATGCGCACCTTCAGTATCAGAGATGATATACCAGCTGGTGGGGAACACGGGTGGGGAGAGTGCTCTTGCACTCAGGTCCTGCTTGTGAGCTTCCCATAGGCATTTGACTGGCCACTGTGAGAACACGATGCTGGACCAAGTGGGACTTGGGACTGATCCAGCAGTGCTTTTCTTCTGTTCTCCCAATTTCAGATCCAACAGTCCTTAAAGAAGTTCAGTTGAGGTTGGTCAGCTGGTGATACACCAGCGGCATCCAGCAAAAAATAATATTGTGTTTGCCCCATAAAAGTCAAAATAATGATGAAGAATTTATGCTTTCCATATGTTGTGGAGCCAAGTGAGGAGGTTCCACATGTTGCCCCTCTTTGCCTATATATGGGCAATTTATTCTGCCTGGAAAGAGTTTGCAGATGTTCCTCAGTTCTTCATTTAATAGCAACCATTCCACAGCTGATTGACACAAGATCATTTCTGCTTGCCACATGTATTCTACTGCTAATTTTAATCCCATCTTTTGGGGGGTTCTCACCTTATTTCTTTTGTGTGGTTTCTGCTACCTTTTGGAGCAACAGGCACCTGCTTTCTGAGCCCAGATGGCAGCTGGCAGAATTCTTCCTGCCTCCATGTCCTAGTTTGTTAGATGTAAAAAACCAAAGTCCTCAGGGATGCTAAAACAACAGTTCTTAGAAATGTTCAGTGCACAAACATATGTTCCCCATATGTAGTAGTATTAAATATTTCTTCTAGCCCTTTGGTTCCATGAGACTTAGGAGAGTCTTTTAAATCTCATATGAGGAAGCTGAAAGTTGGGTTTCAGTATAGAATAGCTTAGATTAGTGCAGGCATAGGCAAACTCGGCCCTCCAGATGTTTTGGGACTACAATTCCCATCATCCCTGACCACTGGTCTTGTTAGCTAGGGATCATGGGAGCTGTAGTTCCAAAACATCTGGAGGGCCAAGTTTGCCTATGCCTGGATTAGTGCAATGGCCGTCATGCTGGGTTGGAGAGAGGCGTTGTATAATGCAAAGATCCCCTGGGATAGAGTTTGTCTCTACTTGCTCTGAGCACGGATGCATTATGAACCCCCTGCAAGATCTCTAACAGTGAGGGCCAGGGCACTCAGACACCAGTTACAAAGTACCAGCATTGTTATTTGCACACGCAAACAAACACCCACACACCTGACTTATGTTCTTTGGCTGCATCCACACACAATTTTTTTCCCATTTCCCCAACATTTCCCTAACTGTAAATTTCTGAAATATATTTGAGCTTTCATATGATGTAAAATCAGCTTCTGGAAATAATATCAGAATTATACTGCAGGCTTAGCACTCATTTTCATGTTATTTGCTTCCAGAAAAAAAATCTGTTTGCAAATAACAAACAGGTGGTTGCAAGAGAGGGAAAGAAAATCATCCACTGAAGGTGACAAGAAAAAAGAGGGAGGGGGGACTGTAGGCAGAGGAGGGGAGACTTATTTTGGGGTATTTCACAACCAACATAATGAAAGAAAATTTGACTTTAGGAGGATTCTTTTTTGCTGCAAGAATGCTCTTACTGAAATGTTAGAAACCAAAGCAGTTATCTATACTGGAAGACTGACTGCATAAATGCTGGCATATAATGTTAATGAATAAACTGACAGATTTTAAATGGTTATGGGAAAGAGTTTATTCAGGAGAAATGCTTCTGCAGCAGTGGATATCTTTTGTTTTGTTTTTTATTTGGAAGAAAGAAGAATATTAGACCAGAAGTGCTGACAATAGTTTAAGGATGGAAAATGTTGAAGTTCCAATAGCTTTGTTATTTTTCTTTGTTGTTGCTCTAGTTTTTGTAAGCTATTTGCTGCTGGTTGATGGATAGAACCCAAGTGCGCTAACTATGGCTCCTTCTCAACCTGGAGAGTAACGTCAACTGGGATACTGCAGGGTTCTATCCTGTGCCCAGTGCTGTTTAACATGACTTGAATGAAGCAATCGTGGGGGTGCTTGTGAAATTTACAGATGGCACCAAACCAGGTGGGCTAGCTAATAGGTTAGAAGACAGAAACAAGGTTCCATGTGATCTTGACACATGGAGAACTGGGCCAAAACTAACAAAACAAATTTCAACAGATACAAATGCAAACTTACGCATTTGAGCAGGAAAATCTGATGCAGAAATACAGGGTGGGTGACACTTGGCTTGACAGCAGTATGTACGGTGTATATATAAATGAGTTTGGTGCTTTTAGCACACCACAAGCTAAACAGAGGCCAGCAGTGTCATGTGGCAGCTAAAAGGGCTAATGTTACTCTGGATTGCATCATCAATACCTGGAGTACCATTTCCAGCTCAGTTTGAGAAGGATATCAGCAAACTGGAGCCTGCCCAGAGAAGGGTGACAAAGTGGGCCTGGAGACCAAGTCCTATGAGGAATGACTGAATGTGCTGGATATTTTTAGCCTGGAAAAGAGACTGTTAAGAGGTGATATGATGTTGTTGTTGTTTAGTCGTTTAGTCGGGTCCGACTCTTCGTGAACCCATGGACCAGAGTATGCCAGGCACTCCTGTCTTCCACTGCCTCCTGCAGTTTGGTCAAACTCATGCTGGTAGCTTCGAGAACACTATCCAACCATCTCATCCTCTGTTGTCCCCTTCTCCTTGTGCCCTGCATCTTCCCCAACATCAGGGTCTTTTCCAGGGAGTCTTCTCTTCTCATGAGGTGGCCAAAGTATTGGAGCCTCAGCTTCAGGATCTGTCCTTCCAGTGAGCACTCAGGGTTGATTTCCTTAAGAATGGATAGGTTTGATCTTCTTGCAGTCCATGGGACTCTCAAGAGTCTCCTCCAGCACCATAATTCAAAAGCATCCATTCTTCGGCGATCAGCCTTCTTTATACTCCAGCTCTCACTTCCATACATCACTACTGGGAAAAACATAGCTTTAACTATATGGACCTTTGTTGGCAAGGTGATGTCTCTGCTTTTTAAGATGCTGTCTAGGTTTATCATTGCTTTTCTCCCAAGAAGCAGGTGTCTTTTAATTTCGTGGCTGCTGTCACCATCTGCAGTGACCGGTGATATGAAAGCCATCTTCAAATATCTGAATGCAGATGACTGAGCAAGATGGTTTTCTGTTGCTCCAGAATGTAGTACCTACACCTGGGGTGGGGAGCCCCTGGCCTTCAGGCCAATCATGGACCACCAGGGTGGGTCCAACTAGGCCCACCAGACTGTTTCCGCCAAATCACGCTCACCTGCCCATCAGTCGACATCACTGGTGAAGTCAGTGCCGAGTGGCAGCGTTTAACCCTACATTGTCTGTGCAATCCTGTTTCTAGCAGGGGACAGGATCATGCAACCTAGGCAGCAGACTTTAATCACTCAGCGGTTGATGAGCAGAGATTAAAGATTGGCATGAGTCTGGGGACTTAGAAGCCTTTGCCACTCTCCTCCCTTGTCTCCTAAATCCTCAGTCTCATGCCTGTGTTAAAGGGGGAGAGACTTGCAAAGAGTTGTGTGTCTCTCCTCCCATTTAAGACTGGAGCAAGATGAGGCCTTAAGAGGCCTTTGTGAGTTCTCCCTGGACAAGTGACATGGGAGGGAGAAAGAAAGGAGCACAGACAGTGGATCGCCTCCTAAAGTGCTTGGCAAAAATGCCCTTTGAAGCAGCATCTTCCACCTTTAAAGGTTGGGGAGATGTTTGCTTCAGAGGGCACTTTGCAGCTTTAAGGCAGACTGTCAAATATCTTTGCACCGTGTTCCTCATTTAAAACTGCAGTCGTCCCACCCACCTGTCATTCAAGTGCTGCCATGTCAAAATGATGACATACAGTTGACAGGTGGGTGGCCCCACCCACTTGTCAATTTTGGCCCACTAATTCCATCCTGATAAGGATCTGACCCCTGAAGCCAAAAAGATTCCCTACATCTGACCTACAGCAATACAGTAGAACCTTGGTTTTTGAATGTAATCCATTCCGGAAGTCCGTTCGAAAATCGAAAATCAAAGGGCTGTCAGCAAAGTCAATGGAGAAAAAATAAAAACACACAGCGGAAGCCATTCGACTTCCGAGGCGCATTCAAAAATGGAAGCATTCACTTCCGGGTTTTCAGCGTTTGGCTTCCAAAACATTCGGCAGCTGAGACATTCGAAAACCGAGGTTTGTTCAAATTAAAAGAAGTGATACTAAACATTAGGAAGAACTCCCTGATCTTACTAGCTGATCAACAGTGGAGCCAGCTGTCTGGGATGGCGGTGGACTCTCCTTCATTAGCAGGAGTTCCAGCAGAGACTGGATGGTCATCTACCAGATACCCTGGGGCAATGAATTTCCTGCATTCGCAGAGCCTAGGCGGCAATTGCAGTCCCTTCCAATTCTATACCCACCCCTGGGAGGTATTTGCTGTCACAAAAGGGTAGGCTCTGGCCGTTCCATTTCTCCTTTTTCATGAAAAACAGAAAAGCATTCTGGAGGGAGAACATCCTTGCAGCTGGAAAAGAGGATGAAGACCAAAGCCAGCTTAGCTCGTCTCAGCCACTATTATCCATGCCTTGATATTGCTATGAAGTGTCAGTAGGAGATTTCAACATGCTCCACTTCTTTCCTCCTACACACACTGTGCCTCTGGCTCCAAGAGGCCATCAGAATGCCAAACACCATCCAGGAGTGGGGTTCCCACCCCCCACCCCTACTCTGCCTCCATCATCCCAGCGTCCCACCTGCAGAGAGGAGAGGACAGTGCAAGGTTCCTTGAAAGCCATTACGCTAATTAATTTCCAGCTGATACCAGAAGCGCCTCTAATCAAGCCAACTTCCAAGTCATTAATCAGGTTTAAAGCAATAGGAACAGTGAGTTATGGCTCCAACAGCGACTTATCCCAAAGCCTTGAAGGTCTGAGACTCACATGACGGGTGTGCAAGGAGGCTCCCTGCCAGGCTAGGAGGCAAAATTATGTGATGTATTTGATACAGGGTAGGGCCTGGCATGCTCCACTTCCCTATTATTTTATATAACAAATATTTAAAATTCTTCAGATTCCCCCCCCCCCTGAAATAGCTAAGGAGATTGAGAGCAAATGAGGCTGATATTTCCTGACAGCTGCGACCAATCACTGGACTCATGGCTTTGAAGCGTTTTTCTTCCCCCTCCTGAGCCATGGCTCAAGCACGGTTGAATTAACCTTGCACTATGCCTTTAAGGACAACCTGCACCCACTTAACTATTTATGTTCTGTCATAGGATGACCTATGACCCACCATCCAGAATGCTTGAATGAACAATCAGCATTATGGCTAGTGGATGAATCATAGAGTTGGAAGGGATCTAGAGGGTCCTCCATTCCCACCCCCTGAAAGGCAGGAATCTCAGCTAATGCACCCATGACTGATGGTCACCCAACCTCTGCTTAAAAACCTCTAAGGAAGGAGAGTTCCATGTTGGCATTGTAATTTTAGTGCCAGCAATTAGACACTTTGCAACTAGGAAAAAAAACACCTGAATTGGACTGGGTTGTGTGTTGACTTTTCTCCCCCCCGCCCCCCATTTGATTTGGCCTCTGCTGGAATCATTAATTACCCTTGAGAATAGGTTGCAATCCAAGATTAGCCATGATTTAGCATTTAAAAATTAAAGGTAAAGGTAAAGGTACCCCTGCCCGTACGGGCCAGTCTTGACAGACTCTGGGGTTGTGCGCCCATCTCACTCAAGAGGCCAGGGGCCAGCGCTGTCCGGAGACACTTCCGGGTCACGTGGCCAGCGTGACAAGCTGCATCTGGCGAGCCAGAGCCGCACACGGAAACGCCGTTTACCTTCCCGCTGGTAAGCGGTCCCTATTTATCTACTTGCACCCGGGGTGCTTTCGAACTGCTAGGTTGGCAGGCGCTGGGACCGAGCAGCGGGAGCGCACCCCGCAGCAGGGATTCGAACCGCCGACCTTTCGATCGGCAAGTCCTAGGCGCTGAGGCTTTAACCCACAGCGCCACCTGTGTCCCTATTTAAAAATTAGTTATCCATTAAAAAAAATACAGCATCCTAATAACAGCTTCTACTGTATGCCCCTAATGACTCCTTATGTGACTTTTCTCAAGGACCATATATAACATATTCTCCCAATTATTTCTTTCTATCTCCTCATAAATTAGGTCTATCTATCAAGTAAAGTCATTAGATTTCCTAATGGAACTGAGGATTTAGATTCAAACACTGGCCATAGAAGGACTTACTGTCGCCCCCCGCGCAGTCCGATTCAATTAAAAAAACATTTGCAATGTTTATTGGAAATTGTAGAGGGAAATGAGAAAATATTTTAGTTGATGACGAGAATGAGATGGGAACGAGTTGAACGTAAAGAGCAATTATGGAACTGACAAATGCCTATAGCTCTTAACCACGTATATACCTCTCAGCCCTCTGCAAAAGACTTTGACATTTTTCTTCCCGTCTCCTTAAAAATCTGGCAAAGGCAGATAATATCATTGAGCTCAGACTTTTCACTGCTCCACTGCAATTTTAAAATGCCAGCCAACATAAATTATATAAAACAAAAACACACACAACAAAAATGGATTTGTACTTGAAATCTGACCTTCAGTGGCAATGGGAAGATTTGGAAAATGATAGCTTGCTTGGATGTTTCAGTTTTCTTTTCTTTTCTTTTCTCCCCCCCCCCCACCCCGCCCCCTTCTTTGAGGGGAAAAGACATTTAAAAACATGTCCCTACTCAGAGAGAACTCGCTGAATACTTACCTCGGGGAAAATCATTACAACAAACCTATGATCATGGAAGGGTTCTTATCTTATGAAAAACAACACACACATGCACACACCACAAATGAGTTCACCATGTACTTCTGTGTGTAATTATCTGCTCATATCACACAAATATAGTACAATGTGTGGACTTGCAGCAATATAATTATAATCTCTGATTTACCCAGAACCTTCAATCTCCAAAGGGTTTATGCACACCTTAATAGAAGCCCTACTCAGAGACTGTGCCAAACCAGTGCTTTATTGGTGACAAGCATTTCCTATGTGTTGTTTGTTGTCTGAGTCCCTCATTAATAGGCGCCTGTAGTTTTCGGCTTTCTTTCCTTTCGCCACCCACTTACATTATTTTTCTGACAAATTGGCCGCACCGTTCGTCTGTGAGTTTTGCTTTCCAGAAATGCTTTCACACCTATACAATTGACCTGGACCTCCAGTATGTCTCTGGACAAAAATACGGTCACTTGCTCATCAGTACTGCAGCCTTAAAAAGCAGAGACATCACCTTGCCAACAAAGGTTGATATAGTTAAAGCTATGGTTTTCCCAGTAGTGATGTATGGAAGTGAGAGCTGGACCATCAAGAAGGCTGATCGCCGAAGAATCAATGCTTTTGAATTATGGTGCTGGAGGAGACTCTTGAGAGTCCCATGGACTGCAAGAAGATCAAACCTATCCATTCTTAAGGAAATCAGCCCTAAATACTCACTGGAAGGACAGATCCTGAAGCTGAGGCTCCAATACTTTGGCCACCTCATGAGAAGAGAAGACTTCCTGGAAAAGACCCTGACGTTGGGGAAGATGCAGGGCACAAGGAGAAGGGGACGACAGAGGATGAGATGGCTGGACAGTGTTCTCAAAGCTACCAGCATGAGTTTGACCAAACTGCGGAAGGCAGTAGAAGACAGGAGTGCCTGGCATGCTCTGGTCCATGGGGCCATAAGAGTCGGACACGACTAAACGACTAAACAACAACAACAACTGCGGCCTTGCATTTTGGGTCTGCTCTTCTGTCCTGTTGCCTCTTTCGGCACTTGGTTCATGCTTGGAGTTTTATTTGCTGCTTCCCTTCTCTTCCCTTGTATTGTTGTCTCACGCCAGGAGGCACACCTTTGGAATTATGAGAAAGGGCCATGAGTGCCAGTCATAACATGGCTGCTGCAGGTTGTGCGTCACAACACCAAGTGGCTGCCACACCTGAAAGAGAAGGGAAAAGAGACAGGACCTCAACATGGTGCAGCCATGCCCCTGCCATCAGACATCCCTATCAATAGAGCAGAGGGGAAGGGGTGAGATTCTGACATCCAATGAAATGTGGGCATGTTTAAGGGGGCATGCTCAGTGTAGCAGACCCTGAGGAAATGCAAACAATCACCGAGTACGAAACATAAAGAGTCTCTTATGCACTGTGCCTTTTTGAAAACTCCCATGGGCACCATTGGAGGTACTGGAAGGCATTATGAGACCCATAGGTGCCATCTTGGTGACCTGCTTTACAGAAAGGAACCATAGCCAAGTAGCAAGGACCCAGAAGCGGAGAAAGGTGGGGGCGGTCTGCCCTGGGCGCCATCCCTGAGGGGGTGACATCGCCAGGGGTGGCATCCCCCCCAGGACGCTCTCCGCCGGCGGTGCACCCCCCTGGGAGAAACGCTGCTGCTGGCGCACCCCTGCGAGTTGCTAGCCCTACCCCGCGGGCCACTCCGGGTGCTGGAACAGCCAGCTTCGCCTCTGCAAGGACCTCCACATGAGGTCCTGGAGAGCTGGTCACAGTTGAGGTAGATGGACTAGGCAGAGTGATGCAAAGCAACTCCTAACCCATAGTTTGAACCCCAGGGTCCCATGAGAGTGCCTGGTTCAGCTTCAGTTACATGTAGACTTGTGGTGCCCCACATTTTCCAAGTCAGCCTTTCCTCCTAACCATTGCTTCTGGGGATTGGAGGCATTATGGATGAGAGGTGCAGACTTTGTTGTTCCGAGAGAGCCCATTTTGGCTCTCTGCTGCTCAGTGCTAATCTATGCTCCCCCTTCTCACATGAGCAGAGGCTAGGCAGCAACAATTTAGCCCCACCCTCCTTCAGCATAACTGCTGTACATGTCGGCATCTGGGGGTCAAACGGCCAGCTGGCTAGCCCCAGCTGGATTGTCTCCTTCCAGACGACACTCTGCAAAGATCCCGCGACCTCTGGTGTGACATATATCAGTGACCCAAGTCTGCTGATACAGGCACACTTTGCGTAGCAGAGCATACTGTGCAATGAAAGAGGCTTGATGCATGTGGAGACATACTATATAGTACGGATTTATTAAACATAAAGCAGGACAAAGAAACATGTCGTCTCTCTTTGGCTTTTGACTCTCTTGGTAGAGTCGGCAAACAACACAGCGGAAGTTCCGCTTACACCAGCAAACAGTGCTGGAATGTAAACAGACATGTGACATGTTACAGTTCCGTGTCTGTAACTAAAGGTGGAATGGAAAATTCCAAACAGTACAAGCACAAGATATACACAGGCAACCCCCAATTTGTGTGGGGGGGGGGTTGCGTTCCTGGTCACCACGCACAACAGTGGAGTATGCATAAGCCTGCCGCATTCCACCCCCTTCCAGGTCCGGAAATGGCACATGCTTTGAACGTGCACAAAATGGTCATTCCCTGTACTGAGAGGTGAGGTTGTGGTCCTCATGATCACCTCACAATGAAAGGTTCCCTGGTTTTAAAACAAGAAGAAACATTGTGCTCTTCTTTTTTGGCAGCTGGTGATAGCTCTGTTGACAGAGCCCAAGACTCTTAATCTCAAAGTCATGGGTTTGAGCCCCACTTTGGGCAAAAGATTCCTGCATTGTAGGGGGTTGGTTGACCTCATGGTACCTTCCAACTCTACAATTCTATGATTCCATGATTCCATGAATGGACATAGTCTGGGGTAGCAGTGCCAGAAAAGCAAGGAGGAATGAGCTTCAGAGTCCTGCGCTCTAGCTGGCAGCTGTTCTCCACAGCAATGTTGGTAGCTTCCCATGACAGGCAGCTTTCCCATCTCCTCCTTGACCCTTGCTCTTGGTGTCTCCTTCCCAGAAAAAAAAATAAATCTGCTCTCCACCCTCCCAATACAGGAGCTGTTTAACAGTCTAGAGACACTCAAGCAGAGTTTGGGGCAGGAAACGAGGAGAAAATCCCATATCCTTCAGGAATTGCCGAGAGGCGGCAGGATATGTGTAATAACACAAACTGGAGGGTGGCCAAGACCTCCAGGCTAAATCCCAGACTTTACTAAGAGGGAGCCAGGAGACCTGATGGCCGGGACCTTTTGTTACAGCTTGTCTGGAAGACAGTTAAATGCTCCATAAAAGATGAGTAAAATGTTGAATCCCATAGAAACTCTTGAAGGGATTAGGAATGAGCTCCTGTAGCTAGGGTCAAATGTTCTTTAAAAGGAAAAAAAAAACATTTTATTCTTTCTATTACACTCTCTTTCCTGTATTCTGTGCAGTAGCAAAGAGAATACTGCAAAATAAAATAATTATAAATGATAATAGCAATGAAAACCTGCACCCCTTGCTGCTTTCATCTGTTTAGCCCCTTGGTTGTCACTGTTCGTTTCCTTACATTTTCCTCAAGAACAAGTGAATAATGATGGTTTTGCTTACCTTGCAAGATCCTAAAGGATTAGTCACAGGCAGGCAGTTAAAAGACTCACTTTATTGACCCTGTCCGTTAACCATGTTATTTATAGGAGGGAAAGAAACAAGCAAAGACAGCTGAAACCTGGTTTCCCATGCTGAGGTCATGAACCGGTTGGATGCAGAGATATGGTGGGAGGAACCAGCTGAGGAGCCACCAAAGAAAGAAGGCTCAGAGCCCGGGGAGAGGTGGTGGGACAATTATGTGTGGTCAGACTGGGAAGAGGAGGTAACAGGCCTTAGTGAGCTGGGAGAGTCTGTGGCAGAAGGAAGTCCCGACTCAGAGGCAGAAGCTGTAGAACCCCTTGCATAGGAGTTTCATTTAGCTATCTTGGCTAGCAGATTTCACTAGTTAAAACCCAGAATTTCCCCTTCCCAGTCCGTCGAGGAAGAGAAATGTGCTGAGTTTTAGCCGGGCAAATGACAACAATTCAATTAATGACTCCACGTGGCTCCCTGAATATTTGAATACAGTAACTGTTAATTAAAAGCAAACTTATATATAAAGCCATAAACTTTATATATATATATATATAAAGCCATAAAAAGATGTTGAAAAGAAGATTGCTATTTATAGTGGCAAACGGTTTTCTCTCAGAGGAACACAAGACCATATTACTGCTAGCTAATGTATACTGTTAAAGCTAAACCTTTATCCAATGTTTAATTTAAACATACTCATGAATATTATATTTTTAAACATTGTGAAGAACACCCATTCTCCTCCCTCCCTCCCTCCCTCCCTTCCTTCCTTCCTTCCTTCCTTCCTTCCTTCCTTCCTTCCTTCCTTCCTTCCTTCCTTCCTTCCTTTGGCTTAGGTGAGCACATGTAAACACACTGTTAGTCTCAGGTCTAAATCCCTTTGAACCCATTGAAACCTACACTGAGTAGATCACTTAGGATCCTCCTGTTTACAGTGAGAGTTAAATTTTTTTGAATAAAATTTAAGATTTTAACTGATGCAAAAGATAGAGAGGCCTTTGCCCTGCCGGACTTAAGACTCTATTATGAATCAGCAGCTTTTTGCTGGTTGAAACACTGGCTACTTCTTGAAGACACAGACATTTTGGATTTGGAAGGGTATGATAACAACTTTGGTTGGCATGCATATTTATGGTATGACAAGGTAAAGGTGTATAAAAGTTTCAAAAACCATATTGTCAGGAAAGCATTATACAATGTTTGGACTAGATATAAAGACTTGCTGGAAAGCAAGACTCCCAGGTGGTTGTCACCAATGGAAGCTAAGGCGGTGAAAAAACTTAATATGGATTCTAATTGGCCAAAATACTGTGAAATCCTAGAACAAGATGGTGAGAAGCTTAAACTTCAGAGTTATGAGAAACTAAAGTTCAAAGTTCGAGATTGGTTACATTATCATCAGATAAATGAGACATTCAAGCAGGACAGGAAAATAGGATTTCAGAAGGAGAGGTCAAAATTAGAAACAGAACTGTTAGAACCCAATACTAAGAATTTGTCAAGAATGTATAACTTGTTGTTGAAATGGAATACACAGGATGAAACAGTGAAATCAGCTATGATTAAATGGGCACAAGATATCAGTCATGATATTATGTTTGCTGACTGGGAACAGTTATGGACCACTGGTGTTAAATTCACGGCACGTAATGCCTTAAAAGAAAACATAATGAAAATGATTTACAGGTGGTACATGACCCCAGTCAAGCTTGCAAAAATTTACCACAAATGCTGGAAATGTAATGAAACTGAAGGTACCTTTTATCACCTTTGGTGGACCTGCCCAAAGATTAAAGCCTTTTGGGAGATGATTTACAATGAAATTAAGAAGGTCCTTAAATGGACTTTTCCTAAGAAACCTGAGGCTTTTCTCCTGGGCATGGTTGGCCAACTGGTGCCAAAGAAGGACAGGACTTTTTTCATGTACGCTACCACAGCAGCAAGAATTCTTCTGGCAAAGTATTGGAAGATGCAAGAACTACCTACTCTGGAAGAATGGCAGACAAAGGTGACAGACTTTATGGGACTAGCAGAGATGACCAGCAGAATCCGAGACCAGGGGAAAGAGACAGTGGAAGAGGACTGGAAGAAATTCAAAACATATCTTAAAAACTGTTGTAAAATTGAGGAGTGTTAAGATGTCAAGGGGTAAGAAGTAGAGAATTACAGCTGTAACTAATAAGTTTAAGGAAATCTAATGAAAGGGAACTTATAGACAAACTGACTAAAGGGTTGCTAAAGAATTGCGGAATAAGGATGCAGCGAAAGGGAGGTATGGGGAAGTCGGAGGAAAGAAGGTGTATGAAATTAAGGTTATGAAATTATATATGTTTAATGTTGTGTATGTTTTTGTTTTGTGTTGTGTTTGTTTTTTATTATGTGTTTGAAAAAATGAATAAAAATTATTTTAAAAAATACAGTGAGAGTTAAGCACATGCTTAGCTCTCTTGCCATCCAACCAAGGGCAGTTAAAAAAATATGCTAGTTTTGTGCTGGATCATGCCCAATGCTTGTAGGGTTTTTCAACATCAGATTTGTTGCATTTAATAACTGTCAGGAACATTAGCAGAAGGAAGCTTAATATGTCTGAGGCGGCGATTTAATTAACGAGAATTTTATCCTAAAGCCTGGATCTAGCCCAGGAGAATTTTATCTTAAAGCCTGGATCTAGTGGGAAAGTATTCCACAATGAGTCTGCCACATTGCAAGGCCATTGATGGACAAACAAGACCAGATTTGCCTCACGGATTCTAGATGGTATTTAACAAGTCTGGAGAAAACCTCATTAGAAAGTGGTTTTAATTAGCAAATACAGTGTTAAAGGGGGGGGGGGAGTAGTTCCATCAGTTAATGTGTTCTACGCTTTGGATCTGACGTGTAACAACATCCCCTGACTACGAGTGTTGCCTTTCTCAGCGTGTACAAATACAAGGCCTTCGTCTTGAAAACATTCCCTCACAAAGTATCTCACTTCAATGGGGCTACGTGCAGGCAAATGTTTGGAAGAGCTGTGCCAGAGAACACAGGATGGAGGGGGTTAAAGTGGTGCTCAAGCAACAGAATAGAAAGTGTGACATTCACTGTAAATAATGCCAGGTTTCTTCACAATTCCTTAAGGGCACCTCTAAAGATAGAAACTATTTCAGGAACACATAATAGCAGCATGAATTAAGGCAGAATTTCCCAGCGTTGCCTGACTTTTGTTTACTTTCTGTTTAAATGTACAGTGTGTTTTATTTGAAGCTACTATTTTTAATCTCATGGAAATTGAGATTGAGTGAACAGGATGCCCCACAGCAAGCAAACAGCCTCCCTCCTCCCTGCACCAAAAAAACAGATTGTAGACAGAAATAGGCCTGGTCTACACATGCAGCAAAAAGAGGAGGTGCTGTGGATTGCAGCAACAAAGTGTGTGTGTGTGTGATTACATTTTAAAATGCTCCTGTACACTAAAAAAAACACCTCTGCGAATAAACAGCCAGCAAGCGGTGTAAAGGGCTGTTTTAAGTCTGTTTTTGTTCCCAGTGATACAGTGAAGTAGTTAGGCTGTGTATACACCACACAATTAAAGCACACCATTTCCCATGAAGAATCCCGAAAACTGTAGTTTCCCCCTCAAAAAAACCATTAATTTTCAGCACCCTTAGCAAACTACAGTTCCCAGGATGCTTGGGCTGAAGTCATGTGCTTTTAATGTGTGGTGTGCATGCAGCCTAGATCCTGGACTTAATGGTCTTTTAGATGACCATGTGTGAAGCACATTATTAACATTTCTCTTCTCGCTACCCACCACTCCATGCTGCACAACTCATTTTGTATTTTTTTGTTGTGAACCACCCTGTGAGCTTCGGATGAAGGGGGATATATTAACTTACTAACTAACTAATATGTTAGGGCAAAACACAAACAACAACAGTTGCCCATCTTCATTTATTTTTTAAAAATGAAATACTCTGGGCATATGCAGTTTCACATTTCAAGAGTTACTGAAATCCTAGCACCATTATGACTCCAGCAATAAAATGGCAAAATGCTTTTGTTATTGTGATGCTAAACACATTTTTTTGGGAATACGTACCATTTTACTTTAGAGAAGAATATATATTTAATAATAATAATAATAATAATAATAATAATAATAATAATAGCAGCATCTATAACAAGGGCAGTGGTAGAGCAGCAAACAGGCCTGACATTAGGAAAAGGAAAAGGACCCCTGGATGGATAAGTCCAGTCAAACTTGGGTATGGGGTGCGGTGCTCTTCTCGCTTCAGGCCGAGGGAGCTGGTGTTTGTCCACAGACAGCTTTCCAGGTCATGTGGTCAGCATGACTAAACCGCTTTTGACACAAAGGAACACCATGACAGAAACCAGAGTGCATGGAAACACCATTTACCTTCTTGCCACAGCGGTACCTATTTCTCTACTTGCACTGGCGTGCTTTCGAACTGCTAAGTTGGCAGGAGCTGGGACAGAGCAATGGGAGCTCACCCCATCACACGGATTCAAACAGCCAACCTTCCAACTGGCAAATACAAGAGGCTCAGTGGTTTAAACCACAGCGCCACTCACGTCCCCCAGCATATGTAAATTGGGGCTAATGCCAGCCAACACAAAATCCCATTTTCTGAGGTGAATAAAATGTTTCACATGTGAAGGCTGAGGTTGTTTCAGTCACAGTCCCCCATCGTTTCTGCACATTGCTTCTGTGTGAGGACCAGAGGCAGACTGAGGGAAAGAAGATGGTGGCAGGCTGCAAAAGCCATCTTTGGTGGTGCTTTGCTTCACAGTATGCTCACCCCTTGTAAAATGTACTTTTTGATGAGGAAAGAAAGTGACAAGGGACCCCTCCCTGCCTGGTAAGCAAAGGAGGACTTGGGTCTTTCAAATTTCAGCGGCGCCCAGTGCGAGGCAAAAATTCAGCATTCCCCCACCTCTTGCCTCCTGTTCAGCGTATGCATTATATCATAGTTGTGATGTCCTGTGACACCCCCTTGGTTTGGTGCTCAGGGCAAGGGAACTGGTTGTGTTGCCCTAGATCTACCTCTGTGGGGGTGGAGAGCAGAGCAGAGGAACCACCGAGGAAAGAGGGGAAATTGGGACTGCCTGGGGGTGGAGGGAGATGGAGAAAGCAGTGGGATACTCAGGGTGTGATGAGTAGCTCCCTCACACCTGGCAGCAGTGCTGAAACCAAAACTAAAGAGAGTTTTCAGAGGAGGCCATGACTTAATAGTAGGTAGAATAGGTCTGGGAAAGATCCATTTCTGGAGAGCTACTGCCAGTTGGTTATAGACAATACAGTGGTACCTCGGGTTAAGAACTTAATTCGTTCTGGAAGTCCGTTCTTAACCTGAGGTACCACTTTAGCTAATGGGGCCTCCCGCTGCCGCTCCGCTGCTGCCGCACAATTTCTGTTCTCATCCTGAAGCAAAGTTCTTAACCCAAGGTACTATTTCTGGGTTAGCGGAGTCTGTAACCTGAAGCGTCTGTAACCCGAGGTACCACTGTACTGTGCTAGGTGGACCATTTTCTGTTTACCTACCTCATTAAAGTCATAGAAAGTCGTAGTATCATAGAGTTGGAAGGGACCACGAGGGTCATCTAGTCCAACCCCCTGCAATGCAGGAATCTTTTTCTCCAGTGTGGGGCTGGAACCCACCACTCTAGGACTCTGAGATTAAGAGTCTCACGCTCTGTTGACTGAACTACCCAAGTGGAGTACTATAAACCTCTGTGGTAAATTTAAACTGGCACGTGAGAGTACAATACACCAAGTGCCAAGTGGTTAAAATCAGAGGTTTCTACCCATTGCCATAGAAAAATGCAATTTGCCTAATGGCAAGTCAGCTAATTGCTTCCAAGCCAACTTCAAAGCCTCTCAAAGCCACCCTATGTGGCAGGTCCATCTAGGAGCAGACAAGCACAACTGACATATCACAATATATCACCCAGTCGCCTACCTATGAATCAGAAGCCAGAGTCAGCCGGATAACTTTCGTGAAGCTGTTTCCACTTGAAGAAGCATTTGATTTGTTTGCTGGGCTGCTCCATCCATCTACACACTATTGCAGCTAACTTGATTTGAGAGCACTGGTGGGTGCAGGGCATTCGGTATATGGAGAACATAAACGCCTGACCGTGAACCATCCTGACGTTTCTATTAGCAGTGTTTAAAATCCTAAGAATTCTACCACTCCATATGTGCAAATGCATAAATATGGTCATACTGCTTTAGCAGCATTTAGGCTTTCAGTAATAATGGCCAGGACCAAAAGAAATACAAAACGAGCTCAACACGCCCAGGGGGACTTTGGACTTACTTGCATTTTTCAGAAACAGTTGCCTGTAGTAAACTACTTTCCAAGTGGAGGGGAGTAACATAGGCAGCTTGCGATATGGAGCGGGAGGTTTACAGAAAGGCCCAAATTTCACCAAGTGCACTTAAGATTAACCTGGTGTACTAGCAGAAGCCATGGCAAGGACTCGTAATAGTGCAATGGGGCTTCCCCTCATCTTTTGCCCCTGTGCCTCTCCCAAATCCACTTGAGTATTTGCAGGGGGGGGACAAAATGGGGGAGGGAGAGGGGAAATTGTTCACTTTAGCAAGTAGTAACACGTGTGCTGACAGAATGGTCAGAATCGTATGCCATTGAATTCCACCCTATATATCCCTAATGCAGCTATTAGGTCTGTCCGATTTATCTGATTGACAACATTTTAAAAATCAATCTTGTTACTCTCCTCAACAATTCTGTGACATAGTCAACTGTCATTTCCCATCTAAACAAAAAAATTCCTTCCAGTAGCACCTTAAAGACCAACTAAGTTAGTTCTTGGTATGAGCTTTCGTGTGCATGCACACTTCTTCAAATACACACTTCAGGTATCTGAAGAAGTGTGCATGCACACGAAAGCTCATACCAAGAACTAACTTAGTTGGTCTTTAAGGTGCTACTGGAAGGAATTTTTTTGTTTTGACTATGGCAGACCAACACGGCTACCTATCTGTAACAATTTCCCATCTAGTTATGGAACTAATTGGTCAAAGTCTGTTTGTCCCAGGACGGACATCCATCACCACCATCATCATTTATATATCACCCTATACTTGGGGGTGTCACAGGGCGGTTCACAGAATAAAATCAAGATATAAAACCACAAAAATAATAATATTATAATATTGTATATATAATATTATATATATATATATATATATATATATATATATATATATATATATATATATATATAATGATATAATAATAATAATAATAATAATAATAATAATAATACAGCAACGCAATAGGTCCCCCCCAAAGGAACCAGCATTCTACCCAGTCAACAACATGAAACACTTAAAAGAGGGAATCATGTGATGTATGCTACATCCATAAAATTATGATGGCGGAAGTTTTCTGGTATGAGCTCTTAGCAGTTTATGAGCAATGGAATTGCGAAACTTGTGAGGGAACACCGTGTTCCAGCTGATACATTCATTCTGCTGTGGTGGTTGTGCAAGAGTCTCGAAGGAAGAATGGTGCATGCCCCTTTTCTGCACCATAATAGACTGCAGTGTGAACTGGGGTTTCTGCCTGAGCAGCTGGTGGTGCACAGGTCTGGTTTGGACGATTCCACATCCTTTTTAAAACATCATGCGCAGGCCTTGTTCACCCTATAGGCTCTTTTTATGGGGGAAGGGAAGAGGTACGTGTGGCTCGTTCACTGCGCTGCTAACAGCACTGTCCTGGGTCAGTGTGAGAACCGGGGCTCTGTCTTTTTATGTTTTCTGACTAAAACCTCTATATTGCCATATGGATTCCACAAAGTCGCCCTCAGAGAGCTGTGTTGGAATCTGGAACAGAGAGATAGTGTATGTTTTGATGGTTTTACAGATCTTTTCCCAAAACTAACATAGTTCAAATCATCACCAATATCTGTGCAGCCAGACTAAGGGAGGGATCAATCTCTTTGTGGGAGGAGGTCATGCCGTGTTCCTGAAAATGCATCCTGAGAGGAAGGAGAATGAAACAAAGACTTCAAAAATGCTTTGATTTTACACCCTGATACAATCGTTGCTTGAGAAATATTAGTCAAACTACATTCCCACTGCAAAATCTTGACAGGTTATTGCAGTTCTTGAACAAATGTGTTTAGTACTGGATTTTGCAAATGGAGTGGCCAGATTGAATGCAATAATTTTAAAATCTGGTGCTTTAAATATGCCTGTTTGACTCAGTTTCTTTTGCAGGTGTTTCAGTTCCAGGAAGGAAAAAAAATGGTGTCCCTTTTAAAGTTATATCCAGTACCACTCAGCATCTATAAAGAAGGCTTTTATTTTACAAAATGCTTCATAATTATTAAGGTGTTCATTCTCTCACCTAACCTATGAGATAGTTCACTACACTCTTTTCTAGGTAAGGAACAGAAAATTAAGAGTTTCAGCAATATCACAGAGTGCATGATCCTAGGGTGAACTATTTCAGATTTGAATGCGCTTCTGTGTAACCCAGCCTCCAGGTGGCCCCCAGAGCTTCAATTCTAGTTGTGGATATTTTTGGATACAGTATTTTTGGTCTGGATTGGAGAGACAGCAGCAGAGGTGGGGGTTTAAGGGTGTGCTTAGAAGGTGCTCCTCAATAATGCAATTTTTGCTTATGCACATGGGGCCCCAGAATGTAACCCCTGCGTAAGTCGTGGAACGTCTGTACATCATGGAGCAAAGTAGTCCTATAGCACTGCTGGGCACATGCCATTTCTTTGTTATACTCTTTAGTTTCAGTACGTTTCCGAGCACAATTCAAAGTGTTGGTGCTGACCTTTAAAGCCCTAAACGGCCTCGGTCCAGTATACCTGAAGGAGCATCTCCACCCCCATCATTCTGCCCGGACACTGAGGTCCAGCGCCGAGGGCCTTCTGGCGGTTCCCTCACTGCGAGAAGCCAGGTTACAGTGAACCAGGCAGAGGGCCTTCTCGGTAGTGGCACCCGCCCTGTGGAACACTCTCCCATCAGATGTCAAAGAGAAAAACAACCACCAGACTTTTAAAAGACATCTGAAGGCAGCCCTGTTTAAGGAAGCTTGTAATGTTTAATAGACTATTGTATTTTAATTTTCTGTTGGAAGCCATCCAGAGTGGCTGGGGAAACCCAGCCAGATGGGCGGGGTATAAATAATAAATTGTTGTTGTTGTTGTTGTTGTTGTTGTTGTTGTTAGTTATTACGTTTTCATCCCAAAGGAGCCTGTGATATGGGAAGCATTCAAAACATGGAATCCCTACCTGCAGTGTGAAGGGCTACAGGCTTGAAATATTTCTACACATACAGGTGTCTCTTGGAGATAATGAAATGCCTAAGGCCATGCATGGCACCCATGCTTATTGTTTCAAGGCCAGTGTCAGGGATGGGCAGCTGCTGAGACCCACACAATGTGGAGGGACACATTTTCCTGGCTCAGTTCGTCTTCTTCCTGAGGCGTTGGAACTGCAATCTCTGCTTCCTTAGTGCTCTCTCTCTCTCTCTCTCTGGGCATTTGTGCAGACTGGACACAAAGGAAAAGGAATAGTGAGTGGGCAGTGAGCCCTTGGAGAGGAGGAGAACTCGATTGGAACACCTTGTCCATGTTCCCACCCACTCTGGAAAAACCCTGGAGCCAGCACTGCATTCTTTGAGTATTTCTTCAAAACGATTTTGCTATTTATGAAAAGGGCTATTGGGATGGTGGTGATGGGAAGGCCCTCCTTCTGTCAATCCTTCGTTCAGTACAACTTTATTTTCAAATTGTTGCTCCATTTGCCCTCCGCTCTAGTCTGCTTAAGGCTGGGGAAACAATTGTAGCACTCAGCAGATCGGAACAAACAACATACTTAACGTCCACCCGTGGGATGATCTTCAAAATTAATCAGCACATGATCTAATGCTAAGTCTTCTGACAATGTGGCTTTTTATTTTAGGAAATAACAAGAAGTTTCAAGATCCACTTGCAAAGACACAACTAGAAATTGCTGGGTGGTTGTGTTAACAAGCTCCATGGCAAATCAGCCTCGGAAACTGATCTCATTGCCCATATGAGAGAAAGCAGAGGGGCTGTATTCTTTGCGACCTTCACAAGCACAGCATCCCCGATGAGAATCAGCCGAGGACTTCAAAGAGAAAACAAGAGTGCAGCAGCAGAACGTTTGAGGATTAAATACTGTGTGCTGGCAATTCCGGTGCTAATACAGTGGTACCTCGGGTTAAATACGCTTCAGGTTACAGACTCTGCTAACCCAGAAATAGTACCTTGGGTTAAGAACTTTGCTTCAGGATGAGAACAGAAATTGTGCTCCGGCGGCTCAGGAGGCCCCATTAGCTAAAGTGGTGCTTCAGGTTAAGAACAGTTTCAGGTTAAGAACGGACCTCCGGAACGAATGAAGTACTTAACCCGAGGTACCACTGTAATGTCAAAAATTGGGGGGGGGGGCGTCTTATACACCAAGGATAGTGCCAAGGGTGGACTTGTGATTGGTTGTTGCCGCAAAAATAGGGGGCATCTTACCGGAAAAATACGGTATGTATGTATGTATTTAATTTGTATAGCACCCTTCATTCGAAGATCTCTGGGCAGTTTACAACATAAAAACATAAAATAAGAACACAAAATACATCATAAAAACAAAGCAAACCCATAGCCCCCAATGTGTTGAAACCTATGCAAATTAAAATATGTCCGTTTTTACTATTTAAAAACTGTCCATCTCCACATCTTTGAATAAGTGACAAGAATTTTATTCCATCAGAACTGCACTTTGTTGTGATCATTCTGTTTACATATTATGTTTCTCAAACTTTGTATTTTTCTCCTTGTTTTAGTAAGATACGTATCTACTTTTCTCCTCACTTTTGCTGCTTCCGTTATATGGTTGGGGACATTCTCAGCTCACTTTTGAGCAAAAGATTCCAACATTGCAGGGGGTTGGACTAGATGACCCTCGGGGTCCCTTCCAGCTACAATTCTATGATTCTGCGGGTTCTTAAGTCTCATGTAATACTAAGCAATGTGTTTTAACAAAGGATAGGTGAATCTCCTGATGTTATGTAAGTCTTTCCTAGTATATGTGTTTTTGTACATATTACTTGGTTGGAGAATATTTGGAGTCTTTTGCTGGGTTGTGGAAAGTACCGCTGAAAGAGAACTTGTGAGAGCATTAATATGCAGTGCTTGTAGCTGTGTTCTTCTTATGGCTGATGTGATAGGCTTGGTGTGTGTGTGTCTTTCTCCAAAGCTCATCTCTGAGGTATTCCTCTTGGCTTGCATGTGATTGAAGGTAAACTTTTACCTACATGCGCTCCATTCATCAGCCTTCTTGACAGAAGCTGAAATTGGTATCCAAATTTCAGGAGGCTTCTGAGACCAGGGTTTGGCAGATAAAGAATGAATCCATCTTGAAATGTCCTGGGTAGCTTTGCAGCTGCTGTAATACAGTAAACACTCCCTACTGTGTGTGAGCAGAGCAGGATGCCCAGTGGTTCCAGGACAAGAAAAATACTCAGCCCCTAGGAATCAGCACCTATGGACAATGGGCTTCTTCAGGTGTTCATGTTCCTGTCTTACCGAACATGGGAGCAGGGGTGCATAAAGTAGCCTGCCCTGTAGCCTTTGCACACACAGCTGCGCACACAAAGGCTCTGTCAGTACAGACAGTCACACTGTTCACATAAAGGCTTGGGAGACTGACACATCCCCATGTACAGGTGCATGAATAAAACTCTCTCTCTCTCTCTCTCTCTCTCTCTCTCTCTGTGTGTGTGTGTTGAGAGAGGGGGCAGAAGAGATGTTTAGATTTATCAGCCGATCCCTTTTTGTAACCCCTGTTTCAAAATGAAGGAAGAGGCATTCAGCAGATAAAACTTAAAAGCCCAGTTTGTCAGTGGCATAGCGTGGGTTGTCAGCACCCGGGGCAAGGCAAGTAATTTGCGCCCCCTAACCCGTGGATTTTAGCACTCAAGTGCGAGCGCGCCCCCCAGATGTTGCGGCCGGCCCTCCTGCACCCCCCCACGCTACGCCACTGGGGCTGGGGGCGAGCGAAGGAGCCAAGGACCCCCCCCCTTAAGGCTTAGCAGGAATTTATTAAATTTATTATTTGCGGAGCCCCCGCGAGCCGAGGCAGCCGAAGCCCCCTCCCCTCGGGGTCCTCCCCGCCCCCTCCTCTCCTTGGGCTGTAGGTGGAGTCCGCGCTCCGAGGCGCTCCAGATCCGGGCTTGGCGAGCGCCTCTCCTCCTCCCGGCCAGGTCCGGGGGCTTCCAGCCGCGCTCCGTCCTCGCCCCCCCCGGCTGAGACTTGCGCTGAAAGCCGGAGCCAACGGCGCACCCTTCCGCCGGGAGACCCTCGCCCGCCCGCCGGCTTCCTCTTCCTCTCGGAGGGTTTTGGGGAGCGCAGGGCACGCGAGGCCCCTCGGAGCTCTCCTCCCTCCCAGTCGGCAGAAGCAGCCGCCGCCTGTGGCTGGGCCGAGGGGATGGCGGCGGCGGCGGGGTGCGGAGGCTGCCCGTGCCCGGCCAGGCGGCGTCGGCGCTGCTGCAGCGGCTGCTCCTCCTGCGAGCAGTTAGTGGAGCGCAGCGGCGGCGGCGGTGGGGAGCCCGGCGGAGGAAGGAACTTGTCCCTTCCCTCTGGACTCGCGCCCCCCCAGATGTTGCGCCCGGTGCGGCCGGCACCCCTGGCACCCCCCACGCTACGCCACTGCAGTTTGTTAATCCTCAGCTTGATGAATAGGAATCTTATTCTACAAGCAAATGTAGGGAACATAGGAAGCTGTGTTCTACCACTGGTCAATCTAGCTCTGTATGGTCTACAGTGACAGGCAGCAACTCTCCAGAGTTTCAGGTGATATTCCCAGCCCTACCTGGAGATGCCAGGGACTGAACCTGAGACCTTCTAAATGCAAAGCCCTACTGAGCTACAGCCACCCCCCACCCACCCCCGCAACACACATTGGGTAAGATTCTTGCATTGCAGGGGTTTGGACTAGATGATATTTGTGGTCCCTTTGAGTTCTACAGTTCTATGACTTAGAGATATAGGTCATTACAAGAACCTCTTTTCATGACAGCAAGTATACATCCATGCACATACAGCGAAGTTTAAAAGTAATACTCCTGGTTTGACACACAACAACCCAATAATTGCCACTAATGAAAGCTGGCATCATTGCTAGTAATGTAACCAAGTCCTTGAACAGTGGGCTGCTTATCTAAAGAAAACACTGGCATTAGTGAGACAACTGTAATACAGTCCATATCTTTAGAACAATCTCTCGCTAGGCTACTGTGCTGGCTCTCAAAGCACTTTTACAAGGACTCAGACTTGAACATTAAAACCAAGTGCATTTCACAGATCAGAACCAAGATATGGGCAATAAACCAAGAATCACAGAGGCAGGTAAAGGGGAAGGGGAAGTTTTATTAGAAACATCAAGAAAGGGAATATCCGATTTCATCAATAGAGACCACAATATATGGCTAAATTATTGTACACTGTAATTTTCAGAGTTAAGGTGACATTTCAAAAAAACTTAATAAAGAGGTATTGGGAAGGATGTGACTATTAGAAATTGCTTTTTATTAAAAGAAGAAAAAAAAGAAGGTTGGGTACTCATATAAACCAACCTCCTCTGCCAAAGGTTCGTTCTCAACCTGTTTATTCAATTCCAGGAAGACACTGTACATTTGTAGCACAAAATTAGATATTGTGACTCTGGTTCTCTTCTGCCATGTCGGATATAAAATATTTCATTACATTATTGGAGATTTTAGATTTAGGAAACAAAATTATTATTATGCTTAATTACAGAAGTGGTTCATAACAAGTGGTTAACTGAATTTCCTCCAGGTCTGGGGAAATTTAGGTTAGGCTGCGCTCTCCCTTGAGCTTGGATCAACAAACACAGTAGTCCCAAACAGAATGAAATGCAGCATGTAATCTTAATTCTCCTCAAAGTGGAGGAAATTCAGGTCATTGTTTCAGATATAAATGATTTCTATTATTAAGCACAATAATGTAATCATTGCATAATGCATCAATTGAGGCACCTTTGTTGTAAAATGCTATTATGCCTGTACAGCTCTAAATTATGTTATAAAACATCTTATTTACACACCAAGCAATTTCTATTAACCATTACCTGATTGTGTTTATGTTTTATCTATATATTGTTCAACCAAAAATCGATTGCATCTTTGAACTTAAAACATACTAAGGTATGTAACAAAACTCACGAAAGGCAAAGGTGGCTGGTTTGGGATGGACTGAAACAAAGCAATGGGGACAGCACTTCAAACCACAAGATTCTTTGGCATTTTACATTCAGGTTTCACTTGCTTCCCACAATCGAGACGTTGTTCTCAGTCACTATTTGGCATCTCTTGGACCAAGGAGTCTGCACGGCTTTGGTAAATACAGCTGCAGTCAGAACTGGAAAAAAGTGCCGCAGAGCTGAGTTTCCAACAGTGTATCTGCACATTTAGTACCTCTCTTCTTGTGTTCGCAGTTTTGTTCCATTGACCGTCATGCTGATAGCACCTTTTTTAGTTGCATTTGAATCTGAAGGAAATGTACTTTTGGTAAGTGCTGCGGAAGAAAGGAGGGGGGGGGCAAACAATCACATATTCGCTGAAAGACTCAACATGGGGGAGGGAGGATCTAGAAAAAAACAGCCTGTTCTAAACAGAGAGGGCCTATACCCATAGAATGGTGACACTCCATTTAGAATGATTCAATGCAAAGTAGGTGGGATTGTCTCTGAAAACTGTTTGAAAGCTTTGGTTGGTGCAAAATACAGTGGTTAGATTTACTGGCATCAGGTGAACCGAAGATGGAAAACAGGTGATTTAATGCTTTTTCTCTAAGAGATAATGGTTTGTCTCTCTTCTAGATAGTTGCTCTTCCACAAACGGAAGGGCTCCTTCCACACAAGGAAGGCACTCCAATCCTGTCAAGGCCTCCACTTTTGCTGACATCCATCATCACTTCCCATGCTGTTCTGGAGGATTCCCCAACCTTTCAGAGCAGATTTCTGCATGGGGGTTGCAGTGAAAATAAGGGATTGCCTTCACACCTTCTATTACTAGCAATATCATCCTGTGAGCAGACTTCTGCATGTGAGAACTTTGGAGACAAGGCAACTGATACTGCAGTTTGGAATGCAATCCCGTCCCCACAGAATTAATGGCAAAACTCAAATCTTAAATTTGATTTTTAAGGAGACAGCAGTACAGGCCTGGCTTAGGTGAAGGATTAAATGTAGACCTCTTAAGCAGATTTGTGTATCTGTGTGAGCCTGCTGGTGTCATTGTGTCCAGCAAGAATGTTTGAGAGGCATCTAGATTGCTCCCAGCAGAAGCAAGGCAGAGGAGTGTGGTCACTGTACGGGTGGAGAACTGGCTGTGTTGCTGAGTGACTGCTTAGACTGCTCTGTGCCCTTTAGACTGTGGCCTGGGGTGGGGGTGAGGAGATGAAAGGACACAGAAATGAAGGCACTGCTACCACCAGCACCTCAAAGAAATGACATCTTCCTGCCATTGCTTCCTGCTCTGGAGAACAAGGCTTGTCACAGGAAAGGAGTGGTTCAGAGAAACTCCTTAAATGTTAAGAGTCAGTGAGCCAGGTTACAGTTCTCACAAAATGATTTACCCTTGGGTGTAGCCTGAGACAAGGATGAGGGCTCTGTAATATAAGGAGAAGCTAAGAAGAGTCCCTAACTGTGGTGACATTCACTAGTTTTAACTATAACATCAAGCTTCCCGGGGACTCGTGTTGCTGCGTCTGTGGAAAACGTGAGTGCTTCAGGCTTAGACCACCTTGGCTGCTTCAAAGGGTCACTGGCATAGGAAACATTCTGCAAAATGTCCTACCAGGAATCACATTGGCTTGTCTGCAGCTATGCAAGCCCAGCCACATGTAAGGTAGTACTGAACAGTATTGGTTGTGCTGTGGCGAGCCCCATAAGTGTAGCCTCCCAAGGAAGAACCTTCCAGATCTGGCCTGGCTCCCCACATCCAAGCTAGCTCTTCCTGGTCAGGAAGGTATGGAAAGTACTTCTCTCTGTGGCTGAGACTTGCTTGAGCAGCAACATCTACCTGAGCTAGTATGTCTTGCATTTCTGGTCCTGTTCTTTGGTTCCGACTCTTGGCTTGCTTTCCACATCTGTTTTCCGGCCTGCCCTCTGAGACTGATTCCTCTTCCAGTCCTGGCTCCCAGTTCCCAGCTATCGACCTTCACTAGATTGCTGCCTATAGCCCAGCCCCTTGAAGGTTTTCACCTAGCTCACACAGATTCACTGATTTTTTTCTCTCCAAGTGATTCTAGCTTGCCTCTCCTTCTCCTCAAGTGAGAACAGCTATAGGGTATGGGTCTTCATATTCCTATGGGATATAGGTAGGCCAGTGTTTAAGGAGGCTTAATTTGGGCTTTCCTAATGAGGCGTAAATTGCTACAGATTGACGGATAATTGCTCCTGAGGAGCTGGAATCCCACTTCAGCTGTGATTGGGTATTGGAAATCAACTGCTCAGTGCCAAGGTGTGGGGAGGGAGACCAGGTATATAAATGCAATTTGATCTATTGCAGAAAGGGAGAATAAGATCCTATTCACCCTCTATGGGCCAAACAAGTTTGCTACATGTCAACCATTTGTCTCCTGGAAAATTCATGCAATGCATTTCAGGTAAGTCGCTTCAGCATGTGGCAGATAGGACCCAAGGAGCTAATCCTGACTTAAGAGCCCTGCTGGATCAGACCAAAGGCCCATCTCAACCAGCATCCCATTCTCACAATGGCCAACCAGATGCCTGTGGGAGCCCTGGAAGCAGAACCTGAGTACAATAGCATTCTCCTGACTTGTGATTCCCAGCGGCTGGTATTGAGAAACATCATACCTCTGACAGTGGAAGCAGAACGTACCCACTGATGAGTGTGCCTAATCTTCTTTTAAAGCTGCCCAGCTGGGCGTGCATCACTACGTCTTGTAGAATTCCACAGACTAACTATGAATTGTGGGAAGAAGTACTTTCTTTCATCTATCTGGAATTTCTTCCCATTCACTTTCACTGGATGGACCCAGTATTACACGTGAGAGAGGGGGAAATCTCTTCTGTCTATTTACCTTCTCCACACTAAGCATAATTTTATACCAGTGTTTCCCAACCTTTTTTGGGCAAAGGCACACTTGTTTCATGAAAAAAATCTCGAGGCACACCACCATTACAGCCCCGTGACGTCAGCGCGCAGCGTCACGCCGGGAGGGACGCACGAAAGTGTAAGTTTCAATTTTTTCCTCTACCCCTTGCCTTCCTTCTGTGCCAACCGCCAAAAAGCCAAGACTTTAGGGCAGCAGGTCGACACGGAAGAAGCTCCTACCTAAGGACAGGTACGACGGCCGTGTCCTCTTCTGCCACACTTGGCAGCCCTGCCTTACGGTCGTGACTCCCACCCTGATTTCTCCCCGCAGGTCGAGCGGCACAGGCAGCCCAATGTGTCCAGCCCAGACACAAGCCCCGCTTCCCCACTCTAGATCCTGAATGCGACCAAGTGCTCTGGACTCCCGAGCAGGGTGGGAAAGAGGACTCGCATCTGGTAGCCTCCGGGCTCCTCGCCTGCTCGAGGGATGGCATTGCAGGCAAGCTGCCGGCCGTCGCCATCGCCGCCCCCTCATGCGAGTGGACCTGCCCGGAGTGGTGGGCCGGGGGAGGCTCGCTCTCTGTGGGGATGTGGCCCGCATGCGCGGCCCCGCTTCCTCCTGCCCAGGGCTGAGCTCCTTACCCACGACCTCGGTCTAGCGCACGCGGATCCCACTTATTCCGAAGCTTGCGCCACTAGCCGGGGCTCTCACACCGTGCCAGGGCGAGGCGGCGCGGCCCACTGACGTCATCGCGGCTCGCCGCCGCCCTCGACTTCCCTGTTCCCTCCCCTCCCTCGGGTCGCCCTGGTTACCGAGGACTGCAAGCTGCTCGGGCGAGCGTGGGGCATTAAGTGGGAGAAGGAAAATTAAAATTAAAACTCGCCTGAAGGCCGCCTCTCCGGATATCTTTCGAATTTTTTAATTTTTCCCGCGGCACACCAGGCAACGTCTCGCGGCACACTAGTGTGCCGCGGAACACCGGTTGGGAAACACTGTTTTATACTCCTCTATCCTTATATAGACACCCCTTTACTTGGCTTTTTTCTTCACAGGCGAGCTGCTTTTCGGTGCTAATCTGCCACACGTTCACAGACATGTATTTTCCGTTCATTTCTTATCAGGTTAACTGGGAAAATATGCAGTGAACAAGCCACACATAATGCTATGTAAGGTATGAAAGAGCTAATTCTTGAAGACCAACTGGGCTTGGATCTGTCAAGAGTTGCAAAAAGCACTGTTGTGTTCTGACTGAATAGGAAAGAAAGTTTTGCCTGGATAGCTCAGCTGGCTAGAGCAGAGCTTTTCAAACTGTGTGCCGCAACATATTAGTAAGTCGACTGCAGTGTGTAGGTGTGTCACGCGAATGCTCCCCACTCTCCTCCTGGGGCTGGAAAGGGGTTATTTTAACCTCCAGTTTGCTACTAAAACATGACATTACTGTGTCACGAAATGATGCACGTCTAAAAAAGTGTGTCACCAACAAGAAAAGTTTGGAAAGCTCTGGGCTACAGCATGGTGCTGATAATGCCAAGGTCTGATCCCCATATGGGACAGCTGCCTATTCCTGCATTGCAGTCGGTTGGACTAGATGATCCTCAGGGACTCTTCCAACTCTACAATTCTGTGATTCTACAAAATGTTGCTAAACATAATCACAATGGATTTCCTGGGATCCTTCTTTCCCATTCAAAACTCAGGTTGATGAAAGTAGAAAGAAATGCTAATTCAGAGATACTGGTAAAATTTCCACCAATTCTCAAATTTTCATTTGCTGTCACTATGAGAGAGATGTTAAACTGTATTTTGGAATCCTTATTATCCAATTAAATAGGACCTACTGCAATGGTGTTGGCTGTCTCAGAGTAACATGTAGATAAACAATGTAATAAAAACAAGAGCAATGTCATACTGATTGCCAGAGCTCGGAGGCACGGTCATGAACTTATATGATGCTATCATTTTGTCAAGCAGCAATGAAGAATGCAAAAGCCAAGGTGACCTTGCAGCCACCTTTTTTTTAAAAAAAATCAAATGAGAAGCTAGTTAAGATGGAAGAAGAAACCCAGGGGGGATCCTTTTACAGAAATAAACTATATCCTATAAAATACACTGCATAGGGATGTTTCTCTCATCTTGCTTTTATTGTTTAGACTGATCTGTAAAATACTGAAAGCTTATCTCCCACATATGTAATGAACCAGTCAGCTGTATCTCTGCTAAAATTGTATATGTGGATGAGCCATGGATTTTTATGGCTGTTGCCTTGACAATCTGTGAAGTCTCAGCAGCCAGGTAAGAAAAATAACATTGAAAAGGGTGTCCACTAAAGAGACTGTTCAATACTACTTCAAGTACAGTGGTACCTTGGTTGTCGAGCGTCTCGGAAGCCAAACGTTCCGGTTTTCGAATGCTCAAAACCCAGAAATAAATGCTTCTGTTTTCGAATGCGCCTCAGAAGTCAAATGGCTTCCGCTGAGTTTTTTCCCCAATTTTCTCCCTTGACTTTGCAGACCGCCTATTGTGTCTCAGTTTTCAAACGTTTCAGAAGTTGAACGGTCTTCCGGAATGGAATAGGCTCAGCAACTGAGGTACCAGTGCACAAACTTGTCTTATTGGAAATAATGACAGAGATGATGGGACTGTGGTAAAATCAGCAGGAAGAATGTAGAACTGGTATAATAGATTTGTCTGGGCACATGCAAGATGCAGAGATTTGGGAAAGCTCACTTTGCAGATGGGAAAAAGCCCCCCCCCCCCCATTGCATAATAAAAAGTAAGAGCAACAGTCAGATTTACTACCTCTGAAAAGGGAGACTGTACTTATGGCTGTCAGCATGGATTCTTCATTCATTACACCTACCTTATTTACCTAATTCTTTCTGAACACTTTATGTTAATGAATTCCACAGGTTAATTCTGAACTATGTGAAGCACTTCCTTTTGCTTGTTTTAAAGGTGATGTATGCAAAACAAGTTCCTTGCGGCACTTTAAAAATTAACAGATTTATTGCAGCAAAAAAAG
Source organism: Podarcis melisellensis (assembly GCF_964234715.1). Classification (NCBI taxonomy): domain Eukaryota; kingdom Metazoa; phylum Chordata; class Lepidosauria; order Squamata; family Lacertidae; genus Podarcis; species Podarcis melisellensis. Next base: position 27,292,029 of record NC_138528.1, on the reverse strand, counting down.
GGCCCACTTGATCAGAATTAGAAAGCATTAACTAGTTTCATCCTGGGTTGCAACTTTGCTTAGCCAGGCAAGCACAAACCACAGTTCCCAGCTTTGGTAAAATGGCAGTTTACCTTAAAGCAGGATGGGAAGAAGGGTATCAACACACCTGAGGGGAAGAGACAACAGCTCCAAAATGACTCAGTCTCATAGTGCCAAACCATAGTTCAGTGTTACTGAATGCCTGAACCATCCTACAGTCTATTGGAGCTGGTAGGTAAATTGTTCTAGATTAGAAGGCGATCTGCAAGCAAGGGCAGTTCTCCACCGCCAGAAGAGAGAGCTCTGCCAGTGGCCACTTGGGACATATCACTCTGTTCTATCTAACACCTGGAAATGAATTATCAATTAATTGAATTGATATTTTTATATTGGTCCCTTCCCATTATGTGTTTTTCTTACTGCGAAGCTGTTTGTGGGTTTGCATATGGAGATTTTATAGAATCGCCCCCTACATTTCACTCTCATCCTCATAGCTTGCCTCTACCCCTACACACCCAAATGATCTTTGCATTATGCAGGAGAGGGGATCCTGTAGGCACCATCTTATCAGGAGCTCCATTCTGCCAAGGTTGGAATCAAGCCTTTAGTGTTGTGGCATCTATCGCTTTGAACCCCCTCCTATTATATATTCAATAGGTGTCTTTTTCAGGCCTGCTAAAGACATCCCTCTTTCAACAAGGCTTCTAAATGGAGATCTTTAGTTATCTGTATTGGATTTGAATTTATTTTATTTTATGCATTTGATTTTGTTAGTTTAAACTATCCCTACATATTTAGTTGTTTTAAACTGTGTTTGTGTAAGTTTTTATTACACTGCAAAAACCTTGAGGATTCCTCATGGGAAGTGATTCATAAATGAAATGCAGAAATAAACAATCTATTGTTTGATGATGGTGTTGATGGTGATGATGATAATGAACAATAATTTTATCATTTATATGCTGCCTATCTGACTGGGTTGCCCCAGCTACTCTGGGCAGCTTCCATCAAAATATTAAAATACAAAAAAATTCAAACATTAAAAAACTTCCCTGTACAGGGCTGCCTTCAGAAGTCTTCTAAAGGCTGTATAGTTACTTATCTCCTTGACATCTGACGGGAGGGTGCTCCACAGGGAGGGCGCCACTACCGAGAAGGCCCTCTGTCTGGTTCCCTGTAATCTCACTTCTAATGGTGAGGGAAGTGCCAGAAGGCCAGTAGTCCCACACAGAATGCATTGCAGTAGTCCAAGCGGGAGATAACCAAGGCATGCGCCACTCTGGCTAGACAGCATGAGGACAGGTAAGGTTTCAGCCTGCGGACCAGATGGAGCTAGTAGACAGTCACCCTGGACACAGAATTAACCTGCACCTCCAAGGACGTCTGTGAGTCCAAAATGGCTCCCAGGCTGCATACCTGGTCCTTCAGGGGCACAGTTACTCCATTCAGGACCAGGGAGTTCCCCATACCTGTCCACCCCATCCCCTCAGAAACAGTACTTCGGTCTTGTCAGGCAATCCATTGACTGCTATCCATAAGTAGATGGTGACTCTGGGTTTTCTACATTAAAATAAATATATGACTTCTATTGGAAAGGAGGGTCTATGTGACTGGCTCTGCCCACATACAGTGGCATTCAGGCACATAGCACAACCTCAAGATAGCCTCACAGGAAAAGGACTAGGAAGTAGTTTGTGCGTGGAGAGGGCCTGCTCTCTCTACCCTATGAGTGACCTTATAAACTAGCAGATGGGCTGGAGACATTCCCCCTGCCTTCAGAATCTTCTCTCTCTTGTATTTTTTTCTTCTTCCAAAGAAAATAATTTTAGAGCTACCTGTTATCAAAGTGGAAAGTTGTAGTTCAAAAGGATTGTGAGAAAAAGCTGCTAATATGAAGCACAGCTTTCATTACCAGCAGATAGCAAGTAGAATTATGAATAGTAAAGAGGCCAGATGGAATAGCAAATCCTGTTTACCTTTCTGGTAATACACGAGCCAGAAGGTACATGATAAAAATCAAAAAGCAATATACTTAAAGCATATTAAAAGGAAATCCTTTTAATGCAGTGCAGTATTAACCTACGGAATCTGTTACCTTGGCCTGTAGGTGGTGCGGTAAAAAAACAAAAGAGTTTAAGGAAATAATTGGGGACTAAAAAAAATTTTTTTTTGATGTTACATTTCGAACTTTGTTTGCTGTAGTAACAAACAATGCTTCGGGTAGCAATGCAAAATTATAGACTTTGAAGGTTGTATCCCACTAAGTAATACTCAGAGTAGATCAAATAAAATCAGTGGACCTAATTTAAGTCAACTGATTTCACTGAGTCTACTCTTGAGTATGACTTAGTCCAGGGGTGTGAAACCTGCGGTTCTCCAGATGTTCTGGGGCTCCAACTCCCATCACTCCCAACCAACAGGGTCAGTGGTCGGGGAGGATGGGAGTTATAGTGCTACAACATCTGGAGAGTCACAGGTTTCCTGTTCCATAGTCAGATATAGCCTAATGGCAGGAGTCACCTAACAAGCCCTGTCAGTAGAAGCCCTGCACAAGAAATTGCACTTGAGCCAACAGGCTTTCCATCTTCTCCTCTCCCATACGCCACCTCAAATTGGCTCGGGGGGGGGAGGGGGGCTCTGAAGAACCTCCAGAACAGGATGAGGAGGTAAAGAGATGGAGGATTGTCCCATCTGTCATGCTACAATGGTTGCACCAGACAGAAGAGAGCAACAATGAATTTCACCCAAAGTTTTTATCCTGGCTCAGTTTTTCTAACAAATAGTTTTCTGTAGGTGTTGTCACAACCTTTGAAAAGAAAGAAGCTTTCCTGGTGTTAATAGTAATAGTAGTAGTAGTAGTAGTAGTAGTAGTAATATATCTGAAGATTCATCTGAAGATGAATCATCTGAAGATCTCAGATATTTTTATCACAAGATAATATAGGATAAAAGCCCAAAATAGATAGCCAAAACAAAAACTAAACAATACCACCACCACCCAAACACATTTAAAAGGCTGTAGAATATTAATCAGCCAAAAGCCTGGTTGAAGAACATTTTTGCCTAGTGCCTGGGGAGAGCATTCCCACAAGTGGAAAGCCATTGCAGAAAAGGCCTGTTCTTTGGTTGCCACCCTGCGAACGTCTTGAATAGGCACCAGAAGAAGGGCCTCAGATGATGATTGCAGAGTCCAGGTAAGTTTACATGGGGAAAGGTGGTTTAACAAAGGCTTATTTCAATGTCAGCTCTGCCCCCCTCTTTTCCGCATGTGTGGCTGGCTTAGCACTTGTGTCTGAACACAGGGCTGTTTTGCCTACACAAACCATAATTGCTAACCAAATGGAAGTCATGTTTAGGATCCTTGGTTTGGACATAACGCTAAGCCAGCCACTCTGTGGAGTGTCTTCTGGCTCACCAATGTGTTGGGTACCAGTATACAGATCATGCACAGTATGGCTTAACAATCCACATTTCTGGCTTAGCATTACAGCCAAACATGGCCAATGCGTGCAGAGTACTTTGAACTACTAATAAAATGTGTTGTGCATCAGCAAAGCCAAGGTTAACTGAGGACTGTGATCAGTAACAAGAGACTAGAAAGCCTTGCTGCCCTTGTCTTTCTTTAAAACGGCTGCAGATTTTGAAGGTCCCGGCTCAACAAGCTTTAGAAATAAAATGGCTTCTGGGAAAAGATCTGTCAATACACAGAAAGGATAAAAACTGTGCAAACAGGAAAAGGATACATTTACAGCACTAATGCAAAGCATCTGCAGTTGCTAATCATTTTGTAATCTAAAACTGGAGAAAAGTATGGTGGTCATAAAAAATAGTTTCTTGGGATTAATGGTGAGATAACAGCCAGTGGCTGATTAGGTTTTTTTTATTAAAAAAAGATTTAGTTGAGTGGCAGCTGATAATACAGCTGGGCTTTATGAAGTACGTCTCTAATGAGCACCTTCTTGCCCAAATTACGCTGTCAAATAAACCTCTTCCTTTCTACAAAACAGTTTAGTCAGACTAGCTCCCACAATAACGTTTTAAATAGACGGTTATGAAAATAAAAAAGTATACTACAAGTAACTATAGAGATTAAAAACTGGCATACAATGATAGGCAAGAAGTAAATACAAAAACCAGGGAAATTTAATTGGTTTTCATTTCACTGCCAACAGAAACTTAATTTAAAATGGAACAATGAATTTTAGCAAAGATTCTCCAGATTAAACATGTCCCCTCTTTCCTTCGAACAGCTTAATCACTAACAACTTGGAACCCAAATGCTACAAAACCGGAGATAGGTGTTCTGGTTTCCAAACTTTTTTTCAGAAGCTGAATGTGCTCTGTTTTGAGTCCCCCTGTGTTTCCTGTTGCACTGCTAATTTGCGTCCCCCCATTGTAATTCAAGCCCTCCATTTCCGCCTGCAGTGTTCTGAGGTGATATTTGGAGCTTATATTAGGTGCTTTTGTTTTCGCTATTTATTTTGCGGGTTTTGTTTTGAGGTTTTTTCAGTTAATTTGTTTTTGTGACTGTGTGGATCCCAGTTCAGCTACTGATTGATTGATTGATTGATTGTGTGACTGCGGAAATGGATAAAAGCCCCCCATCCAAACAATGATTATCATCAGTGCAGGTAAGATTTTTTTTTTAATCATCTACAATACTATTTTATTTATTTTATAGTACAGTACATTGATTATTGCTTTAATTTTATGGATCAATGGTCATGTTAGATAGTAAAATTCATGTTAAATTGCTGTTTTAGGGGTTGTTTTTAAAAGTCTGGAACGGATTAATCCGTTTTGCATTACTTTCTATGGGAAAGCACGCCTTGGTTTTGGAACAGTTTTGGATTTGGAGCAGACTTCCGGAACATATTAAGTTTGAGAATCAAGGTACCACTGTATTGCAATTTTAGAAAGGTGAATTCTTAACCCTGAAGTTTTTATGACCAGTCATAACACAATATGCATGCAGGGGTAAAGATGATCAAAGTCCAGCTGAGAATTTCCAACTTTGAATACATCTGAGCATAAAACAGTCACAAATTACAGGCTGTGTTCACATGCAACACTGAAACATGGTTTGGCACTACAGGAGAAAGGCTGGAGGAATGTCAGGCTCATGTACCACTTACTCTCTCGCATACTGTTGTCCAGGACTTTGAACTTTGTTTAGCAATATGCTTTCTTTCCCATTCAGGAATAAAAAGTAATAGCAATGCCATGCTGGATCAAACCACTGGTCCACCTGGCTCAGCATTCAAATGTTGTATTTCCATCCTCTGTATCCACTAGTCAGATCTGCTACCTCTGAAAAGAGAGGCTGTACTTATGGCTGTGTAAAGGTTTCGTGTGTTTGTATACCGGGAAAGGCATTGCGACAATCACTCGTGAACAGAATCTATATTTCTGCTTAATAAAAAGACATTTACAAAACAAAATGATGGTTTTGCCTCGCTGTATGGCATTCTGGGGAACTGGGGAAAGACTAGAGGTGCAATTACATGTAAAGGTTGCAACACTGACTCCCTCTTGAATCCTTGCAGATACAGCAGCTGAGAAGGCAATGCCATCTATGCTGTTTGTAGACCACACAAAAACAAGATTGTTGTGTTCAGTACTATTACTAACCAAGAATAAATCATAGCTATGCAAGACCTTTAATTAACCAAATACTGACCAACTAAACAAAGAAATTCAGTGCATGAAAAACGAATGATCCAATTGTCCCAATAATAAAAATGGAGTCGGGGGGCGAGATATCACCTGAACAGTCTTATGGAGATTCATTATGGGTAATCCATACTTACATCCTGAATTGGAAAGCAAGGAGCTGGACATAAAGCTGGTGTTAGTTCGCCAGTTGGAAGATGTACTCTGTATAGCAGAAATGTCAGCAACTGTTTTCTTATCCTGCGAAAGGGGATGAAATTCCTGCTATGAAAGAGATGATTTTGATGTATTTCCTTTTTATCTTTAAGATTAAAAGCAGCCTAGAGCCAGGGTTATATAATGTGGCAGAATTCTTTTAAACTGATAAAATCTGGTTTCACTGTTCAGAATGTAAATCTAGTAGTTAGCATTAAATCTGATTTCCTCCCAGATTCTGCGTCACTGTCAACACTTAGAATTCTGGGAGAGGTCACCCTCTGTACGTGCGACTGTGAGTTCTGCGCATTCTTGCTGAAACCTGTGGAATAAATGGGAATCTCACGCTTGTTGTTCCGTCCCGTCCCCGTCCCCCCTGATCTTAAACGTGCAGAGCAGCACATGGTGATGAATGGGGCAGCCCTAGAAAGCACAGAGACACACATACAATGATGGGTGTTTTTTTAACAGTAACATAAACAATACAAAAGTAGACTCTTTCAGTTCATTTCTGGCCTTAGGGCAGATAAGGTGATCAAGAGAAGTTAGCAATGAAAAGCTATTTTCTGCCCTATTTCAAGTAAGTGAGTGAAATAAACATATACATCTGAATCATTTTGTCCTATTGGCAAACAAATGAGAGAAAAGTAAACCATCAAGCAGAGTGGATGGTCCTGTGGCATTTCAGATCCTATTGGACTACAATTCACATCATCCCTGACCATTGGCCATGCTATCTGGGGTTGATAAATATTGGGAGCCCAACATTATTCAGAGTACCAAAGGTTCCCAAACCATGGTTTAGTTCCTCTTGTGCTCATGAAAGTCTAAACAAAAATGAAACTCTGTTCTGTACTCAGCACTGAACTGGGTTCTTTATATCCAGTATAGATCAAGTCATAATGTTTAGTCTAAACAGGGAGAAGGAATAGATTATTAGTGATGATGGTACCATATCCTGATTGGTCAAGCCCCTTCAAACTTGGCACTACTTGTACTGAGGCTTTTAACCTCCACCATTTGCAGCTAGAGATTGTGAAGTTTCTAAGTGTCCACAATCTCTGGCTGAAAAAGGGCACCAGCCTGCATGCCCCAGAATCTGGGTTGGTAGCGCTATCAGCACCTGTGATCTCAGGGAGCACAAGGCCATAAGAGTCTGACCATGCCTGCATTTTGCAGTCTGAGATCCTAGGTGCTGCCAACACCCATGACCTCAGACTGCAAGGCAGCTCTGCAGAACCACCACTGGGGTCTTCTGGACTGTGCTCGTCTACTGCAGCCTGAGATTATGGCTGCTGCCAGCACTGTCTGTACCCATGTTCTGAGACTGCCCAGGGGCTACTTGCTCCTGAAATGTTCAGGTCTGCTTGCATTTTTACACATAGCTCCTAGGTAGCCCAAATTGTCACAACCCATGATCTTGAGTTACTACTGGCACATCCTAAGATGGAGAACAACACTTGAAAACTCATTTCTCAACTCTTCAACTTGTACAGCAACCAATTGATTTTTAGTAGGATTCCTATATTGAGCTTTTTGGGGGTTTTTTAGGAAGACCCCCAAATTGGTGAGCTTTTTTCAGACAAAACCCAAAAACGTGATTTTGACTTGCCTAAGATCCAAGAAACGCCCCCCCCCCCGTTAATATTGCCTTTGAAATCCCGGTAATGTCTGGGAATATCCGGATGTATGGCAGCCCTATTTTCAGGCTCAGTTCACCCATCTCTAAGTGTGATGGGGTGGAGGGAGAGGCTGGAGTGTCTGCCCTGCCAGTAAGGGCTTTTTAGTTTACAACATCACAGAGATTTAAAGAACTAATAATACAGCATGGAGGACATATTCTTTCTCATAAGGCAGTAGGTTTATGACTTTCAGAAGAATATCCTTCACAAGAGTTTATTTGTGCTGCATGACATATTATTTCCTTTTTTTACGCTTAGACAAACTTGTGGAGGGAGCTCCATACTCAGACTAAATCAGGTTATAGAATGCCTGGGACCCACAAACGAGGGACGACAATCTCATTTTTTACCCACTTTTAGAGTTTTCCTTGGTGAGTGATGGAGACAGAGTGCTGGTGTTTAGGAGACTACTTTGACCTAGCAAGCAATTGGTACTTCACTGTAAGTGATTATGGGCTATCATGAGCTCTAGTGATTAGTGTGTATTTCTCTAGTAGCTTCACATACAAAGGAAGGCTTAAAGAAAGTGGTGGTAAACTTACTCTGAAATCTTCAAGTCTGCGCTTTGAATCTTCCAGATGCTGATGTAAGGAGCCCATAATTTCCTTGTATTTACTATATCGGTCTTCAATATTGTCTGTCTGATTGTAAGAATCCTGAAATAAAAGAGAACTTTTTAACATGGGCAAAATATGGTTATCTGTTATTTAAAAAGACGAAATGACCAGCGCAGCCCATGGCCAAGGATGATGGGAGATGTAGTCCAACTGTATCTGGCACACACCATGCTGACTACCCCAGCTCTAATGGAGGACCTGTGGCTTCAGTAGGATTTGTAAGAGATGACCCTCTGGCCTTGAAACTTCTGTATGCTGCATAGCAGCAAGACAACACTGCTACTATTTAAAAGGACAATTGCTTCTTATCTTGAACTTTCGCTCTCTGGTTCTGCAATGGGGCAGTCTTCAGTTCTGGGGTCACAGGCAATGCCCTGGCAAAATGCAAGGGTGTACAGGCTAGATTGCTGACCCATAGGAACGTTCTCTGGGCAAAAATGAGAGTTGGCAGTGAGTATCTATGGACTAGGGGATGCGGGTGGCGCTGTGGGAACTCCAGTTCCCATTAGTCCCAGCCAAGATGGCCCATGTTTAGGGATTATTGGTGTTGTAGTCCAACAACGTGGGATGCGGGTGGCACTGTGGGTTAAACCACAGAGCCTAGGACTTGCCGATCAGAAGGTCGTGGTTCAAATCCCTGCGACGGGGTGAGCTCCCGTTGCTCGGTTCCAGCTCCTGCCAACCTAGCAGTTCGAAAGCACATCAAAGTGCAAGTAGATAAATAGGTACCACTCCAGCGGGAAGGTAAATGGCGTTTCCATGCGCTGCTCTGGTTCACCAGAAGCGGCTTAGTCATGCTGGCCACATGACCCGGAAGCTGTACGCCGGCTCCCTCGGCCAATAAAGCAAGATGAGCGCCGCAACCCCAGAGTCAGCCATGACTAGACCTACTGGTCAGGGGTCCCTTTACCTTTACCTATCTATGGACCAGTGCTCTGGCCTCCCAGAGGTGGTTGTGTTTAATCAACCCAACACTGGAATCACCAGAGAATGTTAAACAGAGAAAGCCGTTCTGCTCTGATTTGGTGTCAGTTTCATAGAATACTGTTATTCCCTGCTTGTTTTGCCAACATCTGGGCAATGTAATACATCAAAGACCTCTGATTCTACTTTCTAAGGCAGATGTGGGGAACCTTTGACAACTCCAAAAGTTGCAGAGTATCAATCCCAGCAAGCACGGCCAATGGCCAGAGATGATGGGAGTTGAATTTCAGTGACATCTGCAGGGCCAACGGTTTCCCACACCTGTACTAAGGGGATGGAGGAAATCACCTTTTATTTCTTTGAAATGTTTCGGTCTTCAGCAGAGCAATTAAGCACCTGTTTGAAATGACATTTTAAAAAATCAATCTGTACTTAGCGAACTAATTTGTTCTAGTGGTACTTCTGAATTGCTTAAGTACACTGATTGTTTAGAGCCTTGTGACCTATGTCATGTGTGAAACACGGTGCTAATTAACAAAAGCAAACAATGGAATAGTGGTGCTCTGGTATTTTGCATGCTAAATATCTGGCATGAATTTTGTCCCCACCATGGAATGGCGTATTTACACAATGTAATGAACAAAGCTTGATATTCAAACACCTTTCCTACTGATTTTGCAGTTTTTGCAGGCTTATCAATAGGTAACGCCAGCTGTGAAACCACAAGCATCCAGTGTGTCATCATTTGGGAAACAGTGCTTGGAGACTGAATGCCATCATTTCCAAACAAAATCTACCTCTTTTCAAATATTAACACAACTGAGAGCTGGTGCCACACTAATTAAAAAATATATATATCAGCTTATTGAAACACTGTGAACAGATCAAAAACTCTGGCAAAGAGAAGACATAATCCTCAGCTATTTAATTTGAGTAAACTTTAAATTGCTGCACCGTTATCAGGTAGTTCTGTATTATGAACTGGGATTCAAGCCAGGGCAGAGTACTGTACTTGAAAAGGATTTCTTTGATTTGGATAAAGTGATGGGGGCAGAAAGGGAATTCATTTACAGCAGGGCTGGAGAACGTTTGGCCCCATGGATGTTGTTGGACTCCCTAGTCAATATGACCAATGATCAGGAATGATGAGAGTTGTGGTCAAACATCTGAGGGCCACAGGTTAACCTCCCCTGGTTCACCGAGCAAGCCATTCAGGTTTACCTACACTTCAAAATCTAATTAAATGTCAATAAAATAAAGGGTTAAAAAGCAATACTATTTATTGATGCATTTCAATCATTCATATACTGCTTAAGAGCACGGTTTCTAAGCGGTGTACAATGAAGTTACAACACAGATAAAATCCGTTAATGTTAACCATACAAGGAGAGAAACTAATTTAAAATGCCCAAATGCCTGTTGAAATAAAGATGTATTCACCAAGCTGGGAAGCTGCCACAGAATTGGGCCCACAATACCACACACACAGCTCCTGGTGGTTAAGACCTGGGCATCTGAGCCACGGAGGGCCACTAAAAGTCACTCCCCTAAGTATTTCATTGATCAAGCAGGCACATAAGGATGCAGTCCTTAAGGTATCCTGGAGTTGTTAAGTTGTAACTTACGTAAAAGAACCTTGACTTGGCCTGGCACTACAGTATATGGAAAACCAATACAATGCAAGCTTTTAAGCACAGGAGTTATGAGCAGGCAGCAGTTTATTCCCATCAACCATCTAAGCTACAGCATTTTACACCAGCTGGAGCTTTCAGACCAGTATCAGGGTAGCTCCACATACAGTCCGTTGTCAAAGCAGACTTTACACTTTATGCCCCCAGCGCAATATATTTCCCACTGGTGCAGGGGAATGCCGAACAGTTTCTAACAAAAAAGAGATGGTAAAACATTCTCACTCCAAAATCTCTGAAATCTTCTAAAAGATTCAATTTCTCAGGAACAGACTCCAGATGATCCAAAGCCACTCGAGTACTCTGAAAAACAGAAGAAAAGATATATCCATGTAACTTGGTCTTATTTATTTTCTACACTTATAATTATTCAAAAGCACCGTATCGAGGAAGTACCTATATGAATAAACCAGCATTGAAATTCATAGGACGCTGGATGTTGTCAACAGTCCAGGAAGCAGATGGGGAGCGATCACACAAAGTATGCATGTAAATAAGGTAGGAGAGAGCTGAAAGAAGGAAGAACTATTGGAAGCGGATCCTCAGCGCTGAAGGGCCCCTTGCTTAGGAAATTTTTGGGTAGTCGCTATGCATGTGCTTAATTGTTAGCTATTCCACTCGTGGAAATATTGTTCTTACAGTAACTGTGAACCACTTACCCCAAGTACTGTACCACCAGCACACAGCGAAATCTGATTGCTCATCTTGTGGTTCCCCAAACAACTCTTTTGTTCCCTAGGCTGCTGCTGCTGCTTTTTAGCCCTGTTTTCCTGCTCCTCCTCCTTTGCCCCCACAGTCTTTCCCCTCTTTGATCTACAATTGGCTGTGGCCACCCTCAGGATTTTGTTTGTGAATGTCTTTGATACCAGACAGATCAAATGCATCATCGACGTGGGTCGCAACAGCCATAGGATTATATACCGTGCAGTGCTTAAGAGATTCTTTTTTTAAAAAAGTAATTGGTTTATAAATCATTTTAAATAAAAATAAATAAATAAATGGCAGCGGGGACACAGAGGACAGCAAGGGAAATGGCATCAAAACAATGTGAACATGTTAGCAGCCAGTGTCAAAAATAGATGGAGGGACTGCCGTCGGATACTCATGAAAAGATGCAGGAATTTGAGGTCCCATGCATGTTTTGAACGATTATCTACCATCCCACCCTTTTCCAGCATATATAAGGTGCCAGACACAAAATCCAAATAGCACAATACAATTTTTAAAATACTGATAGCGGGTATCTCATTTCTAGATTACCATACAAGGAAGATACTTTGCAGAATTCTGTGTTCCCCTACTTCATTCAGCAACTGATTGATCAATTGTTGCTGGATTGTTGAAAACTAAAACTTTCCCTAGATACACTAATTCCAGTGGTTAGGTTGTGGAACGATAGGTTTGCAGTTCAGGTAAAATATTGTTCTGTCTCAGCAGTATGCATCAAGTACTGCAGCACAGTTCTCTACCTGCCATACAAAAACACCTTATTGAAAGCTCAGGCCCTTGTGACTTCAAACCAAGGTGCTGTTACACTCCAAATTGCTCAAGCTAAGATAGTTGTGACTTAAATAGTTTTTTGCTCATAATAATTAAAACAAAATGTTGTAGTCAGTATGCTGTGAAAGGGGAATCCACGTAACTAACATTACCTAACAAATGTCCATCATTTGCAATTTTATAGTTTAAAACCCCCAGCCTAAGAAACAGAAATGCATATATCACCAGCAAACCAATATTTGATATTTATTTCTCATTAACGGCAGCCTTTTTTTGTGTGTGGAAATATTTACAACCATTCCAAAACACAGTGAGCTATTCACAGCGGTATGATATATATGTTTAAGTCTGGAACATACTTAAATATTGGGTTATGTCTTTACATGTTTTTGGCTCTGGAGGCTCATTGCATCTTTTGAAATGTTGACATTTCCATGGTATCTATGAAGTCACCTTGCTGGAAAGTTTGGTTTCTCAATCAGTAATTTTTGCATTTAACTTTCAATTTGTTGATTTCCTTCCTGTATATTGGTGTCAGTGGGTATCAGTTCTGTTGCAAAGCTTTTTCCACATTCACCAACACACACACACACACACACACACACACACACACACACACACACAGACCTTTTCTTTCAAAACCCAAAGACATTGCCTTTGTCTTGAGTGCTTTTCCTCATTTCTGCTGTGGGGCAGATTCTGTTGTATGACACCTCTGCCTCTTTGTTTTTTCCTTTCTTCTCCCTTCCTACCCCATCAGATTTCCCTTGCTGCAAAGTGCATGGAAACAAAAACCTTCTGATCTGTGCAGCTGCCAAAAACAAAGTTTTTCAGTTTGCTTTTGTCTGACTCCCTCCATTTCTCAGCTGGGATATCAGTTCGTGCTCTTCTCTAGCCAACTAGAGTTTGCTTTGGCTTTTCTCATAAACCCCCAGCCCTCCACCATGTAGGGTAACTTGTTAATCCTTTGAATCTAAGTCATCCTTGGGGCAACACTGGGACTTGGATGCAGGGATGTGGCATTATACATCTGGTTTGCTAAGATGGATCTGAACACCTGCAGCCCACTCCCCACCCCAAAAAAGCTCTATGAAAAAGGAATGTCCGCTCCTTGCCTCTTCCGAAGCCACATTAACAAATTAAGTCACAGGACAGAACACGCACAGAACATGATGCATAGAAACAAGTTCCAACAAGAAGAGGGGTGCGAAAGCATTGACCTAAAAAACAAATCAGATAATCCAAAATAAAATCAGTGTAAAGAGCTGATAAGTTCTTCCAGGTAGGACCCAGGAACATAGGAAGCTGCCTTGTACCGAGTCAGACCATTGGTCCATCTAACTCACTACTGTCTACACTGGCTGGCAGTGGCTCTCCAGGGTTTCAGGCAGAAGTCTCTCCCAACCCAACCCAGGGATGCTGCAGACCTTCTGAATACAAGGCAGAGATGCTCTGTCACAGAGCTACGGCTCTGACATGCACCCTATCACTTTCAAAACAGCTTTACCCAGCCTTCCTCAACCTCAGCCCTCCAGGTGTTTTGAGACTACAATTCCCATCATCCCTGACCACTGGTCCTGCTAGCTAGGGATCATGGGAGTTGTAGGCCAAAAACATCTGGAGGGCCGAGGTTGAGGAAGCCTGGCTTTACCTGTTATCAGTGTAGTCTACCACCAAACCAAGTAAAACATAACGATGAAAAGGGCAAGCACAGAAATCGTTGTTGACAAAAATATGAGTGGCATTCAATTACATTTTATATTATATTTTTATTTTACTTATAAATATATTGTTGTTGTTGTTGTTGTTAGACTATATTAGGTCCATTAACTGCAATAGGTCTACTCTGTGCAAAACCTGTTTAAATACCACCCAATCTTTTCAAGCAAAAATGAACCAGGTGTAATAAGCAGTTGTTGTCTACATAAAAAGACTGATGTATCACACTTTGATCTGATCAATATACATACTTTGAGATTTACAGTTCTACTGTGAATCTCTAGGTCTATCAAAAGTATATTCAAATTTTTTAAAAAACCTGGCCATAATATACTAGTTGAATATCTTTCAATGATCAACTAAGAGCTCTCTCCTAAGGCCTTTCCTTAACTTTTCTTTCCGAAGCTAAAAAAAAAAAAACGCTCGGAGGTGTCTGTCCATGTCTCTCCCTCATTAAATTGCCCACCACTGTGCCTCTCCCACAAAGAAGCTGCACTCATTCATATTGCATGCTTCATTTATAGTGGCCTTATGTTCATCAAAGCCTTGATTTTCCACTCCATTAATTTATGATGAGTTGCATGGTTTGCTACTTCTTCCCAGAGCCATTTGTAGCCCTGGTCTTCGTAAGGGCTCGAAAAGGTTGAGGGGTATCTGAAAAGAGACAGCAGATTCTCAGCAAGCTTCTCACTGCAGCTTTAAGTGATGGGAAAGTTAACTGTGTGAAACAGAACAACCAACCCAAATGCTCAGCAGTCATCTTGGAGGGGACAATATGCTTCAGGGACATTCTGCCACATGAAAGAAACTCAGGAACTACCAACTTTGAACAGAATCACTCCCCCTTAAATGTTGTTCCTTTCCCCCTAGTCAGAGACACATTAAGGGTTTACATTATGAAAGTTGGCAAGTAACCAAATCCATCGAAATGTCAGGTTCTGGTTAAGATTTTCTGTTCCCAAAGAGTATACTTAAGCAAACTTAGCAATTTAGGTGGGAACCTGTGTTTGTGTTGCAGCCAATGGTGAAATTCAGACCTGACACTTGAACTGCCCTCCACACTCCACAATTCCTGGGTTTTCAAAAAAATTTAAAGTATTATATATACAATTGGGAACTTTCGTGGCAGGAGCATTTAAGCCGGCTGAAAAGCGCGAACAGTGATCTTTGCTATGCGATCCCAGCAGCTGAAATGTAGTGCACAGCCTCGCATTAACTATGACAGCGCCAGCCACTACACTGGCATGTCTTTCTCTATGGACAAAAGCATGCATGTGAGTCCAAACTTCAGCTTAGCAGGTAGCTAGAAGACAGCAGGGTAATTTCTGAAGGAGGCTGCAGGAGTAGAATTCCAGTCTCGTTATGAAGGACACAAATACAACCGTGTCCGGAAACAAATCTGCAAAAAGGTAAGTTTTCCTTGCCGTGAAGAAGAAAAGAAGGACCGAAGGGCAAAAACGCACGTTAAAAGAAAGGAAAAAGTCATGTTTTTAGCTGACCCGCGGAAGTGGTGCAACAATAATTTAGTGGCACACACAGCAACCTCCTTAATATGGATTAAGTGCCATATTTGTATCATTAATGACAGCACTCTTCTCTATTAAAAGAGATAGGTTTAGCCATGCAGAACAAACTGCTAAAAAGGATGGGGGGAACACCTGACACAGAGGGCAATTAAGTACTGCTAATTATTTCCCAGAAACTGCAAAGGATGTGCCATAATGCATACAACTAATCCTGAAGAGAGCAATCATGTCTGTCTGCTCATTATTTAACAGGGAACAAAGGGCACTGATACAGCACACTGATGAAGCTGATAAGTGGCAAGGGTTCCAGTTGTACCAATAGAAGCAGCATTGGTGGTAATTTAGTTAAAAGCACCCTGCTCCATCATGGCAGTGAATGCTATTAATCTTTCCTTGTTTTCTTAACATAAAAGATTATTTACTTTCTAAGAGGTGTTCTATGTTCTCGGAGAGAATGATAAAACAAATTACTCATTTTCCATGACTTCATATAAACACTTTGATGTTTAAAGAGCATGTGAACAGTTAATCCTCCTTATATTGATGCATTTGCAGTGATAGGCAGCTCTGGGCTGTTGTCCCCCAGGGACAGGTCTAAATCAAAGTCAGAAGCTGCATTTTATTTTTAGTCTTGAAACCACAGTGATATTTGATATTTGATAAACACAAATATAAAACAAGCTGGGCTTGTCTATGTTTTTCATAAGGCTCGGTTTTATATTTAATGCATAGTAAGTGTGCACACAACAAACAAGAGCCTCCAATCTCCTGAGTTGGTTAAATACAAGTGATCATCTGTAGGCTGTGAGTATTTTTAAAAAGTAGAGAAGGTTTGGAGGCCAACTAAGAAATCCCCAGGGTATAATCCATAAGAAGTGTGCCCATAATTTAAAGCAACAGTAATGCACTGGAACAGGCAGTTACTTACAGCTTGAATAAGATGTAATGTTAAAGGTGACCCAAAAAGGTTTTGTGTTTTTTTTGAAGCAACTGCTCGATTATACATCAAGAACTGTGTGATATATGTAAAACGTCTACACTCAGGCCCAAATGAATTCATTAAAAGTTCCTGCCAGAATCTACTAAATATACTGGGTCTCAGGGAGAGAAAGTAGCCTTCTTCACAAATTTATTTTCATACCCAAATGCTAGAGATGGAAGAGTAGTCTAATTATATAAATTACATTTCTACCTCACCTTTCCCCCATGATGGAATTCAAGGTGTCATACACAGGGTTCCCCTGGATTCTTCCATCCAAGTACAGACTGGGACCCAGTCCTTGTTAGATGCAGAAGATCCATCTAATCAGTATTCCAAGAGTTGCCAAACAGACGCCCCTGGGAAATGTGCAAGTTGGGCTGGGCAGGGGAAAGTTTTCAGGGCACCACACCTCCACCAGCCTCAGGATATATATTTGCACAGTCCGTACTAGTACCTCTTGTTCAGGGAAGCATCAGAGAAGTAAGGGAGGAGGGCCAAGGGACATGCAGGGCAGACAGAATGAAGTATCCCCCTCTCTCAAGCTACCCATCAACCCCCAGAAGCAGCTTAGGCTGTGGAAGGTTTGGATGGGCAAAGTACAGTGGTACCTTGGTTCCCAAACTTAATCTGTTTCAGAAGTCCATTCCAAAACCAAAGCATTCCAAAACCAAGGCACGCTTTCCCATAGAAAGTAATACAAAACAGATTAATCTGTTCCAGATTTTTCAAAACAACACCTAAAACAGCAATTCAACATGAATTGTACTATCTAACGTACCATCTAATTGTACTATCTAATTGATCCATAAAATGAAAGCAATAGGCAATGTACTGCGGTCACACAATCAATCAATTAGTAGTTGAACTGGGTTCCACACAGTCACAAAAACAACAAAAAAGAGCCACAAAAACGCAAAATAAATAGCAAAAACAGACAGACCTCAGCGTAACACTCAAAACGGAAGTGTGACAGTCAAATCGGAAGCGTAAAACTCTAATCGGAAGCATAAAACTCAAAATGGAGCACATTCGGCTTTTGAAAAAAGTTCCCAAACCAGAACACTTACTTCTGGGTTTGCAGTGTTTAGGTTCCAAGTTGTTTGCATAGCAAGGCGTTTGAGAACCAAGGTACCACTGTATTGGTTTATGAGACAGAAGTTTTTAGTGCAGTTAACAGCCTACTCCTCAAATCAAAACTCTTTTCTTGCAGCACCTACAGAATGCCATCAACTCAGTGGTCACAAACAAAACCACTGGGCGGGAAGTGAGTCCCTTTTATCTCTCCCCACAATCAACTTTAAAGGCACCTAGTACAACACCCCCTCCCCAAATATTTGTTTGTAATTTGGCATATTTCTTGCCCAGGAGCACCTCTCTCTGGTGACTGGGATGTTCACGCCAATTGCCCCCCCCCCCAACTGATAAAGGCTGCCTTGGGTGAAAACCACTGCATCTATCCTTATAAAATTAATCCCATCAGAATGGGCAACTATGCCTGAAAATGTTATCTAAAAGAATAGAACATTTAGGAATGAATACACAGAAATTGTAAGGAAGTTGCAAAATTTGAAGCAAGACATGAAAAAGAAAATGATGGAATTGAAGCTGGGTTTCATTGCATCTAATTAATTATGTATGCAGATCATGTTGTAGAAATGAAGAAACTGGATAATAATATGCAGATGCAATAGAAAATATCCAGCACAAGACTTAGGAAGGAAATGGAACATGTTTATTAGTTACTGGAATATATATTGTAAATAGTTGTTGCTAGAAAGACATGTTTTGTGATTTAATATCCGTTATGCACATTTTTATTAACTATTGAAATATATTACGAACATATACATTTTTAACTTCCTATCTGTCAGATACAATATATATGCATGCATTTTTCTTCTTTTCTGGAAAATGAAAATTATTGCAACAAAGAGAAAAACAAGCGCTTCACTTATTAAATTTGCTCAGATCAGCTTCCAGATAAAACTTAAATGGCCATTACCTTTACCCAGTGCTTTTTTTCTTTAAAAAAATGTTTAGGAGTACTCTCATTTTCCTACTCATATTTAAATACTGCCCCTCAATGAGGCCAAACTTAGATTCACAATATGTTTAGGGGTATGAGTACCACTGCACCCCCCCCCCGAAAAAAAGCACTGCCTTTACTAACATCAACTTGGGCAACTTACTTGGTTTTGCCAAAGGGACTCGCAAAATTTAGTGATAGTGATCAATTAACTAATATTATCTTTATCATTCATAACATGTAAGCTGACAGGAAATCCCTCTTCCAAAGATGGGAGAGAAAGAGGTGAAAAGAAGATGGAACGAAGGGGAGGAAATAATAGCCTCAGTTCTAATAAAGAGTGCAGATCACGTTGGGCTTTTAAAGTCCTCTCAAAACAGCTTGGATTCTGCCAATTTGGCAAGGAATGGCTGGATCCAGGCCCCTGCTCCCCTTTCCCAACAGATGGCTAGTGAAATCTTAACACTCAAAAAATGAGTAGAGGCCAGGAGCTAAGGTTCTAATAACATAACCATAACCAATAACCCAGCCAGAAGAACTGGGTACATAGATTGGGTAACTTTCATGCTATTGTTCAAAAGGTTGTGTACATCAGTATTAACTGGCATCAAGAAAATAAAACAAACAGTACCTTTAGAAAATAACTCTTTTGTTGGGGGTAAATCACCATAAATTTTAAAACAAGCATTTTTTGGCACTGAAATATAAGGAGAAACCTGCATGCCAAAATAACTGAACTTTTCAGTCTAGACTCCAGATGTCTTCAGAATACATTTTAATAATATTAAAAGCATGCCTTCTTTTCCATGTGTGAATGAATGCTTTACCCCCTCTTCAGATTCCCAATCCACCTGTGGTTAAGTTCAGTAAATGCTTATGTGGGGAAGTCTTGTCCTATGGAAATATCTGAAGGGATGGAAGCAATAATAGTACTATCTTGAGCTGTCCATCCACAACAGATTATCAAAAGGTGCCCAGTAGACCATTAGTGCGGAACATCTGTTTTAGCAAAACAGACCATTAACCCAAGCTGCTACAAGAAAATACGACTGGATAACTGTATATGATGTGGCTCACCTGGCCATTCTTTAACTCAGGCAAGGAAGGCTTTAGGAAGGTGATTGTATCACAGGATGTTGGAGATGGAACCATTAGTCATGTAGCAAGCATAAGCTCTGGTAAGGATTTTCTTGCCATTCATAAGCGCACCCCCCCCCCCATCATAATCCTTCACTGGCGAATTGCCATTTTGTGGTCTAATAATATTTTTATTTGGTAATCACAAACAGTGTGGGGAAAATATATGTAACTGTGGCTCAATTCAAAGAGCTGGTTCTAGGCTTTAGAGTTTTAAACAGCTTAGGGCCTGCCTAGGAATCCAAATTAATGTTAGAGGCCTCTCAGTACCACCCTGGGATATTTGGGGAGTGAAAATGAGAGAGGGTCTTTTCTGCCATGGTGTTGGGACTCTTGAATGTTGTTCCTTTTGCAAGAAACTAAAGACGTGTTCATTTTAAAATACTTTTAATATGTAACGCCTTGTTTTATTGTTACTAGTTTTCAAGGTGCAACATCTTTTTATCCTTGCTGCTGTTAGTTTCTTTGTTTCATTTTAAAGTGTTGGTTGCATCATGTTTCCAGTTCTTGCTTATAGTTGTATTTACACTTTTTATTTATTACGTTATATGGTTTTATTCTCTTGTATACTACTCCAGATACTTTTAGTAGGAAAGTGGGATAACTACTTGCCATAACTTGTGATTCTCGTCTTCAGGGTGACCTTTATTCAATAATTTATTTTGCTGGAAAAATAGCTGGTCCTTCACCTAGCAGTTGGATTGCATAGAGAATGCAAGTTCTCTAGAGGGTGGAATTTGTTAAAAGCATAAAGAAGTAATGCTTGCAGGATCCAAGAGTCTTTGCAAATGTCAATCAAACTCACAGGGTATTCCCAAAGGCTGCTGTGAGGTGTGGTAGAAGCACAGCTGTGCATACCAGTGACAAACCTGCCAACTGTTCTAAACCTATAAACAAAAACACTACTCCGATCTGCACTGGCGGCCTGTATGTTACCAGACCCAATATAAGGAGCTAGTGTTGACATTTAAAGCTCTAAATATGTTGGGACCCAAGTACTTGATGGAGTGTCTCTCCCCATATCAGCTGACCTGGGATGAGGCATTCTCAGTCATGTTCCCTTGACGATGGGATTCTTTCCCCCAGAGGCCACTCCAGTATTTGGGTTTCTACTCCTGTGTCAAGACACATTTGGTTACCCAAGCGTTTGGAGGAATGTAATTTAATTTTTATGAACGGCTGCCGTTATACTGTTTTACTGGTCATGAGGGTCTTTCAGATTTTTGATTTAGTTTGTTTACTTGTAGATTTTCTATTTTAACTTTTTTTTTTTACTGTCTGCTTAATGTTGTAAACCGCCCTGGGACTTATTTTGATGAAGTTCCCTAATGAAATAAATAACTACGTCCAACTTAAGTACGACATCGCAGACCAATACACACAAACACACATACATGTTCCTTTTCATTCCGCATGCAGTCAGAAAGGCCCTGCAGGATTACTGGAGCAATGCCATAATTTGTCCCTTGGATGGAATTGCAAAACAAGTAAATAGCACATTTGTTGACAAAGTTGTGTCTTCAAGCTCTAAAATTTTAATTCACTCGATGACTTCAGCTTCCCTGTGGCAATGTTATTTAACTTCTGGTAAAACTAAAACTTAGGCACACTTGTCATTTTCAAGTAAAAACGAATTTGAATTGTTGTCTAATTTTTACTTCCAGCTGACCTATAAAATATGGTTGACTTTACCAACACATTTCCATATTAAGTGACCTCATGTGGATGTACTGTGCCTTTTTACATTTTATTTGGCTTATCGCAGCCAACTGGCAAACAAGAACCTCTAAGGAGTTGATTTATAGTTTAGAAAAATTACTTTTAAATATCCCAGACCTATTTTCTTAGAAGAAAAAAATTACGGTATAAATTCCTGCGTGAGAACTGCAATAGATTTGTAATAAAGAGAATGGACGGAACTCACCGTTTCTAGCGCTGTTATTCGTTCCTGAAAATAAGGAAAACATTAAAATAAATTATAAAGACAATAATCTCAAGAAATTTGAGAATACATAAACACACCTGTGAAATAATCTGTATCTATCTTAATACAATAGATAGCCCTACAGGACTCTCCTTTACATTGTACAGCAAAGTCAGTGTTTGTTGCTTTCTTTGTTTTTGCTTTTAATGTAAATATTCTATGGTGGTACTACATGGAAAAGCTCAGGAAAGCCTTAGGCTCTGATACTCTCCCATCCTCCAGAATAGTCATGAGATTACAAGCACTCACATACAAGCATAAACTAACTTGCTGCTTTAATTACAATGATTTTTGATCCCACAGTTTGTTGTCATGTTCAACAACAACAAACTGTGGCTAGTTTAAATTATGGTTTATTGTAAACAAGCCAAGTTCAAACTGTTTTGTGATCCTCGATTGTTCCAAATGACCATAGTTTGAACTAACCTCAGCTTGCTGGACTAAAGAAAAACCACAGTTAATTCATGGTCAGAAACAGATGCTTCTGTTTGCTTCCTCACAGCCATGCAAGGGGAGGAGAAAAGAGCTTGAGAGACAAAGACTCACTGCGGTCTTCTGTTTACTAAACTATGGTTTAGCATTATATTTGAAAATAAATTTTAACAATGGTTTGCTGTCTTAACCCAAACTGAACTCCCAATGTACAGTGAAGCCCTGCACATGATGAGTCAGGACCTTGGAGGATATGTTTAGAGAGAGGTATAGCAAGTCTTGTTTATCATCTTGCAGCTACAGAGAAACTAGCAAAATGGGAAACTATTTTAATTGCGGTTTGAATAGTGTACAGTTAATGTAGATCATGCATTCTAAAGTTAATTTAGAAAAATCCCACCTTGGCTTGACAAACCATTAACCATTAAGGATGATGATGACGAAGCATTCTTGCAAAAAGAGGCGCAAGAATGGCATTTTATTCCCCCACTCCATTCCCATATTAAACATTCCGTAGCTACTGAGCATGTTCAGTCCTCATTGGACTATATGGAGTATTCTTACTTTATGCCTTCCATTTCTTTCCTTTGGGGTCCCCCTGATCGCATGGATACCCTCTTTCTTGCTTCCCTACAATCCTGTTTTTGTTAGAGTTCAGCTGGCACTCACCACTTGAGTTTGCTGTTAAGAAGGAGGGAGACTTTTGCATATGGGGTTATCTAAAGCTGCAGTCCTAAGACACACTGACTAAGTAGTCATGGAACTTATTTCTGAGTCAATATGCTGAGGATTACCCTGTAAGAAATATTTAACATGCTACTGTTCAAATGGAATGGAAACAGAAAGACAATATGGAAATGGTGCACAGAGAAGCTTCACGCAAGAGGAACTGGCTAAACAAACGATCCTTGGCCCTCAAATGTGTGGTGATGAAGTTGCTTGGGAAAAATCAAATGGGTTGGGTCTCAAAAAGCCCACTGCATGAAATAGTGAATAATCTGGAAAAAGATTTTACATTCCACATATTATGTAACTGTGTCAATAGTATAGCCAATTTCTTTGGAAGATGAGCCTGGTTACAGCATGGTGCTGATAACGTCAAGGTTGCAGGTTCGATCCCCGTATTTTAGAAAAATCCCACCTTGGCTTGGCCAATCACTGACCATTAAGGATGATGACGATGAGAACAACCACCACAACCACTTATTAATTGCCTTCTATACAATTGTCTCAAGGCGATATGCAACAAAAACAGTTAAAAACACCAAAAAGCAGATACATTAAAAATAAAACAAGACTATATAAAATAGGCACTCATGGGGCAGACCCATTTATCCAGCTGGATAAACCTCAGGATTTAGGAATTTAGATGCAACACTTAGCTAATGAGATAAAAGACAAGCACGATAAAACATTATGCCTGCATAGGGATATAGAATGGTTATTGTTATAAACAACAGGCATATGTTCAATGTTTGCATGCCAAAAGCAGAAACCACTTTGGTTAAAAAGGGTGGGAGCTATTTAATAACACTGCTATAAAAAAGAAAATAATCTCAACAGATGCTATTAAAAAATACACTGATTGGCAATTTATTCTTAAATATAGCAGGCTTTTGATACTTGATATGAATTTTACCTCCTGCTACTAAAATCTCACATCTCTCTTTTCCCCAGCACACAAATCAAAATCAGTGACCTCGTGCCCAGTGTACCTGAGCACTTTGAACCATAGAGTTGTAGAGTCGTAAGGAATTCCAACCCCCTGCAATGAATTCCTTTCATTCCTTTTAGGTTTACTACCATTCCATTAAATTCACTCACTTCCCTTGTGAAGAAAGGATGACATTTCCACTCCATCTTCCTTTTATCATTCATTCTGTTAATACATTTTTACAATCACCCACTACAGCTCAGAACATTTATTTGGAGGCCTAGCAGGCCCGTGGTAATTTTGTTCTGGAACTGTAAAAATGACCATAAAAAGGAGGAGGAGGAGGAGATACTAGAAACGCTCCTTCACAGATCGCTTTCATTTATGGACGTTCTGTGAACTTCTTTGTATGTTGTGGTTGCAACCAAAGACAAAGAGGAATCGTTGGCAGAGTATTTGGTGTGAATTGGATTCAAGTGCCTTGGACTTCCGCCTGGTATATGTCCCAAGGTAATCCAATTTGTGGGTCTTCAAAAGACAACATACAAAGCCGCTCACACACTTGGAAAGAAAGAAGGACCTGAGTGACTAATGGCTCTGGAGAAGAACAGATCTTAAACTTCATTTTGGATATGTGTATTTACAATTTAGGGCCGCCATGCGTCCAGATTTTCTCTGACACTACAGGAATTTCAAAGGCGAAATTGATGACTTGGAGGGCATATCTGAAAGGCAGTGCTTTGTCCTGGTTCTTAATCAAGTCAATCAAAAAAATTGTTGGTTTTTGGCATTTTTGTACAGAAACGCTCAACAATTCGGGGGTTTTCCTAAAAAAAACCTTGGGGTGTCCTGGTTTTTACTTTTTGAAGTATGGCAACCCTAATACATAACCTGTATTGCACGGTGTTGTATAAAAGGTAGTGAGTTTCACAAAATAATAACAAATTCACAAATAGAAAAGCTCAAAAAGGCAAAATTTATTTAAGATGATTATCGTTATCATCATCATCAACAACATCTCCTTAATTTGCATCAGTTTTCTTAGAATTCATGCTCCTGGTTCCTTGATAAGTCAGATCTGTTTATCAAGCAAAGATTAAGGAGTAAAGATTAAGTGTAAAAGAAAGTCTCTATACCTAATATTAGTAGCCTTAAGTCTACTGTGGATTCACCTTCCTTTCACAGGATGCTTTGGCAGGAAATGTTGAACTGAGCCATGCTTCATATTGCAAAGAGAACAGGTGGCAGATTTACACACTGCTCGCCGGTCATAAATGTCCTTCCTAGAGAGTGGGCCACCATGGAACGTGTCAAGTGGGTTGGTATCCGTTTATATGCAACTCAATATGCCACAGTCATTTAGCCACTGAGTCACATACCTTTTATAGAATGATTCCAAGCCTTTGCATTTAGGTTGGAGAGATGAAGTTAAAAAGGTCACTTTCCTGATTATCCACTAAATGCATAGTTTAGCCAGTTTAATACACAGAGGTTAACCAAGTATTTCCTTCTGGGCAGGGAGGTTTCTAATAAAAGGAAGCAAAATTGTGGAAGGAAGCATTAAGTTTCTCTTTGTTTTGTGTGCAGGAGATTCAGTAAAACCCCTACATTCAGTGAGAGCCTTATGGCAACTTAATGACTAACAGATTCACAGTGCGGTCCTATATTTGTCTGCTGAAAAGGAAGTCCCATTGCCTTCAATAGGGCTTACTCCCAGATAAGTGGGACTGCAGGATCGCTTCATTAAATCTGTTATATCTTCAGTGTGCCATAAAACTGTATTAATGTCATGTTTTCTAAATTTTGGCTCTGTAGATTTACTACTGCCTCTTACGTTTCTTGGACATTGCTTACCACTTCTTTCCCTCTCTCCCTCAGTATTTATGTATGTATGTTTTACCCAGCTAGATGAAAAGATTTCTGCCTTAGGGTGTTCCTTCCTGTGCGGTTTTCAAACCTGTACTTAGTTGTTCTTGTGCTGTTTTAAAAATCACTTCAGTTGCTTTTAAGGGTGTCTGTAAATCCCCTTGAGACATATATATGAAAAGCGCTTCACAAATTAATGATAATGATGGTTATGATGCAGTATAATGTAGCTTCTAGTCTACAAAGGATTGTGCATAGTGGAACCATTTAGCATATATATATATATATATATATGCAGGTTTTGGTGTCCTCGGGTGTCTTCCCGTGTAAAAGTTGGGGTGTCTATGCGACGTTTCGACGAGGTCTCACTCGTCATCTTCAGGCTGGTGCTTTCGGCTTCTTGTTACTGGAACAGAGCAGGATCTCAGTGTTTGAGTTCCTATAAATACTGTTGAGGGGGTGTGGTGTATAGCCTCCAATGTTCTGGGCAGAGAGGAAGTTCCCAGGCTAGTGTGCTTTTTCTTCTTTTGTTCCTTAATTACTTGAGGGATATCCTGAGTGATTTCTTGAGTGATATCCTGAGTACCACTTAGGTGGGTCATTAGGTGTGGATTAGTTGCTAAAGTCTTTGTGTCTTGACCTCTTGAACTTTGTGAAGAGTTTTTCTGAGAAGATGGCTGTACTGCACTTAGTTGTGCTCTGGCTTGGCTTCGTGTGTAGGGGCGAGCTGTGGTTTTGTGGCTTGTGTCAGCCAGATCTGTGTAGGGATTGCAGGGGGGTGCAGCATCCGGAGGTGCCTCCATGGTTTGGCTACTGGATGGTGTCTGTAATTTATCTGTGGAGAGGGTCTGGGTTTGGGTCTGGTGTGGTTGATTGGTGATGGCGTTCTGTGTGCCTCTGGATCTGGTGTCAGTTTTTGTGGGGAGGGCTAATTTCCAGATGTCTGGCAAGCGGGATGTGTCGTCACGCTTGTTCATGTTGTGAGGGTGTTTCTCTATCTCGATGGCTTCCATGATTATTCTCTTGTGGTGATGTTCCATGTTAAAGAGCAATTTGGAATCTGCAAAATTAATTTCGTGTCCTGTTTCTTTCATGTGTTGGAAAAGAGAGGAAGTTTTTTCTTCTTTTTTGACGGCATTCTTGTGTTCTGCGATACGTGCATTTATTCGTCTGTTTGTTTGTCCAATGTACGTGGCTGGGCAGACTTTGCAGGGTATTTCATAGACCCCTTGGTTTTCCAACTGGATTTTATCCTTGGGGTTTCTGAGGATATTGGCTATTTTTTGGTTGGTGCAAAAGGCTGTTTTGATATTGTGTTTATGGAGGATTTTGCTAATTTTATCTGTAGTGCCCTTGATATAAGGAAGGAGGGCCATGCCATTGTTTTCTTCTGTGTCTTGGTTTTTGGGGGGTGTTTCTTTTTGGATTAGCTTCGTAACCCTGTTTTGCTGGTATCCATTGGCAATTAACACATTTGAGAGATTCTGTAACTCAGTTGTCAAGTGGTCTTTGTCAGCCAGGCGTTTGGTTCTGGAGATGAGAGTCTTGGCTACGGAGTTTATTTGTGCAGGGTGGTGGTGTGATTGTGCATGTAAGTAGCGGTTGGTGTGTGTTTTTTTCCGGTAGATAGTGTGTCCTAGGGAGCCATCAGGTTTTTTGTAGATTAGGACGTCAAGGAAGGGAAGTTGGTTGTTGGCTTCTATTTCCATAGTGAATTGTATTTTGGGGTGTAGGCTGTTGAGATGTGTGAGGAAGCTATCCAGTTTTTCCTTCCCGTGTGGCCAAATTACAAAGGTGTCGTCAACATATCTGAGCCAAAGTTTGGGTTTGTGTTCTGACTTGTCTAAAGCATTGGTTTCAAAGTGTTCCATGTACAGGTTTGCGATGACCGGATGAAGCCAATAAAATCAGACTTGAAGTCACCAACATCCTCTGCTCCAGCAAACCACCCAGAAGCAATTTACACAAAGAAGAACAGAAAGCACTCACCAACCTGAGGAAAGACAACAACATAATCATTCTCCCAGCAGACAAAGGTAATGCCACTGTTGTGATGAACACATCGGACTACCAAGCAAAACTATCAAATCTACTCCAAGATCCTACCTACCAACCTATAAAAACAGATCCCACCACCTATCTGGAAAAAACCACCAAATCCAAAATAAAAGCCTCTCCTATCAGTGAAGAAATCCAGCTAAGAATCATCCCCAGAGAAAAATCATCCAGATGCCCCAAACTCTACGGCCTCCCCAAGATACACAAAGAAGGAACACCACTCAGACCAATAGTCAGCTCCATAGGCTCACCTCTACAAAATCTCGCTAAATTTCTCGCCAAGCAACTTCAGCCCTATGCAGAATCCATCTCTTCACACGTTCCAAACTCCTTCCAGTTCATAGAAACAATAAAGAAGCAAAACCTACATCCTAATGACCTACTTGTGAGCTTCGATGTTGTATCTCTCTTCACACAAGTGCCCATTAATGAAGCCTTGACAGCCATTCAAAACAAATACAATCCCCCCGAATACATCTTGGACCTGACCAACCACTGCCTAACCAACACGTACTTCATCCACAATGGACAAAGATACAAACAGATAGAAGGAGCACCTATGGGATCACCCCTCTCACCGGTCATCGCAAACCTGTACATGGAACACTTTGAAACCAATGCTTTAGACAAGTCAGAACACAAACCCAAACTTTGGCTCAGATATGTTGACGACACCTTTGTAATTTGGCCACACGGGAAGGAAAAACTGGATAGCTTCCTCACACATCTCAACAGCCTACACCCCAAAATACAATTCACTATGGAAATAGAAGCCAACAACCAACTTCCCTTCCTTGACGTCCTAATCTACAAAAAACCTGATGGCTCCCTAGGACACACTATCTACCGGAAAAAAACACACACCAACCGCTACTTACATGCACAATCACACCACCACCCTGCACAAATAAACTCCGTAGCCAAGACTCTCATCTCCAGAACCAAACGCCTGGCTGACAAAGACCACTTGACAACTGAGTTACAGAATCTCTCAAATGTGTTAATTGCCAATGGATACCAGCAAAACAGGGTTACGAAGCTAATCCAAAAAGAAACACCCCCCAAAAACCAAGACACAGAAGAAAACAATGGCATGGCCCTCCTTCCTTATATCAAGGGCACTACAGATAAAATTAGCAAAATCCTCCATAAACACAATATCAAAACAGCCTTTTGCACCAACCAAAAAATAGCCAATATCCTCAGAAACCCCAAGGATAAAATCCAGTTGGAAAACCAAGGGGTCTATGAAATACCCTGCAAAGTCTGCCCAGCCACGTACATTGGACAAACAAACAGACGAATAAATGCACGTATCGCAGAACACAAGAATGCCGTCAAAAAAGAAGAAAAAACTTCCTCTCTTTTCCAACACATGAAAGAAACAGGACACGAAATTAATTTTGCAGATTCCAAATTGCTCTTTAACATGGAACATCACCACAAGAGAATAATCATGGAAGCCATCGAGATAGAGAAACACCCTCACAACATGAACAAGCGTGACGACACATCCCGCTTGCCAGACATCTGGAAATTAGCCCTCCCCACAAAAACTGACACCAGATCCAGAGGCACACAGAACGCCATCACCAATCAACCACACCAGACCCAAACCCAGACCCTCTCCACAGATAAATTACAGACACCATCCAGTAGCCAAACCATGGAGGCACCTCCGGATGCTGCACCCCCCTGCAATCCCTACACAGATCTGGCTGACACAAGCCACAAAACCACAGCTCGCCCCTACATACGAAGCCAAGCCAGAGCACAACTAAGTGCAGTACAGCCATCTTCTCAGAAAAACTCTTCACAAAGTTCAAGAGGTCAAGACACAAAGACTTTAGCAACTAATCCACACCTAATGACCCACCTAAGTGGTACTCAGGATATCACTCAAGAAATCACTCAGGATATCCCTCAAGTAATTAAGGAACAAAAGAAGAAAAAGCACACTAGCCTGGGAACTTCCTCTCTGCCCAGAACATTGGAGGCTATACACCACACCCCCTCAACAGTATTTATAGGAACTCAAACACTGAGATCCTGCTCTGTTCCAGTAACAAGAAGCCGAAAGCACCAGCCTGAAGATGACGAGTGAGACCTCGTCGAAACGTCGCATAGACACCCCAACTTTTACACGGGAAGACACCCGAGGACACCAAAACCTGCATTCCTGTACCCGTGAAAATCTACGAAAGCATATATATATATATATATATATATATATATATATATATATATATAAAGTCTACATTCTCATGCATTTCCATAGGCATATGATTGGCCACTGTGGGAACAGGATGTTAGACTAGATGGGCCTTTAGCCTGATCCAGAAGTGAGGAGAGAAAAGAATATAAAAATAAAAAAAATCCTTCCAGTAGCACCTTAGAGACCAACTAAGTTTGTTATTGGTATGAGCTTTCATGTGCATGTTTCGACTACGGCAGATCAACATGGCTACCTACCTGTAACTAGGAATATCAAAGAACAGAAAGGGAAGCTGGCCAGCTCATTGCAGAAATATTTTAAATGAGAACCAGCAAACCAATCTAAATGCAAGTTCAGGTTTTCAAAGGACTGTGGGTTTGGTTGCATGCTTTGACTATTATTAATTTCAATAATAACCTCATCGAAATAGAGATGTTTCTGTACATGATCATGACATATGAAGGAATGTTTAGCTTTCACCATGATTTTGCCAGTACATTGGATATATATTCCAGATGATCTTGTTAAAGTTGGATGGAGTAAGGTACCAGTGTAAAATAATTTTTATTAAACTTTCTTTTAGCCTGGGCAAAACTGATGTATTTGTATTAATTATAGTTTGTTTTCAAACAAAAATTCCTGCAATGCAGGAATCTTTTTGCCCAGTGTGGGGTTCAAACCTGCGACCCTAAGATTAAGAGTCTCATGCTCTACTGACTGAGCTATCTTGCTCTCTCTCTCTCTCTCTCTGTGTGTGTGTGTAGACTTTCTGGGACTGTTACTAAATGCAATACCTTAAGGCAATGAAGCTAAGTATATCTATGCCCTGCTAATTGAAGTTTAATTTGTGCTTCTGTTTTTAGATTGTTACCAATATAAAAACCATTTATAAATCCTCTTTTCCCCATTTTTTAAATATTATAAATTTATTTTTCTCCTAAAAGAGTGTGATGATGATGATGATGATGATTTATTTATACCCTGCCCATCTGGCTGGGTTTCCCCAGCTACTCTGGGCGGCTCCCAACAGAATTAATGATGATAATAATAATAAAGAGATAAAAAATCAGACATTAAAAGCTTCCCTAAACAGGGCTGCCTTCAGATGTCTTCTAAAAGTCAGATAGTTATTTATTTCCTTGACATCAGATGGGAGGGCATTCTACAGGGTGGGTGCCACTACCGAGAAGGCTCTCTGCTTGGCTCACTGTAGCTTCACTTCTCACAGTGAGGAAACCGCAAGAAGGCCCACAGAGCTGGACTTCAGTGTCCGGGCAGAACGATGGGGGTGGAGATGCTCCTTCAGGTATACAGGGCCGAAGATCGGAATTAATGATGACATTTAAGGTAATAATTCTTTGACTATTTTTTACCCCGTGTTGTTAAAACTTTTTTAAAAAGAGAGTTGTTCACTGAATCCATGGGTGGGTGGGAGTTTCTTAGATATGGAAAACCTCTCAAATGTTGCATTGGTTCCCCAGGAATTTCCTTTGCTATCCAAATTCTCTCTTTATTACTTTGTAATATTGGGACAACTTTTTAAATATGTGATGCATCACGCTACAATTGCAAATCAGGAGTGCCTAGGCCTTTCTTTGTAGATGTACATAACATCACTCTGGACAATCTAGGTTGTTTTCCGCCTGTGCTGTTCCCTTTTAATGTAAAGCAATGGTGATTCAGGGGGTTTCTTGGTGCTGAAAACAAGGAAGGAAGGAGCCCCCGCACGGGCCTGAAATACTAGGGTTTTAGTGCTCTGAACAGATAGAGTTTAATATTTTGCACTAAGCAGTATTCTATGTGTGTATATATATTAATGTATATGAATATGTATAATACATATAATACATTACCCATAAAACTACAAGAAAGGGATTTTCCTGCTCCCCTACCATTTTAAAAGAAGCCTCAATATTTCAAGAAGCTTCACCCATTCAGAAAGATTATGTATTATGCTTGCCTATTCCATTTGCTTTTGCAAAAAAAAGCAAAGGTTATTGGTGATTGATTCTTCCATTATAGGCAATTGAGAAGTCACCAGAAATTGAACCAAAGAAGGGCTCAGATCCAAACCACACTGTCAGTCTGAACCGTCAAAACCAGGTGAATTGCCCACTCCTAATACCTGTAGAGATGAATAAATCCATGTATATAAGTATACAGTATATAACTGCCTTGTATACTATTCAGCATATAAAGGAGCTGAAACATATACATGCATGAAAGGAAAAAGGAGACTAAGGGTAAAGGTTAATTAACTCCAAATTCCAGCAGCTCAACTATGAAGACTGAGCAAGTTTAGAAGCAGGAATATTTTTTATTTACTATGGCTATGGCCTCTGAGCATCATGGGGCATGTACAGCTAAACAAATAAGAATGATTGTGCATTTCAGGTGCACGTTAAATCAAAGATCTTCCACACTACCTTCTAAGATGTTTCCAGACGGGAAAAAAAACCTGGTTGTTTCCTTGGGTCACAGAAATGGGGGAACTTAACGATTACCTGTGATCTTCCCACTAAATGACACATTTCCTCTAATTAGTTTTGTGGTCTAAATTTGGAGTAGAAGGAATGTGTACCAGATTTACTTTCCCCCATATTGGATCCTGTAATGGTTCTAGGGGTTGCTCGTGCGTAAGTTGTCGCCACACCTGGCTGGGTTACCTGGGTGAACCCTTTCTGTCCGGACAGCCACCCATCCGTGGCTGTCTCAATCGCTGGCAGAATCCGTCAGTGGGCGTTTCTTGAACTTCTTCCAGCAAAGAAGTTCTTTGACGCCTAGTCTCTTCCTACTCTCCCTGCGCGGAGGTCTTCTGCGCAGGGAGGGTGTGGGCAGCGGAGGACCCGTGCTCTCCTCGCTGGTCTCCGGCGAGGAGTCCTGGAGCCCTCTCGCCGATTCCCCCATCTGCCCCCCTTCTCCACTGGTGCTACGCTGATTTCCTTCCCCAGCAGATGGGCTGCCTCTCTCCCTACTGGGACCCTGTCCGGCATCCCTCTGAAGCCTCTGGCTCCAATGGCAGTTCCCTGACAGATCCCAAAATAGAAACTGTACCCCAAGGATGGTCAAACTCTAACCAAGCACTACTAAAAATCACAGTACTCTGGCTGCTATATTCAAACTGAAAACTACTTCTCCTCGCTTCCATGTACACACACAATATGATCTCAGATCGCACCCAGTGGTAGATTATCCATTGAAGAAAAATCTATTAATTCCCATTGAAGAAAGATCAATTGCTCACCCAGACTATTAGCGAGCAGTCGTCTTAAAATGGGATAGTAAACTCTTCCTTCACGTTTTGAGAAGGAATTCTCATTACACTGTCATGTCAAACCTCATAACCAGGAACAGAAATGCTGCAGCACCATTTGGTGCGCAAAAAGTCAAGGAACCGGGCTGCTTTGCACATGACTAAATTCCTTTATGAAAGGAATGTCTGCATAGGAACGTGAATGAATCCCGCAAAAAGATCATCAAGTGGGATGATTGCACAAGTCTGTAGCTGGGGAACAAGGATTCTAATTATAGATCTGCAGGGAAGGCCGGCCAATTGTGGCTTCCTCATAGGCATACATGCAGCAATGACAGGTGTTCTGCACATGGGATTCACACAAATACCTACATGGAAGACACTTCAATGTAGTACAGGCCTGAACAACTTGAGAACCATCAACCACCCATTACTTCGTGTCTGAAAACCCCCTTACATCTGCCGTTCCAGACAGGCAGGAGAAACAGGAAGTTTCTTCAGTCTCTACTTAGACTGGCATTCATGGCTTTGGGGGCCGCATTCAACTTGGTGGCGTGCTGCAGTGAGTAGGGACAGGACCTTTGCTGGTGTTGCTTCCTTTCCAAAGGAACCCTTTCTGATGCCATCACTGCTCACTTTTGGGTGGGCAGACAAGCCTTACTTTTTCCAAGCCACAATTCTGGCCTAGCTGCAATAATTGCCATCACTTACCAACTCAATATACTGAACAACTCTTTCAATGTACATTGCTGGCATTGCCTTTTAAAATACCAGGTGCCTGCTGATATTTTAAATGATGATGTTTTGAACTGCTTTGAGATTATTTTTTAACCTTTTAAACAAGCTACATACATTCATTAAAAAAAGGTAAAGGACCCCTGAAAGATAAGTCCAGACGTGAACGACTCTGGGGTTGCAGCGCTCATCTTGCTTTACTGGCCAAGGGAGCCGACGTTTGTCCGCAGACAGTTTTTCTGGATCATGTGGCCAGCATGACTAAGCCGCTTCTGGCGAAACCAGAGCAGCACACGGAAATGCTGTTTACTTCCCGCCGGAGCAGTACCTATTTATCTACTTGCACTTTGACGTGCTTTTGAACTGCTAGGTTGGCAGGAGCAGGGACCGAGCAACAGGAGCTCACCCCATCACGGGGATTCGAACCACCAACCTTCCGATTAGCAAGCCCAAGGCTCAGTGGTTTATACCACAGTGCCACCCGCGTCCCACATACATTCATTACCAAACCAATAAATCATGGAAATAGGCCTTAGCTGAAGCCATATTTCAGAGGCTTAAGGACTGTCCTACATTTTGTCCCTTGAAGAAAGGAAGAGATTTTCTGGAGGACTGGAGGAAAGATAAAGGCAGTTAGAAACTAATGTGTTCTTTAATACTGTATCTTTTCATGCAAGAATGCCACTGAATTGAAGGCACTGTCCTAGGATTTCCAATTACTGCATAATGAAACCTAATAAGAATGGCTGTTTTTATCACGTGAAAAATAGAAGCAATTAGCAGATTAGAAAGGCTAGAATGTCAGTTGCCAACTATGTTGTGTGATATTATTCATTAATGTGTATTTGTTTAATCTCCAGTGGGCTCATAGAATTGTGTCAAGGTATTGGAACCACATTCACTTTTTAAAATTTTGGCATACAATTCAATCCAATAAATGAAGCTGGGAAGGAAATGATGTCACCATGCATCAATAGACCATCTTCAATTTAATATAAATGCATGTGGGACCAGGAACAAAATGTTGCCCTGTAACAGGACTGTTACTGTTCAGAGTTCCATTGAGACAGCAAACCACTCTTGCAAATAGAGGCGTAAGAACGACATTTTATTCCCCCATCCCATATTAAACATTCCGTACTGAGAATGTTCAGTCCTCATTGGACTATATGGAGTATTCTTACTTTATGCCTTCCATTTCTTTCCTTTGGGGTCCCCCTGATCACATGGATACCCTCTTTCTTGCTTCCCTACAATCCTGTTTTGGCTAGAGTTCAGCTGGCACTCACCACTTGAGTTTGCTGTTAAGAAGGAGGGAGACTTTTGCATATGGGGTTATCTAAAGCTGCAGTCCTAAGACACACTGACTAGGTAGTCATGGGACTTATTTCTGAGTCAATATGCTGAGGATTACCCTGTAAGAAATATTTAACATGCTACTGTTCAAATGGAATGGAAATAGAAAGACAATATGGAAACGGTGCACAGAGAAGCTTCACGCAAAAGGAACTGGCTAAACAAACGATCCTTGGCCCTCAAATGTGTGGTGATGAAGTTGCTTGGGGAAAAACCAAATGGGTTGGGTCTCAAAACGCCCACTGCATGAAACAGTGAATAATCCGGAAAAAGATTATACATTCCACATGTTATGTAACTATGCCAATTTCTTTTGGAAGATAAGCCTCGATAGCTCAGTTGGTTACAGCTTGGTGCTGATAACGCCAAGGTTGCAGGTTGCCCCATATGGGACACTGCATATTCCTGCACTGCAGAGGGTTGGACTAGATGATCCTCGGGGTCCCTTTCAAATCTACAATTCTATGATTCCAATATGGGTAGATACCAAAAAGATCAATGACCCAGATTCTGCCTGGAAGACTTCACATATTTAATGTACCCACTCTCATAGCCATGTAAACTTTCTATGGGCCCACTCTAGATGTGCACAAGAACAACAGCCACAGATGGAAACCCTGTGGAGCTGAACAAAACCTATCTGCCCAAAATCAGGGTGGGGAAAAAATCAAGTAAAAATGCTTTAAATCAATTCAGTATCTAAATAATATCAAGGCTCCTGGTTTTATTAACTTTAATCTGTAGCAGACCAAAAAGTAGGTAGAATCTAAAGGAATAGATTTTATCCCAGGGAATAAAGAAGGTCCTATAGCTAATATACTATGTTAGAACAATGTGCTGTTTGGTTCCTTTTCTCTAGATCTGCTAGGAACTTGTATGTTCTTCAGCAAATCATTTTTATGTTAATTTCAGTTCCTAAGTGGTGAAGTCATAACAATCACACCTACTCTGTCTAACATGCCAACTGACTTGCCTCTTACCCATCTGTTTATATAGCAACTCATGCAACTGCTAGTTGCCTAATAACTACAAGAGCAGTCCTTAAAGCCAATTTATACATTCAAGGTAATTAAGTAATACTGTCTTGTTGGGATTCAGATTGTGCAGCTTCAGATTTCAGGTGGGGGATTACATGCCTGCATGTTTTCACATGTATAAAACTTCCTGAACAACAAGACCAACATATCTGAGGTAGGGCTAGCCTAGAATCTCTCAAGGGCTAGATACCTTAACACACAACATTTTTATTATGCAGGAGATCATATGAACATGCAAAATACCCCACTGCAATCTGGAAAATGAACCACGTGATTAACGTGTGCATCCCCTCTTGGACATTTTTGCTCTTGAAAAGTATATATATATTCCCTCTGCCCTACAGATATTGTAGGATCTTCTGCCTACAACCAACAGCTTCGTGGAAAGACCAACTTCATATAGGAGTGAAAGGAAATCTTCCAGCCACAGCTGCTGGCCAGAGGACCAAAAGTTGTCAGGAATTTTGCCCCCTCTCTCTTTCTCAGGAAAACTGACAGCCTCTCTCTAGTAATGCCAGAAGGGTCTGGATATTTTAGAGCTGTTTATGAACAATTTGTGCAAAAACAACAACCAAAAAAGCCCCCATTCCTTTGACTAAAACAATACATATTTTTCTGAGTTCCCACAAATTTTGGGAATACAGAACTGCGCAAACCAACTTACATTCCAGATCTACAGATCACTGGACCCACTAATTCTTTGTGACATCCTGATACCTTCTGTGTTGCATGACATACTCAGCACAGTCTTGATTTGAAAGCACGACAGTCCGATTTCTCTGCACTCTCGGCATCTGAACCTAGTTCAAAGCTCAGCCTCCGCACATCTCACTCTCAGCAAGAGTCTTTAATGACACTTGGAATTTAAGTAAAGCAGAAACATTTGTTACCTGTGAGCCCAGCCCCCCAGGGCCAAAATCATTTCCCAAATGGAAAACACACTGATGGAAAGAAGAAAAAAAATCAAGATATTCTAAAATATTCAGTGTAACACAGTCATTAAAAAAAACAATAGAATCGCACAATTGTGGAGTGTGGAAGGGACCACAAGGGTCATCCAGTCCAACTCTCTGCAATGCAGGAATCTTTTTGCCCAGGGTGGGGCTTGAACCAAGGACCATGAGATTAAGAGTCTCATCATGTTCTACTAACTAAACCAGGCACCCCCAAACTCGGCCCTCCAGATGTTTTGGGACTACAATTCCCATCATCCCCGACCACTGATCCTGTTAGCTAGGGAGTTGTAGTCCCAAAACATCTGGAGGGCTGAGTTTGGGGGTGCCTGAACTACACTATCTCAGGCTAATACTATTTTCTGGTGCCGTATTTTTTAACCATTCTCTTAAAACTGAATGAGCCCCAAACAAGAAACTTATTTGGGGTCAGGGGGAACAAGAGTGAAAGGATGAAACTGGATTTGTCAGACCCAAATTCAATGTATATTTTCCTTTGGGCATGGTGATATTGGGCAAGTTTTCATTCCAAGTTGTTCAGCTTTGCAAGTACTAATTGTGGAACAGTATGTCCATAGCAGAAGGGGCGGGGCGACTCCTTTTCAAAGCCTTAAAACTGCACTTTGCCTGGGACTGGAATGGACAATGGGCAGTAAAAGATGTGGCTATTTTAAAATAATCAAGTATTTAAAAAGCCATGTCCCTCTTCATGCAAAAAGGAGAGCAAGGCTCAAGAAGGGAGCTGAAGCTCCCTCTGCTGGCCTCTGCAGGATTTCACAAAATTTCAACAGCATATGAAAAGAATATTTCTTAAAAAGCTGAGCACAAAAGAATAAATCCAGATTTCTTTGCTTTTGATAAACACCAGCAGCTTTATTATACAACATGTTCACAAGCCACGTCGCAATATAAACATTCTAGACTAGACATAACACAACCATTCTTCCTTTTCCAAAGTTGGCATGTGACTGAACTTTCTGGAGCAAATGTTATCATCGCTAATAAGCTCGCCAGCTTTTTTTTCCCCTTTAGACCTGAATGTTTCATATGTAATATTCCTGAGAACAGCAAAAAGATGTTCTCCCTAGACACGAAGCATTATAGCCTAAATTGTATATACGCTTCGTAGCATGGCTGGCCATTTGTGTGGTGCAGCTCCCCACGTGGCTGTGGCAATTTCAACCACATCATCACGTGTGCCTAAAAGAGAGATAGCCGAAATCAATGCAACCATGGGAGAAGCTGCTTTGTGTAAACAGCTTTCTGCACAGAGCAGCCTCCATGTCTTCAGCAGGTGCCATGCCAGAAGGTGAATGTGTGAGTCTGCCCTGCGCTATTCTTAATTAAAACAAACTAGAAACTTCAGGTCAAAGATGTGATAAGTTAGCTCTTTGATTTTGATTCTCTGACCTATAATTCTCCAAAATCCAAAGCTCTCTGTCAGGTCTGCTCTATCACCCCTAAAAAAACACATGGGCTTTTGTGTCCTGTATGAAGCTTTCCCCCCAGCTTCCATTTCTCTTCGGCTCTTAACATTCTCAACTCTTATGTTCCCAGTCCCTCTACTTATCCTTTTCACAGATTCAAAGAAAGTTCCCACTCTGCCTCCACCTTTCTTCAAACATCTGTCTCAAAATGTCCCCTTCTCTCCCTTAACTTAGACCTTCAGGGTCCCAACTTACATGGCAGATCCAACCCCAGCATACAGCTTCTCTCAGGTTGTGAAAGTTTTCTCCAAACTGACCTTTCATTTACCTTCATAGACCCACAATAAGAATAAAATTCTTTACCTCTCTGTGACATCACAATAAGTCAGCCAATAGCTACAAAGTAGGCAGGGAGGTTAAACAGCCAGTTTTCACTCTGTTCATATTAGCTGTGGCAAAATATATGAATTATAATTTGCTCAAAAAGCAGTGCTTAGCAACTGATTGCCTATATACAGCTACAAGCTGGCCAGGGAATAAATGCCACCCTTGCCCATGGGCATACCAAGGCCACTAGCCCAGAGGGGGCACAAAAACCACGCCTCTCCATTCTGGCTAGCAGCATGTCCATTCACATGCTTAGACAGACAGACCAATGGAGGAGGGAGGTCAAAATAAATACAGTGGACCCTCGGGTTATGTTACCTTCAGGTAATGTAATCCTTGGGTTGCAAACACAGTAGCCCAGGAAGTGTATATTTCCAGGTTTTGCCGCACATGCATGCACAGAAGCGCTCAGTTGCACTGCACACATGTGCAGAAGGGAGCCTCTGGTTATGAAGTTTTCAGGATGCAGCTGGGCCTCCAGAACAGATCTCGTTCATAACCGGAGGTACCACTGTAAAAAATTGTCCAATGGACCTTAGAGACCAACTAAGGAGGGAGATGTGAGCAGAGCAGGCCCAACCCCAATGTTCGTATAGAGAGTCACTAGCAGAGTGCCAAAGTTTCTGGTCCATGGTCTCTCGCAGCTTCAGAGGCACCGATACATCTCTTTGTATGCCTAGGTATGCCTCTGCCCTCACCTAACCTTTCTCTTCCCTGGTTGCTAGTGGCAGTGGCAACCGTGAACATGCACAATATGAGTAGTGATGTCACTACTGCTAATTACCTGGGTTGGAATAGAAATGTATCATTTTTCCTGTTAGTTCTTCTCCGGCTCAGAATGTAAACTGAGATTCTGCACATGGTTTTCAACTCCCCTTAAAATTTCATCTGCTTCCCAGTGAAGAGCTAGACACCAATGAGAACTCAGAGCTACACACACACACACACACACCCCGACATCTTGTTAAGGCTTCAAGAAACAATGCAGTTTCTTCCAAACTACTGCCACAATAGTTTGGCCTTTGGGGGCTTTTGCCTCTGTATAAGCTGCCATTAGCAAAATTAGAGCGAATGTTGATGGGACTACCTGAAAAGCAGAGATGCTTTTTAGGAGCAACAAAAAGTTAAGGTAAAGCAAAAAAGACTACACCATTATTACAAACTGGGAGAGAATTCTAGGGAAACAAATGAGCATTTCCCAAATGCTTGCAAAGAGACCTTGACAAACACAGAGCTGATTCCAAATCAGGGCCCTCAATACACATCACCACTGTCAGCTATGTCTTTCATGTGCAGTGACTGCAGGGGTCGAAAGCAACAGTTCCTCCACAGCCGGCACTAGGTTTGACACCCTTGCCTACCTACTGCTTTAAAAATATTGATTATAAAAGATATGAAGAACTAAAATGGCATATAATCCGTTAAAAATATACTTATTGATTCCCCATAAGAAGAGAATGAGTAGCATTATGGCACATGGGCCATGCCAATAGGGCCACTAGAAATCAACCACTCTTAAATGTAGATAATGGGTCTGCTCAATTGCTAGTTAAACTCTGTTTTGTCTTTACCTTTTTTGGGTGCTGGAACAGGCCCTACTTGCCTAGTAACAAAACTTAAGTCTTATTCCCAAGGATTTGCTGAAGAAGCCATTTCCAATTTTGCCAAAATCTTATGCACGGCATGTGTTCAAATACAACATATTTCTGAGGAAGCTCATTTAGAATTGAGCTGAAAGTAGAAGAGTCCTGAGATTTTGTGGAAGATTGATCACTGACCTCAGACACAGAGCTGGACAGCTTCTGTGAAAATTATAAATTGCTTGCTACATGCATCAGGGTCGTGTAGCTTACCTGAGGCAAAGGTGCCTACTGCTTTGAAAAACCTCAATAATGGTGTGACAGTGCTATCCAATGAACTGAAATCAATTGGACTCACTCCTAGGAAATTAGAAAGAGGATTGTAACCTGACCGTGGTTTCTTTGTGGGCTCCCACTCAACATCAAACTTCACTGGCCACGACTGCCAGTATAAGACCATTACAAAGAGCCTCAAACTATTTCCTGACGTGGTCATACAAAGCTGCCTTATACCGAGACAGACAATCTAACTCAGTACGGTCAATTCTGGCTGGTAGCAGCTCTCCAGGGCCTCCAGCAGAAGTCTAGCCCATCACCTACTGGCTGGTTAGAATGTGGTGCTGATAATGCCAAGGATGCAGGTTTGATCCCCATATGGGGCAGCCTCCTGCATTTCTGGAGGTTGGACTAGATGGTCCTCAGGGTCTCTTTGAACTCTACAATTTTATGAATCTATGACCATTTAACTGGAGATGCTGGGAATTAAACTTCTGGACAAGAAATATGCACTTCACCACTGAGTCAAATCTTCCAAGTGTTCTGTGTGTTCTCAGCACATGAGCCAAGCATGACTGATCTGCTCTAATGTGACAATATATGAAAAGAACTAAATTATAATTAAAGTCAGGAGAACAGCTTCTCCTTTGGCTGAGGCAGGAAACAAGTGGGGAGGCTGCAGAAGAGGACGTGGCTTTCTTGGAGGTTGCCCTTTCGGCTTTGCTGTGCATTTGCTTCTTTATCTTGAGCCGTG
The DNA here is from genome assembly GCF_964234715.1 of Podarcis melisellensis. NCBI lineage: Eukaryota > Metazoa > Chordata > Lepidosauria > Squamata > Lacertidae > Podarcis > Podarcis melisellensis. The sequence goes on along the minus strand of NC_138528.1, from coordinate 27,250,372 downwards.
GAGAGAGGCAAAGGAGATAACCATGGGAAACCTGTGCTTCAATTCTTCTATATAAGGAATGGCCTGTTTTCTTCCATGGAGACACTCTGTTCTTATTATCTCGATGAATTAAAGCACCACTGAAGATTTCTTTTTTGTTTTATGTAGTGAGCTCAAACCCAGTCAGTTGCCGAACTTCAATATTTTCCACAGACACACACATTACTCTCAGAGCATCCTATTTGCAGGCTTTATTTTGCTATAAATTTGAGTTTAAAATTAAGTTGCACATTTCTGGTAAAACAAAGTGATAAAACTTAAAGATCACTGAAACTTTAGTGAAACTAGGTTTTACTAGGTTCACTTCTCTGTTCTCCTGAGATTGTAACAGGGCAGTAAATTGAGAACTGATAGCCTAATTGGCTGAAGACCCTGCCTACCCTTTGGCAGCAGGGCAAGGCTGAAAGATTACAGCACAAAGCTAATTTTATCCTGTCTACAATCAGTGAAAGCAGAGATTAAAAAGACCCATTAGGGTAGTCAGTCAACCTCTTAGACAATGTAAAATTGTTACTTTCACAGAACACTTTCCCTATAACTTTTGTCTAGCTCTGGTTTCAAATGATAATTAATGGACCTTTATCTTTTGAGAGTCTCCAGACCTAGTACAAAAATATTTTCCCTGTGGTGTTTGGTTCAAGTTTACTTTTTCTCAGCAGCTGGTGATGTGGGGGCAGAATTTAGCCACTGCTACTGAGCAGCGACTTTGGGAAAAGGCACCTTCCTAAGCATTATGCTAAGGAGAAGGTAGGAGAGGCAGCTGGGTTAGTGCTGGCCAGCCTGGCTGACTAGCCAATAGCATCTCCCAAGGGCCACTGACATCATTGGTCTGCACCTACATTAGGCAGTGATGGCCAATCAGGAAGCACATAGTTGCTTAATCCTGTGATAGCTGTTCCTCTCCTTGGCTCTGCTCAAGCAAGGATGTGGTGTCCACAGTTCCCTCAGTTGCTGCTCAGTGATGGTGGCCAGGAATTGGTTCTACCATGGCAAATATTTAGCCAAGTAAAGTTGATGCAACCGCCACTAATTATGACTATGCAGAGAGATGAACTATTCCTCCCTACTGCCCCCCAAACGTATTTAAATTGTTGCATTTGTATACCGCCCCTTCCTTCTTTCCTCCCTTTCATCCAATGTCTCAAAAAGCTGTTTTAGCCTCATACAATCATGTGTGGTGAGATGTGTGCATGCACTCTGCGTTTGAGAGAGCACTGACCAAAGGTACATGGAAAACGTTACTGTTAATTGGGCATCTGAAACATTAATTCCCCTCATTCAAAAGCTACAATCTTCAGTTTGGCGTATTTCCCTTGCTTTCCATTCTATCACAAAGCTGACCAGGAGAGCAGATGCTTTTCCGGGCCTGTGGATGTGAAGATGTACAGGACATGGCAGCAACTTGACTACCTCTCCCAAGCCAGTGCTGAGCAAAGGTGCAAAGTTGCCTCCAGCGTCTGGCCTGAAAGCACATTCACAGCACCTAAGACAACCTGCTCCTAACATACATAAACATACATAATAATTCATAAACATTTCTACATGCTCATAGCTTCACCTGTAAGAGGTGCCAAGGCTTGAATGAAATGCAGCAATTAAGGGAAGGGGGAATAATACCTTGTAAAATAAGAAATGGAGAACAAGATAGATCAATAAATCTCTTTTCTAATCTATAGAACCCTGAGATAAATCTATTCAGGGTTTTTTTCATTTGGGAAGGAAATGTAGTTCTGTAAACTCCAAATCTGTGTTGCCATTGCTGGGGCCTTCTTCATATGTCAATGTTATATTTTCTACTATTATTGTATTTAAGCTCCCTTTTAGATTTACCCTCTTCACTAAATGCAGACTTGCTCCCTTTTAGATTTACCCCCTCCCCTAAATGCAGGAATGTCTTCAGAAATCTGGTATCCCTTAAATCCTGTATTTATGATCAATGCCAATGTTGCATTAAAGACTTGCATAATAACTGCAAAAAACAAGTTACTGAATCCTTACTTTCCTTCTGTTTGCAAGAAGAAAAGCTATATTAAGAACTTTAGCAACACTGACAAAAATGGAATGGAAAAGGATTTTATGAACAAGGGAGTTTATTTTAAAAAAAACATGTAGATACGCTGAATTAATGCACACCAGCAGGTACTGATGAATTCAGTCAACCTTGGCAAGTCTCATGAACACTGGCGCTACTATTTGAGGACTCGTGGCAAACTGATGTCGTCTCAAGGGATTAACAAATGTGAAATTGCATGAATGTCAGGCAGGGAGGTGAGAGCCCTGCCGAAGAGACGAACCAATACAGTCCTGATCCCCTATTGCACATGCTTTCTAAGCATTAGCCAAACTACAGAAAATTAAAAATGGGGGGAAGAAAGAACGTCAGGGGCAATGGAATTATTTATAATACACATAGTTTTAAGACAACAAATCCTTCCAGACTAAAACTGGTTTACCAAAATTGAATTCATATGCCTGTACTTCAGCAAAAATAAATTTAAAAATTCTGACAGCCCAAAATTGCATTCTCAAAAAAAAATAAGATCACCAAGTTAAAGGCAGTTGCATGATTCAACTTGGGAACTTGCAACTTGCAATACCATATCTTAGACCTTACACTATAACCAGGATATGAGAGAGGTGGATGTGGGCATCAAAAACAAAATAAAGTGGGCCCCAGGTAACAGGCTGGGGTTAGATGTGATTCCTAGAATAGCAAATGTTGAAAACTGCTACAGGCACATCTTTTGCACAGGGAAAAACAAAGTTCTGCTGGAATTTCTTTATAGTGAATAATGCCGGCATGCAGTAATACTTACAAAAGCAAGTAGGTTCAAGATTTTCATTATACAGTGGTACCTTGATTATCCAACTTAGTCCATTCGACTCCTGAAACCATTTGAAAACCAAGGCGCAGCTTCTGATTGGCTGCAGGAGCTTCCTGCACTCAATTGGAAGCCGCAGAAGTCATGTCGGACATTCGGCTTCCCAAAAATTTTTGCAAACCAGAACACACACTTCTGGGTTTGCAGCGTTCAGGAGCCGATTTGTTCGGGAGCCAAGCCGTTTGAGTATCAAGGTACTACTGTACATATAAAGGAGTGGGCAGTAGCTATAAATGTGGATGATGCGAAATAGAAAGATGCCATTACATTACAGAAGAAACAGAAAATTCAGAACAATCATGAACTGGAGCACCAAAAAAACGGCAACAATATCAAATATCACAAACACACACATACCCATTATGCTAATGCCCCGTTTCCTCCAGCAATGCATAGTCCAAATAAATCTAATGGGTATTCGGCAATAAAATATTTACACATTCCTTCTAGCATGATACAACACCAGCCCTGCTTCAAACTGCCTTTTCTTGTTCTCTACAGAAGAGAGTTCTCTATTTAGTTCTTACTACCTTCCACTTATGAATATGTATCATCAACACGAAGTAACCAATTTAAAAATATGAACTTCCAAAATAGACACACTAAGTACAGCTTTGGCTGTGTGGGGGGAGGCCTCTTTTTGCTGATGGGCTGGATCTGCTGTCCACAGGCTTTGGGAAGACATGGCTTGAGTTTCAGTTGTGGCTACAGAGTGTGTAGATCAGACAAACAGCAGATTGTAAAAACACAGGATGAGATGCTGTAAGCTGGTTGGGTTGGCTATATTATCTAATTATTGGCTGGCAATCAGCAACCAACACCCACACAATCCAACTGCTGAGCCATCATTGTCAAACCACAGCATGGTTCATGAGAGAGACAATTCTGGATAGTCATAATTATGAATACATAATGTGCAAAGGTTAAAAGGTAAAATATGAGAAGCTGCCACATAACGAGTCCTTCAGCCCAGAACTGTATTTCCTGACAGGCACCATCTATTCAGAGTCTCATGCTGGGTCTCTCCATCCTTGTGCCATCACATTTTAAAGCGATTGAATCAGGCACTTTCCATGTGTAGACAGTATGTTATACCACTGAGCTGCAGCCTTTCCTCTGCTGGAAGGCTACTGCAATCAAATAAACGAAAATACCTGCAGAGCACCTATTTCTTCCTCCTTCCTGAGAGTCTTCTCCAGTAGATCTGCATATTCAAAAAAGAAAAAAAAGAACATCAAGAAAAGGGAAACAATGTGCCTTGTGAATTGATGCAAATGAACAGGTACATAAATGCTGCCAAACTTGAACCATTCCCAAACTAAAAGAAATCAGAAAATCAGCCTCATTATCTCACAGGAGGCTAGAATTTAGTAAACAGAGTTCCAAATTAGAGGTACTTATAATTATAAGCCAGATGTGCCACTCACTTGCTCATCAATTGATTCTGAGCAAGTCGCTGATTGAGAAATTATACCTGGTTCTTCCTTCCCTGCTATTATTCCCAACTACTGGTCCCACTCTTTTAGAAACCAGGCCCGGGTGGTGCCCTGTTTCTTGGGCATCTTTGCCATGCCACCTCAGCAAATGCAACAGCCCTGTGCAGTACTTCTCTTTCTTAAGATGGGGGAGCAGCAGTGTTGTTCTATGGAGGCTTGGGGGCTCTCTTTCTCATGGACCTTTAAGGCCAAATACACAGTAATATTGTTCTGCTGCAAGATGCTCTTTTCCATAATAAAAAGAGCAAAGCAGGATTATCCTGGCTGATCAGATACTGTGGAGCAGGCCGCAAGAGTGGGCCCTGTAGAGACATCAAGCAGCAGGGGAGGGGAGGAAGAGGGGAGGGGCAAGTAAAAGATGAAGGGCTCCAGACATTGCAAAAATATTTGCACAGCTGACGTAAACACCTCATTCTGGGGTAAAAACAAAAGTTATAATTTTCTTCAAAAGTAGTTGAATTATATGTAGAAAGCTAAATATAGGTTGTCAAACATGTCTCCCCCTAACCAGGAGGGAGGAATGCATATTTGTCATTTATTTATTTAGATTATTTTAATCCACCAATCCCAGAGGCTATGTATAAGCATACATTTAATCAGAAAAATATTCAAATTTATATTCTATCCTCCCACAACTAAGTATGGAAATCCATGCCATTTGCTCAGTGGGAAGAAAATGGAAGAAAGATTCATTAAATTAGAGCTTGCAAGTCAGAATGTAGAAATTTAGAAACTTCACTTGTGACCTGAGCAGGTCAGCTCCTAGCCAGCACGAACAATGGACAGGGATGAAGCAATGTTGGAGTAGAACAACATCAGGAGGCCACAGACTCTCTAACCTACATCATAAAGCAAACTAGCCTACTGAAAAAATGGCTTGGCAGCTCATACAAGTAAACTGTGCAGGGAACTACCACTGGAGAAGAATACAGAACACATTTATGAACACTAGGGATTGCAGTCTATACAGTAAGCTAGCCTTTTGGCATCTGACCACTATGGTTAGAGATAATATCAGGATCCACTATCAAAGATCCTGCACAGATCATGAAATATTGAGCGACAGAAGCCTGCCATTCTTTCCTTTGAGCTGTTTAACTCTGGGTAAGTGGCATCACATCCTGCAAGCACAAAATGAGCATACTGTAACTGCACCTCCACTATTTTCCTGGATATCAAAATCCCTAACAGCCCAGCTAAGAATTAACAACCACAAACTATTAAACACAGGTAGTATTTCTGTATATATGCTGCAGACAGAGTTGAGCGTAAGCATGAGCTCCTTCATCCTCCAAACAAGATTAATATTTAGGAAGGCGCAACAAATTGGTAGGAGTTGAAAAGGACAGCCACTGAACAGGATCTTAAAACATTTGTCAGCACATTCTCCTATTTTATTATACCCATAAAAAGAAAGCACTATCCCTTGCTTGAGCTGAGGCTATTCAAAACAAATCACATGTGCTTCAGCTGGATTTTTTTATATATATAAAAATCCCCTTTCCAAATTCACCCAAAATCAACAGCCAATTCTTGTGTGGAAAATACGGGATCATATTTTAAATCATCTTACAATATGCACAAAACAGGCCACTGTCTAGCAGACTGCCTTCAGTTATGACTTAACTTGTGAATAATTAAGACACCTAAGCTTCTGCCTTGGTCTGCTGCCACCAACTGGCTAACAGGCTAACTTAAGACGTTAGCCCAACTGTGGCATCAATCTCCTTCTGATCAGAAATCATGGCAGGAAACTTGTGGGGTAGAATTAAAAACAACATTCCAGAAGAACGGATACCCTTTGTGGTTTGTCTCAGACACTGAAACAACATGACAGTCGGCAGACAAATTCCCAAATACTAAATCAATGAGGTTTTCATACCCCATCATAAGTCTTGACTATGTGGGAAGCTACTGTACAGGTCACTGAGTGGCTCTATCCCCCCCCACCTCCACCCACCCTCCAAAGTTCAGTTTTCTGTGAACCTACTATACACAAACAAGAGTCAGATGAGCAAACTTAGAGAATGGACTCCTTTATCCTTTATGCCCCATATGAGAGACACAGATAGGAGCAGTTTCTGCTTTCAGAAAATGGGTTGTTCATTAATATGCTGTAACTTTGATCCAAACTGATTAAGAAGCAGTTCAATTTGGTATCCATAAACCTCATTGCTGAGGCTGCTAAAAATTGTGCCAATTGTGATAGCGTACTTTGTGATGCGGAACAGCTGCTCCCTAGGACCTGAATGGAAAATACCTACCTATTCATTTCAGAAGGGACGCTGAGCAAGCAGTAGCTGGCAACAGACCTGGAATGTATTTCAAACTCTCTCAAATTCAGATAAGACCCTACCCTCTTGCAGCAGTTAATCTGGTACATGTGTTTTAAACAGGCCTCTTTGTACTGGATGAATAAGAAATTATTTTCATTTTATGGCTGCACTGCTCAATTCTTCCTGTGCTGTCAATATGGGAAAATCTATGTCCACTTTTAAAGATAGTATATCGAAACATTATAAATCAACATACAGGAGCCCTGAATAAAGCCAAAAGAAAGTAGATGTGGACACATTTTCTTCCTCCCTCATAATTCTGAAACAAGCGTCGTCCGATGAAGCTGAACGGTGGGAAATTCGGGACAAACAGAAGAAACATCTTCGCACAGTTCATAGGAAATTATGGAATATGCTATGGCAAGATGGAGTGACGGCCACCAACCTGGGTAGCTTTAAAAGGCGGTTAGTCAAATTGATGGAGGATAAGGCTATCAAAGATTAGGAGTCATAATAGCTGCACCAGAGGCAGTACACTTCAGAACATCTGTAGCTGGGGAACATGAGCAGAAGAGTGTTGTGCTGTTCATATCCTGCTTGCAGGCTACCTATGGGCATTTGGCTGGCCACTAGTGGGAACAAAATGCTGTACTAGGTGGGACTTTGGTTTGATCTAGCAGGGCTAACGTTTTATGCTCTCATCCTTTTGTTTTTAAAATGTTGACAATAGAACTTGAATGGCTGGAGAACTGAAGGACAGAAAGAAAGAACAGGAAAGAAGGGGAGAAATATATACTAACATTTCTGAAGTGCAGCACAAATGTTTATTTAGAAAACGGGTCAAGAAGCTGCTGTGCTTCCTAGTTTTATTTATAAAAATAAAAATGTGGGTGTGGGTGTTCTTCTCTGAGATTACCTCTGCATAGGGGAAAATTTATGTCTGTGTAGCACTGAATGCCAAGATTGGTCCCTTTCTAAATTGGGGATTAAATGTTAACTGAATTCAGAAATGTGGACAATCACTAGTGATTGTCAAGTTCACACGAAAGCACAGAGGAGGTCGATAAAACTGATCATAAAAACAAGGAAGTTTGTACACTGCCTGGTCAATATGCACTTGGTAGCTAAGCACATTGATCAAGTAATGTACAAACCCCAGAGGTGAAATTCAATTCTTCATCCTAAATTGGAGACACTACATATTGACCAGACAATGTATGCATTTCCCCGTTTGTGCTGTCAATTTTTATTGTTGCCATTTATGCACATTCCTTTGACAACTCACATTAATTTCAACACCTCTGCAACTCTAAAAATCCAAACTTGTTTCTGGGCATCCAAAAATAAGGCTGCAAGACTGAAGGTCCATAACAAAAGCAGAGACTCCATGCCAAGCTGGCCTACACGGCTACTTCCCAATCCAGGCAAACTTTCTCCTCAAGTCTGTCAGTTTGATGAACTGGCAACTCAAAGGGGTATGAAAGCATAGATGAGGTTACAACTCTGATGTCCACATCTCATGCAAGGGTCACAGAGAAGACCCTTTAAAGCCGAACGGTGACCCAAAGTTAGTTTTCACCAGACATAACGGCAGTAATGGGTGTGCTCCTTTGAAGAACGAAGTGGGTTTCATATATCAGATGCCGAAATGCTCAAAGTGGACTTGGTATATGAGCACAATAAAGCAACTCTCCTGAACGTCTAACATTTCTGTTTCTACTCCTGACATAACTTTGAGGAATCCCACTGTAACCCTCCCTGCGACCCCCCTACCTTTGGTTATATTTTATATCGTTTATTCTTAGCAAGATTTGACACTTTGGGCAGCAGATATGTCTTGTACTTAATCCATTTTAATGTATTTATAATATGCAACCTACACATTACCCGAAAGGCAATTATCGAGCAATTATAGATTCACAAGCCAACTACACAGTTCCATCTGTCAAATGAAAAGGGCATTTGTTGCCAGAATTTCTGTTGCAGCTGACAAAGTAGACTCTCAGAGGTACTATTCTGCATAACTGCAGTTTTGGGCTTCAGTCCACAGAACCATTCTGTCACAAGGCTTTTTCCTCACAGAGCAGAATGTAGCGAGAACATGTGGATTCTGGGGAAAGCTGAATAGCTTTTGTACACTGCAAAACAGCCATTGCACATATGGCATAAAACTGCAGCAAAGTTGTTGTTGTTTTAAAGGATGTCAATTGCAAGTTCTTCCTTTGTATACTTCCATAACACAGGACATTTTCCATAAGTGATGTTAGCCTGCCACATGGCACCATAAGCCACTGAAAACAATATAGCAGTTGCCATCGTTTTAAAATCAGCCAAAGACCAGGCCAGAAAGTAGATGTAACAATGGATGTAGTTATTCTGCTACCTTATGATTGGGTGCATGTCACTACAAATGCTTTTTTGTGTGGGGAGGGAAGGAGGTGGCAGACAGTGTCACCACAGAAGTTGATACTTCTGGAACAAATATGCCATGTTTGCTATGCCTACTTATAGCAATCTTTGCAACTCAGTAGGCTTCACTTATAGACAAGACACATATGATCAGTTAACCCACGGTGATATCTTCCTGTACAGGATTTTTGTTGTTGTTGAGAAATGCCCACAGTCCACAACAGAATTAAAAGGGCAAGGGTGTGGAACTTTGCCCAGGCCTTTGGCCATTAACTAATCTATGGTCTGTTAAAGCTGGTGGGGGGGGGGTTGTAATTATGATTCTTTAATCTGTTATTACGCTTTTTATTATTATGCTCCGTAAAATGTATTCTGTTATACACAGCCCTGGGGTCTTTTGATAAAGGACAGCATATAAATTGAAACAACAACAGCAGCAGCAGCAGCAACAACAACAACAGGAACAACAACAACAGGAACAACAACAGGAACAACAGGAACAACAACAGGAGCATAGCCTCCTGTGCAAAGATAAGAGTCACTTCTGTTGCTCCGCCCCTTTTTGTCTCTGGCGCCACCCACCACCATCGCATTGAGCCTAGAAGGTTATCCAAGAGGGGTTGTGAACTGAAAAAGGTTCCGCCCACAGCTTAAAATATTCTTAATTGTGCTATAAGCACAGCCATTTCACTATAACCATGTTAGGAAAACTAATTTTCATTCTGCATTAACTGCAGTTCTGGGCTCCAGGCTGCATAATCGATCTGTTGCAAAACTACACAGAATGTAGTGAGAGCAAGTGAACTCTGGGAAGTGCTGTTTTACACTGCAGGATAACAATTTGTGGATGGTCTGCACAGTTGGTACTATTGTAACCCCTAGAGATACAATCGGCAGTGGCACCAAAACAATGTTGGGATGTGCTTCAAACAAATCTAACCCAAACAGTACTTGGCATGCATTGAAACCGTTTAGCTAGAACATGTGCAAAACTCAAAAAGGTTTTACAAGCATGTTGCAAGAACAAATTATTCTTAGGATTACATGCTTCTCTGGTGTACAAAAGAAACAATGTGAGAGTTCCAGAGGAAGTATTCAGGCCTTGAATATCCAAATGTTCACCCTGTCACAAATCAGGCCATATAATTATGAGAGACTGACTTTAAAATCCTGAGAAGGGGATTCTTTCATTTGTCTTTTGATGTTTGAGCCCTTGATAAACATAAACCATATTCAGGAGTCTACAAATTATGTTTCAGCTTGGTAGCCCGACTCATTCCTAGAAGCCAACAGGAGTATAGTCTCTCTGAGCAGATGAAGAGTGCCTCTAATTTTCCACCACATAAGTACAGCCCGCCACTCCCAGGGAATTAAGGAGAAAAGCAATATGGCATTTCCCACGTAAACCTTAAGTCCCTGCAAGGTCTCCTTCTGCAAATCAAACATTGTTTCTCTGGCAAGTGTGTTACGACTAGAGAACATACACTTTCTCCCCTCAAATCCCAGTCCTGGTTTCCTAAAGCTCAATCCAGCAGTTTTGTACAATTAACACACTCCCCTTCCCACAGCTCGAATTTCCTTGCCTTAGAAACAGTCTCTTTGTTCTTTGCAGCCACCTGGACAAAGGGATTCATCTGTGCCCAGCAAACATCTGTTTTGAAGACCAGGGCTAAAAATGATAGGAGGCAATGTGTTTTCCACCCTTCTCAAAGAAATGGACTCCAGAATTTTTATTCATCCCTTTGGAGCAACTTGGTCCTTCACAGACCATAATCAGTTCCTTGAGGTCAAGACTGAGGAAGTTGGTTCCAAAGTTAAGTTTCTTTCCTTTTGGTGTTGAAAGGGGATATGGGAGAGATTACAGCTTGCATGTGGCCCTAGGGCAAGAAGTGGAGTTGGAAACGCTGAGGGCAGTAAGCAGACACTAAACTAGACACTGCTTTTTCCTGATAGCCCTACTAATGTGTTAGGTCTATTCACATTCAGAGAGCACATGAAGGACGGCTATACACACTGGCCATGTCACACCACCACTTCCACCAGTGACACCAGGGAAGGCCAAGAGCAAGGAAAAAAATATACTGCCTGAATAAACCTGGCACCATGTTATTTCTGAGTATATCTGTGAAGCTTTTGATGGTCACTGTGAGAGTCTCTTTGGAGAGCCAGCATGGTGTAGTGGTTAACAGTGGTAGACTCATAATCTGGGGAACCAGGTTCGCGTCTCTGCTCCCCCACATGAGCCGCTGGGTGACCTTGGGCTAGTCACACTTCTTTGAAGTCTCTCAGCCTCACTCACATCACAGAGTGTTTGTTGTGGGGGAGGAAGGGAAAGGAGAATATTAGCCGCTTTGAGACTCCTTTGAGTAGTGATAAAGTGGGATATCAAATCCAAACTCTTCTTCTACAAAGAGGGATGCAAATATTCTAACCCACTTCCAATCTTCACAAATTCAACACAAAGTTCTGAAATGCTGAAAGCATGATGCTGAGGTAGGGAGGGCAGGAACAATGGGGACATGGCAGCACAAATGTGTTTGCTCCCCATCCACACATTCTTTGAACACAGACCATCAAAGTGCTCAAAGATTGGCCATTTAATTATCTGTTCTGGGACCCTTCCTGGTCATGGATCTCTTCACAAGTGTACACGTTCTTTACATATAGTGCTACTCCTCCCCTCTTCCAGTTTGATCTAGTCCTTTTGAGCAACTTATACCCCTCAATTTATACATTCCAGTCATGTGTTTCATTTCACCCACTTACAGCAATGCCTAATGGGTCATATTTGCTATCCTGCATTAAGAACTCAAATTTGTCTTGCTTGTTTCCCATACCCTGTGCATTAGTATAGAGACAACTGAAACCAAGATTCCTTCCCTCCAGCTGCTTCCTTCTTGCAGTTTCATGCCCTTTAGCAGGTTTCTGTAGTACTACCTCAGTTGCTAGTGCATTAATGAGGGTATTATCTCTGGTATCAGGTGTTCCCATGTCGTCTGTAATATTATGTTTCTCCCCCTCAGGATTCAGTTTAAAGCTCTCCTGATCAGGTTCGCAAAACTCTTAGCAAGCACTCTATTATGAAATTACATAACATACCATAGCATTCCTATTTGTATTTATAGAACTCCAATATAATCCAAATCTCACCCTTACTGAAACATTATGTTTTCTTGTTAGTGATCTAACAAGCTCATGCCATGAGAGCCATGTCCCAACAGGCACCATAGAGGAAAGCTCAAATGAATTTTTCACATATCTTTGTTAAGGTTCAAAAAGGGAGCTCACGTATTTCCTCCATAGCATATGTCCCTGCCTCTCCACACGCCCACACGTACATTTGAAGCATAATAATTTCCCAGAAGGGAGAGACGTGCAAGTTCCCTTTTTCCTGTTCCAGCACTTTTTAGAATGTCTGAAGCCACACAGTGTCAACAAACAAGCAAGCTACCAATAGCAATCTCCTATACACAACATTTTGGGTGGGGTTAGCTCACAAACTCAGAACCAGACACACAACTTAAAACAGCTGTCAGAACATTACTGTAATAAAGCTTATGAATACATGTGAGGATTACTATTTCTTTGGCTTTAATCCTTTGTTATTAATGAGAATTAAAAATTCACTTTTAATTTTAATGTTTAAGAATTAAGACTAGGCAACTGTTATTGAAAGAGAGGGAAAATAACTAATAAAGTGAAACAATTTTCAGTGTGTGACTGGAAGATACAGCTGGGAGAAACCTCCGAAGCTAATGTTTTCTTTGGAGTTATATTCAGATGGCTAATGGTTTTCATGGCCAATCTCACAGGTCGTTGCTCTCTTTAATTAGTAGCTTTTGCTAAACATAAAAAGCCTCAAGTAATTTTTAATACTGATTGCAGCTGCCTACTCCATTAACAAATTGTTGTATTAACACTGCCCACCTTGCACTGTCTATCTTTAAAGGGTTGGGGGTTTTTTGCTCTCTTTCATAGATTTTAATTAGCTTCCTCCACCCACCCCCCAGTGCTCATCAGTGTAAGGAATGAAATAGTTCATTTTATTATCTCCTCTGCCAGTAGCACTCCCACCAATGAACAGAAATGATATCAAGTGAATGAATAAGATGCCTGGACCTACTGCTGTTTCTGCTGCTACCCTACCTGAAAACCTCCAAAAGTGGATTAAATTTCTGCCCTGTACATTTCAGGCTGCACATTCAAGCCTCAAACAGAAGCTCCCATAGCTTGTTTCGATACCGTCACTATCTCCAGTTGTCATGGTACTGCACTTTCAAACCACACTTCTCAAACATTTGTTCCTTTGCTTGCATTAGCCTGGAGCAGCAGCACATACAATCACGGCAAGTTGGGCGGGGAGGAAAGGAGAAATGGAATTCAGGCTTGCAAGCTTTGGACAGAACGAATTGTATTCACTGTTGATTCCCTAAAGAAACAATTTACTGAAGCTGGGGGAACAGAACGTACTATATTTGCTCTTTAATCTCTCAGGTTTAGCAAGCTTTGAAAAGGTTTCCATCATCTGTTCAAAAGTTCACACTAAAAATGTTACTCTGCTTTATATTTTGTGTGTGTATGTGTGTGTGTGTGGAGCTCTATGTATTTCTAAGAACACGGCGAGAGAAATGAATTGCAAAATAACAAAGACGGAGCAAACCATAGCCACCTGGTTGTTTAATATAATTTCCATTATGTATATTTTCTAAGTAAGAGTAAAGGAATGGAGGTGGGGAGAAGTTGATAATCTTCTCCTAGGATCATATCACAATAAGACATAAAACCAGCTGTGGGTCACCAAGCTTCCACATTTAATACTTCCAAGAACCAATGTAAAGTCTAAACAAAGCTAAAATGTTTCCACGTAACTCTCATATCACGGCAACCACAAATCGCACTTTGCCGCATGTCCTCAAATAAAGGGCACTGTTTCCTGTGTGGCACTAGGACTACCAATCTCTGTGGTTACGGTTTTTGTGGCCCATTGCACAATATGAAATTGTCCGTTTAGTACAATGACTATACAACCATTCCATAATGTTCAAGATGGCACCTTCAATTTATAGTGGCATCTTCAATTTCTGGTCAGGTACATATCTTTGGTGAAAAAAGCCTTCAACATGAACGGATTGGTTGGATTTTATTTTAGTATTTATTAAATTTGTATACCACCCTATACCCGTAGGTCTCAGGGCGGTTCCAAACATAAAATGATAAGATAAAAAAATACATAATGAAAAATACATAATAAAATAAGAACAAAAACAAATCATTTAAGGTGCCCGTTGAACCTCCCTGGGAAGAGCATTCCATAAGCAGGTAGTCACTGCAGAAAAGTGGTTTGACATGCTGAGAAGGGATTTTACATGCCCAAGGTGGGGGAGACTTGAAAAACAGGGGTGCTGCAGAAAGAATGTAGTTGGTTAAGGGAGTTGTGGACTCAAAAAGGTTGAAAACCTCTGGTTTAGGCTGAAAGTAAATGACTCACCCAGTGAGTTTCATGGCTGAGTGGGGACTAGAACTCCAGTCTCCAAGGTCTTAGTCCAACACTCTAATCACTACAATACACTGGCTCTCTCTCTTTTAAAACAAATAAACAAACAATTCCAATACAGATACAAAATAGGAAAGTTATCAACTTTAAAGGCTTGTTCAAATTGGAAGGTACCAAAAAGACAACAGAAACAGTGTCTGACTGATATTCCGGCTGACCAATGCCCATTCAGTCATATTACCAGGCTTGAACCCATTTTGAAATGGCTCAAATGGCATTCAGATTGCTACAAAGACAAGCAGCTTTACCCTCAAAGTACCTTGGAAACCATTCATAGTGGGCTTCCAAAGGGTCTAAAACTTCATTCTCTGGAGTAAAGGTAAAGGGGCCCCTGACCGTTAGGTTCAGTCATGGACGACTCTAGGGTTGCAGCACTCATCTCGCTTTACTGGCCAAGGGAGCCGGCGTAAAGCTTCTGGGTCATGTGGCCAGCATGACTAAGCCGCTTCTGGCGAACCAGAGCAGCGCACGGAAACACCATTTACCTTCTCGCCGGAGCGATACCTATTTATCTACTTGCACTTTGACATGCTTTCGAACTGCTAGGTTGGCAGGAGCAGGGACTGAGCAACGGGAGCTCACCCCATCGCGGGGAATTCGAATCGCCAACCTTCTGATCGGTAAGCCCTAGGCTCTGTGGTTTAGACCACAGCCCCACCCGTGCCCATTCTCTGGAGCAGATGTTATGAAAATGCTCCACCCCATGGCTACTTGAGAAAGCAACAGAGGCAGAAAACCGCCACAAAGTTTGCATGGTTCTGCTGCTGCAATCATACTCAGTCGACTTCCTTTGCACATCTTTTGCCACTTGCATTCCATTCGTTGTCTGACTTCTTTCATTGTCCTTAGTTCACTGGCGTACCAAGTCACAGAGAGGGTCCTACAATGCCAAAGAGGGTGCTAGGGGCAATTGTATTGAGAGCCCAATGTGCCTCGCTGTTCCAGTGTGACAAGGGCTTCACCTGCTCTCCCTCCAGCTTAATGACAGAACATCTGGAAAAACAAGGAACATTCCTGGGCAAATGTGCCTTTAGAACACTACATTCCTACTGTTGGAATATGTATTTTTTTAAAAAAAAAAACCAGGAGTCTAAATCTATTAACTTATATGGAAAATCATTGTGTTTGCACATGAGCAAGTGAATTTAAATAAGAAGGTATGTGTGTACAATTTGTTCAATTAGAGGGTCTGAACAGTACTTTCTTCCTCTCGCTTTGCAACTCCTGTTCCTTTCTGCACCACCGGGCTTTGATTTCTCTCATATTGAGACAAGTCCTCATGCGACAGAGATTAAATGAGAGTGATTTAGGCAACCTGCCCGCTGCCAAAGATCACGTCCGATTTGAACAAACCAAATTGTATTCATATGAAGTTCCATGTCTGTGTAAATCAGCAAAGTAGGTCAATAAGAACACTTCTAAGGAATGCTTTCGAAGCAAGGCCTCAGAGTGGCCTGTTTTAACTTAAATGAATTGTCAAATGTCATAGTTTCTAGAAAGTGTCTTTTGTGCAAGTTTTGAAAAGTTCCCTCTCAAATGGAGCAACATTACCATTTCAGAAAATGATTTAAATCCTCCATGAGCAAAGCCAGAGAGAAATAAAAAGTTAATTTGTTTTAATTCACCTAGTACAAGATTAAAAAGGTAATTTGTCATTTCTGGTTTCAGAAAATGATACTGATACTGCTTACGGGCATGGATGCTATATAAGAATAATGGTACGACTTATACAAAATGACATGACAGGAAATTGAATGCCACATTCTTTAGTAAGTTTTGTGTCTTAACATCCTAGTTTTGTTTTGTCTGCATGTTTTATTGCCTATCCATATTTATGCATGTCTGACAGAACCTTTCCTCTTGGATACATCAGAAATTCATTTTATCTTCTCCCTCCCAAAAAAGTGTGCAGGAGTTGATTGTTTTCGCAGGGGTTGTCTTTTGAGAGGCTAGCGATTGGCTAGAACCATTTGAAGTCTGTTGCCAAGTTAAAAACCAGTGACCAGAGACATTTTAATAACCACTATAACTTGAGAGGAATGCTTCAGCAGACAGGCAAGTTGGAAGAAATTGAAGTGGAGGACTGAGTGATAAGAAACTAAGTTCCAAAAAAAAAGTTGATACTGGAATTCGTACCTGAGGGAGGTCTTTGCAGTACGACTTGTCAATCCCTGAGTGCTCCAAATAAGACAGTCTATGGCTTTATGAGCAAAGAGCATCAAGTCACCGAAAGCACAAGCCTTCTTTTCTTTACAAAACATGACCTTTAGCTAAAAATGAGAAGGGGCCAGAGAACTCAAAGACTAAATACAAAATCAGTCAGCATGTTACAGCATTACACAAACTCTGCTGGCACCTATACCCTACCTATTTCATAAGATATTTTTGTAAGAGGTCACTTAAATTTCAAGCTTGGTCATTTGGTACCTTTTGCCAGAACCAAAAATAGTTCAAAGGGTAATATGTCATTTATTAACCAACAAAAAATCAAAGTTAATCTGACACTGATCTGACTGATCTTCACAAACAGCCTAACATCAACCATCACTCCTAAAATTTGCCCTGGCAGTTCGTGCAAAATGATTCAATGTGGTTTACATGATTGCTGGTTTTTTACAGATTTCATGCTGCTTGTATTTATGATGTTTTTGTTGATTTGGATGTAGTTTATTTACACTAGTTTTTTTAAAAAATATTTTGGTCTCTTTTTGTACTTTTAAGCAGTATAGAAATGAAATAAATGTTAAGTACATCTAAGGATGCCGTAATTACATGCATGTAGACACGCACACTTTACAAGACATTTTGCTGAAACCCACAACTGCTTCTGAAAACTGTAGTTCCCATCTAGTTTGCTACTATAGGGTACAAGATACTGGACTAAACAGGCCTTTAATCTGATCTAGTCGGGCTCTTTTTATATTCTCATGAGAAGGGAAAATTAGCTTGATACAAAAATATGTCTTCAGCAAGAATGGAAACAGGAGTTTTAGGTATTATTTGGATTCAACCATATCTGACTAGCTTTTATGATAATACGGAGTTCTTGATCTCATAATGCTGACTGCCATATTTGTTGAGACAGCTTAGGTATTTGATAGGGGAGAGAGGAATACAGGGGGAAATCACAATGCCTGTTACACCTTCATGCAGTTTCCACCATCTGTCTCAAGTCCTATAAAGGGGAAGCGAAAATAACATCAATGCAGGATGGCGATGAAGCAACAGCGAAGCAAAATGGAATGCAGTCCATTTGCCATTCCCACTGAGGATTATATTTTTGCAGTGTTTTGAAACAACATTGTGGTGATAAAATTACCTATAATTTTACAGTAAAAATGGAAGAACCTGGCACTGTTTTTAATTTGTGAATCATATCTGCAGGTTACGCTGACTAAAAACAGAACATTAATGCCCAGGTCTTGTTTTGTTTTAAATATTCATTTTGTGCTACTACCCTGTATTTTTACTTTGTGAACCGCCCTGATATCTTCAGATGAAGGGCGGTATATAAACTTAACAAATAATAATAACTAAAACATTATTCTAATCTTGTGTGACTATTGTTAAGTAAGTGACCGTCACTTTTTATCATGGCTAGTTAGAATGCTCTGATGACATAGGGCTCTAGTTGCTTGCGACGTGGGGAAAGTTTGGTAATGTTCAAATGTCCAGTTCTTCTAACTTCACACCTGGGCTAAGTTCCAGGGCTCTTGAAGGGCTTGGCCCAAGCAGCATGGTTCAGTGGTTTCACTCCAAAGACTTTGAGAAACAAATTGTCACCCACAACTTTAATTAGAATGAAATGATGCAGCAGGGAGGGTTGTGGGAAAGAGACCTTTTATTAAACACACTGCAAGGCCTGCACTAAACATTGGGCCATTAGTGTCAGCTACCTAGAACCTAGAAGCTTGGCTTCCTACCCTCTCCCCCCCACCCCTCCCAACCCTCTAGGAACATGATCAGCTGTGTCAAATCCCAGACCCAAAGCTCATTTCATGCAGTTTCAGCTCATTATGTTATCTAGAACACATCTCAACATCTTATTTAAACATTTATTTCCAGTATTTTTAATTTGCAATCTCTGCTTGGGTGGGAGAATTCAGTTAGTTCACTATCCAATACAACAAGTTTTTAAACACCAAATTGCATAGTGTGGTGTTTCATATATGCTGTACTCATATATCTTTTATGTTCACATTTTCTCTAGAGAGCGCTATAAGCATAAAGGCTCAAATAGAATTATCAGGCTTTAATGAAACTCCATGGTTACTCTGTATTATAAGAAAAATACCTGCTCCTTTTCCCTTATGGGGTATGCAAGAGCCTGTATAGAGTCTTTACGTAGGTTCCCTATCAGAAGGAGAAAATAACAGAGGCCAACCAGAGAATATTGAGAAGCAAAGCAGCTAATTAGCCTGATATTTATTGTTTACTGTTGCAAGAGGATCCCCAACTCACCCCACGAAGGGAGGGAGGAGAGGAACCCTGAACAATTGTGCGCAAGCCCTTATATAGACTTTTGAAATTGCCCACCCTGTAGCTGAAGACCACCCCCAAAACATCATACATACATCACAGAAGGAGGTGGTCTCCAACAGAAATACATCACAGGAGGAGGTCTACCACAGAAATCCTGTTTGTCAGGATACCTGACAATGGTCACTGATTGCTCCACCTGGGCAGCCTGGCCATTCCTTTTGAGATGCTAAATACTTACTGGTAGTTCCGGAATCCAGGCTCACCCTATTCATACACAAATACGCCCTTAAGACAGGATTTGAGCAAAGGGACCATGGGGAGGCTTTCCCATTTCCATCCTCACTGCAGAGAATATTTGAGGTCATCGGAAGAGTCAAAATGGGTTGAGGATTGCACTCCTGTACTATTTCAGGCACTTGGTTCATATATGTGTTTGCCTTGTAAATTTATGAACATATGATTTATATATATATGAGACCTTAGAATTTCTATAACACTCTATTTTCTAGAAAAATCAGAAAAACAGGACATGCACTTCTCGCCATCATAATGTACCTGAAATCAGTTAAAAGATTTCTAGCCTACCAGAAAGCTAAAATTTAACACAGACAGAGAGAGCACAAGACAAGCCAGTTACTGGGAAGAACTGGACAGTTGTGCATTTGTCCTCAAAATGGGGAACTGATTAACGCTATCAAGAGATCTGAAATTTGACACTTTCATTGTGCAAGATGCAGTAGAAAAACAGATCATTTCTGCATGCCACAGTCAAATCACGGAGCACAATCACGGAGCATAATAGAGGCCAGAGTTTCAAAATGCGCTGCATGTACAACAGAAAATTGGAGTGTGTGGATTGCAATGGCAACTTAGATTTGGGTAAGCAATCAACAAGAGCAAATGCCAATTGTTAGAGAATGCAAGCTTTATTAAGTATTTTATATAAATGTATAGAAACCTTACATTAAACCCCAATACATCTACCCTATATCTTGTAGCTCTTCCTTTCCTACTCTTGTCAATATTTAAGAATTAAACAAATTAGCAGAATGCAGGTAGGGTCCGTCTGTAGGGTAGGACAACACCTCCCCCTGGAGAAGATAAAAGACCTTGAAGACCCTGCCTGTCTGCAGTAGGGAAAGTCATCTCTTTGAGGAATGGCACCCACCCTATCTGGCAAATCAGAGATTCCATTTACTTCTACAACTGTTCATCCCATGAACAGCCATGAATTTCTGTCTTTCAGCATGCAATAAACATCATGAAGGGGCCACAGCTTAGTGGAAGAAGACATGTTCTAGAAGGGTGACAGGTCCAATTAAAAGTATCAGGTAACCAGTGATGGATAAGACTTCTACCTGAGAGCCCAGACAACCACTGCTGGTCAAAGCAGACAGTCTTGGGCTTAGATGGATGAAAAACTCTGACATGGTATAATACAGTTCCCCTATGCTCCCATCTACAGGCCACAAGCAATGAGCTGTAGCAATGAGCTGTACCAGATGTTCCAGACACAAATGCAAGAGGAAGAAAAACATGGCACAGCACTAAACGGAATATTTTCTCTTCTTAGGGTGCTTTCCAATCTATTATTATTCTAATAATAAGCATTCTAATCATCTATTCTTATTCTTAAAATAATACTCTGATCTAATACCGGCAGCACATGTCTTTCATGGAAGCTACTTGCGGTGAAGTATTTCCTCTCTCCTACATAAATCCTCTAGAAATAGAAAGAGCTGATTAAAACTAACTGGCACTGATTTATTTTTGAACATTATACTCATTTCCAATTTACAAAACAAAACCAAAAAAAAAGGAAGATGAAATATGTTAGTCGTTGCTCAATGGGCATAAGGTATTAAATATTAGCTGATTCCAGTAATTCATCAAAAGCTTTTGAGCACAGCAGAAACATGTTTTTAATTTGGGAACAATAATACTTTTTAACTGTAAAAACCACATTATGAGCCACAACAAGATGGGTTGTAGTTGCACTTGATTTATGGTGGGAGTATATCCTATGGAGCAATTCTGAATAATGATGATAATAGCTATTCCCAAAGCTGGTGTGTGACTATGTAACAGTCATCACCATTCCATCCTACCACCTTCACAATTTAATCACAAAGCGCTCTGATTGCTGTAATGTTTTGTACTAGCTTGAGTCAGAGCTGTTTCACTGAAAATGTACTACTCAACTTTCCAGGAACGGGATTGCATTTAACTGTCATGTTCCCAAAGCTAGGCTATTATTTACCAAGCAAATATATGTGATCACACATTCAATCACATGACAGACACTGGTAAACAGTTGGATTAGTTTCCACCAGAAATGGGAACATATAAAGAACATTCCTAAAATCTCTGTAATCTTCAGTTTCTTTCCTGCTTCCTTATCTCTGTTCAAATTTGCCATTTTCACCTAAGTAAAGGTTCAGCATGAGCTGAATGTTTCTCAGAATTCTATCAGCTGCCTTTGCACATTGCTAAATACACACTCAAAATTTAAGAGCCAGAAGGGTGCTTCTTGGTAATACAAATGACTCAGGTTTACAATACAAGGAAACAACCTGGCTACAGTTTGTTCGTTACTAACACTGGAAGTTTGCTACAGAGTAAATCAGTAATTTCAGCATTGGAGACCACCACAGTACCTCCTGCAGCAACACAACTTGTACTGCACACATTTCATAGGCACTTTTTGTTCATTTGTATAAGCATGCAAATATCAAGGGAAGTAGTATACAGAGCTGACCACAAGAACTATCAGTTCAATGCAGGCAACAAAAGGATTTAAAAAAATAGGCAGACTGGACATCTTGGATAAATATCCTGAAAGATCACAGATTTCTATAAGGCAGTTTTTTAAAAATAAAATTGTCATAATTTAATTCACAAACAGATGGACTTATCTGTGTGTAGGGTATCCACATATCTCTTTTTTTGGGGGGGGTGCTATTTCACTTTCAAAATAGGAGCTGCAAAATGTTGCGATATGTTCTTGACCACCTTGAAGAGTGCTACTGCTCATGGGACAGAAGCCTTGTGGCACTGTTCAAGACCTTCAAGAGAGAGGGGGGTTCAGGAAAAGGGCCAAAAGGACGGAAGGCAAAATGAATAATTAAAGTAGGCGCTGCTTGCTGGAAAACTGGAGGGGGGGCAGGGAGAGATCTCACATAAAAAACCCTACAACTCACATGAGGGAGAGGAACAACTCTATATTAAACTGTCCTAAAAGCTTGCGAACTAATATCCAAACTAACACAAGGCCGGGTGTGTGTGGAAGGGGAGGAATAAAAAGAGTAGAATAAAAACATATTGATAGACGTACTAAGTTTTTAATACTGAAACTGTCCTGCTCTGTAGCCTCCCCACTCTCATGTTCTCAAATCAGTAAA
This sequence comes from Podarcis melisellensis, assembly GCF_964234715.1. Taxonomy (NCBI): domain Eukaryota; kingdom Metazoa; phylum Chordata; class Lepidosauria; order Squamata; family Lacertidae; genus Podarcis; species Podarcis melisellensis. The sequence goes on along the minus strand of NC_138528.1, from coordinate 27,227,833 downwards.
GTTTAGGTTTAACTAAAATGTATTAGGCTGTTATGAATCTGGAGGTGCCAGACCCACTCTAACAGCTGGACCCAGCAAGTGTTAAATATAAGCCAGGCTGGCTTCCTGTGTTCAGGTCACTGCCTGGGTGAAGGGCCATTAAGAAAACCAAGGAAAGGTGAAGAGCCATTAAGAGAGGGGGCTCTGTCCCAGACAGAAAATGGATGGGGCCCCTCCACCACCTTGCAGATTGTGAGAAAGACAAAGGGCAGGGTTTAGAGTTGAAAGTGTGTGTAATGTACCTAGAAGTAAAGTTGAAGGCTGAAAAACCAGAGAGGTAGAGCATAATGTTTGATTTCTGTTTTGAATCCAAGGCTGAAGCTATGGGAGAAACAAGAGCCTTTTGGGGTATTAATGCTGTGAATCCCTCCATCATAGGCTCAGGTTGCATATATGTGTAAATACACCTTATATCATAAAGACATCACAGTCTCTGCTGTGCCTCATTTCCAAAAGGAAACTTGGACCCTGGGTGAGCTCCTGGAATGGAATCTCACACTGCTTGGAGATTTGGTTGCTGTGCAACAATATATATTTGAATTTCCCCCAACAACATTCCTCCTTGGAGGTGGAGGAGGGTCGTGCATTCCCCCTCTCATCCTACCTTTTCTCAAAACTGTACATTTCTCATTCCTACCAGGCTAGCACCCAGCATCTCCTCTTATGGAACACAGAGTTTCAGATTCCCAATCCCCAAGGGTAGTAAGAAACTATTTCCATTGAAGTAAAGGCTCTAACAAACAGGCAGTTAAGGAGTACTGGCATAAGGGTCAAACAATGTATGGGATTGTAGCACTAATTGTGTAAAAGACAGCTGAGAGACTGATACACTATTTCAGCAAAAAGGAGCTATGGGCAGTGAACTGCTGTATCAGCCAATTCTAGAGTCACTTTCTCTCTTCCATGCAGTTGTAATTGGGATTTTCTTTTAAATCCTGTCATGGGGACTTGTAAGACAGGTATACAGCCAGCCTGAGAAATGAGGTCTTAACACCTCACAGTCTGTCTTTCAGGAAACAAGGAGATAAACCAAAAGAAAAGTGGGTGATTTTGCTTTCCGCAATTGTTTCATGTTTGTTCCCAACAGAGAGTATAATTTTGTGTGGGCTGCAATGTCATTCCCATATATGTGTCCGTTCCAGCTACATATAATTACAGTACGGTCATTTTGTTGGCACCATTTCTCTCTCAAAACTAATGTTACTACTTAAAAGTCTGAATATGTGTTCGTATAGAACAGATAGTTGCTTTGATGCAACAAATAACTGGCGCTGTCAGCCCCTGAAAGAAATACAGATTTACATGAAAAAGACACTTTTCTCGATGCCCTTCTCTGACTCTCCAGGAGGCATCAATTATTGCTTGGTGGAGGATGAGCCTTGTACACAGAATTGCATGTGCCCCCCAGTGCTACACTGGAGTCCTGCATTGGTCTAATTACCATGACCTTTTATTATCTATAATTCTCATAGAGCTATAGCAGCAATTCTCTCTAGGACTGCAAATGTGATGAGTTGATCAGTCAAACAATGTCATCCAACTGATTAATTGACATTAGGTGACTGCATCATGTGACAGCAACTCTGCCCTGAAGAAATCAAGATATACCGGCACACGGAATTAGGAGCTGAAACACTTATTATCAGAAAGTTTTTGTCTTCTTCACTTGGGGTTACAAGAACTATTCTTTGCTGAGGATGAATAGCCAAATCAAAGATTTTCCTGCATCTACAGCGGTACCTCAGTTCAAGAACAGTTTTATTTACAAACAATTCAGTTTACAAACTCTGCACAACAGGAAGTAGTGTCCTGGTTTGAGAACTTTACCTCAGTCTAAGAACGGAATCCGAATGGTGGAAGGGCACCAGCGGCGGGAGACCTCATTAGGGAAAGCACACCTCGGTTTAAGAACGGTTTCGGTTTAAGAACGGACTTCCGGGACAGATTAAGTTCGTAAACTGAGGTACCACTGTATATCATTTTCATTATGCACCAGTAGTGGACAACTGCTCCCCTAACCTCCAGTTGACTGTATCACTGTTGGCGTCTCCTTCCCTTCTTGATACCGTGTACCCCAGCCTTGAGCGTGCTAGGGTGGAACAGCATTGTGATGTTCTTTTCATTAACAAGCCCTAACAAAAGGAGCAGGAGAAAGAAGTGAAGTGCTTCCTGGCAGTGCTTACTTAAATTCTATAGTGGGATAGCTCCAGATGCACTAACTCAGGGGGTCTCCATGAATTTGTCACTGGGGCCAACCAGATGCCTATGGGAAGACCAGATGAAGAATCTGAATACAATAGCACTCTCTCCACTTATTATTGCTTGGTATCTTGCAGGGTAACCAAGACTCTCTCTATGGGAGCTGGTGGGCTAGCTGCTTCACTCATGGACTGGTGTTTTGGTGGCCCTAGTCTTGGCTTTGCCTTTTGGTCTCGGAAAAGCTCTGCACTGAGGCCAAATGAGGAAAATCAACTTTTAATATTCTTAAGCTAGTTACATTATTATTTCAATATGCTTCAAGCAGGAAATGCATGCTGGTTATATTTCTCAGGTGGCTATAGAACTAAAAATAAGTTTGTGTCAATTGCTGCTGAAACACATGTACTGTATTTTTCACTCTATAAGACGCGCCAGACCACAAGACACACCTAGTTTTTGGAGGAGGAAAACAAGAAGAAAAAAATTCTGAATCTCAGAAGCCAGAACAGCAAGAGGGATTGCTGTGCAGTGAAATCAGTAATCCCTCCTGCTGTTCTGGCTTCTGGGATAGCTGCGCGGCCTGCATTCGCTCCATAACACGCACACACATTTCCCCTTACTTTTTAGGAGGGAAAAAGTGAGTCTTATAGAGCAAAAAATACGGTATTTAATTCAATTTAATTTGCACACATTTTGCGGGGAAATGTTTGCATTTGCAGTTGCTAAAGAAATATAGTAACATTCAGGGACTTGACTTAGCAAAAAAGTCCAAGACTTTCTCCTAAAAGTATTTTTCCCCTTCAGAAGTGCAAAGTCCATCCAAGATTTTCTACTAAAAAAAAAAAAAGAAAGCTTCGGAATTATAGCACATAGAAAAAGCAGCTCCAAATGGTTTAAGGGGCATAAACAGTAGTTATGCATCAAAAGCAAAAGTGACTAACTTGAACTATAATCCATCCATTTTCTATTATAGCCTGGTTGTCTGGCCCTGCTAGCAGAGTTGCCACTGTGCCATGGCTTTGATGCTACACTGTAGTAGGGTTTTCCCAGCAGAAAAGTCAAATGCAAAACAATAGGAGTACAAACAAGATAGAATGTAACAGTGCATACCACTATGCTTGCAGGAACCATCGGTCATGGAACAGTCTTCCACCCATCATGTTGCCACTAGCCAACAATCTCCTATATTATCCAAGGCACCAATAAACGCAGATCAACAACAGAATGTCTCCATGACATCATTCTACCTAGTCTGCATCCTTCCCAGACAGAGACATCCAAAGCATATTTATTCAGCTAAGAAGAAAGCCACAAGCCCAAGAAGAATGGAAATTACAACAGCAAACTCTCTGTAGGCAACTCTGCCACAACTGAACCAATCCAGTGTTCCTACTCTGCTACCTTGCCCCCTCCCCCCCAAAAAAAACAACAACTGACAGGCAGCAGTGACTCCCCTGTCAGAAAAGCACCTCCACCCCACCAAGGTGCTCGTTAATCAAACAGAAGAAAATAATCTTCACCTTAAATGGATGCTTGGGCAACTGGGTGAAACTGTGAGCTAAGGAACTGTGTCCTCTGAAGACACAGTTGAAACAGTTTGGGATGTAGAAAGATGAATCCTAATTCTCTCCTACTACTAGGAAGGAGGATACACAAAAATGTTTACAAAGATTAAAGATTTGCAATTTGTTTAGGGAGACAAATGAGCACAACAGGAAAACCTAGGTAACTGTGAACTTGCAAGAGCAAGCATGTAGCAACCAAGAGAACAAAACAAAACCCTCCAAAACTCCATAAACAGAGAGTAAATGTTTATTCACATTTCTGCCTAACATATCCTCATTCAAGGGAAACAATGGGGGAAACATATCACTGGTCTATCAGAAGGAAGGAAGGAAGGAAGGAAGGAAGGAAGGAAGGAAGGAAGGAAGGAAGGAAGGAAGGAAGGAAGGAAAGAAAGAAAGAAAGAAAGAAAGAAAGAAAGAAAGAAAGAAAGAAAGAAAGAAAGAAAGAAAGAAAGAAAGAAAGAAAGTTAGTTGGGATGGGAGGAATGAGGAGTGGACTATGAAAGAGAAACAGGATTTTTCAGAAGAAATTAAAATCTGAATATTGGCTCTGATTTCAGTAGAAATCAGGACAAGCAAGTTACAACTGATTTTTTAAAAGAAAGGCCTTAAATTCTATTCACATATCCAGCTGGGCAGGTGTTTGAGATTTATAGGCAGTTTTCACAATTCCCATTTGTCCAAATTAAAAGCAGCAGGCATTTAATCCAAAGAGAGATACATAAAAATCTGACCTTGAAGTATAGCAGCTTCCCAATTATGGAGAGTTATACAGCTTTATTTAACTTTGAATATGTTAATTAAGTTTCTGTGCTACTTGCCAGATCTAAACCAATGCATCTGTAGTAATGGAAAGAAAACACACCAAATTAATTGAGACTGCTTTTGTTAAAAAAAATAATCTTTATAAAGAAAAACAAATGCGCTCTCAGCCATTTTTCTAAGAATTGGGATTATGTTCCCAAAGCTATAATTAAAACATTCAGGATATGCTTTCTCGGGATTCACACTGGCAGCGAAGGGGGGGAAATTGGTACCAGACAAAGCATTGGAACTTACAGTTCCCATATTGTAAGGCAAAATATTTAATCAAGCTTTTCCATTACAAAAGGATGTTAAGAATATAAAAAAGCATGGCCATTGATAATGTATTAAAGCATGCAGCTATAACCGAAAGATGACCAAAAGATGTCTGACAAATGGCTGACTAGCAGGAAATGAGAAGCAGTAGCACCATACTTTAAAGTCTGTATGATATAAATATAATGGGTTTTTCCTTGCCTTTACATTTGTCTTTCATCTTTAATCCTCCTAGTTTCACTTAGGCTGACTTGGGAGTTTTGCACATTACTTGCTTTTCGGTTCTGTTAACATGCCACAGTCCACTGTCAGTGATCTGAAACTATTGCTTTACACTTACAGAGCAATCCTAAGCACACTTACCGGTACTCAGAAATAAGTCCCACTGAGCTCAGCAAGGTTTAATCACTAGTAGGTGTGTTTTAGGCTGCAGCCTTAATTTTCCATGAAACATACTACATTGTCATTAAAATACACTTAATAAGCATTTTATTAACAAGAGTACTATACAATATTCACCTTTAGATATTACATGCAACCTTCTTATCTTATGTATATGATTAATTTCAAAAGAGAACAGCATAAAGTGGACCGTCCATTATTTTCTTTATGTAGTAGGACAATATTGACTCCCTATTTCTTCAAAATGAGAGGGTGCTGGCCTTTTTGGAAAACATTTCCACAAGCAGTTAAAACATTGCCCACTTAGACAATTCTATACTTCAGCATACATAAATATGATGCCTACATGGTAAAAATACAAAAATGTGAAATAGGATGAAAACAGTAAGTCATGTCAATGTTATTCAAATTCTTGTTTTCACCAAGGTGTTTTTATTTACTAGCAGAAAGTTAGCATTCATGCTGATTATATTCATGCACTTTGCGAAAAGAAGCTAAAAACTAGGCAAACCATTTACCTTCACCATTAGTATGCCATGTCTATAAGATAAACATTAAAAATAAATACCGTATAAGGGAAAGAAAGAAAAATATCAAAATAAATTTATCAGACAGCTCACCTTTAATTTTTCACAGAAGCATTCATACTTGCCTTTAAACAAAGTAACAAAAAAAAGCACCCCACCCCACAACCCAGAAAACAATAAGGAATTAAGCAAAATGTACCCGGAACTGACATCTCTGCTTGTCCACTGCAATAAGACACTAAATGGAAGTTTGCAAATAGTTTGGTTGATTTCCACACCACTAGTACTTTGTGGACACAAGTTTAATTTGGCAAAGTTTACAACACACAGCAGCCAAAAATCCCAAATAAATTTCCATCTACACACTTAAAGAGAAAGCTCATCTATCCTAACAAGATAAAAAAAGTTCAAAATATATTTTTTCATCAAACACATGAAACATTTCCCCCAATCTATCATTATAATTAGAAAAGTTCCTATCTTGATGTCAATATTTGTGATTATTCCCAGGGAGGTTCGACTGGCGCCTTCATTACACACTTTTGGTGCCTGGCAAAAATGCTCCTCTTCAACCAGGCCTTTGGCTGATTAATACAATGGTACCTCAGGTTACAGACGCTTCAGGTTACAGACTCTGCTAACCCAGAAATAGTCCTTCTGGTTAAGAACTTTGCTTCAGGATGAGAACAGAAATTGTGCTCCGGCGGCACGGCAACAGCAGGAGGCCTCATTAGCTAAAGTGGTGCTTCAGGTTAAGAACAGTTTCAGGTTAAGAACGGACCTCCGGAACAAAGTACTTAACCCGAGGTACCACTGTACCTGGGTATAACCTTCCAGGAAAACGGCTCGTGATCACGGTGCGATGCAACATCTCCACAGAGTTTAAGACTTGATTTGAAACCGGGTATGAGGCTACTTTACAAATCATAGATAAAGCTAACCATGGTTAGTTAGCATTACCCTAAGAACAGACATGTCACCACAACACAATTAACTCTAAAGAGACAATTTGCGCAGGGCTGAGGAGGAAGGAAAATGCAAGCCTACAAGACGCTCCCGATAAAACAATCGTTGGCTAAGAGAGTGTGAAGGAATGGAATGTTTTCGGCCTTTTTTGTATTATGGGGAGTTGCAGAACTGGAGCTTTCTGTTTTAGAGGCTGTTCTCACCGGGAGGTTCAGAAGGTCAAACAGGAGATTTAAACGTTCAGCCCAGCAAACTGAAGCCTAAAGGGGAAACAAAGCCAAAGATCTAAAAGGGAGAAGGAAGAAACACAACCAATTTGTGGAATTCAGAAACTGAAATGGAACTCTAGTGCCCTTCTTACCGGGTAAGAGGTTGAGAGGGGGAGTAGAAATAATGCATGTAAATACAGATGTTAGAGTCAGAAATGAGGAAGAACAAGTTGAAATCAGAAAGGGGGGGGGGAGCCAAGAATGAAAGGGCTGCGGTCAGGGCCACTTTTAGGTTTGATGAGGTCCTAAGCTATTGAAGGTAATGGGGCCCTTTATATGTCCAGCTGTCCTTTGTCAGCAACAAATTGTCGCTGTTTTTGTGTGTGTTGAATATATGCTATATGGCAATTTATGGACCTAATATGTATCTAAAGTCATTGGCACATAGCAAAATATGTATTTTATCAAAGTAATTGTTGAACTGAAATACAATTAAGAAGAAGTACATTAATAGTGAATTAATTATTAATACATACTGTTGCTGTATGTAGGGTTTATTTTATTTGTTTTTTTATCTTATGTTTTGGAAATGTACACCCAGGTTTTTTCCTCCTTTAAATTTTTTTGGGGGCCCCAAGAGAGTGGGGCCCTAAGCTATAGCTTGTTTAGCTTATATGTAAATCCATCACTGGCTGCAGTGGATCCAAAAGCTGAACGAGGAGAAATGGAAAATATATAGATTAGATTTAAATGAATGTGAGGTTTTTTTCCTGCTATTTTTATTTGCTTTTATGGTTAACTGTTCAAACTGCCTTATTATTTATTTATTTATTTATTTATTTATTTATTTATTTACATCTTAAAAAATAACTTTATAAAAAACTAATTAGTAAACTGCTGTCCTATACAACTTTATAGTAAAAGCTAATCGTTTTGGTTTAACCTTTGCAGGAGGCCTAGTTAAATACCCACACTATCCAGTACAGAAAGTCTGGATCAGCATGTAAAGTTCCAGAAGTTAAAGGGCCTCCTTAGTGGAGGCAGCCAGAGAATAATGATATCCACTTGCTGGCAGTAGTGATTAGCTGGTTTGAATCTCTCCCCTCCTTCTCTACAGCCCCTGCGGTCACAGAGATCATGAGATGATACATTTGCACTAGACAATAGAAAGGTTTCTGACCTTAAATTCTGATATTTGATTATACCAACTACGTCAAAAGGATTTCCAGATGTGAAACACAATATTGGAAATGCAAACAAAAACAACACAACCATCTCTGCACTATGAATGCAAAACCAGCAGGCTGGAGAATGAGCACATCAATTAAAAATCAATTCTCTCCCCTTTTTTATTCTGCAATAGCGGTGTTCACACATGTGCAGGAATAGTGCCAGAGAAGCTCAAAGGCACATTTCATGATGTGCAAAAACGCTTTTGGGTCTAAATCAAGAAACCTCAAAGGGGTTTCTAAGAAATTGTCAAGAGACACATTTCAGCTATAATGGCAACTTCCAACACTTCCTTGAGATGTTTATGAAGTGTTTCTTACACAAGCGCATAGATAAAATGCTAAGTCGGAACTACCCCTTCCTAAAATAAACAGAACACTGGTAGAAATTTAGCGTCGTCATCAGAGGCTTCTCCTTAAAAATGTGCGTAAGCACATAAAGCTGTATTATACCAAGGCAGGCCATTGGCTTACCCAGCTGGAGCCTTTTCTCAAGCTTGTTTTCTCCAACCAGCCATGGGTGCCATCTTACATAAGAGCTTCATGCATAGACACAGATTCAGAGACCTAATTGACGCATTCTCCCAGCCCCTTTTATGAAGAAAATAATAATCCCCTTACCCTAAATTAAGACACACACAAACCACAGAACACCTGGGATAATATCAAAAGAATAAATGATATCATATCTGGTTCCCACCAGGGCAGTAGAGAGATGATTCTACTATTCCGCAGTTCAAAAGAATCCTCTAGATTACTGCATTCAACATAAAAATGAAAAGGCCTTTTTAGTTTGGAGAAAAGACAAGTGAGAGATTAATAATAATAACAATAATAATAATAATAATTTATTTATACCCCGCCCTCCCTGGTTCAAAAACTGGGCTCAGGGCGGCTAACAACCAATTTAAAACACTTAATTATAAAAGCAGCATAAAATATAGTATAAAAACATGAATAACAATAAAATTCAAAATTCAAAAATCAATTAAATAATCCCCATGGCTAGCTGGCTGAATTGGTCCTACTTGGGCCAGCGAGGAGGTCAGGGGAGAATTAGCTGTGGGGTCTCAGCATGGGTGATCTTCATAAAAGGGAAGGGGGAGGGAAGAGAAGAGAAGGGAAATAAAAAATCAGCCTGAATTCAAATTAAAGGCCAGGCAGAATAGCTCTGTCTTACAGGCCCGACGGAAGGAGGTTAAATCCTGAAGGGCCCTAGTCTCATGGGACAGAGCATTCCACCAGGTAGGAGCCATCACTGAAAAGGCCCTGGCCCTGGTGGAGGATAGTCTGCCTTCCTTAGGGCCCGGGGCCTCTAAACTATGATTATTCATGGACCTTAAGGTCCTCTGCAGGACATACCAGGAGAGGCAGTCCCATAGATACAAGGGCCCTAAGCTACAAATGATGATGTGACAGAAGTTTATAACATGGAGAAAGTGGATACAGAAAGGCTTTTCTCCAACTCTCAACACTAGAACTCGGGGACATCCAGTGAAGCAAAATGTCAAAAGGTTCAGGACAGATAAAAGGAAGTGCTTCTTCATGTAGCACAAAATTAAACAATGGAATTCGTTCCCATGGCAGGCAGTGATGGCCGCCAACCTGGGTGGCTTTAAAACAAGATTAGACAAATTCATGGAGAAGTTGGCCATCAGTGGCTACTAGCCATGATGGCTATGTTCTGCCTCCAGGGTTGGAGGCTGTAATGAAGGGGTAAGTAAACTTTTTCAGCAGGGCGCCAGTCCACTGTCCCTCAGACCTTGTGGGGGGCTGGACTATATTTTGAAGGGGGGGAATGAATGAATTCCTATGCCCCACAAATAACCCAGAGATGCATTTTAAATAAAAGGACATGTTACCCATGCTACGCATGTAAAAACACGCTGATTCCCAGACCGTCTGCAGGTCGGATTTAGAAGGCGATTGGGCCGGATCCGTCCCCCAGGCCTTAGTTTGCCTACCCATGCTGTAATGTTTCTGAATGCCTGCTGCTGGAAACCACAGGAGGAGAGAGTGTTCTTCTCTATCTACCTCCACTTGTGGGATTCAAACAGGCATCTTTTTGGCCACTGTGAGAACAAGATGCTGGACTAGATAGAGCATTGGCCTGAGCTAGCAGGCTCCTATGTTCGGCATCTTATTTACTGCTACACAGTACAGTGGTACCTCAGGTTACATACGCTTCAGGTTACACACTCCGCTAACCCAGAAATAGTCCTTCAGGTTAAGAACTTTGCTTCAGGATGAGAACAGAAATCATGCTCCGTTGGCACGGCGGCAGCAGGAGGCCCCATTAGCTAAAGTGGTGCTTCAGGTTAAGAACAGTTTCAGGTTAAGAACAGACCTCCAGAACAAATTAAGTCCTTAACCAGAGGTACCACTGTATTTCAAACATTTGGGGGGCGTTTTTCAGAGGCAGCCGCATTCACTTTGAAGAAGATGGTCGCTGACAATAGCTGTGTGAAAGCTTATCTGCTAGCATAGTAAAGATTCAATGTTTCATTTCAGTTGTCATCAGTATCACTGTGAACTGCTTTTCCCAATAGAGGATTCATTTCCTAACAATACAGAAATGTTCATATGCTGTAGAAGTGTTGAGTAATCCTCTCAAGACTTTTCCTGTTGTCTCATCTCCCCATTTTTTGGGAAGCTATCACCAGGAAATTTCATTTTGTCAGTGTGCTGGATTAACCGTCTCAAGCACAGAGTTGGAAGTTACAGTCTGTTCTTGCATATAGCAAACATGTGACCACCTGAGTAATGCCTCACAAATGTAAACTGAGGGGAACAGATCAAAAGAGGACAGAGTGATGTATAAGGTCATGGCCTCAAGTCAATAAAACAGTTTTTTTTTTAATAGACTTACTAGAATTTCTTTGATCGGGGAAACAAGGAGATATGTCAAGGTAATGATTCCATGGGTTCTTGGAAAGCAGCTAACATGGAATGCTGACTAAGCAGTGTGCATCCTGATTATAACAGAAGTTAAGGATTAAAATATAATCCAGACTACTAACTACAGAATTCAAGAAGCAGGAAATCTTTAGGAATTTTACACAGTTCCTACATTATCAGATGTCAACACTACTAAAAGCCAGCTTTAAAGCACTCTGCCATTTGGCCACATCTGCATGTACTGATAAGATCAGCTTTCCAGGTTTTTCACTCTCTTCCTGGCAGCAGCAGAAAAAACAAAGCAGGAAGCTATCAAATCACATTACATCATAATCAGAGGGATCATAGTTTGTTGCTCCTGAACAAGCCACAATCAACAAGTCAACAACAAACTATGGTTTTAGATTGGCTAACAATTGTGGCTTGCTAGGGAGAAACAAATTGTTATCCCTGATTAGAATGTAAAACATACAAATAGCCCATCTAGTTATTGCTATTATTATTATTAAATTTATTACCTGCATTTCACCAGCAAGGTCCCAGTTCAGTGTACTGTTCTCACAGTGGCCCATCAGATACAGTGTTCAAAACTCCTACAGTGGTGCCTCGCTAGACGAAAAGAATTTGTTCCGCGATTCTCTTCGTCTAGCGGTTTTTTCGTCTTGCGAAGCAAGCCCATTGACAGCTTAGCGGATTAGTGCTACAGCTGTCAAGCGGCTTCCAGCGATCAGCTGTTAAGCGGCTTATCAGCGGAACAGCTAATAAGCGGCTTAGCGGCTTAAGAAAAGGGCGAAAAAAGCGGAAAAAACGGGGGGATGCAAGATTTTTTTCGTCTTGCGAAGCAACCCCATAGGGAAATTCGTTTTGCGAAGCGCCTCCAAAACGGAAAACCCTTTCATCTAGCGGGTTTTTCATCTTGCGAGGCGTTCGTCTTGCGGGGCACCACTGTATTGTTCTAGGCGCATTTTGCAACAGGGAATTTCACTAGAGCGAGCAGTTTCTGAGCACTGGGCACAGTACTGCACCTAAGATTTCAGATTAAAACTGCAGAGTAGAAGGAAAGGAGGACCTTTTTCTGCCTCCCCACTTCCAGCTACTCTCTGAAGACTGGAAAAGAGACCCTCTTAAAAGTATTAGGGGGGTGGGCAGGGGAAGGACTAGACCATGTGAAAAATGAACATAATATTTTAGCTGCAAGTTCTACATTTTCAAATTTGTATTCTTGTTATAAAAATTGTGGCTAGACATTCTGTTGTTGTGCCAGTAACCGAGGTTTAAGGTGCCATTTCGTTCTTAGCTTTCATATTTCAGTTTCTAACACTGACCAGATGCCTAAGGGAAGTCAGTGTTATTCTAAAGCAGCAATGCGGCAGCAAGCAAAGGCTATAGCAGCCAAGACAACAGGGGAATGTTATAAGTATAACAACTGTTTGTTTTCTTCTCTGGATGATGCTTTGCTCGCTGCACGCATTGATACTTTAGGGGGAGTATGTTATTCTAAAGCAGCAATGCAGCAGCAAGCAAAGGCTAAAGCAGCTCAGTCTGCTGCTTGTGGCTGGAAAGCCAAACAGGAAGTTTGTGACTGTTGCCATGGGAACAAAGGGGCAGTCCATTCTGTACTGAGCACCGGATGTTAGCTCAGTGGGTTTGTCATATGACCTGTGCTGGAGGTACATGGGTGGAGTTTATTCTAACTGCTGATGAGTGCAGACATGTTTTCTCTGTACTGAAGTAAAAGACAGGAATAAAAGATGTAAATAGATTTCTGTCTGCTTCTTTCCCCTCCCTGGGGACACCAAAGGGGAGAGAGGAGCAGTTGGTGTGTTTTCCTCACAGCCTGAGGAAAATCACCGGAACGGACCTCGAGAATGTTGTATCCTGCCGGGAGTCGCCGGAGGGAGGTCTAAGGAATTCAGCCGGTGCCTGAACAGATAGGCACATACCTCTGAGCTGGGCCAGAATTCCAACAGTCAGAAAGTACAGTGGTACCTCAGGTTAAGTACTTAATTCGTTCCAGAGGTCCGTACTTAACCTGAAACTGTTCTTAACCTGAAGCACCACTTTAGCTAATGGGGCTTCCTGCTGCCGCCGCGCCGCCGGAGCACGATTTCTGTTCTCATCCTGAAGCAAAGTTCTTAAACTGAAGCACTATTTCTGGGTTAGCGGAGTCTGTAACCTGAAGCGTATGTAACCTGAGGTACCACTGTATGACCTGAGTATAGCAGGGGTTTGTTTTCCCACTTGTGAATCCCAAGAACTGGAGTTCGGAGGCATACTACCTTCAACGATGGAGGCAGAACATAGCCATTGTTGCTAGTAGCCCCTGATAGTTTTATCCTCCGTGAATTTTTGTAATCCTCTTTTCTAGCTCTCTTGTACAGTAAAATCAGATGCTGCTAATTGCATAAATGAAAGGCAATGGGCTCTGTTGATAGTGGACACCGTAAGATCATAGACTCATAGAATTGTAGAATTAGAAGGGTCTCCAAGGGTCATTTAGTCCAACCTTCTGCAATGCAGGAATCTCAGCTAAAGCATCTATAACATATGGCCATCCAACCTTCACTTAAGAACCTCCAAGGAAGGAGAGCCCGCCAACTTCTGAGGGAGTCCATTGCACTGTCAAAGAGTTCTCATAGGTTGCACTAAGTGGCTACTTCGCCACCTACTATTATTTTCCAACCAGGGGCACAACCAAGAAAGCTATTACCTTTATGCAAGAAAAAGTTAACTTAAGCCGTGTGGATAGAGCAGCGCAGAATATGATCAGGAACATTAAGTTTAAAAGCAGACAAAGCGCCTAACAAAACCTGGTTTTAAAAAATTAGTTTATAATTCTTTACTTCGAAGTTTGAAGTAATTAGAACAAACCCTATGCCTATATTTGTGGGAACGGAAGGCAGAGTCACCGCGAATGCTATAAAACCATTTGATAAAAACTGAATGTTACAAAAATAAGGCTGCCAAACTAGAATGCAGGATTAAAAGGAACTCAGTTTTGTGCACAAGGTGTGGGTGGACAGAAACAGCTAACTGTGAAATAAACGTACAATTTAAATGGCAGGCAGTGCTTTGTCATTTACAGAATGAGACTGGGGGCAGTGAGTAAAAGAATAGGAATGTGATGTGTTTTTTAGCGTCTGAATTTTTTTTGGAGACTACAAACAGATCCAAGTCTTTCTTCTGCAATATGTAGGATTGAACATAAAAAACACATGTTTGAAATGTTCTGTTTGTTGGATCCTTTGTAATTGGACACCTCTTGTGCAGATTAAGATAGACCAATAAAATCTGAGAAGCACATTCATGACGCAACTCTACATATCAAGTTCGGACATTAGTCCAGTCCACCCATCTGTTTGCAGGAGACAGGAAAATATAACACACATTTCTTGTAATAACTTTAAAAAAAAAAAGTCTGCAGAGGCGAAGGTATTACAAAAAAGGTAAAAGAAATACAGTTATACCATATATTCCACGGTGCACAACTCAAGACACTTCTACATTTTTAATAACTCAAAAAATCTATATCATAACATTAACTGTGAAAAAGCATATTTTGCTACAATTTTAGCTTGATTTTTTTCTTTTAAACCACAGTCTTCTATAACCCACCTTTCTGTCCCATGGCACGCTCTCTTTGCAGCACCACCCTTGTTAAACTCCACCCACTTTTCCCCTTTCCCCTTCTATCTCCCTGTAATCCTCTTTGTTCCTCCTTTTCTCTTCCTTAAGTATGTTTTTGCTCTGCTTCTTTCATACCCATTGCAGTGAGGTCCACCTGTTTTTTATAGGGGGAAAAACCAGTTTTTATTCACCACTGCTGGTTCACCTTCCTACTACTACAACCAAATGCCTCCACTTTATTGTTTACCAACACCTTTAATTATATCCCAGTAGGTGTGCCAGCCAGACACGCTTTTACAATTAAATAAAAGTAACAAAATATTCTTTATAAATTATAAAGGTATGATAAAGTGAATTGCACGCTGTACAGGTAAAACTCAAAAAAGTAAAAGATTGTGGGAAAGTTCATTTATTTCACTGAAATAAATAAAATTTTCCACAATATTCTAATTTTTCGAGTTTTACCTGTACTTCCATTTGTTACTGTTTCTTGAAGATTTACTTGTATTTGATGCAGTAAGGTTGCTGATGGTTACAGAGGTTTACATAAAGACGGCTGGTAAAACCTAGTTAAAACCAAACTCTCCATTACCTTTAGCCCCTCTTCCCCAGTTCATCTCATCACTACGTAGTTGATGCCAGCTGGTTTCTTTTGAGCCAGGTCTGTAGACAATTCTTACTCACATCAACTCCGGAAACTCCTTGCAGAATTCTCCTCAAAAATTAATGCCCTTAATGGCTTCACTTCCAGTCTTCAGCCTTAGCTTTGCCTTTATCTACCTGTTTCTGTTTCAGATCCAGACTTCCACCGTCTTCTTCAGATATTTTTCTTCACCTGTGCCCTCTTCTTTCCCTCTTCTTCATCTCTGCTTCCAGTCTCTCTCAACACTAGCAGAACAGGCCTATTTATGTCCCAACCAGCCTATCCTTCAACCAATCTGAAGCGCCCTGAGACCTGCTGGTATAGGGCCTTATATAAATTTAATAAATAAAATAGTAATAGTAATAATAAATCTTATTTGAGTGGCATAGAATTCTCCCACTTTTCCTGCCCAATGAGTGCTCAATAATTCCTACCCACAAGCCAATCAAAAGTGTAATTTTACAATTTTCTCAATATTTAAAGAACCCAGTTTTCCCCAGGCCAGCCAGCTGTTGGTCAGCAACAAATACATAGTACAGTGGTACCTTGGTTCCCGAACTCAATCCGTTCTGGAAGTCCTTTCAACTTCCAAAACATTCGCAAAACAAGGCACGGCTTCTGATTGGCTGATTGGCCCCAGAAACAATGCCAACAGACGAACCGGACATTTGGCTTCCCAAAAAAGTTTGCAAACCGGAACACTTACATCCGGGTTTGTGGCGTTCGGGAGCCGATTTGTTCAGGAGCCAAGCCGTTTGGGAACCAAGGTACAACTGTATTACAACCCTTACATGTTCCCCGTACTGATACATTGTATCTAAATCAAGCCCTTTGTCTAGTAAATTCATTTTAAAAAGTGTTTTCTCCACACCCATACTCCACCCCTATTTATCTGCTCATCCTTGCTGTTTGGCCATACACAAACTCCCAGCTTTTCACACAGTTATGAGCCATAAAGCATGGATGAGCAGTTGGGACAACTGACATCAGCTCCACTATGTGCCTCTGAATCTAGTAGTGGTAGAGGAAGACGTAAGTCACAGATATTCTCTCATCCTAACTTTAATTTGTATGGGCTTTGGGCAGTCATTACATTATGCTAGTAATATAGAAGACAGTGAAGCATAGATTTTCCCTGTGTCATCAGGGAGCTGGGCCTACAGGGGAGAAGGCCATGTTGAATCTCCTAACTACACCAGCACCTGGAAACTCAGCCAGTGTGGGCATTTTAGGAACCAAACAAAGGCTTCCCTTACTTGTTTCTAGGATTTTTCACATTTTCCTAGCATCAAAGGAAGGATTCCCATTGCAGAAGATAGCAAAGCCCAATACATTTAAATATATATTTAAGAATACTGTATACAGAAATATTCGGTCAACATAGTGGTGTTCTTTTTTGGGCACAAAATTACAAGTAAATACAGTTCTGTCAGGAGGCAATTCCTATCAATGGGACACACAGCTCTTGTGCCTTTAATATATATTTCCTGCAGCAAATATCCAACAGCAGATTTACATACACTTTCAGAAACAAAGATGATGTTTAAAAAGTGCTCTGAACAAAACCTGCTTTGATTCAAGTTATGGAGTACATGAAGAGATATCAATTTTTTTCCTAAGTAAAGACAAAATTATCTGTGATCATTTTAGCAACTGCTTCTGCAATGCAAGAATAGTAAAGCATTTCAAGAGACTAAGGTCAATATCTGTCCATCATTAATTTTCTTTTGTGGGAGAAGGAAGGTTCACAATTTTAACCTAGAAGAACAGAAACGTACTCTTTGTACCAAATAACAAACAAACAGAACCTCTCAAACTTTGAGCTCTCACTGTTCCTTTCACAGAAAATAATCTGGTTTGGTTTATGAGCACACGTCATGATCATCCGTGAAAAGCAATTAAGTCAGCCAGCTTCGTCTGTGACAAATTAATCGTGTTTCAGAATTCAGCAGAGTTCTAACCAACTAAAATAAATATTTAAAACTTCAAAATCCACAGTTGGGCAATACCTTTATTGGAACCAACCAAAATGTCACAAAAGTAGTTGTTGGCATCAGTCTGTCTCAAGAGACGATGGCATGCGCCTCTGAGGTGAAGCCAAACCACATTGTTTTTGCTGCATTAGCAGCACCAAAGTGACCTCCCTGGTGCGCAAGCCTGGGAAATATGTATGGGTCCTGGGCTTCCTACACAGCAAGACTCCCCTCTTGGCCTCACTGATGTGGTACAAAGGAAATCAGTGGTACACTGGGCAGCAGCTTGGCTGCCGCAGTTGCCGGAAGGAGGCATGCAAGGTGCCATCCAACTGTCTTAGGGACTCCACTCTGGATTTGTGTAGTTTACTCCTTAGGCTTTTCTTCTGCCGAAGATGTCCTGCAAGGCAGCGGAGGTTTAGGATCAGAGTTTTCCTTGTCCTAGATGAACTACCTTCCCAGGTTGACAAGCCCCATTTGCCTCTACAGCATGTGCAGAAAGTATGGCAAGCTTTATGAGGTCAGCTTGTAGATTCAGTTCCAAGACAGAGGTTACAGGCTGACTAAGCTCCTCCCAGGTGCTAAAAGTATCAGGTTCTGGCATGAAGAAGCAATGGATCCTTCCCACCCTTAAGAAATTAAAATGGCTTCAAACCTTAAAGAAAACACATAGGTTCCTGGGATAGGCAGAGAGCAGAAGAGAAATGTGGTGTGTTTTGAATACTGCAAAACCAGGATCTTGCCGATCAGAAGGTCGGCGGTTCGAATCCGCATGACGGGGTGAGCTCCCATTGCTCGGTCCCTTCTCCTGTCAACCTAGCAGTTTGAAAGCACGTCAACGTGCAAGTAGATAAATAGGTACCGCTCTGGCAGGAAGGTAAACAGTGTTTCCGTGCGCTGCTCTGGTTCACCAGAAGCGGCTTAGTCATGCTGACCACATGACCCGGAAGCTGTATGCCGGCTCCCTCAGCCAATAAAGCGAGATGAGTGCCCAACCCCAGAGTCGGTCATGACTGGACCTAACAGTCAGGAGTCCCTTTACCTTTACCTATGTACTATCTGAAACTAAAGTAGCACATTGGTTGCTAGGTGCACCCCCCCCCCCCAGCTCTCCCACCCCACTAACTAGACTTATTGAGCATACTGGTAGATCCTGCTTGATTACCTATGTGCCTAACAAGGACAACTCTACTGTATCACAATGGGAGTGAACTAGTTTTGTACTGGGGATAGTAAACATATGTGGCTTTAATTGATACCGGAGCAGTAACAGCTTTCATTTTCTTGTCCATATGACTACTTCAGAAACAAATATTAATAAAACTGGCAGCATAGGAAAGGATTTAAAGGATTAAGCTTTGAACATGGCACTAAAATAAAAAGGCTCCCTGAAAGATTCCCAAGACACAAATGCAACACAACCTTTCCTTTCCATGAAATGCTAACACTGAACAGTCAGTCACTGTGGGCTTTTCTCTTTCTTTAGACATTTGGGTAAAGTGGTACCTCGCGTTACAGACGCTTCAGGTTACAGACTCCACTAACCCAGAAATAGTATGTCAGGTTAAAAACTTTGCTTCAGGATGAGAACAGAAATCGTGCAGTGGTGGTGCGGCGGCAGCGAGAGGCCCCATTATCTAAAGTGGTGCTTCAGATTAAGAACAGTTTCAGGTTAAGAACGGACCTCCAGAACGAATTAAGTTCTTAACGCGAGGTACCACTGTATATGCACTGGAAATTTTATCTGTTGAGGAGAGGGAGCACACTTGGCCTGTCTCACCTGAGAGAGGTCGGGGGGGGCAAATATCTTGGACAACGGGAGCTACCACCTTCCAGAGGTTCTGGGGTGTCCTCTAGAATCAGGGGAAAACAAGGACAAGTTTCTAAGGAGTTGTTTGGTTGGTTTGAATATCTGATAAACTTGAGAGGTTTGAGACAGTTGAAGGATACTTTCAAGCACACCCCCCCAAAAAAATCTACCCCTGCCCAAATTGATCTCTCTCTTTTGAAGGATCTAATCAGTCTGAAACAAAAACACAGAGGTTTGAAAAGAGTGACTTATCCTAGCAAATAACTACATTAATGATCCAGCCTCCTTTTTTTTTATTTGAGAAAGTCACTACTGTACTATCCAAGAAACATAAGCAAGGAAAGCAAAAATTGTATGAAATTATAGCTATGTGTGCACTGATGTTCCTTTGCTAGTCAAAATCCCTCCTTTTTCAGATAGGATGCACCATTCATTTTATTTTTGTTGTGCTCGTTTGAATGTTTCATTATCTAGCATATACAGCTGTGTAAGAAGTTGGCACTCCTGCAAACAGCATATCTGATTTGATATATTAATTATCAGCTAAGTAAGGTGTGCTTTAATGATAGAATCCAACAACCCATTTGCCGCAATGCTTGTTGTCTTTATTGCTTTTCTTATCTCCGTGATAGACCACAGCTTGAATCTCCTGGCACTTATTTGTTCTGAGTTTTCAGTCCCAACAGATGGCCACTTCCATAAGACCCGTATATAAGAAAGCACAATTGTATGCTACCTCTACCTCTCTCCCTTGACTTCATGCTCTCAGTTTCTTCTTCACCCCCACCCTGTCTATTTCACCTGTATATTGTTCTATCTGTGGCATGATTTTCTCACTGCACCAGCTGCAGGTGCCCCTTGTACATCGCCTTCATAGTGCCATGAGAATTTGCTCCTCACTCCTCTGATTCAATATTGAGGAGAGGGAAAATTAAAGAAAAACATGGAACCAAGGAATAAAGAGGCAGGCCCAGCATCCTGATAGGGACCCAGTATTTTTATTGCAATAAAGTGGAACCTTGGTTCCTGAACTTAATCCGTTCCGGGAGTCTGTTTGATTCCCGAAACAGTTCGGGAGCCAGGGCACGTCTTCTGATTGGCTGCAGCAGTTAATCAGAAATCCTTAATACCCTGGTGTGAATTCATGAGAGGCCTGGAACAACATCCTGGAGGCCATTTGAGCCATCTGTTTATGCCAACCCAAGCTACGGATAGATTAGCCTTGTTGTTTATGGGACAGAGAGCACAGGGGCTGTAAAATGCCAGCTCCTAGAAAAGACACCGAGAGCAGACCTTTCAATCTAAGAGGTTAAATGGAATTAAAACAACACATTTAAAACATCTAAAATCATATTATACTCAAAGTATACACCTGAGGCCTCTAATTCTTATATCAATAGGTCTTTGACCTCATCAGCCAAAAAGGACTCTTCACACTGTTCAACAAGATACGATAACCACTTGAGTTCCACAAGAGAGTTGTGTCCTTCCACGAGAACATGCACTGTACCATCCAGTACAATGCTTTAGCTGCAGCAGGCACTGTAACTCTCCAACAGTTTGATTTCACCCCCAAAGGCACACTCTTCCATTGTTTCCCAAGACAGACAGATGCCAACAAAAACAGTTCTATCCAATTACATGGGTGTGCCTTCTACATCTGTGCTTTCGTGTTTCTCTCCTTTGAATATTGGCTAAGTGCTCATAAACGAAAGCTTATACCAAGAACAAATTTAGTTGGTCTCTGAGTGCTCACTGGAAGGACAGATCCTGAAGCTGAGGCTCCAATACTTTGGCCACGTCATGAGAAGAGAAGACTCCCTGGAAAAGACCCTGATGTTGGGAAAGATGGAGGGCACAAGGAGAAGGGGACGACAGAGGATGAGATGGTTGGATAGTGTTCTCGATGCTGCCAGCATGAGTTTGACCAAACTGCGGGAGACAGTGGAAGACAGGAGTGCCCGGCGTGCTCTGGTCCATGGGGTCACGAAGAGTTGGGCACGACTAAACAACAACAACAACAAAGGTGCTACTGGACAAGTTCTTTATTTTTATATATATTTCAACTGCATCAGACCAACATGGCGACCTATCTGAATCTGCTCATAAACTGTTTCTCAGACGCACTACAGATGAACGCCCATCCCAATGGCCTGGTATAATATTCCCAAAGGATGCTTTCAGCCTCACGGTTGTCAAATTTACTCAAGATGGCTCAGGAGATTCAGATGAAGCATTTCTTAGGGGGAAATGCAGTTCTATTGAAAAAAAATCTCCACAACTCAAAATTATGGGAAACTGTGATATTCTGTTTTCGAGGCTACCAGCATGAGTTTGACCAAACTGCGGGAGGCAGTAGAGGACAGAGGTGCCTGGCGTTCTCTGGTCCATGGGGTCACGAAGAGTCGGACACGACTAAACGACTAAACAACAACAACAACAACAACGTGATATTCTGTTATGAGATAACATTAGTATTGGTTATAACTGGACCTGGAGAACATTATTTTCCTGTTAGTTTAATCTTCCACCCACACTTGAATCACTTTTGCTAAATTACCCTCTCATTCAGGCTTATCAGTAGCGGCTTTTCTACATTATCTGTGCCAAGTAAGAACTCCAGGTGCAAGGAAAATTTGTGGGGGGATTTAAACTGAAAGAGAGTTGGTCACTCTTTTTTATACAGGTTTTGCTGAAGCTGTCTAACATATGTTACCATACATTTGTTACCATACATTTTGTGTCACCTTTGAGGTGTGGAGTTCATTGCTATCCAAGTACTAACAAGCACAGCACAATTAATGATGTTTGGAATAGATGCTGTGATGAAAGAACTTAAGACATAACACCTTGTGCCACATTGTTTCAATGGTTTATTTTTCTATATTCTGTAGGAACTCTTGCTCTCCCAAAAAATCTGCAAGATTCTTCTATTCTCTCAACTTCTATGCAACTCCAGGTTACAACTTTGCAGGACATCAGTCATGTGCTCTATTCTTGAGCTATGGCCCTTCCCCAAATAGTCTGCTAAAGTGCGGGGGGGGGGGGGGATAGAGGATCACATGAGAAAGAGTTTAATATAAGGGGGTGGGGACACAGCATTAAGCAAGGTACTCAAAAGCAGACTTATTTCACTGAAAAGGCAATAAAGGCAGAAAAAAAGAGGCCAAGTCAGCTGGACATTTTTATGGAGGGATGGAGAATGGGGGGTCCAGTGACAGAGTCAAGATCAATTTAATAAAGGAGCATGAGTCAAGCGGTATTTATGGCCTGTCTACCATTAGCCTACGATAGTGTTCTCAAAACTGACTAAAGACGAGAGGTTCTGATTTATCTCAAAATCCCCAGCAGATATTTGTGAAAGCAAAAACACCACACGGTGTTTAAGACGAGGGAAGAATGGTCAATTTATACAAAAGCTTTTGAAAAATAAGTTTTGTGTGCAGCTGCTTCAGCCTAAGGACAGAGATATCCAATTCTGGTTATGTCAGACATCAAAGGTACACACACATATATTTGCATGAAGCAAATCACAGCTGATTGTTTGCCAGAATACACATAATTTAAGTATTCTCAGTGAAACAACAGGGAAAAAAATCCTTCTATCTCTAAAAATATGCAAAGATACTTAATCCACACCTGGGGGGGGGTTGTCAAAAGATAAATCCAAGAGTTACACACACACACATACACACACACCAAAAAATGTCTAACAGCTTGTTCTTTGATTACAGAATTTCTCTGTTCTAGAAAAACAAAAAACAGTTTGAAGGAATAATGGTATCCACTGAAGGAACTGCAATGGGGGAGGAGAATGGAAAAGGGATACACACTGGAAAACTATCAGGATCATGTAAGAATTTCAAACCTTCATTTACTGTTGGAAATTGACTTCCCTCAGTTAAAAATAAGATAACAGAAACACATTGTACGCTATCTGTAAAAAAATGGGGGGGGGGCGCAAGATGTTTGAGATAACCACAGTAAAAGGTAAATAAATCTTCCACCTTGGAAATATCTCTGAAGCAAGGGAAAGTACACCAGAAAGTCATCAAAACAATGACATCCCAGACTTGTGATCTTGTAGAATTGGTAGGGCGAAAGGGGGGGGGGGAGGAGATGAAGCAATAGCTGGCTCAGGCAATCTGAGGTCGAATCCCAAACTATTGACTATTGCCCAGTTAGCAGGCGTGGTCTGGGTATGTCAGAAAGTCAAACACAGTTCTCCACTATGCATACACAGCAGCATTTAAGAGCTTAAGAAGAGCCCTGCTGGGTGAAATCAAATGCTATCAAGTCCCCACAGTGACCAGTTAGGAGTAACCATTGGCCTCTAGGAAGCCCACAAACCAGACATGAAGGCAATGGCCCTCGTTTTTTGTAGTTCCTCAGTAACTGGTATTCAGAGGCATGCTGCGTCAGATTCTGGAGGTAGCATAGAGTTACCATGATCAGTAGCCACCGATAGCCTCATCCTTTCATTCATTTGTCTAATCGCTTTTAAATTAAACGATGTTGCAGACTATCAACACACCCTGTGGCAAAGAATTTTGTACTCCGTGTGAGGCAGGAGGCTGCCTGAGCAGGGCACTGAAGAATACACCAAAGCACAGCACGAATCTCCTAATTGAAGTGCACGCTGGCTCCCATTAACCAAGCACCACAGAGCAAGTGAACTGAACACTCTGGGCATGCACAGAATCATATCCATTCATTTTGAACTGGAAGGTCAGGGAACACTCTCCCATTGCTCCCATCACCCCTGACCATGATGGGTGCAGCTAATAGGTGTTTTAAACCAGGCATAGGCAAACTCGGCCCTCCAGATGTTTTGGGACTACAACCACCATGATCCCTAGCTAACAGGACCAGTGGTCAGGGATGATGGGAACTGTAGTCCCAAAACATCTGGAGAGCCGAGTTTGCCTCTGCCTGGTTTAAACTAAAACATCTAAAGCCGTGGTCCTCAATTAGCCAAGTACTGCAGGCCCCTGTTTTTCAAAAGCCAAGCCATGGACCCCTTACTTTTGATATTTCTATGGTAGTTTTTGTTATGTGAATGATTCCTGGGTGGGTTACACAGACCCCCTGGGCTCCACAGTTTACCAATTAGGAACCAATGAGGCAACACCAGATTGGGAAAGGCTACTTAAAAGACAGCCACCCATAACATTAAAGTCAACTTTAAAAACAAAACAAAACTGCATTCCCCATAGATATCCAGATGTTTCAGATAAGTGACCTTGTGTTGATTTCCATACGCATTTCATTCTCTCTTCTATTCTTTAATCTCTCATTTTTTTTATTCTTCTGAAAAAACAATTCAAGTAGGTCTGCAGCTTTTCCTGCTAATTGTGTACCATACTGCAACATATAGTATACACCAGTGACTTAGCATTATCCTGCAAATGGGTGTGCAATATAGCATTTGTTACAGCAGTATGCGCAATTAGTAGGAATAATTCCTTGCTATTTGCTATTTAAGTGAACACCATTCATCAGAGCTCAGAGTTGTGTTGTTGGCTAAGTTATATGTGAATAATGAGCGCAACCCCAATTAGATATGCTCTGGATTTAACCTTAAACTACTTAATATTCTTGTCAAAACTGATGCAAATTGTACTCCAAATAAAACTCTTCCTTTTCCTACTTTGCTTGCAAATTTAAAGAACAGCAACTTTCTTAGATACTCCCTTCCATACTTCTACAGGCCCAAAGCACAAAAACAACAGAGGGGAGTTTAAGATTCCCCACTTCCTGGTGAATGCTTTGGCAATAATTACTTTTTCATGATAGTCACCACTGCAAGAGATTCCAATGACACACATATATACCTATGACAATTATTTTTCTAAGGGAGGTTGTGACTTTGCAAAAGAGTGAAATTCTTCTGATTATCTGAATGTTTCACATTAATTTCTTCAAGGATCACAATCTGACTTATAAATCAGTATTTTTCAGTCCAGAAAGTCTGTGTGTGTGTGTGTGTGTGTGTGAGAGAGAGAGAGAGAGAGAGAGAGAGAGAGAGAGAGAGAGAGAAGAGAGAGAGAGAGAAGATGCATGTGTGAGATCTGAATTGGTGCAGAAGTGATGCTCTTGATCTGCTGCCCACAATGAGAGGATCTGAAGCATGCTATCGGCTTCTTTCCTTCCCTCCTCTCACACTAATTCTGCTATTTACAATTTACTGTATCCTGTTTATGTACTTATTTTCATTTGTTGAACTTCTATTCTGCCCTTCATCCGAGGACCACAGGGCAGTTTACAATACGAAAACACAAAACACATAACATAGTAACAAACAATAACCCCCACAAACACAGTTTAAAAGACCATAAATTGTTTAATTAGCCAAAGGTCTGTGAGAAGAGAAAATATTTTGCCCAGTACTCAAAGATATGTAACAAGGGCACCAGGCAAGCCTCGCTGGGGAGAGCATTCCACAAGTGGGGAGCCAACACAGAAAAGGCTTGTTGTGTTGCCACACTTCAGACCTCTCATGGAGGGGGCATACAAAGGGCTTCCGATGATGATCACAGGGTCCAGGTCAGTTCATACAGAGAAAAGCAGTCATTGAGGTGTTGCAGTCCTTAGCCGTTTAAGGCTTTATAGGTCAAAACCAGCGCTTTGAATTGGGCCCAGAAACTAATTGGCAGCCAGTGCAGTTGGGCCAGGATTGGTGTTGTATTCTATGGCATTTCATATGCATCAGCAAAGTCATGGTGCATGCATGCTTACCAGATTTGTGCTCTATAATTATAGCCTTGATTATGAGGAATCCCAAGAGTGTTAACCACATTTAGCACCAATGGCAACGTAACACTACAGAATATTTAAAGCAAACTATAAAGAGAAGAGGAAGTTTTCTAGCGAAAGGAAGAAGGAAGCAGGAAGAAGGAAGCTTGTGGGTGGGTCTTTGCAAATTCTTGCTCACGGTTAAAGAGATCTAGAACGTTACATCTGCACAGGGATGAGGCTGACATACAAAAATTGCCCCTCTCTAATCCATCCAGAATCCTCTTTAGAGAATTTTGATGCACAGAACTTTTAACTGGCATAATTCATATATGTACAATAAAGCAAATTATCTGCAATACAGATAAAAAGGATCTATAAGATGTTCCCTCCTTTAATTCATGAGGGAGAAGGT
The DNA here is from genome assembly GCF_964234715.1 of Podarcis melisellensis. Taxonomy (NCBI): domain Eukaryota; kingdom Metazoa; phylum Chordata; class Lepidosauria; order Squamata; family Lacertidae; genus Podarcis; species Podarcis melisellensis. The sequence continues at coordinate 27,201,516 of NC_138528.1, read as the reverse complement.
AAACAGAGCAAAATTATGCCACAGAAATCTTTTTGTATGCAAGGCTGTCTACAGTAATCCAATTAATGAATTAGCAGAGATCAAAGGGCAAGGGATTTTCATTGCTCTTATCAAATGAATATTTACTGTTTTTATTACATTTCGTTGATGTTTCCTTTTGTAGAATTGGTTTTAAACACTGGTTAATTTAGAAGATTAGCTTTCTTTTAATCTTAAGGTTTCTTTAAAAAACAAAAGTTTTAGTTTAATACAAAACTAATTGTCAATTACACTTCAAGGATGCTCAGTCCAGTTATGAAAGATTTAACGATTCAAAGAGTGTGCTCGGATGATACAAATATTTCTCCTCCCTTACGCAATTTAGAAAAACTAAGAACAAAATCCATGCTAAAATAATTGTCTTTAATGAACATCAGCTTATGCTGTATAGAAAAATATAACATCTAATGCTTCGGATACTCCATAATTATGAAGTTTAAATGAGGCAGCTGCATACATTAGCAGAAGCTAAGAACTACAATAATGGACAGTAGCAATTACTTTTATAATAGAAGGAAAATAACAGAACTTCACATGTACAAGATTAGGACTAAGTATTCATAATGTGACATTGTGGAAGGCCTTATCTACAAAATCTGGCAACTAATAAAGACTGCAAAATTAGCAGGTCAAAACAGTACTGGTATATGTATCTGAAATTTCATGTGCTTTAAAAACTATTTTTTGCATTTAAATTAGGAGGAAAAAATTGTACACAGTGGTGGACAAGCCCTCCTCTCTGGCTTAAGTCAGAATGGACTCAGGGAAAACACTTAAAACAACAACAACTACATTGCATCACTCCACACACATCAAATCATTTGCAAAGCTTGATCTGAGTTGGACCTCCAGCCTCTCTGGACCAGGAGTGAGGAACCTCCTTCAGACTAAGTCAGTGCTGATGGGAGGGGGGCTGGAGGGGGAAAATGGGGCCCAGGCATCCAAAACAAATGGGGCAATGGAAAGAAGAATAAGGGGAAAGCCCTCTGCAAGTGAGCAGTACAAACCTCAGCCAATAGCAATTTGCCCCAACCTTGGCAACCAAGTAAGCAGGGGGCTAAAGAGGGGAGAAGGTGGCAAAAAGAGAGGAAGGGAAATGGGCAGACCCTCCCCATTTTGATTCTGGCAGTGACTACCACTGGCTTCAGCCCATCCACTGCCAGCACACGGCCCCTGGCAGATTACCCTGAGGGAATGCAGCCCTCAAGAGAAAGAAGGTTCCCACTCCCTTCTATAGACCACATGCACTATGATCCAGCGCAATGGAAACACAATGCAAAGTGGGGAGGTATGTAATCAAGCTTTGTATCATTTGCAGACTGAAAGCAACAATCAGACTGAATATCAATCATATTCACTGGACTGATTTCTGTACCAGATATGGGGGAATAAGCAAACACCGGCAATTTATACCACCATTTTCACTAACATTCTCCTGCATCCTACTTAAAGGTATGTCTGAATCTGAAAATGTTGAAGACTGTTTATTTGACTCAGTGGTTGAAGTCATTTAAATGTTTTAAATCAATGATTTAATCAATGATTTAAATCAATCATAAAACAACCACTTAAGCAAAACTACATGAATTCTAACCTTTGAAATCAGGCTTGTCTCCAGATCTAGTTAGTTGCTCACTAAAAATCATGTTCCTATTTTCTACTTTCATGTCTTTTTTCATCTCTCTCTGAAAACTATCAGTCTCCAGCGTAAGAAAATCAGTGACATTTGGATCTCATAACGTCTTAAAAGACTTGCAAAGATGTGTGCAAATACTGCTGATTGGATTACCATTTCTTTCTAGTAACAAAATGTTAACAGGGAAAAAATTATAACCACCCAAGCATCTTGATGCCACTGTGAGAATGAGACAGCTAAATGATACATTTGGGTGACTCAGAAGGGAGAAATAAAATTAAAACATCCAAAAATGCTAGCACACAAATCTACTCATTGTTCTTGGCACCATCTCATCCTCAATGGATTTTATTTTCCCCCCAGTATTTTTTTCAATACTGTATTGATATGCATAGTTGCAAAATGAACTGTGATTCTTCTGGGAGTTCAAATGATAGTGGGTGTGACTGTTTCCAATTCCAAAATGCTTTTCATGTTTCTGAGTTACACTCCCAATTGCTTTTCTTCTTAGCTGAGCATAAACACTGCCTCTCTAGATGAGAATTATAACTTTTCCATTGTTGTTTTGATGGATGGCGATACATGAATTCCTTAAATTAGAGGTGGGGAACGTTTGGCCCTCCAAATGTTGTTTGACTTGAACTCCCATCAGCCCCAGCCAGTGTAGTCAATGGTTAAGGATGATGGGAGCTGGAATCCAATAGCAGCAGAAGACTTATAGGTTCTCCAGGCCTGATAGATTCCCTCGTCAGAATTTGCTCCACATCACTTAATGGAAGTGGTAGGAGTGGGAAAACATGAATACAGGCATCCTCCCAGTTATGTGGGGGTTACGTTCCGGGCCCCCGCGTGCCAAAGTGAAATCACGTAAAGTGCGGAGCACTCTCTAAACGCTATTTCCGCTGCTCCCTCTTTAATGCATACCAAAAGGACTGTATACAAAGATATCTGCAACTAGGATTGAAGCTTTGGGGCTGGCAGGAGGATGGAGGGCATGTGGAAAAGCGGGGGCTGAACCACCCCACACATCAGTTGTTAGGTGGGGAGGCTGAGCAGCCTAAACAAGCCCCACTGAACCTCTGGAAGATAAAAGACTGTTTATGTATGCAACAGCTGAGGGGAAAATTATCTTAGCCCCAAAATGGAAACAACAAGAAGTACCAACGAAAGAAGAGTAGCAGATGAAGATGATGGACTTTGCAGAACTGGCAAAGCTGACAGGAAAAATCTGAAACCAGCAAGATCAAGAACTCCAAAAAGACTGGAGTAAATTTATACGATATCTGAAAGATTACTGTAAGCAATTAACATCAATAGCAGAGTTGTCTGAAGATTTGTAATGAGAAATTCTCTACCTTTCTATTTTTATTTAAATCCTGAGTTACTTTGTAATGTGTGTAATTAGAATTGGAAAACGTACAAAATGCAATGATATAAAGGTTAGTTTTGAAAGCCATGAGGCGAGGGGGAAGGAGGTCGACAGGCTCTAAAGAGCCAGGGACGTACACGGTCAGACATGAGTTGATGATGATAATGATAATAATAATAATAATAATAATAATAATAATAATAATAATAATAATAATAATAATAATAGTAATTTATTTGTACCCCGCCCATCTGGCTGGGTTTTCCCAGACACTCTGGGCGGCTTCCATATAAACCAAAAATACACTAATGATCGTGCATAAGTGGGGGAACACCTGTATATTGATGTCACACCTACCACAATATAAATTATTCTAGTCTTTAGGCAAGGGGAGGGAGAAAGTAAGATTCAGTAGCCAGTTTCTGAAGCAACTGCATGTTTACTGTCACAGTGTATATGGTCCTAAAAATCCCCATTGAATGTACATACGGTAGCAAACTCAAGTTTACTGCTCTAGTATGGGAGAAAATCCTGACAGTCCTGGTTTGTGACCAAACCTGTGTTTTCTTATCAGCTCTAGTTTGTCTCATCCCCCCCTCCTAAATATGAAACCTTTCCAGGAATGGGAAATACTTGATGCATGGTGTCTGGGGCAGCTGCTACACATTTACCATAACATCTATTTTGGCCATTTACCAAGTGTATGTGCACATTTGCTTATTCACCTGCGGATGAAATGAATAAGGAAGATGTGTCTTCACTTAAAACCTCTTTGGTGTACATCTGACAAGATGCAATAGAGTGAAGCACCCTTCAGACACATAAAAAATGCACAATCTGTTAAAGAACCCGACTTCACTCTTCTTCAAAACCAGGGAAAAGCAGTATGCTTGTGAAACATATGGTTATGGAAGATAAAAGGGAAAGTGGTGGAATAAGCAGAACTATAAAAGAGTTAGCAATGAGAAAAGTAACAAGATCCCATGGGGACATTCCTGTTGAATGTGTATGCAAATACAGAAAGCGCAACACTGAGAATATGAGAAGCCATATCTATATTTTAAAAGCGTGCAGAAAAACAGGGCAAAATGGTGGTGTTAATAGATTGTGCTGGGTAATCGGGCATTTAGATAACAATAACCCTAGCTTTGTTTCAGTTCTAAGAACTGACTGTACTAAATGCCCGTTTCCCCAAAAGCAAAACAGTAGCTGAAAAATAAATTCTGGGGCTCCCTTCTTCACCCTATATATAGCTGATCACAACTCATTTTAATTAGCACGAAGCTTGCTTTCGGGGTGGGGGCAGGGGGAATTAACTTGCTTTGGAGAACGGATATCATTCACAGATAAATTTCATCATTAGACAGCATTAGGAATCATAAAGAGATTTCAGGCCATCTCCTGACATTTACCATATTTACATATATATGTGTGTGTTTTCTGCATATCCTTTCGGTTAAATGAGATAAACAACTCTTTGTGTGTCATTCAAGTGGGAGGAGAACTTCTTAAAGTAAGGAAAAGTGATAAGCATGTTCTGAACTCAAAAGGAACAAACTTCTGAAAATGCCGTCCTCTACTCTCATCTAATATCTGCCTCAATCCAGGTCACAGTATGCCTCCAACATTGCAGCTGGAAAAGTAGCTATTTCACTTCTTGTCTATTTTATAAAACCCCATGTTGCCCAAGTATTTTAATATTCTGAGACACAGCTCTTTGCAAAGCAGTAATTGCAACTTGCTAAGAGATCACAAAGCAAAAATGAAAAAATTGCATTATCAACTTGAATGTTCTCCAACAGCAGAGCCACCCAACTTCAAGTGACAGCTGAAGTGCTGGACCAGCATCTAGTGTCAGTTTGGGGCAGAAAGAGGCCCAAAAATCTTAAAATGAATCCCAGCAAGACAGAGGTTCTGTGGATCTGCAGTTCCCACATCTGGGAATTGACACCGTGTTCTTGATTGTGTAGTGCCTCCCATAAAACCCAGGTTCACAACTTGGGGGTGAGTCTTGATCCTAAATTATCGCTGAAGACTCAGATGTCTTCAGTGTTGAAGCACAGCAATGGCCAGCACCAGCTCATCCATCAGCTATTCCTGGACCAGGACAGCTTGGCTTCAGTTACCCATGAACTAATAGCCTCCAACATAGATTACTGCAATGCACTCTACATGGGCCCGCCCTTGAAAATGAGCTGGAAACAGCAGCTGGTACAGAATGCCACTTTTTAAATAATGGGAGGATCAAATTACCCTAATCCTCAAATCTCTGCAGTGGTGGTCAGTGAATTTCTGAGCCCCAAACAACTTAGGACCAAAGTACTAGGCAGAACTCCGTCTCAAGGAGCTCCCTATTAAGACCTGCTAGGAATGCCCTGTTTGTTGACACAAGCTTCTGCTAGGTGGGCGACAGCATGAGGAAAAGCATTTTTGGAGATGGTCCCCTCCCTAATGAATATTTGGTTGGCCTCATTTAGGAACAAACTAAAAAACCTTTTGTTCAACTAACCTTCTTACTGACACTGCTACCTTTTGTTTGTTGTTAAAGTTTTGTAAGTTTTTAAATTGTTGTTGTGCTATATGAGCAGCTGCTCTGTGCCGCCACAGGGAGGAAGGGGAGGATATAAGTATGAGGAAATAAATAAATATTACCATGAACCCAGTTCAGCCCTTCCTATCCATAACATGCAGTTCAACAATATCTTGTGCTCTAACATCACTGCATTGTTGATTTCCCCACCCTTGCTCCACATCACTGGCTGATGCTGTCAAAGTGTGTGTTTGTTTGCATGTGTGTTTGGAGGAAATGTGCAGAGTAACGGGCATCAGAACATGAAAGAAATTGTGCTATATGTCATGGACGGTAAGGGAGGAAGTTGACATGGGGCTGCCATTTTCAGCTTCATGTTCCTGGTAACTTGTATCTCTGGACTGCAGAACTGGAATGTTTACTGCCTGTTAGATAAATCAGGGTTGAACTGACCTGGGAAATTAAGAAGGATTTTGTTTTTAATGAATACGGCCTGTCAAGCTCACCTTTCCTCTCTTGGTAAACTTCATCCAGGAGCTGCTCCCGCTTTTCTAATTGGCCTAGGAGGTTTTGGTGCTCAGACTCTTTGCTCAAGGTCAAATGTTTCAACTGCTCTCGGTTCTGCAGCAGCTGACGCCGAAGTTTCTTTTCCTTGGTCTCTCTCTCCTTCACTTCTCCACACAACCACTGAAGTTTTGTCTAGAAGAAAATGTATTTGCATAATACTTAACAAGAAAGGGCCTTTAATGCAGTCTTCCTCAACTGCACTTCTACGGCAAAGCTTTGCCAAACTCAAAATGCAATAGGCTAAAAGAAGCTTTTCCAGTTTAAAGTCCTGCCAGCCCCGTCAGGGGTTCTTTAGTTGTGATTCCTCTGTTGCAACTGGTCCCTTCCAACTTTACAATTCTGATTCCCGCCCCATCATTTTTCTCTCACCCCTCCCCTCCCGCTTCATTAAAATTTTCATCAGTTTTGGTTCATGTCTTCTCAAGTGAGATGTATTCATTGGCCGGGTGGGATTCACAGCCCTTCTGCAGGTTTGCCAGGGCAGTTTACAAATCCCAATACAGGCTTTATCCAAGTTTGGCAAATTCTATTTCCTGTCAAGTCCTGAGGCTAAGGACAGATTTCAAAAAGTAATAAAATGGCTGAAAGCTGACAGATACCATAATCCATCAAGATGAATCTGTACACAGATTCAGCTTTCTTGATTCTTTCCTGCATGTAGAAGTATGCTGTAAATGGATACATCCTGCATTTGACGATGCTCTTGGCACTACTGCATCAAAAGGTGATCACTATATTCAGCTCTGACCAAACCAATTACTGAAAATTCCAGTACAGTGGTACCTTGGACGCTTCAGGTTACAGATGCTTCAGGTTACAGACTATGCTAACCCAGAAATAGTACCTCGGGTTACAAACTTTGCTTCAGGATGAGAACAGAAATTGCACGGCAGCAGCGGTAGGCCCCATTAGCTAAAATGGTACCTCAGGTTAAGAACAGTTTCAGGTTAAGAACGGACCTCCAGAACAAATTAAGTTCTTAACCCGAGGTACCACTGTACAAACTAACATGATCTGCACCTTCCAGACATATGTGGACTGGAATGTAATTAGTCTTTGAACTTCTCTGATTTTTATTATTCAGTTATCAGCTCAAAATGTGTATTTCATGATAAAATACATTTAGAAGAAAATATGCTATTTGATTCTATTTATGTTGCACACAAGTTTCATATTCATAAGTCCTTTTGTCCCGTTTCTCCACTAATGCACAGGTTTTTTAAAACTAAAAAAACCCTGCACAATAATTCTAATTTCTATTTCTATTTAAACAATTACGCAATGGTTTAAAACAAACTGTGGCTTATTGTGGCATGTGAACAAGGACCGCTATGCTATACTGAGCATAAAGAATTAACAATATACAGTGGTACCTCAGGTTAAGTACTTAATTCGTTCCAGAGGTCCGTTCTTAACCTGAAACTGTTCTTCACCTGAAGCACCACTTTAGCTAATGGGGCCTCCCGCTGCCGCCATGCCGCCGGAGCACGATTTCTGTTCTCATCCTGAAGCAAAGTTCTTAACCTGAAGCACTATTTCTGGGTTAGCGGAGTCTGTAACCTGAAGCGTATGTAACCTGAAGCGTATGTAACGTGAGGTACCACTGAACTGATAAATGTTTCCTGGGTGGATATTTATGCAAGTAGATCACTAATGGCACAAATACAGATGGTACAGATCATAATTCCATGAAAATTACCCCAAATCCTTAATTTCTTCAGTCTGTATATGAGAGTAAATACCTCAGTAAGGGCTAGCACTTGTTTGCCATGCCATTTCATTCACCTTCCATTTGTCATTTACGTACTCCCGATATTAAAATGCCGTGAGCATGTCAAAGTCCAGGATCTAAAGAACACTTTGAAGAAGTGCTTCCTCAAATTCACTGGTTTTGCTCAACCCCCATTCCCAACCAGATGCAGCTCCCCATGCTTAATGGGAGGTAGCACCCCAATTTCCTTGAGATTTAGGAGCAGTTTCTAAGAGGCTACAGGGAGCTGCTTCAGTAAAGGGGGGCTCAGAAGCTTTACTGTGCATGTGGGGCTCACACCACAGCAGTCAATGCCTTTGAGCTCTTTAGAGTGTTCATCTGTAAATGCAAGGAACTCAGGCGATGAAAGAGCAAGTGAGTCAAGCCATATTTCTTGCAAACCAATTATTAAGGCTGTTTGGTTTTGGGGTGCAAACGGTATTTCCAAAGGCCCCTTCATTTCAAGACTCACCTACTAATAACTAAAAAGAATTCAAAAGGCAGATTTATGAATCAATTACTACATGTCCTCTGAAAGGTCTTCTTGATGCTTGCGCCTAGGGTTTCAGCATCAACAATCTGAATAGGGACTCGGTTTCCTCTACAGCCATTGTCCTCCAATTCAAACTCTTATCTCCAGTATTTATGGCAATATTCAATCCTGGCCCATGTGCATTACAAACTAGCCCATCAATAACTTCAGGCAATCTTGCTAGCAAACAAATGCAATTTCGCCCAAGTCAGACGGTCAACTTTCCTCCCCTCACTGTGACCCTAATATACTACAGGGATAGGTCTTGTCTCATGAAGCAGCAAAAAAAGTCTTTCAGCTCGTGCGAAAGTTAAGACGATTAAAAGATACATGATAAAAGTTGCTTCTGAAGTTACCAAAGGGAAAAGCAATAGCAGAAGCTACCAGTCATTGGTTTGGTCTTTAAAGCCAATACAACACCTAAACACATTAGGGATTAGGAAATGTAGCTAAATCATAGGCTAATTGTTAAAAACAGTATTTACCTTTGTTTCTGCCAGCCATCGATGAGGGTCATTCTGTACCCCAGGTGTAAGTGATATTGCCTAAATCATATTTGAAAATGAACAAAATGAACAAACACTTGTACATTAATACACAAGGCTAGGTAAAAATGCCAATTAAAATACCAATTTTAGTCTAAATATTTCTTCAAGAGGTCTGAGCAACTTATTTCTGTAGCATGCCTAATTGTTGGGTATAGTAGGAAATCTCCCAGAAAGAGAGACTTTTTTTGCAACCTGAGGAAAGGCAGGGGGGGGGAGAGAGAGAGATTATTTATTTATTTTACACAAAAACTGTAACAACAGAAACCTCGATTTAACCGCTTGTAACAATATAATTATTTTTATTGCTTGTCTGTGCATGTCTTTGTAGCAATTTGTTATTGTCATTGTGATGGTGGTGATACCATCTTGTTGTTGTTGATTAGATTTGTCACTTTTGTTCCCCTGATGAATAATATTTCAAATTATGTAAAAAAATAGAATAGAAAGGGCAGCTTTTAAACTACCTCTGAAAGGGTTAAGAAAAAGTTAATCACATGCTGCTATAAATAGGTTTTTATGAGGTTTCCCTGACATGCTTCAGAAAGGGAGGGATTGTACCCAGTGCATGTGTAATAAGAATAAAAAAAACTTGTATACTTTTGGTTTGTGTGCATGCTTATTTTGGTTTTTTAATAGTCATTAAATATAAAATTTGATGATTTGCGCTCAAGTAAGTTCCACTCAAACGCAGGTGGCGCTGTGGGTTAAACCACAGAGCCTAGGACTTGCCAATCAGGAGGTCGGCGGTTCGCATCCCTGCAACGGGATGAGTTCCCGTTGCTTGGTCCCAGCTCCTGCCAACCTAGCAGTTCAAAAGCACGTCAAAGTTCAAGTAGATAAATAGGTACCGCTCCAGCAGCAAGGTAAATGGCGTTTCCGTGCGCTGCTCTGGTTCGCCAAAAGCGGCTTAGTCATGCTGGCCTCATGACCCGGAATCTGTACGCCAGCTCCCTCGGCCAATAAAGCGAGATGAGTGCCGCAACCCCAGAGTCGGTCACGACTGGACCTAATGGTCAGGGGTCCCTTTACCTTTAAGTTCCATTCAAAGTAGCCCACTGAAATTATTGAACCTATTTTTCACATCAATTAATTTAAATGGGTCTAGTCTGAAGTATGACTAGCATCCACTTCATGATCCACTAAAGCAGCATGGCTACATTATGTGTGTCTAGCGCTGGTAGGCATCATCTTTCTTAAGAGCACAAACTGCTTGACACAAAAAGGAAATCACACACAGCACAAATGGGCTAGGGCTATTGGACCCTGTTTCAATATACAAATATAATTTAGAAAGGAAAACAGTGAGGTGACTAATGTAAGAGCAGCAAACTATGTTTTTCTATGTGCATTTGGTCCCACCTTATTCTTTTGAAACATTTTGTGTTCTGAATTGCTGTAAAATGCCCTGGGACCTTGGAGAAACAATAGCAATAATAACAGCCACAGTCTGTCAGAGAGGTTATGCAACACTGGTCAGCAGCAAGAGGCTGCCATTTGTTACAGGGACCCACTACTAACCTAAAACGTGCACTTCTCTTAATGGCACGGCTTACACACACAGCAGATAAGATAGTAAAGCTGTTCCAGGGCTGCATTGGTTTATAGTATAGATGGGAAGATCACATGAGCAAATGCTCAACTACACATTAAGCTTCCTGTATACAGAAAATTAGATGTCAGGAAGAATTCTTGTCAGCCTAAGCTTTTCTTTGATGTACCAGCTTTATATGTAATTCAAACCATGCAATCCTTGACCTGCAGTCTTAAATTTTACTACCTCCTCTACCGTTTGCATGAGCTAGGCTGAATAAAGCAGATGGTATCGGCCAACAAATGAATTATTGAGACATATTTCTAAAATAGCAATTGCATTTTTTTTAAGGCAGAAGATTATCAAGTGCAACTCCTAATCTTCTGTTTCATAAAACATCTACATCAAGAGTAAGTTTAACAATCAGCCATGAATAAAATGTTATGTCCATGTAATTAACAAGATTAAAATCTAAAACTCATAGTTACTGTGAATTTCTCCACTGAATCCCTTGCGAGGACTTCACAAGCTGCATCAATTTCACTTCCTATCATAGAGAGGATGGATTCCTGTTCATTTTGCAGGCTTCTCAGTTGATCATGAAGATGTAATCTGTCTTCTTCTATCCTTCTTAAGTGATCATCTTCTCCCAATGTCCTTTTATTCTAAAGCAAAAAATAACATCATATGAACTAAAAGTTCTTCTGTCAGATAATATCTGAACTTCCAAAACAGTGAGAAACCATAGCGCACAAGCACATCTATGCTTCTGGGGAGGGGGGAGGGAAATCAGTGCTGTGCACTTGTCATAAGGTGCAACTGAACATGATGCGCCAAAAATAGCCTACAATTGATGGGATGTGTCCTTTTGCTAGAATTGCATTTGGTAGTGAAAAACTTGACCAAGAAGGGGTGAGAGAGAAAAGTGCAGGAGAGAATAATTTGTAAGTTGCCACATTAGCAAGTCAAAGTCAAACGTTCAGCAGAGTTGCTCTGTCCACACTACAGTCAAACCCCAAGGAGCTGTCAGATTGATTTCATTTAAAACTGCATGCCAAAAGAACAGTTCAAGCATCCAAACTCCTTCTGCAGCTTTCCTGACTGCAGGTCAGAGACACGTAGAAACAGAAGTAGGAATAACTTGTGAGATGATCCCCATTGGAAAATACGTACAACTTTCCTTGTATGCATGGATCTGAGAAAATGGTATTTCAAAATGAAAAGCAAGCCTTATGCCCATATACTACATTGGATTTTCAACACTTATTGACACTCCCCCCCCCCCCAGCATTTTAGAATTTGAGATCAGACCCCACTGCATCCCTAGATCACGGAGACAATGGGATCTGATCTGGTTCAGACTGGCCCTAATCAAGTCAGCCTGTTTCCTAAATTGTTTAGTAAATAGCTTGGCGTAAGCAAAACAAAGTCAACTCAAGTCTGGGGGATCTCTCCCATCATTAACAGAGGCTAAAAGTTAAGACCTATAAACTAAACAGAAGATACCTGGAGGCATTGAGAGATGGATGAGACTTAGACACATTGATTCAGATTTCAACATTTTTGCCCAGGCTTTGGGGGAATAGGAAGGTGAACTGGGCATCTGTATTTCTATTACTGCTATTGCATTTATTTCTCACTGAATTTGTTAATCTCCTCCCTGCAGTTTTAATCTTACTGTTTAATTTTTTGTTTGACTCTGTATATTTCTTCCCTTGGACCTTTGGTCGAAAAGGGCAGATTATAAATACTACTAGTAAGGTAAGGTAAAAAGGTGAAGGACCCCCTGGACAGTTAAGTCCAGTCAAAGGCAACTATGGGGTGTGGCGCTCATCTCACTTCAGGCCAAGGGAGCCGGCCTTTGTCCACAGACAGCTTTCCGGGTCATGTGGCCAGCATGACTAAGCCACTACTGGCGCATGGAGAACCGTGACGAGTGCCAGAGCACGTAGAAATGCCGTTTACCTTCCCGCCACAGCGGTACCTATTTATCTATGGAAGACTGTGACGAGTGCCAGAGCACACAGAAATGCTGTTTACCTTCCCATCACAGCGGTACCTATTTATCTACATGCACTAGTACACTGGTACACTGGTTGACAGAAGATGGGACAGAACGGGAGCTCACCCCATCACACCCCATTCAAACTGCTGACCTTCTGACTAGTAGTAGAAGTAATAATAATAATAACAACACAACAACATCTGGGTCACTGAAAATGGATGAAAACATGAAAACAAGGGTTTCACTGCCATCAACACATTCTCTGCTAAAGGCCTTAATCCATTATTTGTGGGCAACTACAGCCAAACAGATTCCTAGAACCCTATAATTTTAGGCCAAGTATGCTACCGGCAAACACCGGCCTAGTTAATTAAAGACCCCACACTCACCAACATACATACACAACAAAGGCAGAGGGCTGTATTCCTCCAGGAGGTCAGGACCTTTCCACTTCAACCACTGTACAGTATTTATTATGTTAGTGGATCAGAGTTAAGCTGGCATTTGAGTGCTAAGGAAAGTTGAGCCAAAGTGGAAAACACAACATCGGGGAATAAATGAGTTGGAAAAGAGCCAGCATCACTTAGGCAGCCTCAGTCAGAAGCAGTAGCACGCAGGGAGAACAGGATGGGAGCCTTTATTGTAGCAGCTTGGTTTGCCTTTATTTCTTTCAGAGTTGGCAAGGAGAGTCGCAGTTGTTGGTCTTCTTTGTAAATTCTTCCATCTAGCAAATAAGCAGAACCTAGACAGCAAATCCTGCCTAACATCTGAAGATTTATCCAAAAGCAAAATGATTTAATTTTACACTTCATTGCTGAGGTTTGCTCTCAACTGACATCTTTCATCTGAGATGACAACTGCCCGAACCACACGATGGCTTAGTTTAAAGCGTCAGCAAAATATTCACAAAGCAAGCCTATCCCTGAAATATAGAACTGCAGGAGCAGCACCAGTGCAAGGGGGAATAAGCAGGGCCATTTGGGACATGATGGGGGAAGGAATGGAGCTCATTCAGAATCCTATCCTTTAGTCTGTCTTCAGTGCCATTTTCTGCACCTGCATAATAAATTTTGCCTACAAAAGTGGGGGGAACCAAATTATTGGCTCAAAGCTCTGCCCTCAAAAGTTACACAGGACGACACAATTCCAAGTAATTTTAGCAGTCAGTCACAGCACATTATCAGCAACATATAAGCCTCAGCTAAGAACACGGACAACACCACCCTGCGGCCATATCCGCAGAACCAGGAATATATGATCAGGGACAGTGATAGGGAACCTTGAAGAAAAGAAGCATTTTGCACAAACAATTAATAGCCAAGGTCAACAATGAAGGAGAAACAAAGAGAAAGAAAACAAGGCATTCGGGGCCACCCACTGGCACAGCAAGGATCCTCCTCTCTTTGAATTTTTCCACCTTAGTTGGTCATTAGAAGAACTTGTAACTAAGAATTTGTACCAGAGTTTGCTTATTTCTGACTCCCTCCTAAATGGGTTTCTCTTTTACATTGCCTTTTTAGATTGTAGGCCTGAGAGCAGAGGCGGTAGTGATTTCTAATCCACCCCGGGAACCTTTTTTGGCTGTAGAAAAGGGCAAAAGGATCTGTCAGTGAACCAAGAAGACTGGCCTGCTGCAAAGCAGGTCCACCCCCACCCCAAGTTCCTAGTAATAATGAATCTAAACAAACCAAGTTGCACAACACTTCGGTTACACATTTTGCTACTTATCTCGGGTTAGTAAGTGTCCCAAAACAAAGCCATGAGTGTGGTGATTGAAGATAAGCACTTAAATCTGTTTCCTTGGATCACTGTTTCATTTGAAAAACATCATGGTCCATTTTTACTCCAGTATTTTCCACTAGTTGGGACATCAACAACAAAGCACCCCATGGCAAACATTAATAGAGTTCTTGGGATATTTTGTTGCCTGAGCACTTTTTTTTCTTTATTTCAAAAAGAAAACTTGGTATGATTATTTCAACCTGCTTTCCTGGTCACTTTTTTTTTTGGGGGGGGGAATAACAGGTTATGTTGGCTGTGAGGGGTGGGGAAGCAAGTACAGGAATCAAGTGATTTCTTGGGATATTTTACATCCCAGACACTTTTAGTTTACAGCAGGAAAACTGTAAATGTTGTGAGGCTAAAATATGGAAAGACAGTTTCCTGTGCAGGTGACAATACCCTGGTAACAACACACACAACGCAACAGGCTATTTTTGACTATGTAATTTCTATTTCAAACACAATTCAACATACAATTCTCGTGAAGTGTAATTCCATAGACCAACACATCATGCAAACAGAACGTATCAAGAGAAATTAAAGTCCAATGGATGGTCAGGAGATAAAGTCCATTCGGTTCTTAATTCAGTGACAATATCCTAGCACTGAAGCACTGTGCTGTATAAAGTCTGCAGCAAAATGCACACTTGATGTAATTAAATAAAAAAAGCCTCAATTCTGGCCATACATTATAAAGAAACAGAGCACTTTCACCACCAATAATGCTTCAATTTTGAAAGCAGGGAAGTAATTGGCAGGTACAACAAGAAAGTCTACAAACAGCTGCATTGAAGGAATTGTTATTAGGCACTCTAGATCAGGGAAGCCATTTAACTATAGACCAGAGGAGCTCACACTGTCTGGGAAAAGATGATTCCACATATATCTTCAGCTATTTAAATGAAAGGAAGGTTTGTCTATACCAGCACCAACCAGGGCACGTTGCCAACTTTGAAAGTGCTTTGACCCCAACAACAGGCCTGCCCAGCAGCTGGTATCACACAAGCTGGGGCAGAAGAAGAATCATGTCCCTATCTATGTTACTGGGGGAAGGGGAATAGCACAAAACTTAACATTAAAGCATCTCCTTAATAGAATATAAGCTGCTGAAAGATAGAGTTAAGGTAAAAGAAACAACAACAACAACAGCTGTATACCCTACTAAGGCTTTTTGATGTTCTTGAAATAATATTTATGGTAACAATATAAACTAGAAAGAGAAGTTGAAAGGAATCAAACATCCTGTCTATGGATGAGGTTTCTCCCAATTCTAGAATTCTTTTCCTTCTGAAGCCTAAGATATTATCTGGTCATATTTTTGGCCACTAATGAATACTTCATGTTGAAACACATCTGGCCTTTGTGTGCTCACACACACAAAGTCTACTTTAACTTGATTTTTCAGCAGAAAGAATAATAGCACCAAAGAACCTACGACGTTTTCTGTGATCCAATAGAAGTCCCAGTAAAAGCCAAAACTTCAGTGATAGTAGACAATAAGTGATTACTTATCATTGTAGCATAAGAAGAGCCCTGCTGGATTAGAATGAAGGCCTAGTCAGTCCATGTTTTCCATACTGACCAACCCAGTGCCTTTGGGAAGCCCCCAAACAGGAGAATAGCTCAATTCCACACACAAATACAGAAATAAAATCATTGACTATGGATCATCATCATGATGGTCACTTTTAATATTCAGTAGAAGCAATGGGGATTGTGATAATTGATCGTCTCCTGCATTTTAGACACTGATGTAACACTAAAATCTGCCCAATGTTATAATGGAAGTGGATGTTGCTGCAGGATGGAAAAAGAGAAGACCTCAAAGGGATTTCATGTACGTCATATAATCGTATTTGCCAATTGCTCTTATAGACTGACTTGTTTGTTTTAGAAAAGTACAGCCCTGTTATGCATGTGGGGAGAAACCCCAAAGGCTTTCGCTTGCATATTTTGGATGGGGTCAATGGTTCAGTTTCTCCCAATTGCTTGTGAGGGACTTTTTCCCCTACAACATTTAATAAGTAAAGTTAAACAGCTCTCAAACAAAATGAAAAACAGAATGTGAACACTCGTTTGACATTTTCTCATTTAATAGATTTTTCTTTGACATTATAAAAGAGCTAGTCCTGAGCAGCTGCTCAGATCAGATCCAAAGAATACAACCGTAAGGATCCAATCATCTCTCGCTCGCTCTCTTTTCCCTTTTTGTTTTTTACCCAAATAAATATTTTGATTTGGTAAAAACGGAATCCGTGCTCTCATGTTCTCTCTTTAATTACGTCCATGCAGCAAGAAGAGTCATCAGAATGCCTGTCATCAGAAAGCGCAAATCCAAACACAGCTTGGCCATGTCAGTCTTTGGGAACGGAAATGGTTGGTATGCACCGGCACAACTTTATTTCCAAGCCAAAGCTTTAAGCAACCTTTTGCTTGTATAATGGCCTGGAGAACACAGAAAACCATAAGCATTTTTGTTGGGGCGCTATCTCTGAGTCTTTCAAATCACAAGATGAACCTACATTTTATTAAAAGAGGGCAGAATGTTTTTGTTCAAAGCTTTCTACTGGAACATCACATTATTCATTTGTCACGTCCTGCTAATATACTTGGAGCCCGTTAAATTCTGTCACCTATTCCTGCCACCTCCCGCAGAATGTTTAATAAGGAATCATGTTCAAAAGCATTACCAGAAGTTTTAAAGAAGAATGTGCTGGTGCAGAGTAAAGAGGTTTGGTGTTGCAAGCAGACAAAGCACATCTTCTGCAAAGCACAGCTCTCTTGGAAAACACCAAATATCAAGGAATAACATGCTTGGAAGAAAACAAGGAACAGGCGAAAACCTGGTGACTAAACAAATGAACAGCAGAGAAGGTGTCAAAGCTTTTAGTACACAACAGATTTAATAGGGAGCAAACTGAAGTCTTTCAGAGAAAAAGGTTGATATGCACAGTCAAAGAAAGGCAAGCCAGAAAGACTTCTTTAAATGCTTGTTTGGTGTGCAGAGTTCAAGGCGTTCTGATCACTCCAGTACTTCCTGCAACTTTAGATATTCTGCCCCTCCATGGGATCAGTTTCAATTGGGATTGAAAAGGTTTTGTTCACTTCAAGGTTAACTTGGGGAACTCCAGTTATCCCCCCCCCACACACACACATCCAAATGAGGTTGAAGCTATCATTGTAGCAAGAGGGAAATAATTACTCAGAAAGTGTTAGTGTTCCCTAAAAGAGACCTGTTGGAATGTAATGTGAAAGTGCTGTCTAAAATGTATAAAATATTATTGGAATGGGAGACAAAGGATGAGCAAGTAAAATCTTAAATGATACATTGGTCAATAGATAATTGGTTGCTATGTAGACATGGAAGCATGGGAACGACTGTGGAATATGGATATAAAATTCACAGCATGTTATGGTTTAAGAAGGGATGCGGGTGGTGCTGTGGGTAAAACCTCAGCGCCTAGGACTTGCCGATCGTATGGTCGGCGGTTCGAATCCCTGCGGCGGGGTGAGCTCCCGTCGTTCGGTCCCAGCTCCTGCCCACCTAGCAGTTCGAAAGCACCATTAAGTGCAAATAGATAAATAGGTACCGCTTTATAGCGGGAAGGTAAACGGCGTTTCCATGTGCTGCACTGGTGCAGGCTCGCCAGAGCAGCTTTGTCACGCTGGTCACGTGATCCGGAAGTGTCTTCGGACAGCGCTGGCTCCCGGCCTCTTAAGCGAGATGGGCGCGCAACCCCAGAGTCGGTCGCAAATGGCCTGTACGGGCAGGGGTACCTTTACCTTTACCTCTATGGTTTAAGAGAAAACGATATGAAAATGATATATTGATGGCATCTAACACCGAGTAAACTGGCAAAAATGTATAAATCTCAATCAAATGTGTTGGAAATGTAACAAGAAAGAAGGTACTTTTTATCATATGTACTGGTCTTGATGTAAAGTTAAGGCTTACTGGGAAATGATATAATAATGAAATGAAAAGGATGTTTAAAATAACGTTCATAAAAAACGCTTTTCTTTTGGGAACTATAGGGACAGAACTACCTAAAATGTATAGAAATTTATTCATGTTTGCGACTGCAGCAGCAAGAATGTTACTTGCCCAAAAATGGAAAGAAGTCTCCGCAAAGGAAGAATGGATACAAAAACTTGTGGAATATACAGAAATGGTGAATAAGAAATCAAGATCACAAACTTTTTATAAAAGAATGGAAATGGTTTATTGAATATTTACAGATCAATTGTAAACAGAGAAAAACATTGGCAGGACTATAGTAATAACCTGCAGTTTCGTAAGAATACATATTTAAAGAAGATGAATAAATGAACAAATTAAGTTAATTTGGATATTAAAAATAATTTTAAGGAACCGCAGAAAGTGGGGGAAGGAAGTCAAGTTTTGAAATGTCAAAATGATTGTAAAATCAGTGAAATGTATAAATCAGAAAAGTATAAATAAATTTAAAAGGGGGGGGAGAAAGTGTTGCTATTGCATGCTCCCCAAAGTGTCATTATTGTATGTGACACCACAAACCAGCATGATCACCACCAAGAATGACAGAAGTTCACAAACCATCTGTGCCCAAAATTAATTCATTAAAGGAGAAAATATTAAAATACTCCAGAGTTCCCAACAAAATTCTAACATATGCATTCGGGGTGGGGTGGGGTGATGGGACTGAAAACAATACACATTTGCTAAATTTGATCATTCACATATCCAAATAGTGGCAGAGTTGGGCCACCAGCCAGAGATGGTGGAAGCCAATCTGCACTACCAGGGCCACCTGAGCCTCAAGTGACAGCAACAAATCCATAAACACCCCCAAGTTATGTACTTGCTCCTTAAGAGGCAGTGAAACCCCATGAAGAGCAGGGCAACCTCCCATCCATCCAGTCTAGGGAATCACCTACTGACAGTGCCTCAGTATTATCCAGATTGAGCTTCAGTTTAATGGATCTCATCCGGTTCATTACTGAGGCATCTCCAGTTCTACAGCAGATCACCTGTTTTCTGGATTGGGTTCTAAAGCAGTAGGAGTAGATTTCATTTATTTATTCTTGCTTTCCAAGCTGTTTTGGTGAGGTTTGCATTTGTAGCTTAAATTCCTTGCCTGTGACATGCAGCATGTCATCATCCGGATGATAAGGGCTAACCTGCAAATAGCAATTGGTTATAAGGGAATTGATCTTAGTACCGACACTTGGACTAGTTTAAATTCAGGGCCCCTCTTAACCTGCTTAGCTTTGCCAGTGAAATCATATAATCTGGTTCCTCCAGACTGTTTCTCAAAGTGCATGGGCTGCTAGATGTTTGAGAAATGTCTGCATGGCATGCTAAAATTACTTATGCAAATATATATATATGCAACCATTTTGTTGCACATCATTTTTACACAATTTTTTTAAAAAATAAAATAAAGATGGGAGAAGAAATACTAAATCAGAACAATCAGGCATAGAGAGACAGAGAGATAGAAAAGATGGAAAATGAGAGAGATGACATATATAGCAAAAAAGCAGAGAACTGGGGGCTAAAAGGTGGGTCCTAGCCTAGCCTAAAGAAGCTGAACTCTACCTTTTCATCCAGTTCTTGTTTCATCAGCTGGTATTTTCGCCTAAATTTTGAATTTTCTTCTTCCTTCTGGCTTAGCTCCTCCACCAGCTTATCACACTCAATTTTCATCTTTTCTACCTGTCGGCGATGAGCTTTTACCAAATTTCTTTCTTCTACAAGCTCTGCCTGTTGGGAATAAGCAAAACAAAGAACAAAGTTGACCATGCTTATTTAAGTTCCCAACTTCTTTGCCAAACTTTTATGAAACAATTTTAATGAGGGAGGGTTTCATACAGATTTATCTGAAGGAAGCCTCTTACTTGAAATCCACATCACATATCAAATGGCACCATAACTGTTTGTCATCAGGTAGCTTTATTGCTATATAATATACGTGTGTATTGACTGTTCTATCTGTTAAGTTCTGTCTTTGACACTTCTGTCTTTCCCCTTCTGCTGAAAATATGGCTGTCCATGTCTCTCCAACATTTTCCCCTGCCACATTAGCCCCAAAGAGTTTTTCTTTACAGTAACCTGATAGTAACTCTGTACACTAACATACGACTGACAAGAAAGCAGATGAGACCCCAAAGGATGTCCATTCTCATGAAGGAGAAGGGATGGAGCTATGCAGAAATGTCAGACAGAAACAGGAGGTAAATAAGAAATAAAGTTCTTGCTTACTAGCAGGTTGGAAAACAGGATTGGAATAACCTAATATTCTATTATTGATAAATAAAATGGCAGGCAATTACGTTTTCTATCAGTAATCCCATATTTATTAATCCAATAGTTAGTTTACATAATCCAGGACAACTGGTGTTTTAATTCTGTTCATGCTGTTCTCTAAAATATCAGCTTACAGGATCAAACTACATAACAGAGACTTCTGGCAATAGATATATCCTTCCCAGTCTCTGCAAGCGATCCAGATTGTTTTGCACGGCATTAACAGATTTGACCACATGCTGCTCCTCAGTATAGTTCTTGTGTTGCACAAAAATGTCACTTTGTATTTGCCACCTACTCCATGCTCACTCTCAGCCATTGCTTTAAAAAAATGTCTAGAATGAGATCACACAAGCTATTGGCCAGGTTTGGGCAAAATCCTAAACTACAGTTCGGCGCTAAAAGCATGAGCAGAAAACACCAGACTCATGCGCTGCCCCCTCCTCATGGTTACCTTTTCCTGTAAAGCTTTAAACAAATCAAGAGATCATGCATTATACCGGGTGGGAGCAGGGGAACCATGTGGACAGGGTGCACCCGGCATGAATAGCTCTGGGACCAGAGGACTAGACTGCCAAAGAAAAAACAACAATGTCCTTCAGCTTCTCTGGGCTTGTCCATGATTCTCTGGAACCTTAAAACAATCACTCTTTGTGGGTGGTTACCTGGAGCTGTGATTAGTATCCAGGAGTTGGACAAAAGGTAGCCATAAACTAAAGCACATTCTGCACACGCAGAACCTCCTTTTGCATTTTGAGTGGTAGGAGGACCTCTCAGAGAAACAGCATTAAATTCATTCAGTGCATCCCAGCATCATCAGCAAGGCAAATCTGTATCCCGAACCAGGTAACTGCGATCTTTGGTTACATTACAAAGTAAGAGAGAAGGTAGATCCAGGAGTCCATACAGTGGAAAAGGGGAATTGTCTTTATCCTCCCCCACAATGTATAACCTCCCTTCCGGTTCCCCTAAAAATCACACTGGTCGCTGAGTAAGCAAGTGCCACTTATTTATGCACCCAATCTACCATTTTATTACATGCACCAGAGTCTTAAGGACGTCAAGTAAATGCCCGTAAGAGAAAGTGTTTCATGTGGCAGCACGTATGGTGTCAACATCCTCTGGCCATTAACAAGTGCATTCAATATTATTTTACAGAGAAGAAATATTTTAGTGAAATGGAGAAAACTAACAATGCAAGTATCAGAGAACAAGGAGATGCAGGCTGAAGAAATTATTATAACTTTGGTTGTTACTGAAAATGGAAAAAGTAGCTATGGTGGTGTAGAGGATATATTTGGGATGGGCTGCCACTTATGTTTGTCATTCTATGCCCAGCAGTATAACCACTACCTGGAAAAATTAAATTGTTCTGCAACTGGTATGTTCTGGTCTATTCTACGTCTGTATTCCACAGTTTTGCAAGAGAAGAGAATGTGGTATTGAATGTGGTTTGGCTGTGAATATCAGCTTCAATCTGTGTTTTTGGGGTTGGTGGGTTGTTGTTTTTATTTTTTAAAAAACAAGCTTCTAGGAAGGGGAGACAGTACCTAGTGAAATATCAAAAACAATAGGGGTGGCTGGATAAAATTTCCAGAAGTCAAGGGCAGGGCTTTAATGATCTTGGTCTCTTTCTATGATTAGCCAAACCAGAACAAATGATGCAAAGTAGTTAAAAATGCATAATAAATGATGCCAATAGGAACTCTTATATCCCCTGAGCACAAAAACCTTGTAGGAAGGAAGATGTGCATGTAGGAAGACTGTTGAAGGCCAGGGATAAACAAAGTCAACCTTTGATACTGGCCAACATACCACATCTATTTGGAATGGGTTATCTCTCTTTTCTCCCCCCCCTTTTTTGTTTTATTTTAAAGCTCAAGACTACATATTTCACAAGAATGCAGAATATGTTCAAGGAGCAAATGGCCAATTTTAAATTGGACAGTTCACACTTCCACTACCCTCCACACAAACCCAGGTACATTATCCAAAAGGTGGGGAGAGATATGCAAAGCTGACTAGCCTACAGGTACCTTGAATTTTTCAATGTGACCAGCTGCTTCTTCCTTTTCTTGGCTGAACAGCTTCATAATCTCTTGGACACGTTGGTCATGTTTGGTTTTCACCCGCTGCAACTCTGACTGAAGCTCTGCTAGCTCCTGCTGGTGGACATCTCGCTCCAACTTCAGCTGCTGACTGACTGTAGCCATTTCTTCCTGGCTAGACTCCTGCTGTTTCTTGAGATCCATCAGGGTCTTGTGCATCTCCTTCTTGGATTTCTCGTCGTCTGCCATGCGGCTGGTCAGTTCAGCCCGAATTGCACTCAGGTTTTTTATAACAGCTTGCATCTCTAACAGTTTTGCCTGGTCCTTTTCATGGATCGTGTTAATGGTGGCAAGCTCTTCCTCTAAATGCTGCTTTTCAGTTCTTAGCTGGCTCAGCGTTAGGCCCTGCTGTCGCAGCTCACCCTCTAGCCTCTCTGCAGTTTCTCTGACATCCCTGATTTCTTGTTCAAGAGCCATCTGAACCGATCTGGTTTCTCTGAGCTTCACTTCTTTGCAGTGAAGTTCCTCTTCTTGCTTGGCCCTCTTCTCAAGAACATCAGTCAGCTCCTTCTGAAGGTTTTCCATCTGATGCACAGCTGAAAGAAGCTGACTTTTTAAGTCATCCCTTTCCTTATGAACCTGCAATTCAAAAGAGCAGTAGAGGACTAGAAAAAAGTATCAAGAGACACATGGACTTCTACTACAGCATGAGGGACACAATTTTTTATCAGCCCAAAAGCTGCATTCCCTTCACAGGCAACCTTGCAGGGGCCACATGTAAGTGGAGACTAGGGCCAGATGTAAAAGTAGGTAGAGTAACAAAGGGGATTCTTACCTTTGTACAACAAGTATATTCCAGCCATGGACAAGTCTGAGGTTTCTACACACCCACACATTTCTCCATCAATGGCATTATAGGGCAGAATAGAGCTGATGAGGGGTGTGGCCTGGAAGAGGGGGTGTGGCCTGGAAAGAGTCACAGGGGCTGAACAGTGTCCTACGGAGCCACATTTGGCCCTGGAGCCTGAGGCTCCCCACCCCTATACCATAGGGAGGAAGTGGCCCAGACCAGCACTTTGGAGAAAGAAGACCACCACAACAAAGAGAAGAACACCAGCGTCCTTTCCCATAAATTTAAGCAGCAGCTGAATTTTGCCACTGTCTGAAAACCTCTTTACTAATGGAAGCATGTCACAACCAAACTATGAAAAGGAGAAGAAACACTATAAAGTGGTATGGAATCCAAGAGGTATGCTGGTAATGAAAAGAGGGGTATGGCTCCCCTTTTATATGATATCATTTACAAGTCATGCTTGGAACTTGAAGGGCAGGCATAAACCCCTAAAATAAGCACCGTACATAAAGCTGTACAGTTATCCACTCCCCATTATTCATATTATGGTTCAAGATAACCTATTTGTATACAAACATATGCAAATATATACATATAACACAGTGCAACTGCCCAGATTTTTAACCACCCATATCTGGTGTGGCTTCTTTTTTTTTAAAAAAAAAGGTGTTTTGCTTGTGTAATTGTATTTACTTGTTTATTACTGCTTACTTTACTGATTTTGAGAGAGTTATGTGGTGCCTTGCTGTCAGAAGTCACCCAAAGTAAAGAACAGTAAATGATCATAAAATCCATTAGGAAGAGTAATAGCAGAACAAAATACAACCTGTTCTGATGGTTTTTAAGGTTGATTTTATTCCTTTAACTATTGTTTACCACTTTTAATATTATGACAAACGGATAAAGCAATATTACATTTAAATGCATAAGTATTTTATCTCTCCCTTGAACCCACTCCTTCGCAACACCTTGCATTACAGGCCACTGCTTAAACTTGGGTTGAAGTCAAAGGCTCACTTCTGTCTCTCCAACCTTCTTTCCTGCCACTGCCTTTCTCTCCAATCCTTAACATTCCTGCAATTCAACGGACTCCCCCCACTGTAGTTACAATCACTGTCGTTATTCTAGATAGACCCTTCCCTCTCAGAAGTCTCAGTTATTTCAGGTTACAGGTTTTCTCTGTACCTTAGACAGGCAGCTTTTAAATGCCAGCAAAGGGAATGTGCTTTGACTGGGTATAAAAGAAGTGACTGAGTAATTATAAAGCAGAGATGCAATGAAGTCCACCTACTTGTCACACTTGGCCTGAGCCTCTTGGGGACACAAAACAGCCTTTCCCTGTCAAAACTGTGTCTCGTATGTTGGTTGCTTATTTTCAAATTGCAGTGAAATGTTTAATTATTGCTTAGAATCTCCAGTCTCCCAATGGCCATCTGCCGCAACTATCCTCCTTTTATGTTTTTACCTTGAGGGTGGAAGGACTAATCTACTATTTTTCACACTGCTAATTTTCCTCCCACGTGTATTATCGCATCAAAAATTGTGCTTCCTCTTTCAGCTTTCGGACGTTACTACTGCCTCTGGACATCATTCAAGAACATTTAATTGAAATGTTCATTGCTATTTTAAATGCTAGCTTTTCAGCAGATTACCCCCCCCCAAAAAAAATATAGCCTGCTGTACAAAAGAGAAAAGTATTATCGCAGAGCTCTTAGCCTGTAAGCACAACCACCTTGGGCTGTTAATCAAACACAATGAAACAAGAAAAGGGGATTCCCAAACAATCCCAGTTATAACATTTGAATTCACTGTTCTGAGAAGGAGAAAAAGACCTGGAAATGCTGTTTTGCCACTGTGAAAGCTGTGCTCTTACTGTTTTGAAGAAGCAAAGCAAAGCCTTTGAGAACTGTCAACTTATTCTCTAAAACCTTATTAGTCAGATGAGTGAGCAAACCCTTATCTGTCAGTTCAAATAACTTCTATTAGCAAAGTTCCACACTTTATCTGGCAAAATGCTTGCAGTGCATACATCACCATTTCCTGAAGCAAATACACAAAGGGGCTTGCGGGATTCCTGGAAGCATTGGGCTTGCCACTGTTGAAAACATGGTATTATTAGACCTTTAAGAAGAGCCCTGCTGGATTCTGGAATGGACCAAAGTGTAGCAGAGATACAACTGAGTATACACAACTCCAAACATCCATATACCTGCGACTAGGGATCTAAGACCAATTTGGTTTCCAAGTTACATGAGCAGAGAGTGTGAATGGTTTGAGTACTGTATCTGTCCACACCTTGCAGCAGCATGCTGGCTATTTGCCATGCATGGTCGTAGAGCAACACTTTCAAGCAGGGGTAAGGAACTTCAGACTCAGGGAGTGAATGCATTCCTCCAAAGACTGCACCTCTTACCAACTCTACTCCATACCCTCTTTGGTTGCTTTTGCCTGGCTGGAATATATCCTGAATTGTAGTAGACTGGATGGTGGGTTGTAGAAACCTCTGACTTTTACACGGCTGGAATATAGCCTGCTGTACAAAAGGGAAAAGTCACATCTGTTTCTCCACATACTTTGGTCATGTCCCTTTGGGCATGCCTACTGTTGCCTCTGGTGCCACTTAACACTGGGGCACAAGTCCTCAAAATCTGTCCACAATGAAATGTAGCCCAAAGGCTGGTAACATTCTCCCTCCCCTGCTTTAAAGGAACCAAGACCAAAGACTGAATACTTTATTTGGACGACTAAAACTGGGCAAATTTCTTTTAAAAAATCAGGTGGTGATTTTTTGCCTTACATTTCTAGAATTTCTGTTTTATGCCTTACATTTCTAGAAGTCACCATATCAAAGCCAGATCTGATCATTTGTAAGCTTACATTACACAGGTCAAAAATTTGATCAGGCACCAAATTTTCTATTAAAAATGTAAATGTCATGCCAACCACAACAGGATGACACTATTTCCATCTCACTTGTGAAGATGTTCTAGTAAGATGGATCAGATCAAAAGGTCCATTGTATTAATTACAAGCTACATATATCTGACTACTGAAAGTCATCTCTTCTCCCTCCTCCTCCATAAAGCCCAACACTAACGGAATATGGTTTTTCTTACAGTGTGATATATTATACCTACTTATTTTCAAGAGTCTAAAAATTCACTGGGGGAAAGTAGTTCCCAGAACGGTTGGCTTCAAGAAAAAATGAAATAACTGAAAGGAAAAAAATCCCATACCAGATTGTTCTTCTCCATCAGCTGGTTGTGAAGTTGAGTCTGCTTCTCTCTTTCATGTTCCAGTTTCTTACACTTTAGCTTCCAATGTCTAATAGTTTCCTGAGCTTTCAGTTTTAACTCCTCCCTCTTCTTCTCATTCTCTAGCCTGAGTACTTCAGATTGTCTGAATTCAGCTAGGTACCTCTCTGCCTCCTTAGTCGACTCTTCCAGTTGCTGAGCCAGCTCACTAACTTGGAGTTCTGCAGCTCTGCACTCATTTTCACAGATCTTGTAGCTGCTCTGTATCTCCTTCAGCTGGCTCAGCATCCTTTGCTGCTGGGTCTCCCTCTTTTCCAAGTCGGAGGTTAAAACCTAGAAATCATCACAATATATTAACACTTTTTTTTTTCTTGGGGAAGAGACATACATGCACATTTAACAATTTCCAGAGGGGCAGCCATGTTTGCCTGTGGCAGCAAGACTTGAGGTACTAGCAATTTTTTTAAGGCGCAAGCCAGAGGTGGGGGAATCTATGCCTTCAAGATGTTGCTGGACTACAACCTTATATCAACCCTGACCATTGCTCATGCCAGGTTAGGCTGAAGGGAGTTGGAGTTCAGGAACATCTGGGAAGGTCACAGGTTCCCCATTCCCAGATTAAGTTTTTGCAGACTAGAGTTCAATTATCTTGAGAAGAACAAAGTGTCATACTAAGTTGGCAAGCATATAGAATCACATATAGAGTATGTGTTGGGGGGTGGGAGAGAGAGAGGAATGAAGTTACAAGGACCCGAATTGCAGAGAGAGAGAGAGAGAGAGAGAGAGAGAGAGAGAGAGAGAGAGAGAGAGAGAGAGAGAGAGGAGCAGACGGTGATAATTTTGTAAAACAAAACAGGTACAGTGACTAATTATCAGTTAATAAATTTGTATCCCACTTTTTGGGAGAAGATGCCTCACAAAGAAGGTACAAAGTGCAAAATGCAGCAATCACCAAAAACAATACACAAACACAATACAACGGTCTTACATATCCTAAAAATACTGACAATTGACAAGACAGTGTTGGTAAATTATACAAAATGTATTGTTTTAACTTTTGGGCCCCTTGGCTCCTTTGGGAGGAAGAGAAGACAGAAATTTAATTTGACGACGACATGCCAACACTGGTAAGCTAATTAATATATGTAGTACAAAAAAAACCCCTTTAACCTCCATTCAAACCACAGGAGACAGAAATAAAAATTATGTTGGACTGTAGTTTGGTAATTTCACGAGGGAATCGTTACTCCAGAATCAAAAGCCTTCAAATGCAAGGAGAGCAACAGCAACCATTTTCCAGCTTCCCACAGCTGTGCCTGTTCAAGAGACACTTCCTTGCTACTGCCAATGAAATAATGGATTTGAACTGCCCTATGTTCTCACCCATGAAACGATGGCAGCAAGCTTTACAGCCAACTTTGAAAACAGACGTCTCCACTGTCCCACAAGACCAGTAAGCACACACACACAAGAAGAGCAGAAGGCACACATATACCCAATGTGAAAAATTATGTCCTGCCAAATGATATGTCCTTGTTCTATGGAACAGTAGATTTTAAATCCTTTTATATCACCACTCTTTCCACATCCATTTTTATTTTACTGTCAGGGAACACACACATCTTTGCCAAAGAACCCTCTGCATATTGCAGACCATTCTGTAAAGGTACTAGGACAGTGGTTTGAAAACTCCCCTCCCCCGCCCCGCCCCACGGACCCCTTGAAAATTGCTGACAGTCTTGGCAGACCACTTCATGACTTTTCTTCCTGTTGTAGCAATGGCAATGCGCTCCGCTAGATGTTGTATGCTTTTTCCATTGTGTTTTATTGCTTGTTTCTTCTTCTTTTCCTATTGCATTTTACTGCACTACAAACCGCATTCCATAAAATTCAAATTGCAATACAATAAAATGCAATATAAGAAATAAAAAGAATCAATAAAAATGCAATTAAGTATCAGCATGAATATTTAATATGGGCATGCTGCTGACCACCTGAATGAAGTGTGCAGATTATGGGTAGTCCACGGACCACAGTTTGGGAACCTCTGCTCTAGGAGGGCCACAGAGTTCATGTGGCCTGCTGGTTAAGCATCTCGGGCCATGCTAATGGAAAGCATGGCCAAGACCACACCAATCACTCTCCAAAGCAGAGCATGGCAGTGGGAGGCAAACACTCAAAGCACTCAAAAAGCAAAAACAAGCCATGTTGGTCCATAACGGAGGGGAAACTCAAAATCCACTGTCAGGTAATGCCTATCATTAGGACCAACTCACAAAACATTGAGTTAACACTGGGGATTGTTCTGCCATTATTTATCTTCCCACCGAAAAGACCCTTGTCAGGTTCAACACGGTTTGGAACACCACCGCTACAGGACCGCTGCCGAATCTTCCCAAAAAATTATTCATAGTTAACAATTTTTTAAGCTAAGTTTTGTTCTTTGCCTTTTCTCGCAAAATATATTCAAGCTTTTCAGCTGGCAGGAGACTTGAACAATTTCAGCCCTAGCCATTAAAGAACAATGTTATACACAAATGGAAACAAAGAGTGTTGGCACTACGGTCATTAGTTTAAACTTTTTTTTAAAAAAATAGACATTTTCTAATGTGTTGGAGACATCATATCCTTTCTTTTAGACCTTCAGGCGTTATAGATAACCTTTCTTGCTCAGCTACCTAATAAGTGATGTTTTATACGCTCTGATGAGTTCAATTCCAATGGAAGATTTGTATTAATTAAACATAATCTCCAAGGGCTATAGATTCAAATTCTGAACCTGACAAGTGTGAGAGGATACAGACAAAAACCATCCGAAATCATTACATTTAGCCTTCCATAAATTTTGTTAAAATGTCTCACCTTCAAACTTCAGTGCTAGATTATTTTCCTTACAACAGCTGTAATTGTTTCCCTTCCGATGATAAAATCCCTATGCTAAATAATGGCATCTTCAGCCTTTCTGGGTCATTAAAAGTAATTATTTCTCCACAAAGCCTATGAGAAAAGATCTTGTACCTACCACTGTAGTTTCCATGTAGTAGTTAATGAAGCAAGATTCTAAGCTTAGGCAAAGCAGAGAAAATATTAAGATAAATTATCATGTTAAAAAACACTGAGCAGTATTTCATCAGCAGTTAATATTTTCTACTCCCCACCCCTGATCAAACTTTTAATTAGAATATTTGCTTTAAAATACATGGGTACATAATTAATTCCTAGTCACCAACTATACAACTGATTGGTAGCAGGACAGACCTGATCTACACTGATAAAATATATATGCAAAACATGTACTCATATATTTTGCAATTCTGAAACTAAACAGAGCTAATAAGGAGAAATAAATCTTCCTTGCTTTGCTTATTATTAAGTAAGAAGTTTATACTTGGGGGCTTTTAGCACAGTAGTAGAACTTCCCCTCTTTATACTCTTTATACTCAGAGCAATTTATCATCATGGAAGAACTACCTTTCTTCAGTATTAATTTTTTGCACTATGCAGAGGCATTGGTTGCTATGGGCCATAGTAGAATACCAAATGTGCTCAAGCCCATAGATGTCACAAGGCTTGAATGCATAGTTGTGGCTTGCACATCTTCCCTCGGGGTAGTACTCCTGTTGCAGGGATATCAGCTTGGAGTGAAGGCCTTGGAGGAAGGCTCTGGAGCAGCTTTCGAGGCAGTGTGGGAACTGCGGAAACACACATACGCAGTGTGGTGCGGCTATTGGGTTACAAATAGAATACCTTACAAACCACACTGGATAACGAGAAACATGCATGTCAGCATCAGCTGGGACTGGTGTTTCCTGGTTTGTGCACTGGTGCCCTCTGTGGTTACACCCTGAAGACGGCAGAGATGAAGAACAAGGAACAGAATTGTCTTAACAGGTTTCCACCTTCCTGGTAGTCCATTGGCTCCTCCAGACCTGACAAAGCTACAAATGCTGGATCTTTGCCAGGGCAACAACCAGCCTTTGGCCTTAGAAGTATGGCTTTCTAATTATCTGATGGTCAACGAGCCTACCTATGCTTTGGTCTTCCTGCTCAACAGCTTCCTTTCAACCTTCCATCATCCCGGACCGCATGACAGCCCTTGCCCCATTCCAGCCAGCCTCCTTTGCCCAGATTCCTTGCCTTGGACCCCGACTCTCCTGTACGTCTTGCTTCCTAAATCTGTCAAGGCATGCCTATGGAATCAACCCTGGTGCTTCACCCCAACCAAATCCAGCCCTACCATGATTCATTTTCAGCCCTCTGTTGACTGCTCCATAGAGTCCAGTGTAGAAATAATTATAGGTGCTGAAATCTGTCCTATGTTAGACTTTATGCATCCCAAAGGGCTTGTTATACCTAAAATTGACTTCTACCGCTGTAACTGGCATGCTCATGTTTGCTGCCAACTTCATCATCTCTGATTTATTCAATATCATTTTAAGTGTTTGGTGGCAACTAACCAATAAAATGCATATTTAGAATCCAATAACTTCAGCTGTAAAATTTAGAATACTATGTTTTTCTTCCCTGGGATGTTTTTTTCCAAATGAATTCAGTCCGGTTTTGTGTTTCTGGACAACTTATCATACAACATACAAACCACAGGGCTGGAATATTCAGCAATGTTGTTGGAAATATATCTGGTGCCTGCAGTTACCCCCAAAAGCAACACAATCCACTAATTACTGCTGTTTGTATTCCAACTCCAAAAAAGGTTTTAAATTGTTAAAAAGTATTTTAAGGTTAAGAAAATTCATATTCTATTCCAAAACTAAAAGGTTTTAAGGCTGAAAAACAGATTCTTACATGCCAACCCAACGCTGCCACACACATGTATGGCAGTTTTCACAGCAAAACTGTCAACACAATCTTAAGCCTGACATAACTGGAATAGATTTTATAGGCAAAAGTAATAATTTTCTGAATAGCAGTTTTTAAAAATGTATTTTTATCCCGTTTATACCCCTAAATATCATTTGCTGGGAAAACAACAGTGCAGGAAAGGACAGTTGCCTCCATGTCTTGCTTGTGGGCTTCCAATAAGCAGCTGGTTGGCCCCTGTGGGAAGCAGGATGTTGGACTAAATAGGCCTTTAGGCAGACTCAGCAGGGCTCTCTTTTTATACTCCCACTTTATCTAATAGCTCAAAGCAGCTGACATGAAACAAAACAGTGCAACCGCTTTGAAGGAAATATATTGTAATACATAGGAACACCTAGTCTTAAATTAGACCTTTGCCCACCTGGTTTGGTACTGCTCTACAAGTGATGGGGCTCTTTAAGGTCTCAGGCAAGGGTCTACTTTAACTAAAGAGGACAGGGTGCATGTGCCCTACCACTGTGATATGATGCTTACCCAATAAAGATGCAGCCATCCTATTTCCTCCTGGCAGGGCAAGAGTGCAGCAACTTTTCCCGTCATGGGAGAGCCTACTAATAATTTAGCACTTAAGGATGCAGTCTTGAACTACCACGCTAAGTTCAAGATGTTGGTACTGGAGTGCTGTACAGCTTGGGACCAGGATACTGAAAAGATGGCCTCACCCCTTATGCACCCAATCCATCACTGCACTCTGCAGGAGAGGGCCTCATATGGATGCCATCTTATCAGAAGGTCCGTTCCTTACAATACAGGAACCGGGCCTTTGTGTGGTAGCACCTAGCCTTTAACATTAGGCACCGCCTCTGTTGTCTTTTCAGCACCTACTAAAGACCTTCCTCGTTCAGGAGCCACACTTCTAAGCAGGGGGCGTTCAATAAGGCACTGTCTCACGTCAGTCCATAACACATCTCACCCAATGATGGACTGGCAGTCCAGGACTGCAAATAACAGTCTCCTCCAAAGATCCCAAAGTATGGGCAAGATGATATAGGAAGTGACAATCCCGTTTCTCTGGATCTAACCAAATGTGTTTACTGTACTTTCCCTAAATATCCATTCAAGTAATCAAAAATCAAGTTAAAACACAAACCAGATAAGTCCTTACATGTGACAAATGACTAGTGTATGCACAGAGGATGCAGTTACTAAAATTAACCCCAGCATCTTCTATAACTTCATTTGAAGTCTATTAAGTCCATTCTAAATTATACTATAGGTATTTAACACAGTAAGTGGTCAACCTGTCATGGGACATTCTAATTTCAGATTTACTCAGCCAATAAATTTAAATGTGTTACATTGTGTCCTCATTTCCCTAATGAAATTTTAACTTTTATTACAATATTTGACTGTTGCTGCACTGTGAACTGCTTTTCAAATTATGAAGAGACTAGAACTTTGATGGTTACTCTTTCATTACCAAATTAAATATATATATAGTTCCCTATTATGCTGTTTGTCAGACTGCAGCTAAAAATATAGCCAATCTGAAGTAAAAACCATGAGGCACAGTACATTATGGCATGAAAATCTCACCTCCGGGCATTCCTACGTGCCTGCACAAATAGCAGCTTTCACCACAGATCCCAATGTACAAATTTATTTCATACTATTTTATTCTCACAACACTGCAGAGGCTGGTTAAACTGAGTGGTCACCTACTGAGATTCATGGTTGAGGAGGAATCTGAACTTGGGTCTCCCCGGTCATAGTTTCAACATTCAAGGCATAACTATCAGTGTTTTGCTCAAAGCCAAATTTATAGGACTCCTCCAGGGCTTTCTTCTCTGACTCCATCTACATCTTGTTGTTGTTTAGTCGTTCAGTCGTGTCCGACTCTTCATGACCCCATGGACCAGAGCACGCCAGGCACTCCTGTCTTCCACTGCCTCCCGCAGTTTGGTTAAACTCAGGTTAGTAACTTTGAGAACACTGTCCAACCATCTCGTCCACTGCCGTCCCCTTCTCCTTGTGCCCTCAATCTTTCCCAACATCAGGGTCTTTTCCAGGGAGTCTTCTCTTCTCATGTGGTGGCCAAAGTATTGGAGTCTCAGCTTCAGGATCTGATTACCTTAAGAATGGATAGGTTTGATCTTCTTGCAGTCCATGGGACTCTCAAGAGTCTCCTCCAGCACCATAATTCAAAAGCATCAATTCTTCGGCGATCAGCCTTCTTTATGGTCCAGCTCTCACTTCCACACATCACTACTGGGAAAACCATAGCTTTAACTACATGGACCTTTGTCGGCAAGGTGATGTCTCTCCTTTTTAAGATGCTGTCTAAGTTTGTCATCGCTTTTCTCCCAAGAAGCAGGCATCTTTTAACTTTGTGACTGCTGTCACCCACATCTTAGTCACTGGTTAAGAAAAGGAGGATGCATCCTCAAAATCACCCTCTTACTAAATATTATCATTAACAAGATCTGTGTGTAGGAGACGTAGACAGGAATACTGTGGTAAAACCACAGTTATACAATCAAGGCAGTAATACTATTGTAACATGATTCAATGAAGCAACTACCATCACTACTGCTGCGATGACTGGCAAGGCATGACAGAGCTGGCCTCCCAATGGCTGAAACTTAATGGCGTGGTTCGCATGTCACTCTAAACCACAGTTAAACTCAACTATGGTTTAAATGTGAACACACAGCATTCAACGATCTCTTTGATTGCTTTCAAATTATGCTCTTAATACCAGGTGCCTGCAAGACAGAGAAAGGCTGAATATGACACAGATGTTTTTGCTGGCTGGCAAAAACATCTTGAGAGTCCGGCATAAAAGCCATGAGTGCAGCTGGAAGATTCTTCATCCCGCTATGCAGGCCTGCGCACAGATTAGGAGAATGTATAATTGCAACCTTGTCTTCAGCACTTTTCACACCAGGGGAGAGAGGTGGGCAGAATGTTCTCTTCAAGATGGAATGTTGGATGCACCAATATTCATCAGCAAAGAAGAAATCTCTCTTCTGGTTCTATATTTCTCATGATATAGTAGAATGAATTGAGATTTCAAGCTCATCTTGGCTCTCGGGAAGAAAGGAGCACTTTGCTCCTTCTCCTACTTTCATTACCAGGACAACAAAATGAACCAAGACCATGAGCAGATGGTTCAGCCGACTGGCTCTGTTTGAAATAATTCAAAGGAAAACATAAGATTGAATTTAAAAGCCCAAATGGGAAAATCCTGCCTCTGTTTCTCTAGGATTTTTGGAACACATTACAAAAATCATTTAAAAATCCCCCAATACAAGCCACATTAATTTTTCAGCATGGGCTACAGGACGCCAAAAGATGATTAGACAAATTCATGTGGAATAAGGCTATCAGTGGCTACTAGTCACAATGGCTAGGTTCTAACTCTACTATTAGAAGCAGTATGTGTCTGAATATCAGTTGCTAGGAATCACAGATGGGGAGAAGGCTGTTGTGCTCAGGCCCCACTTTCTGACCTCCCATAAGGTTTGGCTATCTACCACTTTTTAGTAATACGCAGTCATACAACCTCCTTCAATTACTACCTCTTTCAGTTAATTTAAACACTTTGTTATTTCACTCCTAAAGCTTCTTCAAATTAGGCAAAAGTCAACTACGGGCTTATTTCCTGTTCAGATGACTCCAAGATGATGGGAAAGAAATGGATTAAATCAGCAACAACCACTGATGAGAGAATACTAGGAATTCTTATGAATACAAATAGCTTATGAAGGTTAATGAGGTTCATCGTGGGTTTAAAATAAGAGAATGAGTGTATTTTGTATGTACAGTGAGTCCTCCAATTTAAGGTCTAGGTAACTTTTGAAAGGTACATTAGTGCAAGCTAAATTACCTTTTTTATTGCCAATTGTAAAATATCTCTCCATTCTTCTCCCTCCCGCCAACAAGTATCACAAAGTTGCTTTGTATAGTTCAATAGAAGTTCATAGAATAAAGCAAAATTAGAAGCTCTCAAAAAGGCATCAATAGTTGTTTTTGAAGAGAAAGAATACAACACTTAACTAAGTGCACTGCCTGCCCTTTCTGTATAATTGCTGCACAGGAATTTTATTCCGGTTATTTTGAATCCATATGGTCTGGGAATTCATCCTGTTGGTTATCATTATTTAATATTTATTACATTTTTATCCCGCCTTCCCATCTAGGGGCTGAGGGAAGCCTGCATGGTTTCTTGCCCCATTTTTATCTCACAACAACTTTGTGAGGTTGTAGAAGGCTTAAGAGATAAGGGGTGACTTTGAGCCAACATGCTTTATGGCTGAGCAGGTATTTGAATAGTGTCCCCCTGGTCTGACTTCAAACTTTAACTGACGTTTTTTTAACTGACGTTTTAGAATTGGCAGTGATCCCCAAAGAAGTAATTGTTAGTGTTAAAGCTGATAGGAGCAGTTATTTACTTGACAAGAGAATCATGGCTAAAGTCTGTAGCACCTGAACGTTTATAATTCTGCTGGAGTAGAAGGGAATTCAAATACATAGCTTGAAAGAGGGGTGGGAAGTATTCAGCTGTGGAGAATTTCAACTTGATGCCTCTGCTGTGAACACATTTTTGAAGCATTCACCTTCTAACTTTCATTCTTGAAGAATCCAAAAAATAAAGGTTAACTCTATCATAGGAAGGGGGGGGAGGTTGAACAACCCATGAACTTTGCTTAGGAAAAGGTATTTCCAGATACCTAAATCCCTTCGGAAATATTTATGGTATTATACTTAATAAAATAATTCTGCCATGCCCTATATGGTCCATAGATGACCTAATGGAACATCAGAGTGCCAGAAGACAATCCTTTGTTCTACGCTGGAAACTCAACACAAGCCAATCCTAGCTTTTCACTGGCGGGGGGGCGGGGACCCACCACTTTATGAAATATGTACTTTTCCATACTGCAGTGTTTTTCCAGCTCATCTTAAATAGGAAAGTCTCCCCCACCCAACCTGTACAGAATAAACTATTCTAAGATTATGAAGGTGTTCACACAAGAGAAAGGGGGATCTGAAGCCATCTTGTCAACAGTTCCATCATTTACAGAACATAATGAGATTTCCCATGCTAACAGCCATTTTAAAATATTAAACGTTTGCATTCGTATAGCAATGTACGATTATGAACACTGGTGTGCAGGATTACACAAAGTAAAGTTGAGTTTTCAAAATTATCATACCACTCTTGAAAATAATTTCTGATCCCATTCTCCACAGCATGAGAAAATGAACAAAAATCCACCCCATTTGCTGACTGAGAACATAGGAAAGATTTCGGCTCAGAATAGGTGTGGGGCAAAATTTGTGGGAGCAAAGCAAACTGGATAGCGTGGTACTGTGATAAGACCAAGGTTGCAAGTTCGCTCCCCATATGGGATAGCTGCATGTTCCTGCATTACAGGGGTTTGGACCAGATGATCCTCAGGGTCCCTTCAACTCCACAATTCTATGATTCTAAAAAACAAAGGAAGGTTGTTGGAAGGGAGAAATTATTTGGAAACCCTAAGAGGGCAGTGATGGAAACAGTGCAAGAGTCCTTTAAATCTATTAGCACTGTTGCCTGCACACCTCCTCTCAGAAGTGGAGATTCCCCCCCCCCCACACACACACAGACACATACACTTACATACCTTTTGCATGCAGGCAGGCATATACAAACGAAAATGCCAAAATGACTGACCCTACAGCTATTCCCAGTGTCTGCGAAAAATACACAACTTTATTGAATATACCTTTGTAACCTGCAATGCGCAGCAGTTTTTTTCAACCATTGCTATCAAGGAAGTCTTTGTTAATGGCACCTGCACAAGACATTGATCACATGGGTCACACTCTGTATAAACTTGTCCTCCGGGGGCAGGTTATGCTGCTCACATGTAAATGATAGAGTACTGTCAATCATCATTAGCAGCTGCCAGGAAGCTCCATGCAGATGATGGGCTGTGGTTGAATGCATGTTGGGAGAAGAGTTGAGTGTGTGTGTGCGCGCACATGCAAGATTCAGCCCACAGAATCCAGAGAATCTCGGTTTTAAATCTTCTACACATCCTGTGTAATGACAAATTGATAATCAAAGGAAGTGCATTGCTCATGCACTTCAGAGGCAGATAGATGATACTTCCCTCCCCTATCACCATAAGGCAACTTTGCTCTTCTGAAACAAGCCTGTCCAAAACCATCTGGAAAAAGCACAGAGCCGTATTAGATTTGCAGCTGGAAGTAGTACTATAAAGAACAGATCTGATGGAATGCTGTTTTACTACTGTAGTTTTCAAGTTCACAGCCTTTTGCGGCTTAATGTCGCATCAAGAGGGAAATAATCCATTTCCTTTTCACCTCCTGCAGCTGCTGCCACCTCCCTTAGAGGGTAACAGCAGGAAGTAAAATGTGTATTATACGATTTGTTCTTGTGAGACAGACCTCTAAGCCTCTGGATTTTAAACATACAAAAAGCAGGCTCTTTTAACCTTGTTCTATCAATATGTATATTTTTTATTAAGCAGAACAGTTGGATTCCTGGAAACTGTTCGGCATCTAGGAAGTGAT
Organism: Podarcis melisellensis; assembly: GCF_964234715.1. Lineage (NCBI taxonomy): Eukaryota > Metazoa > Chordata > Lepidosauria > Squamata > Lacertidae > Podarcis > Podarcis melisellensis. Next base: position 27,163,380 of record NC_138528.1, on the reverse strand, counting down.
CTGCCGCAGAATTAAATTCTTAAAAAGCAAAGTTTGCTTCCCTTGCACATACTACTTTATTTGGCACTCTTGTTATATCCAAAGGTCACTATGGTAAAATAAGGGATGTTAGTTTTTTTTTAAATGGAGAACAAAGTATTAGTATGATATTATACTCCATTTTAAGCATAGAAACATAGGGCAGGTTCACCTGACAAGCCCTGTCAGCAGAAGTCATGTGCAATGACTTCTGCTTCTGCAATTCAGCTTTCCCTCCTTCTCCTCCCCAAATTGGCTTGGGGTGTTCAGGAGAACCCCAAAAACAACACACAGAGGGAAGAAAGGAGGCATCAATCCATCTGGAAATCTGCAATGCTTGCACAAACAGAAGAAGCATTGGGAAAACGTGACACTGCGTTCCACCCACTGAAAGTTGCCTTATGCAGATCTGGACCACTGGGCCCATCTAACTCAGTATTATCTACACAATGAACGGCAGCACCTCTCCAGGATTTCAGGCAGGGGACATTCCCAGGTACACCTGGCAATCCCAATGGCTGAACCTGGGACCTGCTGCACGCAATCAAGTGTCTCTCCCACTGAGTTACGATGGGAAGCAGGAAAAGTATGACTCTGAAAAAATATTAAAGACCTAGCAACCAGATTTACAACAAATGGCACTTTGCGTCCAGAATGGATTCCTACTTATTTTGCCATCTATTTCGTAAGTTCTCATTCGAGTTAAAGTTGACAAAGGTATTGCTGAACTCTGGTTTGTCCTTAACATTCCTCGGAGCAAGCTGGCAGCTTCCAATACATTCCTGATTACATAATTATGACAAGAAATTAAAGATTACTTTCAGACGTGCTGTTATGCCAAATTAAATAGTGCTGCTCTAATGGCTGCCCATTTCTGCTATTCAGAGTTGATTAAAATGCATTCTGATCTTCAAAGAGTAACAGCTGTGCTCAAGGGTATTTTTAAAATCACAATGTAAAAAGAAAAAAAGAAAACTTAACTAGCTTTAGAGAAGGTCCACATCACCAGCAGTATCTTACCAAGTTTATGATCACAGAAAATATCACAGCATCAATGCACGGTACTTCATCTTGACTCATATACTTGTAAAATAAGCTACCAGGGGCAAATAATAAGAACAAAGAAAATGTCTCCTTCTGAGGCCCACACTTTGGAATTTGAAACGGATGGTTGAATTCAACTAACTTGTCCCACTAACAGCAGCCTGGTCAAAAGCAATGGGGCTTCTCTCCCTCCTACCCCTGGGCTCCCTTCATGCACCCCAACTCCCCCAAATTGACTCAGAACCCCCAGACCGTTAAGGAGGAAGGAAGGAAAAGAAGTGAGAGCATTCCACCAGGAAAGCAGAAATGCTTGAAGTGATTTGAATGACCTCTGTATAAAATAATAACAAAGAAATAAGGAAAATTGGTACGATACGTTGTAAGAATGTATTAGAAAATATGAAAAAATGAAGGTAACAATCATATGTACATTCGATATTAGAAATTTTAAATGCACCAGGAATTGATGGGAAGTCTATTACACCTTGGTAAGAACTTTGACCAAATGAGACTGTATGATTGGATCAATTTTGATTTGTATATTTACATAAGATTACTTATAGAATATCATTTTTGGTTTATATAAGTTTGTTTTTGTTATATATGAAACTTAATAAAGCATGGAAAACTTAAGAAAAAAAGAAAGAAAGAAAGAAAGAAAGAAAGAAAGAAAGAAAGAAAGAAAGAAAGAAAGAAACGCTTGCAGTGACAGAGCAATCTTGGGAATTTTTTATGTTTGACATTCTATTATTGTTTTATATTTTCCTGGAAGCCATCCAGAGTGGGTGGGAAAACCTAGCCAGATGGACAAGGTATTAATAATAATAATAATAATAATAATAATAATAATAATAATTGCTATTTCATAGCTGTTAACGTTTCCTTTTTTTTAAAGAGAAATTCCCTTATTCTGAATAGGATTCCTCGCAAGAAAAGGGAAAAGCTGACAGCTATGCTATTTTGAATTCCTCCTGCTGATTTTAGATGTTCCGTGGATCATGTCTAAAGTCAAAATCATGCATAATCAAAACACACTGGGGATTGCCAAAGTCTTTTTTCCTGGTTGGATGCCTGAGCCAGAACACCCGCCCCTTATTTGTTTGTTTGTTTGTTTGCTTGCTTGCTCGCTTTACTGTATGAACAACAATGCCTATTTAGTAGCATTACTACAACAACTGGTGCTAACATTATGAAACTAGCACATGGCAGGTTTAGAAGAAAACTGGAAAAAAGATTCAGTAAATGCACAAGTCATTGATATCAGCTATCAATGGCCGCCTCTCCTCCATTTCGCTTGGTTGATGGGTACAAGGTTGATGCCAAACGAAACATCAATTTAATTCGGAATCGGGTATCCAGCAAAGCTTAGTTAGACTGTGTGGCTGGACCAGCGTGTATCCAAATGGTTCCAACCAACAAAGATTCACTTTCTTTTACAGCAACTACAAAATGGGAGAATGATGTCCATGTGATTGATGGTGTGGTAAATCTGGGCCGTTTCCATGCACAGGAAGAGATGAGCTAAATCTGCTGACTACTGCAATACGTCTGTTCCTTTCACAAACAGAATCATTCTTATTTGGCATTATTATGGGCTACTAGTTTGACTACAGAATTGGAAAGTGCAGTATATAAGAGCTTCAACTTTGTTTGTGTTGATGCAACGCAAGGCAATTTATGTCGCACATCAACATGTGGGGGGAGAAGTCAGAAGGGGGTGCTGTCAACTGCTAGCTCTTTAGGAAAATCAGAACTTCAGATTAGTTCTCACAAAGGGCAGATGAAGTTGAAAAACACACTGCAACCCTCCAGATGACATGTGAGATGTTCCTGGAGAAATAAGATGTGATGGAGAAGAGATCAAGCCTATCCTTCACCCAGACATTTTAGTTTTCATGCATAGGAATCCTTTCCTTTGTTAAGCCATGGGGTGAAATTCCATTATGTAAACTCTCACCTGCAGTTCATACACAGGCTTACTTGCTATTTGTCAGCCACGTCAGCCACAAATTGCAACTCAAAAAGTAGTAGAACCTAAGCTTATCATTTAAAGAGATGTTTACCTCTATTTGTATTCCAAGCTGTGCTTTCTCTTTGTCCTTGCGCTCTATACATCGCTTCAACTCTTCTATCTCTGACATAACAGCACTGTGATTCAGCTGTGCTCTCAATTCCCAGATCTGCTTTTCCATCTCTTGTTTCTCTGGATCAGACCTCTCAAGCACTGGAACAAACGTGGCATGATTTAGCATAAGAAAAATTACAACAAACAAAAAAATGCACTCATACATAAAACACACATGGCTGCAGGAACATCAGAAACAGCCAGTTCCAGTTTCAATTAACCATAGTTTCATATTGTCCAGACCCTAAACCGTAGTTAATCTTAACAATGTTTAGTGGAAACAAGTAAACCATAGCTTGTATGGTTCAGACGACACACCAAACTGAAACTAAGCAAAAATAGAAGCAAAGACTTCAAAACTCCTCACTGTGGCCATGTCAAAATGAGGATGAAATACTTTGAGCTCAGAGAAAGCTATGATTGTTCTTGCAGATCAAATCAGCCCATAAAACAAAGTTTATCGACCAGCAGTGTTGGTGGCCTTGACTATAGGATGAGATGATAGTTAGATAAACAGAAAGATAGATAGCTCGGTTAGAGTAAATACCAAATTACTTTAAATTTCTTTTCAATTCTATGAGGAGACTGACATGGCAAGCACAGGCCTCCATAAATTAGCTTACTGCCTCCAGTGCCTTGTGGATTACTTTTGGGTGGGATGAAGATTAAGGCAGTTCACACCTTGACCAAAAAAGAAGTGGGATTCCATCGGGTTCTAGGCAGGCATTGCTTATAGACACTGGCAGCAGACCACAAGGATAAGACACAAAAATGTGTCATCTGACGAAGGTGGAAGGGTGCCCTCAAATTTTGCTTTAAAAAAAGGAGTTGGGTTAAAAATGATCAAAAAAGTATTTTCTGCTCTTTATTTGTTTGAACACCTTCTGAACTTCCTGCAGAAAATATTATGTGAAACAGCCACAATTTGATAGTTCGTGAGAATTTTCATGCATCCCATACTGTTAGATAACTGCATCTTCTTCACCCTCCTGCTTTCCTTCAAGAATATTCAAATGAAATGCCCTTCCCAAATTCCATTACCTGGAAAAGGGTCCATTTCACTTATTCTGTATCCAAACAATACAGTATTGTGTATGTGTTTTCCATGACATTTTCTGAATGCATATGAAGAATACTTTTTTTAAAAAAACAAAAAAACTTTGGCTTTCCTATTAATTATTCTTGGGTAAATAAGATTCATTGTCATGTCAGGAAGGTAAGCCATGCTCATGTTTCCCCTGACAAGAGTGAGAGTAGTGCCAAGTAACAGAAATATCCACATTTCAAGAAGGAAAGCCTGCCACTGGACCTTGGCTAGAAGCATCTCCATTCATACAGTGGAAAGGATATACGAGGGATATTGAGGCTTGAGGATGCAACTGCTATTTATAGCCGTTTTAAGCATACCAGCAGGGCACATTTAGAGATCAACCTGTATTGATTTGTTCTGCATCACATGGGACCAAAGCTGAGCTCTACTGAGCACAGCTGATTTGCAACCTCCATTTACTGCCACACAGTGCTCCCCTACTAGCCCTTTGAAAATGAATGGCTAGTACACAACAGTAGGTTTCGGTGGATTGCTTCCAGACCCTACTGATGCAATTACTTCTAGTGAATGCTCCAGATCTAGCTCCTAATATTTTTCACACACCACTGCCTGCCTCTGCTATCTCTGTGCAACTTCTACCATGCTCGTTACGATAGCAGGGACCTACAGCTCAGACAAGACAAGCCCAAATTCCAATTCATAATCCTTCAGCAGCCTGTAAGAAATCAGATCCTAGCTGGTTGCCAGTCTACCTAACAAAAAAAATGTATTAGCAAGGCTTTTGCTAAATCAAGAATTTAAGATATGAAATATGAACTGCTTAGCGTTTGGTAAATTGCAGCTTCGATAATGGCTCACATTTAATTTACACAACTGCTTTCACATAAATCTCTGAATTAACTTTTGTCTTTTTCGGTCACGATGAGGAGGAGGTTCAATGTGCTGAGATTGTGAGCAACAGACATTGAGACATATGCTTTTGTTCACAACTTGATTTTGCCCACAGTTCTCCATTATTTCCAGCTTTCAGTAAACCAAGACTTGCCATTTCAAGCGCTGAGTCTTCCTCAAGGTATAGTTACTATAAGGTCTTATTTTTCTGTCCTGAATAGTAATGGGAAAGAGAGTGTTACCTCTTTGCCTCCTCCCGTCATCCTTTTGCTCAGCTGGATGGCTCTGGCGATGCATGGCAACCTGAGATATTTGATGGTGAAGATTCAGTCGTTCCTCTTCTGCTCTAAGGAGTTGGGAACGAAGATCCTCAATCTAACACACACACACACACATATACACAGACAAGTGCCAGCTTTTTTAACAAACCAGAAACCAATTTCAATAAAATGTGGAGGCATATTTTCACTGACATTATCAATTCTTTAAAAGATCCTAAAGCAAAATGTGATCATAACCCATTACTCATACACTATACTTAGCAATGAGCCAAGCATGAGATTTCTCTGATTTAAATGGAAGCTTCAGATCCAAAAGGATATCTCCACCTGGCTCCCTCTATATCAAACTGCCTTGGTCTTCGGCTTTTTCAGTTTGGGGAGTTGTTTAAGGTATGCCTCTTCATACAGGCCCTTGGGTCCTCATGCTGTTGTTGAAAGGAGGCTGCTGGGATATCTGATCTTATCAGTCACTATACTGCTTTGCCAGTGAGTATTATCTCACTGCTGCTACACTGATGTGCTGTTTTAGAAGATTTAAGCAGCCTTGGTTCTTTTATTAGTTTTAATTGTTTTATATTTTATTTTGTCTTTTGTAAACTGCTTTGCCATTCTTAAAGAAACGTTGTTATCTAAATGAATTAATAATAGGAAAAATAAGGCAAGGGACCTCTCCACATGCAATCAGAAACCCTGCCTACTCAAAAGGTTCCCAAGCACACACAGGTTCCTTCACAGGTTATGCATGTATGGAATGGGGGTACAATCCCACATTGCCCTCTAAGGGCATTTTGCGTAATTTTGTGCACTGCAACAAAAAGATGGGGCAAAACTGGGCTGTTACAAAACCAAGGACACCAACCGAGCCTCAATGAAACACAAAGAGGTTTATTTGACTAGCTGGTTTTGCTTCTGAATAAATTATACCGCTAGAAGCCAGCAGAGAGATTAGCCACTTCAAGGCAATTTGTTTTCGCAAAGTTATAATTTGCTTGTGCAAAAGTAAAACAAGGTAAAGCAGTTCTAGGACGGAGGGTGGGGTGCTGCTGGTGGAGGAATCCAATTGCTCTTTTCACTATCTTTAGTAAATTACTTCCTCTGCTCTTTCAAAATATATTGAAATATGCCCAATAATTTATACTATCACAACATTAAACAACCCTTAAACCCAAAGAAAGTAAAGCATAAATATAATGTGTAATCTATTTCATCATATCCATAGGTATACAGCTGTGAATGCGTAGGTGAGAATTTATTTTTAACCAAACTAAAAAAACAGCTATGGAGCGTCTTATTTGGCGTGGCAGAGTCTGCAGAACTAATTTTCTAGAGTGTCAATTAGAACAGAGTAAGATCCAAATGCAGAGCAATCACTGAAAGCAAGCACTAGGCATATTCCAGCTGTGGCAAACTCCAGTATAAGGTAAGTCCTTCAAGCTGCTGATGCTATCATGTAGCTTGTTGTCCCCTCCTGCTTTCATACAACATATTCAAATGCTAGCTTCCCCTACCCACCCAGTGTGGTACAGTGGACAGAGTGCTAAACTTGGGCCCAGCAGACCTGGTTCAGATCCCCCAAATAGCTATAAAGCCAAACAAACACACATGCTAAGTGTTCTTTCACTAGAGTGAGCAGGATACAAAAGGCAAAACATTATATTAATCTGCCATGCCAAAGGATAAGCAAGCCAATCAGCTTCTGCTACATTTCTTAAGCTGACTTTGGCAAAACAGCTTCATGCTGCTCTCATTTGCGTGTTACGCTAAGTCAAACCATGGTTTAGCACAAATGAGCAAATGTTGGACTCCTTTGCTGCTGCACTAAGCAAAGCCACAGCTTGGCTTAGCATGTTGTTTCAACCCAGAGTAGCAGTTCTGCTCTATGCAGACAAATCATGAGCTGAAACCAAGACTTGCCTTTGGTTTACGGCTCATGGTTTCTCCAGGGAGGGCTGTACCAGGAGCTTGAGTCTGGACAACATGCTAAGGCAAACCACAGTTTACCACAGCAGCACAATGACTGGACTGGAGCAAAGCACCATCTCCTCTCCGGAGGCCAACACACCTGCACTAAGCTTAGCGCCATGTGAGAACCAGATTAATAAACTATCATTCTGTAATAGAGCTTGGTATGCACTTTTGTGACTGTTTTCTTATCATACTTATTTCTAACTTCCTACTGCACTATTTGATAGAAAGTTTTAAGAGCACTGACTACTGTGAATGGAGACAGGTTTTTACACAGGAAAGTGGTTACCTGGTGGAGAAGAACCTCTCTGCTGTTTTCCGACTGATCCAGTTTCCTCCGGGACTGCTCCAAATCTTGTTCAAGCTTATTCGGATTAGAAAGAGTGACAAAAAAATCATTCCACTGCTAGTAATGTCATGAATTATTTAGCTACAATATTTAATATACCCAGAAGTCTGCTGAACGCTCATTTCCTATGCAACACTTTGCTAAGCTCACCAAATGCCTATTATCCCAATGGTTCCTTAGATCAAACAATCTGTTTACAAATACATGCATTTCTTCCTCTCCTAAAAACTACGTTATGTAACTGAGTTGCACGTGTTATCTCCCTCATACTCTAGATGGGCTCCCCTTTCAAGGTAGCAAAACAGAGCACTTTGAAAGGTTGTTTGACTCATAATAACCAGAAATCCCAGATTGAGAAGGGGAAAAAAGTAAAAACCCAAAGGCACATTAAAAAAAAAAGAAACACCCAGAATTTCAAGCCAGAATGAAGAATGGGTATTGCAGATGTCTGTGATTAACTCAAAACTGAACGCAAGTTCTTGAAAGAACAACAAATACCCTCTTAGTTATAGTTATATTAGCCCTTGAAAGGGTTTGGAAAGTGAAGCTGCTGCGAAATGCAACAGCCAGAATAATTTCTGGTACTTGGCTTTCCTGACCACACCACTCGGTTTGAGTCCAGGCCTAACTCAAAATCCTGGTTATTACATATAAAGCTCCAAACATCCTAGGACCAGGATATTTCAAGGACCTTCTCCTCCTGTGTTAACTTGCATGACAGTAGCAGTTGGCAGCATAACAGGGGCAGTGTGGTCCTGCTTCCCAATGCTGAGTGGGGTTGCCTTCTGCCGAGAGGGGAAAGGGGTGGGGAGCTTGGTGCAGTGCAGGCATGATGCAACAAATCTGATTCCTATTTATTTATTTAAGGCATTTCTATTTTCTATATTTCTATATTTCTTACTATTTTGAATTCCTAAGCAGTGTGAATCAAATGTGTTTTATGCACACACACGAATGTCAGCATCGCCCTTGAGCCAGTGTACCAACTGGACTCATGCACTACAGCCCCGACTGGGCTGGGCGAGCTGGGTAGCACTGCCAGAGACCTCCTTTCTCTCAGGAACTGGTCACAGTGCTGTGGACTCACAGCTTGGAGCTGAGAGCACCGGATTCACTGTCTCAATAATGCAGTCGTTGTGCAGCAGCGTTTTGCAGAGTCTTGCAGAGTATAAACCACTCGGAGAGCAGCTCTGTAAAGTATCTTCTTTTATTCTATAACTACAGCTATAATACAAACTATATACAGAGCTAAATATTCTGAGCATACATCAATGCTACTCTGAGTGCCTGCAGCTGCTCTTAGCAGCAATCTTATCTCTAAATACTATCTCTTGCACTCACTCTCCGACACACTGACTGACTTTTTCTTTCACACACAGAGACTCACTCACTTGACTAATTAAGTAGAGAGCAGTACATTGCTCCTCCTCTCTGTAGAGTCAGCAGAGACCTCAGGAGATGGTCAGGAGATTCTTGGGTATGGGAGGGGTGAAAGGTGAAATCTCCTCAACGAACACAGAATAAGAAAGGCCATCATACAAACAGAAAGCTACCTTATAAGGCCTGCTAAAACAGAGACGTCTTAGTCAAGTGCCTGAAATTAAGCAGGGAGGGGACCTGATTATTCTCAGCCAAAAGGGAGGGCCACAGGATTGGGTCCCCAATGCTGAATGCAAGGCCTCTGGAAGTTATGAGCCAGTTACCCCGCCAAGTTCCACACAAGTTCGGAACTGGGAAGCCAGGTGAACACTGCCACCCAGCGTGCACCACTGCGCCACCAACTACTGCTGCCTAATAATAATTCAAATAATAATAATTCAGAAGAAAGGTATGTTTGGCAAGGACCCAATAGAGGATCTTTTGAGTGGTGGCTCCCCAGTTGTGAAAATCCCTCTGAAGGGAGGTTAGTTCAGCAGGTGGGGAAGGCATTTTTATTTCACCAAGCTTTTGCCGCATTTTAATTCTCGCTTTTCTATTGCATTTGTTTTATTGGTTTCTTCTCCTACCCCCTAGTTTTAATAGCAGTGAGTGTTTTAACTGTTGTTAAGGGCCAAATTTATCTGCGTGGGCCTCAACAAGTATGACGCCTTCCTGTTTTTACAGGCTTAAGTATTCTTGATGTAGGTCACCTTGGAAGGAGCAGTACAATCTGGGCATGTGCTGCTGAAAAGAAGCTGGACATCTTACTATGAAAGGCACAGAGTTTGATGCTGATACCTGCTATTATATGTTAAAGCAAACATACTTCATATTTTTAAAGCATGGGTGGAAAGGTCACTGCATCAATTGCAACATGAATATACTACACCATGAACATTAAAAAAAACACAACTTACTTTGTTTTTTTCACCCTCCATTTTCAGTACTTTATTCTTCAAGACAGTTTCCACTTCATTAGCTTTAGCATCTTGTTGTTTTAAAGCCTTGAAGGAAGAAAATGGGAATTTGTTTCTTTTTTGCAAAACCATCAAAGCCTTAATTTATAAAATATGCTGACATTTGTATTATTTACACATGCACAAACACAGCAGAACACACTGGTGTGTGAGATTATATCGTGCAAAGCTATAAATAGATGTATCGAATGCATAGTGTCCACAACTAAGCTTGATACCTTGCAATCCATTAGCTTCCATACCCCAATAAGCAAGCTGAGCCTCAGCCTGCCTCAACTCTCCCTTCAAGACACAGAATGTTTAACCCTTTCCCAAGCTGGATGTATGTTCAAAATCATAAACTCCCACACCTATTTTAACTCTCAAAAGATATATAAGATCCCCTATCTTTTACCTCTTGGGGAGAAAAACAGTGGGGTGTGTGGAGAAAGAAATTTTCAGTATACAGATAGCTAGGATGGAAAGGGTTAAACAGCCCTCTTCTGCCACTCAGTTGGAAGTCACCCATCAGGTGGCACTGTGTTCTAAACCAATGAGCCTCTTTGGCTTGCCGATCAGAAGGTCCGCCGTGTGTGGTTTAAATCCTTCCGGTGGGTTGAGCTCCCATTGCTCTGTTCCAGTTCCTGCCAACCAAGCAGTTCGAAAGCACACCAGTGGAAGTAGATAAATAGGTACTGCTGCGGCGGGAAGGTAAACGGCATCTCCGTGCACTCTAGCACTTGTCATGGTGTCCCCTTGTGCCAGTAACGGTTTAGTCATGCTGGCCACATGACCCAAAAATCTCTCTGCTCCCTTGGCCTGAAGCGAGATCAGTGCCACACTCCATAGGCGTCTTTGACTGGACTTAACTGTCCAGGGGTCCTTTACCTTTACCGTTACCTTATCTGACAAAAGCATTGCACTTCCACTTGATATGTCTACCCAGCATTGCTGGAAGTGATATGTAATGGGGCCATCAGGCAGGAGGCAGGCTATATAATTGCAGAAAAATCTAGGAAGTCCCCTTGTCAGCTATGTGTACAACAGGGTAGGGCAATCTCATTGGCTCCAGCCCAAGAAGCCCAACCTAAGCCTATCGGAAGGACATTTCAGAATAGTAAACCAATAACTGAGCTCCTTGCATGATTCTTAAGCAGCACAGGTGAACATCTAAATGTAGTAGAATAAAGGGTTCAAAGTAACCCAGGTTTAACTAGATTTAAACAGTTTAAAACAGGAAAGTAGCAGTTATGGGGAAGTTTAAGCCCTCCAAGTACTATTGCTAGGTAGAGAAGACGATTCTGGCAATGTAGGCAAATAATCTTTACTTGGTCTAAGGCAGTTTCCTGGTGAATTTACCTCACAGAGGAATGTATGCAGCTTGGAGATGCCTTGCATACTGGCTCCACAATGTCAGCTATACTAGCGAAGAAAAACTAGAAGCAATAAGTAACCGTGGAAGATTTCGCTAACACAGAATAGGAATTAGGCATCTTATCATTAAGACATCTTAACTCAGTCTTGGAAATCAATATGCCAACCTCAGCTTATCAAAGCAGCACTGAAGGATATTTAGGCCATTAAGCAGCAATAACATGAAATAAAAAAGCAATCTCTCACCCCACTGGTATTTCAAGTAAGCCATTCCATTTTATTTTCCAGGTACAGTAAAAATAAATAGTCCATAACTGTATTGGTTTTACAAAAGGCAGGTATATGACTAAACAGCACATACACACACACGAAAGGAAATTTTCAGAACCAAGGAAAATGCAGAGTCTCTCACATACCACGCCTGCAAATAAATCAAACCTATTTTGCCTAGACTGCTCTGCCAATAGGATACTCGCATCAGTCACTTGTGACCTAACAGAAATAAAGAACCGACTTCAGACTATGGTTGAAGATCCTAGCTCGTTCCCAACTTAATAATCAAAGGTTTTGAGTTTGGATTTAACAGGAAACAATCATTGACTGGATTTCCTGGGTTAACTGCAGTGTGCGGAGAAGGGAGGAAAACATTGGAAACCACCTTATATCGAGTCAGACCCCTGGTCCATCTAGCTCTCTCCAAGGTTTCACACAGGAAACCATTCCCAATCCTGCCTGGAGATATTAAGGATTGAACCAAAGACTTTTTGCCTGCAAAGCAGATTCTCCACCACTGAGCTACGAGGGCTGGCAGTAGCATATGTCAGAGTCTGCAGGCACAAAGCTTGCACAGGTCCCAGAAATCTAACCCAAGATCTGTACGTCCAAACCAGGCCACTGCCTAGCCTTGCCTATTCAGAAGTTCCCAAAGCTGGGAAGGGAGCATGCGGCCAGCCTCCTACTGGACCAAGGGGGTGTTCCAAAGACCCACCCATCTGGTTCTGCATGATCAGAAGGAGGGGCTTTGGATTTGTGTTTCTCAAAACAGCAGGCACCCGCCATACACAGCAAGCTGCTTTTGAAACCAAGGAGACTTTCAAAAGCAGTCTGTGATAGAAAACCCTACCAGGCGTGCTCAAGCTTGTGGGAATGCCTAAAGTGGCGCTTTGGATCCCAGCCCATATTTACCAAGGAGGGGAATCATCCCATTGTTCGGGCTTCTATTTAATTTCTTTAAAGTGATCATCAGTCCTTTATTTATTTCCGTAAGTGTTGTAAAGAGCATAACACTTAAAACTTTTTTTAAAAAACACACACACACCAAATGTTAATGACAGACACTTTCCCCCAAAGCGCCAACTATCTAAGTAAACTACGATAATGCTGTGGAGTGACAAATCGAGTTCAGATAAGAGCTACAGCAATTACAAAGTCAGTGTCATACGGTGTCAAGAGCAATTGTGTTTGCTGCGATATTTCTCTAATTAAAAGTTATGGAAGAATAAATAAGAAGGTGCGTACTACAGGCACAGTAATTGTTAAATAGGGTTATCCTCAAGACATGCATGTAATAAGAAGCTTTTCTTCTCCTAAGCCTGGGAAATTGCAGACCCATCAGCCAAACATGAATCACAAGTAAATTGATGGATGGTGCTATTAAAGCCAGGGATGCCAAATATACAGAAGAAGGAGAAAGAGAATACTTCCCAAGGAAGAATAAGCACCATTTCTGCAGCAGGAAGACTCGCCTCACCAACCATTTTCGGGAGTGCAATTTAGCTGTTATTCAACACGTTGACTCTCAAAAACACTTCTGACAGCATCAAAGGTCCATGAGTAGGAAGATCCTTTTACAGAGGACCAAGCAGCAGCATTCTGTCAAGCTATAGCAGAAGGAAAGGTGGGGCTGCAGGACCATTCCATCAGCTTGCCTGGAGGACCAGCCCCATTTAGCTCCTTCCTCCATCAACTGCCACCTGGCAGAGGGAGAGGGGGAAAGCAGGACCACTCCATCAGCCCTGCTGAGATCAGCTCTGCTTGACTCCTCCTTCCCTCCATTCCAGCTGATCAATATAAGAACTGACATGTATGACTTCAGGAAGCAACCCTTAGATTGTAAACTTGTGGGCAGGGACTGTCTTGTTTCCATTGATCTTATGTAAGTTTCTGCCGGGGGGGGGAGGGATTACTTAAAACATTTAAGTTGTGCAGGCCGGTTAGGAGCATCCTGAGAAACACCACCATCCCTGGGCCCAGCTGGCAAGTTTTTTCAATGATCTGCCCAGCCAGCACAACTCTTCTCCTTGATAAAAATCACTCGGCACTGACAAGAGGCAAAAAGCCAGGTGTCTACAGGCCCCACTGCTTACCACCTGACAAGTTCATGGAAGCGAGAGGGTACTTCCATGGCCCAGGAGACACTGAGAGGGAACAGATGCTATGCAGCACAGCACCAGAAGCATCCTCTTCTCCTCCACCACTGGAGGAGGTCAAGGCTCCTGCTGCATTAAGAAGGGTTGTGCCACGTCCAGGGCTAGGCAGGGCCAGAAATGATGGCTATGGGAACTGAACATATTCATCATCCATTTGTCTGTCTAGCACTACATTATCACACTTTAATCCATCTCTGGATTATATTTGTGCAGTGCATCCCTTTGTGGGTGGGATCTTTTTAATGCATTTCTCCTTCCTCTTGGTTTTAACGTGTCTATGTGGGGCTTATTGTCTATTTGTTTGGTTGGAAGTCGCTTTGGGTTGCCCTAGGCAAGATGACGTGACTGACAAATTAAAGGAATGAATAAATAAATACAATGTCTGAAGCACAGCCCATTTTGGCCCTTAGGGGACTGAGGACTTCTCTCCAATGAAGAGCAATGCAAGAAGATCTGAAGAATGGACAGGGGGACAAGCCAGTTACAGTCCTGAACTGGGGAATGCCTCTTAGATTAGGGGTGGTGAACAGGGGTCCCTTCAGCTGTTGCCAAACTGCAATTTGCCTCGTTGCTGACCATTGGGACATGCTGGCTGGTGCTGAAGTCCATCAAAATTTAGAGGGCAACAGATTCACCACTACTGTCTTAGGGGATGCAGACAGTGTGTTGTGGGAAGGTGATCTTCAGCTCATTCTTTATTTTCACCATAGCTACTGTTGGCCAATCAGGGAACCAGTTGGGGACAAAATGCTGAACTAGTTAGACCCTTTGCCTGAGCACAGAATACACAGTTCATTATGTTCACTTCCTCAAGAAATGACCAGGAGCTCAGTTGCTCCCCCCTCCACACACCTCCCCTAATGCCTCTCTTTAGGCATTAGTTCAAGAAAAACATAAAAATGTCAAAAGTCCAAATCACAAAATTGGGGGGTGGGGGTGGGAAGAGAAATTGGAAAACATTTTAGAGTGCCCTTACAACAATTAGCACTCCGGAATGCAACACGCATAAAGAAATCACACGTTTAACTGCAGACCGGACCGTAGGGGGTATAAATAAAATGCGCACCTCTATGCCATCACTACTAAAAAGAGAAAAGAAATTCAGCACATTCCAACAAGGTTTGAAACTGTGAAATGGGATTTACTCAGCCCCCTTGCTCTTCACGGATGGCAAAACACTGGCTCCTAGTGGCCACAAAGATTCTGCAGGCTTTTTTTTTCTCAAAATGCATTGGCGTCGTAAAGATTTGAAAGCAACTGAAAAGATAAATAAACTCTGAGAAGCAAATTTAACCCCATGTAAATCAATTCAAATGGCAGGAAATCAATTCTTACCCTAAATACATAGTTGTGTTGACTAGCTGTTAGTTAGTTAGTTAGTTAGTTAGTTGGCTTCTGTCTGTTGCAAGAGACAATGGAGTGTGCCTCTGAGGGTGAAGTCAAACCGCTGTGTTAGCATAACCAAAGTTACCTCCCTGGGGCGCAAGCCAGGCAAACCACTCTTTATTATACAGTGGCATCCCTTGGCTTTGAGTGCTGGTCAAATTTCTTTTATTTGATCAAAGCCTCATGATAAGCACAGTTCAGGGAAACAACAGAGGCAAATGACAGCCAGGAGTAGGAAGCTGGGCCAGGGGACTGCAGTGGTTGGCAGTGGACCCCTGCTATTGTCCTTTTCAAAAAATGCATACAGAGGTTTGGAAACAACAGTACAGTGCTACCTCAGGTTACATACGCTTCAGGTTACAGACTCCGCTAACCCAGAAATAGTACCTCGGGTTAAGAACTTTGCTTCAGGATGAGAACAGAAATTGTGCAGCACCAGCGGGAGGCCCCATTAGCTAATGTGGTGCTTCAGGTTAAGAACAGTTTCAGGTTAAGAACAGACCTCCAGAACGAATTAAGTACTTAACCCGAGGTACCACTGTACAAGCAAACAAGGCAACTCCCAATTTACACGGAGGTTACATTCCAAGGCATCGCGTTCATCAGTGAATTTGCATGTAATTGAAACACAATTGGCAAAGCCTGAAAACACCAGAATTGTTCCCTCCAAACCTCCTTGCTCAAACTCAATAACTCTCCACATGCCTCAGAAGTCAGTGCAAGGGCTCCTGGGATTGCATTTACAAAGGCTCATGGGATAGCCAGACATGGTTTTCACATTTTCTTTTTTGCCCTCTCTGGCTTCTTTTAGGGCCACATCTGCCATTTTTAAAGTCACTTTGGGGTTCGGTGCAATGCGCACTTGCGCGGTTGCAAATCAATTGGCTATTGCCGGTACCAAAAGATGCACATAGCTCCTGAAAAAGTGACAAACATCTGGAAAAAATAAATAAATTGCTAGCCCATTTGAGAATTTACTGTGCAGAACTTAAACACCTTAATTTCCTCGCCACTCTAATGGATCACAACCTTTTACCACCATTCTGTGAAATTTAAAGACAGAGAGAGAATTCAAAACTCTTTGACCCAAGAAGAGCACATGAATCTTTACCCAAATTAAAATGTATGCTACTTTCTCTCTTTTTCTTCTTTAATGTGACCTCCGAAAGGAGAGTCACTCTTTCAGAACAGAAAGTGTCAATCTAAATTAATCCTCACCGGCTTATACTGCACTGTATAATCTGCAATTGCCTTTTTTTAAAAAAGCACATAGGTCACCACATGTATTAAGGCAACCAAATATGAAATTAAACTTTTCATAGACTCTGTGAGACACCAGAGTAAAGTCAGTCAGAGATGACTATCCAAATAATCGCCCAAGCACTTAAATTAAATCTAAAATTACAAAGTACGCATTTTATCTCCCCGAGGTTTTCAAGTGTTAGGGTGGAGTAATTTCTCTACCACTCTTGCAGGCATTTCACACACTCTTTTCTAAGAGAGGGCCAAAAGGGCCTTAATTTGCCTTTTCAAAAAGCGAACAATAGCTCAGTTTGTCTCCACAGCACAAACTCTTGTACTCTGCCAGATGCATTTTGCTTCAAGCAAAGCTGATTATACAGCACGAGGAAACCGGCTATTCATTACATCATATTTAGGCTTCAAGAGAGCAGTATTCACAAGGTGGTTGTTAACAGCGTTTTTAACAGTTTAAATCTTAGGTGTAACTGAAGATGTTTAAAAAGAAACACAAAAAAGCCCCAAAGCCTGCTCAGAACCAAAAAAAAAGCTTTAAATACTCGCTGCCTCAGGGAAGAGAACCCCTTTCATGTATGGCTGTCTGACAGTTCGCTTGATGCACAACAAAATGCATCTGCAAAAATGGCAGTCATTCCTTGAAATAATTAGCTCAGACTAGACAGGGAGCAAGAACCAGATAGATATGCAGTTCTGTACATATTTAAAAAAAACTCGACTGCTTTGCATACCTCCTGCAGATGCAGAGACATGTGTCCCAGCTGATCCTGACGTCTTTCAACAAGTTGCCTTTCTGAGCGGATTTCTCGTTCTATCTCCTGAAGCCTCCTCTCCACCTGTTCCGACACCTTCAATGAAAAAGGCAGGTTGGGGAGAAGGGAAATTCTTCCGTTAGCATGGTATTGAAAGTTTATTTTTTTAAAAAAAAATACAGCTCGTTTTTCTAGCAAAGTAAATGCAAAGGCCTAAATACAATTGTGAAGTCCTCCGTTGGTTAGCAATGAAATGCCTATCTGCCTTGTGGTAAAGAAGAGGAAAAATGAGAGCGGGGAGCTCCACTCAGGTCGTCTGTGCCCTCCAACACCACCTCCCTTCACAGGGCCAAGAAAAACACCTGCCCCACAGGAAGGAGAAAGAAAGCAAAGCAAGTAAGCAAAGACAAGTACAGGATCAGCTCCAGTTGGACTGTCCCCACCTCCCCAAGCCTTGCACTCCATGCCATTTATTTGTCTTAGTCTTTTAAAAATGTAAACTGCCTCAGGTACGTTGGCAGAAAGATGCTACCGTATATACTCGAATATAAGCCGACCCGAATATAAGCCGAGGCACCTAATTTTACCACAAAAAACTGGGAAAACGTATTGACTTGAGTATAAGCCGTTTCACCACACCACAAACCTGGTGGTGGCGGCAGTGGGGGAGGAAGAACAAGCAGCCCGAAAGGGCTGCTTTCAGGCTGCTCGTTCCTCCTCCTCCACCACCGACAGCATCAAAGCGGTGGAGGAGGAAGGAGCAGCCTGAAAGGACCCTCACTTGAGTATAAGCCGAGGGGGGCTTTTTCAGCATAAACATGTGCTGAAAAAATCGGCTTATACACTAGTATATACAGTATATAAATGCAGCAAACAAATTTGGGCTGCCTTGGGGGGTTTGGAGACTGAGTCTCATTGTACAGTTTGATTCACATGGGACCCCAGCCGAAGCCAGCATTTTCTTCGGAGTCTGTGGCGTAGTGGGTCCGTGCGTCTGGCTATTAACCAGAAGGTTTGTGGTTCAAGCCCACCCAGGGATGGTTATGGGCAGGATTCATGCATTGCAAGGGATTGGGCTTAGATGACCCCCCAGGTTCCCTTCCAATTCTACATTTCTATGATTCTACAGTGGTACCTCACAAGACGAAATTGATTCGTTCTGCGAGTTTTTTCGTCTTGCGAATTTTCCATCTTGCGAAGCACGGATTCCCATAGGAATGCATTGAAAATCAAACTAGCAAACTTGCGAAGCAAGCCCATAGGGAAATTCGTCTTGCGAAACTCTTTCGTCTTGCGAGTTTTTCGTCTTACGAGGCATTCGTCTTGTGAGGTACCACTGTATAAGACTTTCTCTCCCTTGCCTAATTTCAGGGCCTTGCCCAGGGCGTTTGGGTGGAGCTGAGACAGAGAGTGCTGCTTAATTCACTTGGGGGCGTAACCTGAGCCACAAAGAACTTTAAAAGCATTGCAATCAATCTGCATCTGCTAAAACCTAAAATCTCTTCGGTAACAGACTGGGTTCTTTTGACCAGTTGACCACTGCCACACATGAGGCATGTTACCATGTAGTGCTTTGCATGCGAGTACAAGGTTAATAATAATTAATTTTATTTATACCCTGCCCTCCCCGGCCAGAGACGGGCTCAGGGTGGCTAACACCAGTAAAATTACAGTAAAAACATAATGGGGGGCAATTTAAAATACAGGTTTAAATGCAATTTAAAATGCAGCCTCATTTTAAAAGTAGTCCATAGATCAAAACCATAAGGGGAGGGAAACATAAGGGTCAGACTGAGTCCAAACCAAAGGCCAGGCAGAACAGCTCTGTCTTGCAGGGCCTGCAGAAAGAGGTCAAGTCCTGCAGGGCCCTAATCTCTTGTGACAGAGTGTTCCACCAAGTCGGGGCCAGTACTGAAAAGGCCCTGGCCCTAGTTGAGACCAATAAATTTTGGGACCTCCAAAATATTTGAACACAAAAGGCAGGAAAAGAAAGCTTCAGAGGAACAGGCCATTAGCATGTCTGCGTGTGGCATGTCTGCACCCACACGGTACATGTGCAGCATTTGGGTGAAGAGAATCTCAACTTTCTTCTTCTTGAAAGGAAAAAAAAGCAGAAGGAACATTTGATCACAGCCTTGAGCATACAGCCTGGAGAAGCCTCAGAAGCCAGCTTTGGAATGAGCTGGAAATCTGGTCACCAGTGAGGCTCCACTGCCCTGCATAGCTATTTCTCACAACTCAAAAAAGCAAATATAATTATGACAAATAAAATATGCAGAACTTGTATTAGTCTTAGAATCCAGCAATATACTTCCTACAAATTTTTATCTTGTGAAGCTTAATGCGTCCCCAGGTGGTCTCCCATTCAGATCCTGACCTGCTTATTTACAACAAGGTTGCAGCGCCATGTGCCTTCAAACAAAATGTGTGTGAGCGTGTGTGTGTTGACAAATCCTTGGTCAAGTATGATCACACTGCCACCCTAATAGAGCAAAGAGAGACTCATAGGCAGAAGCAGGTTTCACAAGCCTGCAGGTATTCCAGGTGCAAATGTGCATCTGGATGACAAGACTCACATTTGGACCACATTAGAATGGCAGGATGAGTCTTTTGATATGGATGGAAATGTGCAACCCCATCTAGGGTCACTAGTTGTACACATGTGGAACTGGATCAGAGACAACTTACCATAATGTGAAAATTAGATTTTTGTGAAACCACACTGAAATTCCATATACCACTGCCAGGATTTTTGTTGTTGTAACTTTGCTAAATGACAAATCAAGAACTGAACTAGAATAGCCTCTGGCCTTAAAATAATAAAAAATATGACTGAATGAATCAGTAACTGCAGTAATATGATCAGAAGAATTATTTGCTGTAATTATTTCTTTGCTTTACAGGGAAAGAAAACAGGAAAATAATACTTCCCTAGATTGCGGTTTTCATTCTTTCCTTTCCTCATCTATTTGTAGACACTGCCCTCTAGCAGTGAGCAGGGAGTTGAACATTCTATGCAAACATGGGACTTATTATAGCTTTATGGTAGTTGTTGCTTTTTATTGCAGTTTCCATGCTGCAGAACTGTATTCATGGCGTCATAGTATGTTTTGCAGCAATATTTATCCATATGATTTGCAAACAATAAATGTTAAGTCATATTTGGAGTTGGCACTACAATCATAACCAACGTCCACAATTATGAAGGTTAGATGTAGTATAGGTTGTGTTTTTCCTTCCAAAATGTCTGTACTTACTGAAACTATACTACAGTTTCCACCGTCTTTAAACTGCTTTTTTACCATTTATACTTGGTTGGAATTGTCGCAACAAAAAGGTCAGCCCTAAATTCATAATTTAACCGAACACACCAATGTCATCTCCTTGGCTTGAGTCTCAAAGTGCCCTTTCGCTCGCCAAAAACATCACCTACTCATGGAAGAACAGTTTACAACCTGGAAGAAGAAGGATGTGCAAGGAATGACCCCCAAATTCAGCAAAGTCCTTGCCAATGCTCAGACTCTTATGCAAGACTTTGCACAAGGCCTTTTTCAATGAGCAACTAGAGTTTATATGCTGAACACCCTGTATCTTCCTTGTTCACCTTGCTAATCACGTTATAATGCAATTCCTGGTTTTAACGCATGCAAATGGGAGCCTTTTTTTTTACAGTGCAGCATCACACAGCTGACAAAACAGCAGTAATGCTTTTCCCCCTTCTGCTTACGGTTCTTCGGAACTGAACCCATGTTTTCAAAAACACCTAAGATTGTTATATATAATTAGTCCTTTATTTCATTGGCATTCTGTGTTCTTTGCAAAAGCAATCCGAGCTACACTGTTGTGGAAAGCACTCTCCTTGCTTTCTCTTTTAGGGAAAGACATTTAAAAAGTATCAAGAATGGATGATTAATCCATGATTACTGAAGGTTAATTCCCGATTTATTGGAGCCAAATTACTTTTCAAACAACATTAGATGGAAGGTTTTCAAGCAACGCTCCAAAAGAAACCAATCATTACAAGTACTTAAAAAACAGCACGCTAGAGTCAAGGGCAGTTAAAAGTGTAAGCAGCTGTAGCCACGGAACAGAACTTGAGAGAACTGAAATTGCAATCCACAGTATGCAATCAACAGGAACTTCAGTCCAAAGAATAAAAATACGTAAACTTCCAACATAGGAATTCCAAGGATGAAACACCAAATAAGGAGGGGGCAGAGGCTGTATTCTAGAAGTGTCGGGGAGACAGTTGCCCCAGCTCACAACCAGCCCCTTATGCAAGCAATGGCTGCATACAAGGCTAAAGCACAACTACACATGTCGGACATGAGACAGGTGTTTTCGGGCTTGTGCTGCTCTAGCAAATGCAATCCAACAATAGACGGAATTTTGCTTCTGCAGAACACACGGCAGTCGAATCAGAAAACCCACTTGAGAATGCGCCACTGCATCCATTTGCAAGCCAAGGGTTCCTCATTTGTATTTAGGTCACAGGTCCTTACAGTTTGTCCAGCTCTGTTCACAAAGCTCCCTCGAGATTCAAGAACAGCTTGTTGAGCAGCACAAGTGGATGCTGCTGGAGGTGAGGAGAGTGTCAAGAGTCCTGCTGCACACACATGAAAGGGCTGAAGGGAAGGGGAGCCCAACCAGAGAGGGAAAGACACAGGTTAGCCACCCCTGCTCCATGGCCTGCCCTTTGTCAATAGAGGATCAGGTCTATAAATCTCTGAAATTCCACGCTTCACTGAGACCAGCACAAGATCAGAAGATGGTGGCACCTTTGTTGGTTGCCTACGCTGCACACCTATGGGTTTCGCTCACAGCGAAAGGGGTCTTCACACTGCTTCTTGATGCTTCGCTCCAGAGTCCCAGTCTCTCTTTAAAGCTCAAGAGGGGCCTGGAGCCTAAATCTCAGGTAGAGTACCTAGACTGCACAGTCCAAAGGTCATCTGGGTAGAGTATAAGGACACTTGGACAAAGGACTATACAAAGACACAGCAGAAGCCAAGACTGGCTGCTGAGGCCAAAACAGTCCTCATGGCCATTCCCAAATTCTCACCGTTAAACTATTCAGACACAGCAGCAAAAGCAGATTCCCAGAGAGAAGCCAAAAGGCAAAGGCATGCCATGTTCCGCAAAGTGCTGGTGAGAGTCAACTCTCTGAGATGCCTTCATCCCCAAGCCAAACAATCAATACTTGTGACTGTCTGGGGAAGGGAGCTCGCCCCCACCCCCTTCCCCAAACCATCAGCACTGTTTCAATGACAACTATTAAACTGGTGCTGCTCATGTGCATTTAAGCACCTGTGGGAACCATCCCTGGCAGCAGGACAGGGTGTGGAGATGCCAATTCTCCAGCTAATGCTGTAGAAGTTTCCAAAGCTGCTATGTGCAAGCAAAGATCCCATTAGCGCACCTGCACAAAAGGGAATACATGCATAGTTTCTGGGAAAGCTCAATTCATAATATGGGGGCATGTTGCTGGATCATGCACAAGCCTTCGATTTATAATTTCATTAATTGTTCAAACTACCACTTTCTACTAAGTTGGGTTTCATAAATTTTATTAACTGGCAGATGCCCCATTGCTCATTCCACTTGTCAGCTCATCCACAAACCCCTTTGCCAACTGCCCTTCCCCCTACACCTAGCCAAACCCCCTTCCCTTTACACTGCACCAAACTCATCTGTCCCTTCACAACTTGCTTGTTTGTAATGAAAAATAAACTGAGACCTTTTTTCTGCACTCCTTGCTGCTCCTTTAAAACCTAACGAAACATGAAAATTCCTCAGCACTAGAAGTTAAACAGGAAAAATATTATGGCTGCATTAAGTCTGCCTCAAAAAGGATATTTTAAAATTCTATCCCATAATATAATACCTTTTTTTTCCCAACATCCAAGTTGGAAAGGTATTCTTGTAACGTAATTTTGCTTAAATAATACCCCTAGTTGTGTGACTGGACTCACTTAGAACAAGTTATTGTTGATGCAAAATTCTTTCTTAACATATGATCCAATAACTGCAGCTTTGTCTAAGCTTATGTATGTCACCAAACAACTTTATCAATTTCATCTTTGTTACTGTGAGCATTTGTTAAATACAGCACTACGTCATCTGCAAAAAAAAAATCCATACCTGCTCTCTGCTAAAACAAAATAGTTACAGTGTTTGTGTAAGTTGATTGCAGTTTTATTAATTATCGCAAAATTCAAGGCTGAGAATGGGCATCCTTCCTAGTTTCCTTAGACAAATAAATGGATTTGAAATTCAAGTGCAAATAATGTTGCTCTTTTATTACAACAGATAATACGAATCTACTACTGTTTTAATTCAATGCAATTTAATTTAAGGCACTTTAATTCAATGCAGATGTCTCATATGTGGGGAGAGCAGAGAGCAGAGATCAAAGAACTAAAATAGGGCTAATAACTGCAAATCCTCAGATGCCAGAGTTTTCCAAACAAAATGCTCAGCTTTTGTACAGGGAAACATATATTTCTTCTCGCAAACCCTTCAAAGCCACCCATGTTTCAGGGTGATATATATGCATGATAAAATTCAAATGAGTTTTCAGGATTTGTATCAACACAGTTTGAAGCAGACCTAACAGCTGTTCTCCCCCCTTTAGGTTTACAAAGTAATCTTAACAAATCACACATTCTATGTATATCCAACATTCTTACTTGTCCTTTTCATGCATCTGATAAAGAAATGTGTAAGTGTCACAGGCTCTTAGCAGCATAATCAACAAGCCCACATGCCCCTGGAGAGCAGCCATTTTAACAGACATGGCAACAAAAGATACAGAAATCCACTGCAGGACATCTGCTTGGCTTGCAGAAGGCCCCAGGTTCAATCCCCAGCTAAGGCTAAGCATGTTCCCTACCCAAAACCCTAGAGAAACACTGTTAGTCATTGCAGACAATACAGAGATACATGGACAAGTGGTCATAGACTCAGTATAAAACAGCTTCCTATTTTCCTAATTATAATAATAAATTGCATTTATCTCTAACAGCACACAAACCGTAAACGGTAAAGAAAAAAGAAAAGCAAGCCGTATGAAGAACGGTTGAAGGAGTTGGGGATGTTTAGCCTGGAAAAGAAAAGACTGAGAGGAGATATGACAGTCATCTTCGAATATCTCAAGGGAAGAGGGAGCAAGCTTGTTTATTCCTGCTCTGGAGGGTAGGACTCGAGTCAATGGCTTCAGGTTACAAGAAAGAAGATTCCAACTAAGAAGAACTTTGTGACAGTAAGAGCTGTTCAGCCGTGGAACGGACTCCCTCAGGAGGTGGTGGCCTCTCCTGCATTGAAGCTTTTTAAGGAGAGGTTGGACGGCCATCTGTCATGGATGCTTTAGTTGAGATTCCATCAATAAACACACGAGACGTAACCGGCTGTGTTCTTAAATAAATAAGGTATACTATTCATTGTATCAAATTGTAAATTTCACCAGAAGTAACTCATAAAGTTCAACAAACGAACAAAGCAGAAGACCCAGTGGATCAGATCATTCTCTAGTCAGTTCATGCATAAGGTCCATCCGTATAATGGTGTCTATTCCACCTGTCTGTTCATAAAGTCCAAACAATCCACATGAAAGGTTGTTAGTTCCACAAAATCCTTTCACAGAGTCTAGACAAGGATTTCCGGAATATTGGGCTTGTTTTGCCATCCTGGGCTTCATCAGTAGTTAAAGCACATGTGTGATATTACAAGACAGTGGATCTTATGGCATAATAGCAGCTACTACTGTGAAAGGATTTGACTAGAACTGACTAGAGAATGATCTGATCCACTGCGTCTTCTGCTTTGTTCGTTTGTTGAACTTTATGAGTTACTTCTGTTGAAATTTACAATTTGATACAATGAATAGTATACCTTATTTATTTAAGAACACAGCCGGTTATGTCTTGTGTGTTTACTGATGGTGCTTTATGTGACCATAGGTTTATTTGTTGTTGTTTTGTTAGTTGAGATTCCTACATTGCAGACTAGATGACCCTCGGGTTCCCTTCCAACTCTACATTTCTATGATTCTATGAAATGGGACCTGCAAGAAAATGTTGGCATGTAGACTGACCCTGTTTGGGGTTTCAGCCACCTAGGCCCTCTTTCTGGACAGTCCATTCTCCCCTCCACTGTTTTTTGCTCTCCCCACCCCAGCTTCCCAACAAACACTCAGCAGCCTGTAGTCGCTAAGCATGTTTCATTCTCATTGGGCTCTTTTCAGTCCTCCCTCTGCTTAGTTTCTTTCCACAAAAATAAAGGTTTTTATGCACTTCTGCAAAGCCTGAGGGCTGCCCCCCCGCCCCCGCCCTGCACAAGCTTGCCAATGCTTCCCCCGCTCTGCATGGATCCTCTGGCATGCGTAGACAAAATCGGCCAACTTCATCAAGAATAATTAATCACTGTAACGTAACAAGTACAAACAAACAAACAGAGCTGTGTGCCACAAAATTGTTCTTTGTTCTTTTTGCCTTGGCAGCTCCAGATCAGTTTTAATTACTATGTTGACAGTACTTGCCTGCATGCTAACATCATACTGCATTGTACTGTAAATTTGTAGAAATAATGAAGACTTCCAGTTGGCACAAGTGTCCCTCATCTCAGCACTTTCCGAAACTTCCTGAATTTCTTCTTCGGAAATGGAATAAGCCTTCTGCTAGAAATTATTGCAAATGATATTTTTTTCATTTAAAAAAAAATCTGTGGAAGGCAAGAGGCTGGGTTTGGGGGCAGAGATGTTTATTTTTAAAAGATACATTTAGGGACACAGAAGTTGCCTGACACAGAATGAGACCATTTGGTCCATCCATCTCTGTCTCTTATCTACAGAGGCCTCTCCCATCACTAACTGAAGATGCCAGGGACTGAAGCTTAGGAAATTTTGTATGCAAAGGACGTGCTCTACCAGTAAGAGGGCCAACCAGATGCCTCAGTAGGAAACTCATAAGATAGACATGAGCACAGCACTCACCCACTTCTGATCCCCACCAAGCAGCTTTCAGAGGCCTACTACCTCCAATAGCAGACATCCATAAGGCTGAGGCCTGCTCAGTTAAAGACTTTTTTTTTGTTAAAAAAAAACCAAACCAACAACTACTGCCTCACCTGTATCACACGCAAACACACATTTTCACAGCTCCCTTTGACTTATGTAACTCTTTTATTATTATTTGCAAAGCCAACAGGGAATGATAACGTTGTGAGGTTTTGATGTCAGTATTTAATTTTACACACAGCGGTTCCCCCATTACACAAGTAATAATCTGAAGACATGTCACTCCATGATGTTTTCTCATTTGCAGATTGTGCTGCAATGCGGGGGGTTGAGTTTAACCCTGAGGCTTTCCATGGGTTATCTTTCAATGCAACTCTCAAAAACTCAGCCTTTCCGACTGAGATTTGTTTTGATTTTAGGGCTTCTGAACAATGAAAAGCAAGCTTTTAAATGTCTTCTTTTTTTTTTATTGCATTTTGATTATCTTTATTCCATAGATCCACATAATTTTAAAAAGCGCATACTGATATCACAGCGGAAATGTTCTATGGGCCAGAATGGGTGGCCATTACTATTTGGGTTAAATAAATGAATTAGGGTTGTAGTTATGGGTTGTTTTTATAGCCCTTCGGTCCATCTGATGTCAGGAGTAGGTCACATGAGCTGGAAAAAATTAATTTTGAGATTTTATTTTTGGACAATAGTCCAGAGAAGCCAAAATATAGCCTGTCTTCTGTTTAACACACTAATTTTTTCATCATATAGCCCCCTATGTGACACTGAGCAGCAATTGAGGTAACATTCCATATGCAGCGGTACCTCGGTTTACAAAAAGTCCCGTTTACGAACTATTCGGTTTATGAACTCCGCAAAACCAGAAGTAGTGTTCCGGTTTGCAAACTTTACTTCAGTCCACGAATGGAAGCCAGACGGTGGAAGGGCACCAGCGGTGGGATGCATCATTAGGGAATGCGCACCTCGGTTTAAGAACAGATTTCATTTAAGAATGGACTTCAGGAACGGATTAAGTTCGTAAACCGAGGTACCACTGTATAAAATACTCTCTTACCTCACCCCACTTTATCTGTCAACATATATCCTTCCAGATCTTTACAAAAGGGTAGAGGTATCACCTTGAAGGATTAAATTAGGCACTGTCTTTGTTTACAGCCTATCTGTGGTAAAATTTCTAGACATGATTGTTGTCAGTAATAAGTCATTTCCTCTGGAAAAAAAACACCTTCAGCATTTAAAGATAAACAGGCAAAAACATGTAATACTCAAGTGTGAGCAACAAACTGAGTAAAACAATTTGACAGATGCAACGGATTCTATGTGCAATAAAAAGCCAAGGGGATGAAAATGAAAGAGTGCTTTGATTCCATGACAACACTTTTTATTAAGTTGGTATGTTGTTGTCAAAACGTCCTCCACAAATCCTCAAGAATAGGGAAAGCTGAAGTATGTTTTCCCAAATATTTTAACTAAGGATAAAAGTTGTCATCGCTATCTTCTTCAAGGACAAATCCACAGCCGTCCTTGTTAGTTTGGTTGTCGCAATGTTGCATGTTACATATTGCTGCCCATGTCAAACCATTCTTTACTGAGGTACATCTGAGCACTGCGTAAGATTGCTTATAATCAGCAGGAGAGTTGTACAGTGGGTCAACACAAATAAATATATCCAAGACTTATCGTTGGGTAGGAGGCTGGGATTTAAGCCTCCATTGGCCGCGTGCTCTCCTCTCAGGAGGGAACAGGATCGCGCAGCCAAGGCGGCAGGATTTAATCCCCGCTCATCCGCTGTCTCTCCTCCTGTGAGCCCTTTGCAAGCAAGGAGCATCCATCGGGGCATTGTTTAATACAGCTACAGTAAAACATGTCATTTGTCCCTCAGGGGGGAAAGTCCATTCTGTTGAATTTGAGCGGCTGACCAGGAGAAGCTGAAAGACTTAAGGCCGTCAGGGACATTAGAAAGAGCTCCCACTCTTGTGCTAATAGCGCCAGTGCTATTGCTGAAAACATGGGCCTCTGAGCAAGAGGGCATCACATCAAGAAAGAAAGAAACAAAATAAACAGGAGAGGAGGAGTCCATCATTCAAAACATAGGAAGCTGCTTTACATGGAGTCAAACCATTGTGTACACCTAGCTCAATGTTATCTACACGGCCTGGCAGCAGCTCTCAGGAGTTTCAGACAGGGGACATACCCTGTGGGTGCCGGGGACTGAACCCAGAACCTTCTGCAGATGCCCTGCTAGTGAGCTACGGTCCTCCCAACTATACTAATACAGTGGTATCTCAGGTTAAGTACTTAATTCGTGCCAGAGGTCCGTACTTAACCTGAAACTGTTCTTAACCTGGAGCACCACTTTAGCTAATGGGGCCTCCTGCTGCCGCCGCTGCACAATTTCTATTCTCATCCTGAAGCAAAGTTCTTAACCTGAAGCACTATTTTTGGGTTAGCGGAGTATGTAACCTGAAGCGTATGTAACCTGAAGCGTATGTAACCTGAGGTACCACTGTATCCTCTCATGAGTTTATAGCTGTAGGGCTGGGTGGTCCTTTTGGTGGGCTATTTACCATTGCTCCTTCTTTTCCAATGCCTGCTACTTGCTGTATTTCTCTGCCCGGACTCCAACCCACCCACCCCCAGCCCTGCTCCCACCATTGCAGGGGGGTTGGACTAGATGACCCTTGGGTCCCTTCCAACTCTGCCATTCTATGATTCTATTTCTTCCTTCTTTCCTCAAGACCAAGGAACACCCAGCATTTTCTACCTCCTCCACACCAGCTTGTAAACTGCAAGAGCCTCTTATTGTGGCGTTTTTATTGTAGGGGTGCATTTATCACGCGTCATCTCTGGTACTAGTATTTAGCAGTGAAGGCAAAGTCTCTTGTGTCCTGAAGTACATCTATATGCTGTTTTCCCATTCTTGTCTTAATTACAGCTGGTGTAGTGCAATGGATAAGAGGATGAGCTGTGAATCAGGAAGCCCCTGGCTTGAATCTCTTTTTTGCCATAAACCCACTAGCTGGCTTTAGGCAAGCCATTCCCTCTCAGGCTCAACACCACCCCCCTGCAATATGCAATATGGGGGGTTAATGATACTGACTTGACTTACAACAACACCGTAAGGTAAGGTTTGCAATGCACAAGAAGAACTTGAAACACTGGAAAGGGTTATCCCAACGTGAAGGGCTGCTACTATTATCCACTTTCTTCAACAGTCCATGAGCCAAACACCAGTTGTGCAGGAGATTGTTTTGACTGACCCAGTTTAGACAATCCAAACTTGACAGTCTTAATATTATATACAGAAGAGAAGAGGGCAAGCAAGTTAACAAGCTCAGACTTTGCCTGGCTCTAGGGGTGCTTTAACATGCCATCGTTTGCAATACGGTTTACAAACTGCACAGAGTATTGCAAGAAGCCACTTCCATCCCACCCCACAACAAAATGCCAATTTTCCAAGGCACTCACCGTATCCTGTCTTTGGGATTCATTCAGTTTGTCAGACAAGTCTTCCAACATCCTTTTTGTTTCTGCATCAGTTCTTCTTGCAAAAGGAAACATGAAAACAAAACAAAAACCATTTCTAAATATATTGTGCGAATGATTCTTTTAACATTACTGTTAAAGTGTCATTACTTCAGGACACAGCCCTTCTGGCTAGAAGAAACTCTCGCATAGCAAATTTCCAGTAGAACAACACAACTAAGTTATAAACAAAGAAACGAGGCACAGCTTTATTCAGTACTACTAGCCATAAACTTATTTTCCTGCAAACAAAAGACAGTTGCTTTTTTTTTAAGTCAACAAAACAATGCAGAACTAAATTTATTAATGTTATGGAGACACCATTACCCT
Source organism: Podarcis melisellensis (assembly GCF_964234715.1). Taxonomy (NCBI): domain Eukaryota; kingdom Metazoa; phylum Chordata; class Lepidosauria; order Squamata; family Lacertidae; genus Podarcis; species Podarcis melisellensis. Next base: position 27,133,203 of record NC_138528.1, on the reverse strand, counting down.
TAATAGGGAAAGTCTATTTGCTAGGGGGGAGCAGGGTGGGGCACACAGGTGAGCCAACAAGCCTGATGTGCTCATGTCAGACATCTTGCTTGAATAGAAGCCGATGAACATAGAGCCAAGTGTGCATAATTCTGATCTGCAAAATCTGATCTGCAGTTCCGAAGTTTCCTGCCATCTAGACTGAGCCCTGTTTGTATGTGAAATCGAACATGGGGACGTGAGGCATGTTGGCAAATCCCACTCCCCACACTGTGCCTATAAAACTTACCGTATTTTTCGCCCTATAGGACGCACTTTTTCCCCTCCAAAAATGAAGGGGAAATCTGTGTGCGTCCTATGGGGCGAATGCAGGCTTTCGCTGAAGCTTGGAGAGCGAGAGGGGTCAGTGCGCACCGACCCCTCTTGCTCTCCAGGCTTCAGGAAGCTATCAGCAAGCCTGGGGAGCCCGCGGGAGTTCCCGCAGGGCTCCCTAGGCTGCGGATAGCTGCCTGCTGCCCAGAGCGCAGGGCGCGCTGAAGCACAACGCCCCGCACTTCGGGCAGATATCCTTTTCTCCTCTAAAAACTACGGTAGGTGCGTTTTAAAAGCTCGGGCTTCCCCCACCCCAGCCCCGCGGCTGGGGAGGGGGATTTCTTTATTTCCCCCCAAAAAAACTAGGTGCGTCCTATGGGCCGGTGCATCCTACAGGGTGAAAAATACGGTAACATCCTGGCAGAAATGACCGACAGAATCCGAGACCAGGGAAGAGAGACGGCGAAAGAAGATTGGAAGAAATTTAAGGACTATCTTAAAAAACACTGTAAAATTAATGAATGTTGAAACGATGTTGGTTTAGAAATTATGTGGTTACTAGCTGTAATGGGTATGAAAAAGAAAAGAAAAGTAAAGATCTAAACAGGATTGAAGGAAAGGATTTGCTGAACTTCGATTAGAAATTGGAATACAGAAAGGGAAGGTGTGAGGAAGTCGGGGAAGTAAGGTTTTTGAAAATAAGGGAATGAAACTATTCCTTTTTTTGTTTGATTTGTACTTGTTTGTATGGTTGTTTTGTTTTGTCTTTATATAATCTGTGAAAATTCAATAAATATTTATAATAAAAAAAAGAAAAATACGGTAACATCTGCATAACACCTGTCACTATAGCATATGCGCCCCCCTAAACAAACAGAGTTCTGTACTATTTTGTTGCCTGTTGAGTTTTTTTAGATTACCACTTTTTGTGTAAAGAGAAAAGAGAAACTCACAACTGGCAACACAGAGTGAAGTAATCCCCCCCTTCCCCCCTCCAAATTAGAAAGGAAGCCCCTATTCAAAAATGAATTTCAGTTAATAAGGTGGGCACAACCCCACTCTGTATAGGCTCTCCCCACAAGGACAATGTCTGCATAGGGTACCTGTCATTCTTTGCATGCAGAAGCTGCCAACCCCTTGTAATCATGGGAAAGTGAGTTCTTAAACTGCAATTCCTATATGACAAGTGTTCACACTTTTTCCTACAGGATAAAAATGTTTCATGCAAAGGAGTCCTAGAACTGGATTCTCAAATCAACTAGTTATTACCCAACAAGCACCACTCAGTGAATTCACCAAACAGTGAAAATCTACTAGGAATTTGTAGTGTGGAGGAGGGCCAGTGCTCTGAGTGGAAAGTCTATTTTCTACACTATTTTGTCAAGCAAAATCACACTCTGTCCATACCGATTTCTTCTTGAAAGCTCTCTGTTGAGGTCGTCTCCCAAACGAACTTGTTCACTGCTAAGATCTCTGAGTGACTGGTGTAAAGAGTGCAGCTGCAGTAGGAAAGCACAGAGTTTAAAACCATGCATTCAGATAGGTTTCTTTGACTCAAAATCATTGCACACACACATAGACACGAGACATTTGTGCAAACTACTTTTACAGCAGTCTGGTTCGCACGTCATGGTAAGCCAAACTATGGTTTACTGGGACTGCACAAATGTGCTTGGTGTTTATTACCTTCTGTTAGGGATGTCTACCTACCTGATCTGGATTATCTCCACGGTCAACAAATCGGACAGCAGACCTAGACCGCCGCCGCCGCGTACCCAGGGTGTCACTATAATCTCTGAGGGGAGAGGTAGGCTGGAAATGACGACCTTCTTCACAAGATAAAAGAAAGGCAAATTAGCATAACCTTCTTAAGAAATATCAGCATAAACACAGTTTACATTGTGATAGAAGAGTCACATAACTATATTTTAAGTGAACTCAAGCAGTCCACCTCCCCACACTCATGCATACATGACACCTTTCAGCCTGTTGTTGTTTACTTGTTTAGTCGTGTCCGACTCTTTGTGACCCCATGGACCAGAGCATGCCAGGAACTTCTGTCTTCCACTGTCTCCCGCAGTTTAGTCAAACTCATGTTTGTAGCTTCGAGAACACTGTCCAACCATCTCGTCCTCTGTCGTCCCCTTCTCCTTGTGCCCTCAATCTTTCTCAACATCAGGGTCTTTTCCAGGGAGTCTTCTCTTCTCATGAGGTGGCCAAAGTATTGGAGCCTCAGCTTCAGGATCAGACCTTTCAGCCTACTAGCTTATTAAGTTACTGAACAGCATCTTTTAAAATCAAGTGTTTGGATACACCAGAGCTAAATGAAACATACCTGGGGCTCCACCATCCAGATCACTTGGATATAAGCTTGAAAGAGATGCACTTCTTACTCCAGAATTTCTCAATAACCGTTGGCTCCTTAGTTGACCTATGGACTGCTCCAGTGTTTCTTTAAGCTGCATTAAAACAACGACTCATTAGGTGGGGACAGCAAGAGACTTTGTATGCAAACAGATACAATAAATAGCTGAATAGCTAACTGACACCTGTGGGGTTGGGGGGAGGAATAGATATGACTTCTATAAAAAGCATGCAGTTGTGGCCCCACATGACAACAAACACACATTGGCTGAAATGCTTAGCATAACGGAGTATCACCATGGGAGAGGTGTTTCTGAAATGTTCAAGTCCTATCTGGGAGAGTTGTCACCTGTGCAGAGAAGGATATGCCCCATGAACATTTGAATTTGCTCCAAATGCTGAATGAGACATGTAATTCGTATACTTTTCATCTGCTTTCATGAGCTCACATTATCAGCACTGTTAGTTTTTAACTCGGTTGCAACAAGATGTTGAGTTGTTATGTTTATTAGATCTACAGTAGCTAGGAGAGAATGTTCTAGACACAAAGGTAGGTTTGTGATTTGGTGGACCAAGGCCATTTTTTTGAGATGAGTTTCTTTCTAAGAAACAAAATACAGTGGTACCTCGGGTTACATACGCTTCAGGTTACAGACTCCGCTAACCCAGAAATAGTGTTTCAGGTTAAGAACTTTGCTTCAGGATAAGAAAAGAAATCATGCAGCAGCGGCGCAGCAGGCCCCATTAGTTACAGTGGTGCTTCAGGTTAAGAACAGTTTCAGGTTAAGAACGGACCTCCGGAACGAATTAAGTACTTAACCCGAGGTACCACTGTACAAGCAAACAAGGCAAAAATACTTTAAATTGTTGCAACCTGCCCTGGGACCTTACGGTCAAGGACAGATAAAAAACTGAATTGTTAATTAATTAACTACATTAGGGCAGGAAGGATCCCTGTACAGCAGGGATAGGGAAGCTGTTTCCACCCAAGGGCCACATTCCCTTCTTAGCAATCTTCTGAGGGCCACATGCCAGCAGTAGGCAGGTCCAGAGGGAAAAGCACGCAGAGCAACATATTCTAAATTTCCCTGGGGAAAGAAGGTTAGTTTCTACACACACTCAGGCACTCCTTTTTCTCCTCCAAACAGACAAGCAAGAGGCATTCTCAGAATTCAACAACACATTCCAGCCAGGCAAAAACACCTGGGGGGTCTGAAGCAGGGGAAGTGAGCTGTTCGGCCTGAGGAGAGCTCCAAGGACTAGAAGAAGAAGAAGAGTATGGATTTGATATCCCACTTTATCACTACCCGAAGGAGTCTCAAAGCGGCTAACATTCTCCTTTCCCTTCCTCCCCCACAACAAACACTCTGTGAGGTGAGTGGGGCTGAGAGACTTCAAAGAAGGGTGACTGGCCCAAGGTCACCCAGCAGCTGCATGTGGAGGAGCGGAGACGCGAACCCGGTTCCCCAGATTATGAGACTACCACTCTTAACCACTACACCACACTGGCTCTCTCACTGACTAGCTGGAGAAACTCACAAGGCCTTCCCACACTTTCTGTGCAGTCTGATGGAACCTTGCTGAACACAAGGTGGGGATGAAAGAAATGCTCTAGTTGCATCATAGCAGGGTTCAGGTGGAAAGAAACGGTTGTGCGCTGTCAGAAACATTGTAAAGAATAGCATTTCTCGGCTTGGAATGGAAGACGGCAAAAAGAGAACAAGTCTGCCACGCGGCCTGGCAGATCACGGCCTTTTTCCACCACCCACACCTAAAAGAGTGAAGCAGAGCAAAGTTGGCTACAGTTCCAGTCCACCATCACAAGATACTGGGAAAATAGGAAAATACATCCAGCAAAATGTTTAGGGGCATAAGCTGGTGAGTTTAGATTTTACCAACAGCAGCTCACATTTGCAATTGCTTCTGCCTGTTCATTGTTGTATTCTCGATACTGGCCCAGCATCTGGTCCACATGTTTCAGGTTCCGATTGGTATCCTTAAGATAAACATGGGAAAAGAAAACATCATTAAAAGAAAAACCTCAACCACAAACACTACCCCCCCGTAAACCTTCTCCTACTCTGCTTAATGCCAAATCAGGCACCTCAGTGTTTGAAAATGCTGAACAGAGGCTTCATATCCAAACATGCACACAGGCCTCATATCCTTCATGAACACAGGTGACAGCATGAAGACAGCTCTTATTGAGGATGGATGTGGATAACCCAACTGTGTGGGTCCGTGAGGGATGAAAGGAAGGAAATGTGCACTCCAGATGAAAGAGCACATGCAATTCCTGAAGCAGGTTTCTGATCCAACAATCATGGCTAAGGACAAGTTTGCATTATGTGTATATGTGTGTGTGTGTGTGTGTGTGTGTGTGTGTGTGTGTCTGTCTGTCTGTGTGTGTGTGTGTATGTGTGTGTGTATTCAAAACTAAACAAAAGTGAAGGATTTCTCCTTGCTACCTAGCATAACAGAGTCTTCCCCCTCTTCTTCCCTCCACATGCCCCATAAATCTGTTCTAGAGTTCCCACCACAGCAGACTTAGGGGTGGTGCAGGGAACATGCAGGGGGAGCGGGGGGAGCCTGTCGCACTAGCACAAGATTTCGTTGACAATCACCCATATTTTTAAAAAAGTGGGGGAGAAAGTCACAGTGCTCACAAGGCACTATGTGTAGAATATTAGGTACAGCATCACTTCATCTCAAAATTATTAATATACAGAGAAGGTCAGCTAAAGACTGGCACAGAAATATGCTATAGTATCAATAGCCTTACTCGCTGATTCTATGCATATATACTTTTTCTCAGATATTTTTCTGATGTCAATGGAACTTATTAGCAGGTAACTATGCTTCTGGGCTGTAGCCCAGATGATTTTGTGCCAGTGCAACATGGCATTTAAACAGCTAGCAGAAATAACTGCAGTAATTTCTCTGGTTTATTCCAAAACATGCTCCAAACTTTTTAAAGTGTCTAGCAATATTTCTCACAGATACAGCACCGCAAGACATGTGACACAGTGGATGGACCTGAAGCCCTTTCTTTTCTTTGCACAAGAAACATAAAAACATGCTTTGAAAAATGTAGTGCTGTTAGCAACCTGTAATGTGCTTGCTAAAGTATGGATCTTCTCTGTAACATCTTCAGCACCACCATGATTTCGGACTCTGGTTGCCCTTATAGGACCACGCCTCCCAATTCTACGATGGAAGTTGTCAGATTCGCTGGATGAATCGGCCATTGGTATCTTCAGAAACAAAGCAACAAAGGAATTTATTTCAATTACTTATTAGGTACTTTTCAGAACCTAGTAAGAAATAAAACAGTAGAACCATTTGTAGAGTATGGAGGACTGAACAAATTACAGGCATATGAAATGTCCCAAAATATCATACTCTGGCATTATACCAAAAAAAACAAAAGCCTAGATGAGGATAAGCAGATTGGGGATGGCTTGACTTCCATTGGCTCCCAATAAATTCTATGGAACAAAGTAAACAGTAAACTTTAACCCAAGAAAAGAGTTGAGAAGGAGCAAGGTATGACCTTCTATCAAACATAATACACACACACTGAGGCCCCTACAATATCTTTGTTCCTATGTTTTAAGTTTACATGCCACTTTTCTACTTTCACAATTTTCAAAGCAATTGACAGCATAAGACAATGAAATCCACCCAACCAATAAGCATCTGTAAAAAGGGAATACTTTTTACAGAACAGTAAAGAAGTAGTCAACATCTACCCTGTACAGTATTCACTAAAACCCTTTTTGGATAAAACTGTTTCACCCTGGCACCTCCCTTACGCTTTCTGGGAAGAAGATTCCATAGACATTGTGCCATCACTAATAAGGATCTCTTCCCAGTTACCATTCTCCAAAGCCCTGAAGGTAGGAGCATCTGAAGGAGCACCTTCACCTCCTTACCTCACCCTGCAGGTGTGTAGATGTCTATAAAAATGATGTAACCATATGGGTGATAGCAAGAGAACAATCAATCCCTACACATTTGTGTTGGGAACTCTGGTACTACCCTATTTTCTGCTCCTGATCTGTCATGATATGAACTCGATCAGATTGCTTTGCTCTGTTCCTGAAAATCTCTGGTAGCATGCAGGATTCATCTCTATCAATTGTGTATTTTTTATGGCAAAGGAGGAAAGCTCTCACTTACGGCTTCCAGACTTTCCTCCGGGACAGTTTTCTGCTTCTTCTTCTTTGATTTTAGCTTTGCCAAATTCAGAACTTAAACAACTGTCCTGGCATGACAGTTAAAACCATTGCCCTGACATGTAACCAGTCTGTGCCACATCCTTAAGATCATGTACTGTGACATTATTATGGTGCAGCCAGACGCACAGCTAGTCCCGAGTATTTTCTCACTGGTGCAACCAACCTTGCAGCTGTGCCATATATTCAAGCTTCTATAAACTGCTATTTTTAGTACAGCAATCCCAACAGCAAAAGCTCAGTTCTAAAGAGAATCCACTTTCTTACAGAGCGAAAAGAAAGGCTCGTTTAATAGTCACTGCCAAGGGCAGCACTGAAAAGAGAAGGAGGACAAAGTAGTTGGCTGAATGGGATACATTCATCCCAAAATTAAGTCAATTTTCTACTATGTATTTATATGAATCTTATACATACCTCAGTAAGTTACTAAGTGGAAACCATTTTTATGGCTTAATTTTTGCAAAGAGCAACTCTTGCATCCTAATAGATCCATGGATCCTTAGAATTCTTAGCATAGACTATTTCCAAAAGTCCTCAAAAGCTCACAAGTTAATTTTAGTTAGCAGATCTTTGAAAGATGAATGACCTAAGGCAACATCTTTCAGAGATCTGCTAAAAAGTGATAAAACAACACAGCGATAGAAATTGTACGCAAGGAGTTAGGAGTCTTCTACATTAGTTGTACTTAAAACACACACTTGTGGTGGTAAAAACCCAACCACTTTAAAGTTTTCTTTTACTGCTCCTCTTGTTTTAAGAAAAACAGTGTTTTGAACAGTTTGGGGGGAAAGTCTTTTTTAAAACAGTGCTTGCCTCATTCCCCAAACACGCACACATATGCAGTAATTATTTAAAAGAATTTCTAGGTTGCTTAATATTTTTTCAAATCCCTGAGTGGTATACAAAACTAACATTAAAAAAAACCAGTATAATAAAAAACTAAAACAGCATCATGAAAACAGGAACAAGTTCCTCCCAGGCAAAAGAACACTGGGTGCTCTGATCAGCCGTTTTCTAACTTATCTCGTTAAGAAACACTTTTCACATTGACGTAGCTATGAAAATCGATCACAGAACCTCTGCACACCGAACCCTTTCAATTCCAGAACCCATCTTTAGTACAACCATGTACTTAGAAACCTTTTTCTTAATGTTAAACATATATTTGTATAGTAGTAGTGCTGCTGTTGTGACCCACCTTAGATCAGGCTCATAGATCAGCTGAAGACCTTAGAACTGTGGGCATGCTCTGCTCACATGCTGTTGCTTCCTTGGTTAGCTGTTTCAATCTTAAGGTATCATGTGAACATCTAAAACACACCCACCCACCCTCACACTTGTAAATTCAGGGGAAGATCAGTACTGAAGCAGGAAAGCTATAGTTTTGAGAATACCATTACTGAACTTCTCACTGAGGGACCTCTGGTAAAGCTTCCAAGGAGCTCCACAATTCTGCAGACACAGTATCTGCCCTGATCAAGCTATACTGAGCTACATACATATCAGAATAAAGAAAGCAGGGCTTATACAGTATCAGAAACACGGCACATATTTTTTAGCCTGTTGCCTGAGGAACAGTGATGAAACAGTTGAACAAGCCACAACTTCTCTACCCTGAAATTAACAGGAAAAGGAAGCTGAGTCAAAAAGAGATCTTGGTGACAATTGTGACATTTTGGCTTTTGCTTAACCCACTCTGAATTAAGTCAATGTAGCTGAACAGAACAGAACCATTGAAAAAATAGGGAGAAAGGAAAAAAGAGATCAGAGTTTTTGACAACACCACAGCATGGCAACCCATTTGTAGTCCAAATTGCACTACGTTGTGATTAAATTACAAGCAGCTCAAAATGTTAAGCCCAACATAGGAACTTTCTATGTAGCCACAGAGGAGCCGCTGAAAAGGGATGTGATGAAACAACTTGAATACTATTCTTAGCCTTTCATACAGACAGGGAAGATTGTCCAGTATCAGAAATCTGCCATTTCGTTGATCAAGCTTTATTTTATTCTACTTCATGTGAAATATAGGGTTTTCCCTTCTTACCATAGCTGTAAAGCTTGCCCCAATTCAAGGGCGATTAGCTACACACTTCATGTTTTTAACTTTCTTGTAAGGGCAGAGACCTGTTCCTCACAAACATTACAGACTTCCATATGGGGAGAGGTCGCCGGCTACAGACAGGTGACAGGGAAGCACAGCAACCACCACAATAATTGGCCATTGTCATCTCAAGTTGCTAAACCTCAGATGCACAGCACCAAGCTGCAAGTCCCACTGCCTTCAGTTGGGCATATTCCTAACTATGAGCACACAGAATTGCAGCCCTCCCTGGAAACAGACCTTAACTGGGCTTACTAGTAGGTGAAAGTGGTAGTAGGGCATCCGCTTTGCACACAGAAGGTCCCAGGTTCAATTCCTGACATCTCTGAACAGGGCTGGGAGAAAATGAAAGCCCAGAGCCACCACAGAGCAGAAAATACTGAACTAGATGACTGGTCAGCGCCGCCCCCCTAAAGTACTTAGTTAGGATCGGCCTGTTCCCACATTCCATCAGGCCTATGGGTCAAGGCTATAAGGCCTGGAGTGAGGGAGAAAACAGACTTCATGCCAAAAGAAGCAAAAAATGTTAAAACAGCACCACACTGCTGTGCTGCAATGGCTAATAATATAATAATAACAATGATTTATTATTTATACCCCACCCATCTGGCTGGGATTCCCCCAGATACTCTGGGTGGCTCCCAACATAATATTAAAAATGTGACAAAACATCAAACACTAAAACCTTCCCTAAACAGGGTTGCCTTCAGATGTCTTCTAAAAGTCAAAACAAAAAAAATTCCTTCCAGTAGCACCTTAAAGACCAACTAAGTTAGTTCTTGGTATTAGCTTTCGTGTGCATGCACACTTCTTCGGATACACAGATACACAGATGTCTTCTAAAAATCAAAACAAAAAAAATTCCTTCCAGTAGCACCTTAAAGACCAACTAAGTTAGTTCTTGGTATGTGCATGCACACGAAAGCTCATACCAAGAACTATCTTAGTTGGTCTTTAAGGTGCTACTGGAAGGAAATTTTTTTGTTTTGACTATGGCAGACCAACACGGCTACCTATCTGTTTCTAAAAGTCAGATACTTGTTTATTTCCTGGACGTCTGATGGGAGGGCATTCCTCAGGGCGGGTGCCACCACCGAGAAGGCCCTCTGCCTGGTTCCCTATAATCTCACTTCTTGAAGTGAGGGAACCCGCAGCAGCCCCTCAGAGCTGGACTTCAGGGTCCAGGCTGAACGATGGGGGTGGAGACGCTTCTTCAGGTATACAGGACCGAGGCTATTTAGGGCTTTAAAGGTCAGCACCAACACTTTGAATTGTGCTCGGAAACGCACTGGGAGCCAATGTAGGTCTTTCAGAACCGGTGTTATATGGTCTCGGCGGCCGCTACCAGTCACCAGTCTAGCTGCCGCATTCTGGATTAGTTGTAGTTTCTGGGTCACCTTCAAAGGCAGCCCCACGAAGAGCACATTGCAGTAGTCCAAGCAGGGATAACCAGAGCATGCACCACTCTGGCAAGACAGTCTGCGGGGAGGGAGGGTCTCAGCCTGTGCACCAGATGCAGCTGGTAGACAGCTGCCCTAAGAAAAGGGATCTTTTTTTTCTTTTTGGCCAGAATAGGATCTTGCCGCGCTTGGAAGACACAGAGGACTAGAAACCTAACCGCAGCTGTCACCTTCAGTTGACTATTGAGCCACCTCAAATGGCAGGCAATGCTTATTTTTCAGGCACTTTTCGAAAGTGCCACAATAGTCGTTAACAGGAGAGGCCCCCTGGAACTTTTCAGCCACCCCCAGACCTGCACCCCACTGCCACCATGGGTAGCCAGGCACTGGATCCCACCCCCCATCGGTCCACGGAGTTCCCACCCCCGGGTTCCCAGCACCCCACACCCGCCCAGACCGATCTCTCTCACCGGGCTCCCGTTCTTCGGTCCTGGGATCAGCCCTCCCGCCCTGCGTCCCGTCTCAGGGCCGAGGCATAGCTCTCGGACGCCTCCAGCTCCAACCGCCCGGCACCCGGCCGGCTCCTCCACCCACCCCGCCGCTATGGCAACTTGAACTAGCCGCCCTGCCACCGGGCGAAGAGCGGCCTCTCAGGGCGCCAGGGCCCCCGCGGCGCTCGGCATCATGGGGGTCGTAGTTCACAGCGCCGCCTGCCGCCTCGGCCGTGGAGGGAAGAAGGGACTACGCTTCCCATGATGCCCCGCGCCGGAGCTTCTCCTGGGAACGGCCCGCAAGCGCTCCACGCCCGCGACCAGGGAAACCAGCGTAGCCGCGCGCCGGCGCCGGCGGTACAAGGGCAAGCCGCGCCCACTTCTTAAAGGAGCAGGCGCTCAAATTCCGAGCAAGCATTTTATTGTTGCTCGCCACCCCAAGCTCTGGAGCAGTGCAATATTCCAGGGGTGTTGGTTTCGTGGAATGAGGGACAGCAGAGACTGTGGTGTCTTTAGGATATATGGCTTATTGGCACATATACACGACCTGAGCCTATGATGGAGGAGCTCACAGCACCAATACCCCAGAAGGGCTTTCTTCTCCCATTGCCACAGCTTTGGATTCAAGCAAAAATCTAGAATGGCTCTCACTCTTAGCCTTCTCTGCCTGCTTCTAGCCCCACCACACACTTGCCCTGGCCTTTGACTTTCTCAAAGGCCCACCCATTTGCCCTCTGGCACAAAGCAACTTCCTTTCTTATACTAGCCACCCATGCATTATAGCTCTTGCCTGGCTAATTCAACAATGGGATCCGCCATTAGATTTTAACCCTTGCTGCATCCAGGAATTAGAAGGGACTCGGGAATCTTATAGCCTAATCTCTCTCCCCCAAACTCACAACAATATAAAGACTGTAGTGCAGCAACATTATAGCAACACAAATTCATTGCTGTGTAGTGGAAGTGGCCTCTTGTGAAGTTGGCATTCCGTCTGCTCCTGAAGACGAATGTTTAGGCAAGCATTCCTTTGAATGACTTGTGATGTTACTGTTTTAACTGTGTTTTAACAGTTATGCTTTAAAAATGTTTTATTGCGGATTTCAGTTAAAGACATTCTAATGTTGTTGTATATTTTAATTATGGACTGATTTTATAGTTGTGCAGACCACTTAGAAGCCATTTTGGCATACTGTATATGCACTATAATAATAATAGCGCCAATAAGGCCCAATTATTTTCAGACATCAATCGCATGAATGCCTCTGCCAAAGAATTTTCTCTACATCCAGGTACACCTTTCATGTATTTTATTTATTGTATCCCACCTTTCCTCCAAGGAACTCGACGTAGCATACACAGTTCTCCGCCTCCTCACAACGATCCTGTGAAGGAGGTCAGGCTGAGAGGCAATGACTGGCCCAAAGTTGCCCAGTGGGCTTCATGACCAAGTGAGGATTTGAACTCTGGTCTCCTGGGTCCTAGTTCTCACACTCTAACCTCTATGCCAGGGGTCAGCAAACTTTTTCAGCAGGGGGCCGGTCCACTGTCCCTCTGACCTTATTGGGGGGGCGGACTATATTGGGGGGGGTGAACGAATTCCCATGACCCACAAATAACCCAGAGGTGCATTTTAAATAAAAGGACACATTCTACTCATGTAAAAACATGCTGATTCCCAGACTGCCCACAGGCCGGATTTAGAAGGCGATTGGGCCGGATCCGGCCCCCATACCCATGCTCTATCCCCAACTGGTTCACAACAGAGAGACATCAGCACAGGGAGGCAGAAAACCAGGTGCTAGGGAAAACATATTGGGAGTGTCCCAGAAGAGGCACTGGACAAGAAATCTCCACATTGCAAGATTTGTTGCCAGGCCTCACTTCTCTCTGATAGATTTTGTTTCTAAAAAGAGCAAAGATGAGCTGGAAGGAGGATGCACTGTATTGTTAGGGCTGAAAGACACTTAAAGGTCTTAACCATCTGCTCCCTTGATAATTACTTTATCCTTCATGTAGGTTCATTGAAAGTTGAAGAGGTTGAATGGGAAGAGCAAGATGCATGGCCAAAACTGTGGAAGCCTTCCCTTGAGTGGAACTGCCTGCAGGAAATTGCAATTGTGCCTTGCCGCCCCCATGACCTGCTTTGCCGCCCCTACCAATCGGCATCAATGCTAGCAGCAGTGGCGGGAAGGCCCTCAGGAGTGCTGTCTTGGGGACTTCCGCCACCTGAGGCAGTGGCTTCAGCTTGCCTAATGGATAGGTCAGTCCTATTTATTGTTATTTGAATATTTTTGGCCACCATGACTACTCTGGCATGTGGAAAGGCCAGATATAAACTACCAGTACTCTCTGATCAATCATTAAAAAAACCCAACCCTTCTAGGCGGGTTAGTGGCGCTGCCATACCCTCCAACATTTCTCCAATGAAATTAGTGACATCCTATTCAACAACAACAACAGTTTTATTATTTATACCCTGTGCATCTGACTGGGTTTCCCCTCTGGGTGGCTTCCAACACATATAAAAACAAAATAAAACATTAAACATTAAAACACTTCCCTATACATCCCTTCAGATGTCTTCTAAAGGTTGTGGAGTTGCTTATCTCTTTGGCTAGGGGTCACATAACTCCATATGTTGATCCATTGTTGTTGTTTAGTTGTTTAGTCGTGCCCGACTCTTCGTGACCCCATGGACCACAGCACGCCAAGCACTCTTGTCTTCCACTGCCTCCCGCAGTTTGGTCAAACTCATGTTGGTAGCTTCGAGAACACTGTCCAACCATCTCACCCTTCTCCTTGTGCCCTCAATCTTTCCCAGCATCAGGGTCTTTTCCAGGAGTCTTTTCTTCTCATGAGGTGGCCAAAGTATTGGAGCCTCAGCTTCAGGATCTGTCCTTCCAGTGAGCACTCAGGGCTGATTTCCTTCAGAATGGATAGGTTTGATCTTCTTGCAGACCATGGGACTCTCAAGACTCTCCTCCAGCACCATAATTCAAAAGCATAAATTATTTGGCGATCAGCCTTCTTTATGGTCCAGCTCTCACTTCCATACATCACTACTGGGAAAACCATAGCTTTAACTATACGGAGCTTTGTTGGCAAGGTGATGTCTCTGCTTTTTAAGATGATCCATTTTTTTTACATTGATCCATACCTTGATTTTATTCTGTGAACCGCCCTGAGACCCCCAGGTATAGGGCAGTATAGAAATTCAATAAATAAGGATAAGAATACCTTCCAAGATTTCTCTGGTGAAAATGGGGACGCCCTAAGGAAAAGCGGGACATTCCAGAATCCAATCAGAAACTGGGACGACTTCTGTACATCTAGGACTGTCCCTGGAAAATAGGGACAGTTGGAGGCAGGGCCTGATTTAGGTTTGATGAGGCCCTAAGCTCCTGAAGGTAATGGAGCCCTTTATATGTCCAGCTGTCCTTTGTAAACAACAAATTGTCACTGTTTTTTGTGTTGAATAAATGCTATGTGATAATTTATGGACCCAATAGGTATCTAAAGCCGTTTGCCACTGTTGCTGTATGTAGGTTTTATTTTATTTGTTTTTTTAATCTTACATTTTGGAAATGTACACCCATATTTTTTTCTTTTAATTTTTTTTGGGGGGGGCAAGAGAGTGGGACCTTAAGCTATACAGTATAGCTTGTTTAGCTTATACGCTGCATTTCTTTTCAGAGGGGCTTTCTGCTTCGCGTAGTCCCGGCAGCCGCCACGAGATGGCAACGGAGGGCAGGCCCTGAAGCCGTCGGAGCTCCGGAGCGTGGGGTGCTCTGATTCGGCGCGGAGTCGCGGACTTCTTGCAAAGGTCCCGCACTTGAGTGGCTGGCGGGGCCGGGATGGGATGGGGCTTGGGAAGGATCTCCTGAGCATCTTGCCGCCCGGTGCCCAGACGGGAGGAGAGGACGCCGGAGCCCGTGGTCCGCGCGAGGTTTGGAGTCCCGGTGAGGCGGAGCGCGATCCCTCTGTTGGGGCTACTTAGGCGCCCGGGAAGGAAGGGGGTTCCCGGGGCGCTCGTGGGAACAGCCGCGGGTTGCTTCTTAGGGGAGCAGCCTGCTGTTAGATCCGCAGGAGGCAGCGCCGGGGATTGCATGGCACGTCCGCGGCGAGGCTCCGGGACGCCTTTCGCAGCAGCGTGGCCAAGATGGGACATTCAACAGGTAGAGAGATTCAACAGCGGAGATTCCGCCCCCCCCAAAAAAAAACAACTGCCGGAGGGGAATTCAGACAAGTGACGGTTCTCCCAGCAGGGAAATTTACACATACGTAACACACACACACGTGAAGATACAACGGGGAGATAATTTACGCAAGATGAATTCAACAGGTGAAGATTTAAGGGAGGGGTTCCTTCATATCTATGGGAGGCGAATCTGATAGGAGACGATTCAAACGGAGGGGGGTTACTTCCTGAGTGCAAAAGATGAATTTAGCAAGCGAGGATTCCGCAGAAAAGATGACTACATCTCCATGGCAGGAAAAGCTCCACCTGTTGAATTTCTGTTGGTCATGCCGGTGTTAAAGGTGCCCTGAGACGCCTTGCCAAAACATACAAACAAAACACACCGTTGGGAGTTTTCTGTAGTGATGTCAACTTTTGAGGAGGCAGAGGATGGAGGGTTTACTGTCTGGGGAAGTCAGTCTTTGGGAGAATAACTGCCGCTGTGCTCTGTATTATGGGACTCCTGTCAAACTTACTTGTTATTTAAAATTGTGATTCACTTAAACTAAATCTGCATAAATAACTCACTGTCTATTATCCTATGCACACATGGATGGGAGTAAATCCCATTGAACATAGAGGCACTTACTTCTGAGTAAACATGCATAGGGTTGCACTATAACACACCAAGAACGTTTGTTTATAAAAATCTGTTTTCAGTTCCCTACTGCGATACTGGGGGAAAAATACTACATGTGACTAAGCATGTACAGCCTTTTTCTCCCTTTCATGAGATCGGCATTAACTTTTACATCACCATATGGTGCCAAGGTTTGGGAAGTTACTCATCATTTGAGGTGTTTTTTCCTATTTCTAACTCTTAGTGTATTATATCCAAGCTACAATAGCCATATAAGCAATAAGTGAAGGTCAGTAATTTCCACATGTTGAGGACTTCTATTCTTAATATTTGTTGATGAAGAATAATCTCAAATGACATTGTTCCACTCTTTTCCAAATATATTGACAACATTATTTGCCTCTGATAGATCCACCACAAATAAATATGTCTACCCACTTGAGATTTACTTTTTCAACAGCTTGGAATATACTTGTTACTCATTTACTTAGTTTCTTGAGAAGCATACACCATTGTATCACCAATGTCTAAAATAAATTTCTCTCATATTTGTATAAACAAGATTAGTGACCTTTTTTCTAGAAATACGCATTATTTCAAAAGTACTGGAATATCTAAGTCTCAAAGTCATGTGCATATACTTGTTTTGGTCCATATTTTAGTTTTATCAGTCTATATATTTTGGAAAGTTTGTGTCTTGTTACATTAACAACTAATCTTCCACCTCTTAATCTATTGTTTGCTAACCATATCCTCACTTGAGAACATTCAAACCAGCTTAGATCTCTGTCCAACATCTCATTTTGTATTCTTCCATATCTCAAGAATGGAAGAATAATCAGATCCCTCGTCATCTTTTTAAATGTTGAAAATTTCACAGATTTTCTTGCAAATAATAAGCTATTTAGCCAACTTGGGTGAATTTAAAATTAATCTAGTTTGCCCTAGATTCTCAGAACTATCTGATAGTAAATTTTTGCATTTTACTTAATTTGAACAATCTCCTTTCTGCATCCAAAGCAAGTAATTTAATTCATGGGTCATTTGCTCTTGTAGCTAGTTCTTATCTGCTTGATCATATATAATGCCCACAGCGAGGCATACTTTATATAGCTAGCACAATAATATAATCTATGATAGAACTAACACTTCTTTTTTCTGAGACAACACAATACTAGAATTCTCAAATGCCTCTTGTTTATTTTGTACAAAGTGAATCCCTTCTGTGAAAAGAGAGTTGTGCAGAGAAGTGAGAGAATATTGAAAGATGGCACTTACAGTGAGAGGGTATGGAGTGAGTGATGTATAGGGCAGACTTGATATTGTTATAAAGATCAGGTTTGGGGAAGGGAGAGGGATCTGCCTGTGGGTGGAAAAGTGAGGAGAGAATATCCAGTGTAATAAAGTTTAAAGAAGCAAATTCTGTACAAGAGCATTTTGTCTGCCGATTTTTCTGGGTCAGTTAACTTCCCTTTACCAATGGTCATGTGCGTCATCATGACTGGTCAGTTAGCTAAGTATTTCTATTGTTCTACTTGATCTAGGGGGAGCAGCTGTCCCCCCCGGCTACACCCATGCCTATGGTTCAGCTAGGTAAGTTTAGACATTGGACTTAAAAAGAAATTATGCCTCTTCCCTTTAGATGACCATACGTGAAGCACACATAGCTAAAATTTATCTCCAGTTTACAGCTGTTTCTGTTGTGTGTTAGGGACGTGGGTGACGCTGTGGGTTAAACCACAGAGCCTAGGACTTGCTGATCAGAAGGTCAGCGGTTCAAATCCCCGCAACGGGGTGAGCTCCGTTGCTCGGTCCCTGCTCCTGCCAACCTAGCAGTTTGAAAGCACGTCAAAGTGCAAGTAGATAAATAGGTGCCACTCCGGCGGGAAGGTAAATGGCGTTTCCGTGCGCTGCTCTGCTTCGCCAGAAGCGGCTTAGTCATGCTGGCCACATGACCCAGAAGCTGTACACCAGAAGCTGTACACCTCGGCCAATAAAGCAAGATGAGTGCCACAACCCCAGAGTCGGTCACAATTGGACTAATGGTCAGGGGTCCCTTTATCTTTACCTGTTGTGTGTTAGAACCAAAACCAAAAAGGTTTACCAGTCCTGAATACTCTGAGCACGTGCAATTCTGCATTTTACATTATCGTACCATTGCACCCACTGTACTGGTATTGACACTGGACCTGTTTGCTATGCCCCCACCCCCCACCTGCTGCCACCCCCACCCCCATCTGCTGCTGTCCGAGTGCTCATTTCAGGGGGACAGGCTATGTGTGGGACGCTGGACTTCAGCCACAAAAGTCCAGCCCTGGCTGTACCACTTCTTGTTGCAGACAAAATTGTTGCAGACAAACTTTCTGCTTGAGAAGAAAACTTTTTCCTGCGCGTGGGGACCACATAGCAGTAAAAAAGAAAGAAAAGAAAATAGATCACCGATTGAGATGGGAGGGTGGGAAAGGATGGGATAGTACCTGGTAGATTTGGCATGGAGGAAGTTGAAAGGGATTTGTCTACTGCCTGTAACATCTTTCTATGCTTTTGCTTATTACACCCTATTTCCTTTTAGGGAGCATCAGGTGAACGTGGTTTTCTGAAGAAACAGCAGGTTCCCTCTATTCTGTTCCCAAGGAAAGGAACTGTGGTCGTGTCTTCGCTCTCTGTGGAGAAGAGCTGCACAGGGCAATGAAGTCGTTTCCACAATAGGCTCAGGAAGATGCTGTGGGTACCAGAGTTCCTTCAGCTCCTGCTCTTGCTGGAAACAGGACTGATAAGTAGAGGTACAGAAATGTGCCCTTCGTCCCTCTGTGACTGCTCGGATTGGGACCGCTTCAAAGTCACCTGCAGAGAGATATATTTCATCCCCAACCTCCCACGGGGCACCAAGACTTTGTGAGTATATGGGACTTATATATGTTTCTCCCACCCCAACCCCCAGTCTATTTCAGGGGCACAGGGGGAGGAGGAAAGAGAAATCACATTGCACATGTAGAATTTCTCACGCAGGGATTCCACTGACAGGACCCATTCATTGAGTCTCACCTAATAGCAGGTGTGAAGCAGCAGCTTTTTTGAATGTGTGGGTGGGTGGGTCTGTGGAGTGCAGCAAAACAGCACGGAGGAAAGGGTCAAGCTCTCTTCCATCATGTCGTGGTCCTGATCTGGTGGCTTTGGGGGAGCAGAGCAATTTGTTATGTGGGACCCATGCCATATTTACTGTGTGATGCTAATGTAGGGTATGGGGTGGTGGCCTCTGTGCAGCGGATAACCGCTGAGTGGAAGGGAATTAGCTATTATCCTGTGCAAATCCCTCCTTAGGTCATCTTAAAAGAATTCTCAGCCATGCTGACAGTCAAGATCTAAACCCAGAAGTGAGTCTGGCTGGGAATGAATATTTTGAGACAGAAGGAGGGTGTTTGCCACAGTGCAGAAGAGCTGAAGAGTCAAGCCCACCATCCCTTCCCTGAATGCGTCCTAAAGTCCATAAACCCCATTATCACAACAAATGTGGGGTTTACGAAAATGATGTCTGCTGGATTTTGCTTGTCAATAGCCAATGAGCAAGAGCACTAAGACATTTTATTCAAGGTTGGCCTGACAAAGCACAAAACGGGAATGGTATTTTATGAAATTGGTGCTAGAGCAGAAGGCTGGGCGTTCAAAGGAGTGGTTTTGTATTTTGGGGCTCAGACCACACTCCTTCCTCATATTCCTAGGCATGGTACTTGAATCCCGGTCTCACCAGTTCACCTTCTGCTATGTGGGTGTTTTGTGACTGGTCGCTCCCATCACAGCAGCCATTTTGTCAACATGCATGCCATCAAGGCAGCCATTTTGTGATGCTGCTCACAGCACTCTCAAAAAACACTTAGGGACCCCTACTTTAAGTTGCCACAAGAAACTAAGGCAATTTTGCAGTACGCTAAACAGAGACCCAGTTCAGATGTAATGAGAAACCATGGTTTATGTGAAAGGCCTGCAGGCAGCCTCAGGCTCACATGCTCCCTCCTTCCCTTTCTTTTCACACAGCAGGAGGGGAGTTAGAAGCTTACATTCATGGTTTGCTACAAAGCACAGTTTGTCATCTTGTCTGAATACCAGAAACTGCAGCTTGTACAAACTAGACCCTGATTTTATATCCTGTTTTGCAAATAAAATAAAACAGTTTCTCATATTCAAACAAAATGGGAATTGTGGCTTGTTGCACACAATGAATGTAATGTTCTTAATCTCAGAGTAACTAGGAGCAAAGCTTTCAGAGTGGCTGCTCCCGTTTTGTGGAAAGCTGTTACTTTTTAGTCTTGATACATGACAGGCACCTGTTATTTCTACATTCCAGAAACAACTGAATACATTTTTCTTTTGAATACATCTTTCTGAATACAATGGTACCTCGGGTTACGAACTTAATTTGTTCCGGAGGTCTGTTCTTAACCCGAAACCGTTCTTAACCTGAGGCATGCTTTCGCTAATGGGGGCTGCCTCTGCGCCCCCGGCGCACGATTTCTGTTCGTATCCTGGGGCAAAGTTCTCAACCTGAGGTACTACTTCCGGGTTAGCAGAGTTTGTAATCCAAAGTGTTTGTAACCTGAAGCGTTTGTAACCCGAGGTATCACTGTACATCTTTCTTTGCAAGATGCAAAGGTCTCTCCCTTAGCTCTTTGTGCTGTTTTTCAACTTACATTTAGTTGGACTTTGGCGCTCTTTCAAAAATTTGTTTTAGATTTTTAATGGTATGTTCGTAAGACTCAAGTGGAAGACAATTTATAAATTAAATAAATCTCTCCCCCCCACCCTTGTTTGCAGACTAGGAAGAAAGGGAGGGAGGAACATGTGAGCCTGAGGTTTGCTTCAGTTTTTGTTTGAAATAACTAGCCATAGTTTGTCATTACGCTAGGGAATTATTAACTTTTTCCAAAGAGGTAAGTGCTTTTTAAAGTTTCTGATAATGATGACCTTCAAATTGGTAATATGATTGATTCCCTGCATTGGGCTGTGTAGTGACCTAAGAGCTGATGGTTACTAAAAAGTATATTTATGTTCTGTTACTTTTAAGTTTGGAACACAGCTTTGTGTTTTCTGAAAGCAAGTGTATGAAGATGTTGATGAACAGGACTAGAAACAGGATCGTGCTTTTACATTACAGTATATACTTAGCTTTTTTATTTTAGCTTTTTTTTGCCGTGGTCTTTCAATTCTGTCATAATGAATCTTTTCTAAAACATTTTAAACAGCTGACCATTCAAGTTCTGCTTATTGTGTCTGCTCAGACTCCAGGGCCTGTGAAGCAGTTTTTTAAGCAACAATAAAGCTTAGGAATGGAGGGAGATGTACTTTACCACTGAAAACTCCAGCACTAATTAGTTTCTTTTTCAAGTTGCTTATAATTGCCCCAGAAAGGGTTGAAGAGTTTGTCTACAGTTTTTTTTATAATCATTCCAGATTAGCCTTCCACTCCCAATGTATTTTTGAGTGATGCATCATGAAAATGATGACAAATTACCCATAAGTGCAGCAGGGATGGAGATGCAAAAATAAATTTATTATTTATATTATGTATTTTGGAAAGTGGTTTGTCTGTCCATCTGCTCTCTGTGGCTTTGGCTGCCTTTCAAGATATCATTGCCAAACTCAGTACAAGGGCTTCCAAGGTAGGGGCAGTGGTCGTTGTCAGTGTTTGAATGCCAGGCACCCTTTTGAATCCCGATGGTGAACTGAAATGTCACTTTGTGGTGACTTTTGCCTGTTTTTTTGGAATAGGTTCGGCCCCTTCTTGAGATATCATTGCCAAACTGTGCACAAGGATTCATGAGGTGGAGGTGACAGTCTTTGTCAACGTTTGGTTGCCAGCTGCCATTTTGAATCGAGATGGCAGACCAAAATTATCTAGCCATTACACTGATTATCACCATCAGCTCTAAGTATATGAAATTCTTTTGTTACTTATTTGAATCTTGTTTAAGTGGATCTGCTGTTATGTTTCACTTAGTACTAGTTTATGCTGAATATGCTGTTCTACTGGATTTACATAGTGTTTGTATTACTGTTGAAAATGGCCAGTTGCAAACCTAATGTTTTGTTGTTGTTTTTAAATAAATTTTTATTGAAGTTTCCACAGATTTTTAACACACCAACCAAGCACAGTAACAAACAAAAAAGACATTATTAAAAAAAAAATACAAACAATAAACACGTATAAATTCAATTTACACTTTCTTATGGCTTACTTTCCGGACTTCCTCATACCTTCCCTTTCTGTATTCTAATTTCTGATAAAGTTATCAGCAAATCCTTCCCTTACTTTTAACTTAATTTCAATGTTATTTATTTTCTTTAAATTATCCCTTACCGCTGTTAAACCTCTTATTTTATAATCCAGCGTCATTTTAACATTCCTTAATTTTACAGTATTTCTTTAAATAGTCCTTGAATTTTTTCCAATCCTCTTCCGCCGTTTCTCTTCCCTGGTTTCGGATTCTGCTCGTCATCTCTGCCAGTCCCATATAGTCTATCACCTTCATCTGCCATTCTTCCACGGTGGGTAGGTCTTGCGTCTTCCAGTACTTTGCGATGAGTATTCTTGCTGCTGTTGTAGCATACATAAAGAATGTTCTATCCTTCTTTAACACCAATTGGCCAACTATGCCCAGGAGGAAGGCCTCTGGTTTCTTAGGGAATGTGTACTTAAGTACCTTTTTCAATTCATTATATATCATTTCCCAGAAAGCCTTAATCCTTGGGCACGTCCACCAAAGGTGAAAGAATGTTCCTTCGGTTTCTTTACATTTCCAGCATTTATTATCGGGCAAATGGTAAATTTTTGCAAGCTTGACTGGGGTCATGTACCACCTATAAATCATTTTCATAATGTTCTCTCTCAGGGCATTACATGCCGTGAATTTCATACCGGTGGTCCATAGCCTTTCCCAGTCAGCAAACAAAATATTATGACCAATGTCCTGTGCCCACTTAATCATTGCAGATTTAACCGTTTCGTCTTGTGTGTTCCATTCCAACAGCAAGCTATACATTCTTGCCAAATTCTTAGTACTGGGTTCTAACAGTTCAGTCTCTAATTTTGATTTTTCCACCTGGAAGCCAATTTTCCTGTCCATTTTAAAAAGTTCCATTATTTGATAGTAATGAAGCCAATCTCTCACTTTCCCTTTTAATTTCTCAAAACTTTGCAATTTCAATCTGCCCCCTTCTTGTTCCAAAATTTCTCCATATCTCGGCCATTTGGCCTCCATATTAAGTTTTTTTGAGGCCTTTGCCTCCATTGGCGACAACCACCTTGGAGTTTTACTTTCCAGTAAATCTTTGTATCTAGTCCAGACATTATATAATGCTTTCCTAACAATATGATTTTTAAAACCTTTATGAGCTTTTACCTTGTCGTACCATAAATATGCATGCCACCCAAAAATATTGTTAAATCCTTCTAAGTCCAAAATGTCAGTGTTCTCAAGAAGTAGCCAGTCTTTCAACCAGCAGAAAGCTGCTGATTCATAATAAAGTTTAAAGTCTGGCAGGGCAAATCCGCCCCGTTCTTTGGTGTCAGTTAAAATCTTAAATTTTATTCTCGGCTTCTTGCCCTGCCAGACAAATTTAGAAATATCCTTCTGCCACTTCTTGAAACAATCCATCTTGTCCAATATTTGCAGCAAACCTAATGTTGCACATTGTGCTTCACAATGTTTGTGTGAGCCTTAGCAAATATCTTATGCCTTTGCATTAAACTCTTCCCAAATTATGTAAGCAATGAGACCTCCAAGGGCATGGGTTCTGCTTTCTTTGGAATGAGATCACCAGAGGCTCACCACAATTTGGTGATATGTGCTTTAAAGGTAAAGGTAAAGGTACCCCTGCCCGTACGGGCCAGTCTTGACAGACTCTGGGGTTGTGCGCCCATCTCACTTAAGAGGCCAGGGGCCAGCGCTGTCCGGAGACACTTCCGGGTCACATGGCCAGTGTGACATCGCTGCTCTGGCGAGCCAGAGCTGCACACGGAAACGCCGTTTACCTTCCCGCTGGTAAGCGGTCCCTATTTATCTACTTGCACCCGGAGGTGCTTTCGAACTGCTAGGTTGGCAGGCGCTGGGACCGAGCAGCGGGAGCGCACCCCGCAGCAGGGATTCGAACCGCCGACCTTTCGATCAGCAAGTCCTAGGCGCTGAGGCTTTAACCCACAGCGCCACCTTATGTGCTTTACTTACACATAAACATGTTAAGCATACTGTGAAAGTCCACTTTAACTCAAATTCACTGCTACCTATTAGGTGTCTAGGCAGGGGCCTCCAACATGGGGCACTTGAAGTTTCTTTAATGTCAGGACGTCATAACTGCTTTTCTCCTGCTGGAATTCTAAATTAAGCTGAGCTGCTGTTTCATGGACTTTTAACACCTAGCATTTGATGCTGAGAAGTGATTTGGCTATGCTACGTAAATATCCGACCATGTTGACTTATGTTAGATAAAACGATGTTTCTTTCAAAATAAAGAGGGACTTAACATAGTTTGAAATTGTTTGTCATTTTATCTTGCTATCGTAAGTGCCAACATAGGTGGTAGCTGTCGTTTAATCTCACAGTTGTTAAATGATTCCGCATGACAAGTCATTTTGGAGTTTAGGAATAGATGTTTGAACCTGTACCCACCCAAACATTCGTTTGGACCATAAATTTTGTCCCCTTTGCAGTGTATCTCAGTGCCACTTCTTCATAACACAACCATTAGCTCCATCTACTTGCCAAGTGGTACCCATTGTGTAGCCATGGTAATGGGTGAATTTGTGTTTGGTTTTTTAAGGCCAGTAAGAGCATTAATCTCTATTATGTACTTTTCTGGAAATCCTATGTCCTTTCAGTCCAGCTGATGATATAGCTGAATAGTTTGCAAACTGATTTTATCTCTGTTGAGATTTTAATTGGTACACTTGTTTATACCTTGTCCTCAGACAGGATCAAGGGTTTCATTTTGTTAAAGTTAAAGCAATTACAGCTTCCATTGCAACAAACAGGAAACAAACAGGTTGGGGTGCAGCTGTGAAGTACCGATATGCAATCAGAAAGGGTCTCATTTGTTGGAATTGGTACTTCCGAGTAGTTATGAATATCTGCGCTAGTGATGCTACCATAAAGCTCTTTGGCAGCCAGTCATTGAATGAGGAATTAGAGGCAAATGAAGTAGAAATACCTTCCTCAACATCTGAAAACAGAGCTTAGGTTTAGCTTATCTTACATAAAATTACACAGAGCTTCATTTAAGCTGGGTCAGGATGACTTTTGAAAGCACTGTTTTCAGCTACGGTTGGATCTCAGCCATGTGCTCTCTTGTATGGCTGACTGCATAGGTGGCCTCAAAATCCATCTAGTTATGATCCTAATTATTTTTTTGCTTTTCTTAGCCTTTATAAGGCTTTTTTGCCCCCTTCTGAAATTAATCATCATCATCATAAATGCCCAGAGCTTTGCCTACACATACTGGGAAAAACGTTTACAACTAAATAGCAGGATTACTTTGGGATGTTTTGTGAGCCCCTCTACAAGTAACTCAGGTGTGGGAGAAGAGTCACGTTGAATCCTTATAAGCCTTGGGTGTCCTGCAATAGGGAGGCAGTGAGGTGCAGTGGTTAAGAGCATTGGACCAGGACATGGTAGGCCTGGGTTCAAATGTCCACTCGCCCATGAAGCTCATTGGGTAAACCTGGGTTAGGAACGATCTCCTGGCTTTGCCTATCTCAAAGGGTTGCTGTGAGAATAAAATGTAAGGACCACATATTTCACCCAGAGCTCATTTGAGGAAAGGTGGGAAATGTACAACAGTAAAATTCTAATATATTTTTATTTTTTTAAAAAAACTTTTTCCTTAATTAATCAGAAACATAATTCAATAACATGTAAGAAATAAGGTAAAAGAAAAAAGAGAACCAAATAAAAATTAAAATATAAACTCACCCAAAAAACCAAACACAATTCTATTATTGATGTGTCAGCTGGATAAAGATGGAATACAGGCAGTGACCATTTTAGGCGTGTTCCAACTGATGTACTACCATCAACACACAGGTCCTTTTGGATCCGGAAGAAGGAAGAGAGGGGGTGGGGCAGGGGCATAATGGGGCGGGGTGAGTTTATGCGTGCTCCACTGACACACGCTTTGACCTGCAATATAACCCTCACAAAAATTCCCAATGGGGAATTTCCTATGCTTATTTGAGTCCTCTTGCACCAGTTGGAGAGAAACCAACAATGGGGGGGGGTCCTTTTTGCCCTTGCATGATCAGAGGCCTTGACTAATAGAGCACAACAAACAGTTACTGCCACCAGTGTCCCACTGTATCTCTTTACATGGGATGGACAAGTGACTGCAGTATTTACTATGTGAGGAACTCTCACATACTACAACGGGTGATTTCAAATGTGGATGTCAAGGACAATACCGATGGTGTAATGAGGCTGAGGCATGAGAACTTGAGAGCTTCAAATGGAATAATTGGACCATACACCAATAATAATAATACCACATTTGCAAACAGATGTGGAAATGTGGAGAACTGAATGTAAAACAGGAAAAATGAGGAATAGGGAGAAACCAAAATTGGTAGATCTGCATATGCCATTCCTGCCCTCCTTCCTCCCACAATGGGGAACGTGTGAGGGGGATATTCAAACAGCTTCAGTAATCTTTCCAAAATGTATTGAAACCAAGATTTGTTTTCTCCTGTTCTAGAAGCTTGTTTTCTCCTGCTCTGGAGAGTAGGACCCAAACCAAGGGATTCAAATTACAAGAAAGGACATTCCGACTAAACATTGGGATGAGCTTTTTGACACTAAGAGCTGTCCGACAGTGAAACAGAGTCACTCAGGAGGCTGTGGGCTCTTGTTCCTTGGAGGTTTTTAAGCAGAGGTTGGGTGGTCATCTGTCATGGATGCTTTAGCTGAGATTCCTGCATTGCACGGGGTCAGACTCAATGACTCTACATTTCTATGATTATTCCCCCCCTTCATTTATTTGGATCTAAATCTAGGTCTCTCTCCCTCCACCCTTAGTTACACTTCACAATGTGTAACTAAGAAACTGGAGCAAAATAAACCTCTTGTTGTTCTGCACAAGGTCATGGTAGGTGCTTGGGAGATCAGCAGACTGTGAACACTGCAATATTTTCTCAGAAGTTATGTGTGAGCACCTGTGTGGAGCTTTCTGATGAAACACACACACACACACGTACGTGATTTGATACAAGACATGGTGAAGGGCTGTATTTACAAGAGTTTTGTGTGCAGAAGGTCCCGTCTTCAGACCCCTGTTCAAAACTCTGGAAAGCTGCTATCATTAAGCATAGACAATATTATTATGAGGCAGATGGACTCAATGCGTCTCTCTCCAGGATCCATTCCCGAACTTTGTCCGGGCTCCACAGTTTGAGGATATTAAACTCCGGTAGGGTGTATCTAACCAGGATCTCAGATAGGTTTTGACGCCAAGTGGTGTTCTTTTGAAGAGATACAAAGGCTTGTTTGGCTAATAAGGTGTTTGAGGTATTTGCAAGGTTGATGTAAAATCGTAGAAATCTTAAATGGGCCCTGGCAGACACAGAGGGTAAACCAACCTCCACCCTCAAGAAAGCTGCTGGGGTTCCTTGAGGAAGGCCTAGAATCCTCCTGAGATAATAATTTTGCAAAATTTCAAGCCGTTCCAACAGCCTCTGGTTCCCCCCCCAGAGTTCTATCCCATATAACATTTGGGGAATAGCTTTCCCAACAAAAGCTCTTAATGCTGGGATCACCAATTGTCCTCCCCGGGTATGAAAGAAACTAAGCAGGACACCAATTGTTCTTCGTGTTAGGATGGTTACAGCCTTAAAGTGGGCTAGCCAACTAGATGTAGCCTGGAATGTGACACCCAGATATTTAAAAAAAGGGCACTGTTCAATCACATTATCATCTAAAGACCATCTAAAGGTGTGGCGAGCTCTAGTGAACACCACAATTTTTGTTTTGTCATAGTTTATCTTTAGCGAGTTATGGGAACAGTAGGCTGCGATCCCCTCCAGCATGCTGCGTAGGCCTCTTCGGGTGAGTGCCATTAAAGCCATGTCATCGGCATATAGCAACATATTCAGACGTTTACCCTCAAGGGCTGGAGCCGATGACTTGTACTTGATGGACTCAATGCAAAGAAGCTTTCTATGTTTCATCTATGCTGGGACCTGAGTTTCATAGAGGCCTGTCACCTCCTTTCCCACACTAGAGGTGAATGAAAGACAGGTACAGCTTTTCCCCATTTTCTTCTGTATCTTCTTCTCAGTTCACTTATGAGTTTGGGGCCGCAAGTTGAGGAGGGTGCCAAGCTGCGCTCAGTGGCTGTTCTCTCCCCCGCTTCAGTTTATACTGTCCTCATTGAGCTGTGGTGGTAAAAAGCAGTTGCCTGCAACCTTTCTTTGCAAGGTTCTACAGGTTGTCTGGTTACTAACTGCAAAAAAGTGATCTTCAACTTGCTTTGAAGTACATTTCTTTTTCAGTTTCTGCTTTGATGTCATTTATGCTAAGTAAGAATCAGCAGAGCGCAGCTTTACTTTGAGGCAACATTACTTTGAATACTATAAACCAACGGTGTAGCTAGCTGCTCGGGCACCCGGAGCGGTGCACATGCCGTGCACCCAGGGTTGGGGTGAGCTGCCCAGGGGGGTGATCGGAGCAGCGATCCCCACCCAGGGGGGATTTGTCACCCCCCTCACAGATGGCACCCGGGGTGGACCACACCCACTAACCCCCTTTCTCCGCCACTGCTATAAACACTACTATATAAATGACATAAAATGTGAGAGGTCAGCCGGGATACATGTTTTATCGATAGCTTTTCTTTGTTGTTTTTAAAAGATAAAAATGGACGTTCTGAAATATAGAATGCATACCCAAAGCTAAAAGCTGCTACGAAACAAAACACTAATTAAAAGTACAGTGGTACCTTGCTTTGCAACCGCTTTGGGTTACAACCGTTTTGGATTACAACCACGTCAATCCCAGAAGTGCATATCCCTTTTTTTTTTACAGCCCCGTTGGGGGGGGGGAGGCCCCTTTGGCAAAAGCGCACCTTGGGTTACAACGCGTTTTGGTTTACAACCGGACCTCTGGAACGGATTCTGGTTGTAAACCAAGGTACCACCGTACATTTAAAGGAAGCCTTGATTACATGGGAGAGACATGGGTGCTAGACCAAAATGTTCCTCTTTAACCAGGCCTTTGGCTGATTGACATCCGATGCCCTTTTAAATGTGTTGTGGAAGGGAGAATTACTGTGTTTTCTTTGTTCTTATTTTGTATTTTTGTATTTTGCATTTTTATGTTGTGAACAGCCTTCAGATCTATGGGTATAGGGCAGTATACAAATTCAAAGAATAAATAATTAAAACAATACAATATATGGTGATATTGCCCCTTTAAGACTGCACCACTATTCTTGTAGCTGAGGAGAGAGTGTTAGAGCTCAAGGGGTAGAGTATGCAGTCCCCTGCCTCAGTTCCTGCACATGCAATTGGTCACTAGGGGTGGGCGAATGCTACTTAAGATTTCCGGGCAAGGTGCCGCTGGAGAGTAATCCTGTGTAGCATTTAACCATAGGAAAAGGCATAGGAATGGTGTGAGACTGGCCAGACCTTAAAGGAGGAATCTATCCTTCCTGAGCAGTGGAGAAGGCCAGCAGCAAGCCACAACCAGAAGACCTATGAGACTGAGCCCCAGGAAGAGATGGTACTCAGGAGAAGTGCCACACTGGATCCCTATTTCCTTATCCCCATGTAAGGCAAAAAGTGGTGCACATCTCTCATTCTGCTTGATCCCTGGGCAAGTAGGAGCTGCAGGCAAGAATTAGTAGTTGTGCATGCAATAATTCTCAGCTTTTGACATTTATGTGTGGGAGAGCAGAGCTTTCCAAACCAGTATCGCGACATGTGAGTGTGTCAGCTGCATTGTATAGGTGTGTCGCACGAATGCTCCCCGTGCCTCTACCGGGACTGGAAAGGAGTAAGTTTAACTGGACTACTGTGTCGCAAATGCTGTATGTCTGAAAGTGCACCACCAACATGAAAAATTTGGAAAGTACTGTTGCAGAGCGTAGCAGCCGGGTCCCCAACATCACACCTGCACCAAGCCCCATAAGTCCTCTGGGTGGTCCTGCAAAACTCACTGTGGGTGTGGGAGAGGTGCTGAAGGTACTTCTTCCCCAGGGTGCTATTTAGGCTAGAGCCAGCCCTGGTCCCACTTCTGCTATAGAGTTGAAAAATACTGTGTCACTGAGAACCAGCTGAAAGCCAATGGAGCCCTGTTGGAAATAGAGGTGGCAACTAGGGTTGCCATATTTCAAAAAGTAAAAACTAGCACACCCCAAAAGTGTTGAGGCTTTTTTTTTTTAAGGAAACCCCAAAAATTGGACGTATGGCATTCTTAGTGACAACCTTACTGCAAACAGATGTCATGAATTAAAGGTTTCAGGGCCAGCCAATTTAAACTGAGCAAGAAGCAGCCAGTCCAACCTTTTGCCAATTTGGTTGTGAACTAAAAACAAAAATGCTGATTCTAAAAAAACAAACAGAGGAATGTGGCCAGGTATTCTCCCCCAGTGCTAATTTTCAAATATGACCCGTTTTGAAATTCATTCCATTATATCTTGTTCATTCAACTTGCATTTTTCCCATAAAATGGCCTTTGTAAAACATAACAGTGTATGAAAAATAAAAGCCAAGGAAATTACACCATTAAATCAGATTTAAGTGCAACGAAAGAGGGCAACCCCGATATTTTGCCAGAATTATGTGAGGAATTGTGCCAAGTCAGAGTGGCTATGCAAAGAAGGTTAATATAGTTTGGTTTATTTCTCACAGGCTGAAAAAGAGGTCACGGATCAAGAGAATGTTGGATTTGTGGGATGTGTTGGTTTTTTAACCCTATGTAATTCACTCTGTGAAGCTGTTGGTTGAAGAGGCGTGGGGGGGGGGGAGAATTCGTCTAAATAAAGAAACTTCAAAAGCTGAAAAATCACTGACATCTTCAGAGGGAGGGAGTGGGACTCCAATGCTCAGATGCATGGCTTGTATCCACCAGGAGTTATTTGTTCAGTTTTGTGGGGTGTGTTTTATGGAACTCCCCTCTAATTGAAGTTGGATTGGCCCCTTCCTATTTTAAAAAAATAATAATTCGAGCAAGCATTTTAATTAAAGTCTGATTTTATAGTTTTAACCTATTTCTACTGTATTCTTGTACACACCACTTAATGATTATTGTAGTTAAGCAATATATAAATTGCTTAAATAAATAAAATGCTGGGGCCATATAAAATTGGAGAATACAACACCGATCTTGCTCTGTTTGCATTGGCTGCCCAATTGTTTCTGGACTCGAGACGAAGTGCTGGCATTGATCTTTCAGAAGCCTAATAAGGACCAGATCATCTCAGAAACTGCCTTCTCCCAGATGACCCTGCCCAGCCTTTTATGACTGGCCTCGGAAGCCAGGTTTTTTGTTCCATAATACCATGAGATCAGCCAGGCAGGTAGGTGGGCAGACATAGCTATAATGCCCACAGTAGGACTTTGTGGACAGCTCGAGATGCTGTCTTTAGAGTGCCTGAGAGTATTGCAATGTTCTTTTTAAAAAAAAAAAGTTAACAGAAGAAGAAGAAAAGTTTGGATTTGATATCCCGCTTTATCACTACCTTAAGGAGTCTCAAAGCGGCTAACAATCTCCTTTCCCTTCCTTTTCATTTATTTATTTTTGAAGTCATCGTGCAGTTCTTAGGTGCTCTGTAGGCAGCCTCCCTGGCTGCCCCCACTTTGGGCATTCTTCCATAGACACTCTAGGAAGCACAGGAAAGCCACAGAGGTGCCTGAGGGTGGCATAAATCTATGCTTGAAATCGTGTTTGTTTGTTTTTAAGCACACCTTGTAATTTTATTCAGGTAATGACAAAATGACAAATCTTCCTTCCACACCTGAAAACAACTGAAAAATACCCCCTGCTTTCATTGAGGATGGGAAAGGATTTGCACAACGGTACAGTGGTACCTTGGGTTACAGACGCTTCAGGTTACAGACTCCGCTAACCCAGAAATAGTACCTCAGGTTAAGAACTTTGTTTCAGAATGAGAACAGAACTCGTGCTCTGGCAACAAGAGGCCCCATTAGCTAAAGTGGTGCTTCAGGTTAAGAACAGTTTCAGGTTAAGAACGATCCTCCGGAACGAATTACCGTATTTTTCGCTCTATAACACGCACCCGACCATAACACGCACGTAGTTTTTAGAGGAGGAAAATCCGTAGGCATGCCACCCGTAGGCATTCCCTCCATAACACGCACAGACATTTCCCCTTACTTTCTAGGAGGAAAAAAGTGAGTGTTATGGTGCAAAAAATACGGTAAGTTCTTAACCCGAGGTACCACTGTAGAAGGAAGGTACGGATCCCTTTTTACTGTGCTACTGAATCTAGACAGTAGATGGCAGCAGGCTTCTGAATCTGCTGCAAAAGCAGCAGTGTACTTTATATGTGATCATGGAATCAGAATTATAGAATCTTACAGTTGGAAGGGACCCCATGGGTTCCCTAGTGCAACCCCCTGCAATGCAGGAATCTCAGCTAAAGCATCCATGACAGATGGTCACCCAACCTCTGCTTAAAAACCTCCAAGGAAGGAGAGTCCACCACCTCTCGTGGGAGTCTGTTCCACTCTGAACAGCTCTTAATGCCACATGTTTAGTCAGAATCTCCTTTCTAGCAACTTGAAGCCATTGCCCCGAGTCCTACCCTCACAAGTCCTTAATATAATTGAAGATGGCTATCTTATCTCCTCTCAGTCTCCTCTTTTCCAGGCTAAACATACTAAGTGTTTCCAGCAAAAAACAGTTTTCCAGCAAAAAATTGTG
This sequence comes from Podarcis melisellensis, assembly GCF_964234715.1. NCBI lineage: Eukaryota > Metazoa > Chordata > Lepidosauria > Squamata > Lacertidae > Podarcis > Podarcis melisellensis. The sequence continues at coordinate 27,100,579 of NC_138528.1, read as the reverse complement.
CACAAAGATACAGTGAAAATAACATATGATTTATATTAATGAAAATAACTTTTTAATATATGAAAGTGTGTTTCCTGAATTGCAGACTATTTATTTAGTTCCAAAGTGGTAACTTCTCTTGGATTGGATGGAATCATCTAATTAAAAAGTGAAGAAAGGGCACGAAACTAGAGTTGAGTTGGAATCTCAGGTGGTGGCTAGTTAAGCAGAAATTCCACCAGGAAGGTGGAATCCTTTGGGCACTAGTAAACAGCAATCTTGGTTTGTTTTCCCTGTATCTCAGAGGACAGTAGAATATGGAATCCTGATCAGATCGAAACAATGCTGGCAGAAATGTTAAGTGGCACTGTCTATAAATGAACTTGCAAAACAAATGGGAATATATTTTGAAAAGAAGAAATATTTATCTTGAAATAAGAAAATAGGCAACCTAATTCTATGCATGTTGACTCAAGATATTCCTGCTGAATTCAGTAGGGTTTACTCGCAGGATTGCAGTAAAAAGCTGTATACCCCCCCCCCCCAAAAAAAGAATTGTGGGAATTGTAGTTTGCTCCTCACATAGTTATAATTCCTAACAAACTACAGTTTCTAGGATTTGGGGGTGGGGGATGTGTGCTTTGAATATGCTTTAAACGTATGGTGTGTATACTCAGCCTAGGTAAATTTTATGAAGAATTGAAATATGTAGTAATATAAAGACCAAAAAACAAGTCAACTTGTTGAGCAACTCTTAGTCACTATTCATTTCTCAAGTTTTGTATACAGTGCGGTATGAACTTACTCTAATTGAGATAATCTGGTAATGATGTTAGTGGAGGAGAGGAAATATTTCAAGTGGGTGGGAATATTTGCATGAATTCTTCATGAATGAGCATTTCTGTTCATGAACTATGTTAGTGCAGAAAGGTATGGCTAGCAAATATTTTAAGCAAAGCCTCCCCTGCAAAGATGTGCAAGCGATTTGCCTAGTTACATTTATGTCAAACCTATTCATTTTTATTCATTGCGAACCTATTCATTTTTATTCATTCATTTGAAACATTTATGTCCCCTGTCTTTCCAAAAAAGTTTGAAGAAGCTAAGGAAGAGAACAAAATATAACATACATAGTTTTAAAAACATACACGCAAAATAGAAAATTATGTCAATATTTAGATGACCGAATACCAACTATTATGTTTTTATAAGATGAATTTTGAGTGGATTCACATTACCATTCTTCCAGACTGAGGATATTCTTGTAGGCAGGTTTCCTAATAAATCAATGAGAATACCTGCTGGGCTAGGTTTTGTTGTGTGTATATGTTCAGAGTTATTGCTGATGCTGCAGTGTTGCAATTATAGGGACAGCCTTTATAATTTTTTTTATCTACGTATGACTAGGAATTAGAATATTTCACTTGTTCTGGTTTCAACAAAAGAATTTTTAAAATAAATTTCAATTCAGTTCAGTTTGGCTTCTCCAGCTCATTTGCATTCTTCTACCCCTCTGTATGACTGATGCACACTAGTAAATATACAAAAAAATAACTTTGCTGTACATGAGGATCACCTGAAAATTGCTGCTGCTGCTTCTTCTTCTTTTTTTTTCCTTTTTTTTTTTGCATGCATGCATCATAAAGTGGTTCGTGTCAGGTTCGTATTCAGTGGTTCGTATTCAGAAATAAAAAAATGGAACAATTAGTCATTCCTGATGCATTGTTTTGACTTCAGAAACAAGACTAGCTAATTCAGAAGTGCACTACAAGCTTTTGGATATTTCATTCTTACGACTTCCTCCAATTATGGTTTATAGTCATTAATTGTAGGCATGACAGTGCCTCCATTAACTTATCATAACTTATTTGTAAGTCATTGAGAGATTTCGGCTGTGAATAACAGGATTTGGCACTAGGAATGCCTGGATTTGAAATACTTACTTTAATATCAACATTGCCTTGCCCTTTGTGATTGTTTTTGAAATTAACCATGAAGTATTAGATGTTCTGTCTAAAGCAGGCATCCCCAAACCCTGCCCTCCAGATGTTTTGGGACTACAATTCCCATCATCACTGACCATTGGTCCTGTTAGCTAGGGATTATTGGAGTTGTAGGCCTAAAACATCTGGAGGGGCAAGTTTGGGGATGCCTGGTTTAAAGGGTTTCCTTTCAACATTTTGGAAAATATTTATGGAAGATACTAGGGTAAGGAGTGGGGAGTTTTTAATAGATGTCATATTAATAGCTTTTCATCCTGCTTCCTAAGTGAAAAAATAATAGGATTCAGTCTGACACACAGATTTCAGCCTTCCTGTTCCACTAATCCTATTGTTTTGAGTGTATTTTGTATAATTAATTGTGCAGATGTGGTAAAGCCATGAAGACTGACATTATTAGACAAAAATTCTACCAGCTGCAATATGAGGCATAATAAACAACTTTTTTTAAAAAAAACTTTTTTTAATAATAGGCACATTTGTGTCCTGATCTAGCAGGTGTCTTTTAGGTTCTTAATATTTAGTTTAAAATAACGAGTCCTACAAGAGAGGGAAACATGCTAAAATTTATAGTTGAAATGTGATTTAGAGGATACAAACAAGCATTATTTTTCTCTTTGAGGAAGGGGACTGTATAGTATATGGAAGAGGCATGACTGGATCGTTCACTATTTTTAAATTTACTTTAAAGCAGCTTAACATAAAGTCTGCCTTTGATTTGAACTGTGGCACTGGAAGAGACTGTGTTCCCCATTTACCATGTCCCTATCCCAAATCAAATCAAATTCTGTGGAAGGTCTCATCATGATTGTACTCTAACTTAGTGTTATGTCATGCCTCCAAGGCAGCCATTTTGTGGCTGGCGCCCCCAGCACTCTCTTAAAATTCAAAATGTGACCCCTGGCCCAAACACTGCTGACCCCTGTCATATTCTCTCATCTCCACCTGCCTTATGTCTGTAATCATTTCTCCTTCTGCCCCCAACATAAGTTCCACTCTACTCTGAGAAACAGAATAAGGTTTTTTAATCTGTAAGTCTCTTGAACTGACAGAGTTTTGTTCCTACAGGAGGTTTATGGAAACCCATTTGAGAATAATTCCTAGAGAAGCATTCTCCAATCTTCCCAACATCTCCAGGATGTAAGTTCCAACCCCAAATGTGTTTTTATATTAAAATGGGGTAAAGCATTAAAAACAACTTCGGTAGCTCGAATTGTTAGCAGAAGTAGCTGAATAAAGCTGACTGAATCCAAGAAGTAAAAAAAAAACCACACACCAGGCAAACCTAACTGAGTAACAAACAGATGAGGTGAACAAAACGGTTCAGGCCTGATGTCAATAGGCAGGAAGTTCCAAAGTGTGGGTGCCAAAATGAAATAAATTAATAATACACCAGGGATGTTGCCCTCCACACGTTATTGGAATCGTAACTCATCAGCCCCTGCCATGGTAGCCAGTGCTTAAGGATGATTGGAATTGGAGTCCAGCAACATCTGAAGGACCATAGCTTCTCCATCACTGCTATGACCAGACTAAACAAATATTCTGTGGTCCTACCTGGTTGCTAAGTAACATCCTGCAACAAACACAGGCCTGCCTTGCAACCGTAGTTCTCTGGGCGCAATCAGAACTGTTATTTATCTCTGCAGCCAGATGTTGCATTACTAACTGCTTAAAAAACCATAAGTACAAATTAACCTTTTGATCACACATTTCGGTGTGATTCCCCTGCCATCATTACTCTAACGCAGATTACTGGTCCATTTGTTCCATGCTGAGGAAGGCTTGCAAGAGCCTTGCACAGAAGTGGTTCACCATGTAGGGTTGAACTCCTATGCTAGCTTCCTGGCAGGCTGGTCACTATTATTGCTTACTGGGAGTGGGGAGGTTGGCATGGAAACAAGAGCCAGTCTAGGGCTGCCGGTGGTGCATGTCCCCCCTCAGAAAGTAACATTGACCCATCTGCTGGGACACTAGCATAACGGCCCCACCTCGGAAGACACTTCTGCCTCTGCATAGGGAATTGGATTCCCTGAAACTGCAAGCACTGCAGTTAGTTTTAATGATGGTTTATCTGAACCAGCCAGGATTGAGAAGTGCAGTTTGGAGCTGGCTTGTTCAGGCAAACCATAGCTAAAACTAGCCACAGCCTGTCCCAGTTCAGAGATAACAGCAGACTGTAGTTACTTGAATGTAGAAGTAAATCCTTGCAGCTGTGTCAAAAGAGGCAGAGATTATGCAGAAGTCCAAGGCACCAACTAGTTGTTTAGAATTCCATTCCAACATAGCCAATTAAGAACAATGAAAGGAAAGAGGGGCAGCTAACCTCCCAATGTGGTTGGACTCCAGCTCCCATCAGCTCCAACCAAAATGATCAGGGACAATGGGACTTGTAGCCCAACATCTGGAGAGCACAACATTGACTCTCCCTGGACCAGAGGAATACTTACAGCGAATAGATACAATGAACTCATACATTTCCATCTGCCTTTGTGTATGACCTCCCTTCCCATTTTTCTCCCATGTAGCTATATCACCATAGATGCAGTGCTGCAGATGCTGGAGGCTCATTCTTTCAGAAATCTAAACAAAGTCACTCATATGTAAGTAGATGAAAATCCTTGAATAATTTGAACTGGTCCTATGATATGATGCAAAAACAGCTGGTAAAATGTGTTAAGCTGGTTGTGTGAACTTGGCTACAGTAGATCAGCTCATAATGTTAAGGTTATCAAGAGATGCATTTATCTCTTCAAAACTGTTAATTTTCAAATATCAATATTTTTTTTTAATATTTAAAGAGCTAAATAAGAATGTCAGTTCCACAGCTCCCTAATCTGCTGCTTATTCCAAATCCCTAGTCTCTCTTTTGGATATATATCTTCCAATGACTGCTTAACTATGTGAATGCCTGATTATTATCTTCCAAAGCAACTACTCTATTCCCAGCTTAAGAATGTCCTCAAGGCAAATCTTAAAAAATGTAGTATAAGCGCTGATAACTAGGAAACACTGGCCTGCAAGCGTTCCAGTTGGAGAACAGCCTTTACCAAAGGTGTCGTGGACTTGGAAGAAGCACAAACTCAGAGCACAAAGGAAAAACGAGCTAAGAGGAAGGCACGTTTGGCAAATCCTCACCGTGATCAACTCCCACCTGGAAACCTATGTCCCCACTGTGGAAGGACGTGTGGATCCAGAATTGGCCTCCACAGTCCCTTACGGACTCACTGCTAAGACTGTGTTCATGGAAGACAATCTTACTCGGCTACGAGTGATCGCCAAAAAAGAAACAATTAACTTTGTGGTGAACTACGTAATAGTATATGCTTCAGTATATTTAATCTAGGGAAAAATATACCAGCTATAGAAGAAAACCCATAGATGAAAATGAATAAAAACTACATTACCAAAAAAGAAAAAAATGAATGAAAACCCATATTCATACAGAGGCACTAACGATGAACACCAATATGACATGCTAGTGCCATTAACTGGTGGGTTTGTTTTGCAGCATTCGGAAAGTTGCATAATATTAATTTATCTCCACAGTCTATTTGCAACTGCTAGATTGTGCTACTAAACAGGATTATGAAGCCGAAAGAACACACTCATCTAACCATACCTCTTGTCAATTAGGACAAGAAAACTTAATTGGGAAAAGGTTAAAAGGTTTGACTATGCATGCCAGAGATCATTCTGTGAGGGAAAGCCCTTCAGAAATGTGAGTGTTTTTCTGAATTCTCTTCAGAGCCCCTTAGATCATTAGCATTAGTTGAATGTCACTGGCTTCTGTGTAATTATTCTCCAGAGGGCAGGGTCAGTTGGGGAATAAACAAATGCTGTCTGCTGTACGTACATTTATGTTACATTACATTTTAGAAGCCTTACTTCTAAAATAATATTTAGCCACTATCATCATAGTTTGTTTAAAGATTGGTTTCAATTACTTTAAACAGTTTAGGGGAAAACCAGTCATGCAACAGAGGACTATTCAGAAGTATATATATTTATGTATGTGTTAACATTTATTTTTAAAGGAAAGCGAGTGAGTGAATACACCATTTGTATATTTTTAATTCTTTGTTTGTTTGTTTAATTGAGAACTTGTTCCTCATAAAAAGAGGGCCTAATTGCTCTGGCTTCGACAAGTGCTCAGAAAAAAGAGCATAAGAATCATCTGGTCCAAAATTTTGTCTCACACTATGGAAGGCAAAAATAGCTCCTGAGGCGCTCATAAGGAGGGCATGATAGTGGGTCATGGATTGGCTGGATACAGAGGCCAGGGAACTCCCATGGGAAGAAGGCTCGGAGCGAGAGGAGTGGTGGTGGGATGGATGAATGGTCAGAGGGAGAAGGAACAGGCTAAGAGGAGGAGGTGTCGGAAGCAGAAGAGGTAACAGGGTTTGGTGTGCCATTAAGTTAACAAAGGAAGTGGCTCTTTGCCAGAGGCCCAATGGGTCTCTATGTTAGTTAGAAAGGCAAAAGCCAGAGTTGAGGTGTGTGAGAGCTAGAAGCTAGAAGCAGGCTGGGCAGCTGAGAGACAGAGCCATGCCTGTTTTCGTCTGGAATCCAAGGCTTTGCCTATGGGAGAAGCAATACCCTCATGGGGTGTTAATGCTGTAGCCCCTACATTGTAGGCTCAGGTTGTAGATATGTGTAAATAAACCATATATCATAAAGACATCACAGTCTCTGCTGTCCTAGGAAAGTGATCCCTGGAACCCGTGGAATCTTGTGCCATTCGGAGACTGGGGTGGCATACAAGATAAATGGATAGATAGATGATAGATAGATAGATAGATAGATAGATGATAGATCACACACCAATATTGTGGCTGGCTTTTCCTTTTCTAGTACTGGCTTTTGCTTCTTGAATAGTGACATTCCAGGGAGGCCAGAAGGAATCCAGCCATATGGCAATGCTAAAATCCCCTGCATGCTTTGTTTTTATTGTTAATTAATTTAATATTCTTTCTGAACCCATATTCATAACTGAAATCTTTTTGCACATCAGAAAATCTTTTTTGTGCCTGACCTCGAAAACATTAAACAACTGTTATTTTTTAACACAAAGGCCAACATATACAAAGACGAGCAGGCCAAAGTAGTGTTTCTTTTCTGTTACATAAGTGTAAAGGGGTCCAGAATCCAATCTTTTTAGAAAATTATGCTAATCATACCACCCAGAAAACAGGTCCTCTTGCTTTTGAGTGAGGTCAGCTTGTTACACGTTATTTGGATGAAACATTTGCTAATAGCCCATAGTTCACATGGAGCTCATTTATAAGAATGGACTTTTCAGTTCTCAGAATTTCATAGACCAAAGGGCCAGAGAGCACCTGTTTTGTGTGCAAGTTCAATACTCAGCATCTCTGGGGGAGCAGGAAATACTCCAGTCTGAAAGCCTGAGCTAGATGGACCAGTGGTCTGACTCTGTATAAGGCATCTTCCTATGCTGTGTGTGTGTGTGTGTGTGTGTGTGTGTGTGTGTGTTTAATGTGAGGTGTGCAAGAACAGAAATACTAATCTTCTTTGTGGACACTTGATTGTATTTTGAACAGAGAAATCCGAAATGCCAGAAACCTACAATACATAGATCCCGAAGCCTTCATGAATCTCCCATTGCTGAAATACCTGTAAGTACTGAAAACAAAAGCCTAGAGAATTGCTATTCTTGTAAGATTTGGGCTCTTCCTTAACCTCAGGGTTCTATCCACCAACATTAGACTTCAAAATAGCGGTATTTTTTCATGCTTACAGCAGTGCCCCTGTTCTTATTCTATGGAGGCTTACTGGCAGGGCTTTTTTTCACCCAGAAGTCACCAGAACTCAGTTCTGACTCCTCTCAGGTGGGAGCCATTGCCTTTCTAAGAGAACAAGAGAGGCAATAATGGTGAGTTCTGGCACTTCTTTTTCTAGGAAAATATCACTGCTTACTGGCGTTTTGGAAAAATGATTTACAAATATACAGGTTGAGCCTAGCTGAAGTATTACACCTTCAACTGAAGTCTGCTGCCTCATCTAAGCTCTCCTAGGGAAACAAGTCAGTCCCCCCACCGCCAGATGTTTTCAGAGCTCAAACTAACTCTGTCTCTCCCGGTCTGATGCACACTGCTAACCGATTACTCATTTTTACAAACACTGTGGATTACCACTTTTCTTATTTGGGCTGGGTGGGAGGGATCCTAGGCTGGATGTAGGAACATCAAAAACGTGTTTCAGGAAAACGCATTGTAAAGTTTATTATGGGAAATCACTTTGGCGAAAGGCAGGACTCCACAGCGTCTTTTGGTGTCACAGTGTTATAACACATATAAAACGCTTTTTCTTTACTAATGTAGCTGAGTCCCTAGACTTCCTCTGCTATTCAAAGGGTCAGCTGTCAACAGCAATGAATGAATCTCCCTAACAGATGAGATATACGTAGACTCTAGACTCAGATAAATCTCCTGTCCAGCCAGTTTTGACCACTGCAGCCTAGTCTTGCAGAGATGTCACTCTTGCAATCAGGAATCACTGGCTTAGATGCTACCGTGGGAGGTCAACTAGTCCAATCCTTGCTCCCACAGGTATATGAACCTAATTTATATCAGTGGCACTTAGTTTGGCCTAGATTGTATAGTTATTGTTTTAAAGGCATATCTGCACTATCTATCTTAAATCTTCTGCAATCTTACAGTATACCACTTAGAGCTATGCTGCTGAACAGCAAATAAACTGTTTAAATAAATAAATAAATAAATAAATAAATAATAAAATGGATCTCTTTGTGTACATAGGCACACCATTTAATTCTCCTTCTCTGCTTTATTTCAGTGTGATCATGAACACTGGACTCAGAGTTTTCCCTGACCTCACGAAGATCAACTCAGTGACAGCAGATATGAACTTTTTGCTGCAAGTATCAGAGTTTCCCTTCTTCTTTGAGCGGCAGCCAATGAAGTTTATCAGGGCAGAGAAAAGTTGTAGTCCATTGTCTGCTGTGTACTGCTAGACCTCATGAAGGATAGAGGAGGAAAGAATCACAAGTGTTGTTTTCAGTGGCACCCTTTTTTATCTGTTGTAATTTCTGCTTCCAGCCAGAGTTCACCAGAGAGCCTCTCTGCGTGTTACGGGTGCTCTAATTTGTTGCATAAATAGTACTGAAGAGGCCGCCCTTTGAAAATTGTAGAAAAACCATAATGAAACTTCAGGAGGAGGTGGTTTTATTGACTGTTAAGCACTTTGTTCTTCAAAACCAGCACCTTTAACTGGGTGAAGAAGACAATTGGGGGGGGGCAGCAAAGCTGCTGAAGTGCTGGTATATTATTTTCTCCATTGTTTATCCTTATTAGGATACTGCATCAGTTGAAATTTCCAGTTATCAAGGGCTGTCTCACATGCAGTACAGTGCAGTTGTCTAAATGTCTAAAGAAAAATTAAGCATGTATGTGTGTGTCTATATCTATCTATATCTATAATCACAGAGTTATAATTGTATTTTATTGCTATACTAAGCCTTTCCCCCTTTTTCACAGTGAAATGGCTGATAATCCATACATGATTTCGGTGCCTGCAAACGCATTCCATGGGCTATGCAACGAATCCCTTAGCCTGTATGTTGATCGGGCACAAGTTGTTTTCTCTTCCTCCTTTTCGTTTCAGTAGTTGTGAAGCAGTAGGTCAGCCTTAATGAGTAATGCTAAATAAGAAAATAGTTGTCAGTTGCAAAGATGATGGGCATAGCAATCCTCAGGCGATGGGGGGGCTATGTTTCGGAGAGGGGACACGGTTTTGCAAGCCCCACTGAGCTTGCCCCTCCAAGGCAGTAAGTAGGCAGTTTGGAATTTCACCCCGAGTTGTTTATTTCTTAAATGTTACCTCCTATTGCTTTCAGTGGGAAGAAAAATAAATAGGCCAAGATATAATAGAGTTTCATATAATGACATCAAAACCAAAAATATATAGGTGTTCAGATGCTAGTTAGGGGAAAGTATACTTTGGGCGGTGGGGAGCAATGGGAACAGCATTCCAGCACCATGAGACTAAAGTAAGTTAGGACACAGTATGCATGCAAAAGAAAAAAAGCCTAGTTACAGTTGCGTCACATCAGCTAATAATCTATTTTTTGTTTGTTTACAGAAAGCTGTACAACAATGGGTTCACAAAGGTTGACGCCCATGCCTTCAATGGAACGAAGTTAGATTCTGTGTAAGTAATCAATAATAATTACCAATTGCATCATGCTTTCGGGTATTTAAAGAATATTGGATGCATTATCTAGTTGCCCTCCTTACAGCAACTCTATAAAGTAGGTCAGTGCCATTATCCCTGTTATTTCTGATGGGGGAACTGAAACGGAGCGAGTTTGGCTTGTCAAAGACCAGGTAGTGAGTTCATAGCAGATGTGAGATTCGAAACTGTTACATCACAATTTATTGCTCAGTCTCTTAAACACTTTACCACACCAGGTTCAATTAAGCACCTAACGACTTTTAAAAGTTTTCAAGTTTGGGTGAAACAGCATCTCATAGGGCTTGTGCACATTTGAGATGGGTCTGGCTTTGAAGCCATGTTTTCTCCATTCAGATTTTACCTCATTTGTTCATTCTGAAGGCAGACAGATGCCAACAACAGGTTTACACACATACCCAGTTGCAGCTGAAGTTGAAATTAAATTTCTTATTCCCATCCATACTGGTAAATGCTCTCTTTTGTCTTTGTCTTCCAGTTTGTTTATTTGAATGTGTTAATTTTGCACAAACGGGGCATGTGTTCAGGAGTCTGCTAAGCAGTACTCACATCTTAAAAAATGAAAAATATCAACAAGCGGATTGCACAATAGCAAACACCTGGGAATGAATTCCCAGTTCAACAAAAGCTTGCATGCACTTAATTTATGTTCAGTCCTGAAACTACAGGCATTTCCCATTCTAAAACAGAAAGATGCTTGTGCAGTAATTTTACAGTGAATTCAATAGGAAATAAATGAAGCAAGGAGATTTGGAGAAATTGTTTTTCATTTTTCCAGGTTGTTTGGATTTTTTTAATTGCAAATTTATTAGGGGGAAACACACAGCACAAAAAAATGAAGGGGAAAAGAGAACAAAACAAATAAATTTGTCAGCTCAACATTGTGTGTTTAGAAACAAAAAAACCACTGCAGTTGTGCAGTTGAACAAACTGACAACGCCTGGAAGGCCACAGTTCCCTCTTCCCACTATATGGCATTGGGGGGGGGAAGGGGGGAGAGTTCTTTGTTCCCAAAAACACTTTCTCAAAAAGTCTTTAAATTATAAGGGCTGTTTAGAAAGTATGAGTTAAAAGCTACAAAATTTGATTGTTTCTTAATCAAATTACCATTGTCGAGTGAAATAAAAATAAAAATATAGACGCACATGAGGGTACCATGGTGGTAGCGATGATTAAAATAGCTCCCATTTCAAGCTTTTTCAGGGCCTTAGAAAATCCTCTGGTTGCAATGGAACTAAACCTCTTGGAACCTCCATTTCATACTATTTGAAACAAAACAGCCACACCTCATCTGAAAATCTGACTTTGTGCTCACCATGAGTAACCTGTGTTTTTGAAAAGGAACTCGTGTTTTTACAAGCTGGTCATTTCCAGGCACCTGTAGAAACAAAGTATAAATCCTTTAACAGAATATTCAAGGCTAGCTTTAATCTAAGTGCTAAGCTAAACACTCAGGCTAATTGTGCCGTAGTCTTAGCAGATCTTGCCAAATGAATAAGCAAAAAATCACTGCTTGCTGTGCAGTTGATTCTATTCTATTCTTTGTAGGTGTGGACACTTACATTTGCTTACTTCTTCATATGCACACACGTACAAAACTGCGGCCAGTCAGTGTAGACAACATTAGACTAGATGGTCTGACTCACTATAAGGCAGCTTCCTGCATTCCTAACCTTTTGCAGCACCGAATTACATGACAAATGTCCCACCTGGTTTAGCCTAACTTTCCTGGTTTGTCACCTCAATTGGCTTGCAAGCATTTTTGTAGTATCATTTTCATCTCTACTGTGGACCATACTTTATTTTATTCTTTTTTAAAAGAGCTCCCATTTGGAGCAGTTGAACTGTATGGTGCTTTAAAATATAACATAAACGTCAACTGTAAATTGGTGTTGTAAAATTGAGCCCCACAAGTATCTTTCTCTTACCTTAAAATAAACTCTTGTATCACAGACTGGTGTGTCATCATGAGTGACAACTGCCTGGAAAAGGAGACAATTCACATACGTTGGAATCTAAAATGACCATACAGGATTACCCCCCATCTTTCCTTTCAGAAATAATAAACTTCACTGGCACTTGATGCTCCTTAGCTTCAGTCAAACATATGAATGACAGTACTAATATAATTTTTTTGGGGGGAGGGTGGGTTTTGGGGGGGAGAGAGCAAGTGTTGCTTCTAGCCAAAAGCCACAAGGCATGCTTTTCAAGTTCTTTTTTTGGTGTCTCTTGATGTACTAGAAATGTTTAAAAATATGGTAACGCTAGGTAATTCCAGCACAAATTCTGATTATCTTCCTTGGCTCAGGGACTTGCAACTAAAACAAACTGCTTTAGCATTTTAGTAATGGATTCTAAAATAATGAAGACATGCCCTGACAGCGAAATTTATTTTTGAAAGTGTAATTCAAGCAGCTTGGTTGGTTTGGTTGTTGCTTACACAAAGTGCTTTTAAAGTGAAGTGGAAAGAAGGAAGCTAAAGAGCTGAGGACTCAAAATTAGGTATAGCTTGGGGTGTAAGTGAGACACAGGTATGTGACTTGGACTTTTCCATTGACAAACCAGTCTGAAAGCTTTCCCCATTCATCTGTTTGGCTGCATATATATTTAAAGCATGTCTCCCACCCCACATTCTGGGAACTGTAGCTTACCTTTATTGAGGTGCAATTCCCAGCACTCGTAACAAACTATAGTTCCTAGAATTGTTGGGGAAGGGGGGAATGTGTTTGAAATGTATAATACCTATAGACAAATGCCTCTACTGAATATACATGCACTGTGCTCCTAAATTCCTTGCGCCTCCCTCTCCTAAAAGAGATTTTGCCAATCTGGTCCTCCTCTCCAGCCAGATGTTCATATATTATATACGGGAATGTTGCCTTAGCAAAAAGCTTTCTGCCTTTCCCCCTGTTCCATTCTGCCATTGCTTCATAGTCTTAAACTGTGTTTCATTCTTGTTTGGAAGCCGAATTGGTCTGCACTCTGCTCTGGCTTCGACTTGTCTTCTCGCACAGCAAGAATTAGGAAAAATTCTGATGCTTCTTTGGTCTAGCCCAGCTCTGCTTTCGTTTTGGCACAGTGTCCCAGCTCCGGTCTAAGACAACTGACCAAGTTTCAGGCTGTCTCAAGGCTTGGATTTTCAACATCTGATCATTGGCTCCTACCTGAGAGAGGCTGGAATGCCGATTTTGGATGGCCCTGTTATTTTGACTCATGCTACAGCAACCTGATGGGCGCCTGCTATCGTTTTATGCCCTTCCAGATAAGAAATAGGAGAAGAAAGATGGACTTGTTGCATTCCAAACACAACAGATTGAACATAGTTCCAGGTTCAGAAGGACCACTTGTGGAGCTCCAAAAAAGGAGCGGAGAGAAATTGCAGGGGGGTTGGTCAATAGGTTATTGGTTTTGCGTAGCTTGGTGGCCCAGATAGAGATTGCTGGAGAGACAGGCAGGGATTAATGGAGAGGTGGTTCAAGGATAGAGCTGTATGTGCCCCATGATTTGCCCTGTACCTCTCCTAAGCTCTCCTGCTGCCTTAAAAATTTTTGGAGTATGCTGCCTCATGAAGGTTCAACTGGCAGTATAGTTGGCTTCTGTAAATGGGATTGGAAGGGGGCACCATCTTGTCCTTCATCCCAGTCCTCAAAATGCCTCGAGTCAGCTTTTTAAGGAAATTCAAAATATCTGAACAGCCACATCAAATAAATAGTTGACACAGAAACTAAGCTCTTTTGGGCCATTTTGAGCACTGATATGACCCCAGTGATGCCCGGTCACCATTTACATATATCACTGAGGGAAAAGGTGTTGAGAAAAGAATAACAGAATGTTCTTTCTGGCATGGAGTTGTTTGGCTGGCATCCATCTGTCTTGGGAGACGGTGGAGGAATGAACCTTTGGGGATGAAGTGAAACTCTTGGAGGGTTGCAGAGCCTGCTGTGGCTGTAGATAGACCTGTTTTGTTGCAGATGTTGCAGATGAAGGCATCTGGTTGTGCTGCTACAGGTGCACCATGGTGTTGCTTCTCTCTGTGCTCCTCTCAGTGGTCATTCTTCCTCTGGTCACTGCTGTGGATACACAACTGTGGATACACAACCTGTCTGTCTGTTTGTCTCCAGGCACTGTGGTTATCCGTAGGGGATTCCTGCACCGCAGGGTTGATGTTGCCAGCCTTCATGTCACCTTTGTAACGCAGAGGTGGTCTGCCAACAAAACCATTGTGAAAGATGTGGGCAGCTCCTAAGTAACAATGCTTCTCCAAAACCAATTCAGTTTGAACTTCTAACCCTCATAGAAAAAGGCTTTTATCATAGGCTTTTTTAAGCCAGTCAATCCCCGTAGAATAATAACATTAATAAATTCCTCGGATCAAAGAAACGAAACAAGGTCAGAGCCTTTTCAGAATATGTGTAAGATTTAGAAAGGCAGATAGACAGGATATTCTGTCTACCATTCAGATCTTTCCCACCCCCTGATTTATTTTTGTACCTCCTTATGTGATGCTTGTGCTATAGGTAACTAGACAAAAGAGGCCAAGCTTGTGCGCACATGCACATATGCTTGCTTGCGCAGACAGAAGACCGTCTGCGCAGACCATCTTCCAAATCTTTACTCATAAATGTCCCTCCCTGCTGTAAATAGAAAGGTGAACTCCCCCCACAGGGAGCACAGACAAGGGCCAAACTAGACAGTCCCTTAAACGTCTGTATGCCTTTAAGCATATTTTGTCTTACTTTCTTTATTAATCACCTTTAACATTTATTAAAATAAGTTCTCTAGATGTTGTACCAACAAAAACATAACAATAAAGTGAGTTAGCAAGAAAAATCCTTTTGGATACTATTAAAAGAAAAGGTTTAAGCAACTGAAATCCATTAACATCAGGAAATCCTACATTCTGGCTCTTAGATGTTGAAGTTGGCAGCTGTCATTGCAGCCCCTCCTTGCTAAGGCATTGTTATGAACGTGCCATTGGTTTGAAAGTCTGTGTTGCCTTCTTGGTAGAACCAGATAGCTAGGTTTCAGTTTTCCAACGAAGTCCTAAATATCAGAGAAAAGACTTGTAAAAACAACAACAACAGTTATTCATCTTCCATTGATTTTTAGTATTCAAGGCAGAAGAGTCTTCTCATACTTCATTCTAGCATACCAAACTTACCATCCATACGTCAGTTGTCTAATTTTTTTGTTTAATGTTTTTAATTTGCAAGGGCTGTTTGTTCGTTTGCTTGTGTGTGTGGTTTAAAAAAACCAGCACCACATTTAATCTTTCTAAGGCGCTTACTATCTTCAGGCACACTCCGGTTTTTGTATTGTTGTAAATTTTAAAATCCATAAAGCCACAGAAAAAAGCAATGCCACTGCAACTTTATATATGAAGAACTTTGGGTGCTTCCAGATAGAGTCCAGATTTTCTTAACCTCTTGTTGCCCTTGTCTACATTGACTCCCCCCCCCCAATTCTCATCTCTTTCCTTAATCACAATAAAAAGCACCCCCGCCTTTCTACTAAAAATGCGAACATTTCTTGCACATTGTATACACATTATGATGCACGTTATTAGATTATATGCAGTTTTCCTAAGCGCTCAATACAAGTGGAACTAATTTTTATGGTTGATTAGGGATCTCATAATCCTGTTCACTGGTGTCCATTGCCATGCCATTTCTACATATCAAAAAGAGAGCCACAAGTTTCTCACTTTGATTGACAGATTATACATTCATTATTGCTGGTGTTGTTAATATTTTTTATTATTATTATTATTATTATTATTATTATTATTATTATTATTATTATTGCATTATTCACTGGTGTCCATTGCCATGCCATTTCTACATATCAAAAAGAGAGCCACAAGTTTCTCACCTTGACTGACAGATTATACATTCAATATTGCTGGAGATTATACATTCATTTTATTTCTGCAGCACTGGGAGGACTGGGGCATCTGGATGCTTTGCTTGCTCCCCTGGGTTGCTGTTTCTTGAGATAGCTCAGGTCACTGGTTCCTTGAATATTAGAATCAATGCCTATTGAAGACATTGCTCTTTTAATATGAATTTTCTAGTCTGAATATTTTCTGGAATTTTTAAAATAAGGTTTTTATTGTTTTAACACTTGTTTCCCACCCTGGGCTGCTTTGAGAGGAAGGGAAATGAACATTCTGTCTGTATCAGAATTTTAGCTTGCTGGATGGAACGATCTCCCCTCCCCTCCTTCTGACCACTGTTCTGGGAGTTATCCTGACACACACACCCCAACCAATTTTGGGGGGCAAAGCGGGGTAGCTGCTGGTGAGGCTCCTTAGGGGAATCCTGTCCATAGGCTTCAGTGGATGTTCTGTTAGAAGCCCCTTGATGATGAAAGTGGGCCTGATATTCAGCAACAGCTGACCTAGCTTCCCAGTCTGACTTTTTTACTTTTTACTATTCCCATACAATTAACTCTGTTAAAATATAAGCTATCAGCTAATTATTGGTGCTATCTTTCCCCCTTGCAGGTATCTGAATAAGAACAAATATCTGAGAGTTATTGATGAAGATGCTTTTTTGGGTGTGCAGAGCGGTCCAAGCCTACTGTGAGTAAGAGCAAGGAGAGATACCTTGAAATTACAGTATTGTTATTTAATGGTACTCTAAGCATCCTCTGATGGTGGTTTCACACAATGTGTCTTTCGTGCCAAGGGCACTTCACAACCAAAGGAACAAGCACAGCAGATAGATAACTCTTGATTGTCAAAGATAACACTCAACAATCGCTTCTACAGCTCTGGATACTCTTGCGCAACAATCTATTCCCAGGTCCGCACTCAGTGGAGCAGTTGCTGCACCAGGGGACCGCTTCTGCTCCAGCAGTTTATGTACTTCCTCCAACAAGCTTCGCAAATGCAAGCAGAGGCTACGCCAGCATAGGAGTTTCCTTTGCTCATCCCTTTTCAATCCCCTCCTGGTTCTTGGAGACAGTAGTGCAGGAGAAGGTGGGGAAGTATCTGGCCCTTCACTTGCCTGACTTGCCTCTTTTCCTCTTATTCCAACTCATCCTGTGCTCCACCCTCCATCTTTGACGCTTCCCCTGCCTACGATTCTTGCCTCCTGGCTGGTACAGTTCCCCACAAATCACTGGTCTCGTCTCCCATGTCAGACTTCATCCCTCCTTCCCTTGGTGCACACTCGGCAGCTTCCCAACAGTCCCTGACATTTTACTAGTGATGATAGTGCCAAACTCATGAGCCAGCCTGCCTGTTCTAATCTGAGGCTGTATTTGTGCCCTACTGACACTGAAAGTTGGTTTAGCTGGAATATGGTACAGAATATAGCCTTTTTGGTTTTGACCCTGCTTTGTATAACTGCTTGCCTCAAGAAGCCTGGTTATTATTTTTATATTATTATTATTATTATTATTATTATTATTATTATTATTATTATTATTATTAAAATGCATATACCGCCCTATAACCATAGATCTCGGCTGTTCACGACATAAAAGCACAATATAAAAAGCACATAATAAAAACAAGAACAGAGGGTTTCCACCTCATCCACCTTTCCACAATGCATGCGTTAGCTTTTTGATGCTCCGTTAAGACTTTTCTTTTCACCAAGCTTTTGTTCTGATAGTGTTGTAATCAGGTAAGCCCTACCTGTAGTGTTTTATATCCCGCCCCCCCAAAAAGAGGGGCTTGACCCCTTACATCTATTCCCAGTGTTCACACACAAATAATCAGTGGGTCTCCCTCATCCCTAACCATTGGCAAACCTGAGTAGGGTTGATGGGAGTTGGAGTCCAAAAAGCACACCCCTGTTACAGAAGATGTGAAACCAGTGTTTGCCTTGATAAGGGCAGACTTGCACACTTCGAGAGCTGCCTTCCAAACAGTTGTCCCAGAGGCTGTGTGTTAACACAAGCTCATGGGAACATAGGAAGTTGCCTTTTACCAAGTCAGACTGGTAGCCCACCAAGGTGAGTATTGTGGCTGTCCAGGATTTCAAACAAGGGACATTCCCAGCCCCACCAGGAGGTGCTGGGAATTTAACCTGGGATCTCTTGCATGCAAAACAGTTGCTCTGCTAGTGACCTGTGGGCCTTACGCCACCCCTTTCTATAGCTGAGGCAAGTGCCATTGATTACGTTGCTGTGTTTTTCGGTCACTGCGCTCCATCCTCAGAAATGACCGCTCCCCGCTTAAAACGGGGGGCACCCTTTGCGTGGACGCGCGCAGCCCTAGATCTGGAGTGGCCCCATCAGCATAGGCTTGGCTTTGCCTTCCCTCAGGTGGGATACCTGGAGGTCTCCGCCTACCTCAGTCAGTTGTCCAATCCCACCTGGGGGAAGCGTTGCCAAGGAGACCAGGCCAGGTAGGGGAGGGATTACCTGCCCACACAAAGGAGGGAGGATCTTACCACTGTGCTCCATCCTCAGAAATAAGCAAGAAACGCAGCAGAAGGGAACTAGTCAACAGTTCTCTTCCAGCCTCAGAGGAATGATTACGCACTTGCTGCTCTTCGCATAATGAGATCTTGGCTAGGATTCAGAGGCCCAATCGGCATAATCTACCAACTGTGTCAGCCAGCACAGCTGCCTAAGTTCCAAACAAAAGAGCTCAAGTTCTGGACAAGTTGAGCAAAAACAAAACGAGGTTCATGATTTGATCACCTTTTGTTGCATGCACTGTTCCAAATTCAACCGAAATATTAACTCTTTGGGCACAAGGGAAACATTTCATCCAATGTTAAAAATAAACGGAGAGAGTTTGGAGTTAGCGATTTGCCAACTCCTGAGCCTTCCCTTCCCTGAGGAGGCTTCGCTTTCATCCTGAGGTTGGCTGTGAGAAATATGGAAAAACAAGGTATAATGAGTATTACAGACCTATTTTGACCCACGGACCCTTTCTGCTAATCAGATCATGACATATTTAATAGGATTAAAGGCATTTATTTTAAACAGTCTTACTCTATCTTTGCTGTATATCTTGCTGTGTTAAAATCACTATTGTATATTTTGCTGTATTCAAACCTCCTCGTTTAAGAGCAGGCCTAAATCTGTCTCAGGTCAGCTCATGTTCCACAAAGCTGGGAAAACACAATCTAAGGCCTTAGCGGACAGGCTCTGTGATAAGCAATGATGTTGTGCAGTGTCACAAATTGTGTTTGTTTACCACTTGTTCTCCATGCTTCCATACTTTGGCTTGGCCTTTCAGACCCAAATCCAAATGCTCACCCAACCTGCTCCCCAAGGCTTGCCGGCCCTGGTCCCATTTCAGGGATTGGACGAAATCGTGGCAAGCCCCAGGATTCCTTTAACGGAATTCCCTTCCACACCACCATTGGAGGGGCAGGCCCAGCCTATCCTTACCCCTCCTCCACCAATTTTTATAACCAATGCCTAACCACAACCTTACAAGTTGTGACGAATTGCTAAGTAGTAGGCAAAAACCAAATGGCACCAGCCAATAAGCCAAATGGACAAAATTCCTACTAGGCCCCTGCCCCAACGGCAGACGACCCCATGACAGGCATAGCAAGGTCAACCGGAACTCAGGGCGGGCAGGTGATCCGATGCACTCAGCAAAAGAGAAAGCAAAAGCTGAGTGCCCCACAATTTAAAGCCTTTGGTCCCACCCCCCAAATTGCTACATGCAATTTGCCCCAGCAACCTGGCCATCCAATTGTTGCCCCAGGCCAGCTCACTTTTACCTGCCTGGCAACAGAGGGTTGGCTTGGCAGACCCTACCGCAACACGTGCTCTCATTTCAGGTAGAACACGCTTTATGTGTTCATTATCTATTTTATGGCTTTTTTAAAAAAAGGTCAGTGCAGTGCTGGTGCCGGTGATTGTTTTGCAGGTGGCTGGTGTTCCTAAAGCAGCTTTCAAAGAAGCGCACCATGCCAACTCTTTTCCAAAGCAGCAACATGTAATTGTTTTCAGGTGTTGTTGGCCGAAATAGGGAATGCTGGAATGAATTCGTTTCTAGCATCCAATACATTGAGATCATAGATGGGCATTTATGAAAATATATTCATACCAAAATGGTTTCTTGACAATCTGCTTTGTGTTACTAAGTTGCTTCAGCACCAACTAGATTGGCTCTTGCAAGGAAAACACAGAGTGCCAAACTTCAAAATATGAAAGCTGGCAAAACTTTAAATGTGCAGTCCATTTGAAATCCTTTTTTTCCCCATGCTTGGCATTGAGAACGAAAGCAAACAGCCATTTGTGGTCATGGTTATTATACTTTATTATGTTTACTTCATATTAAGTGTTAGGGGGCTGCAGCATTGACAAAGCGTTCCTACCAGAGGGTTGGGGGACCTCTGACATTGGAGGATCTGAGATAAGCTTAAGTCCTTCTTTGAGGCATCAGACGGGTCATTGCAAGTCTAGGATACTGGACTAGGTGAGCTTTAGACCTGATCTAGCAGGTTCTTTTATGTACTTACCATGTTTTTCCATGTATAAGATGCCCCCATGTATAAGAGGACCCCTAGTTTTTTGAAGCCAAAATTAAGAAATCAGTATTTTAAACATCAAACAGAACAACTTTGAGCTTTTTGGGGGTGGGGGGGAGGTTGCATGAGCTTTTTTGATGGAAGTTGGCCAAAGTTGTTGAACTTTGTTACGGTTAAGGTTGCCATATTTCAAGAGCCCAAGCCCACGTCTAGGCTGCCAGAGCCCAGACTCGGACCCGAGCCTGAGCCCGAACCCCTGTGCATTCACCATCTGTGTTTAAGTCGACCCTCAATTTTTTACTTTAAAAAATTAGCAAAAAAACCATTGTCTTATACACAGAAAAATATAGTCTATCCCATGGGTAGGCAAACTAAGACCCGGGGGCCGGATCTGGCCCAATCGCCTTCTAAATCCAGCCCGCAGACGGTCTGGGAATCAGTGTGTTTTTACATGAGTAGAATGTGTGCTTTTATTTAAAATGCATCTCTGGGTTATTTGTGGGGCATAGGAATTCGTCCATTCCCCCCCAAAAAAAATAGTCCGGCCCCCCACAACGTCTGAGGGACAGTGGACTGGCCCCCTGCTGAAAAAGTATGCTGACCCCTGGTCTATCCAAAGTCCTGCCTGGCATCAGGAAACAGCGTAGCAAGGTGGGAGGGATTCAATTTATGTCCTCATTTTTTTCCCCTTTCTGGATTTTAAAATTTATGTATGTATGTACATTTCCCCTCAAGTAATGAGTCCCTGCAGCTGCTCAGCTGGGGCAACCCAGTCAGATGGGCAGGGTACAATTGTTGTAGTAGTAGTAGTAGTAGCAGAAGCCCTGGAATGATCACCTTAGCATGAATTCCTCCCGCAGTATTTACCCTATACTGTACATGAATTTTTACAAAACCTTCAGGCTGCATCTTCAAAGAGGCATTCCCTCTTTCTCAAATACAATGTAAGCACTGCATCGTTGTAAAGTCTATTAATTTACTGTTATTTGATAAAAGTTCCTGAAATACACTAGATGCTACACAAAAGTAGTACAAAGTTAAAATGAGCATGCCCTGCCCAAAGTCTGAGCTCACAATCTAAAACACACACACACAAATGGAATAAGTGAAGAAACTGCATTGGGTGCTTCCCAATGGGGACCTTATATCAAAAACACTCAGATCCAAATTTTCTGTGTGTGCTTTTGGCAATATTAACACACATTTCTATTTTTCCATCCACACCACTGAATGGAGTTTGATAGGATGCAAAGTAAAAAAAATAAACAGACAAACTAGGAAGTGCAAAAGAGTGCAGACGTGTGTTTTACTTACTGCATGTGCATCAAAATGTCAGTAACAGTATATTACTGATATTTTATTTGGAGTGTTACATTTATGCTATGTTGTAGTGGATTGTAGTTTTTATATATTTCGCTGCTTGTGTCTTCTAAGATTGCCCTAAGAAAATGTTTACCTTTAAATATAGCATAACTCCCCCATGGATGGAGTTCTACCCCACTGGAGAAAGGTCAGAACCATTGCCCCCCACAGCTCCCGAGAGGGTCTCCCAACTCTCTGGGGCAGAGAGTTTTATAGGGTGCAGGAACGGAAATGGGGACTCAACCAAAGTCACCTCCCTCATGATCTTTTATGGGATCGACTTCCTTCCATAAACAGGAGGGCATATTTGAATCCAAGTCAGACGCTGTATGTAGCAAAATTGAGCGTAGTATGTTGGGGAATAGTGAAAGGACAAAAACAAAATAATAAAAATTACATCACCAAGTTATGTAGGGCATCAGTTGCTAAAATAAGTAGATTCAATAACACAGTAGAAGAGTTCAGAGATTATTTAATAAGGCACATTGTTTTTATACTGGCTGAACTTCAGAATTTGTGAAAATTGTTACGGCCAAGGTTGTGCAGAAAAATAAAAATAATGTAAACCAGATGAAAACTCTGCGGCAAAAAAGGGGGAATTGAATTCTAATCTGTTTTATTAAACCTAAGTCTTTATAAATTTGATTTTGAGTTTTATGTTTGTTTCTCCTTAATTATATAGTCACATGCTTTTGTTCTTTTTAAACTTACAATCAGTTTTATTTACTTTTACTTTCTTCACATCCAGCAATCCTGCTTGGGGTTTCTTGGTTTCCCCCCATGAAGATTATCTTTTTGGGCTATGATCCTTTACACACTTACTTGTGAATAAGTCCCATTGAACTCACTGGGGCTTACTTCTGAGTAAACATGTATGGGATTTCACTGTCAATGTACTCTAAATCTATACAGATAAGAGAGAGAGAGAGAGAGAATATAGTTTTGTTTACCACTAAGAGCTCTAATTAAATCACCCATCAGTAATCGTGGTTCATATAATTCAAATGCTGTTACCTTCTAGAGCATTATGACTGCCAGAACTTACTATATCAAACAGATATTAACCAAATGAAACTTTGAGGGGGCACAATCAAGCGCCCCAACGCAGGTGGGCAAGGAGTGAGTGCATATGCAGGGGCAGATCTAAAGGTAAAGGTAAAGGGACCCCTGACCATTAGGTCCAGTCGTGACTGACTCTGGGGTTGCGGCGCTCATCTCGCTTTATTGGCCAAGGGAGCCAGCGTACAGCTTCTGGGTCATGTGGCCAGCATGACTAAGCCACTTCTGGCGAACCAGAGCAGCGCACGGAAATGCCGTTTACCTTCCTACCGGAGTGGTACCTATTCATCTACTTGCACTTTGACGTGCTTTCGAACTGCTAGGTTGGCAGGAATGGGCAGATCTTCTATGAAATTAATGAAGTTTAAGTTTCATGGCCCCCAATCCAGGAGGAGCCCCAGAAGCAACTTTAGTTCACACATTGCTTGAAAATTTTGAGTCTCGTAGACCCACTTTGAGTGGCATACCTCAAATTGATTAATTATTTGTTGTACACATTTCAACAATCCCAAAATTTGACCGTCAGTAGCACAGATGTTATAAAGATATGCTGATCTGCCACGGAACAACCCCACTGAAGAAGATAACAGTGGCTACCCAGGTCTCATTGTGGGCTGCGAAGGGACCCCCATGACTTCAAGGCCCCCGAAATGTAGGTCCACTGCTGACCCAATGTTTCCAAAAGAAATGCCTGCATGGGGGGGCGTGTATATAATGAGAGCTAAAACGCTAGAAGTTGTACCCGCCTCACATTCCACCACCATGAAATCATGGAATTGAAAAGGAATTTCTGAAGTCTCATATTGAATTCTGCTTGACACCTGGCGTCCCTAGAGCCAGCCTTGCAGCCTTTGTAAAAGATACTTGAGAAAGCATCCTTTTTAATATTACATCACCTGGTTTGCTCATCTGATTAATCTTAGCAGGGTTATTCTTTTACTGGCTCTTGTATGAAAGCACCTTAAGAAAAGTGGCTTGAGAACTTTGGGTCCTTCTGAACCCTGAAGAATTTTGCAGTGGTATTAGTTAAGTAGAACTCTGTTACAGAGCTTCCAACAGGCACTCCACACTGGATTTAGCAGGATTAATGTCATATTATCTAGTAGCTTTTAGTATATTGCCATAATAACATGGAGCATTTACTCCATAGCTGGCTCACACACCAATATAAGTAATGGCTGTAGAGAGGAACTGTGCCATTCAGGTGAGTTACACCGTTGCTTCCCACACTGGCAAGTCCCCAAAAGTGATGGAGATGGCATGAGAAAGAACCTCATCATTTACCTAACATAGGCTACATTCAGTTAAAGCTCTGCGATACCACTTCAGACAGTCCATGGCTCCCCACAATAATTCTTGGAGCTGTAGTTCCCCTCCCAGAGCGCAAGGCCTCTGAAGACACATCTTGAGGCCGAGGCAGCTTGCAACTGAAGCAGGAGACAAATGGGTAAGTAGTGAAGGTGGAACGAGATCAGAGTTACACATTCCCCTGTCAGAGACTGTCTTCTTTCCTTTCTTCTTTGGCGATCAATCGTAGCTGAACACGGTCTTAGCAGTGAGTCCGCAAGTGACTGTGGAGGCCAATTCTGGATCCACACATTCTTCCACAGTGGGGACATAGGTTTCCAGGAGGGATTTGATCATGGTGAGTGTTTGCCAAATGTGCCTTCCTCTTAGCTCGCTTGGCCTGAAGCGATATGAGCACCGCACCCCATTCTCGCCTTTGACTGGACTTAACCATCCAGGGGTCCTTTACCTTTGCCAGAGGCAATATGGCTCTGCATACCAGTTGCTGGAAATCTCAGGTGAGGAGAGTGCTGTTGTGCTCAGGTCCTACATTCGAGCTTCCCATAGGTATCTGGTTGGCAACGTGGTGCTGGACCAAATGAGCCATTGGCCTGAACTGGTAGGTTCTTCTTAACTTTCGTACGGATGCCATAGACATTACCAGTCCTTCAGGTGTGACCTCCTCTGCGCAGGGAATAAATATTACCTGTGTTTTGTGCTGTGGCTAGCATATTTCTGATCCTAAATCACTAATTAACCTGGGTATCCAGAGGGCTACAGAAGCCCTTGTTTAGCAGGCACTAATCATAGATGAAAGAAAAGCTTGAGAGCCATATGTTTTCATTATTCTTCACCCAAGTGCAATCAGGGGCGGACTTTGGAAATCTTTCGTAATATGGCACCCCTCTGCAAGGCCAAAATTTGGTGCCCCCAAATGGATCTTCTCAATTTTGTGTCCCTTTGACTCACCGCGCTGTGCAGGAGACTGCCTGCACTGCCCTAAATCCAGCACTGGCGCAATATCATTGTGAAGAATATGAAAGGACTGGAGGTAAATTGGGTCGTGCCCTATGATATTACCCATTCTGTGAATGCTCAGAGATCCAAGACAAGAATGTAGTTTCTCTATAGTGGAGCTTTTAGAAACATCTCACAGCAACATCACAAATAAGTGGTGCTAGACTGCTAACTTACTCAGAGATGTGACCTTTTTGTCTAAGTAACCTGTGGAGAAGTTGAGTCCAATTTCTTCTATGGACACTTGTGTGAAGTGCTGGCAAATTGGAATGACGAGCACCATTCTTGAACTGCATTTGTGGTCATTGCATTATTGGGAGTTGTGTACATCTCTTGTGGTGGCTAATGGCTTGGCCTCTGTATCCCCCCACCCTTAGATGCTCTCCATCTTTGTAAGTGATTTTACACCAAGTTGGTTATGGTACTTTAATGCACAATTTTTCAAGACATGTTTTTTCAAGACATACTTTAGTTCATTGGCAAGAAAACCTTTCAGCATTAAATCAAGAAGCACTTTGAAGGAAATTTTATTTTTGTATAATGTTCCTCAGACCACCCCAAAGGTTAGATCCCCCACCCCCGTAACCAGGTCACAAAAGGGACACAGAACCTTCTTTTTTCAGTGAGCACTGTACGCAGTATACATTTGGACTGCCTTTTAAGTCTATTGGTGAGCTATTGATTTTTCACCCTATATCTTTCCCCATGCAAATTGTGTGTGTCTTTATGAGTATTTCAAAAACAAATGAAATAAACTGGTTCATTAAAGCCAGCAAACTAAGCCTGATGATGGACGGTTGAAGGATTTGGGTATGTTTAATCTGGGAAAGAGGAGTCTGAGAATAGATATGATAGCCCTTTTCAAATATCTAAAGGGTTCTTACGTGGAAGATGGCGCAAGCTCACTTCCTTCTGTCCCAGAGGGATTTTCCCCAATAAATGGCTTCAAGTTACAAGTAAGGAGATTCCGACTAAACATCCGGAATGACTTTCTGACAGTAAGAGCTGTTTGTCAGTGGAATGAACTTCCTTCACTGGAAGTTTTTAAGCAGGCGTTGGGTGGCCATCTGTCATGGATGCTTTAGCTGAGAGTCCTACATTGCAGGGGATTGGACTAGAGGACACTTGGGATACTGTCCAACTCTGCAGTTCTATGATTCTATAAAACTGGAATTCTACTGAGCAAAGCGTTGAAAGTGCTTCAATGTACAATGCTGCAGAAAGAAAAAAGAAGGGATGAGTTAATAAATTACTGACGGTAAATTTGCTTTTTATGTAAACTGTATTACTTTTATTGTTGTTAGCCGCTCTGAGCCCGGCTTCGGCTGAGGAGGACAGGATATAAATAAAATTTATATTATTATTATTATTATTATTATTATTATTATTATTATTATTATTATAGAGTCCAGGTTTTTTTAAAAAAACTATCAGTGAAAACTTTGACAAATATTTCTTCTCTATCCCCCCTCACCCACACCCAAGTAGCATTTTTCTAATTAGCACACTGAGGTAAGAGATCTAATGGTCATTTTTGTTGCTAGGAGAACATATAATGCTTACTTATACTAAGGTAAAGGTAAAAGACCCCTGGACAGTTAAGTCCAGTCAAAGGGGACTCTGGGGTTGCGGCGCTCATCTTGCTTTCAGGCCGAGGGAGCTGGCATTTGTCCACAAACAGCTTTCTGGATCATGCGACCAGCATGAGTAAACCGCTTCTGGCGCAATGGGACACAGTGATGGAAGCCAGAGTGGAAGCCGTTTACCTTCCCACTACAATGCTACCTATTTATCTACTTGCACAGGTATGCTTTCGAACTGCTAGGTTGACAGGAGCTGGGACAGAGCGATGGGAGTTCACCCCGTTGCAGGGATTCAAACCGCCAACCTTCTGATCAGCAAGCAGAGCCACCCACGTCCCCTTACTTATACTAAGCCCTTTTAGCTCAGTATTGTATACACTAACTGGCAGCAGCTTTCCAGGATTTCAGACCAGAATTCTCTCCCAGCCCTACTTGGAGATGGCCGGGATTTGAACCTGGGACCTTCTGCATGCAAAGCAGATGTTCTTCCCTGAGCTATGACCCCTCCTCAAGAATGCTTAGATTTCAAGACAGGTAGATATCGGAGGGGAAATTATATTGGGTAGCAGCAGGGATACAGACTGTGATAATTACATTAAATTCACAAAGCAGTGTGAATTTGGCCTTCATAAGCTAACCAGCACCTGCAATGAGTTAAAATAAAACCCTTTCTGTTGACACAAGTCCCAAGTACAGGAGTTGAACTTAACGATGCTGCAATTCCGTAGGTTTAGCTTAGAGTCTCCCCTTGAAGGTCCTTTGTTCAAGAATGACCACTTTACGGTCAGCAAATTCTCTTTCAGACTGGGGTCCTGAGGCAAATGCTTGACCAATGTGAGAAGCAGCTACTGACAGTTTGAATGAATGGAGGCCCCTTCTGCACAATACATTTAAAAGAGTATCATCCCAGCTTAAACCAGTCATGGCTTCCCCTCCAAGAATCTGGGAGACCATAGTTCTTTAAGAGTGCTGAGAGTTGCTGGGAGACTGTGGGTTAAACCACAGAGCCTAGGACTTGCCGATCAGAAGGTTGGCGGTTCGAATCCCCGCGACAGGGTGAGCTCCCGTTGCTTGGTCCCTGCTCCTGCCAACCTAGCAGTTCAAAAGCACATCAAAGTGCAAGTAGATAAATAGGTACCACTCTGGCGGGAAGGTAAACGGCGTTTCTGTGCGCTGCTCTGGTTCGCCAGAAGTGGCTTAGTCATGCTGGCCACATGACCCGGAAGCTGTACATGCTCCCTCGGCCAGTAAAGTGAGATGAGCGCCACAACCCCAGAGTCGGCCACGACTGGACCTAATGATCAGGGGTACCTTTAACTTATATTTCCCAGAGTAGATTCACAGTCAAACCCTCTTCCCTGGAAACTCTGGGAATTGTAGCTCTCCAGGGAGAGAAGAGGCCTCCTGCTAACTCTCAGCACCCTTAACAAGCCATAGTTCCCAGGATATCTATGGGGAAGCCATGCCTAAAGTTGTTCGATGTTGCTTTAAATATCTAGTGTAAATGGAGCCAGAGAGAGAGGTGACATTGGGGGCAGTCATTAGGAGTTTTGCAGCACATTGTGATCAAAATGTTGATGGTGTTATAAGAATTCTAAGCTCTCAAATATAAATTAAATGCTCATAAATGTACAAGGTAAACACATACATAAGTATACAAGCCATGTGTCTGAAATAGTACAGGAGAGCAATCCTGAAGCCATTTTGACTCTCCCAAATTCACCTCAGATATTTCTCTGCAAGGAGACAGGAAATGGGAAATCCTCCCCATTGTCTTCTTTGCTTACAAATCCTGTCTTAAGGGCTTCTTTGTGTATGAATAGGGTGAGCCTGTGACCTAGATTCAGGAACTAAAGTATTAACCATCACAAAAGAATGGCCAGGCTGCCCAGGTAATGCAATCAGTGACCATTATCAGGTATCCTGGCAGAAAGGCTTTCTGCTGTAGACCACCTCCTGTGATGTATGTAGGATGTTTTAGTGGGGTGGTCTTGGGCTGCAGGGTGGGCAGTTTCAAAAGTCTATATAATGTGTACCATTGTTCAGGGTTCTCCTCCCTCCTGCATGTAGTGAGTGGGGACCCTGTTGCGACGGTTTAATAAAGATCAGGCTTACTAGCCGCTTTGCTTCTCAGTATACCCTGGTTGGCCTCTGTTACTTTCTCCTACCAGTAGGAAACCCACTTAAGGACTCTATATGGGCTCTTGGATACCCCATAAGGAAAAAGGAGCAGTTTTTTCTTATAACGGTTGCACATAAATCTATTTGTCTATAATATCTGAATGAGGAGAGGCTGTGCAAGTCCTGGATTAGGGCCTGAATGCAGTGGCGGACTGGATGAGGGCCAATAAACTGAGTCTGAATGGTGGGAAGATGGAGGTTTTATGGGTAGGTAGACAGAACAATTGGTTGTTTTGGATGGAGTTACATTCCCAACTCAAAGATCCGGTACATATATCAGGTGCCTTCTGTGTTTCATTTTGACTGTGTATTTTTTCTGCCATCCATGAGTTATGAAGCACTTAAAGAAAATATGATCTAATCTATTACCCCTCATTTTTTTCTCTATGCATATCCTCAGCGATGTTTCCCAGACAGGTATCACCACTCTTCCAGCAAGAGGACTGGAAAACCTTAAAGAACTGATGGCTAAAAATACCTGGGCCCTAAAGAAATTCCCCCCTATACAGACTTTTCCTTATCTTGCTAATGCTGAGCTGTCATACCAAAGTCACTGCTGTGCTTTCAAGAACTGGAAGAAAGCCAAGGGGTAAGTCTTAACAATTTAAATTAAATTCTAAAACCATCTGGGGCCACAGTGTCTCCTTTCTCATGAACATGCCTGGCAACTGAGATAATTTTCCAAGGTCCATCTTCAGCTGTGCCCCACTTTCATAAGGCAGGTAGAGAAAGGACCTTATCTGGGGTGGCACCCAAACTCTGGAATTCCTTCTCCAAGGACTCTGCGCTCTGCTGATCATCACTTAGGTGCCAGGCCAAATCCATTCTATTCACCCTAGCTTTTAATTATTAATACTATTATTAATTAAATTTCTATACTGCCCTTCATCCAAAGATCACAGGGCAGTTTACAATATAAAAACACAAAAATTACATACTGTAATAACAAAACAAAACAAAAAAATAACCCTCTCACACACAGTTTAAAAGGCCAAAGATCAGAGGTGTCCAAACTTTTTTCAGAGGGCCAGATTTGATGAAGTGAACATGTGTGAGGGCTGACCAAAGAGTTATTGAGCTTTTCTTTAGGATTGAAGATGCTGAGATTTTTTTAGAATTTTACCCCAGGACATATACTGCCACGGGGGCCGAATTAGGCCCCCAAAATGGACTTTGGACATGGACTTGGGAGAAGAGGAGTATTTTTGCCTGGCGCCAAAAGATATGTAATGAAGGCACCAGGCGAGTCCCTGAGGAGAGACGATTCCACAAGTGGGGAGCCACCACAGAAAAACCATCATGTAATGGTTATATGGGGTTGTTCGTGTGTAAGTTGCCGCCACTCTTGGCTAGGTAGCCTGGTTAAACCTTTCCTGGCTGGACAGCCCTTCACTTCGTGGCTGTTCAGTCGCTAGCAGAATCCGTCAGTGGGCGTTTCTTAAACTTCTTCCAGCAAAGAAGTTCTTTGACGCCAAGTCTACGCCTACTTTCCCTGTGCGGAAGTCTTCTGCGCAGTGTGGGTGTGGGTAGCGGAGGACCTGTGCTCTCCCCGCTGGTCTCCAGCGAAGAGTCCTGGAGCCCTCTCTCCGATTCCCCCATCCGCCCCCCTTTATCCCTGGTGTTACGCTGATTTCCTTCCCCAGCTGATGAATCCCCTCTCTCCCTGCTTGGCCCTTCTCTGGCATCGCTTGGGAGCCCTGCCTCCACTTCTGGCTCCGATGTCAGTTCCCTGACACATCAGTATTCCTTTATTGCTTTTGTTTTGTTTTGTTGGGTTTTATCCTGAATTCCAGCTCTAGTTCAAAATTATTAGAATTAGGATTTCCACCCATGCATCCACCCACTAATTTGTAATGTCTAATATAAGCAGCCTTGTAGACTTCTCATTGTTAGGAAGGCACTGTGGAAATTCCTTTTAATAAACATAAATGAATAATAGAATAGCACCATTGCAGGACAATTAAATAATACATAATAGCATGTGAAATGCTATTCAATTATGTATGTGTCATATTTAGAGAAGGTCTCAGGTAATAGTTTGGGTCCAAAATCCCTTGAATAATATATTTCTTATGCCTAGATTACAATGAATAGCTTCCCATCACCTCAGTTGCTGGGCTCAACATGAACTAAATACCTTAGTGACAATTCTTCTTCTCCTCTGTCCTTTTAGACTGCTAGAGTCACTGTTCTGCAACCATACTAATACTCATAACGTCCGCAAGAGAAGATCTGCCACTGCCTTCAGGGGCCCCTTTTACCAAGACTACGCAGAAGATTATTCAGACCTCACCGAGGCAGTGTATGACGAGAACTCCAAATTCAGTAGAGATGTTCGTGGGAATTCTCATTACTTTGTCTTTCTTGAAGAGCACGACAACAAAGAGGTTGGGTTTGGCCAGGAGCTCAAGAACCCTCAAGAGGAGAGTATGCCAACATTTGACAGCCATTATGACTACATTATCTGTGCGGGCACAGACGACATCAGCTGCACGCCAGGACCTGACGAGTTCAACCCTTGCGAAGACATCATGGGCTACAAATTTCTAAGGGTCGTGGTGTGGTTTGTGAACCTGCTAGCCATTGTGGGCAATGTTTTTGTTCTCTTCATTCTCCTCACCAGCCATTACAAGTTGACCGTCCCACGATTCCTGATGTGCAACTTGGCCTTTGCTGATTTCTGTATGGGATTATACCTTCTCCTGATTGCTTCGGTGGATCTTTACACTCGATCAGAATACTACAACCATGCTATCGACTGGCAGACTGGGCCCGGCTGCAGCACAGCGGGCTTCTTCACTGTCTTTGCTAGTGAGTTGTCTGTCTTCACCTTGACCGCAATCACCCTGGAACGCTGGTATGCCATCACCTTTGCGATGCGCTTGGACAAGAAAATCCGTCTCTTGCATGCTTCTGTTATCATGTTGGGTGGCTGGCTGGTGTGTTTCCTTCTTGCCCTTTTACCATTGGTTGGAGTCAGCAGCTACGGCAAAGTCAGTATCTGCCTCCCCATGGATACCGAAACGCCCTTGGGTCAAGCCTACGTCATCATTGTTTTGATGCTGAACATCATTGCTTTCATCGTCATTTGTGCCTGCTACATAAAGATCTACATCACTGTGCGGAATCCCCAATACAAATCAGGAGACAAGGACACCATCATTGCCAAAAGGATGGCTGTGCTGATTTTTACTGACTTCTTATGTGTGGCACCAATCTCATTCTATGCTTTGTCTGCTATTATGAACAAACCTCTTATAACAGTCAGCAACTCGAAAATCCTGCTGGTCCTCTTCTATCCCCTCAACTCTTGTGCCAACCCGTTCCTGTATGCTATCTTTACCAAAGCTTTCCGAAGGGATGTCTTCATCTTGCTCAGCAAGTTTGGATTATGCGAGCACCAGGCTCAAGTCTACAGGGGTCAAACAGTCTCCCCCAAGAACAGCAGCGGCTCTTGCAGCCAGAAGGGCAACAGGGGGATGGGCCAGAATCTCACAAACCTTCCTCATGGCTCACCTGAAGACTACCATCCTGCAATACTGCTGCAGTCTCGGGGAACCCTTGCTTAATCTGGATCTCCTAATCGTCAGATCAGTAATAGTAAATCTCTTAACCCTGCGCTACGGTCGGTACCATTTACTGTCCAATTATGCAGCTGCTTGGCTGCTGTAAAATAATAATAATTTATTTATATCCCATTCTTCTACCCAAAGTACCCAGAGTGGCATGCAACATTTTCATTAAAAAAACCATATAATCAGTAAGAATGCAAGTGCCATTTCTAACAGCAGTAAGAAGTTAAAAGCAGCACTTAAAACAAAATGCAAACCTAGCGGCAGCAAGAGCTAAATATGTTACACATCAAAACTAGAGACAATAAGATTAGGGGTCACAGTAAAATTAGGGGTTAAAACCCCATTTAAATTAATACCTTTCATGCTTGGCAGACAATACACAGAAAGAGAACCCAGTGGGTTTTGATTAGGAGGGCATTTCAGAGTGGACACACTCTTACACAGAAGGACTTGTCTCTTGTGCTCACTCCTAGGAACATAGGAAGCTGCCTTGTACTGAATCAGATTAGTAGTCCATCTAGCCCATGGGTAGGCAAACTAAGGCCCGGGGGCTAGAACCCAATAGCCTTCTAAATCCGGCCCGCGGATGGTCCGGGAATCAGCATGTTTTTACATGAGTAGAATGTGTCCTTTTATTTAAAATGCAGCTCTGGGTTATTTGCGGGGCAAAGGAATGCGTTCATTTTTCCCCCTTCAAAATATAGTCCAGCTCCCCACAAGGTCTGAGGGACAGCGGACCGGCCCCCTGCTGAAAAAGTTTGCTGACCCCTGATCTAGCCCAATATTGTCATTACTAACCAGCAGCTTCTCTCCAGAGTGCAAGGCAGGGTTCCATGCCAGGGACTTAACTAGAACTTTGTGCAAGCGAAGCATGTGCTCCAGCTCTGAACTATATTCCTAAAATAGCACCAAGGCCCTTGAAGCTGATCTTCATTCCTAGACAAGCCCATAGGGGAGCAGGTGATCCTTAAACTAAGCCGGTCTTCAAGGACTAAAACCAATGCTTCGAATTGAGCCTGGAGGGACATAGACAACCAATGGAGCTGCCCTAAGACAGGTGCTCTATTTGCTGGCCTGCAAGCACCAGAACAAAACTTCTGGCTGCTACATTCTGGGACCAGTTGAATCTTCTGAACCGTCATCAAATGCAGCCCCACATAGAGTTCATTGTAAACCTAAACTCTTCTGGCAGAAAGGGCACTTAAACTATCAAGCACCTGTAGCATAGATGACTGAAGCCAAACCCGCCTTCTCCAGATAAGATTGCTTATCCGGTGAAGCTGACAAAAGGCACTGCAAGCAACTGCTTCCACCTGAGCATCCTGGGAAATCAATGAATCAAGCAGTACCCCCCAAAGCTTGTTCCTTCAAGGGAAGTCCAGCCCCACCTAAGACAGGATGAATAACTTCACCTAGATCACCAGTGTCCACAACAAATAGTTGCCTCCATCTTGTCTAGATTAAGTTACATCCTTTTAACTCCTTCTTCTGTACGCACTCATGAACTGCCCGGTTTATCACTTCTGCTGCTTCCCTGGAACTGGGAAATGGGGAATGAGCTGGATGTCATCTGCATACTGATGGCAACTCAGAGGCCTGAGTCTTCAGATGACCTTACCCAGTAAAGGTAAAGGTAAAGGTACCCCTGCCCGTACGGGCCAGTCTTGCCAGACTCTGGGGTTGTGCGCCCATCTCACTCAAGAGGCCAGGGGCCAGCGCTGTCCGAAGACACTTCCGGGTCACGTGGCCAGTGTGACATCGCTGCTCTGGCGAGCCAGAGCTGCACACGGAAACGCCGTTTACCTTCCTGCTAGAAAGCGGTCCCTATTTATCTACTTGCACCCGAGGGTGCTTTCGAACTGCTAGGTTGGCAGGCGCTGGGACCGAACAACAGGAGCGCACCCCGCCGTGGGGATTCGAACCGCCGACCTTTCGATCGGCAAGCCCTAGGCGCTGAGGCTTTAACCCACAGCGCCACCCGCATCCCGTCCTTACCCAGTAGTTTCGTGTAAATATTAAAAAAACACAGGAGATAAGATGGAACTTTGCCGTTGCCCACAGGCCAAAGCCCATCAGCTTAGAACAGCAGTCTCCCAGCATTAACATTTGGGTTCATTCTTCCAGGCAGGAACAGAACCACTGAGGAGAGCAGTATCACATAAGCCCATCCCAAACAGATGGCCCAGAAGAATCCCGTGATAGACAATATCAAAAGTGGCTGAGATATCCAGGAGAAACAGCAACATAGCACTCTCTGTGTCCATCTCCTGATGCAGCTCATCCACAAGGGCAGCAGTGGGGAAATTCTGGGCCAGGCAGCCCAGATCTTTATCTGTCCCCACCCCTGTAGGTCAACTTTGACAGGTGGGTGGCACATCCCACCTGCCAATCACCTGGCAACATTACGATGTCAAAGGCTTAACAGATGGTTTGTCCTGCACACCTGTCAAAGTCCATTTCCCAAGCACCCGATAGCTGGCTGGGTTTTCAGGCATGTGGGAGCCAAAGTAAAGGGCGAGCCAGTGTGGTGTAGTGGTTAAGAGCGGTAGTCTTGTAATCTGGGGAACCGGGTTCGCGTCTCCACTCCTCCACATTCAGCTGCTGGGTGACCTTGCGCTAGTCACACTTCTTTGAAGTCTCTCAGCCTCACTCACCTCACAGAGTGTTTGTTGTGGGGGAGGAAGGGAAAGGAGAATGTTAGCCGCTTTGAGACTCCTTAAAGGGAGTGAAAGGCAGGATATCAAATACAAAATCTTCTTCTTCTTCTTTGCAAGCAGAGGCTAGCAGAGCTGCTTTCTGCAGGGATCGGCTGCACAATAGATTCCCCCACAGAGAACTCAGACACCCAGCCAATGCAGTTTTGTCTCTACCTGCCCCACGCTTGATGTCACATGTGATGCCCAGCATGGGGCAGGGACTGTGGACAGCATCATGGGTCAAATTTGGCATGTAGACTGAAGGATCCGCACCCCTGCACTGTGGCTACCAAGTTGGATTTCATTCCAAAACAAGGTCTAAAACCAGACTGGAATGGATCCATATAATCTGTTTCCTTCAGAAAACCCTGGAGCTGAGATACAACCATGTGCATTAATACCTTAGAGTACGGTATGGAAAACTGCAGGTAGTGTGACCCTCATAAATATTGCCAGGCTCAAGAGTGGATTTCTTTAGTAATGGTTCCACCACAGGCTCTTTCATCACCACTCCCTCTCTGAGGAATGCATGTACTACACAGATTAAACCTGATCCATGTGCTTATGGCCTTGCCGCACATTAAGGCATGGACATTGGTGTGTGTGTGTGTGTGTGTAGTCCTTTGCATCCAACATCTGCTTATGACTGTGATGCAGAGAGCTACAAGAACAGAAGCAAACTGCTCACACAAACAGCCATCTCTTCAGTCTTGCTGTGTGACCTAGATCACATTTCCTGTTCCTCACCCCTTCCTTCTGATCATCCATGTCACAAGGCTTAAGATTTTCTGGCAAATACAAAGTAGAACCTGCACAGGAAAGGCTACTTGCACATTTTAAAATCTGATGTAAGGTTTGAAGCTTATTTGAAAACAAAATCAAATACAAAGATTTATAATGGAAATAGTCCAAACATGGAATGGAATGTGCCTGTCAATTTATTTAAAGAATGCAATCGAGTTAAAATCTACCAGTTAAGAGGTGTCAGGGCTTTCTGGCCTGCCTCACATTACTGATGAAGTTGTACAAGAATTAGTACCTAAATAGAGTCACCATGAGGACATATTGGGATGCTACTGCTCAGTACATGTGATGGTCCAAGTGAATGATGCTCTAGGAAGTAAGCATAGCTACATAGAAGAGAAGAAGAAGAGTTTGGATTTGATATCCCGCTTTATCACTACCCGAAGGAGTCTCAAAGCGGCTAACATTCTCCTTTCCCTTCCTCCCCCACAACAAACACTCTGTGAGATGAGTGGGGCTGAGAGACTTCAAAGAAGTGTGACTAGCCCAAGGTCACCCAGCAGCTGCATGTGGAGGAGCAGAGACGCGAACCCGGTTCCCCACCTCTCTTAACCACTACACCACACTGCCTCTCATAGTTTTCTTCAGCCTCAAGATAACATATACTCTGCATTTTCTAACATCCGATCAAAGGAGGCAACAGCTAGCACAAAAGACAGTCCTACACCAAAAAAGCCAAGCTCTAGTGGCAGCCCTGAAAACTCTTCAATAAAAGTTCCACCATCTTGAATTAGAGAGATCTCAGGCTGACGGTGACCTAAACTGCCCGTCCAGAGAAGCTGCCCAGTATAAAAAGGCTTTTTAGCATGACTTAAATGAGAAGGATGTAACTCACCAGGAAACGATGCAAGAAATGAAAATTGTAAGCATGCAGTTAGGGGCAGCACAGTCTTGCTACTGTTTGCTGGAGGAGCAACTTGATTACACGAGAAAAATGACAGTCAATGCAGAGTTGGAAAAGAATCTGCTTCTAGAACAGCAGACCCAGATTCCGAAGGAAAAAGGCCAGAATCAGTGCAAAAAATGGACAAGCTTGAAATTCTAGAAAAAGAATGCTGGAGACTTACTAGCACTCAGAAGACTGCACAAGTAAGTAAATACAAGAAGATCAGTAGTTGGATTTCCTAATAACATTTAACATTTGCAAGACTGAAGCGAAGTGAAGCTCCAGTTGTGGATCTTGATGCTCTAATGGCAAAGGGACATAGCAGAAGAAGTGAGTGCTGCTGTTACCTATACATGTATGCCTCTTGTCCCTGATGCCTTCTCCATATTCCTTAGCTCCACTGAAGACACTGTGTACTTTCATTCAAGCAGTGGCAAGTCTGTTCAGCCTGGCTCATCTCCATGCCAAGGCAAAAGTGTGGCAGGTCCTTATCCGAGAGATGTTGTTTGCAGATGATGCAACCTTCACAGCCCACTCTGAGGAAACTCTACAGAAATTCATCAACTGTTGGGCTTGACCATCAGCCTGACAAAGACCAACAGCCAGTGCTCCACACATAAGTGCTGGTGACCACATGCTTGGTGATTTTCTCTACCTGGGTTCCACCAAAACCAGCAACATCTGCACTGATGCTGAGCTGGACAAGTGTATTGGCAAGGCAGTCATGGCAATGGCTCACTTTCCAAAAAGGTATGGGAGAATGTGATGCTAACAACCAATACCAAGATGAAGGTCTACCAGGCTTGTATGTTGAGCATGCTGTTTTATGGAAGTGAGCCGTGAGCAACTTAAGACCTCTCAGCCTTCCATACATGCTGTGTCAGGAAGATTTTGGGCATCACATTTTGGGCATCACAGAATCTCAAACAAAGATGTGCTCTTCAAGCTCACATTCCCAGCATGTTCTCACTTCTGCCTCAATAACATCTATTTTGGCTTGGTCATGTCCACAGAACAGAAGACGTCACAGTCCCCAAAGATGTATTCTATGGGGAGCTGGCTTCAGGCACCAGACCTGTGTTACAAAGATGTCTGCAAACAAGACATGAAGACTGGCAACATTAACCCCGTCATATGCAGTGCCTGGAGACAGTCCGGTTGTTTATCCACAGCAGTGACCAGAAGAGGAATGACTGCTGGGAGGGCTGCAGGGAGAAGAAATGCCATGGTGCATCTGCAGCAGCACAACCGGGCACCTTCATCTGCCCCAGCTGCAACAAAACATGTCTCTCCCACATCAGTCTCTACAGCCACAACGGACACTGTACCTCTCCAACAGGTTGACTTCACCTCTCCATTGTTTCCCAGGACCAATGGATGCCAACAACAACAACAACATTTGGTGGGCAGGGCTGCTTGTTTCTGTTGTATTTCTGTATTTTGGATCTACTAGTGATTAATATGGTCCCCGTATGCTTTGTTCTGCTTTAAAACGTGGGTTTTTAATTGTGATTTTTGCATTTATTTCTTTTGATGATGCTGATGCTGATGTGAACCATTCAGAGATTTTGAAGTGGATATAGGTTACCTAAATAAAATAAAAAGAAAAAAATCTAAAACGCTTGTTAATACGCAAGTGCTCAAGATTGGGCTAAATTTTATGTTCTCATGTGTCCTTTTTGGGGGGAAAACAATGGGGGGGGAAACATTTTTTTAGAAAAAATAATTAGACTGAACCATGAATCTCCCTGTCAAAAGAGCAGGCAGTCATAAAAGAGAGCATGGCTGAATAGGAAAAAAAAGAAAGAAAGAAATGGTAAAGGGAACAATGCTCTTCACTTTAGTTCTTATAAAATGAGAGTATGCATTTGAGGAGAAGGAGGAACCAGTCATCTTATAGAAAGCATTTTGATTTTGCCAGTTTCATTGAAAAGGTTTAAGTCATTGTTATGGGAAGTCAGTGAAATTAAAAAGCTATTGAATGAAAATAAAGTACTATTCCCCTGCTTTGGGACTCAAGCTTTCTATTTGTGGAGGTGAGA
Source organism: Podarcis melisellensis (assembly GCF_964234715.1). Classification (NCBI taxonomy): domain Eukaryota; kingdom Metazoa; phylum Chordata; class Lepidosauria; order Squamata; family Lacertidae; genus Podarcis; species Podarcis melisellensis. The sequence continues at coordinate 27,061,425 of NC_138528.1, read as the reverse complement.
ATACCTGCAATTTGTCACTCCTGTACCAGCAATGTACAGTATATCTACCCTTGGAAGCAGACTTCCATTTGCACAGCAGATAAAGTGTTGAAGTGCCAGAAGCATAGTTTTGTCCTGTATAAAGTAGGATTGTAACCGTTGCCTTACAATGTTTTATATATATATATATATATTGCATTACATTTTCTATTTGTGCACATTGTAATTCAGTGGGTAGTATATGCAAAGTTTAGGGTGGGTGGTGTGGTGTGGGAAACCAGTCTTTTCAATAGCAAATAATAACTATTTCTATCTACAGACTGACTGCATATCTAAATGTGTTGGTTTAACTGCTGCCTTGTTTAAAAATCACTAATGTATATTCAGGCATATTTTCTGGCTTTGTCATCTTGGTTTTTAATGTTAGGAAGAACTGAGCATTTTCTGTAGTACTCAGATGGTACCTGCAGTTGTTCTGCAGTTGTTCATTTCATGGACCGTATTGTCCGTATATGTTTTTTGGCATAAAGAGCTGCACTGTCTCTCTTCTCTTACTTGACTTTTTGAACCTCTCTCTCTCTCTCTCTTTTATTCCAACCATGAGAAGTAGCCCTTCAAGTGCTTTCTTACATGGTCTTGGGTAGTAGCAGATGTGCTTCTTTCAGGTTCGCTATTCTCAGCACTCACCTGTTTACTTGCTTCCATTGTTCTCAGCACAAGAGTTACTAGCATGAACCTTCTCCCTCCCAAACATTTTATTTTATTCGTTGTATTTAAATTCATACACCTCTTTTTCTACTGCCAGAGCACTATGCATCTTAGAAGCCCTTCTCAAGACAGTTAGCAACACAATATCAAGAGGCATGCTATAGTGAATTAAAACTAATTGGTGAATCCTAGCATATTGACACATCACAATCTGTACCAAGCAGAGAAAAACAAATTCAGGAAGGCTTGGGTTAGAGAGGTAAACCAGTTGTGTGATGTCATCATTGGAAGAGCCCCAAAGAATCAGATTCTGAAAGAATTATACAGCCCAATTCCGAGTAATGGGTGGAGACTTTCACTGCAAATACAGTGGTACCTTGGGTTACATACACTTCAGGTTACAGACTCCGCTAACCCAGAAATAGTGCTTCGGGTTAAGAACTTTGCTTCAGAATGAGAACAGAAATTGCATGGTGGCGGTGCGGCGGTAGCAGGAGGCCCCATTAGCTAAAGTGGTACCTCAGGTTAAGAACGGTTTCAGGTTAAGAACGGACCTCCAGAACGAATTAAGTTCTTAACCTGAGGTACCACTGTAGTGATAGCACCTGTAGCAACGTCTCACTAATTCACCTTGATGCAATCTAAAGGGATTCTTCATTAGCAGGGGTGGAGATCATAGCTGCCAACATTTTCCCCTTTTTAAGGAAAATTCCCTTATTCCAAATAGATTTTCCCTTTTAAAAAGGGAAATGTTGACACCTTTGGTGGAGATCCTGTAGCTCTGTAGGTTTTGCTGGGACTCCAAAGCCCATCTCCCCCACCCGCCCCCAAAGCCAGCATTGCCAGTGGTCAGGGATGATGGGCATTATAGTCCAATAACAGCTGTAGGACCACAGGTTTCCCATTCCTGCTTCAACAGTGGCATCATCTCCTCTGCTGTGCTCCAGCCTGAAGCAAAGCTGCTCTCCTGGGAGCAACACACCACACCTGGTCCTTGCCACACCTCATGGTCCAGCAACTCTCCCCAGCCACAGTAACCTCTCAAAACAGCAACATGTCTGAAGGCTAGCAGAGGAGATAGGAGAGACTTCATTTAAAAAAAACATGGGAGATACCCCTCTTTGGGCTAAAGCTCTACACATAAAGAAGAGAAAAAAGCATGCCACAAGGTGATATAAGCATTGTGAACAATGCCAGATTAGTAAACCAGATTGCACTTGCAATCCTTGATAGGCCTCTATTGTTGTTGATAAAGAACTTGAAGATCGGGTCCATTATCTGCCAACAGAACCGGGCAATATTTGGTGAAGTCCCCTCACCAGTTCCACGAACTATGAATTTTGGGCACAACAGTGGATCTAATTTTAAAGAAAAAGCACTTTGCTATCTACAGGCAACAGGTAGAAATTTAGGAGGCCATTTTATCTTGGATGTTATATATGAACTGTGATTAATGTCTTAGTTTGTGCTGTAATAGCAGAGAAGTGTAGCTGTACCTTTGATGATTGATTTTATACACCTGTGATGTTGGTGTGGTTTAGTCAAATGTGATGACTGATTCTAATTATCTGCAATGTATTTAAAATGTTTTGCCTCATTTGTTGCATACTTGCTGTGCCTGTGATGATCTTATACTCCTGTTGTATCGTGTTGAGTGTATAGGTAAGACACAACATGAGATGGTTTATGCGCATAGATTATTTATCTGTTCATCTATTGTGACTGGAATGTTGCTTTGTATTATTCAGTATTATGGACTGATGAAGCTGTTGTGAAACATCTGGAGTACAGGTCTTCTGATCTACTGTACTACTTTCGCCATGGGACAGCGAGGAGGTGCCCATCTGCGACTACTTACGTATGACCCCTGCCTCTACATATGGCCATGTGAATAACCCTTTCTTGCAACCGTTCCCACTTACAGGACTTTGCGCTTCCAGTAGATAACTAACTGTAGAGCGATTTACTTGTTTCAACTGTGTGTGACACTATTACTATATACATTATTGGCAGAGTTGTGCCACTGGTTGACTGTATGTCTAGAAGTATCTCCAGGCTTTGATATGCACATTGCACTTTAATTTGCTGAATTAAGTAAAATTGTCCTTTATATTTGGTGTTTTGATCTAATTTATTTATGGCGTTTACATCCCCCCGCCCAATAGTTGATATGAGTATGATTGTTAAAAGAACAATAATTAACTTAGCATTTTGTACATCCTGTCTTTCCTCCACCATGAAACTAAAAACAGCATACACAGACTCACCTTCTAAAAATATTGCGATGCATCTGGAATTTTTGCTACACAATCTAGTGAGATTTGGAATACAGTTGCCCAATACAGGTAAACATTCACCTCAGCACTGGAGTTTTCTTTCTAGGGAGGAAGATGAATGCTGAACAATATCCATAATAATTGTTCCTTACCAGTTTCCCAATGGAGTCCAGGATTCAGCTGTTCTAGTGCCATTCACATTTAAGGGGTTGATGCTGGGTTTTGTGCCAGAAAGAGATGTGGGGCAATATCATGGAGTGGTCATCATCAATGGCCTGGAACAGCAAACAGTCAAGTGGTTTCACTCAGGGTCACAGGGTTTCTAAATTACACAGATCAGTGTTGGTTTTAAATATTTTCAGAATAGAAGCTGCCATTTGTCCCCAGCCATGCAGTGAAAACTGGGGGGGGGGTGTCGGAGGGGGGTGTCTCATAGTTCTTGTGCTGCAGTGGAGAGGGATGATTGGGGAACAGCGTGTTCAAACTCTAAGGACACTTAACATACAAAGAGCCCCACTCCAAGGCCAAGGATCTAGCCAGACCAGCCTTCTTTTCCCAATAACAGCCATCCAAGGTGTGCCTGGGAAACTTGTAAGTGGGGCATGTGAAGGCAGCCTGTGGCTTGTCTCCAGGATCAGGCATTCAGCGGGATAGTGCTCAGTTAATCAGGTCCATAGCAATTCTGCCTTGCGCAGTTTGTGCCTCTCCTTCCGTAGAAATATATTTTAGAGTCAGCTCCTCCGTTTTAGGCTAAATATTTTCTTTGTGCGTGGACATGCTTGTTTGTGAATCTTTACATTTTCTGAATAATTAAATGTGTATTCTAAGGCCCGCCCTCCCTCTTTAAAGGCAAGGTGGGGGTAAGGTCAGTCCCAGGCACCAAATGTGGCCCTCCAGGCCTTATTTATTTGGCCCTTAGGGAAATCCCACCAGTCCACATCTTCTCCTCACCAGCCCTGATCCATTTCCTGCCTGAGTGCTTTTGCCTGGCCGGAATGTGACAGTGGCTCTTGTTTGCTTGGAGGTAAGATAGGAGAGTTGCGGAGGTATAGAAAACTCTGGGTATTTTTGCAGGGAGGGAGGGAGGGAAAGAAGGAGGGTTATTGGTTTGGTTTGTTCTTGCTTTTATCTTGTATTTTTAGGCTGTGAACCAGCCTGGGATCTACAGATGAAGGGTGGTATACATATTTAACGAATAACAACAGCCTACTGTAGCTTGATAAAAATCACATCCATCGATCCACTCGCTTTTACATCTGCCAAGCATGGGCATTTGAATCCCTAGAAGGTTCTCTACAGTGGAAGGAATTCCTTAGGCTGAAAAGGTTTTCCCTTCCCTGCATTTAGGATACTGGGGGATTTAGAACTCTGGGAACCCCAGATTTTCACTAGAGTAGGCCAAAGATTTGGGTGTGCAACAGTGAAAACACTGCTTTATACTAAAAAATATTTCTTTTTAAAGTATCTGAATACTGTCCAAGTTTCTTAGCAGAACCCATTACCAGAGCAGGTAGCTGTATTATCTTGCTTGCAACTTATTAAAATGTTAAAGTATATGGTCACTTTATTCAACCATGCTTCAGCTAATTAACTAGTGCCGTGAAAGGTAATTTTGCATATATTTAAACTCCAGTTGAATTTACTGTATTTTTAATCTCATCATCATTTAAATTGAACCAACCTCATCACACCAGTCCATGAAATCATAGAATTATAGAGTTGGAATAATTATTATTCCAATAAAATATTAAAATACAATAGTCTGTTAAACATTAAAAGTTTCCCTAAACAGGGCTGCCTTCAGATGTCTTCTAAAAGTCTGGTACAGTGGTACCTCAGGTTAAGAACTTACCGGTAATTCGTTCTGGAGGTCCGTTCTTAACCTGAAACTGTTCTTAACCTGAGGTACCACTTTAGCTAATGGGGTTTCCTGCTGCCACCGTGCTGCCATCATGCGATTTCTATTCTCATCCTGAAGGAAAGTTCTTAACCCAATGTACTATTTCTGGGTTTAGCGGAGTCTGTAACCTGAAGCGTCTGTAACAACCCACTGTAGTTGTTTTTCTCTTTGACATCTGGTGGGAGGGCGTTCCACAGGGCAGGTGCCACCACCGAAAGGCCCTCTGCCTGGTTCCCTGTAACTTGGCGTCTCGTAGTGAGGGAACCGCCAGAAGACCCTCGGCGCTGGACCTCAGTGTCCGGGCTGGATGATGGGGGTGGAGATGCTCCTTCAGGTATACTGGAAGGGACCACAAGGGTCATATAATCCAACCCTGTGTAATGCAGGAACCTGTTTGTGTGTGTGTGTGTGTGTGTGTGTGTGTGACAACTGAGGATCACATTTTATGCACCCGTTAATGCAGACTCTAGTCCACCTACGCCTTAATTAAATGTACGAGTCTTCACGTGTGCTCCAGTGCTTCTTGATCTTTTCATATTCAACAGTAACTTCCAGCATCTCTTGCTTGAATGCTCATGTCACTCAAAGACAGAAATGTTGTGGGCAGAAATGTTAAATCACTCCTTTAAAAACTTGTGCTTAAATAGCTTTCACTGTTTCACCCTGGTGAAGTTGAGAGGAACTTTGGCCAACGTTTGCCACCAGTCACAACTGTAAAAAGTAGCAGACTTCTTCAAATGCCAGTGTGTCAAACACTCAGCAGATGTTGAGAGTCTCCTCCTCAATTTGCCTTTCTACATGCTTCTGGAAATTGTTTTCTGCACTTTGGCTGCCATCTAGGGGAGAATGATGCAAAACGAAGAGATTATAGTTAATGTTATCAAGAAAATCATTGGTTATATATGCCAATGGTGACATGTGCTAAAACGCGGCTACTAAACTGGAGTGTACTCCATTTACTTATCATCACCAAAAGCAGCACAACACTGATGCTGACCTGGAGCCCTGCTGCCTGTTTAATCTGCTTTTGAAGATGATGCCTAAAGGGCACCATATTAAGTCACTATTCTATATCTAGTAGTGTCTTCTATTACTTGGTCTTCTTCTCTGATTCAGAGAGAGGTGGCAATCTTTCCACCACATTGGGAGTGCTCTCCTTCTGAACAGATAAAAAGTTGCAAACAAAACTATGGAGTTTCCCAAGCAAAAATAGGGTAACATGCACTTTGAACAACCTAGATGGCTTAAGGCAATGTTTTTCAACCTTGGTCTCCAGAGGTTATTGGCATACTCCTAGGGATAGAATATTCTGAACGCCTTCTTGTTTATCCACACAGGTATTTTGTTTTTTGTTTTCCAATTCTTGTCTCATTCTTCAACCTTGATGAGGTATCTCTGCCCCACCACCCACCATTTTGGTAGAAATACAGTTCCTGCATATTACGTGTATCATATAATACTGATTATGGAGGAATGATTCCACCACATGCTTATGAAAGGGATACAGGCACTTCATGATAGTACACTGTCTTAAGAAGCCCCAGGAACCTGTCGTTCTTGCAAGATGTTCTCCTTAAACTCTTCTGGAAAATGGAAAACTCTTTTGGGGGGGTCTTCACTTGGGAAAGTACTTGGTGTGGCATTGCCTACTCCCTGGGGTTGCCCCACAGCCTGTTCGTCAACCTCCCAGAGTAGACCCATCTTTCTGGCCTTCCCCAGGAGCTGTTTAATATCTGAGCCCAGAGAGTCTGGGGAAATTGTCTCCCTCTCCGTTCCCCATCCTCCTCGTCCAGGAAAAGCTCACTTTCCCCCATCTGAACAGATGGATTTCGCTGTCTACTGGGATCAGGGATATCCTGGTCACATGGGTGCTCCCTTCTGGTGCATTTCAACCCTTTCCAATCCCACCCGCCCACTGCCAAATGTCCAGACGCCTCCAAGGCTAAAGAAAATGGACACCAGGAGAAAAGGAGAGATCTATGGAGCCAGGAGAAAACGTGGAAAGCAGAGGGAGTGGAAAGAGAAGTTAGGAAAGAACAAAGGAATATCCCTTCCAAAATGACATCCCCAGCTTTTCTCTTTTCCCATGCCTGAAGCTGGCAGAAAGAGCAAACTGCAGCAGAGTTGGCAGAAATTTGAACTGATTAGGGGTTGCCCTGCACATCAGCTGTACCCTTTCGAAAGTTTTGACTTCCTGCCAGTGGACAGGTGGGTGGTGACAACCCACACACAATATCCCCCTTCCTCCACTACAGGAGTGCAGGTGAAAGTCCTTGCAAGGGCTTCTGCTGATGGGACACATTAGGTAGGTCTTGCCCAGCGGCAAAGGTCTACAGCTGCACACAAGGCTGTTTAATAAACAAATCTATCATCCCAAAATATAGAACTAGTACCATCTAGGGTCTTACCTTATCCACTCTTGAAAAGGACAACTATGGAACAGCTGAGCAGGAAACAAACCTGGTTTCGAATCTTCACTCCAGAACCCAAATTTCTTACGAAAAAACTGGTAATCTTTTCAGCCCTTCCAAAACATCTTGGCAAGAATTTGTTTTGCTATAAATTGTTCAGGGAGGGGTGCTTATCCCATTTGAAAAACTGTTGCCTTTTCTAAAAGAGTGGTGGGAAACCAGTAGCCCTATAGCATTCATCCCTGAAGTGATTCATGACACTCCAGAAACAATTTCCAAAGTGCACATGTACTTTTATAAAAGCCTTTTTTGAATATGGAAGCAGTGGTAGAAGATATGGTTAATTTTACTCACATGCGCATGTGATGCATAAGCAGCAACTTGCAGACCAGAGGCTGTACATACAGGGACTTTTCTGTGGTGGCTCCATTTTTGTGGAATGCTCTCCCCACGGAGGCTCGCCTAGCACCTTTACATACCTTCAGGTACTAGGCAAAAACAGTCTGCTAACAAGCCTTTGGCTAAAGCCCTTTAAACTGGGGGGGGGCTTTATTACTTTTGCTTGCTACCATGTTATGTACTTTTCCTTTTATATTGTAAACCACCCTGTGATCCTCGGATGAAGGGTGGTATAGAAATTTAATTAAAAAAATAGGAATGGTTTTTTTGTCTAGAAACTAGTCTTACTTCCTGTATCTAGTGTGTTTTCCTCATGAGATCAACTGCATTTGACACATGCTTGTTAAAGCCTTCTTACAGAAATTTTTCAACTTTGTAGTAATTTTAAAATTCCAAACACTGAAAAACCCACACTAAGTAATCAACATACATATCAAAAATTACCAAAGGCTCTCTGCATTGCTGATTTCAATGTCCGTAAAGCATAACAGTAAAAACTACATCCTGTATAAACTATTCTGAACAGGAGCAGTTTCTAGTCTTAGAAACTTAGAATAAGAGGGAGAAGTGGAAAATAAAAATTCAGGGAAGGAGGGGAAGGGAAGTCCATATATATGCTTTTGTTGTTGCTAGTTGTTGGTAGTTTATTTTTTAATTTTGCTTGTGCTTTTTTACATTTTCCTTTTGAATCACTTGTAAGGATGCAAATAAAAACCCAGTCTGCTTATACAGCTCAATAAGAACTTTGCAAAAGTCAAGCTGTGGTCTGTTTTCTGCATCTGACCCAGTGCTGAGCTTTTCACAGCTTCAGAACTTGCTTAATCCTGTCATCTGCATAATCATGTCATAAGAAAGTGAATACAACTAGATTACACATAAAAGTATTTTAATACACAAAATAGTAAATAAAAGTGGCAAGCTTATTTTAAATAACATCTTTAATTAAAGTTTTTGCAAAGGCAAAATATTAAACTTAAAATAGGTCTTAGTACATCAAAATACTAAGTTTTCTAATTGTATTCCAAGCATGGCCTTTGAAACACATCCTGTACATCCCAGGAAGAGCATCCTTGATCTTCAATTGTACAGATTGAATTTTACAAACATAATAAATATATTTACCCCCTTACACATAACAGTATATGTACAACAGCAGTTGACAATAGTAGCTCAGAACAGCAACTAAGGATATTTTCCACTTCCCTAAATTATTTGGTACTCTAGGCACACAGGAGCAAGTTAATGCATGATGTTACCACATGTGGCTAGCCTGCTTTTATCCTTCCACTAAAAAAAATTACCCTTTTGTTCTTTGTTAACATCCAAATCAAGAATTCAAAAAATAAGCAAGTAGTTTTGTCACAGGGGAAAATGCCAAATTTCTGAACATTCCTGACCTACTTTAAAAATGGAGAAAACAACCAACCAATATTCTACTATCTTCCAAAAATGGAAACTTAACTCTTAAATTACAACTGATATAGCTCATTTCAGCTCAAGGTCTGCTATCTTGAATACAATGAACCAAACTAATTATAATTTGTCAGGTTTGGGGATTGTTCCCCACCTCCATAAAACAAAGCCAAAAGAGACTTTTTTTTTAAAGCAGAAGAGCAGGGATTTGTGAACAAGTGAAAAGTTATTTCTTTCCTCTCTCTTGCACGGGAACTACAGAGTTTTCACTCAGCAGTAATAACATGGGGACATTGTTGCTGTTTGATGTGAACAGACCAAAAATGAAAACCCAAAGGTGCTAACGCTATTTTAAATATGACATTTCTACAAATCTGGATATATCACACGTGTTGCATGTTCTTTGCTTTTTCTAGCAACTGTTCTTCAATTACAAGTTTCATCCCCTTGAAAAAGACAGCTAGCACAATATTTGTATTTGTGAAATCATGATCCATTTCCAGGGAGATGACCAATGACAAAAAGCAGGTTATGATATAGGTTGGAGATGGAAACTCTGGTTGCCACTAGGCAGCTGGAGCGGGGAGGGGGACACACCTTACACATTAAATTTAAATAGTCCAATATAAAGTTCTTTGTGACAGTATCTAAAACCTCCTTAAAAGTCCATCTTTAATTTAGACGTTTCAAATGATTGCACATACTAGAAAGCTGGTAAGATTAGACTTGGTGTTTGTTACAATTGAAACTCTGTAGGACATCTACAACCAAAGGAATCCAACGGTCCTACATATCACATCAATCAATGCAAAGCAGGAATACCTGAAGATTGCAAAGGCACAAGACTCTCACCTTTGTGTAATCACTCTGTAAATCTCCCATTGCCCTGATCAAAACATTTAGAAGTTGCTTTCTCTATATCCCTGACAAGGTGCTCCTGTTCTCTGTGCAAATCTAAACATAAGCCCTTCTTGCAAACCGTTAATTGCTTCAGAAGCAAAGATACTGAATAGAAACAAATTCCAAGTCTAAGGGGGGGGGGGTCAAGTGACAAAAAGCTTAAAGACTAACCATGGGGACACCTTGCCCTCCCAAAAGGAATGATGATTTTCAATGGAAACCTAACAAAAAGGTCTGCTCAATTACATTGTTAAAACCATGATTAAAATTCAAGTACAACAATAAGTGAAAGCAAACTAAATTCTTACAGCAAGCTGCTACAATAAAATGAAATTAAAAACACACATTTTGATTTTAAAAAGGAACACTTGATGGAGCAAGTAAGAGCACAAGTTTGGTATGTGACTCGCTTTCAGAAGAACTTCACAGGTACTTGTTAACACCCTCACCAACCAAAGCATACCCACAATTAACTTGCAAGACACTATGCCTGCTTCCATATAGGCCTATCTGTAGGTCACTTTTAAAGCTGTGGTATCCTTTAAAATAAATAAAAGGCTAAAGACAAGCAGCTGTTCAGTGCCCATGATGTGCACAATGCAAAGTCATCTGTACAGTATCTGGGTTCCAGTAATGAATAGTAAATGGTAGCCTATTGCAGCCTATTTGTTTCACAGTGCAATATTTCTGATTGGTCTGAAGCCTGTATTAAATCATACTTAAAAACTAGGATATACTCTGAGTGGGCCATAAGATACAGAAGGATGCAAGGAAAATGGCAATTGATCTCAATATAGTCACAATCTTGGCATGTTAAGTAGTGGCATATATTATTTTAAACCTACATTGTTTTACACAGTGGGAATAAAGTACTTACACGAACCTTCAAGTTCAGAGCTAAAACTGCACCCAGTGATGCAGGTTTAATAGGCAATATATATTGTATCAGAAAGTGGGAGGAAATGTTTACATTTAAAAACTCTTGATGCTTTATGAATGTCACTATACAACAGTACTGACAAATTTGGCTAAACTTTAGCAACATCCTGGGTGCAGAAAGACCTAACTGCTTATTGCATGGATCTTCTGTAAGCAGGAGCAACTGACGCATCTGAATCAAAATGCAAAGAAGACAGTTGTGAAGAGAAGAGGAAGGAACTAATACATAGTGCTGATTAAACACAGTGGCCATTTTAATAGAAAAACATTTTTTATAAGTTTCCTTTTTCATACAAACACAAGCACTGAAAGAAGGGCAAGGGGGTAATCTGCTCTTCACTGTTTTTCAGGTGACTAGTATCCTCCAGATCTTATCACAGGAAATCTGGAAGTGCATGTCTTCCATTATCTGGCCTGAACTTCAACCCCACCATATTGCGAAGAGGCCCTGCATTTCTGAAAGTCTAATTTCCAAAGACCACTGCCACAATCACAGAAAAAAACAGCCTCAACAGCAACTTTCTGCTATTTATTGAGGAACTGATTAATTGAGCAATTACTGCTTGCTCAATTATCAGAGCTAGGGTGATTTTGTTCACTATATTTTTCAGTATTACTGAAATGAAAGTGGAAGCTCTTTCAATGCTGTAGATAGACCCTTTCCCAAAGTACATACTCACTTGCAACCTGATTTCATAACCAGCAGTGCACACTCACTTGGCAATGGGAATACACATTAAGTTTAGGTTAACCAGTGAAATCATATTTTTAAAGACTGATTTCTGACAAGCAATAATTCAGCACATAGCAGACTAGATTTGCTCAATCTTTAAAGACCTTTCGAAAGAGCAGGAAGACCGAGACATTAAAAGCTTCCATCGGTAGACCCTTTAAAATACAACATCGCATTAAATGAAAGATTCAGAATTATTAAATTTAAAATACAAATGAGGATTTTGGTACCAGGATCAAAATTTATATAAAAGGCCTAAAACTGTAGATAAAATTATTATGCATGACCCAGCACAAGGGCTTTAAAAATAGTTTTACTCATACAAGGTAATTATTAGAACTCAATGCTTCAGTCCTTACTGTTTGGTTAGAAACCTCCACGCAAGTTTAAGCAAGATTCTCACCAACCCCACTCCTAGAAAGAATGGGTCAGCACAATTTATACACAAGACACACTAAGCTTTTCCCATAGTATTGTTACCAAAAAAGAAGAGTTCCTTCAAATCAGTGTATGGGGAGATTAAGCCTCACATGCTAGTTACCTTTATCTATAGGAAGAAGTGGTTAATTAAGGTATTAATACAAAACCAGCTTTCAGGCATAGCTAGCTGCACCAATGCCTCAGCTTTCCCATTTGAAGTAGTGTCAACGTTGCCATGCTATTTCTTTGTTCTAGCAGTCTCGGTTCTACTGTTCTTTTCCGATGCGCAGATATAGATTTCTGTTGAAGTGTTATGTCCAAGAATCAAAATCTCCTGCTTTTGCTTTGAGAGTTTGTTATGTGTAAGGAACTTCACCATTCTGCATCTCCAATAGCTTTGGAAAATACATAATCTCTTCCATTAAGATTCATGATTCCATCTTTGAGGTGAAACTTCCACTTGTTCTTACTTCTATGAATCTGTTGAAGGAGGGAAGCCAAAGTTGAAGAGAAACATCCCAAGCTTAAAATACAACATTTGTTAACAAAAACCTCCCACCCATCTGGAGGGATGGATAAACTGCCCAAAAGAGCATGGGAAGAGTAGCTGGAGGTAGAAGGGATCTCACAAAAAAATACCTCTTCCCCTTCCACAGGAGCTTCCAGACAGATATTATGTCCACTTTGAGGGAAGCTCAAACCAGGTTCCTTCTGGCTCTCAATCTCTGGTGAGAAACCCCCTAAAATAAGGGGTTTATGCTGCTCACAGGTGTGTGAACTGCTTTATACACATTCCCTCCACTAACCCTAGTAAAGAAGGGTTTCATCAGAGTGATGCTCTGAAACCACTCTAGGAAGTATGGCAAGAGGGAAGCAGCCATGCTACCTGGAGTAACTTCAAATCAACATGACACCGTATTGTATCACATTGCCCTAAAGCCCTTCTAAGATCCGTAGTCAGAGGGAATAGGCACAGAGGGGCTCACACACTGTTGTATGCAGCGTAAGATCCCTTTTTTAAACCAAGGGAAGAGAACCTGGGCGCAACAAAAGCAGCTCTTTGTGCCTCACTGTTTGGGCTCTTGGGACTCAAATAGGCCATGCCCCCTCCCCAAACCACATCAGCCCTGCACCCTACTTGAGTCAATGGAATGCATCTCTGAACTGTGATCAACACCTCTTATTTGGATAGAGGATGCAGACCAAGGTGTCCATATGTGTGTGTAAGTGAGTGTATGTGTGAGAACACCTCTGACTTTTGCTTGGCTGGTATGTAGACCACTGCAAAGAGATAAGCATCATATCCATTGTGCCACACTCAACTTTTCCTTGTGTCCTATTTGCTGAAGCCATACAGCCTGTAGAAGGTTGCTAATAAGGCAATGTAGCCCTCAGGCTGAAAAAGATTCCCCATCTCCATATTATGAATACTTCTAATAAACTTTTACAAGCTCATGTAAAATTAACTGGAGACATGGTTTAAAGGTTTAAATAAATAATTCTAACTGCTTAAATTTTCTAAGAATTGCAGCTCTAAATTGTCAGCAAACTGTACTAGGAAAGTGAGGTTCTTACCACTATTAATACAAACATAAAAAATATACATATTCTCTCAAGTATATGGTTTTTGAAGGAGGCAATGCAGGTTTTAGGAGTCATATTTGTCAGATTTACCTTGTCATACTGGCACACAACAACATTCTCAGTATCAAATAATTCCTGCCCTTCTTCATCACTCACATCATCTTCGCTATTCAGAGGCTCCTAGAAAATATTTGAGTATTCAGATGACCCAATTCATTAAACATTACACATTTATATAGAAGTCCTACACAATGAAGACACCAGTTTTAAAATATACATATGTGCATATTACCTAGTCATGCATGTTCTTTAACTGACAAAAGCTCACCACTTTGAGCTCCCGCCCCCAACCTTTCAAACCCATTTATCTAATAAGAGCAGATTTTTTTCCTATCCTACAACCAACTCAGCTAGAATTAACACATTAATGTTATCTATATGTGCTGTGAAAGTCTAATCGAAGCAGACACCTCAAAATTTACCTCCTCAACTTGGCCATCTTCGCCTCCATCCTTTTCTTTGTCCTCCTCTTCATCATCATCATAATCTTCCTCCTCTTCCTCCTCCTCTTCAGATGATGTGTCACCCGCTCCATCTACCTGTAGCACCAAAGGTGCCTGTGGCTGTGCTGTTTGCTGCTGAGGTTGCTGCTGACCTGCTGCAGGAATCTGTGCTTGTGTTGCTGTGGGTGCAGCCACTGTTGTAGGTATTACCTGGGTTTTGTTTCCTGTAAATAAGATCTGCTGGGGTTGGATAATCACTCCCGTTTGCTGTGAGATACCTCCAGGAATAGGAGCCAAAACCTAGGCAAAAATAATTAAAACAAAAGATATTGTATCACAGCTATAATTCCTACTTAGTCTCAGTTTTTGTTTCTGTAATAAAACAAGCAAGACAATCTACTTCTGTTTCTTGCAAACCTTGCATATGAATATTTATGTTCAATAATTATTGAGAAAATAATTATTAAGAACTTGGCATTTATTAAAATATAGCCTAATTTGATTAACAGCTAGCATTAGACACTGCTTAGTCCTTTTTAGCTGCTGCCACCTCATGAAGCAAAAGAATGGAGACAAACTTGACTCCTCCTTCCATTCCACTATCTTCCTCCAGGGCAATAGAGGGAGGACTCAAGTTTGTCTCCATTGTTTTGCTTCATAAAGTGGCAGAAGCTAAAAAAGGACTACGCAGTATCTAATGCATCTTCATAAGTAGCAATGGATTCTCTAGTCAGGACATCATATATTTGTTTAGACTGTTCAAATCCATGTTGGCCTCTTTCCTCAAACACAGACCAGATGGGTAAGGCAATAAGGGATTGTTCTGAAGTCGTTTCCAAAAAGAGCTGCCCCTAATCCTGCTTAATTTCATTATGCTGATGTGTTATAGAAGAAAGCAACATGCTAGCTTTATTATGAATACATAAAACTAGTTCAGTAACTAAACACCATTCATTTCTTCATCTACAAGGTGTCAGCAGTGTTTAATCTTTTAAGTGAGTCATTGTTTAACTTTACTGAAATCAATTATGCCACAGTCACAACAAAAACAATGTTTGCTCTGTCCCTAATTATAAATACTTCTTCTCATACCTATCTCCTTTCCCTTAACTCTCCCATTTTTGTGCTAACATGATACCTGCAAAGTGACCTGGAAGATTCCCCTTAGTTAACCAAACAATCTTACTTGCTGTATAACAGGAGACTGTACCCCACCAGGTTGCATCTGTGGTATAACCTGTTGCTGTAGAACCACTTGCTGCTGTGGTTGAATGATGTATTGAGCTCCATTGGCAGTTCTAACCACCTGTAGGATTTGGCCTGTAACAAAATGAGTCCATTTGAATATCTCACTTAACTTGTGGAACTTTCTCTTGACCCAAGACCCAATCATGCAATGAACTGACACACACACACATGAACTGAAGCATTTTTACAAAGGAAACCAATAATGTTACACTGGGAAAATTCTTAACTCAATGACATGTCTATTGATACCCTACAAGTTTACTCTTTAGCCATGTTAGTTTTGAATCATGTGAGCTGCCTTGCTGAATCAGACCAAGAAGTTCATCTAACCTTACATTTTGTCTGCATTATTAATTAACTAGAGGACTCTTAGAGGCTCAAAAGCATAGTGTGCTGCATTTGTGGCTGTTCCTACACAATTGTCCCCACACTGGCTTGGCACTGAGCACTGAGAGATCTCATTTACTGTTTGGGCAAGCAGAACATGCATCTCTCCTCCTCCTCCTGCAGTTGCCATGCTAACGTGAATATGCAGCTTAACAAGTTGCTAACCTGCCCCCCCACTTGTCTGGTCTTCATGCCCCATGTTCTGATAATGAAGATTGCAGGATTGCCTCGCAAGAAACAGAACAAGTGGTGGTGACATTAGCATGGTGGGTAGTCTGGAGAAGACCATGAGGCAAGTGTTTCCCTTTCCTTCCCCTTCATGTGCTTTGATTTTATGCTTCTTGTTCTCCACTTCCAAAATATATAATTTGATACATTTTTATGTTTGAAATTCTAAAGTATAACGCTATAGAAATTCATACTGACACATACAGAAACAAACAAACAAACCTACCTGAATTTGTGAGTATCTGCTGAACAGGAGTAACCCCAGCTGGCAAAGCCAAGGTAGCTGCAGTGGCTGCAGCACTCTGAAATATAAGAAACTAGTTTAGCAGCAAAAATAAATTATATAATGAAAACACAGATTTAAGACGAAACAGCACATGGATTTCAATAGCCGATTACGTGTCTCTATATTAGAATAACAACAGCTTTCTTCTTCCATCCACATTTTTAAGTGCTTTGAGCACTTCTTAATTTATTAAATTTCTATACAATCCTTCATCTGAGAATCACAAGGCAGTTTACAATACTCTTACACTTCTTGTAAGTCAAAACAAAAAAAATCCTTCCAGTAGCCCCTTAAAGACCAACTAAGTTAGTTCTTGGTATGAGCTTTCGTGTGCATGCACACTTCTTCAGATAGAAGTGTGAAGAAGTGTGCATGCACACGAAAGCTCATACCAAGAACTAACTTAGTTGGTCTTTAAGGTGCTACTGGAAGGAATTTTTTTGTTTTGACTATGGCAGACCAACATGGCTACCTACCTGTAACTGGAACTTCTTGTAAGTGTATGGCTTTTAAGTCAGTTATAGTACTGTTTATTTTATAAATACAAATATTAAACAATTAATTCCCTTTTCTTCCAGTTCACTCCCAGAGTGGATCCAGAGTTGCCATGGACTAGAGGAGGAAACTGGGGGTGCAATTTAACCGGTTATTTCTGCCGTCTCCTAAAAAGCTGCTCTGGAGAATTGAGGGACCCTGGGATATTGTAGGAGGCAGCACAGGAAGCTGCTGGGGCACTAGGCAAAAAATGCTTCCCTCAACTTCCACCACCAGGAACCTCCACTGACTCACATCCCTTCCACAGGGAGGAGGAACCCTGCTGTTCATGAAAAAGGACACAATGGATTTAACCTGTAAAATTCTATAAAAATATTTACCTGTGAAATAATAATTGACAATCTATTCAGAATTCTGGAAAGCCATCAGACTGCTGCATATAACAGGGACATGAGCTTGTGTTCTGACATAACTCTGAGCCACACCATGGGTTAGCTCCTGAAAGCAGGAGTGGTGGTGGAGTGAAGAGCCCATTATTTCTGCCCTGTGCACCTTCACATTGTGTATTCACCAGTTTATGTTTATCTATGGCTTAAAGTGATTATGTAAACCAGGTCCATATTTAGATCTTATATTAAGATCTTTTTCTTGATAAGTGGTACACAATTTATAACTTATATAATACATTTAGCTACTACCATAAGTGTTCTGCTTTTTTAAAAAAGACTAAACATTCAAAACAGTCACTGAAAAAGAGGCATAAGCTTATACAATTCAATGTTATTTTGTACAGTGCGGGTTTAGTTTTTCTTTATGCAAACTATAATTTGGCTTGGTCACAAACAATCTTTCCTAATTGGTTCCTGGCATGCTTGCCTTAAAGGTAAACTGCTTAATCTTACCATGCCCGATGCATTCATGTGCTGTATCAGCTTGGAATCTGGCATAATAACTTGTTGTTGAGGTGCTACAACACATGAAAAAAGGTAATCAATGCTTGAATCACCACAGAATACTTTGCCATAGCTTATTAACACTATAATCATAGAACAGTGTGTGAGGACTTATATATCGTTCTAGTCCAACCCACTAATCAATGCATGACATCCAGAACTGAGCATCCAACCAACATCTGCTCAAAGACTTCCAGATAATTCTCCTTTTACCATCAATAAGTTATCCTAACAATAAACCACAATATTTCATATTGTGATTGAATCCCATTAGATCTAATCCTGTCTTCTGGAGAGGTTGAGAACAAGTCTTTGTCCTCTTCTATGAGACAGACCATCAGGTATTTGAAGAATGCAATCATGTCTCCATTCAGTCTTCTCTTTTCCAGGCTAAACATATCTAGTTCCGTCAATCTTTCCTCAAAGGTGTCATTTTCCATCATGACCATCTTAGTTGCCCTCCTCTAAGCCCATTCTTATTTGCATATATCCTTTTTAAAGTATTGTGTCCTAAACTGGACACAATACCCCAGATGAGATTTCATTAGCACAGAATAAAGTGGAACTATTATTTCCTGTGACCTGGAAACTATATTTCTATAAGCTTTTCTGCAGCTGTATCCCTGTTTCATGTTCAGCTTGTGATTGACTACAATTTGGGGAAGCTTTCACATGTACTTGCAGCAGAATAAAGTGGAACAAGTCTTGTGACTTGGGATCTCCAATTCTGTACCCATGCATTTTTACACACCACACACCCCAGAAATATAGAATTTTGCATTTTGTTAATTTAAGCCCGTTTCCTTTCCCTCAGGATAATTTTGAATCTTATTTTAGTCTTCTGAGATGTTAGCTAGCCACAGCAGGTTTGGGTCATCTGCAAATTTCTTAAGAATTCCCTCTACCTCTTCTTCTAAATCACTGATGAAAATATTGAAGCACATTAGAGCCTGGACAGAGCCCTGTACCACACAAAACTTTCTTCCAGTTTTATAAGGAGATATTGATGAGCATTCTCAAAGTATGGTTTTCCAATCAGGTATTTCACCTGAAATCACACTAATCTAGTTTGCATTTAACCGATGTTAACCAAAATATTCGTCATCATTTTTTTTTTCTAAAAGCCTGATAAATTACACTCACAGCAATCCCAAAATCCACTAAACTAGTAACCCAGTTAAAGGAATATTAACCAACAATGTTTCTTCTTCAAATGAGGTTTTCCATATCACAATCTATTTATATTGTGGACACCAAACCAGATACATACCTCAGTAGAAACAATTCCTAACAAACTTAGAAGTCTTGAAAAGGTGTATGGCAATTATCACACTCACTGCAGAAGGTTCAGTTTTACCTCTGTGCTTGCTAAGAGAGGTGAGTTTTTAGTTTAAGTTCATATCCTTTACTATTATATGGAAGAGATCATATCCACTACAATATTCCAAACATTTTAAGCCAAGGACCTAAAATCCTAACAGAGAAAGGAAGAACAGTGATAAGCAGGGTGTGATGAGCCTGACCTATGCTGAACATGAGCACTACTGTTTGGCCAACTTGGTATGAGGGAAGCCATCTTAAAAGTCCAAGACTCCATTTTGTAAAATAGCTTAGCAGTTTGTGTTTTCTTTCTTTAATTATATCTGTTACACAGATTGAATGGTTTGCCACTCCTGCCTCATGATAAGGACACCCCAGGAAGCAAGTTTTATTTCTGGTTTTATACTCACAGCCTACTCTTTACCAAATGATCCAAGAGGGTTATAAAAATATTACAATTAAAAAGCAGGTGCAAATTACATTAGAATCATAATGTAAGGAAGTTGTGTACTGTATTCTGCTTATTCTGCCTGTTTGGTTTAAGAGTCTCAATTTAACTGAGTACTAAATTAGGTGTGATACCTCCTGGATTGTTTTACTAATCTGAAAAACATCAGGGCATTTGAGGAGTGATGAATGTTTTCCTCCATCTAAAATGCACCCCCTCTACCTGAAGCTGCAATTACTTCTGTAAAAGGGAGGAAAAGATACAGAAACTTCTGTTTTTGTCTAATGCAGATGGGGTTGAGATTTAGCCAATCTTCAAACCTGCCCAGTGTGCCAAAGCAGTAAATCAGAATGCTGATAACCGTATCTGGTTTGGTCACAATAAAATATTTGTTTGCATCTCCAGCTCTAATTGGTCCAGGGTGCTGGTGGTTTATTCTGTAACAGAAGCCTTACATTTGAAAAAGGCTGAAAAGTCACTTGAAACAAAGATTCTAACTGATGCTGGTATGGAGACACATAGGCTGATGAGAGCCTCTTCAGAGCATGGGAGGCCATTTGGGACTTTAGGAAGTACACATTTTATTTAAACAAACCCTGCTTAATGAAGCCATAGAAGCCAAAAAATGATAAAAGAAACATTCTTAAGTAGTTTTTATATATTGGGTGGTATTTAACTATGCTCTATTCAAAGTAGATCCATTGAAATGAATGATCACAACCAAGTTAGGTCCATTAATATAAATGGGCCCCATTAACATCAATGGGTCTACTCTGACTTGCTCTTTCTGTTTGTTCTCTGTAAGCAAATGTTTAACTGAACAAGTCTTTTGCTTAAGGGATTTAACTAGCTCCCATATTTTGAGAGCATGCCTAGATTGCTTGATGGCCTTATGTCCAATTCAACCTGAAGGAAGCAGGTAGCTCATTCCCCGGCCTATACCACATGATTGCCCCAAGTCAACCAAGTGGCTTACTCTAAGGACCAGATTCAACGAAGCTGGCACACTAAAAAAACCTAAACCCAGTGCAATGGGGCTTTCCTCCCTTGCCTCCCCCAAATCTGCTCTGGCAAGCAGAAATTCTTGCACTGATAGGAATGATCAGAAGAGTATGAATTCCCCCCGTAAGACTTCAGAGTTGCCCACCTCCACTAAAAAATAATGTAATTGCTGGTGGCAGCAATTAAGAAATAGCTCTTGCTAGCAGATTAATTGCTGGATGAGCATGTACTGAGTATTTTATGGGATGTGGGTGGTGCTGTGGTCTAAACCACCAAGCCTCCTGGGCTTGCCAATCGTAAGGCTGGCAGTTCAAATCTGTGCAACAGGGGGAGCTCCGGTTGTTTTGTACCAACTCCTGCCACCCTAGCAGTTTGAAAGCATACCAGTGCGAGCAGATAAATAATTACTGCTGAGGCAGGAAGGTAATGGTGTTTCTGTACTGTCTGGCACTTGTCACAGTGGTCTGTACGCCAAAAGTGATTTAGTCAAGGTAGCCACATGATGCAGAAAAGCTGTGGACAAATGCCGGCTCCCTCAGCCCGAAAGCAGAGGTGAGAGCAGCACCCCATAATCAAACTCCACTGGACTTAACGATCCAGGGGTCCTTTACCGAATATTTTATTTTGTGGAAGTAAAATAAAATGTAGGGAAGATGTACCTAGGGTTTGGAGACCTGGGGCATTTCTAGAGAGTGTAAAGCATAAGACATTCATTGTTACTTAGGTGTTGCACAGAATCTAAACATTAGTCCTAGAGGTAGCACTTATGTACCACCTGCATACATTTTAGCAGCAGTATGGGTATGTCATATTAGACAGCTGCCATTTGGAGATAATCATCCTAAAAATCAGTAAGATGAAACAATTGTTATTTTCATCCAGACTAAGGAAATACAGTATTGTTTTAATAATAATAACAATAAAATCTGAATTGCCTTACTGGTGTACACATTTGATTTTTGTAGAAATTCATACTATGAGATAGCGTATGCTAAGCCCAGTCATGTTCTAAATTATTGTGGCACTCGTGGACACCACAGGGCACTGAGACAAACACCTCCAGCACACACAGAGGTCCACCGCCTTGCCAGTTTTTTGTTTGGGGGGTAGTAGTGCCTGCATGTTTGGGGTTTATTTGGTAAATGTATGTGTTTTGTATTATTTGGGGAAGATTCGCAAATTTTTCTTTTGTGAAATGAGTTTTTGGTGCTCCCTTAAATGTACTCTCCTAAATGTTTTCTAAGACTCAAATAGTTTGGAGGTCTGTCCTAGAAACAACCACCTGCAAACACTAGAACAGCTCCTCATACTATGCACCTCACACTTGCAGTCTTCACTTACAGCAGTTCTATTTTTCTAGAAAAAGAGGTGCTGGAACTCACAATGAAGACCTCCCTCATTCTCTTAGAATGGCAATGGCACCCACCTGAGAAGTTCTGGAACTGAGTTCTGGCTGAAAAAAGCCCTGACATCCAGTAATATTTGAAATTATAGTAAGTAAGTAAGTGGAAGGACATTTTATGAGCAACTGACACTTTAAGATGGGGAATATCAGTCAATTAAGGACAAATGAATCTGCTTTAATACCAAGTCAGACCACTGGCCCACTTAGTGTCTACACTGACTGGCAGTAGCTCTCCAGCATTTCAGACAGAGGATGTTCCCAGCCCTACCTGGGGATTGAACTTAGGACCTTCTGCATTCAAAGCAGGTGCTTTGCCACTGAGATATGGCTAGTTGTGATACACTGAAGACAACTTGTAAATTGAAAAGAAGGAATTGAGAACTTGTAATCCTGTTAATTTTTCTTTGCATGAAACATTGCTGTAACTTTACAAAGCCTCAGATCCAGAAAGGAACTCGGTTCTTACCTTGCTGTGTTGCAGGAATAAGGACTTGCTGTGTCTGGGACTGCTGCTGAACTGTTGGCTGTGGCTGTGGGTGATGGTGATGATGAGCATGCTGTTGCTGTTGTTGTTGTTGCTGCTGCTGTTGCTGCTGCTGCTGTTGTTGTTGCTGCTGCTGAACTTGCAGCAAAAGCTGCTGTTCCTCTGAATGAAATCCATCTACAGCCTTGGACTGCAACAGCTTGTTTTCCCACAGCTGTGTTTATTAAGCAAGATTCACTTAAGGACACTTTTCTTTTTACATATATCAACTATATACTCTCTACATTATTATTACTAATTCAATGAACTCTCTCTTATCTATTCATTTTGAAGGGAGGTGACCCAAAATCCTCTGGAAAATAAAAGGAACCTATATAGTGCTTATGAATTTGGTTCCATTCTGTATTTGAGTCTCCTTTCACTCCTATCCATATTGATAGAAACTGCATGTCTCGATGATGCTAAGGGACATCAGCAACATAGTAAAAAAGACATCTATTCTGATGTCATAAACAGCCATTAGAAAATATTCTGCACCAAGTCAATAAAGCTAAGATACAAAGCTTGCTCTTTACTGGAATGAAATATTTTGTTTCCTGGATGAATATTACTGAATGGAATTCCTGAGATATTCTAAAACTTTTTTAAAATTTCATTTCACACATTAGATTGTTCATTTACTGAAAATTTCAACTACAAGAAAATTTCTCTCAGTACAATGGAGGGAAGACAATTTTGATAATGAAAAATGTTCACAGCATACTATTAATCTTTGCAAAGTCATTAAGCAGCAGTCACATTAAAACCATTATACTCTTAGATCTTCTTCAAAGAAAGGTGACATAATTATGAAAACCACTATAAAACACTTATATTTAACAGCAGAATTTAAAGCTTTGAAGAGTTGATGTAGAGCAATGGCTACAACTTCCCAGTTCAAATGTTAATCCAGCCTTGAATTTACTAGGTGGCTTTAGTTAAGTTCTCCACCTGCAATTCAGGGGTAGCAATGTCTTCCATTATGGGCCTGCTCTAAGGAAGAATCTCTGCAAATGTATGCAGAATACTTGGAGTGACATGCTATATAAATATTTACAGCATACAGCCCTTCAAGCTGAGTTTTATGCATTGACTGCTACAAGGTTGCAAACAGCAAGTAATTTGTAGTGAACATAACTTACTGTTTTCAGTTCAACAAGAACCTGTTCATCAACACCCTCATCCAGAAAGACCTCTCGGACATCATTAATGACATCTTCAATCACAGACCTATATAGTTTAGGCTGCAAAAAGTCACAGGTAAGACCAGCTTATTAAATGAGATATATGCTAGCAATATTTCAAAACACTTCTAGATATATTTTTAAATTACTGAACTACTGTTTCACAGATAATCCTTATGGATACTTCTTTAATTGTCTCAAAAATTATATATTTTTTAAAAAGTTATTAAACCATCACATATGTATAACATTCCAGAGAATTTTAACACTTCTAGCAATAAGACAATTAATGCAGGGTTGGGAAACCTTTGGCCCTCCAGATTGTGTTGGACTACAATTCCAGTAATCCCCAGCCAGCATGGCAAATGATTAGAGATGGTGTGAATTGTAGCCCAACCATTGTAGCCCTGATCTAGTATGTAGTAACCTTGATTCACAAAATGTGAATCCAACCAAAGTACTCTGCTCCAATTCAGTCCAGTTCAACTGATGTCAAGTGGGACTAAAGCTTCAATTCACACCATGTGTACTAAAAGTGGCAGCTTTTACAGCACAAATCATATGTAAGTCTAGTTAGATATAAACTCCACTGTGCTCACTCGGATTTAACCCAAGGTACATAAAATCACAACAATGAAACAGTTTAGCAGCACTGAATTCAACGGGGCTATAATGCTGAACACTCAGCTGCTAAACTATGAACGGGAGAAGAACCATTTTTCTCACTGTACCCTGTGCATAGATAGTAATTCATCTATCCTTTGACACATGTAAACATATGTACACACAGGTATTTTTAATACTGCTTTACTATGCAAGTACACAATTCTTGACACACTTCTATTAAGCCCCATTGAGCTCAGACTTGGTTCTTTATAAACATATACAAGATCAGGCAAGAGCTTGTAAATGCTTTAAAAAGCAGAAAAACAAACTGTTCTCTATTTCACCGAATATACATTTTTTTAAAAAAAACACAGCTAGAAGGACAGAAATGCACCAGCCGCTTTGCCATCAAACAGCCACAGCAAATTGAATTTGAAAGCCGAGAGCGGCAGCTTCTGAACGAGAGAGCGCGAGCTCCTTTCAGCTTGCGTTGTGCAGGCACCTCCCAGCCTGCTTTCCGCAGCTCTCTCCCTATTTAAAGGCTGATGTGGTGTTTAAATGGAGAGGCGGTGACGTGGGGCTGGAAAGCACCTTCCCATCCTGGCAGAGTCTATATTAGAGAGCGGCAATGGCTCTATATAAACAGGGCAGCCACAGGGAGGAGGAACACAAGGAGCAGGGAGAGAGAAAAGCGAGGGGAAGCCATGATGGATCTGAGAGCACAAAATAAGAGCGGCCAAATCTGCAACGGAGCCGCCTGGACCCTGGTTTGTCAGCAGTGGTTTATTGGGATGGGGGGGAGTGTTATTTCCCCCCCTTAGTGAATTCAGTTCGTTCTTTTTAAAAAAAATGTGAAACGGGGAAATAACGTTAAAAGGGGCAGGGTTATTTTGTTGTTGTTTTTCCCTTCGTGTGACTGCTTATTGCAAACCGATGTGGAAAGCGAGAGACTCGGGGAAACTGTGTCGTCTAGTATTAAACCGAGACGGGGAAGCGTAGAAAAGGGAGGCGGGAAAGGAGGAAGAGAGGCTTAATCGTTGTATTTGTTACAGCAATGCTAAATAAAAACCTTTTCTGGGGAAACCTCGCACGGGCTTAAAAGAGTGCTTTCTTTTTGGCGCACGTCAAAGATATTTCCGAGAAAAGATGGGGGTTGGTGGGAAGAGGAGGAAAGGAGGAAGAGAGACTTCGGTTTTGTTTTTTTTTCTTCTTCTTCTGCGTTAGGAATTAAAAAGTGCTTTTCAACCTTTGGTCACCGACACACACATACATTTAAATTTTTCAAAAAAAAATGAACACCCACCCCAACCTCCTCGCTCAGAAAGGGGGGAGAGAGAAAGGCACCCACCACCCGGGCGGGAGAGAAAGAGGCGCCAGGGGAACCCGCCGCTTCTGTCTGTCTCTCTCTCCCACGCCCTCCGCGGAGGGGGGAGAGCCGCTGAGCGGGAGGCTGCCTCGAGACGCCCGCGGCGCCTCTTCCGCGGTGACCCCCGAAGCAGCGCGCGAGGGAGACGGCGGCTGCTCCGAGGGAGACAGAGCGAGCGCGCCTCCCTCCTCCTCTGTGGCTCCGGGCGGAGGCCGAATGAGGGTCCGCTCCTGGCTCTCTCTCTCTTTCTCTCCCGCCGCCCCCCGCCCATACTACGACTACTACGACCACCACCACCGCAACAACCGCCTCCCTCTTCTCCACACAAGCCCAGCGGCCCTCCCGCCTCCCCGCCTCGAGGCTCCCCCTTGCGT
The DNA here is from genome assembly GCF_964234715.1 of Podarcis melisellensis. Lineage (NCBI taxonomy): Eukaryota > Metazoa > Chordata > Lepidosauria > Squamata > Lacertidae > Podarcis > Podarcis melisellensis. The sequence goes on along the minus strand of NC_138528.1, from coordinate 27,035,435 downwards.
CCTTACCACGGGGTTTGTATTAGCCGAGCTCGCCATGTCCCGCGCCAACCCCCCGGGCAGGACACCGCACACCCCCAACGAGGCAGCGGCTGAGGCAAGAGCAGGCAGGCGGGCGGGCGGCGGCTGAGGCACCTTCAAGCACTTCTCTCCCTCCCCCCACCCCCCTCGCCTCTCTCTTAAGGGAAGACTGCGAGCTGAGGTAAACTGCTGGCTCCTCTTCTCCTCCCCCCCTTACTTCGCGCGCTCTCCGTCTTCCCCTCCCTCCCCCCGGTCTCGCCTCAGGGGCTTCCCCTCGCCCTCCGTTCTCTTTCTCTCCCTCGCCCGCCGCTGACGGGGAAAGCGCGTTCCGAGGCCGCCCTCCCCCCGCGGCCCGGCCTTACACGGCGGCCCTTGGGCTGCAGCCGCCAGCCGCCTGCTCTGCTCGCTTCGCCCCTTTATATAGCGAGTGCCGAGCAGCTGCGCGAGCGGCCAGAGAAAGGGGGAGGCCGGGGAAGGGAAGGGAGGGGGAGGACGGCCACGTCCCGCGAGAAGGAGCGAGACGTCGCCTATCGCCGCCCTCCTCCTCTTCACGACTTCCGCTTTTCTGACGCCATGACAGTTATACCGAGGCGGAAGTGGGAGCCCAACCGCCATGGCGGCTTCCCTGGCTGCTCGCAACGAGCGGCTATTTCTGCCCGAAATTTGAGCCGCCTTTATGCCCGAATAGGCTTAGCCATAGAGACGCCGAAGTCTGGAACGGCGCGCTCACGGGCGACGATGGCTTTCGATGTTTTTACCTGAAGTTTAGCGACTCTACCTGTTTCTATCTCTATGGGTTGAGGAGACAAGTCGCCCATCTGGTGCGTTACCAGTTTCCATGTGTGAGGCGGGAAAACGTAATATAAAATATGCGGCCTCTCTAGGCACACATCTCTATCGTATCGTGTCCCTTTTGGGGCGGGGGGTGGGGGAGGCGTTGTCTGTCCTGTTCTATTAGGCACCGGAAGCGCCGGTGTAAGCTTCGCGGAGCCTGTCATTCTTGGCCCCGCCACTCAAGATGATGGAGAAGGAGGAGGAGGAGGTTTATATGGCGGGGAACTTGTAATGCTGACCCGTTTCTCATCAGCTGCTCTGTGTGAATCTGAAGTTGGCGCCTCCACCCGTTTGAGCATTATTTGGGGTTTAGATGTGCTCAGCAAGCCAGTATTTTAGTGGCCGGACTGGTAAAACGCGCAATGCAAGTTAGCAGGAACTTCCCCGGTATTGGAAAGACAGTAAACCCCATTTGTCATTCAAAGCGGCGAGCGAATTCCTAATTTATTTGTCACGTCTATAGCCCACGTTTCCTCCAAAGGGCACAAGGTTGCCCACACGGTTCTCTTCTCCTTCCAGTTTTTATCCTCACAACAGCACTCTTGAGGTAGGTCAGGCTGAGAGACTGTGACTGCCTAGGGAGCTTCATAGAATAATTGTTGAGCTGGAAAGGGATCCTGAGGATCATCTAGTCCAACCCCCTGCAATGCAGGATTATGCAGCTGTCCCATACAGGGATCAAACCTACAAACTTGGCATTAACAGCACCACACTCTAACCAACTGAGCTATCTAGTGGGCTTGGCAGGGATTTGGACCAGCACTACTCACTATGCCACACTGGCTCTAGGCTGCGGTCCTAACCCCACTTACCTGGGAATAAGCCCCATTGAATTAAGTAGGGATGACTTCTGAGTAGACATGGTTAGGATTGCACTGCTAAACTTAAGAACTGGTTAGAAAATGTCATGTCTCTATAGCAGCAAAGAGACAGCCCAATCCTATACACATATATAAAAATATAAGCCCCGTTGAGTTCACTACTCCCAGAAGACTGGGTATAGGATTGCAGCCTTGTTGCAAAGCCATTTCATATTGTAGTTACTTAATGGGAATTTATTTTATTTATAAGATTTATAAACCACTTGATCAAAGGTGAATTCCACATAACTATTAAAATACAAATACTGTATACATAAAATAATTCTCATTAAAACACAGACAAAATAAGGAAGACTTTTAAAACAAAAGTAGGTAGCTAAATTATATTTCTTGGTAGGTTTGCCGAAATAAAAATATATTCAGCAGGTAGCTAAAACACTATAGCAAGTGGGCCTGTGTCAATAGGCACTGAAGTCAGTGTGAGGAAGTAATACAGTGAAAAATAAATGCCTTGCTAAGGGATTAATTCATTGAACAACTAAAATGATTATCAATATTTCTCTGCTTTTATCCACAATGAAGCCAATCTGCTTTGTCAATTAGATTCATTAAATTCAATGTGACTTACTCCCAGGTAAGTGTGTATTGTGAAACTTCCAACCCAAAACTGGGGCATTTTAATGACGTTACTGCCTGTAATTCACCCCCATCATGCTGTTTTAACACTTGTGTGGCATTTCTAGTTATTTGTAGTTAATAATTTCCTGAAGCCTGGCCAGTTTCAACACCATCTATCATGAATGCAGCCCAGATGGCTGATACTCTCATTATTATGAAGGCTATGAACATGGGGCTATAGCTGTGGGGGTGGGGACAAATGCAGGGTTTTTTTTCCTGGCAAGCAGCCCATAGCAAAAGCCCAATAAGAAAAGCCTGATGGATCAAGTCAATGGCCCATCTAGTCCAGCATCCTGTTCTCACATATTCCTATGGGGAGTCTGAAAACAGGACCTGAGATCAACAAGACTCTCCCTACTTGTGATTCCCAGCAACTAGCATTCAGAGGTGGAACATAGCCAGGTGCCATGACTCAGCCACTGACAGATTTATCCTGCATGAATTTGTCTAATCCTCTTTTTCAATCCTTCCAAAATGATGGCCATCACTGCCTCTTAGGGGAGCAAATTCTATAGTAACAATGCACTGGGTGAAGAAGTACTTTCTTTTATCTGTCCCAAGTGTCCCAAACTTTAGCTTTTTTGGATGTCTACAAGTTCTAGTGTTGTAAGAGGGGACGAAAAACTTTTCTCTGTCTACTTCCTCCATGCCATGCATATTACACACCTCTATCATGTCACCTCTTACCTTTTCTTTAAACTGAAAAGCCCCAAATGCAACATTTTCTCATAGGGGAGTTGCACCATCCCCTTGATCATTTTGGTTGCCCTTTTTTAAATGTATTCCAGCTCTACAATAATTCTTTTTGAGGTTAGGTGACTCAAACTCTAAATGGTAATTATGAACAAGTTAAAAAATACAGGTCCCAATACAAACTCTTGGGGGACTCAGTTTTCTGTCCATTCCTAGACTGCTCCCAGTTTTTTAACCAGTTGCCAGTCCATAAGAGGGCCTCTCTTATTCCACAAGTGCTAAGCTTATACACTAAGCTTACCTCTGTGTTGAGGTACTTGTCAAAAGCTTTTTGAAAGTATAAGTACACAGTTTCAGCTGGATTGCCTCTATAATTCTATATCCTTGTTGACACGCTCAACTCTTAATAGGTTAGTGAGACATCACTTACCCATTCGGAAGTCATACTGGTTCCACTTTATCAAGACTTGTTCTCCTGTATCCTTGGTGATTTTATTCTTGATAATGCTTTCCACCCATTTCCCCTCATTTCCAGGATGCCTTTTTAAAAATTGGTGTTTTGGCATCAAGGCTAATTTTAAGGTCAAGTTACATATTTTCTTAGCTAGTCAACAATTTCACGTTTCAGTTCTTTAAGAACTTTTGCATGGATGCTGTCTGGACCTGGCAAGTTTATGAGAATAGCTGAATTTGTAACATGTGATATTTATACACAGCTGCAAATGGTTCTCGTAAATGCAAAGCAAGTTTCAAGTCACGGCTTTCTGAAAGGTTGCTGGCACAAACTGACTTCAGTTGATTGTGCTGTGTGCCTATATATATTTCTAAAGTACTGTTTCTGGAGTTTCACAAATTACGTGCAGGTTTTGCAGATACTTCTGGTTTCACATTTGCTGAAGCATGCAGATACACACAGAACGCTAACCACCGGCTGACAGTATGCGATATGCTTTAGTTGGGCTCATACACGCTTACAATAAATTTGCAAACTTTCCCTTTAGCCTCATGCATCACCTTAAAGGATTCCTTAAAGGCAATAAATAGGCTGAATGAAGACACTGGATGCTGAGCCATGGGCTTTTCGGGTCTATTTGTCCTCTGAGTGAAAAAAGCTAAACCAGGACTGCACCACTCAGAACATTATCAGGGCCAGTTTTACATTTTAATTAACTTCAATTAACATTTTTTGAAGAGGAAGCCTAGAGGAAGAGTCTAAAATAGGCCAGTGAATACTGAGCAAACTCAGTGGGTATGGAATGGTGGTTGACTGTTAGGTGTAAAAATAATTATGTATAATCAGGAAAGGGGAAATGGAACTGAGTATCCATGAACAGGAACATTTCACACTGCAATGTTCTGTTGCTGGTTCACTTGTTCCAAATTCCATTTTGCCGCACATAGAATCATAGAATTGTAGAGTTGGAAGGGACCACGAGGATCATCTAGTCCAACTCCCTGCAATGCAGGAATCTTTTGCCCAACATGGGGCTCAAACCCACAACTCTGAGATTAAGAGTCTTATTCTCTACCAACTGAGCTATCCCAATCCTGGTGAGAAGACTACACTAACTTAGAAGTCTTCCATCACCTTAACAGTTTTATTTTTAGCTCTCTAACCCAAATCAGTATTTGGGTAGTGTCAGCAGAAGAAATAGACAAACTGTTTCAGATGGCCCTGATCATAATGATATCTCGGGGCTACCCCTCCCCTTACTGTTTGTTTCTCTATCCACAGGCCCATGGGTTGTATTCACCTAACTTTCCATTAAAATGAGTGGATCTAGATTTGTCATGGCCATGAATTTCAATGGGTCTATTCTGAGAATGAGGTTGTATTCACCTATCTCCATTACACCCATTAGGTTACAGCCGTAGCATTCCCTCTGCAAAATTATATGTCTATAACCCCATCCTTCATATGTCCTCCACTTTCTAAGGAACTGCCACTAGAGTTGAATGCTCTCATGATCTTGGGGTATATGTGTAAATAGATAAATAAAATTACCCATCCATTCATCCATTGTTTTCAGGCGAAACAGTTCCTAGAGTGGTTTGCTTAAGATTTTTAAAAATAGGCATTCCCTTCATTTAATCCAAAATATATGCCACAAATGGGAGGGGAGGGATGAGGCAGGGACAGTAAAACACGGAAACCGGGGATTCAGTCCTTATGATGTAAATCTAACCGTCTGGAATCAAAACTGTTCAAAGAGAGAGGAGTCAAATGGATCTGGTTTTTCAGTAGAGCCAAAGAAATGACCCAGCTCCCTTTCCTTCTGCTGCAGCCTGATGGAATGACTGCTGCCAGGTGACCCCTGTCATTCAAGTGATTACCTACGTGTATATCTTTACTGGGTGGTCCTGGTAAAAAAAGTAAGCCCAAATCATCTACCCTGACTACGAATAGATCCCTGGACTTTTTTTTTTCATATAATTTTTTATTCAATTTTCCATCCATAACACAAAAAATAAAACAATAAAGAAAACATACAACATGTATAATTTCAAACTCTTAATTTCATGTTCCTTACTCTCCCGACTTCCTCGTACCTCCCCTTTCTGCATTCTCATGTCAAATTAATTAATTAACAAATCCCTCCCTTATTTTCAAATTAATTATAAGAACATTCCATTTCTTTCACTTAACCATTATCGCTATTAACCCCTATTTTTTCTCATTCAACATCAATCTAACATTCACTAATTTTTGAATATTTCTTTAAATAGTCTTTAAATTTTTTCCAATCTTCTTCCGCCGTCGCTCTTCCCTGGTCCCGGATTCTGCTCGTCATCTCTGCCAGACCCATGTAGTCCATCACTTTCATCTGCCATTCTTCCACGGTGGGTAAATCTTGTGTCTTCCAGTACTTTGCTATGAGAATTCTTGCTGCTGTTGTAGCATATATGAAGGTTCTATCCTTCTTTACAACCGATTGGCCAACTATGCCCAGGAGAAAGGCCTCTGGTTTCTTAGGGAAGGTGTACCTAAGTACCTTTTTCAGTTCATTATAGATCTATACCACCTATAAATCATTTTCATAATATTTTCTCTCAAGGCACTACATGCCGTAAATTTAATCGCGGTGGTCCATAACTTTTCCCAGTCGGCAAACATTATGTCATGACCAATATCCTGCGCCCATTTAATCATTGCAGATTTAACCATTTCATCTTGTGTATTCCATTTCAACAGCAAGTTATACATTTTTGATAGATTCTTAGTACTAGATTCTAACAATTCAGTTTCTAATTTTGATTTTTCCACCTGGAAGCCAACTTTCCTATCAAGTTTAAAAACTTCCATTATCTGATAGTAATGCAACCAGTCTCTCACTTTCTCTTTTAACTTCTCAAAACTTTGCAATTTCAGTCTGTCTCCTTCTTGCTCCAGAATTTCCCAATATCTCGGCCAGTCGGCCTCCATATTTAGTTTTTTAACTGCTTTTGCCTCCATTGGCGACAACCACCTTGGAGTCTTACTTTCCAACAAATCTTTATAGCTAATCCAGACGTTATATAATGCTTTCCTGACAATATGATTTTTAAAACCCTTATGAACTTTTACCTTGTCGTGCCACAGGTATGCATGCCATCCAAAAAAATTGTCATAACCTTCTAAGTCCAAAATATCGGTATTCTCTAGAAGTAGCCATTCTTTCAACCAGCAAAAGGCTGTTGCTTCATAATACAATTTGAGGTCTGGCAGGGCAAATCCGCCCCTTTCTTTCACATCAGTTAATATCTTAAATTTTATTCTGGGCTTCTTGCCCTGCCAGACAAATTTTGAGATATCCTTCTGCCACTTCTTAAAACAATCCATCTTATCCACTATTTGCAATGCTTGGAACAAAAACAACATTCTAGGCAATACATTCATTTTTATAACAGAGATTCGACCCAACAAGGAAAGCTTCATATTTGACCAAGTTTCTAAATCTTTTTTTACTTCCGTCCAAGTTTTCTCATAATTATCTTTAAATAAATTCAGATTTTTAGATGTCATATTTATCCCCAAATATTTCACTTTCTTAACCACTGTTAACCCTGTCTCACTCTGAAACCTTTCTTTCTCCAATATTGTTAGATTTTTCTCCAAAACTTTCGTTTTAGACTTATTTAATTTAAATCCTGCTACTTGACCAAACTCTTGAATTAGTTCTAATACTCTTTTAGTACTAGATTCAGGCTCTTGCAATGTAAGTACCAAGTCATCTGCAAAGGCTCTCAGCTTACCGGTATATTGTTTAGCTCCGACCTCTATTCCTTTAACCAACTGGTCCTTTCTAATCATGTTCAGCAAAACCTCCAGGACCGATATAAAAAGTAATGGAGAGATTGGGCATCCCTGACGTGTCCCTTTTTCAATAGGAATTTCTTCTGTAACCACATTATTTACAATTAGTTTTGCTTTTTGTTCAGAATATATCGCACTTATACCATTTTCAAACCCTTGGCCTACCCCCATCCCCCGGAGATTTTTTATCATAAAACTCCATGAAATATTATCAAAGGCTTTTTCCGCATCTACAAATATCAGAACAGCTTTAGTATTAATATTCACTTCCAGTTTTTCCAAGATATCAACTATATTCCTTACGTTGTCTGACAAATGTCTTCTCGGAAGAAAGCCTGCTTGGTCCCTATGTATCTCCTCCATCAAGACCACTTTCAGTCTTTTCGCTAAAATATCAGCAAAAAATTTGTAATCCACATTTAATAAGGAGATTGGGCGGTAGTTTTTAAGTTGGGTCTTTTCTGTCTCAGTCTTTGGTATAAGCGTGATAAAAGCCTCTTTCCACGTATCTGGTGCCTTTTTTCCCTCCAAAATTTCGTTGCAAACTTCTTTCAAAGGTTGTATTAACCACTCTTTCAGAATCTTATAATATTTAGAAGTCAATCCATCCGGTCCTGGAGATTTGCCCAATGCCATGTTTTGAATTGCACCTCCTATTTCTTGCTCTGTTATTTTCTGATTCAAAATCCTTTTACTTTCCTGAGAGATCTTTTTCAATCCATTTTTCTGCAAAAACTGTTCAGTATCCGTATTGCTTTGAGGACCTTGTTTATACAGTTGTTTTAAAATATTTCTGGAAGCAATCCCTAATTTCTGTTGGTTTAGATCCCTGGACTTTTATCTTGTAGCAGACTGATGGTTGGCATTCATCTTCATCATTATCATCATATTAATAATTGCACCCTGCCCATCTGACTGGGTTGCCCCAGGCACTCTGTGTGGCTTCCAGCATATATAAAAACATAGTGAAACATTAAACCTTTAAAAAGCTTCCCTATACAGGGCTGCCTTCAGCAACTGTTCCTCATCTGTTCTTCTGTCATCACTCAAGCCCCAGGCAGCATGTAACCATCTGCATATGTAAGCTGGGCTTGCACTGGCTTGGAACATTTTATTTGGCTAGCTGCCAGAGAGAAATACCAGGAGGTTATCACCTCCCAAGAAAAGGTTCTGAAAGTGCAAGTCATGGTGAAGGAAGCCTATTAGGAACGTAGGGAGGTGCCTTACCCTGAATTAGACCACAGGTCCATCTAAGCCTAGTATTTATGACACTGACTGGCAGCAGCTCTCCAAGGTTCTTGTTACTGTTAGTGTAGTTCATGGTTGGGAAATCTTTGGCCTGTCAAATAGTGACCATAATTAGAGAATTGCTGATAGTAAAATCGCCCTTTTTGCCTTTCTTTGGCATAGAGTGGAACTCATGGACCCTTCATGCAGCCCATCCCTTATCGGTGGTTTCTTCCTAGTCTGTAATGGTAGCATTAGGAGAGGGGGCGGCAAGGTTTACCTCGCCTGGGCAGGTTTACTCCAGCAGAGATCCCTCCATGGGCCGGACTGCACACGTCAATGTGCGCACCTGTGATTTCTAGTATCGGCATCTGTGCAGACATGATTTCCGGCGCCGCAGAAGCGAGTCCTCGCGCCGCACTGCGCCGGTTTAGCGCAGTGAGCGGGGACTTGCGGAGCGGGCGGCTCGGTTCGGTGGCAGCTCGTGGGCTGGTTAAACGACCCCCGTGGACCACTTGTGGCCCATGGGCCTTGGGTTGCCTATCCCTGCATTAGGAAGTCTGAACCTTATGGGAGCTGTGAACTGCTTGGTAGGTGTGGAGTCCTTTCAATCTAAATGTGCTTTCCTTCCCAGTAGTGGTGGAACTGACTGCATGGGCGCCTGGACTGGTGGCCATGCCGTGCACCCGGGGGGGGGCGGTGCGATCCTCCGCGTGTGGCTGCAGCGGTGGTGGTGTGATCCTCCATGCGGTGGGGCAAGTCCCCTGCGGTGTGCCTTTTTGTCACACCCCCCCACCAGAGATTGCACCTGGGTCGGACCACCCCCACCACACACCCCTTCCTATGCCCCTGCTTCCCAGCTGGCCAGCACGAGGGTTACCTGAACAATTGGCTCTGTGATGTTTTGTTTCGTGTAATTAATTTTTATTTCCTTTTTTTCTGTTTCCAGTGAAAATAAATAAGCATCAATGCAATTGATTGACTGCCTTTCTGTTTTGTGGAGTGTGCTGCTGATATAAGAAGTGTCAAATATGTAACACTTTAAATTGCAGCACAAAATATATAGAAACTTGTACAGTCTAATGTTGCTAGTTGTTACTGTTATGGTTATTATTAAATTTACATCCTGTACTTCCTCTCCAAGGAGCTGAGGGCTGCAAACCCCCAAAAGCCAAAACAATACAATTGGAAGCCACTACATACCTTCAAAGCTAATAACGTTGCCAGGAACAGTATCTTTCAGCCATCAAATGTCTGAGCATGGACATAGCCGGGGGGGCAGCCCCCCCCAGATCAAGTAAAGCAATAGAAATACTTAACTAACTATAATGAATTAGATAAATATGCTGCACCAAGAAGGGCATTCTGCAAATGGAACTGCCACCAATAAGGCCCTGTCACAGGGCCTTCACAGCAACAGAGCCTCCCTTGGTCTGTGGATCATAGGTTTATGGAACTGAATTTATCTCTTCTTTTCAATGTTGTCAAAAACATTTTAAGTGCTCTAAATACTGTAGTCCTGTTATTGTATTAATGGATGTTTCATTTGTTTCTGAACTGTGACAGAAGTACCTGACCTGTATGGTTAACATTTGAACCTCAGCTTTTCCCTAGAAAAAACCACTACATAAGTTCCAAAAAGAGAACTGTGTGCTACACTGCAAAGTAACATCTAATCTGGTTCTTAGATATTGGCTTTCAACATTGAGAAATGACATGGTTGTTGTCGCAATACATACTGGATTTCTTTTTGCAATAATAGTGATGGGTGGAGGGTTTATACGTACAGTGGAGGTTCCCTTTAGTTTAGATCCCAATGAACATTTGGTAGATCCTCTGACTGATCAATCTGCTGTTCCTGAATGTGGTATTCATTGAATTTTGTGGATATCTGGATTATTTGACGGTGTATGAAACTAACTAGAAATTTTCATAGGGACATTTTGTGACCGTATAATGTAGGTGCTTTTTTTATATAAAAAAAGCCCTTGCGCATCAGATCATTTTATATTAAGAACATTGTTCCAGTTTCGTACCTCACTTTGATGAGTACCGTTGGTTATTGTCTCTGTTTTTCATCCATGAGTTTTCCAGTAATAGCATCAGACCACAAGGTGGCGAAAATGTCCCTCACAAAAAATAAAATAAAAAAAATGGAGCTTTTGAAATCCACATTGCAGCATATGTTCATTTTGGAATGAGCCAAAAAAATGCTCAAGTGATTATTTCAACATACAATTACATTTCAAACTTCTTGTGATTTTTGTGAACAGAAATGTTCTAGCAACAGTGAATCTGTAGTTCTCCACTCACCAGACCCCCCCCCCCAATTATACACCAGCGGGGGGTGGGGGGATTTTAACTCTTGCTCCCCTATGGAAGTGTATTATTGGGGCACTATTAATTCTTGGGCCCCTCTTATTTTTAGAAAGGAACCACGTGGAGTTGCAGGGTGAATGTAAGAACCTTATACAGACCTTTGGGTCAGTGTTATCTACATTGGTGCCAAATGTGCTCACCAATACTAGAGCATATTGTAGTATTTTAATTTTTTTAATCTCACAAGTAGAAGTGAAATTGACAAGCATATTTGCTTTGTATACATGATGTAATAAATCCTGTCTTTAGGCACCAGGCAAAAACATCCCTCTTCTCTCAGGCCTTTGGCTAATTAAGCAATCTCTGGTCTTTTAAACTGTGAGGACATTATTGTTTTTATTTATTACTATGTTATGCATTTTTGTGTTTTTATATTGTTAATTGTCCTGTGATCCTCAGATGAAGGAGGAGACATCTGGTTGGAAAATGGACCATTGGTCCAATGATCTAGCAAAACTCTTGGGTCTTATGAGATCCAAAACAGATCTACCAAAAATGGAAAAGAAATGTCTGCAATGTTGATCCATTGGTGTATTTTAGTACAGAGCAGATGTGAGGAACCTTTGGCTCTCCTGGGATCAGGTGATAAACAGGGTTGTGTTATCACCCCAACTCTATTTATTATTTTCATTGCCATGATCCTACACATTGTTGAAGGGAAACTCCCCACCAGAGTAGAAATCATATATCGAACAGATGGAAAGCTCTTTAATCTGAGTAGGCTGAAGGAAAGAGTAAGGTTACCATAACTTCCATCACAGAGCTTCACTATGCTGATGACAACGTAGTGTGTGCACGCTCAGAGGATGACCTCTAAACCATCCTAAATACCTTCACAGAAGCTTACAAAAAGCTTGGCCTATCGCTCAACATCCCAAACACCAAAGTGCTGCACCAACAAGCACAAAACAAGCCCTCTGCAGCACCACAAATCCAATTAAATGGTGTAACATTGGAAAATGTCAATCACTTCTCCTACCTGGGCACTTATCTTTAAATAAGTGCTGATATTGATGCCAAAATCCAGTATTGCCTGAGCTCTGCGAGTGCAGCTTTCTCCCAATTGAAGTGCAGAGTGTTTGAAGACCATGACATTCGCAGGGAAACCAAAATGCTTGTTTACAAAGCTATTGTAATAGCAGCCTTACTGTATGCTTGTGAAACATGAACCACCTATAAACACCATCTCCAATTTCTCAAAAGATTCCATCAATGGTGTCTCTGAAAAATTGTACATATCACTTGGGAAGACAGGCAAACTAATGCCAGTGTACTAGAAGAAGCAAAGATCACCAGTGTCAAAGCAATGATTTTTCAACATCAACTTCGTTGGATTGGTCATTTGTGGATACCTGATTATCATCTTCCAAAGCATCTACTCTATTTCCAACTTAAAAATGGAAGGTGTAATGCTGGTGGTCAACAAAAGACATTAAGAGACTCTCATAAGGAAAATCTTTTGAAATGTAGTATAAACACTGACAATTGGGAAACACTGGCCTGCAAGTGCTCCAATTGGAGTACAGCCTTTACCAAAAGTGTCATTGGCTTTGAAGATGCTTGAACTCAGGACGAAACAAGGAACGTGTGGCAGACCCTCACCATGATCAACTCCTGCCTAGAAACCTATGTCCCCACTGTGGAAGGACGTGTGGATCCAGAATTGGCCTCCACAGTCCCTTACGGACTCACTGTTAAGACAGTGTTCATGGAAGACAATCTTACTCGACTACAAGTGATCACCAAAGAAGAAGACTTGGTATAAGAAAGACTCCTCAGGCACCCACTGGCTTTGGGGTCTCATTTTAGGTGCAAAGTCATCCAATAAAGGGATGTGCTTTTCCATGCAGGATGGCTAACCTGCTGTTCTGGATGAGGAAGGTGCCACCTTAGCTGCTCTTGCATAAGATTGTAGAGCAAAACTTTGAGAGCAACTAATGTGTAGCCTTGTTTTAAGCATGGACTTATTTGTACATAGTTCAATGTGGGCAGGGTAACCTCTAATCTAAGTTGCCACATCCATATGTGCAGTAGTTGTATACAGCCCACACCCAGCCCACAGACACCCGGTTAGTTGGCATCACATTAGAGTTATTGCAGCATGCTGCCTGTTTTCATTTTTTATTTGACCATGTCCAGCATAATGATTATGCCAGGCCTTGTTTAAGTGAGGTCTCATTGCTCAAACCTGCTTGCAAACCCTACCCTGTAATATCATATGTGTGGGGCAGACTGCTCAAGGGTTGGGAAAATGCACTCTGCATACACTCCGAAGCATTTTCCTTTAGATGCAGAGGCTGAAGTTGAGAACATGGTGACTAACAAGATAAGTCCTACTGAATTACCCCCAGCTACGTGCAATTAGGATTTAGAATGTCAGCTTTGAGCCAGAAAGGCGCAGATCCAAATCTTAACTCACCTATGAATTCAATAAACAGCACTCTCACCCTCAGCCCCCTTCCCTATTCACACTATATATGATGTATAATACTATCAATGACAGTATTAGTAATATATTCATAGGCCACAGGGATGGGCTTTGGTTCGAAAGAAGTTTTAATGCTTATGCACTATGAATGTTGATCTGTAGGTAGAATGCCAACATAAATAAATTGACTTCAATAAAGGTAGCATTTCGTTTGCTTTTATTCAACAGTTCCTCCCACAATGAAACTCGAAAGAACATTTCTCAGAGAAGTTTTTTTTTTGGGGGGGGGGTACAACAAAATGTTTAAAGTATCAACCAGTGTGTAGACTCTCTCATAGTACAACATCAAAAGGTAGAAACCTGTTACAAAATATGTAAAAAAACCCAACCCACTCAATCAATCAATCAATCAATCAATCACAATAGTGCAAGAGGTCATGAACAATCTGTCTGGATGGAGGCAGCAAAGAGCAGACTGAAAGCAACACAACACCCTTTTTATAGCAAAGAGACACAGTTTCTTTCCACAATAAATTAGCAGGGTATTCTATCAGTCCCTGGACAGCTGACAATACCGCAGAAGAAGGACTAAAGCCAAATGGTATTATATGCTATGTAACTTTTCGGAACAGTAGGCAGGATATTGGCAAGTCAATTGAAGGCAAATCTACTAAACGCAGATATAATCAGCCAGCTGTCATGCTCACTTGTGAGGACATAAACATCAATGATGTGCCCCAGCCTCTTCTGCTCAGGACTATAGCCTTGTCTCCTGTCCATTTTCCATTCAAGAAGGTGCTTCTAGGTCTTATACTACCCAGCTTTGAATTTACACCTGCTAACCATCACAAATGGCCTTGTAAGCCTAAGGGCTGTAGTGCATTCTACATAATGACATCTCCTGAATGGAACGGGATGCATGGGACATGTTGAATTCGAAGCTTTAGGGTGTGAATGGAAATCTGGGCACAATTCACAAGATACTGATTGTTATCCTTAGAAACCCAATACATTGGGACTCCAAACATCTAAGAGATATCTTCACCCTTATCCATCCTGCTCTGTCCAAATGCTTTCTCTAAGATCAGCTGACTTTGTTCTTACACCTCTAAGATCAGCTGTACATGTTCTTATATGTACCTGATGCATTTGTAGCATATTTAGGAACATAAGAACCTGCTGATCTTAGCCCAGCATCCTATTCTCACAGTGGCCACCCCCAGTGAGCAAAACCCATGCAGGACATGCAGAGAAGTATTTTCAGAGACTGCTATGAAACAGCAAGGTCCAAGCTTTAAGTGGGTCTAGTTCACATATGTTCATTTGATTACTTTATACCTGATGACTGCCACCTGCATATGGAAGTGGACTCCACTGCAAAGCTTTTGCTCAAATCTAGTTAGGGGCTATATAGATGAGGATTCTCATCCACCACCAGGTGCTGTAGATGTGATTCCTCTCCATGACTGAGCTGTGCATAACACGTTCCTCTTCAACAAACAGTAATCTTACCTATCACCTGTTGGGAAGGAAAAGGAAGAAGGCTGGATTTAGTACCTCTCTGTTTCCACCTCCCCTCCAAAGGGACGATAGGCATGTCCACTGCATTTTAAAAACAGCTCCACATGTATAGAGCTGGGTCTTGGCTATTAACTTACAGGTGTTGTGAAATGAAAATTCTCTGTGGTGCCCATTAGAACACAAAAGACATCCTTTCATTACTCTCATCCAGTTATGAACATGCATGTATAAATCAGACTTAGGGCGTAAGTGAAGGGCAGCATGGTAGTGTTTCTTTGGATTTGTATCTTCTCAGGGTTTGGGGTTTTCCATCATGTTGTTTTGAATGTTCTTAGAATTCACTTCTGCACAGGGGTGAAACTTAAAGGACTGGAGAGGACCAGAGTGATGTCTGGTGATTGACAGCTGGACAACAGTATCCACCTGCCAAAGTAGCCTGCTGGGATGGGGGGAAACTCAGGATTCCCCACCTCTAATCTAGATAAAATTAGTTGTTTGTACTACAGCATCACATGTCCATGCCAATACACTATCCTCCATTTTGCCCATTGTGAAGCATGTTGACAAGGTTTGACCTTGAGCTCTTCTGGAATTATTGGGTTGTTGTTATTTTAAGGTGCATGTGCACAGGTACAGAGATACCTGTTCACATTTTCACAATGTAAAAAGGTGGTGGAGGAGTGATTGAGAGGGATAAAATTCTCCCACATGGCATATATTATGTTAAGCTCCACCCACAGGTGGAATAGCAATGAATATTGTGGGTGAAAAAAGAGGGATGGTTGTATATTTGTGTACCAGTTGTCGCACACACAACAAATGGATCTGATCGACCCAACTGCATGATAATGCCTCTGTGCTGAAGTCCCATGCTGCTTTCCAACTCCATTTACCACCTGACCCTTGAACATTCTGCTCAGGTATATCCAGACATTTTCAAGATTTTCAAGATTATCTTTACAGTCATGTGGGGTGGAAACTTGGATTTTGTTAATTTTTGCACTTGTGTGAGACTATTGTAGACAGAGAATTCAAAGAGTACTGACAACACTGACTGCTATGCCATTATGCCAGTACATTATAAAGTAAGAATATCACACACAACTGTGGCACTGCAGTCTTTCTAAAATAAGATGTAGGTTTGGGGACAGAACATGAAAGCAGCATTGTCAACATCTACAAAAAAAAAAATAAACAGAGCACCTCCTTTCCCTATCCCTATCAAGAATATAAATTGTCATCTGTCAGAGAAGTAACCAGTCCACCCAACCATTCACTTGACCATTAATTTAAATGAAATTATTTCCTTCCAGTATCCTCCCAGTCAAGCCTGATCAAATATTATCCTAGTCCCCTCTAATGGCAGCTATAACTATGTCAAGTCTAAAGAATAATCCTGGCCCCGCTGTCGGTCTAAGTGAATAAAGGAAGCTTTCTGGCCACCAAAATCCAAGGAAATGTGCAATTTTTAAATGTTCTGCCTTGGAGATGATAAGAAGGGAAGGTCAACCCACTTGTCCTTCACCCAGTGGAATTCCCAGTGGTTCCGTCTACACTGGTGGAGAAGAAAAGCTGTTAAAATGTTTCACTAAGTGTCATGGACATGACAGAAAACCCAAGGGATGCTGTGGTGCATCTCTCATTCCTTCCTCCCCCTCAGTGCTTCTGCAGAGTACCTGGAAGAGCTCTTCTGAGGACTGAATTGCAAGAGTTCAGGTAATGTCAAGCACACAGCAGGGGGAGAAAGACTGTCAATAAGACTAGAGTTACACCTTTTGAGTTGAAAAAAAATACCATTATATCACTGTAAGAAGAGTAGTGTCAGAGACGAAGGCAGGCTTGAATCAGTTGTAAGCCTATATACTATATGCTTAGTGTGCTTCTACCAAAGCCACCAGTCTGCTGTAAACAAATTCCAAAATAGGTTCCTCTCTAAGTATAGACATAGAGGACAAGGAAACCCTACGGCGCTCCAGATTCTTTCCGGCTTTTCCTACAGCAGGAGCAACTTGCTGTTCCCTCTTCTTCAAGGTCTGTTGATTCTTCTGTTCCAACTGCAGATGGACCTTTCCTTTCACTGCACAGCACAGTCCTTGGGGTTATCAGTGTGTTCTTCCATCACATCTGGATTCAAGTTCTTCTTCTGCTCTATCTCCACCTGATAAGGAAGAGGAAGTTGGGAGTTGTGGGAAAAGAACAGTAATATTTCTACATCAGCCAATGGCAACCTGCTCTGAAGCAGGGATGGGGAACCTAGGCCCTCCATCAGCTATTGTTGGACTTCAGTAACCATAAGCCTCAGCCAGCACGGGCAATGGTCAGGGACAATGGAAGCTGTAGTCGAGAAACTTCTGAAGGCCGTTAAGTTCTCCATCTCTGCTCTACAGTGAAGACAATAGACATATATACCCTTCTACACATGAGACTCTCATCTGCAAAAGTGGGAGAGATTCCAATCATAGCAACCCCATCAACCCTCATTGTTGTTGGCAAAATTGCAGTGGGTGAGGAGATTAGCATGGACTCAGTGTCATAATGTCCCATTTGATGGGAAGAACCCTCAAGCCTGCTGGATTGAAATCAGACAATGAAGGAGCTCAAGGAGGTAGGGACTTAGTACAGTAATCCCAGCCTTCCTTCTGCAACACCCACATCACTGTTCCTATAGCAAAAATGGGAGGAGTATCTGATGCATTTCTCCTCTTCCTAGGTTTATGAACATATAAAGGTGTCTTCAACAGATTTAGACCACTGACTCCATCTAGCTCAGTGTTGTTTACTCTCAGGGGATCGCAACAGTTTCAGGCAAGAGATCTTTCTGAGCCCTACCATCAGATATCTAGAGTTGCCAAGGACTGAATCTGGGGCCTTTTCCATTCAAGACGTATAATCTACCACTGAGTTACAAAGCCTATTGTAGTTCTACTTCAAAATTTATGGTAGAAGACTTACATAAGACAACATGGAGAATGTAGTCGTTCACTGCAGTTCGTGATCCCGATGGACATACTATAAAATAGTTTCATTTGCAAACAAACTAACTAACCCCAATTCACTTAATCCCTGGAAGAAAGCTGCTCGCTCGTACCTTGTAACTATAATGTGCTGAATAGTTGACCCACTTCCTGACATCTGTCTTGCCTTCCACAGAGATGGACCGGATGGTGGCTTTGGATGCTGAAGTGGTTGGCATGTCAAACTCCACATCCACATAGCGGACAAAGTTAGAAGGCACTTCCCGGTCTGAGCCAAGCTCCAGGTGGCAGAAGAAACAGTGTGGGTGACCAGAAGCTACAAAAGGGCAAAAGAGCATGGAAATTAAAAACTTTTTCTTTGAAATCAAGCCTTCAGAAGGCTTAAAAGCAGAACAAAACAGGAAAGCCAGCTTAATTAATTAGATGGTTATGAGTCAGAATGCTGTTGTCATGTCATTATTGAAAAACGAGAATCAAACTACTGGGGTTTCAGTATGATGTGAGGTTTCAGTATGATGTTACAACATATGCTAGAAGAGTATTTAAGAACCTCTTGTAAAAGTAACTGAATGACTCTTCCATGCTTTACATCAGTCTGTTGATAAAACGGTTACAATAGATACTGGAAGGAATCTGGACAAACTGTCCACTAATATTAGCTGATGGAATCATTTGGATCACACTAAGACATATGATATTATACTGTTTAAAGCTCTAAATCAGTAATGGGCACGCCCACGCCCCTCTAATAAAAGAAAGACAAGTGTGAGCCTTCTAACTGTCCAATCCATATAACACTATTAAAGCTCAAAGTCCTATTGAAATCAAGGGGGCTTAGGCAAGATTTCAAAGAAAATTAAAACATTTATTTAGGGATGGGCTAGTTCCCACTGGCAGTATTTCTTGAGTCAAGTTCTGTGTTTTCATGTTTTGGAAATCTAAGGAACAGGAGCTCTTTGGCACACACTTCACCGTGATGTAGGGATGTGGGCGGGGGGGGGGGAACCCACTTGTTCACCAAAAAACACCACCAGGAGAGAGATTTTCAGTGGAAGTGGCAGAAAGGAGCCTGCTAATTTTTTCTCCCATTTGCTCTTCCGCTTAACTCAATTCCCAGTTGCTTTTTTCCTGTGAAGCTCCAAATAAATGCCTGCCTTGTAAATCACCCCTTTCATTGATACTTTTCAGGAAATAGTCAATTAGAAGATTCTTAGGTGTGTAATTTATTGAACAAAATGTTGGACTCAGTGTTTGCCAGCCATAAAGTAAAGTTGATATGCAAATATAGAAGAGACTTATGTGATTTGCCAAAGGTCCCAGAAAATGTTACTAGAAATCAGAATTGGGAAGCATCTTTGGCTGTTTACATCAGAGTTGAATAATTATTTTCTAGACCGCAGAGGATTTACACGAAAAGCAATGACAAACCTAGACAGCATCTTAAAAAGCAGAGACATCACCTTGCCAACAAAGGTCTGTATAGTTAAAGCTATGGTTTTCCCAGTAGTGATGTATGGAAGTGAGAGCTGGACCATAAAGAAGGCTGATCACCGAAGAATTGATGCTTTCGAATTATGGTGCTGGAGGAGACTCTTGAGAGTCCCATGGACTGCAAGAAGATCAAACCTATCCATTCTTAAGGAAATCAGCCCTGAATGCTCACTGGAAGGACAGATCGTGAAGCTGAGGCTCCAATACTTTGGCCACCTCATGAGAAGAGAAGACTCCCTGGAAAAGACCCTGATGTTGAGAAAGATGGAGGGCACAAGGAGAAGGGGACAACAGAGGACAAGATGGCTGGACAGTGTTCTCGAAGCTACCAGCATGAGTTTGATCAAACTGCGGGAGGCAGTGGAAGACAGGAGTACCTGGCGTGTTCTGGTCCATGGGGTCACAAAGAGTCGGATGCGACTAAACGACTAAAAAACAACTACAACTACAGAGAGCCCCATATACCCTTTAGAAAAGGCAATAAAGGCAAAGAAAAAAAACCCACATTGGGAAATCACTGATTTAGTACAGCTGGTGCAGCATTGTAGGTAAGTTTGTGGATTGTAACTCTGGAAACCCACCGTTCAAATCTTGCTGCACCCTTGAATTTACTAGGTGACTATAACAAGCCACACTAGGCTTAGGTCCCCAAATGCCTGCTTTAATGCCAGTGATCTAATGTCAGATTCCTATTGCATCCAATATACAGGAAGTAGTCAGCACGTAAGTTGTGTGGATAACATATTCCAGTGCTGACTTTTGAATGATTCTCATGGATGCAAAGCATGTTTTTGTCTGCGACACCAACATTTTGACAAGTGTGTTCTGGAACCATTTTCAGACTAACATTATTTTGTGAGTAGGATTCAATCACATGGCAGCAAATTCAGGTTGCGTGATTGCAGTGAATTAGGTCATCTTGCGCTGCAAGAAACCTGATTTGCAGTAAGGAAAGTGACAGGAAAACAAACTGGAAAAGGTGGGATAACAGTTGCTTGATGTAACACCATATGACCTCCCCATAAATCAAATTGAATGCTCAGTTACGGTAATAGTGGATGTCATATAACCTCCCCAGACCTTGTGCAAGCGAAAACCTTGGCAGAGGCACAAAGAGTACGTCTGGGTAGAGCTGTTCATGTTCCCTCTTTGCCTTTTAGTATTAGTAACAGGAGCACAGGAAGATGTTTCTTTAGAATCAGGAACTGGGTAGTATGGGAGAAGCATGTATGCCTCTGTATCTGGACTGTAATTGCTAATACCTCCTATCTATAGTGTGGGCAGGTGAAGGATCAGTGCAGGTTGAGACATGCATGAACATGGGCAGCACAGATTAGAATGTGACCTAAACCTATAATCCTAAATATGTTTACTCAGATGTAGGTCCTATTGAAATGTGGAATCTTCCTCTGTCAAATATATATTGTTTAAACTGGAATATATTTATTTTTATGTGTGCTATATAAACAGTGTGAGCTTCACAGGAAAATGTGCTTTAGCATTTTCAGATTCAGATATTTAACATAATGCACTAGGGAGAAAGGGGCATTCAGTATTGATGAACATTGATTAGACACCAGTTTTCCAGTCTTCAGATCCAAAGCTGTGGTTTAAATTGTGCTGTCCTTTGAAATGCATCGTATTTCTCCACAGTCAAGGCAGAAACTCCTTCGATGAATCAATGTTTTCTTAACACTCTTTGTTCGGCTTGCCTGTTGACTGACTAAAAAACACAGTTTCACGCTGGAGCCCTGAATCCTGTCCAGTTGGGACTGAGACTCCTCACGGGCTGCAAACAAGGCTTGTTTTATCAGCCAGCATCAACACGTTGCTTATGAATCAGGGGACTGCGTTAGAAGTTACCAAGCTGTTCCTGGAACAGTCACATAAATGCTCCTCACGGAATCCAATTCCACAGCATAGGGCTGTTGTTGTTTTTTTGGACTAGTTCTGTGACATAGATTATATAAAAACAGCTGCCCCTCAAGCACAACAACAACAGACATCTGTGCAGTGACAACACTTGCCTTGTGCTTAGCAAGGGGAAACTTTCACGCATAACTAAAGCAAGACTTAAGTTGGGCCAATTTAATGAGATGCCAGAAAGACCCATTAGGCTAAGGCTATGTACACCTGCTTGGGTATATAATGGACCTACTTCTGAGTAAACAAGCACAGGATTGCACTATTTTTTGGGGTATAGTCATCACCTTCACATTTTATAGCAAAGCGGCCCAAATTATGTATACAAAGGAAGATGTAGCTCTGCTCATTAGTAAGGTAGTAAATCTGTGTCTGGGATGAACCACTATGACTGACTCCTACCAATAAACAATACCCCCTGAATTAAATCAGATGTTAGGGCGAAGAGTTTATTATAGCATCCCCCCTGCCCATCAAGCTTTCCGTGTTTGGAGGCTTTGGAATATAGGAGTTTTATTCTTTTATTCATGTCAGCTTCTACCCGCAGCCTAAAGTGGTTCAGCCCAGAGAGGTTTACAATCTGTCAGAACAAGGCATAGGAAAAAGCCCAGCAGCAGATATGAAGGGTGCACAAAGTTAGGATTCTGCAAAAAGCTAGGCATATGCCTTTTGGCTTAACACACGTATACCACAGCCAAATCATAATGGTGCCAGAGCCAATGTCTGACTCTGAGCTTTCTTTCTTTCTTTCTTTCTTTCTTTCTTTCTTTCTTTCTTTCTTTCTTTCTTTCTTTCTTTCTTTCTTAAGTCTCTAGCCCTCCTAGACAGGAAGCTGTAAGGAAATCCTTCTTCCCCAACATATGCAGAATGTCAGTTTTGGTCTGTTGTCCTCTCGCCCTGCCCCAGTCCCATTTCAAAGCAGAGAAAAGCAAACAAACCAGCCATCGATGCAATTCTTACCTTGTCCAGGACATACGGTCCCTGGATTCTAACACCTGTTGTTCAAATTCCTTTTGATCGAGTTTTTTTGGGTTTTTTAATGCTTTTATTGTCATTTTGATTATTGGATGTTTCTCCTTTTAGTCTTTTTAACCTCTGCTGAATTGCTTTTTATTGCTGTGTCTAGTATATAGTTTATTAATTTCTCACTGGATGTTTCACACTTGCCAAGTTGCCTTGAAGCTTTTATGTTGAAATGTTAGGTATAAAATGTTAAAAAAAAAATTACACATTTTCGTATAATAGGGTTTTTGTTTTTTGCCACAGCTTGTGATAGCAGGGAGAAAGAAAGGAGTTGGAGGACAGGGAGACTAGGCTTTGAATGGTAAACGGGATGAGGAGAAAAACGAAATACTGAGAAAAGAAGAGAAGGATAGTGGCGTCCATCCTGCCTTCTCATTTTCGATATTTTTACCTAATTTTTACCAGATACCCAGTATCTGGGCAGTTTAACTAGACCCTGTGCATGTGCTGCTAAGTTTTTCTTGAAAAGGTTTCTCAAACATGCTTCTCCAACAAAGTTTTTCCTGTATCACCTTATACATTATATATTTAAAGCACTCTTTGACCACTTTAACAGTCTTTGCTTCCCCCAAAGAATTCTGGAAACTACAGTTCCTTAAGGGTGATGGGAGTTGTTGCTCTTTGAGGGGACGCATGCAAACTCTTGGGGTAAGCAGAGCCAAATTTGGGGGGATGGTGGGAAGAAAAGCAAAACGAAAAAAGGGGAGGCAATTAAGAACCATGAGAAGTGATGTTCAATACAATCAAGTACCGCTATGTTTACTTACTACTACTACTACTGTTGCAAATTTTCATATCTTCAAAAAATGTAATTACTTCGCTTTATGCAGGCATTCTGTTTGCACATTCTGACAGAACACCGTTTGATCCATTAATGTTGCACGTTCCTCCAATATGACCCAGCACGCAAAATACAACTTTTCCCAGTATTATTACCCAGTTGAAGCACGAGTACCCACCAGAGTTTTTGTCGGGCAGCCGATTTATCCTCCACACGATGGAATTAAAGGCATGCTCATATTTGGCAGTTCCTAGTGTTACTCTCATTACTGGCTCAGAACCGGACACACTGGTGGATCCAAAGCTGGCGCTTTTGTTCACCTTTGCTTTCAAAGACTTTTCCCCGAGGACACTATCTCTGCGGAAGTTTTTCACCCACTCCTGTGGCACTGGGTAGCGGACCATCACATTTTCACAGGGGACCTGAGTGAGAGGGTCTCTGTTGGAGGAGAACCCCGGAGACATCATCAGCCAGCTCTGGAGCTCCACCTCGGCACCGTTGATGCTAGCTGCAACCCTCAAGGTGAAAGGCAGCGTCTTCTCGGAAAACACGCTTCTGAAGCGCATCAGTTCAAACCTGCAGGCGTCCAAGGGGTTAAATTGAATGACGCGGGCGCTGGCGAAGGCCTCCTCCTCCACGCAGGAGTGGAACTGGCAATCGTACAGCTTTATCCACTTGGTGGTGGTAGTGGGCATGATGTCCTGCCGCGAGACGATTTCGTTCCCTTTGACAAGGACATCGTTGAGACCCAGCCTGCATTCCGCCAGGCCAGAAAGGAAAGTGAGAACGTGCACTCGGGTCAACACATTGTGCTGCAAAATCCTATTGTCTCTTTTGGCCAAGGTGCCATAGAACTCGTCCTTTACATCCACAGTGATTTCCTCCTCTTGGTAGTTCAATCCCACTGTGCTCAGGTCTGTTGACGAGGCAGGCAAATCCATTAGTGTATCCTGGACCGCCCTGATGAAGCTGAGGAAGTCTTCATAGCTGGTGGTACCCAGCTTGATAACCTGCTCCCTCTCCGCTATGTGAGAGACAGCAGGCTTTGGCTGGTACTTCCTCTTTTCCTTGTAGGTGATGCGATCTATCCTCACACTGTGTATCCTCCCATTCTCATCATAGTTCTGGAGTTTGGGTTCTGAAATCTCATGACTGATGTCAAGCTTGAATTCCTTGAAAGGCTTTTCCAATCCCTTCTCGTAAAAGAGCTGCAAGTACCGGCTCTCGGTCAGCTTGACGTAAATCGGCCCCCAGTGTCTAGATGACATGATGTTCTTCTTTTCTGGTATCCTCAGCATCATTGGCCAGCCATCTTTTCGCGGAGGTGGCCCCAGAAAGGACACGGTGCTGTATAGCTCAGTTGGCACTGTGGGGTCGTCGTCGGGCAGAGTAGGACTGCTCAGCTGATCTGGGTCCCCGATCTGGAGTTGCTTGAGCTGCTCGACAGCATCTCTGTGCCTGAGGTGTTTACTTGGCTCATTAAAGCTGATGCAGTCAGGCTCCTGGTGGAGGATAATGAGGGAGTCTCTCTGGTTTCTGCCAGAAATGGGAGAGGTTTGAGAATGCCTGTCCCGTTCTTCAAAGAAAGAGCTGAACGGGTTGATAGGAGAAGGCTGAACATCCCTCAGGGATTCGTCAAGGAAAGGGTTAGTAGCACTCCAAGGGGGTGTCCCACTAAACGAAGGCAAGCTGGTTATTGAGGAAAGGTCTAGTTTCTGAATTTTAGGGAGGTCTGCCAATGCACTTCTGGGGCGTTCCCTTTTCTTAAAGGATGAGGAGAGGGTAAGAGAGTTCACATCTGTGATCTGTGTTGTTGTGACTGCTGCTGCTGCAGTTGCTACTAATGGTGGGGAATCTGCTTTTATGGGGGATAAAGTGGATGGAGAATTGCAGCTGACTTCATTGTCATCAAAAGTCACCCAGCTGGGGAAACGAGCTGTGGTTGGGGTTTCACTATGGCCGTTTACAGATGTGCTATTCAGCTGCCAGCTGGTGGCCTCCATGCCTAGCTCTTCATCTTCGAGAAGGGATGAGGAATTGTCTATATGGAGAAATGAGAAAAAGTGTCAATCCTAGGATGCAAGTTCTAGGCATCATAGTACGTTTCATCATGTCTACAAAGGGCGGTATGCAACTAAATAGCTGTGCTAGCACAGGGATTACCACTAGCACAACAGTATTTCCTCCTCTCCTCCACCCATGTGAATCCCACACCATCTCTAAATTTACTAAGCAGCCCTGTTTAGGGAAGCTTTTAATATTTGATGAATCATTGTATTTTAATATTCTGCTGGAAGCTGCCCAGAGTGGCTGGGGAAACCCAGCCACATGTGTGGGGTATAAATAATAAATTTATTATTATTATTATTACTACTACTACTACTACTCTGGAGAGTTGTGGAGGGCAGATTTAGGGGTCACACAGGGGGAGCATGTGCCATTGTGCTAACAGAACCTTCACTTTAGCATTATATTGCATACAGCCCAATGAATGCCATAATTACAAACACAATGCAAGTACAATAGAAAGTTTTTTAAGGGGGGGGGACAGCATGTTAGACAAACAGCTTTTGTCTCCTTTAGAAGGGAGAAACCACTTACAGAAATAAGCAACCTCCTTCGCAAGAGCTCATATGGAGCTAGACATTCTGATTCTGCTTTCTGTTCAGATTTTGTTTGTAACTACTGGTCAGATTCATGGAGCCAGAAAATGTAATTCTACTGTACAGAATTTTACAAATAATAATAAAACTGTTGCTTGCTCATTTGCATTTACAAGTGCTTTCATCAACCACATAAATCTGTCTCTGGCCTATGCACAATCCTTGACAGCTTGTCATGTTCTGTGGAGGAGAGAATAACAACAGATGAGGAAGCCAAACTTCCACCATTAATTTATGAAACAGATTTGAGATAAAATATATTTCAATAAATGAAATACGAACTATCAAAACTCTGCTCTTGACTACTAAACACGTCACTGTTAAACATCTCATAAATGGTCAGTGAAGGGTTAAAGGAATTGGGAACCTAAATGGTATAATGCAGGTTTTGCTCCCCATGACTATGAAAACCACACTGAGAACCTGGATTGTGTGGTTAGTTCCTATGCGAGAAGCATCTCATCTCATATGCCCAGGCAAGCCATATGATTACTGTTTGCATGTGTCACGCAGCTCTGACTTTTCAAGATGGCAAACATATTGCCAGGTAAAGCATGAATAAGGGCCCTTGTTGTCATGCCGCCTTCAGAACTATGAACCTTGATGAGCCAGAATAATTTAACAGTATGTCCAGAAGGTGGTGCCACAAAGCCAGACAAACCTAAGAGACCTCTTCCAAAATTATACACTTACTGCAAAACATTTACCCCACGACCACCACAACACCATATAATTGGTAGATCTCAAAAGGGTACACAGCAAGATTTTCACAGAAGCCTACTATGTTGCATTTGCACAGTCTATATAGCCTAAAATATTTCCCAGAGATGCCATGCTCCACATCTTCCTATTACTCAGGAGCATGCTTGCAGGATCCTACAGGCATGTATGAAGTGTCCTCAGAGAGTACAATGGAAAGTTGAGAGAAACAGAAGATCAAAGTGCAATGCCCATACTGCAAATGAACACTCCTTCTCTGTGCTTTGCCAGTTTTTGTGCTCTGCATTGGACACCCAATGATTTGATTTGATATCAGGCCTTCCTTTTGAACCTTCCAGTTGCCGAAAATAACACAGGTCTCTGGCTCCTTGGACCTGAACTTATGATGTACTGTGCCTAATTCCTTTTGGTAATCACCTGTTGCTTGACCTCACCTCTAGATCACATTTTGAACCTGGGCCTATGCTCAACCTCCCTGAGGGCACCCACTGTAACATGACACTAGATCATCCTTTTAGTCTTCCCTGATGAGGGCTTTCAATAATTCCTATTTGTAATGTTAAAGTTCTGTAAATCAAAACTAAAACAAACAAAGCCATGAACTATTTTCTTAGAATACCTGCCCCCAATCCACAGCTAATAGCTACTGAAGGCATAAAATGAATACAGTGGTACCTCGGGTTATATATGTTTCAGGTTACATACGCTTCAGGTTACAGACTCCGCTAGCCCAGAAATAGTACCTTGGGTTAAGAACTTTGCTTCAGGATAAGAACAGAAATCATGCTCCGGCGGCGCGACAGCAGCAGGAGGCCCCTTTAGCTAAAGTGGTGCTTCGGGTTAAGAACAATTTCAGTTTAAGAACAGACCTCCGGAACAAATAAAGCACTTAACCCGAGGTACCACTGTACTACAGCTTTGTAGTATTTTTCAACAACAAAAAGAAGACTATAGCAGCCTTGCCAACTATATCTGTGACCTTGAACAGAACACGGTGTGGGTGGGGAAGAGCACTTTGCTTGGAAAAGAGTGCATTTCCTAACTACACAAGGACTTCAGTAAATGCAGCTCATCATCCAGCAGACGAGCTTTCAACGATACTGTAGGCTGCTTGGGTAGAAAGCTGACTTGGAAGGTAATGGGGAGGGGCTGAAGAAAGCTGATAAAAGAACCCAGAGCTAGTAGAAAACTTGGTTCCCCAACCTCTTTATCTACACGGTGCTGGCAAGAGAACTATTTTAATTAGCGTCTAAATGACCTCCTACTCAATATTCACAGAACTTGAGGGCAGCAAAGCTTTTGATTATTCATTCAGGGTGAAGATTAGCAATAATAACTGAAGTAGCAAGCTGAAAACATGTGCAGACACTTTACTCTATTTGCGGCTGGTTCGTACTTGTAGCCTGCCCTCACACAAGGCTCCTGGTTCTGCAGGCTCTTTCCTCACTGTGTTAGCTAAAGCTCCAGCTGCACTCGTGGCCCTTCGACCTGCTGTCACAGGAGGTCTTTTATGCCTCCCATCTCCAGGGCCAAGAGAAGGGAAAGCAGGGGCCTCGTGTGCAAACATATACAGACCTGAGGCTCCACGTAAATGTCCAGTTGGGTAAGTGAGGCCCTGGAACTCCTAACATTACATTTTAATAATTTAGGTAAGCCACCATAGGGAACCTTTGGGTCCACACACATACACCCTGACCGAGGAAATCCAACAACGCGAGAGAATATGGGATGTGCCATATTGTAGCTCTTGTTCCATGCTCAGGTAATTTGCCTTGACAGGGAAATATTTTTGGAATTTGGTCTTGCGTTCCAAGGCTCCATGGGAAGACTGTTCCATTGTTGCACGCACCCTGCCCTGCTCAGGGAAGCAATTTATTCTCGCCACAACTGGTGAGGTAGAAATTAGGCTGAGAGAAAGCGCTTTTGCTCAAGGCCACCCATCACGTTATACAGCAGAGAGAGGGACATGTTGCAATATAAGGATGCCCCCACATGAAGCACTCGGGAGCCAAGACGTATTTTAAGTAGTGCTTAATAATAATAATAATAATAATAATAATACCCCACCCATCTGGCTGGGTTTCCCAGCCACTCTATTCCAGTTGCAGTCTTGTGTCATCATAAAGCAGTCTTCTTACATCTAGGAATCAGCATACATAGGTGGGATTACACACAGGGGAGAAGCCCCTGCGTGTGTGTGTGTGTGTGTGTGTGTGTGACAGACAACCATACCTTTTTATACCAGTTGGCTACAGACCAATTAGGCAACTCCCCATATCTTGGTTTCCTGATGCTGACTCATCACATGATGCTGAGTCAACATTTCTA
The DNA here is from genome assembly GCF_964234715.1 of Podarcis melisellensis. Taxonomy (NCBI): domain Eukaryota; kingdom Metazoa; phylum Chordata; class Lepidosauria; order Squamata; family Lacertidae; genus Podarcis; species Podarcis melisellensis. The sequence continues at coordinate 27,006,638 of NC_138528.1, read as the reverse complement.
CTGAACACAGTGTGTTAACTCCTTGATACCCACAACACTCCAACGGGACATGCTGTCAGATGTTCCCTGTCCCAGTCAAAGCACGCAGTTACCTTTAAGCCACATAGGCTAGAATGCAGCTACAAGTTAAATCCCAAAGCACCAGGGAAAGAAGGGGATCTCAGATGCTGCACAATAAGAGTACTGCTAGATCAGACCAAATGTCTGCCTGGTTCAGTATTTTGTTTCCCAGTGTGAGCTACAAGGAGCCCCCAAAGGCATAAAGGCAAGGATGAGGAACATTTCTCATCCCAAGAACCAAATTCCCTTCTTCCTTCCTGGGGCCACATGACTTTTGTTTGGTGGGGCCAGAGGAAAAAACGCACAGAGCAATGAATGTAATTTTTTTACCTTTGTAAAAGACAAATAAAAAGCACTATCAAGAGTTCAAGGACACATTCCAGCTGGACAAAAATTATCTAGAGGGGTTCAAAGCAGGACTGGTGAGGTGTGTGGCTTGGCCAGATCCCCCCGGAGGGACACATTTGGGCCCTGAGTCTTCGTTTGCCGTTTATGACATAAGGAAACATCCTGGATTGGGACCCTTTTGTGTGTGGGGAATAGGAGCTTTAACTCTTTGTCTCCCGATGTGGTTCCAAACAGCATCAGGCACCACGTGTCTGCTAATACGTTGAAGAAAAGTTTCCTCTTGAATGAAGGGGAGACTATGCCCCCCACAATACGAAGAGCAGGTGAGGGAGGCCTGACCTGGATTGAGACCAAAGCTCCCCTACTCCCAAGGTTCCAGTCTTTACCCATCTTGTTCAGCCTTAAGCTAGTGCACTAGTAAGAAACAAAAAGAATCTTGTGGCATATAAAAGACTAACAGATTCATTGGGGCAGAAGCTTCCATAAGGTAGAACCCAATTCATCACTTGACTGAGCTCTTGAGATTCAAAGTCTCCTTCCATTCAGCAGACACAAACATGCTGAAAGGACAAGCTACCAGCCTGCTAGGACCTCAGACCTGGCTCATATCCGCACACAGCTTAATATCTGCCTCCTCACATATTCCTATCTGAGATGGCTACATATAGGAGTTTCATTGCTGCCATTAAGACCATTAACAGGCTGCTAATATCAGATAGCTGCACAGGAGAGATAACGCATCATACATATCTCTTTAAGGTGCAACTGGAGTTTGTATATGGAGGATTCATCTGTTGTTATTTCTAGTCACTGGTTGGAGTTCATACTTTCAGGTAGTGGAATGGCAGGTACAAAGTCTTGAAAGGAAAGGAAAAAAGCACAACACAGAAGATATCCACCAGGTATTAAAGGACGGAAGCCACAGCACATTCAGACATAACTCTCTCTTGTTCTGCTTCTGAAAACACAGAACATGTTTGCTTTAAAATAGGACCAAGGAAAGTATGGTCAATATAAGATTGATTTGTTCTATCAGGGATGGATCTACATGCAGGAAAAAACACACGCTATAAATAAGTCAGAAATTAGATAGTTGTAACAAAAGGAGGGGAAACCTATGGAAAATCACGTACAAAAAATGTCTGCTCTCTGACGCCATCTGGTGTTGCATGTTTATAATAACACATTCAAATCATTGTTTTTTGACTAAAATAGCTGAGTCCCAGCTCTCCAGTACAACTCCAATATGTTTACACAGTGACTATTTTGTTATTATGACATTCTGGTGGCTAAAATAACAGACAGGGAGTTCCAGTTCAAGTCTTAGCCAGGTGATTTCTGCAGGCCAACTACAAGGAGATCAGAGACAATACGAGCTTTTGTACAGGAAAAAGCTGTAAAGAAACTTGCCTTTGCTGCACCTGTTTTGCTGATAAACTGATAGCAGGTTTGCCAGATCAGCCAAAATCAGCAGTTCCAAAGTAAGAGAGGGTTCCTTATCAGTACTTTTGGCGATTAGTTGGTATACGGGTTGCAGGAGCCACAGCAAGGTTAATTTCATAAATGGTGAATGACACTCAAAGCTGGGATTTAGCCATGTCTAAGAATATAATATATGTGGATAGATTTATAACTTCTTCAGGATTTCACACGACAGGGAAGATGAAGAAAAAAAAAGCAGCCATTTCTATTTTCAAAACATGCTTTCGCAACATTGCCCAGAGCAGTTCTCATTGGTTTTCTCTTGAACTCAAAAATAGTAACACCGGTTTCCTGCTTCTGGTGCCCAGGGTATTTCCTAAGGATCAAATGTTAATGCAGAACTGTATCTTCTATCTGCTGAATATGACAAACAAAATGCCTGCACAAGATGAGAAGGAAGTAGACAATTTACATAGTGTCATTTTTGAAGCTTTCTGTAACAACAAATTGTCACTGTTTTTGGGTTGAATATATGCTATATGGTAATTTACGGACCTCATAGGTATCCACAGCCATTAGCACATAGCAAAATATGTATTTTATCAATGGATTTGTTGAACTGAAATACAATTAAGAAGTATGTTAATACTGTAGTGAAATACAATTAAGAAGTATATTAATAGTGAAATAATTATTAAGCTCTAACTGTATGTAGGTTTTATTTTATTTGTTTTTTATCTTATATTTTGGAAATGTAGATCCAGGTTTTTTTTTTCCTTTAAATTTTGTTGGGGCCCCCTAGAGAGTGGGGCCCTAAGCTTTTTTAGCTTATAAGTAAATCCGGCACTGTTTGTAAATACATACACCATTTTATTTGCGTGTTGCTTTTCTATAGCTAAAACTAGGCTCAAGGCAACTTACAACACGGGGCGGGGGAGGGGGAATAATTACAAACAGAACAGAAATAATCATAAACAATATATAAAAGATCAAAAAATACACCACCAAATTGAAACAATTTCCACATAAATCATAGAAAGATCTAAAATAAAGATATAAAAAATATAAATAACAGTGGCAACCCCCACCAAAAAAACCCCTTAAATAATACCACAGCCCAAGAGTCTGTCTAACAGCCAGACAAGTCAATCAGGGCCCTGCCTTCCCAGGCCAGGTGGAAAAAGGCTTGAAAGAGAGGAAGCAGGTCTTCGACTCACAGGCAAGATGGTCAGTGGCCTGGCTGCCTGTGACAAATAGCCACTGGCCTGTCTGCATGTGGCAAGAATATCACTGTTCCTTTCACGTAATATTGCAGTCTCTGTCTCTCTGACACACCTCTTGTAGGTGAAGACACAAGACTGAGGAAAGCTCAGTCAGGCCAAGAGCAGCATGGCTGGCTGACTCCTGGGGTGGAGAAGCACTGTGAGGAATGATGTGGTGTCCAATGGCTGCTCCTTGCTCCTTATGCAAATATGGTTGGCCTGCAATGTTGTTATTGCTTTCAGTACAACATGCATTTGTTATGACACCCCCTGCTTTGCACTGTATTTCCTCTGTATTGACATGAATGGGGTGGAATAACACCATGTCAATGTAATTCACATAGCAAGTTATGCAATTTTGCCACAGTAGACAGCAAGATGAATAACGTACCTTTTGGCAGAGGATGAACTGCAGCAGAGTGGAAACACTACTGTATGCAAAGAATACAGGGTGGAATGGAAAACAAAGTCTTCTTACATCCCTGGTGTAGAACTAGAAACTGACTAGGTATAAGGCATCTTCCTCCTATGTTTCTACATATGCAAACCAACAGAGGACAGAGCGATAAGTGGTTGAGGAATATCAGTTAATAGACTCAAAGGGAGCGAATACCCTCCTTATAAAAGAAACCATTTGAGTTCTATGATGGAAAGCCACTGTAACAGAGTAGGAGCAAAGGGTGGCCATACAATATATGGCCTAATACTCCATGTCCCTCTTGTGTGAATGGTTCAACGCTTTTTCTGGCCAGTGGTCAACCTGACATTTTAAACCCATGGTCCTGATATGTGGCAAACTGCTCACAAGCCTCAGGCACAAGAACAAAAGGGATCACTGCCATGCAAGGAGCTGAAGTATAAAATTCACCACAAAACAGAAAATTTGTTGTGTTTTTCCCCTCTACACAAGCTTTTAGCAACCTAGGTGATCCTTGCATGAACTGGTGCAAGTTGCTGGGTATGAGATTAAACAGTCTTTGCAGTAAGGCTCTTCCTCTGCTAAGAGGAAGGCACGTTTGTCAAACCCTCACCTTGATCAACTCCTGCCCGGAAACCTATGTCCCCACTGTGGAAGGACGTGTGGATCCAGAACTGGCCTCCACAGTCACTTACTGACTCTTTGTTAAAACCATGTTTATGGAAGACAATCTTACTCAGCTATGAGTGATCGCCAAAGAAGAAGAAGAGATTAATATAGATAAGTGGAGGCAGCATTTTTATCATTTCCCACTTGTCAAGTTATTGCAAGGTTGCTGCCTAGCTGAGCTAGGCACAGCTGCCTTGAATATGAACAACAATCTTAAAATGCTAGGCAGAACAGACTAGCATATAATTTATGGCCATAAATTATGTCCATTCTTCCTTGCAGTAATAAACTTTAAAGCTATCACCATGGACATTTTGTTCAGCTAGAGAGATAATTCAATTTCATTTTTGTTTGCTTTATATTGCCCATAAATTAAGAAGTAGCTGAACTAGAGGCTACACACTATAATAACCCAGAGCAGGACAAATATAACTCATTATTCCATATAATGAGAACAGTGGTGTTTACAAGCATGGTGTTGATGTATGAAAACTTTACAGCCAAATGTCAGAGAAATTACTTAGGGTTTGATGGGGTCTATAAGAAGAAAGAGTACAATGAAGACACCACAGAAGAGAATCAGAAAATGTTCCATAAATGCAGTTGTAGTAGGGGAAAATGATATTAAGTGCTTCGACTCCATATATCTGTGCAATAGAGCCCTGACCCCATGGTTGGAAAAAGCTGCTTGGGAAGGAATGATTGAGAGCAGAAACGTGAAGGAACTGGACTCTTTTCTCATTTACTAGTTCCCTGCACCAAACTGCTTCGCCAGCAGTTTTTCCCCATGTGAAGGTTTCAAATGTGCATCTATGACAGGGGTAGGCAACCAATCGCCTTCTCAATCCAGCCCACAGACAGTCCGGGAATCAGCGTGTTTTTACATGAGTAGAATGTGTCCTTTTATTTAAAATGCATCTCTGGGTTATTTATGTGGCATAGGAATTTGTTCATTCCCCCCCCCCCAAAAAAAATATAGTCCAGCCCATCACATGGTCTGAGGGATGGTGGACCAGCCCATGGCTGAAAAGCTACTATGGGGTCAATTTGGGGTATTTCTCCACTGCTTCTCCACCCTTACCTCTTCTCTACCCATTTCTTTCTTTCTTTCTTTCTTTCTTTCTTTCTTTCTTTCTTTCTTTCTTTCTTTCTTTCTTTCTTTCTTTCTGGGACTGGATATAGCTGGGATTTCTGCATTGCAGGGGGTTGGACTAGATGACCGTTGGGTCCCTTCCAACTCTTCAGAGTCTACAATATAGTCACATTTGTAGTTCTACATATTCAGGTAGCCCTGTAATGAGCTTCTTCTCTGATCTGAACCACACCTAAGGCTAATACTCACTAAAGCATAATGGTTCTACCCAAAAAAGAAGTCCTCATGGTTGCTTCTCTCTCCACTGGAAAGCAACCATCCCTGTCACATTGTGTTCTCTCCTTCTTTCCTGGGTCACAGTCCAAAAGCCAAACAACAACATCTCACCAGCAGATTTACCAATGACAGCTGTAGCGTAGACAAAATTCTGGCACAGTCTGGCAATTTTAACAAACTGACTCAGGGCAGGACTGACCTTCCAAGTCTTCTTTACAGTGGGAAAGAAGACCTGTTCAGAGACCATCTGCTTCTGCTCTGGGAAGCTTTCGCACTGCTTTGAGCCTGTGCCAGGTAACATGGGTGGAACGTCATTTAGAACAAACATACTGGAATTGCTTCCCACCATCATAGCTTCAGGCTTTTCACCAGCAGCATCTTCTTTTAGGCTCCAGCCCACATTTAACACAGAATTAGGCATGTGTATGCCATGGACTGAACTCCAGGGGACTTCCTCCTCAATTGTTATGCAGGGCTCGTGGCCAGCTCCTGCAGTTCATCCAGAAGCAGACTATTTCTCAGAGATTATAGTGATTCAGTTTGAGAACAGAAGTTTTATTGATCAACCACCGATCCTAGCCCCTGCCCTCCTGACTTCTCACCCACAGTAGTCCTCAAGCTTCTGGAACAGTACATAAACACACACGCAGGTTCCCCTAGGACAGATAGGGAACCTGTGGCCTTGCAAATGTTGTGGGACTCCATCTCCCTTCATCTCTGTCGTGCGGGGGGTGGGGTGGGGCTAATGGGAATTGGGAGTACAGTGGTACCTCGGGTTAAGAACTTAATTCGTTCTGGAGGTTCGTTCTTAACCTGAAACTGTTCTTAACCTGAAGCACCACTTTAGCTAATGGGGCCTCCCACTGGCACCATGCCACCGCCACGTGATTTCTGTTCTCATCCTGAAGCAAAGTTCTTAACCCAAGGTACTATTTCTGGGTTAGCAGAGTCTGTAACCTGAAGCGTCTGTAACCAGAGGTACCACTGTATAACACCTGTAGGACTATAGTTTCCCCATCTCTGCCCTAGGATCTGCCTCTAAGCAGCTTTGGACCCGGTTATCTCAGAGTCTGCCTGCTTCTATATAAACCTGCCTAGCCGTTCAGATCAGTTACAAAGCCCTAGCTCTCTGTCACAGGAGAGACATGGTCTTCTTGGTAGCCTTGCTAGGGGCTTGGAACTCCCTGCAGTGGAAATTTAACCAGCATGCAAAACACTGCTTTTCTAGCTGACTTATAAATAAATAAATATTTTTTTAAAAATTGTATACCACCCTTCATCTGTAGATCTCAGGACGGTTCACAACATAAAATTACAATATAAAAACCACAAAAAACATGATAAAAATAATAACCAAACCAAACCAATAATCTCCCCTCCACAACACATTTTCCGTATTTTTTGCTCTATAAGACTCACTTTTTCCCTCCTAAAAAGTAAGGGGAAATGTGTGTGCGTCTTATGGAGCAAATGCAGGCTGCACAGCTATCCCAGAAGCCAGAACAGGAAGAGGGATTGCTGCTTTCACTGCACAGCGATCCCTCTTGCTGTTCTGGCTTCTGAGATTCAGAATTTTTTTTTTCTTGTTTTCCTCCTCCAAAAACTAGGTGCGTCTTGTGGTCTGGTGCGTCTTATAGAGCGAAAAATATGGTAAAAGGGCATTGTATGTCAAATCAGCCAAAGGCCTGGTTGAAGAGGAACATTTTCATCTGGTGCCTAAATGTGTATAATGAAGGCACTAGCCGAACCTCAAACCACAAACAGGTGGGAGCCATTGCAGAAAAGGCCCGTTTTCATGTTGCCATGACACAACATATATTAACACAATTATATTAATCTGTTTCAAGCTAGACCACAGATCCATCTAGCTTGGCATTATTTAAACTGACTAGCAGTTGCTCCCCAAGATCACAGGCAAAAGACCTTCTCAGCTCCTTCTTGGACTTGCCAGGGGTCGAATCTGAGATCTTTTGCAACATGTATATTTTACATCTTAGCTATAGCCCGTTCCACCTTTCTGTTACTTCTTCCTTAACAGCAAGTGTTTCAGAATAAAGGAACCTTCCCTGCAAATGAGGACCTTTCCAAATTCCCATTCCCTCAAACACACACACACACACACACACACACACACACACAGTTTTTACTCACTTGTTGCATAAAATGCATCACTGTAACTTTTTTGTTGCACGGGAGCAATGTATGATTATGTAATATTTCAACTGAAGGGACAGTTACCTTTTCTCAGAACACAAAAACAAACATTTTCTTGGTTGATGGGGAAATGTACCGTATTTTTCGCTCTATAAGAGGCACCAGACCACAAGACGCATTTAGTTTTTGGAGGAGGAAAACAAGAAAAAATAATAATCTGAATCTCAGAAGCCAGAACAGCAAGAGGGATCATTGCGCAGTGAAAGCAGCAATCCCTCTTGCTGTTCTGGCTTCTGGGATAGCTGCGCGGCCTGCATTCGCTCCATAACACACACACACACACACATTTCCCCTTACTTTTTAGGAGGAAAAAAGTGAGTCTTATAGAGCAAAACATAAGGTATTTCCTCAGTCTCCAGAGGCCAGGCTGAGGTCTAAGAACCATTGAGATAACAGAACCAAAAAGAAGTCACTCTGGCAACTTGGGCAAGGTGCAGCAATAATATAAGTTAAGAGGCTCTATTTTGCTTTCTCTACTGCCAGGCAAAAGCAAGCGCCTGGGAACCACTTCTTGTATGTTTGCATGATTATAGAGCGATTAAGCCTGGAACCAGGCTGCTTGCACGCATCCCATTATTCCCCTCCTTGGGAACCTGGGACACTTGGGAACAGAAACACTGCATCTTATTTACGTTTACGGAAATCTTTGCAGCCCAGACCTCAAGGCTCCAAAAAAGAGTGAAGGACATGTGCGTTGATGATGCAACACTCATAACAAGAGAGCTATTCATCCCCTGACCTTCATCTCTGAAGGAAAGGCAACCTTCTTGCCTTAACTTGGGACCCTTCTCTGACATGGGTGCCCATCAATCAAACAAACCTCAATAATAAAGTCTCACAATGACTAAAGCAGCCACTCACAATGGCAGGAAATTAACAGAAGCCAATATCGGACTATTATCTTCCATTCGTCACTTGGGATTTTGTTGGCTTCCTTTTATTTGTGCGCACACAAAGTTACACAAGTTCATCAGATTACCAGGGGTCACATCACAGAAATCCAGAAAGCGGAATTAGGCAAGAGGCCACTGTTTCCTCTCTCACAACATTCAACGCTCACCTTCTCCTATAGACAACATGAGCACATAAGGAAGGGAGGAAGTTCATGAAAAGAAAAAAGTAAGTACCAAGCCTATGATTTCAGGACAAAGCTGACCTGCAAAAGAACCATATGATTCAAGAATGAGCAATTCATAATATGCAGGAACAAGATCTGATAATTACTTTGGGACTGCATGGTGAGAAGTAGACAGGAAATCCATGCTTCCTTCTCCATTTCACACCACAAACAACAACATTAATTTCCTTTTAGGCATTGGAGACATGTTACTCCTTGATTTTTAATCCTGGCTACAGACCACTGGGATCAATAACTGCAATGCTACCCTGTTCTGTTCTGCAACTGGGAGTGTTCAGATTATCTATGACAGGCATAGGCAAACTCGGCCCTCCAGATGTTTTGGGACTACAACTACCATCATCCCTAGCTCACAGGACCAGTGGTCAGGGATGATGGGAGTTGTAGTCCCAAAACATCTGAAGGGGTGAGTTTGCCTATGCCTGATCTATGATCTGGCATTCAGCCACAGCAAAAACTTACTGGTATAGTATTATAGAAAGCAGTCATTTGTTGTACCACTTTCAGCTGTGATTTGCCAAGAACACTGAAATGTTCCAATTGTTCCAATGGGCATTACCTTCAACCAGCACAGGCTGAAGACAGATAGGAAAACCTGCAGCATGTGCCACTTATGTTACATCTGACAACAGTCAACCCTTCCCTACTGGTTCTTCTGAGTCTCTAATAATCCAAATAATCACGAAAATGTGGCAAAGTTTTTCCTTATTAGACCTCTTACGATTGCCTGATTTTGTGTGTGTGGTCTAGTATTTTAATTCTGTGTTTCTCAGCTGTATTACTGTGTATTTTTATTAAAGTTATCAAGTGTAACTGTCAATTGTTATAAAATATTTTAATGGGCTGTTGGGTGCTAATAAAGGAAGAAGAGTTAACCTGTCTGGGTAGGCTTTCCAAAACAAAAATATTTTTAACAGGTGTATAGAACAGTACAATAAAGGCACCTGCCTGATGTCCACAGGCAGGAAGTTTCAGAGCACGGGTGCTGCCACGCTAAAATATTGTTTCCTCACAGATGCAAACTAAGTTCCACATATTAAAGAAGTTGTGTGGGCACACATAGCATGAGGTGATCCTGCAAGGAAACTGGTCCCAAGTTGTTAAGAGCTTTCAATTTTAAAAACAACACTTTGCTCTCAGTCTAGTAACAAATCAGATCTTTGAGCAGAGGCGTGATATGCTGACAGAAAAGTGATAACATTTCAAAATACCACAACAGATAATTTTTAAAAATGTAATAAAATGTGTATGACCAATGTAATATGGTGTTGCAGAGTAAAAATGCATTGGTTAGCACCTGTCTTGTCTTGGGAGACAATGGAAGAGTGCATCTTCAGGAGTAAAGTCAAATGGTTGCAGGAGTTGCAGTGCCTGCTGTGGCTGTAGAAACCAATATGGGAGAGGAATGTTTTGTGGCAGCTGGAGCAGATGAAGATGCCTGGATGTGCTGATGCAGGTGTACCATGGCATTTCTTCTTTCTGTAGTCTTAAAGATGTCTTGATGGTGACGGAAGAGAGTTAACAACAAGAGTTCCCAGAGAAGTGAATTTCACCAATTGTGAGAACCCATTGAGAAGTACCTGGCCAACCTAAGCTTCTCTAGTGACAGACCAGAGAGCAGAGCCTTCAAAGATGTCAATGCCATGTCAGCAGGTTCATATGGATGTAAGTGCTCATTCAGATAAAGTGATTAATTAAATCTAGAAACATCTTGCTTTATCCCAGTGTTCTCAAGCAAGACAACACTTCTCTGCTGATCCGATATACACTGGGAGTGTTCCTTCACCAAAGCTCCTTTTTTGACAATTATACCTTCTCTTTCAAGTCTCTGCTTTGCATCTGCTCCTTTTTCTCCAGGATGAAGATGCTTCATTGAAAAGCAATTATACCGCAGACAACACAGCCATCTGCAAGGCAGGCTCTTCTGAACAGCTTCACAGGATAAAAATAATAATGGTCTCAGACTGTTGCTATAGCAGCAAGGCAAACAAGATTCAGTGGAACAATTTGCCATGTTGGTTCTATGAGACCATCAATTCCAAATCCCTACCCAGCCCTCAGTGAGTGTCTCCTAATGATGCAGAGCATTGCTGTTCACCATTGGGTGAACTGCTGCACAGTAGCAAGAGGAAGAGAGGTAATTAAAAGATTTAAAAAACAGAGAAAAGAATAGAGCCACACATAGCACCAGCTAAATCACAAATAAAATGCCTTATTTGGGGGCACATCACAAATCACTGGAAATGAAGCAGAAAAGCTAAAAATGTATTAAATTCTCTGGTAGTTTCTTAGGACCAATTATATTACAATACAGACTGCTTCAGTGTTAGCAACAAACAACCAGGCCCAGACAGAGGGGAGACAAGAGGGAGCACATGTCTTGGGCAGCAGGATGGTGTGTGTGTGTGACCAAGCAGCATCCTGTCCCAGGGTATGGCTACCTTCCTCCTCTAATAAGCAGAACCCGGCTGCAACATAAGGAATCATAGAGTGTGTTCTGCAGTGCATCTCTCTCACACATACCATGTCAGAATAGCAGGAATGTAAAGGCCTTATTGTCAGGCCTTGACAATAACAACTTCTTCTTTGGCGATCACTCGTAGTCGAGTAAGATTGTCTTCCATGAACACGGTATTAACAGCGAGTCCGTAAGTGACTGTGGAGGCCAATTCTGGCTCCACAAGTCCTTCCACAGTGGGGACATAGGTTTCTGGGCAGGAGTTGATCATGGTGAGGGTTTGCCACACGTTCTTTCCAAAGCATGTTTCGTCCTGAGTTTGAGCATCTTCAAAGTCCTTTGGTAAAGGCTGTTCTCCAATTGGAGCGCTCACACGCCAGTGTTTCCCAATTGTTGGTGTTCATACTACATTTTAAAAATATTTCCCTTGAGAGAGTCTTTAAACCTCTTTTGTTGACCACCAGCATTACATTTTCCATTTTTAGGTTTGAAATATAGTAGTTGCTTTGGAAGACGATAATCAGGCATCTGAACGACATAACCAGTCCAACGAAGTTCATGTTGAAGAATCGTGGCTTTGACACTGGTGATCTTTGCTTCTTCCAGTACACTGGCCTTAGTTCGCCTGTCTTCCTTTCTCAAGTGATATGCAATTTTTTTGGGGAGACACTGTTGATGGAATCTTTTGAGGAGTTGGAGATGGCGTTTATAAGTGGTCCATATTTCACAAGCATATAGCAAGGTTGGTAGTACAATAGCTTTGTAAACAAGCATTTGGGTTTCCCTGCGAATGTCCTGGTTCTCAAACGCTTCAATCGGGAGTACACTGTCTGGCTATGGGCCACCCACCTCTTCAAATAAGCAAAACCCAGCAGTCCTACTTATTAGAAGTGGTACGTGGCCATAGCAAGGCCCACCTCTTTGTCTGCCCAATGAAGAGGAAGGAGAGAAGCTGTGGGATGGAATATGAACCTGTAAGCTTCCCTCCTGCAGGGGTGGCAGCAGTAGAGGGTGGTGGAAGAAGGGGAGAAACGCAGTGGCAGCAGTCACCCAGGTAAAAGTGAGTTTTAGTGGACAAGTTAGTTCTTCAGCAGTGGTACTTGTCATAATTCTAGAACTATGTTGGCCTCAAAGTCTAAAATGCCACTTGTTAATGAATTGACTTTCTTATAATAGCCTCATTTCTTTCTATGAAATGAATTGGAAGTGGGATAGGAAGACAAAGAAATGCACTGTTTTACATGGTCTGTGCTGCAAAAGTAATGGCTGAGCCATGAGGGAACGTAATATGGATGTTTTACACCACTAGAGGAGAAAGGGAAAAGGATGAATAAGCCCAGGTCAAAAGTGAGCAAGCCAGCTGAAATCTAGAACTGCATTCCGTGTTCTTTGAAACCAGATTTTTAAAGTCAAGACATCACTTCTGCATAGAAGTCAGAAGGGAACCCTGACCATTAGGGTCCAGTTGTGACCGACTCTGGGGTTGCGGCACTCATCTCGCTTTATTGGCCGAGGGAGCCGGCGTACAGCTTCCGGGTCATGTGGTCAGCATGACTAAGCTGCTTCTGGCGAACCAGAGTAGCACACGGAAACGCCGTTTACCTTCCCGCTGGAGCGGTACCTATTTATCTACTTGCACTTTGACGTGCTTTCAAACTGCTAGGTGGGCAGGAGCTGGGACCGAACAATGGGAGCTCACCCCATTGCGGGGATTCGAACCACCAACCTTCTGATCGGCAAGTCCTAGGCTTTGTTGTTTAACCCACAGTGCCACCCGCATCAGAATGGTAGGTGATCGTAAAAGCTGGTACAACCGTGGAGCTTGATCCTAGCCTTTCAGAGCAATCCACCACTGAACACATGATTAAATTTGTGTCAGGAAGATTCTGGGCATCACATGGCAGGACGGAGTCTCAAACAAAGATGTGCTCTCCCAAGCCCACATGCCCAGCATGTTCACACTTCTGTCTCAGTGATGTCTATGCTGGCTTGCTCATATCCACAGAATAGAAGATGACAGGGTCCCCAAGGACATGCTCTACGGGCCTGTTGACAGAATAATTCTGTGTTACAAGGTTGTCCGCAAATGTGACATGAAGGCTGGCAACATTAACCCCACCGTATGGGAATCCCTTGCAGAGGATTGCAATGCCTGGAAACAGACAAACAGGTAATGTAACACCGGTCCTGAAAGATCTACATTGGCTCCCTGTTTCTGAGCACAATTCAAAGTGTGGTGCTGACCTTTAAAGCCCTAAACAGCCTCGGCTCAGTATACCTGAAGGATTGTCTCCACCCCCATTGTTCAGCCCGGACACTGAGGTGCAGCTCCAAGGGCCTTCTGGCGGTTCCCTCATGTGAGAAGTGAAGTTACAGGGAACAAGGCAGAGGGGCTTCTCGGTGGTGACGCCCGCCCTGTGGAACGCCTTCCCATCAGATGTCAAGGAAATAAACAACTATCTGACTTTTAGAAGACATCTGAAGGCAGTCCTGTTTAGGGAAGTTTTTAATGTTTGAGGTTTTATTGTGTTTTTAATATTTTGTTGGAAGCCGCCCAGAGTGTCTGGGGAAACCCAGCCAGATGGGCGGGGTATAAATAATAAATTATTATTATTATTATATATTATTAATGTGTCGACAACAGTGACCAGAGGAGGAATGACGCTGGGAGGAGTGCAGAGAGTAGAAACGCCATGGTGTACCTGTAGTAGCAAACCAGGCACTTCCATCTGTCCCATCTGCAATAAAACATGTCTCTCCCATATTGGTCTCTACAGCCACAGCAGGCGATTTAACTCTCCAACGCTTTGACTTTGTCGCCAAAGGCGCACTCTTCCATTGTCTCCCAAGACAGATGTAGGCCAGCCCAGGTTTACCAACAAAATACCTGGTGCATGCACAACATCACAGGGTAGGTGTTGATACATTTGCACTTGACGGAACTGGAAACTTCTGTATAATCATCTTTTGAATATTTTTAAATACCTGTTCCTAACTGTTTATCAATAAACTTTTTAAAAATGTTTTTTGTAAACCGCTTAGAGGTTTTCTGACAACTGAGTGGTAAAGGCATTTTATTGAACAATGAACAAATAAATAAATGCTAACCATGGTTAGCACTGGAAGTTAAATGGGGCGGGGGGATTCACATGCAAGGACAGAGAATAGAACGGGGTGAAGCACTCAGACTTAGGCAATGTATTAGAAAACTGGGTAGTGTTACATTTGTGCCAGACCTAAATGTCATCTATTATCTTCAATGAGTTTACAACTCTGGATCCTGTGCATCAGTACATAGGAAGTTGATATACTGAGTAAGACGATTGGCCCATCTAGCTCATTACTGCCTACACTGACTGGCAGCTGCAATCCAGGGTTGAAGGCAGAAGTCTCTCCCAGCCTTACCTGGAGATGCTGGGGATTGAACCTGGGACCTTCTCCATGCAAGGAGATGCTCTATCACTCAGCTGCAGACCTCGTCCATATATTTATGCAGAAGTAAATCTCACTGTATTTAATGGGGCTTTCACCTTAAACCTGTTTAGGACTTGCGGTCAACTTCAGTTGTTTCAGTTTATTTACTTTTTCCAATTCATCCTCAGAACACCTTACATTCTTGGAACATGCCATTTCTAAACGTTGCTACTATGTTATAGACAGTAGAAGGAAATAGTTTTTTCCAAATCAAAAGATAACATTCCACTTTTTGTTCAGATTCTGGAAGCTGGGCTAATTCTTCTTATAGGAATTCCAGCACTTACAAGTCAGAACATAAAAGCTGCTAAATCAGCATTCCTGAGAATATTTCAACCTTTATGTGTCTGGCCACAACCGGACCCTGTAGGCTATGAGAAGGCTATAAAAAAGACAAGCGGGAAGAAACAAACTATTCTTGCTTCTAAGGAATTGAGTGTTAAATTTTAGAAGGGTGTGGAGCTTGGAACTAACCATGCTCACACTTTTCTTTTTTAAGGACAAAATGCAAACACACACAAAAACCAATTGGATAAACTCTAGCAAGCCACCACCCAAAAGGGAGAAAATACTGCTTTCCCTTCTAATGAGTCTTTTAATGAAGGAAATATATTGCATTACAGAGGTATGCCTACAAGTATTTTGTGTATTACAAAAAACGAAGGGAAAGTGTACCACTTTGTAAGTAGAAATCGAACAACAACATTACTAGATAAGCTACAGTGAATTATTCTGGATTTATAAAGGTAAAGGACCCCTGGACAGTTAAGTCCAGTCAAAGGTAACTATGGGTCGTGGCGCTCATCTCACTTTCAGGCCAAGGGAGCCAGCATTTGTCCACAGACAGATTTCTGGGTCATGTAGCCAGCATGACTAAACCACATCTGGCACAACGGAACACTGTGATGCAAACCAGAGCGCACAGAAACACTGTTTACCTTCCCGCCGCAGCAGTACCTATTAATCTACTTGCACTGGTGTGCTTTTCAACTGCTAGGTTGGCAGGAGCTGGGACAGAGCTACGGGAGCTCACTCCATCACAGGAATTTGAACCACCGACCTTCCAATCAGCAAACTCAAGTGGCTCAGTGGTTTAAACCACAGCGCCACCTATGTCCCTTCTGGATTTATATAGCATGCACACAATCCTTGCACCTCATACAGCTGTCCCCTCACGGTCTATGCTCAATGGGTTTTCTCACCACAAGGGCCCTTTAAGCATTCTCTCAGCTGTGTGGGTGCTGCTTTTCTGCAAGCACTTCCCATGTGAATAGCATAATATGTAAATAGCCCAACCTTCTGGCAGGGTGCCTGTTTCTGTGGCTGGATCCTGCACGTGCAGCCCCTGCCTATGTTGAGTCACTAAAACATTACCTCAGCTCCACAGAGTCACTGTAAGCCTTGGCTGACATGAAATTGATTCTGTTAAGTCAATATCCCTTGACTTTCCGCCTTCTCTAAGATGGGTCAAAATCACAACTCGTCCATTTTGCCCAACCTTCGTTCTGAAGTTTTTCTAGAAGGTGCTGAGCTGTGATATCACACACCATGTGACTTGGTCCATAAAGCCTGCTGTTCTTTCAATGACACTTCTCAGCCAGTTTATAGAGTGAGTGACTAGGTGCAAGATTCTCAAAGCAGAACTGGAGGAACACTGTTACCCACACCATCAAGCATTAAGCTTCAGAATCCTACCAAAACTGTTTTCTTTGGCCCGAAATGTGAGGTTAGCAGGTTAAGCATCACCTAGGTCAGAAGTAGTCAACGCAGTGCCCCTCCGGCTGTTCAAAAGTATGTGGTGAAAACACAATATGAACCAAACCTAAGAACATGCCTTATTTTGATTTTCCCAGGTAGTCTGGAATACAGGTGGCCAACAGGGGTCCCTCCAAATGCTGCTGAACTCTAATTTCCACCAGCCAACATGGTCAATGATCAGGAATGATGGGAATTGTAGTCCAGCAACATCTGGAGGGCACCACATTGGCTATCCTGACCTAGGTTCTCCTTCTTAATTGGCAAGCCCCTTTACTGTGTTCCCAAGATTGAGACAAGGCCAATCAGTTCCCACCATCCTACACTTTCTTTCAGCCATCAATTGTTCTGTTTGTAAGAATCAGAACACCCTGCAAATACAAATCATCCTATGGCTCTTCACTGTTTTCATGAAACTTTTGGATCACACCTGCTTCTGATATAAGCATCCATCTTACAAAGATGCCTTGCACCATTTTGCAGCCCATCCCCGCCAAAAAAACCCCACCTAGCAAGCAACCACCTGAATGAACAACTAAATGTATGAGTCAAGACAGGTCCAAGCTGCCATTCACCTCACCCTCTATGAATCCCTTCCTCGTTTAGGGCAAAAAAATGCTTCCATTTGTCACTGGCATTTGTGCATCTATTCTGTTGCTCATTGGTTTTATTAAAAGTTATAAACTCTCTCCCAAAAATAATCAGCTGATTTACAGCAATGCACAACTACTAAACTAATATAGCCTCACACCTGAAAGCTTGACAATGCAGTGTTTGGGGTTGTCTGCGTGCATTAATCTCTATACCTCAACAAACTAAATAAATCAGGAGACAAATACAGAGACCAGTATTATCCATCAATGTCAGAGGATGAGCTATGAGGATTCAAAATAAAGCTTGAATTAGAGAACATATAAACAGGGCTTTGAGTAAGACTATTGTCTTTGGAAAACCACAACAGCTCCAAGTCCCCCCCCCCCCGCTCTGCATGCATGACAATGATGGTAGTGAAGGGGTTGAGGATAACATCTGAGAATGTACTGTCCAGCACTAAACAGCTGATTCTACAGTTTGCCTAACTAACCAACATCAACGAGAGAAAGCAGTAGTCCTACATAGAAACTAACGTCTTAAGTATTCTAAACATTTATTCCAACTGTTAAATTTTGAAGCACCACCTTTTAATTTTTTAAAACATACTTCAGAGTTACTCTTAGGAGGGGGGTGTTCCAGTGTAAGTAATGGCCAATAGAAGCACCAAATCTTCGTGGTATTGTTCCCAAGACTCGCTCCCACCATTTAACAAAATCCAAGTTTGTCACTCTGAGCTCCTTGGAGGAAGGGTGGAAGAGAAATATAAGAATCAAAATGGTGATTGAGTTTATATCCCTGTTTCCTCATAGGGCAGACTCAGGCACGCAGAGCCAAACTGATTCTCAGCATATGCACAGAATTCCTTCAAGGAGGAAAAAAAAGTGTGTCAACCCTTCTATCATGCTATGATTTCATATACTGGGAGTGACTTGTGGAAACGCTTCCCTGCAGGGATTAACTTCCACAGAAACGATGAGACAATACTGAAGCTTGCCTGAAAGCTGGGCTTATTTGCATGGAACCCTCGCTTTATTAGGTGAGATGGCTTGGCTTGGGTGGTCAAGCAAGGACAATGGTGCAGTTAGGTAATTTTAGGCTCTGAACTTAACTGTCTTATGCCCCATCCTCTTTAGCTGGCCATGTGCATTACTTAAAAATTAGGTAAACAAGCCCTACCGTGTCTGATGGACCTTCTGGATGTTCTGCTGAGTGGGGCTCCGGGCATCTGCCCTGAGAACACCACTGATTAGTGGTGACTTAAATGCACCTCTGTACATGCTCTGAAGTATATTAGTAATTTACATGGTCCTGGGCAAAGCCCTAGCACTAATAACAGGACTGGATGCTGTCCAGACTCCAATTGAAAACAAAAACAAATTAAAGCCACTAGCAATTACTACAGATTCACATTGTGCATTCCCACCCAACATTTCACTTTTAAAAAAGGAGCAGAGTTTAGTTTATGTAACACCCCTATTTTCAAATATCTACTCCAGCCACAGGAGCTGCAGGCTCCTTTTCACCAGCTGTTTATTGTACTTATTTACTCTGCAACAACTATCCACTGACTTTAAGAAACATTCTGACCTATCAAAAAGACAAAAAGGAAGGAATTCTTTAAGGGTGAGATCACATAATTTGATGGAGCTCAACTTATTAAATATGTGGCATTACAAGTTTGAGAAAGCAATATGGTAAAGAGTAGGTGACAGAATGGAGAAATAAACGGTACCCTTGCCGTTTGTTTTGAAAATTCACAAAAATGTGGTGTAAACCTGGCACCGTGTTTTAGGGAATTTTCAAAACACTTTTGCACTGTAAAAAGAAGCATTATCATTTATTGCATTAAAATCTTAACCCCACGGAGTGTCGACAAATGCTTTGCCAGAATTTCCACGCTCTTCATGGTAATCAGGTTGTTGATCAAAGCCTTGTTTAAAAATAAGAACAGGCAAGGCCTTTCTTGTTTTTGAAGGAAACTAGTATCAACCTAACAACATGAGCTTGCCTTCAAAGGACCTTTGCTTTCCTTTCCTTGCTTGGGGCATCACTTCCAAAGTTCGGGTCATTTATGAATTCCATGATTCATTACTCCACAAACCACAGCAATGAGTGTTCAACAAATATTAAAAGTCAGAAGTTACATCTCCAGATAATGCGGTCAGGAGATCTAACCAATTCATACATTCACTTATTTACAAAACCTAAGACCCCAACAAAGTATTCAGAGTTTTTAAAATTCTTAATAACAAGTATGTCTATATAAGTGTGTGCGTGTATCTATTCATACTTATAATTTGAAGGCAACCCTGTGTAAGCTAGAATCTACACTGACTTTTGGTTTGAATTACTCTCCCTGCATTCCTTTTCGCACACTAGGAGTCATCTTTTACGCTAGCAGAGGAAAGTCCCACTGAATTCACACAGCCTTTCTTCCAGGTATTGCACAGCATAGCATTGCACCCTCAGGAAACCTCTAACAGAAAGGTGTTCTCACAAGTCATACCCAAAGCACCTTTTAGTCTGGAATGCACCACTTTGGAATATTAAGGTAGTACAGAATGTGGACGGAGCCCTTTAAAATAAATAAATAAATAAATAAATAAATAAATAATCCTTTCTAGTCAATGGGGCCATCAGAATTTGACTACAGCTGCAGAGAAATGCAAAAACTGATTTAACATGTGAAAATCGCATTTGATTTCCCCATGAACACACACACAGACAAATGTAAGATAAAAAGACGCTTGCCATTATAGCAGGAATTATCTTACTGTAAGAAGAGCCCAGCTTTTCTCCCCTCCCCCTTTCTTTTTGCTTGCTTCTTTAAAGGGGAGAAGGAAGCAACAAATAAACCCTGGACCATTCCATTCCACATGGTCTTGTGTGCTCAGAGCATCAAGATTTCTCTGGGAGAGAAACCAGACCAAACCACTACACCTTGAGCTCCTTTTTCCAAAAGCCGCCGCATTTACAGGCTAACTTTCTCAAATGCTAGATCCATGAAGAGTAGCTTTGTAAAAAACGGCGTTGATGTGCAAAGGGCAACCCGCTCGCATCTTTCTGAGTTCCCGGCTCAAATGTCCAGTTAAAAGCAAACAGTCCAGACCCCATTTCAACGCTCTCGGGTTACAGAGTCAGTTAAGTCTTTCAGCACTACAGCTTCAAGTGTATTGCAGGCAACGGGTCAACACACTCAAAAGTTTTCTTTCTCTCCCCCCCCAACATCTGCTTCTTGTTTTGCCGCTTCCCATCTTGCTAGCCTTCTCCGCCTCCCCCCCCCCCCGCCGTTTAAAATCAAAGCAAGCCAGGCGACCTTGCGGCTCTTACCCCAGGGAGATGGCGCTGTGTGTCAGTTTAGCCTTCAGAACGACTGCCAAGCCAGCCGGGGCTCCCTTTTGCTTGCGTAGTGAGGCTGCCTTGTGGGAGTGGTGTGGGGAGGTATGCATTAAACATGCTTGAGCAGGACCCGTGGCTGTTTGCCTGCCTGTCAGTCAGGCCTGCTCAGTTAGTGTGGGCAGGGCAGAAAGGGGGGAGGGAGGGAGGGAAAGTGCAGCAGGTTACTCTCAAATCAAACAAGGCACACCCGTGGAGGATAGAAGGAAATGGGCAGCAAAAGAACCACCTCCGAATCCTTGGAGCTTGGAGAACCTTTTGTGTGGTGGGCATGCATGTGTGCAGCAACTTCTGAAAGGGGCAGAAAGAGAGGGAAGGGAAGGCAGTCTGCCCCCCACCCCCACACTTTTAGGACACAGAAAAGCCTGTGCTTTAATATCAAACATGGCGGGCTATGGTTGCCCTGTGGTGTGTGAGAGAGAGATGCACTCTGCATATACAGTGGTACCTCAGGTTAAGTACTTAATTCGTTCCGGAGGTCCGTACTTAACCTGAAACTGTTCTCAACCTGAAGCACCACTTTAGCTAATGGGGCCTCCTGCTCCTGCCGCGCCGCCGGAGCCCAATTTCTGTTCTCATCCTGAAGCAAAGTTCTTAACCTGAAGCACTATTTCTGGGTTAGCGGAGTCTGTAACCTGAAGCGTATGTAACCTGAAGAGTATGTAACCTGAGGTACCAATGTACTCAAAAACACCCTCAAATCGTATCATTCCATTGCCACAAATGACAGTTTATGAGGAACTAGGGATTTCTTTCATTTCAGTTTTTAAAGTTTTAAACCCCCTAAAAAAATTATCTGTCTTAGGTAACATTAAATTCAGACTTTGTCTTCTGGGCATGTTGGACTGATTATAAATCCTGCTTGGTCCTTTAGCTCGTCTTATATTCTGCCACTGGCAGGTGGCATTTTTGATAAATGATATATGAGGAAGGATAACAATTACTTCCAGCTAAAACACAGACCACTAATCATTCGGAGAAACATCTTAAAGCAGCTTTGTTTGCAATGCCATCAGCACCAATCACTCCTTTCCCCCAATTGACAACTTCAATTAAAATCAGGATTTAAGATCTACGCTGTGTGTCTGCCTATGACAAATGAATATATTAGGAGAGAGACAGAGGGCGACTCTCCCAAAGTTTGCTTTTCAGTCTTAAGCCTTTGCTAGAAGAGAACCACCTGCTGACTTTTAACTATTGACCCAGAAGGGGAGCCCAGCGCCCTCATGCTGTATTCCGCTCAAGACTTAGCACTTAGCATTACTGATATTCTGACAGCCCATACATAAGATTCCAAAAGCATCATTTGGGAAAACACTGCACGTGTATATTCACAGAATCTATCCCTTTCTGCCAATGATAAGGAAGAACAAGTACTTTGTTGCCTGCAGCAGATCCCAGATCTAATCCCTAGGAGCTCAGAACTGTCTACACTGACAGCCAGCAGGGGCAAGTGCTCGGATCCTGTTTCTGGGTTCCACAAGAGCATCTGGTTGGCTGCTGTGAGAACAGGATGATGGACTAGATGGGCCATTGGCCTGCTCCAGAAGGGTCTTCTTACGTTCCTATGTTCTAATAATCTGGAAGTACTTGACACTGAGCTGACACCGGAGACTCGGGTGCTTCACTGGCTTGGAATGCTGTTTTCCAGCTCTGGCAAGTTTGTCTGCTATGGCTGCCCTAGACAGAGATAACCTGGTCCCTGTGACCTGTGCTCTGGCTACCTCCCACTTGGATTAATGCAATACACTCAACATGAACCTGCCTTAAAACTGACCTGGAAACTACGATTAGTGCCAAGTGTGCCTGTCAGAGTATTATCTGGAGCGGCCATCAGGGATCACATAATACTGAAAGATCTTCAATGGGTGTCTATAAGCTTCTGGACTGAATTTAAAGTACTGCCACCTAAACAACTTGGGACTCAAGCATCTCGGAGCAACGCTCCTCCCTGTATTAGCATGCTGGAGTTCCTGGATCCGGGGATGAAGACCTTCTCATGGTCCCACATTTGAAAACTTTGGCTTAATGCAAGCCAGCACTTCTGCGCCAAAGCAAGCACATGAGGGAAGGGGGTGGATGGAAGAGAGGTACAAAGTTGTGGACGAACGTCTGAAGGTGGCTAATATTTGACTGTGGTGCAATAAGAGGCGGTGTCAGCTGTACAGTGTGCTGACCATACTTAGAAGAACCAAAAGACAGACTCAATGCAAGGCAGCTTCAGCCCATGTTGTGGAATATGTAAGTTTGGTAACACCACCTTGTGGCCACAAGAGGGTAGTGTGACTCACAATATACCAGAAAAAGGGTCAACTATGGACATCTGTGTAGGGGTGCAATTCAGAGCAGTGGTGTGCTGCGTCCTCTACCTTGCATTCTTCAGACCCCATGACCTATATTGGGCCACTTCATAGGTTTGACATGCAGAGCAGCTTTTACTATAAGCATTGCATGGGTCTACATACCATGGTTCTTCTAATACGTTGATAACAGTGCTATGGCTATTACGGGGTATTAAAAGAACCCCCTCGATAGCTAGCCCCCTTAATACACCCTCCAGTTTTGCAATTCAAAACGTATTTCATGTTCTGAATATGTTACCTATTGCTTATCCTTCCCAAGGGAAGCCCAAAGTGGCTAACAAAACAGATTGGTTGCAGAACATCAATGTATATCCATGTCAAAACTTTTGCTCCCCCGAAAATCTCTTTGGCCCCACTTCTAACCGGTCTTAAGCCACAGCCCTGCAAAAACGCAATAAGCTTGATTTCCTTAAACACGTAGAAGAGCATGGCTTGCTTCCAATATCTGCTCTTCTGTTCAGAACTGCAATCTGTGGATGGGCCATCATATTGCAAGAATTGCCTTCGTTGTGGGTAAATGGTTTATATTTTACACACGGAAGAACTCACTACATTTGGCAACTGAAGTGTGCAAACAGGGTATGGGGGAAGAAAATGATTCAGGGGCAATATTACATGTTCTCCTGGGCTTTTGTGGTTTTTAGGTACAAGAGCTAACATGGTGCTCAATCAATCAAGTGAACTTTGAATTCTATGACAGCTAGGCCCCCCTCATTAAAAAAAGAGAAGAAAAGGAAGAATGTGTTGGGGTTCTTCCCTAGCCCCAAATATATTGTGCATTACTACTAATTGCTCTCAGAGCAGCAGCAAGGCAACAAAAGATTTTCAGAGTGTGAGCATTACGGCTGATTCATCGAGGTCAGAATCTGAAAGAA
This sequence comes from Podarcis melisellensis, assembly GCF_964234715.1. Taxonomy (NCBI): domain Eukaryota; kingdom Metazoa; phylum Chordata; class Lepidosauria; order Squamata; family Lacertidae; genus Podarcis; species Podarcis melisellensis. The sequence continues at coordinate 26,982,823 of NC_138528.1, read as the reverse complement.
GGCTGGGGCCAAATAAATCCCCCATCACAGCAACACCAACAGTTTAATGAAGATGTGCTCAGTCACCCTTATTAACAGAGATTACGAGGCAGAAGGGCTGCTCTACTGCTTTTTCAGTGAAGGCACAATGGAGGCTAATTTCAAAGCAATGCTTTGCTCAACTCCCTTTAAAATTCATAACCGTGCCACAGAGTTCATCCCTCGGTTAAGAGACGGAGAGTCAAGAAAGACTGAATAAAGGGAACCGTTTGCATTTTTAAGAAGTGTTTGCTCACCTGCAGCTGTATTTAATAACAGGGAATTACATTGTGTAAAGCTGTGGACAAGGATAGCATTTGCTTTGGCTAATGGGTTGCCACAGAAATGCCTCTTACCACGCCAGCGGAGAATAAGCACTCCCCTTTCCAAAGTTTTACATATCTGAGCAAGAAAAGAGCATAAAAAGCATTATAACTGGGTTGTGATACTTTTATAATAAACCAACTAATTACGAATGCGGAAGGAATAACTTGAAAGAAATGAAGGAAAAGGTTCCACCACTGCTGTTAGCTCAGCTACTTTCATTTTCCAGAAAGATAAACTCTGTACCCATAAGACAAACTCTTATCTCCCACAATTCTTATCTTGCTAGTACAAGGCTCTATAAGAGAGTGCCTGTCAGTTCTTAATGTTGTAACAAAAATAACTAGGGTTCTTCCAGCTTCTCATAGGAGTTTCTAACCAATTAAATATGCATAAATCTACAGGCAAGGACTGTTTTGTTTTCAGATGAAGCATACATGTGCAGAGCATTTAAAAGAGACATTTCGCCCTCTCTCACATCCAGGACAGAATACTCCTTTTAGAGGTGCTCTTGCCACCATAAGCTTTTATAAATTAGATACATGAGAGCCAGTGTGGTGTAGTGGTTAAGTCTTGTAATCTGGTGAACTGGGTTCGCGTCCCCGCTCCTCCACATGCAGCTGCTGGGTGACCTTGGGCTAGTCACACTTCTGTGAAGTCTCTCAGCCCCACTCACCTCACAGAGTGTTTGTTGTGGGGGAGGAAGGGAAAGGAGAATGTTAGCCGCTTTGAGACTCCTTCGGCTAGTGATAAAGCGGGATATCAAATCAAAACTCTTCTTCTTCTTCTGTATCCTTACTATCTCTTTGATTGGGGGCACCTATTCAGTCTTCCAAAAGGCTAACCCAGGCTTCCTCAACCTTGGCCCTCCAGATGTTTTTGGCCTACAACTCCCATGATCCCTAGCTAGCAGGACCAGTGGTCAGGGATGATAGGAAACAAAACATCTGGAGGGCTGAGATTGAGGAAGCCTGGGCTAACCAAACTGATTAATGAAGTAAGCATTGCAGCTTTGCAACGATATTCAGTGGCCCTATCATAACTATCAAGGTCTTTTTCACTTGCACGGCTAATATCATGTCAGCGATCACCCTCCAAGGAAATTCTTCTGCCATTTGCATTGTCCATACACAATTTTAAGACCAAAAAATAAATAAATAGAAATGTACTGAAATGAAGAGCAATGGGGGCAGGTTCAATTTCCTGTACGACTGACTTCAAGTTATTCACAACCTTCCCACCCACCAAAACATCTCTTTGTTAGAATTAGTTAACAAATTTGGCATTAGATATCTTAGCTTAAATGTGAGTTCTGGATAATTCTCACTACAGGGTGCAGTGCCCCTCATTTGGCATTATAGCAGTTGTTTACAATTCATGCTCCAATGCTGAAGAAAAGAATGATTGTTTAGGACAAGTATAAACCCAAGGGTACAACCTCTATACCTGTTCATTCCCCCACACCACAAATATATTCACACACCCATACTACACAACCTCATCACCCGCCATCACAACACTTGCACCACCCACACAAAATTGCAATTCTGGAAAAGATAGGATTTGCAGAGCCTTGCAAAAAAGTGTGTGTGTGTTGTGTGTGTGTTTTTTGGGGGGGGTAGTCACTGCCAGTCCCATGCTGCTATCCGCTGGGATGGGGCAAGCAGAAGAAGCAACAGGAAGACTGTAGCCGCTACATGGTCCCAGTTGGCATGGGGAAAGGGGAGTTCAGGGAGAGAGCAAGAGCACTGAGGCATGGGCAGGTGTCAGGCATATTGCAAGTTCACTCATTGCTTCTCCCTAAGGCTAAAGACTGATGCAAAGGCATTAGGACTAACAGAAGATATTGTGGCATGGAAGGCATTGCTTTACAGTCACTGTTCGCAGTATCTGCCTGTGAAACACACCAAGCTGCTTTTACATACTTCAGAAAAGTGGGGTGGGGCAGAGAAAAGAAAAGGGAAGGGGAGACTAAGCAATAGCTCCTACTGAAGAAAATGCCTATTTGTTTCATCCTCTGAAAAGGCTAATAGCTGAAAAGGTTTGCAGGGAATCCTGCAGATCTCCAAGGATACCCCATAGTTCACACTGATATTACGTTGCTTGAGGCAACCGAGCCTCTGCAAACAAATCAGCCCGGGAGCAGGAGAAGAAATGAGTTCATGAAAGCAAAGCCTCCAGAGCCCCTAAGTTCTTTTGTGCAAAGCTTCCCAACCAGATCCTAATACTGCACGATTAGAGAACACCCTGCCACAAAGGAGCCTCTGCAAAGCACTATGGGGGAATCTAACTGCCCCACTTTCAGAGCCAAGTCTTTTTACAGTACAGGAAAGGTCTGTTTTGCAGAGCTTCGGAATCAGTGACAATGGCCATCACCTTGCTTTTGCCCACCTCGTTCTAACACCCAGTCCTTAGTCCTTATACAGATAGTATTGACTTTCTCACTCAGAGGCATACAGGTGCAATTCCACTAGCTAGAATCTGTATATAAAACACAAGGCATGTGTTTTTAATCTGTATATAAAACACAAGGCGTGTAATCTGCTTGAACATGGATGTAGAAGTCAACACTCTGCACAGGTGTTTCTTGCGCATTGCAGAGAGTTACAGGTGAATAATAATAATAATAAATTTTATTTATATCCCACCCTCCCCAGCCGAAGCTGGGCTCAGAGCGGCTAACAACAGTAAAAGGGAGACACTAACACAGTTTGTGCTCCAAATTTGCTGCTGTTAACAGCACTTGTATGTACTTGTTGACTATCCCCACCCCACGCCTTTAATGGGAGTTAGCTGCACCTTAAGGATGGAGATGAGACTGGGGAAATGATGAACAAGTAAAAGGTTATAACATCCCTCCTCTCCTGTGAGCTTTTTCAAAGAAGGAAAATCCAATCATGGATATCAAGTTTGACCTTTTCTGAGTGACGGAGGTATACCAGAGGATATATTCATGTTGTTGTTGTTGTTTTTTTAAAAAAGAAGACTGTAAGCACTTACCAGTCTATAGCTCACAAGTAAGGACATGCAGCAGTGAATGCTGGACTTTGGGGGGGAGGAAGAATTGGAGCTCAGTGGAAGAGCACATGCAGAAGGCCACAGATTCTACCCCTGCCATCTCCAGTTAGATCTGGGAAAGACTCCCATCTTCAATCCTATAGGGCTGCTAACATTGCAGACAATACTGAGGCAGGTGGATCATTGGCCTGAAACAGTTTAAAGTGGCCTCCTACAGCCCCAGGACTCAATACATTTATCAGGGATTGTCAACATTCACATGGAACTATTCACATGCAAGTAATTTCAAAGTGATGTATGGAAGTTAGTGATGTATGGAAGTGAGAGCTGGACCATAAAGAGGGCTGATCACCGAAGAATTGATGCTTTTGAATTATGGTGCTGGAGGAGACTCTTGAGTGTCCCATGAACTGCAAGAAGATCAAACCTATCCATTCTTAAGGAAATCAGTCCTGAGTGCTCACTGGAAGGACAGATCCTAAAGCCGATACTTTGGCCACCTCATGAGAAGAGAAGACTCCATGGAAAAGAACCTGATGTTGGGAAAGATGGAGGGCACAAGGAGAAGGGGACGACAGATGAGATGGTTGGATAGTGTTCTCGAAGCTACAGCATGAGTTTGACCAAACTGCGGGAGGCAGTGGAAGACAGGAGTGCCTGGCGTGCTCTGGTCCATGGGGTCACGAAGAGTCAGACATGACTAAACGACTAAACAATAACAAATTTCAAAGCTCCTTATGATCATTGCCCTTCCATGAGTCCTTGGAGCGAGGCCCCTTCTCATAAGTAACTTGCTGAAATGGGATTTCAACTAAGCCAAAAATGCAATTTGCAATCCACTTCAGTACCTTCAGGGGCTCTTCCATACTAAACACGATGCAGTGTAATTTCAACCTTAAAATGAAACAGAATAAAATAAATATCCTGCAGTCCTAAGCACACTTATATTACTATTCAAAAAAAGGTCCACTGAATTCAACAAGTCACACTTATGAGGAAACATAATTCTGCATTAAATCTGAAGTGTGATCAATTATTCTGCATTAAATCTGAAGTGTGATCAATTATTTCCATGATAGCATCAGGAAGGTTCTACTCTCTCCCGTTTCCAAAATCGCTGAAGGCAGCCCAGGGGTTAAATTGTCTGCATTCACACCATTCATGCAGATCTATGAAATTACATCTTTGCTCCAAAACCTGCTTCAGGGCACTTCAGGAAATTACAGTAGTGCTCTTTTTAATTTCCATTCCCATTTCTGCGCCTCTGCGATAACTATCTGTAAGCCTCAAGGCTGGAGCCAGTAGGTGTCTGTACAGGCGCCTACCTACGTACTCGATTGCAGCCTGGAACTCAGATTTCAAGCCAACTGGTGATTTCAGCCAAAGAAGCCAGAATCCCAGTGGCAAAATACAATGCTTTGTTCTCCTCCAGAGTGTGTGAGCTTGTTAATGAGAAGGGGAAGTAGGGAATTATTGCACTATATAGGATCTATAAAAGCATAACAATACAGATGAGTCACTAACTGTATTAAACACAAGTCGCCAAGAACAAGTAAAAATGCACCTTGCACTAAAGGAATAACCCTATTGATTGTGATATTGTGAACAGGCAAGCCACAACCTTGTGTGCCAGTGTAAAGGTGGGATACATGCTCGTACATATCCCAAAGTCAGTCCACCAGAGAAACTCTTGATCAGAGCAGCAGATCCTCTTTAGTAGTGCTGCATTTCTTTCATAGTAGGCAAAAGCTCAAACTTTGCTGCCATTTGTGTATGTAATGCAGAGATCACCCAATCTGAAGTAAACACGCACAGGAATTTCTTTGAAGTTTCACTCTTAATAGCTAACCCACTCTTAACTCCAATCTGCTATCAAGTTTTTAAAAACAAAAACAAAAAAAAAACAGTGTTGGAGTCTGAGGTAAGAACTGCCCAAAGGATTTAAAATAAAAGTCATAGGGAACCAAATTATTGCCACTGAACTAGAACTCAAATCTCTCCACTGGAAGCAGCGGATTCAGCCATTCCATGAGCAGAAGATGATTGGGAAAGTGTGATGAGTCTCCTACTTTTCTTCTTTCCAATTCCAACAGGCTCTGACTGTGAAGCCTTCCACCTGGCTAGGAGTTCCACACAAACTCTTCTGGGTCGTAACAGCCCTGTTTCCCTGCTTTCGTGGACCTACAGCAAAAAGGGCATTTCCTCCTATCCTTAATTTCTGTTCTCTCTTGTCTCCTTTTTCTCAGGACAGAAGCAAACTCCTAGGGAAATTGGAGCCTAGCAAGATGCCCTATAATGAATCAAGCCATTGATATGTCCAGTAGTTGGCCTCAGAGTGAAAAACAAACTGTTCCTCTTATATTTGCAAGGAGGTTATGCATGAACAACATTAGAGAAAGACCACCTACAGGAATGGACAATTAAAAAATGGGTTAAAATCCAGCAAAACAGGGAGCTTAAAAGATCTAAAAGTGTGAACACTGCATGGTCCCCTGGCTGTTTTTTAACAAGAAAGAAAAGAGGTAACTTGATTTCAATAATAAGATCAGAAACTTTGGGTTTGACATATAAATACAAAGATTTATATATTAGGGCTTTCTCGTCTCCAAACAGGTAAGTTAGAATGACTCATACAGTATTTGATACAAACTATCATACAGAGCAAGAATTAAATTGGACATCCCTAATGCATTATTATACCCATCATTAATGGCCAGCTTGGATTCAGGGCATCTCAAATGATGCACCACACACACTTAGTGACATTTTCCCCCCAAGTGGAAAAAACACTGCAACAGACCCTGTCTGAGCATCTAGGAAGAAATCATACAAGAGGAGAAGCCAACATCTGAGCCTACAAGATTTCCCCCTGACTTTCCCTTCTCCTTTTACACTAAATCTGCTTCCAATTAGCTTAAGAACAGCTAGGCCTAAAACCGATCCTCTAAACCTCTCATCATTGCTAAACCACATTCTTGTGCTTCTTACCGGTACAATCTCCTCATCCTTTCCCATGCTTTTGAGGCAACCACATTATATTGCAAAGAAGCAGAATCTCTTATTTCAGCATGAGAACCCTCCCTCCCCCCCTCAATGTGTGGTCCTGCCCATTCCTGAGGATAGAGCAGGATCAAGCACTACTTGATTATGATGGGAAATGCCACCTTTGTGTTCATAGTTGGCAACGCACCCACTCCAATAACTCGAGCATATGAAACGAGTTACAAGTAATAGCTGCTATAGTGCTACTGCTAAAACCTCATCAATTTGATCTCCAGCCACTTGAAAGATCACATCAAGAGAGTGCAAGATTCTCAGTCATGTATTTAATTCACCATGAGAAATCAGCTCACTGTGATGCCCTAAAACTCTTCAAACATACATTTCTGCCCTGCATAGTGCAGAGCTTTGCCCAGTCCTGGCTTACTCTTAGTCATTTTTGAGCCACTGAAGTCATATACCCTTTAGAAGTCTGGCTACTTTTTCAGTGGCTGTTGCTCACATTTTCCAATTCCTTGCTAGTAAAACTAAAAAGAAGTTCCTGGGGATTTAAACCCGCTTTCCAGGGTGCTCGGTATCTTGCAGTTGTGGACCTGAACAATTCGGTGCTGTGTTGCTCTTTCCCCCTCAATCAGAAGCAGAAGACCAAGAATTTCCATACAAAGTCTGACACAACTGTGCCCTACTTCAAACTGAACTCCTGCCCATTGCAAAGATATTTGACTTTCCACATTGCATGGCAGAGCCGAGACGCAAAGTAAGCATGATAAATCCTGTAAAGACACTTTTATCTATTTGCAAATCCTTCCCACAATATTCAGATAGCACTGGTTGGTTGGTATGTGACTGTGTAAATTTTACCTAGGAAAGGTGAAGGTCTAAACCTAGGACAGCTATCCTTGAAGCTTGTCAAAAGTTCACCTCACTGCCCTGAAGTAGGCCACATATGAATTGCACATGAATTAGCCACAGACCACGTCCAGCTTTTAATTTGATCAAACACAGGCTTCATGTGCTTTAGTGTAAATATTTGTGCTTTCTACCTCTGGGCATATCAGGGGCACAGCTTAACATTCCAGCAAGGCAGAATCTACTTCTGATTATTTTTTATCACGCAGGTCTGCCAATTTGTTTCTCTCTCTTGACCAAAACAGATGTAGCTTTAAAGTAGCTGTGGAGGACTCAGATTTTAATCAGACCAGCCATGCCCCAGCTACTATTTATCCTACAGGAGCAAAATCTACGGAGGAAGCAGGTAACCTATCTGTATTCCACCCCATCCCCCAAGTAAGGCTCATATCAGCTGAGGGGGGGGGGGAAGGGATTTAGATTACAAAAAATGGCACAGACAGAAAGGGTTATACAACTCCCCCCTCAGATCTGCTGCTCTGACCAAATGTCTGCCCCCCACAACAGCTGAGTAAAAGTTGTTTTTTTAAAAAAAGTCAAAAGATCTCATCACATATCTCCACAGGTTGTCTTGATTCACTCTCTGATTTTTCCTTTGTCTTAGGGCCAAAGTATATGAGAAGTTATATAATGCCTTTAGCCCTGGGGTACATGTTTTTCCCCTCCCACAATAAGCAGCCATCATGGGAGGGGGGAAAGGTTAAAGTCCTCCCAGGGCCACAGTCCTCATCTGGCCTAGGAAAGGGCACAGCAGGAAGATCAGGGCTAAAGACATAAATGTTATCAGGTCTTCTTTAGCTCTTAAAAAAAGATTCTTGCCCCCCCCGGGGGGCTAGAAGTTTCTCCTTGTCAGTGAAGGAAAGGTGAATGTGCTGAAGGAACTAGAATATTTTAACTACAGATTAAATTGATTTGTAAAACATTCTCATAAGTCTCACGAGTGGTCTTCTTTGACAACTGGCACAGCCGGGGTGGCCCTGAGGCAAAATGGGAAGGTGCCACCTCACTGCCTCCTATTTGCCAAATCCTCGCTTACCAGGGTCATGCAGTGGTGGCTTTCCGGAGACATCTCACTGGAAGCCACCACTGCTCCTCTCAGCTTCTCTTGTGGTGGTGGGGTGGGCGGGGCTCACACAGGGGCACTGCCCTGTGGGATTCTGAGGTGGCTGCCTCAGTCCATCTCATGGATGGGCCACCCCTTACTAGGGCCAAAAGACTGATACCAATGCACCAGAAAGATAAGTGTACGGCTCCATTTAATCAGTGGACTGAAGAAATGACTACACTTGCAACTTATGAACAGACTGATTAGACTTTGCATAGACACATATAAACACATCTGGAATACTTTTACACAAAATATAGTAGGTTAAAAATAAGCATATATGCATCTGGATAATAATAAAACCTGCACATCAGAGAAGTATAAACGGGATTGTAACGGGATTATATGTTAACTCATATAATGATATAGTATACCTTTTATTTATTTCACTTTTTATTCTTGTTTGATGTTTGTTTGGTTAAACTGTTCTTTAAAAGACTTAATATAACAGGTAGGCCAGTCCTGGGTTCAGCAAGAGCACCAAGAATAAGGTAACTAATAGTTGACTGAGCCATCTTCTGAAGCTCGTATCATGATACTGCATTTGTAATAGGCTGATCCAGGATTCATTGCAAATTTAGATTCCAATGTTAACAGTTTGTTTAGGGAAATGTGACCAATGAAAGGGGAAGGAAGCACAAAGCTTGCTTACCGGTCGAGTCTGCTGCAGATGCTCTGCCACTGGTCAGGTCTTCAGTGTTTATGGACTGCAGGTCAGTATAGGAAGGTGTGAAACTGGGGCTGCTGGTGTTCTCAGAAGTAGTTGTCCAACTGTTGTCTGACGTGAGAGGCCTTCTCTCAGAAGATCCCGAAGAGGGACACGTCCAGCAGAATGTTTTTGGAGAGAAGTCTTTAAAAAAGAAAGAAAGAAAGAAATTTGTGGAACTAGGCAGCCTAAAAAGGGTTCTGGAAAGGTGAGTCATGACAAAAGAGGGAATTGGATGGTGCAGAACATCTTATATCAAGTTTCCCTCAAGCGAGGAAATGCTGCCTGAGTATTCTGCAGGCTAGCTGGTTATTTGATGCTATCAATGCTCCTCATTTGCTATAAGCCTTCTAATATAAAACCAAAACACTTGCTACCATGTTGTAGACTGAGGAATGCTGTGTATGCCTGTCCACGCGTTTTGTGCTTCGAAAAAAGATTTCTGCAACCTCTGTTAATGTCAGAGCGTAAATGTCAAAGTCCAAGGCCTTGTGCTGTTTACTGTGGTGCAAGACTGTTTAGCAGTAGCTGCTTGGAGACAAGATCCGAAAGGGGAAAGAGATAATTGCTTTTAATATTTATAGATGGGCCCAGGATCAAGTAAATTCGATGAGTCTGAGGCTCTGATTGGTTGGAGGCTCTAGTCAGTGAAGAATGGGCAGTTTACCTGTCAGTCAGGAACAACAGTTGATGAGGAAGTTGTGAGGCGAAGAACAGAGAAAGTTGAAGCGAAAGTGGACAGCGAAATCCTGAATATTATGGTATATTTTTCCCCAGTGTGTTAACAATCCTTTGGTGGCTGTGATCAGAAGAAGGCAGTCAGTGGCTGAGTTAGGCTAATAGGCTGCAATGTGTAAAGGTTTTAACGGAAGAGGACACATGCAGGTTTTTTAAAACAGGGGAAATGTCCAAGAAGCCAGAAGTACAACCATAGGAGCTTTGGGGTCAGAGGCAGATTGTACCCAGTAGTTAACTGGGTTTTGAGTGAATTTGGCTGGGGAGGAATGTCCGGGAAATTGGTCTGAGGTAAAAAACTTTTAGAGGCAGGTCTCAGCAACAGCATCTCTTGAGTCCTTGGAAACCATCATCAAGCACGTGTGGATCTCAATATATCAGCTTTTCCTTATGTATACAATTAGCCCTTTGATAAACAGTCTTAGTTAACAGTTTGGTCCATCCCCAGTACTGGTGACAATCTCACACCTAATGCTAGGCTACCAGGAAGTTTTAAGAGTCTTTTAAGGGAATTGGTGCCAGCAGAAAAGGGTCACATTGGAGAACACTGTGGGCCAGATTCAACTAACCTGGTAGGCTAATGGAAGTCCTGGAAGAGGACTTCTGCTAGTGTAACAGGGCTCCCCCCCCCACCTCCATGCTTTCCCCCCAAAATCTGCTCTGGGGAGATCAGCCTGTGGGGAGAAGATGGGAGAGAACATTCCATCCAGCAAGCAAAAATATTTGCATTGACAGAATAGTAGTGCAGTGTTGAATATCACCCTAAGTTACAGTGGCTGGTTCTATATAAGCAGTGCAAATACCTAAATGTGTGTTTACAGAGAGCAGGAACTGAGGGAACCCATTTCCTATACATGTGTATACAAAAACCTATGAAAACCGCATACCTGCCTGCTCTGCAAAGAGACTATTAATACATGGGATGCGAGGAGAGCTGGGATCCTCATCTCCTCTCTGTACACACTATTTTAGAATGTCTGAACAGAGATATGTTTCCTTATAAGCCTCAAACACAAACAGCATCTATAATCTGAAATGTCCAAAATCAGTTAGAAGAATAGTCTTTAGAAGCAAGCTCTACTCACACCATACATTTAAAGAACTATTATACCACTTTAACAGTCATGGAGAATCCTGGAAACTGTAATTTGTTAAGGGTGTTGGGAATTACAGCTCTATGAGGTTAGCACCACGGTTCCCAGGATTCATTATTACTCTTAAAAGCAATGCTTTACATGTATGATGTGGATGAGATCTAGAACAGCTTGCTTGAGAATTCTCTCTCCAAATTTGTTCCAGTTATATTACATACATCCTCAATCTTCAGCTACCTGAGCTTATAGCAAACTTTTCTTCCAGCAGCGAAGATAGTACAATTTGTTCCAATTCTAGCATGCCATCAAGCTCTCCTCATTTTCAGTTATTGCTTTCCTTCTTCCTCAGCTGTACAATTCTCTTACTCAAGACTTGCCAGTTTCAGAGTGGATAGCACAATCGGCATTATGTGAAGTTTGCTCTGCTGTTAAAATGCCTCCCCAAGAATGTGAGATAAAGTCCTAGTTACTTGAGCCACTTAGAATCAGACAAAGTCCTTGAGAGGAGTGTGATCCAGATGTCACAATAGGCCTTTTCTAGCTCTACTTTTCATACCTCGCTACATTCCAGGGTGCAGCTTTGCCCAGCAGTTTATCTGATTGAATTGTGATGTCAATATAAGAGAGAATTGAAACAGAGCCGAGTTCCTTGCTGCACTGGTAGCATAAGGCCATAAGCAATCAGGGTACCATATGAGCTGTATGACTGACATGGCTATTTCCCATGCCATTGGTGACCCTTCCCAGGACTAGTGTCACAATACATTTGCATAATTAAACTTTTTTTGGAGGGGAAAAAATTAAGTGTTATTTCTAAAATAACACTTTTAGCAAATTCTTTCAAAGAAACCAACAACAAAGCTTTAAAAATTCAACAATTAGCATTTTAAAAAATAATTAAAATCACAGAACAGGGGTTTTTAAATAAAAATAATAGCACAATGGTGGAGCCCAAGCTTCCCCTGCAAAAGGCCCCTGGATCAAAGCCTGACATCTCCACCTAAAAAACGATCAGGTAGCAGGTGTTGAGCCACTGCCAGTCTGCCAGTCAGAGAAGACAATAGTAAGTTAGATGGACAAATAATCTGACTCAGTATATTTCCTGTGTTGCTAACACAGGAACACATATTTCCTGTGTTCCTAAAATCATCAGTAAAAATCATCAGTATCATATCATCCCTTAAAAACTCAGGATAATAATAATATATTTACCCAGTACTCTAAAGTTAGCAAAGTGTGTACCAGTCAAGTATCTCTGGAGGAGCAAAATTTCACAACAAGGGTATCACTACTGAAAATGCCCTTTCTCCAGTTGCCAACATCTCAACTTTGAAGGGAGCAACAACACAGTCTCTGAAACAGTTAAAGAGTAGGTAGGTTTATATGGAATAGCAGATAGTCTTTTAGACACTCTGTGCATGTGGTGTGTGTGTGTATGTGATTCACTTGCGATGTTGACAATAAACAAGCCAAAATATCTGTGGAATGCGTGGGGGCAAGGCCTAGGGGATGGCTTCTTAATTATTTTAGCAAGGGACTAACTACACTGCAGAACAAAGCCATAAGAGCTCTGGTATGTAGAAGCCTCAATAAAATATCACAGAAGCCCCCAAACTGTGTCAGGTTGGGTATTATTCTTGAGGTCAACGATCTAAGCACACGTAAGCAATGCAGCCTGTTGCCACTCCATCACAGGATCATTCCAGCTCGGTGTTATTCACAAGAAGTGGCTCTTGAGGGTTTTGGACAAGAGCCTCTATCAGCCCTGCCTGAAAATGCCAGGGACTGAACCTGGAATAATTTGCAAGCATTACTATAATAGACTTCAGTATAGTGTGACATTCCAACCTGTATGTGCATTCTCTGGTGAAGTGCTAGGCCAGGGTGCATCTTCAAACTGGACCCATGTGCTGAATGATGAAGACAGATCAGGCTTTGGAGATGGGTGGTTTTCAAGCAAACATACGGACACAGAGTCTGCAGCAGTTTTGTCCATTCCATCTCCCAGTTCAGCATGTGCAAGTGCCTGAAATTCTCCATCCAGGTTTTGGATGCCTTCAGAAGAAGTATCAGAGGAGGACAGAAACCTTTCAAGAGGTTCTCCAGCTTGGCCTGCAAGAAGAATCACAATATAATGTAGAAGTAACAAGGAATTTTTAAACATCCTTTTTCATCATTTGTAAATGTTCAATGTGTATAGGGCAATGTTACAGCTTTATGCTTCTGAGTGAAACTACCTGTTATAAGAAACACGGCACCCCATGTTGAGTCATTCTCCTTTCCACCATTAAAGAGACTTTGTAATGCATAGTACATGTTCTACTGTGCCCCAGTGTCATTATACTGAGCAAGTATCCATCCCTGCCTGAAAGGATGTGAAGGCGGGGTGGGCAAATACACAGCTTAAATGCAGTTTCCACTACTCATTCTGGGGCTGGTTGGTCTTGGGAGTGAGGGACTTGTAGACCAGCAATATCTGGAGGGCTGCAGAGTCCTCATCCCTGAGCTAGATGTTACAGAGGAGAAGGAGAAGCTCGGCACAAGGCTGCTCCCCCCCCCCCGACAAGTTTCTTATAACACATTGAGGTGGTATATAAAAACTGAACATAGCTACCCACATGTAATCGAATCCTTTAGCTACTTTCATCTAGACTGTCTTTCCAAGGAGCTTAGGGTGACCCCATTTTAACTCCATAACTACGCTTTAAGGTAGGATAGGCTGATAAGAATGTTTAACTCAAGTTCTCCCTATGAGTTGAAGAAGGAATTCAACCTAGTTCTAAGTCCGAAACACTCTATCCCAGAGCGGGGAGACCTGTGGCCTTCCAGATGTTGCTGGACTACAGCTCCCATCAGCCCCAGCCAGTTTGGCTGATAGTCAAGGATGATGGGAGCTGGAGTCCAGCAACGCCTATAGGACCACAGGCTCTTCATCCCTGCTCTATCCATTACTTCACACTGGATTTGCACTATACAGACTCATGCTAGTAAAAGTCACAACTACTGCTAAAGCAGGGCTGGCCTGCCCATGAGATAGACTGAAGCTGCTGCCTTGGGTTGCAGAATCCCATGGGGGGGGGGAGGGTACTCTTGCTGGTAGGGCTGTGCAACGGTGACTTCCAGCCAGATCTTGCAAAATCTCATGGAACTCTGGCAAGATCTTGCAGTGCTTTTGTGAGCTCTCACAATATCTCATTGGAAGCTGCTGCGAGACCTCAGTAAGCGAGGCTTTGGCGGGGTGGTGGAACAGCTTCCCGTTTTACCGCAGGCAGTGAAATGGGATGGTCCACCCCTGAGCACAAGCAATTCCTATTCATGCAAGGAGCTCCTCCATTTTAGTAGGCCTGTGTGCGACATGCAACTGGGAAAACACAAAACCCCATGGGAGGAAGACCCATCAGTTTGTGCCTATCCTTAATGAATGGAGAAGAGGCTGCACTTGTTAAAAACAAAAAACAAAAACCGCTTATGTTTAAGTACAACCCACAGAGGACTTTGGATTGGAGTAAAAGAGTTGCCTTGTTTCCTTTGACTAACTTATTTATATCAAGATACAGCAACAGCCTATTTCATCAGAGGGAAGGAATTTGCCTACCCTGGGAGGCAACCGGTAGCAGCAGCCCATCGTTGAAGGAGACCCACTCGGATTGCTGGGAAGCAATGACGTTGGCTAGTGATGTCATGCTCGCTGCAAGTCGCTACTCATCTTCACATCACTGGCAGACAGAAGACAGCAGACAGCCCTCTTTGTTGCAAAGTTGTCGTTTTTTAAAAAATCATTTCATTCCTGACACAGCAGCTGTAAGGGGGGGGGGGAGATTAGAAATCCACAATTTGATTGTACAAGGGTATAAATGGCTACTAGTAAAGATTAGTGTCTCTGAATACCATTTGCTGTGGAAAACATACAGGAAAGTGCTATTGAACTACAGCAGGAGAGCATATTTCAGGCTTGTGAGCTCCTAACAAATGGGTAGAAGGGGTAGGATTTGGTTGTTGGGTATAAACTTAGCTTTCCTTTTTAAAAAAGGAAGCGGACATTTCTGAGGGACAGGGAAGGATATTGGGGTATGCTTGCTTAAGCACTTTTCTATTATTTCATTCATTCCCCGAGTCTGCAGCCTTTGCAGAATAAAACACAACTGGCTGGTCTGGGCATGTTTTATTCCAAAGTAACTTCCTTGAAATAAAGATGTTATGCCAATCTTATTGGAGATTCAGTAACTTCTTGTGAAATTCCTAGAGATGCAGTGGCGTAGCGTGGGGGGTGCAGGGGGGGCCGGCCGCACCGGGCGCAACATCTGGGGGTTAGGGAAATCCACGGGTTAGGGGGCGCAAATCCACGGGTTAGGGGGCGCAAATTACTAGCCTTGCCCCGGGTGCTGATAACCCATGCTACGCCACTGTAGAGATGTTTTGGCTGGGCAGGGATAAAAACCAACTATTACTAGTCTTGTTTCAAATGGCAAAGTGGATTGGGCTGGCCCTGTGCGATTCTGAAGGAGGTCTACTGTTGCTTGCATATGGAATTTATGTAAGTAAGTGTAAGTGTAAATCAAGTAACCTATTTTTTTCTGGAATTGGAACTTTGGCTCTTTTGACCAGGTAACATTTAAACTGAGGAAGATTAAGGCTACTAAATAAATTCAAAAGTTTCCCCAAATATAGTGCTCTCCGAATGTTTTTGGGGTTGCAACTCCCATCAGTCCTGACCACTGGCAATGCTGCCTGAGGATGATGGGAGTTGGAGTCTATAGCATCTGGAGGGCACCAAGCTGGGGAATATTGTCCTAGACTAAAGAGATTTAAGTGAAGATTCAAATAGTTGGTTTATACCACAATCTTTCCTCTCTATTTGCTCCGAGTATCAGTGTGTTCAAAAGGGAATGTTTACCTCTATTTATTTTGCTGAAGTTGAGAGTTTCCACTTGGAAAAATCTAGCTCTTGAAATTCCAGTTCCAATAACTACATGGAGTTAAAGCCGGTCTTCAAAGAAGACCCTTATGGAACAACAAATCATCTTCAAGTAGCATCCTTATGGAAAGTAAAAGATAAAGGCAAAGGGACCCCTGACCATTAGGTCCAGTCATGGCCAACTCTGGGGTTGCGGCGCTCATCTCGCTTTATTGGCCAAGGGAGCCGGCGTACAGCTTCCGGGTCATGTGGCCAGCATGACTAAGCCACATCTGGCGAACCAGAGCAGCGCACGGAAACGCTGTTTACCTTCCCGCCGGAGCGGTACCTATTTATCTACTTGCACTTTGACATGCTTTCGAACTGCTAGGTTGGCAGGAGCAGGGACCGAGCAACGGGAGCTCACCCCGTCACATGGATTCGAATCGCCAACCTTCTGATCGGCAAGTCCTAGACTCTGTGGTTTAACCCACAGCACCACCCACATCCCAGTCCCACCCGCGTCCCACAATACCAAATATGGGATCTAGGTTTCTTGCTACAAGAGCAATCCCAGCTCCTTCCTAACAACCTCCATAAGCAGATTCCAATACCAAATACATGTTTTTTATAGCACAATTCAAGCAGGAAGCCCCCTTTGTAACCAGAGGTTTCCACTGATAAACTGAATTTGAAACCACAGTCCTGTTTGTGTATGCTGCCCATCTATCAAGTGTTAAAGAGTTTAAAAGTGCAGAGAAGAAAGAACTCGAAGAGTTTTGCAAAACCAACCAGCAAATGAGGTTAGCATTAAACCAATGAATTGTTGTATGTTCCTTGGAGAGGTAGGTAATTGTTCTCTGAGCTACATAAAATAAATACCATAACTCTGCAGTATCACTTCTTAAAATAATCTGGTTACTAACATGTCACAGGGAAAGGGGCAGTGTTAGGTTTCCTAGGGAACCCAAGCCCAGTTTTTCAGGAGGCGCAGATCTCCTGGCCCCTACTTTTAATAATCTCTCTATTTCTACCGAGAACTTTTTGTGTGTGTACTCAATACTTTAAGGCAGTGTAATGTTCTGATGGGAAAAGAGAGTGAAGAGTGATTTACTGAAAACTTCACAACTGCGAAGAAAACTTGCCAGCTTCTTTCCCTGCCAGGGACAAGGAAGCTGGATAAGGATGGATAATGTGGGGGTGGGAGGAGGTGGACTTAATTTGAGTCAAGAGTTAATCAGAGCTCAGCCCCAAAAGCCGTTTTTGAAGCCATGGCTCACACTTGCTGTTTAAACAGGCAGGCTAGTTACAGAAAACTCTTTTCAAGACATTTAAGGTCACAGGCAGCGTGTGCTCTTTTTGGGTTTGCCCCTGAGAGAGGGAGGGATAGACTGACCTCAATATTTTGCTGTTTTTCCCACCTGACCAATTGAACCGTTCTTTTGGCTTGCTGAAACATCTGTAATGGGAGTAATTTTAAAACAGAGCATTGCCCTCTCCCAAAGCAGCCTAGCTGAGAAAGTCCTGAACGAAATCTGAAGAGAGCAGGATGTGAGCAGGCAAAAGGCTTTATCAAGAGTTTCACAAGCTCAGGGAGCTGAGGAGAATGCTCTCTTTTCTTTCAGTGTCCGAGAAAAACCTGTGAAAGGAGAGAGGATGAAGCAGGCCCATTGCGGAGGCAGATTTGTTTCTCCTCACTGTGACCGTGTTTACCTGTCACCACTCCCTTTCCACTTCCATAAAAAACAAAAACACCATGCCAAATATATCCCCTCCCACAAGCAAATGAAAAGTCACCAAGACTGAGAGTTTAAACATGGAAAACAAAACTCTGCTGCGCAGTTAGGCAAGCTGGTCTTTTAACGGCTGAATTCTGACAGTATTCCTCCTTGCTTTTGGGCTGAAGTGAGCAACAGGTGTGACTGAGTGCCACTATTCATCTTCATGTTAGGCCATGCCTGAAAGAAGGGTTGGGTATTTCATCTGCAAAATGAAAACAGCTCTTTGTGCCCAAAATAGTCTTAATGGAGGAGTATCCAACCACAGAAGCGACTCATAATATATGAGCAAGACCCTAATGACCCTATGAGTCACTGAACGCCCATACAGTAGCTCTGAGGGTTTGGATGGCAGAGTCCCAGCACAGCACAGGGGCATAACTTTTCCTCTTTTTCCAAACCCCGGGATCTAACTCAAGAGACTAGCAGGCAAGCCACTGCAATGCTATCAAGGCCGGTGTCAGAAGTCAGCATGGTTCATGCATCCTGCTGATGGCCCACACCCCAGCAGGAGAGGGGTTTTGTCCAAGGGGTGTCCTAAACCATCACTCCTTCACAGACAGACCCAAGTCATTTAGGTGCCCAAGGCAGACACTTCAAATTGTGCTCTCTCTCCCACAACAATCTACAAGCTGCTCTTGTCGTCAGGCAGCTGTCAAAGTCCCAGCATCTCAGTAACGTCAACCACTGATATTTACCCTGGGTTTGGAAGCTGCCATTTATTTTCCTGATATGCTGCACAGTGTTGCTACATCAGGGGCATTGTGGGAAATGAGAAGTGCTCCTGCCCCTACCCCCAAGGGGCCAATACTTGTGGGCTCTTTGCCCCCTCAAACCTGGAGCTGTCTCTGCCCTCAATAGTGGTAAAAGTATTATTATTTTACCACTCTGGAGTAATCATTTGCTGGAGGCCCGGCATGCAGCAAATTCTAGATAAACTTCAAGGTCAGTAGGCTGTCAATTCAGTTTATCTCCATTTCACATGTGCTAGATATTTCAGTCATTGAGTGATGCACATTTTCAGATTCTTTGCTAAACTGGCCCTTCATTTCAACTCCGAAGAATAATAGGAACATAGGAAGTTGCACTATATTGAGTCAGATCATTGCTCCACCTAGCTCAGTGTTGCCTACACTGACTCGCAGCCGCTCTCCAGGGTTCAGACGGGATTCCCTCCCCTGCAGCCCTACCTGGAATTCAGAGAGGCAATTAAAAAAATGCATAGTGGTGGCAGGAAGAGGTAAAGAGATAAGAGCACCTTTCTGTACCCACTTCACTGTACTGTCTTAGTCTCAAGTCCTCCTTCAAGCAAAGCCCTGCCCGCAAGTCCGTAAAATTCTGAAATAACAAATATTTTATAACGTGGAAAAGACAGCAACCCATTGGACAAAGCAAGTGAAGTAGCAACATGAAACTTTTTGCTGCAATTATCAGGAGAGATTTGGGATGAGGAGCCAGCACGCAGCTGCACCTAGTCCTACCTCCTGCTTTCATCAGATTCTAGGAAGACTAGAAATCCTAAACTAATGTTTGATATCAATAAAGGACTAGATGTGCACTTAAATGAAATTTAATCCATTTAAGATGCAAATGCTGTTGGTTCAGCGAATCATCTGATCCAGGGTTAGGTGTCACACTCCCCCTTAAATCTCACAGGTTGTTAGCACTTGTTGATCTGGCACACCTACATGGTTGAGTATCAGTGCCTTTTACCAGCTTTGGCTATTGCACCTTTTCCTGGAAAAAGGGATTTGGCCACAGCCATTGTGCTCTACAGAACTGGAAAAATATAACAAATGGTCCACAATATCATTGCCAAACTCTTGATCTCTGATGTCTATTTTGTTGTTTCTTCAGCTTGTAAGCTGCCATGTTTTACCGCAATATAGAAAGAAGGTATACAAATTAAAAATGAAATGAAATGAAAACGGTCTGCTACTGGGCAATCAGAGTGTAATTTCACCCTATCTTGTCTTGCTCATTTCTGGGCTCTTAAAGGTGCTACTACTTTCCTGCAAAGCCTCAAATGGCTTGGGACTGTGCATGCCCAAATCTGAAATGCTGCACTGACCTGAGATTTGGTGGGTGTGTATGAAAAACACAAGTTCCTACAGGTGTGGTGGCCCTGTCAGCATAAGACTTTTGGCATCTGGTGCCTCTTTGAAGAGCAGGAAGCTGAAACAATCTTTTTTGGCCACAAAAGCTTATGCCCCCCCTATATTTATGGGTCTTCAAGGTGCCATAAAAGTCTCAGCTGTTTCCATTACATTGGTTGACCGCCAACATAAAGTGACAACATACAGCACTAACTGATGTGGATCTGCTGAGAATTCAACCCCACTGTGTTTGGAATTATGGCTCTGTTAAGATTTAACCAGGTACTGTAGCACAATAAGAATCAAAACGTATTACTTCACAGCAAGCAGTTTTCTCCTGTGAAAAAGCCCCATTAGAGACATGGCAGGAAACTATTGCTTTGACCATTAAAAAGAAAATCCAGTTATGGAAATAATCAGCTTGAAACATTACTTATTGAGTCTCGGTGTTTTAACATTGATGCTGTATTACAGCACATCTTCCCATTACATAATGGCACTGAAAATTAAAAGACGGTTTTCGTAGCAAATGCACAGCTGGTTCGTCAAAGCTCAAATAGGATTACTGCTGTATGGCATATATCAATGGCATGGAGAGGATTGTAGACTCACGTATAAACCTTGCTTGTTAAAATGCTCTAAACCAGCCTTCCCAAACCTGCAGATATTGTTGGACTAAAACTCCCATTATCCCTGGCCAGGGCTGATGGAGGACAACAAGCTGGGGATGGCTACTCTAAACCAAGGGCAAGATCAAACAGGCATAGCTGTCAACGTTTCCCTTTTTTAAGGGAAATTCCCTTATTCCAAATAGGATTCCTCGCAAGAAAAGGGAAAAGTTGACAGCTATGCAAACAGGGCCAGGGCACATAGGTTATGCACATGGTGGAATACAGGAATAGGCCACTCTACCACATGAAATAAGAACTGAGATATATTCCTATTTCCCTTACACACTTGGCAGATCCAACTCTGCTTTGGGGAAAACTCTGTTCTCTTTCCTACTGCCCTGCTCAGCGAGATAACACACTGGACTGTGATATTCCTCATTCCTGAAGCTTGAAGCAATACTTCATCAATACTACAGGTCACACAGTATTTTTCTCCTGTTCTTGCAAGAGCAGCAACACCACTCCCTGCCAGATCTCCTGAAGGCACTTTGGTAGTGGGCAGCAATGCTGGCCTATATATCCATGAAAACCAGGCTTTTCTTTCAGCCGGAACTTGCCAGAACTCAATTCCGTCATCTCTCAGGTGGATGCCATTACTGTTCTAAGAAAATAAGGGAGGTGTTAATGGCACCTCTTTTTCTAGAAAAATAGCACTGACAAAATCTCTAGATTTTATACATTTATAGGTCCAAGGGTTGAAGTAAATTAAGATAGTGGGAAGCCATTGTGGATGGAAGCTTCACTCCCATTCAAAAATGACTGCTAACCTACTGCTAAGATGGTCGTCCTAGGGCCCGTTGGGATGGACTGGTGAGAGGTCCTTCTCAGCCCCTGGGGCCCTTGGCCACTGCCCAACATGACCAGTCACTGGCACTCAGTCTGATACCGCAACATCGAGTGCTACACAGTGATATCTCCAGATGATGAAGTCAGATACTGATATACATTCCTGCACTGGTGTTATTAATTTGCCACAGTTAGTAAGCCTGGAGGGATAATGGACATGATGGATTAAAAATGCATAGAAAATGTTAGGTGTGGTTATTTTAGAGGCATATCCTTCCCCACTAATGGTCGGTCTCAGTCTCCCTCTCCCTGATCTTCCCTGGCAGTGCTTGTGGGCATTTTCTTATTTCATTTACAATTCATGCAAATTGTATCTTCACACTAAGACTGAGCAGAAAAGACTGCAAGCAGAAAAAGTCAGCTCGAGTAGTAAACACGAAAGAATGTGATGCTTCCCACACGGAACATTTTGACATAGCAAATGGAAGGAAGCCTCTGTAAATTTGGTGGTTATAAAATATGTATGTGCAAAACTGCATTTCTCAAAGTCTTCTGCTGCCAGGGAGAAAACCTCACCTGTGGCAGGTGGGTGGGAGCCTTTGTACTAGACAGTCTGTCAAGGAGGGGGGGGGACTAGTTCACTGTTACATAACCAATTCATTTCTCACAGTCCTTGATCTAAAATTCTCTCTTTGCTGGGTAAAAATCGGGAACAACAATATATATATATATGCAGCAAGTGAAAGCTCTCAGGTGGCAACAGATGACCGTACTTACTCTTAGAATTACAGAATTGTAGAGTTGGAAGGGACCTCAAAGGTCATCTAACCCAAACATCTGCAATGCAAGAATCTCAGCTAAAGCATCCATGACAGATGGCCATTCAACCTCTGCTGAAAAACCTCCAAGGAAGGAGAGTCTACAACCTCCCAAGGGAGTCTGTTCCACTGTCAAACAGCTCATAGTGTCGGAAAGTTCTTACTGATATTTTGTCAGTTTCTCCTTTCTTGCAACTTAAATCCATTGGTTTGGGTCCTATCCTCCAGAGATGGAGAAAACAAGCTTGCTCCATCTTCCATGTGGCAGCCCTTTAAATATCTCCTCTCAGCCACTTCTCCAGTCTAAGCATACCCAACTCCCTCAACTGTTCCTCACAAGGCTTGGTGTCCAGACCCTTGATCATCTTGGTTGCCCTCCTCTGCACACGTTCCAGCTTGTCAATATCCTTCTTAAATTGTGGCACCCAGAACTGGACATAGTGTTCCAGGTGTGGTCTGACCAAAGCAGAATATAATGGTACTATGACTCCCTTTGATCTGGACACAAATCTTCTGTTGTTGCAGTCTAGAATAGCATTAACTTTTTGTGCTGATGCATCACACTGTTGACTCATGTTCAGTTTGTGCTCTACTAAGACACCTAGAACGTTTTCACATGTACTACTGGCAATCCAGGTGTCTCAACTTATATTTGTGCACCTGGTTCTTCCTACCTAAGTGCAGAAACTTTGTCCCTACTTAAATTCATTTTGTTAGTTTGGGCTCAGTTCTCCAATCTGTTAAGGTCATCTTGAATTCCAATTCTGTCTTCTGTGGCATTAGCTACCCCTCCTAGTTTGGTGTCACCTGCAAATCTGATGAGCACCCCCTCAATTCTTTCATCCAAGTTGTTTGTAACATTGAACAACAACAGGTTGAGAAAAGAACGCTGCAACACCCCATTTGTCAGGGTTTTTTTGCACTCTTGAGGTGCAGTATAACATCCCTACCCAGTCATTAACAAGTTGGTTTAAATCCCCAAGCTGTTCCAGTAGGACGAAGAACTGAATTTCTGAAAGTGACACAATATTGCTATTTTGAGGTTCTTTGCAACAGAACCACTACACTGACGGAAGATATATACGAATCTTGCACAATTGAAGGTGATGCGCTTACAGAACTAACCAAGTCCCCACATGTATCCTTCAAAGTACTATTTTGTGGCCAAGGGATCCTTTCTGAAAGTGATTTTTTTTTAAGTTTACATATATGCAAAGCACCTATTGGCCTAAAAATGATGCCATCTGGGGTGGGTGGGGGAATGTTGCGTGGAGAGTCTATGTTTTGTCTAGCAATAACAGAGGATAAGCCCAGCCTGCTCCCTTTTGATGGAGAAGTGGGCAGCTGTGAGAGGGCTGGTGAAGACAGCTAAGAGGCAGGGCTGTGAAGTTGTTTTCCTTCCCTTGAGAAGGCTAAGGCGATGCCTCCCGATGCCTCCTGAAGAGCAGCCTTCTCCTACCCTACTGAAAACATTTTTGCCTGAAGAGCTGCTCTCCTGTGTGAACTGCAGGCCCTGACTGAAGGAGCTGTCAGCATTTTGGAGGAGACCCCTCTTTCCTGCGCTTCCCTAAAACCACCATTGCCGGGGATAGATGGCCGACTGATACTCAGAGGTTAACAAGACAGACCTATGATGCAGGCAAGATATGCAGCAATTTTATTTTCCTTATTTAACCAGACACCAGACACGTTACAAAGATTTCTCCAAATGTGACATGAAGGCCGGTAACATCAACCCCGCCATATGGGAATCCCTGCCTAGAGGCAGTCAGGTCGTATAGCAATGACCAGAGGAGGAATGACTGTTGGGAGGAGCACAGAGAGAAGCACAACCAGACACCTTCACCTGCCCCAGCTGCAACAAAACATGGCTCTCCTATATCAGCCTCTACAGCCACAGGAGGCCCTGTAACCTTCCAACAGGTTGACTTCACCCACAATGGGCACTCCTCCATTGTCTCCTGAGACAGATGGATGCCAACCTATTATTTTCCACCAGACCAATTCCAGAAGGGAGTAGACATTCCAACTTTGCATGGGCAGGTCCTGAAGAACTAGAGAGATGCATATTCCCCATATGTCTAGGAGTCTTGAGCTACCATCAGTAGGACCTGGGCTTACTCAAAATCCTTTGCTGCCTCAGGCGAAGGATGACATGGTGCCACCCGCACTTCAACCCCAACTTCACACATAGAAGCTGACCTGACAGGCAGTTAAATCTTATTTCAGCACTGGTAATGGGGTGATATCCTTCCCTAGACCAGAGGGCAACACAGCATGCACAGCTTACTCCTACCAACACCTTGCCATGGCTCCTGCCTTAACTGCCAAAACAATAGGGCCAGGTCCAATTACAGAACCTTCAGACTTGATGGCAGTGCTTGTATTGTTCATTTTTAATTCATTTCAGCCACTTGGCGGGGGGACAATAATTAGTTGAAAAGCAGGATAAAAATATAATAAACAAACAAACTGATGGCTATATGGAGACTCCCTATTGAAAGAACAAGGAGCTGAATACCAGTTGTTTAAAGGCACTGGTAGAGGGACCTGTTGCCTTCCAGCTCTGGTTGTGGGCTTTCCAGAGACATCTGGCTGGCCCTTGTGGATCGTCAAGACCCCAAGTTACTGCAGAGGAGCTTTGAGGGACTAGATTCTGGAGTTTTTGTCTGGCCCAGGATGGCTCTTTTTACATTCGTACATTTGAAGCATGGCCTTGAACCAATGTTTGCTCCCAGATGGAGGCTTAATACTGAGCTATCACAAGTGCTGTCAAGGTCGTGCTTTGGGGCAGAAGTCCAAGATCTTACTCAAAAGAATGAGCAAGAGAGGCTCCCATGTTTTTCAGGACTAGCTTACCACATTTTGAAGTGAAGTATTCAAATCTAAATGCACCATCATCTAAAAAGCACTCCTGTCCCTAGACCATTACTGTAAGTTCATAGTCTAAGGCTCCATCTGCACTGTAAATGAAAGCAGCACCATACAGACATGGCTTCTACCAAAGAATCATGGGAACTGTAATTAATTAAGGGTGAAGAAAACCATTGGAAGACCCCCTATTCTTCTCACAGCAGGAGTTTGAGCGTTTTTCTCTTAGAAAGCCACTAATCTGTTACTTTTTCCATACCAGGCTTTCATTCATTTTTGGAAAGTGATGAATGCACCTGTTTAATTTAGTTCAGAAGCTAATGTGAGAAATGCTATTCACATTACTGTGAGAACCTTCTAGCCACAGGGCTGGCCCTTGCAAGATATTCTGGTACCAGAGATGGAAAATCCACACGGCACCCCACTTTCCAACTGACATGAGGCTCACAGCTCCCTGGAAATTCTCTTGGGCAAAACTCATGAACAAGATGTGTACAAAAGACTGATGACCTATCGATGGATTGTGATCCAAAGGTAAGATCTGCCTGCTCTTCTTAATGGCTCCTCAACTTCAATCCAGACAACAACAGTTTTACCACACACACACACACTCCCATCTCTACCGTCTTAGTTTGCCTAAATGGGATATTTCTGATTCCTAGCACGAAACAGAACCAAGGCAATTTCTTGCATTATATAACTGCCTTTTCCTTTTCGCTAAACTCCAGGAACACCACCTAAAAACTCTGGTATGTGAAAGGATAGAAGTCAATAATGGATGCATTGAGAAGAGAAGGGGAGGAACTCCCAACACATTATCGACTTGCATTTTTCTGAAGCCCTGCGGGTGCTAATGTCTGGGAAGATAATGCATTCCGGAAAGAGACAAGAGACACTAAAGGGTTGCTAGGACCAACGAGAGAAATAACCGCTTTCCCTTTAAGCAGGTGCTCGAGGAGATTCGAGTACAGACTGAAGAGAGAGGAGAGTGCTTGAATGGGGCACCATCAATCGCGAGCAACAGAGCGCAGCTAAAGTGGGAGATCACCCCTCCAAAAGCACCCGATCTCCAGACTGAGAGCCGTCCCCTAGGAGAGTTTAAAAGCAACAGACAGACAAACCCAACAGCGTCCTTGTGTCACAGGCTATATAATACAAAGAGCGATTCCCACCGCCGATCGTGGGCGATCACGGATCTCCCTGGCTACCGGGTCTTCCCCGGTGCCGATTTCTAGCAAATGATTTACAAAAGGGGGGTAAAAAAAAGCCAAGCGTAAAAAAACACCCTCTATAAACGCAGTGTCCCTTCCTTCACCTCCACCGCGCCCTACCCAGCGGCGTTCGCCGAGCTACTTTCCAGGCAGGCGAAGTATCTCGGTCTTCTTTGTTTGGCTGCGAGGGATTTGCACGCTCCAAGCGTGGTGCTCTCAGGTCCCCGCCAAGCAGCCGGTGCAGTTTCGCAGGCTGAAAGTGCTCCGCGGAGCCCGGGCAAAACCCGGGCGGAGATCTGGACGCGGCGACGCGCACATGTTCCCACGGCGGGGCGAGGCTGCGATCACACCGGCAATATCTGCGGCCGTCGCTGCCTCCTTGGCCTGACCCTGCCCTCCACCTGCCTCGTTTGGTTCGCGGGAGAAGATAAGAAAATACAAACGTGGTGTGCAGCAAGAGATCGGGTTACCTTGGAAGCGCCACGCAGTCTTTCTCTCTCTCCCTCCCTCCAGCAAAAAGGTGTGTGTGCTGAAAGGGAGAAAGGCTGTGGTGGGGAGATGGGGGAAATTTAAATCCCGGCAGGAAAGTTCAGCGGCAGGCGATCCAAGCGAAGGAAGCCAAGCTCTGCCATCCCCTATTGGAGCGAGAGGGCTGCACTCCCGGCGCTCTCCTCCCTTCCCTTCGAGGGAAGGAACCCGCGCAGGGGAGAGCCTCCATTGGGCAGGATCCGAAGCCGGGGAGAGCCAAAGATGATCGGGATTGGCTGGCGGGGAAGGAGGGTGTGGCAAGGCTGTCCCAGGGTGTTTCCTCGCTCTCTCGACTCCCCCAAGTGCAGCCTCGGAGATGTCGAAGGGTTGACCGTCTATTTTCATTCTCATCGAAGGCTTTAGCTGTAAAATGCAAAACAACCGCGCGCAATCCTCCCCCGGCGTCGTCATCGGTGGTATATTATAAATGCACATAACATTTCACAGAGTGACATAAAAAACCCAATGGGATTAGAAATAGAGATATGTGTTCCGAAGATGTTATTATTAAATAGAACGAAATAATAAGAAACCTTTGTTAGATGCCCGACCGCATGCTGGAGGTGTCACACCGAAGCACACCAGCCAAGCAAATCAACTGCCCTCTGCCACACAAAAAAAGCTAACAGCAAACAGCGCTGTACAAGGAAACCAGCCAGCAGAACGGAAGACCATATGAAAAGCCCGTTTTCACCCTCCCAGAACAATTTTTTAAACGAAGTTTGGTGAGACTCATTCAAGGATAAGAGTGTTTCTCTTCAGGCAAGCATCGTTACAGCTAAGATGTTTTAATGTCAGCTTTGTTTTAATTCGACTGACCCTGTCCATGATTGATGCTGTATTCTAATTTCTGGAGTGTTTCTGATTCTTGTCGTTTCGTCAGTGGTAATCAGCCTTTGAGAACAGCTGTTGAAAAGTGGGTTATACTTTTTGTCGAATGAATAAATGGACAAAGAAGTAAAACTGATTATGACATAGCATGCACATGATTGTATGTAACAGCTACATGAAAGCCAATTTCGCACTGAAAACGTTTGTTAAGAACTGCAATGACTTCCAAACATCTGGATACAGGGAAAAACAAATGTTCACACAATTTTCTGGCAACAACAGTGTTTCCTACAGTTATTTATTGTATTTCTTACTCTCCCTTCACCAAGGTCCCATGGCAGGTTACAGTATATACAACCACAATTAAGATCCTAAAAACAACCCCACCCACAACCCCCGTAATATAATCCATACAGCATATTACAAGGAGGAGAGTATAAAAAATATTCTTCAATTCTCAGTGGCCTCTCTGCCCTTCTAGTACAAAGACAGTACAGTACTACTAAGATCTAACAAGGCTGGTTTAAGTTGTGTTAAGAGCGCCACATACAGTACAATAAAGTGCTTTGGTGGAATATGAAACATAGATGATAACACAAATACAAGGTGCCAGCTGCTGTATAAAGTGCTAACAACAACTCATGAAGTTCAATATCAATACCATAATGGGGTAATGATGGCACCACACATTCTTTTTCCTTCTTGTGTTGTTCCACACAGGAGAAGTGTCAAGTGTGAAGTGGTCCACAAAAAATTTTTAAGTCACTTTCAGTTTCTATTTTAACTTAGAACAACAAGATGTTAATTGGAGTTGCATCACACATGACAAAATACCGTATTTTTTGCTCTATAAGACTCACTTTTTCCCTCCCAAAAAGTAAGGGGAAATGTGTTTGCATCTTATGAAGTGAATGCAGGCTGTGTAGCTATCCCAGAAGCCAGAACAGCAAGAGGGATTGCTGCTTTCACTGCGTAGCAATCCCCCTTGCTGTTCTGGCTTCTGAGATTCAGAATATTTTTTTTCTTGTTTTCCTCCTCCAAAAACTAGGTGCGTCTTGTGGTCTGGTGCGTCTTATAGAGCGAAAAATACGGTACATTGGGGCAGACCTGGTATACACCCTCATTTAGCTATGCCAGAATAGGATTCGTAAAGAAATCATTATCCCTGCAGTTGACCTTAGGGGTGGAAGGCAGTTGAAAACCAAGAAAAAAATGTCCTGTACAATCCACAGCTCATCTTACAGTAAGAAGTTTGGAATCCAGTTACTGAAGTCAAGGCTGTAGTTTCAACTGTTTAGGTTGTCATGTGTGAGCAAGGATTTTGCCCCCACTCTATTAAGCATTTAGTATTCCTCCTTCATCAGAAATGTTCCCATTATAGCTAGTAATCAATATTCCGCTTTATATGCCAACCCACATAATGCACACAGACTTACTGCCTTTTCTTGGTCACCACAAGATTGAGTATTCTCTACCATGCACAATGTTATTTGCTCAGAGACTAGAATAATTCAACATTGCCTATGAGCTCAACCATTCAAGCACTTTCTTTCCCTTTAAAGCAGCATTCTAGGAGAAAATAGAATGATTTTTTTATTTCTATTTCAGCAATGCCAACATCTTGTAAGATTCCCTTCTGTTCATTACAAGCAGCTGGTGTTGCTGTGAAAACGAAATACATTAATGTGAAAATGCGGGCAATTTATTCTCAGAATTTCCACCTCCTTATTGTGCAACATTTTTAAAAAAAATACATGATACCTCACCCTACAGTAAGAGGTACACAGTAAATTGCACGTTTTTATCCTTTGACCACATATGATTACACAGTAGCCCATAATATTAGGAAGTCTCCTGTTTTGCCAGTGGGTAAAAGGTGTGGGACATGGATGGTGCTCTGGTCTAAACCACTGAGCTTCTTGGGCTTGCTGATTGGAAGGTCGGCAGTTCGAATCCGCATGACGGGGTGAGCTCCCATTTTTCTGTCCCAGGACCTGTCAACCTAGAAGTTTGAAAGCATACCAGCATGTGTAGATAAATAGGTACCGCTGCAGCGAGAAGATAAACGGCATTTCCGTGCGCTCTGACTTTCGTCGTAGTGTTCTGTTGCACCAGAAGTGGTTTATGTCAGCGGCCATTTTAGCCGTGACAGTTTAGTCATGCTGGCCACATGACCTGGTAAAGCTGTCTGTGGACAAACGCCGGCTCCCTCAGCCTGAAAAACAGAGATGAGTTCTTTGGCTTCAACCAGGGCCTTTTGACAGCAGCATTCTCAAGCATTGAGGGGTGGCTCCACCTCCTCTGTTGGATCCAAGAATTCTTCCTCTAACCTCCCACAAGAGGAAATCCTCAGGACTGGCTCCAGGAGTTCCTGCCCGCTCCTCTAGGTGCTTGACCTGTGGCATGTCTGGCTCATTCTCTGAGGACTCCGTGTCTAGTGCCAGGTCATGGGTAAGCATAACACACACCATACACAACATTTTATTTAGCACTTGTAACTGGGGTACTTGCACTAGGTGAGAGTGCAGGAGAAGATGATGACTTCATGCCTAGTGAGCTAGAAAGGTGCCATTGCTCTGAGGAACAGCATGTTTTTGCATGTTTAACATTTCAGCAATTCAGATGGCAATTCACATCAAGTAGCAGAAGCTGTGGAAAACTGTATCTGCAAACCCTCCTGCTTCATTTAACCACAGTTCCCTGAGATTGGACATAATGGAAACTGTGGTTAGTTCAGTAGTTAAGAGGGAAGGTAGTAGGTGTTCAGAACTTTGGAGATTCTCTAAAGGAAGCCCTATGCACAATGCATTGGCAGTAGTCTAATGTGACTGCTACTACAGCACAGATAACAGTACCTAGGAGAAGCACAGTTGGTGCACCAGTCTGAATCTGTGAGAGCCAATTCATGCCACTTTGGCATGGATCTAGAACAACCTCAACCCAGGGCTGACCCAATACATGTTGGCATGTACTCCCCCCGCCAGAGAAGAAGGAGTGAGTGAAGATCTACATCAGGAACAAGGGTGGGAGGAGATCAGCAGTGCCTCCTATTTGCCATGAGGCCACTATAGAGGGGACAGATCTGGCCTCCAAGGAGTGCACCGTAGCTGTTGCTGCTACTATGGCAGCAGCAGCAGCAGGCAATGCATTCCTGGATTCCAGATTTGCTATCCCAGTGGATCCTGTTGCCTGAGGCAGCTGCTTCGCCTCATGGGTGGGCCGGCGCTTCCCCATAGCTAACTGTGAACCTGATTTTTTAGGGCGAGTGTATCATCTACAATATGCTGAACACTATCTTCCAGATCAGCTGGAATCTTACCAGCAGTACCTCCATCTTTCGTTTATTGGCCTTCATCCAATAATTAAGCAACTTAAAACATTGCTTTTGCATATCCATTGCTTCACCTGAACCTGATGAAAATAATAAATAGAGCTGGGTTACAAAATGCGCTTGATTCAAGCAGAGACATTAATGACAATGAAGCCAATGGGTCTACCATGTGACCTTGCTACACAGAGTCTGCATACTGGATATAATACTCCCCAGAATAGTCATAACAGGTCTTTTATGTTGTGAACCACCCTATTATATTTGGATGAAGGGCAGTATACACATTTAATCACCATCAACAGGCAAGTGTTTGTGGGAAAAGATCCTTGTAGGCCAAAAGTTCAAAAACCACTGAATTAAATAGTTATTGCCATTGTGAATTATTAGTGTAGGTTGAAAACTGTTAGTCCACAACTAAGGCCAGTTCGCCAGTTACCCAGCACCTTGAGACAATCAGCCACGTCGTGTATCCACAGCAGTGACCAGAGGAGGAATGATGCCTTCACCTACCCCACCTGCAACAAAACGTGTCTCTCCCTTATTGGTCTCTACAGCCACAGCAGGCACTGCAATTCTCCAACGGTTTGACTTCACCTCCCAACAGTGCACCCTTCCATTTTCTCCCAAGACAGACGGAGGCCAGACCAGGTTCACCTGAAATATAGACTTCCCATCGCTGCTAAATACTTCTTGTTTGCATTCCTGCGTTCTCAGCCCAGCTTGAGGAAGAGCACAATTAAGCTGGAAATTATATGTTGTCTCCAACACTTCTCAGCCACCACACACAATTAGAGCATTAGCTAACCGTCTGTTTGGGTTTGTTCATGCTGGAGATGGAACAGGCAGCAATACTTTGAGATTAACCTCCTGCTAATGTGGGGTGGAGGAGAGAATCCACATAAGCATTATTACTACTTTTAGGAGTATTTTTTGAGTACTGGACAGCTAAGAACCTCAATGAGGAATTTTTAGCAAAAGCGGGTGGGGAAGGCAGACAGCTGTAGAGTGAGGTCATATTATGTCATTCTTTTCAGCATTCTTATATCCCACTCCCTTCTGTGCATTTTTCTCTCCAGGCAGGAGCAAAGTCGACACATATTCATGATAAAAAAGAAAGTAAGACTGGTTGGCACAATCCAGTTGAAGCTGAGCACCTTTCAGTCACGTTCTTTTCTCTGGGAGAGGCTTAAAGCAGATGCTTAAATCTCCCATTTCAAAGAAAAGCACCCAGAAAATGCCTAGCATTAGCTGATTTGTGCCTATAGATTGTTTTGCACAGTCCTAACACATCCCAAATCACTTTTAAGAATTCAGTTCCTCAAAAGATATTAGTCACAAATACAATCTAACAACACTGGAAACCTCAGACCGGCGTAAGCCAGTCCAATAAACAGAACCAAAACAAACAGGAACACAAACTCACCCAAAGCCAATTTATTTTGAGTGGAAAGCGCCAAAGAAAACAAGACAGACAGAATTTATGGTCAGCAAATCTCAGCAATGCAAGGTTATTATTTTTAAAAAACCACAAAACATTAGCATTGCCACTATCTTATGTATTTAGGCAATTGATAAACAATATACATTGATAATGTGTTAGTTTGAGCAGTTGGCTAACAGCCCTCCTTCAGGTGTGCTGGGGCTGGAAAATGTGCAGCCGCATTTCTCAAACTGTGCTCCAGAGACCACCAGGACACTTCAGTGCTGCATCCCACCTGCCTTGTCATGCCGTGGCTTTATTGTTGAGCGGTGGGTAGCAGCATTTCCCTGCATGTACAGTGCACAGGAATATGTAGGAGATGAATTGGTAAGAGAGTAAAGCTGCAGCAAGCAGTGTGTCAGGGTGGGAATTAGGGATGCGGGAGAAATTGTATTCAGTTCACATTTAAAGGTGAATTTACCTAATCCACACTTTGCAAAATAAGATGCGAACCTTCAGCCTCTGAAATTCACACTTCTCCGATTTCTGCAGTGTAGTTCTCCAGACAAACAATGGGTACAAAAATGTAAAGCAATGAAATTTATTGTCTCCACCTTTCCATTCTTCTCTCTCTCCTCTCACAATCTCTATATTGCCTATAACAGCAATGTCATGCTTTGGGTATGGCTAATTTGTCAGAACAGTTCTAGGATTTGAAAACTGAGTCTCTGTATGTTCTATTGAGAGAGGGATTTAAAAAAAAAAATGCAAATGCTATGGTAAAATGTGCATTGAATAGAATAGAATCACAGAACATGGGTAAAAGAATGTATTCAGGAAATTTGCAGGAAAACTGCGTATCAAAATGCATACATTAGGATAAATGAACACTAAAATGCTCCTGAATTTTAATGAGGTTTGTGTTATTTTTTAAATAATTTTTTTTCTACAAGCTGATGTAAAAATGTAGAGAAGTGAAATTAAGAATGTGAAGAAACTGAAAGAAAACTGAGTTTGACATACCCCCCCATCTGAAAAGCAGAGGAAACGGATGTGGCAACAAGTGTCAGGGAAGGAAGACAGCAAACAGGAAGGAGGGAGACAGAAAGACTGACTGAGGGACAAGTTGTCCTGTGATCTGCTGCTGATCCCTTTGACCCATCCACTTCACGCAGACTCACACCCCACATCCTAATTCTCCCCCCACTCTCCATCTCCTGCCAAACCCAGAAGCTTCTCCACCCTCCCTTTAAGGGCAAGGGCTAGAGGCAGCATTGAAGGAAGCTAGAGAGCCAAAAAGGTTACTATTTTTAAAGAGTAATCTAATAAACTGGGAAAAGAAAACAAAACTGGGGACAAGAGCTAGCTAGAGCTTTCATAGGAAGATGTGAATGTGAAAGAAGTAGGTTGAAAGGAATGAAAGACACTGGCAGCTTGGGGGGAAATAAGTGAAAGCTAAGAGTGAAAAGAACAAGGAGATGAAATTACAGATCAGTTAAAAACAAAAACAAAAAACGCCAACCACTTTGAGAGGAGTATGTGTATATTGGGTGAGGGTGGTGGTGGTGGAAGGTAGATAAAATAAAAAATAAAATGCCCTCCCCACTAAGAACTTCTGGGTCAGCAATTCTGCATAAAATGGGGAGGCTGAGTCACAAAATGTCTCATGCAGTCTGTACTTTTCTTCAAGAAAGATGAACTGTGGGCAAAGAATTTAGCAATTTAGAAAAGGGATTACTTAGCAATGGCGGCGGCGGGGGGGGGGGAGTCTTTAATTGCCAGCTCATTCTGCCAACCCCTTTCTGCTGCCATTTTCTTATTGGCACCACCATTTTGTGATGGGTGGGCTTCAGTCTCATTTTAGCCAACTCAAGTGGATCCTGGGAGCAGAAAACTAGAGAACCCCTGGCTTTAAGCATAATAAAGTGGGGGGGGGAGGTGTTGCAGGGATGTGCATGCTACTGTTGCCCTCCAAAAGAGGCAGGCAACTGTGTGAATTAGTAAGCCATGAGTATGTGGAGAGTCCCCACATGTTTTGGAAAGCACCGTTCTAAAACATGCAAGGAGCCTCTTCACACAGTTGCTCTCAAACTTATGGAGGGCTACAAAAATGAGAAGGGTGGAGCTAACATGTTCATTCATGTGCCTCTTTCCCTGTGTTTGCTATACACAGTTCCAGAATTCCTGAACAGAATTAAGGTGAGCTAACAGGCTTCATATTTAACAGTGCAAAAAGGCAGGTTAAGCTTCTTTTCCAGTCCAGGGCATCAATGCCTAGGGGGGAAGTAGTTAAGGAGAACAAGTCATCAACACATCAAAGGAAAATCCTTGGAGTTTGGACAAACAGGGGTTGCCAGAGCCAGTGTGGTGTAGTGGTTAAGAACGGTAGATTCATAATCTGGGGAACCGGGTTCTTGTCTCCGCTCCTCCATGTGCAGCTGCTGGGTGACCTTGGGCTAGTCACACTTCTCTGAAGTCTCTCAGCCCCACTCACCTCACAGAGTGTTTGTTGTGGGGGAGGAAGAGAAAGGAGAATGTTAGCCGCTTTGAGACTCCTTCGGGTAGTGATAAAGCAGGATATCAAATCCAAACTACTACTACTACTACTACTACTACTACTACTACTACTACTACTACTATTCTTCTTCTTCTTCTTCTTCTTCTTCTTCTTCTTCTTCTTCTTCTTCTTCTTCTTCTTCTTCTTCAGCCATCGTGATGTCACACAGAAAAAAAATATTTTAAAAGCAAATGTTTGGAGGATGTGGGGCAAGTGGAACTTCTTAGCAGGCTGGCCGAGACAGAAGGGAAGGTGTTTTCTGCAAGTGCTGCTGGGAAGGAGAAGCCCCTCTTGAGATGTAAATGCTGTCAACTCTCCACAAACCCCAGGTGTAAATATTTGTGAATAAAAATACTGTTTCATGAAGACCCTAGCCTCCGTTGTGCATTTCCTCCCAAAGAAACACAAACCCTGGTTAAGTGCCAAGACTCCAGCAATCTCCCCACTTGGCAGAGACTGGAGTGGCCTGAAGCATTATGTCTTGAAATGAGCAAGTAGTATTGTAATTATGCTCTGCTATGAATTCCTCTTATTGTATTTCTCAGGGTGGATGAATCTTCCTATTTTGGTTTCTCTCAGGTTCCTCACTTTTCCAATCTTCAGTTCTCAACATTTCTAATCTTCTGTTCTCAACAGTTTGTGGTGTTTTTTTTTCAAGTCCACCAGCATTTTAGTGTTAATTTCTTTTAATATACACACTTTTGCAAAGGAATTTCTCCCAGTATAATGCATTTTGATATGCTATTTTTGTACACATTACTTGGCTGGCGAACTGCATTGCCAAATTCAGAGATGTGTAAATTTTGATGCATGGCTGTTTTTTTTTGCGTCTCAACATTGTTTTGGAAAGTAGGTTCATATTTAAACGTGTACTAAATTGAAATCCTCCCCTGTCCCTAGTTATAAGCCACTTTAGGTATAACTATGTAGAAAAGTGGCGATCATTGCCATCACCATCTTAAAAACAACAATCCCAGAACAGTTCATTAATTACTAGCTAAGCTTCCCCCAAATAAATTGATCTTAAGATGTGAATGAAGGAATTCTACACCAAATGCAGCATGGCATTTTGTAGAAGATATTTGCTCTCTTTTCAAGTGTCAATTATGCCTGATTTGACATGCCAAAATAAATGAAAATTGCTGGCCACAAAACCAGCAGTAGGGGTTCATAACAGTCACACAGCTTTTATATAATAATAGAGCACTTGTAATAGCAATTTTCCTGTGCTCAGACAGTTTCAAGTACATCACCCTTATAGCTCTTTCAACTTTGTAAGGTAAGTCATTACATTATTCCAGATTGGAGGTGATGGAGACGGAGACAGTGGCTTACCTGAGCTCAGTGAATTCACAGGTGATTTGCTCCTGTGCTTGACTGCTATCCTACTCCCTCTCAAAGCCAATCCTAAATATTCTAGGCATTTGCAGGAATCATATTACATTCTTTCTGGCAAGATTTAACAAAACCCCTTTCTGCAATGTAATTCTAAAGGTACAAACAAGGCTATACAACAGTGCTTATTTTATTGGGTGGGATTGGGGGTGGGGAGATTGTAATAGGTATTGAATCATGGCATCTAGTTCCCATGGTGATTGGCAGATGAACAGCAACATGTACAGAGAGATGCATATAGAAGTGTGTGTGGTGATGTTTCTCCCAATCTTGGCCCCATCTCCATGCACACGGTCATATTCCTTCTGCCACACCCATTCATCAACTGTGTGCATACGAGGAATATATTCTGTTGATGCATAGCTGCATATGTGCAGGTCATGGACAGTAGGTGGAGGACATATTCCCGTTCTTCTGCACTTTACTATGATAATGTGACAGCACTCCTGACTCTTCTCTTCCTGTGCTCTCTTTACATGCAAAAAAAGCACTCTTCACAACTTCTCTTCCTCACAGTGCACCTGCTGCTTTGCAGAATATAAGGCAGGCACCCTGCCTCAAGAAATAGAAGCTCACAAAAGTCACAATCTAACATTCAACACAGGGGAGGGAAGAAGAGGAGGTAGGTGAAACAGGGAAGCAACACATAGGCGTTTCAGTCCTCCCAAGGTGGAAAAGTTGACTCAGACACTGCAGTCCTATGCAGGTTTAGGCATAAGTTAAGCCTTACTGAGCTCTGTGGGACTTACTTCCTGGTATGCAAGCGTAGTATTGTACCCTAAGGTTGCAATCCTATGCATATTTACTTGAAATCAGCATTTACTGCCAAGTAGGCAAGAATTTTATTATATTGTTAGGCACTAATTGATAAAAAAGGGGGGGGAGGATTTCTCGTTCAGCTGTATGTGTCATAGTTTTTGTCAGAAATGCCAGTTCTTTTTAAACGTAAAAAGGAAACACAACTTCTCTTACATCATTACAGGCCAATCACAAAAGTGGCATCTTTATTCAACAAGATATAGTACAAAATGAATCTGTACATCTTTCTATTAACAGGATGTGTTTACAGTTATATTACACTTTTCCAGCCTTTATACTGCATCATCTTAAATACAAAAGAAAATTTACAAAACCCTTTATTCACTTTGTGATTTAGGCCAGCGTGAGACAAAAGGACTCTTCTCACTAGCCTTCTTCAACTGTCTGCATTCAGTTGCAGCTCTCAAATCATGCCAACGCTTCAAAAAAGAAAAAAAGTGGAAAGTAACCTGTTTGTCGTGCTGTTTAAAATATTAAAGAATTGCTAAAGTAAGCTTCCGTTCTTGTAACTTGGGTATGTGGGTTTTAGAAACAGCAAATTAACAGAGTGCAAGCTGTTGGCCCCAATCCATCTTACGTTGGACTTTCAGCCTGATCCTATGCTTATTTACTTGGAATTAAGTTCATTTGGTTCAACAGGGTGTATTCTTAGGCAAGCGTGCATAGGATTGTAACTTAAGTTTCACTTAAATCAGTGGAACCAGTCAGTTGCACCAGGGATGTGTGGGCTAGGGGTACCTGACACTGGTGTGCTGGTGCTTTATGTGCAAGCACTACTGCCTTGGTTTATACATACCACCCAGCCTCGTGTAATGATCAGACACAACTAACTTCTTATTTGATGGTTTAAGCAAGGGCTTGTTTAAAATACCTTGTGTCAAAAAAAACCCGAACTGGGCTCAACAGTGATGGCTACCTTGAGATGATGGACTGGGTGCTCTGTATTGTCTGGTTTGTTAAAACATAGTGGGGAAACAACTCTCTTTCAATTTTTCTCATCGCCCAGTAAGTAGTTAAAATATTAGAAGGCAAGCTTCCCCCACTTTATTTCCCCAAGGGTGTCAATCACAGAGTGAAGTATTTTCACACATACAGCCACATTATGGAAAAGCAGATTAAGAAGCATCTGTGACAGCTACCATGAAGAGAAAGGCAGAGCTGAGCTAACCCAACACAGATTTGTGGTGGGACATCCATTGCTACTTCAAATATGCTGTTTATTCCTGGTTTAGTGATTTAAGACTCGAGTAAACCCTTCACTCAAACACTGTCACTTAACGTGTGAAAGGAGAAATTTCTCATACATATGGATAGCACTAATTACATCCAGGGAAGCAAAATTCCAACGATATATAATTA
Organism: Podarcis melisellensis; assembly: GCF_964234715.1. NCBI lineage: Eukaryota > Metazoa > Chordata > Lepidosauria > Squamata > Lacertidae > Podarcis > Podarcis melisellensis. Next base: position 26,944,549 of record NC_138528.1, on the reverse strand, counting down.
TAGTCTCTGAAACATGCTGCTGTTCACGTTCACAACATCTGGTACAGTGACAATTTTCAGAAAAGAGATGGATTAGAAAGACATAAGTTTCAGCAGATCCTTAGCCAAGTCCATTTATGTTCTGATCTATCTTGGATAAAAGAATCACAATTTGAATTCAACAATTTGATCCATGTCAAGCAATTCCATTTAGCTTAGATTATTTAAATCCACCTGCCCCTCTAAATAGCAAGAGGATGCTCTCTAAAATCACACACCCATGACAAAAAGTTTAAAAGGCAAAGCCTGCTTTACTAGCACCAACTGAATGCAAGCAATTTTATATTGATAGATGCTAGTCTTAATTTAAATTAAAATTAAAAGGTTAAATTAAATTAAAAGGTTAGTTCAAAACAAGAGGATGTTCAAAGATACTATATGTGGATAACCTACTGATCTTTTCTTAAATCCCTGAGTTACTTGATGGTTCCCCCATGTAACCTGCTGTCAGCTACATCAAATCTAAATGGATGCTATTTAAATAGCTTCAGCAATGGCAAAATCCATAAGGGAAACACGCTTATTACTTATCTTGCATTTTAAAGGAGGAAAATAATTCAAAAGGGGAGATCATGTGTTTTGCTTATCTCAAGGTTTAGCTTTAGTATGGATGTGGTTATGAAGGCTATAGTTGCTACATCAAGTGGAAATTAAAGAGTGAGTCAACTATTATGTTCTTCAAGTGAATCAAAACAAATTTAAAGTGGCACAATTAGCAATTCTTTAAAAAGCTCCACAGATGCAATAAAATGAGATAGCGGAGGGGAATATTTTGGAAATTTTGGTTATTTTGAAGAATTATGCAGTTACTAAGCTGTTCATTCCAAAGAAAGTATTGATTTTAACATAGGAAACAACTGTATCACAATTTAGTCTCATTTGAAATCAAGCACACTTTTCTGGATTTTACCCTGTAGTAATTAACAAATGCACAAGCAGAGACCATCACTTGCAACTGGAGCCTTGAACATTTTCAGTTACAGCTCCCACTTCCGAAGAGGTAAGCAGTTTGCTAAAGCTGTGGCTTGCCTCCAGGGCTGTGAAAGCTACTGAAACGCCAAAGGAATAACCCCCCCCCCAACCCTGTTGTTCCTTTGAACTGCAGCCTGTATGTAGGACCCAAACTATGGTAAGGTTTTAGTGTTTGTTTGCACCTTGTCTATCTGATGTGCACATTTTTTGGGGAAAAAAGCTTTCGGACCACCTACTAAGTTGTCCAACCTCATAATACTGTTAAGCCGCACAACACCCAGCTTCTAGAAGCTCCTCTCACAGATTCCAAGACATGTTAATGGAAGAAAATCTTGCTCAATAATATTCTAAGATTTCAGAGCCATACGGTGTCTTTCTTTTAATGGAAGCCCTTGCTACTCCAACTATGCTTGTCTACTTGCTTACTAACAAAGACTGTTGGCATTTGAACAAGGCAAGATAAGGTGCTTTTGAGAAGCATGCAACGTATGCAAGTCCAGACTCTAAACAACATTTAAGTACCACATTGCTTTTAATGGTACCAACAGCTTATATAATGATGCTCTAGAAACAGACACCTGTATATGCTACTGTAGTAGTTAAAAAAGGAACATGTTTCTGTGCATCCGTTCAGCCAGAAAATTATCCTTGTGTCCATAGTTGTCTTATAGCCTGGAAGATGTTGTTTGATTTGAGGCCAAAGGAAAAACATGTTGAGATTTGTTTTCGTACTACAACAGCTCTTATATGACATCAGAGTCTGGGGATCTTCTCACCCCTGAAACATATTCCTACTCTCTAAGGAGCTTAAAAATAATGTGTGCTGGAGCCAAACTGGTATAAATGGTGTGGGTGTTATTAACTGATACATTTAGAGTCGACTACTATATGCTAATTGAGTGCTTTGCATCTCACGATAGCTAATGCAACAGAAATGGTAGTAACCAATTTTTAGATATGTAGATTGAGGTTACATTAATAACCCAAAGTTGCACAGTCTCCTACACCTACTGCAATCATCCTGTTTGGGCATTTGAAACCTGTGGGAATGCCCTCTTCACACAATGTATGCCAGTGTTGTCTTGCCATTTTCAGCTCAGTCTGAAGGGGGCTGCTTTCTATGTGCACAGGTTTACCAACACAGGGACAAGATTGGATTCCCGCCTCTGAGGATGAAATCTTATGTGCATCAAAGAGATGATCACACATGAGCTGTGGAATGCTGCAAATGCCTGTGTTGCCATGGGGCCAGGGCTAGTGTCATACATTCCTGCAGGGCCCCTTCATGCATTTAGAACTGAATGCTTGAATAGAATTTGCAATATCAGGTTAAGACAAATCCGGCTCATTAGACCTGAATTATGATGGACTGGAAAAGCAACAGAAAAGAAAGACTGCTATAAAGATGCCTTCCGAGCTTAACAAAGCACTGGCTTTTTCTCCAGCTAATCTTGGCATATTTGTGGAACAAGAACAAGAAAAGAAAAGAAAAGAGGCTGAGTGAGCTTGGGTGGGGTGGAATCCTTACACGTCTCAAGGCTCTTGCAGTGTACATAATTCAAAAAAATCAGAATTCTGCACACGTTGCAGAGGACTTGTTCGTTAAATTATTTGTCATTTTATAAGTGCAATCATACTTCATCCACTGCTGCTAGGAAGAATTTGCCCAAGTGGGGAGGGGTAAGCACAGATCACTGAGAATAAGTATATTCATATTTACTGATAGTCTTTTTATCTGCTTCTTATGGACTGATATATCCAAATGAAAGCACCCACAGACACTCAAGGGTGGGAAATACTATTAAGGGATTAAAATGGTATCAAAAGAATTGGGAAGAGAACCAGAAAAATAAATCAAGTTTATCACAATTGCAAACATACTCACATGGCCTTTTTTTTTACTTAGAAGAAAAGCAGAGGCTTGACTTTCTGGAACAAAGACTCGACTATAAGTTTCCTTACTGTGTAGGCCAACCTCCACCACAATCATCACCTGAACTATTGAGACACAACTGAAAAAGAGCACTGAACAATCTGGTACAGCAGGCATCATTTCTCAAGTAACACACTCGTGTTTCACAAAAGCTGTTTCGTTATTCCACTGGCACTGAAATAACATTCAACTTCGCATTGAGAAAACATACATATCCCTGAAAAAAGTAAGGTAAGAGTCCTAAGCGACTTTCGGAACGCAACACTCTTTTGCACCTCCCTTGCAGATGTGGCCCATTCATAGGGTGTCCTAAAACCACGCAAAACAGTCCTGGCTGGAAAATCCAGTTCACTTTGCTGAGGCTCCTGCTATTGCGGTGGCTGATGCTCTGGGGGAGGATCCTGGAGGGGCACAGCTGGCCGGGGCCCTGCCGGCCTGGGAATTGCCTGGTGCTGCCTCTGCCTGTAAGCAATGACTGTGCCCAAGAGTAAAGCAATGATGGTCATGAGGTAAAGGTCCCACTCAGGTCCCAAGAGCTGGTCCATGTCAAGGTGTGAGAACACTTCTTTGATCTAAACAAAAAACAGACAAAGCGAGAGGCATTCAGTCCTCAGCTGCTGTCCACAATTTCAATAGCTTCCTGCCCCTTATGTGAACAAGAATGCTAAAAGATAAAGGTAAAGGTACCCCTGACAGTTAAATCCACTCACGAACAACTCTAGGATTGCGGCGCTCATCTCGCTCTACAGGCCAAGGGAGCTGGCGTCTGTCCACAGACAGTTTTCCGGGTCATGTGGCCAGCATGACTAAGCCACTTCTGGTGAAGCCAGAGCAGCACACAGAAATGCTGTTTACCTTCCCGCCAGAGCGGTACCTATTTATCTACTTGCACTGTGTGTTTTTGAACTGCTGGGTTGGCAGGAGCTGGGACCGAGCAACGGGAGCTCACCCCGTCGCGGGGCCTCGAACCGCCGACCTTCCGATCGGCAAGTCCAAGTGGCACAGTGGTTTAAACCACAGCGCCACCCGCATCCCTGAACAAGATTGTTACTGAGTGTCAAACCTTGCCTTTTTGATGGGCAACTTATCTGTGGCAATCTTGCAGCCAGGTTATGTTCTTTCTTCAATGACACTGGAAAGCTGTTTGGTGTATTTCACCTCCCATGTATTACATGAGCTGCAAGTTTTATTTTTAACTCAAGTTAAATTTTATACCTGCCCACTGGCTACCACCACCTACAGCTCTGCAACACCCATGGGAACACTTCTCTCCCACTCTTCCTCAACAGGAATATAAAGTGATCAGTCTGAATGGTGGTGGGATGAGTGCACAGCTTCAGTTTGGCATTCCTGCAGCTTACTGCTTCATGATTAAACCCCAGTTGACTGTAGCAGAGTGCAAGAGAAATATGAAGGCCCATTTCTAAGGGGCAAAAATGAAGTGCCCCAGGGCTTTCCTGAAAACAGGCCACGTTAAGAGTCCCTATCCAATGGGAGTACTACCAGTTGAAATGAACAAGAAAAAGAAGTCATAACCTTGACCTGCACAGGTTTAGACTCTTTCTCCCCACACCCAGCTTGATGGTTTTACAGCCTAAGGACCCCATAGATAGCTGGATATTAGTAATGATGGCTAAATGGAGTCTCCCTTGTCAGAGGAGTTATGACAATGAATACCAGTTCTGGATGCTGTGGGGGAAGGGACAGCATGGGATGGAAACTGCCTTCATGCTTCACTTGTGGGTTTTCTAACAGCACCATGTTGGCTAATCCTGCAGATTTCAAAGGACTCTCCAGTATAATGATGAATAAGGGTCTTGTGAAAACATGAACAGTCTGGATTACTACCTAAGAACTCAGTCAACCAGGGTAACACCAGGATGTCAGGCACTGCAACAGGGGCAGTGGGTCAATTTTGGGTAAAAAAAGGTAAAAGGTAAAGGACCCCCAGACGGTTAAGTCTAGCCGAAGGTGACTATGGGGTTGCAGCGCTCATCTCGTTTTCAGGCCGAGGGAGTCACTGTTTGTTCACAGACAGCTTTATGGGTCAAGTGGCCAGCATGACTAAACCGCTTCCGGAGCAACAGAACACTGTGATGGAAAGCAGAGAGCACAGAAACACCGTTTACATTCCCACCGCAGCGGTACCTATTTATCTGGTGATAGGTTGGCAGGCTCCATTCTTAAGGATCAAACCTATCCTTTCTTAAGGAAATCAGCCCTGAGTGCTCACTAGGACAAATCCTGAAGCTGGGACTCCAATACTTTGGCCACCTTATGAGAAGAGAAGACTCCCTGGAAAAGACCCTGATGTTGGGAAAGGTGGAGGGCACAAGGAGAAGGGGACGACAGAGGACGAGATGGTTGGACAGTGTTCTCAAAGCTACCAGCATGAGTTTGACCAAACTGCGGGAGGCAGTGAAAAACAGAAGTGCCTGGCATGCTCTGGTCCATGGGGTCACGAAGAGTTGGACACGACTAAACGACTAAACAACAACAATAGGTTGGCAGGAGCTCTGACAGAGCAACAGGAGCTCACCCCATCATGGAGATTCGAAGTGCTGACCTTCTGATCAGCTAGCCCAAGAAGTTCAGTGGTTTAGACCACAGTGCCACCCACGTCCCTCAATTTTGGATATAGTCTACTTCGCTAGCTGAATGGGAGCAAGTGTGACAAGGAAACACTTTTACAGGCGAAGTGGGACAGAAGCCAAGGACAAACATTAACCTCCAACCTGAAAACTTCACATTGCCAGAAACTGTTCTATCTACAGGCAAGTGTTCCTGCACCTTAAAGCTGTTTCCAATTACAAATCTATACTTCAAGCCAGTCACACAGAAGAAGGGGAAGAGAGGTACTTATGACCAGGAATGCACCAGCATCCAAGTACCTTCAGTATCATTCTTTTCCTATAAAAGCTCTGCATTACTTACATTGGTTTCTTGTACATACTGGAAGGCATAAATGATTCCTAGTTTGCAGAGTGCAAGGAAGACTGGAACTTGAGCATCTGGACTGGCATCAGCTGCCATGTCATAGAAGCGTTTTGCGAGGTGAATATCCTACAAAATACATACAATTAAAATATATTCGTGAACGACTAAAGCAATTAACTTGAACTTGTTGGTGCCGACTTCTAAATAACAGCAGGAAGCTGATATTCCCCCCCCCCACTCCAATATATTGCATAATAAATATGCAAGGCACTTTCATTAATGGTAACCTTGTCTCCATTTAGTCAGATTGCAAAGTCCTCCCCTCTCCACCTGCCGCCCAGTGCATTATGTACAAATGCCTACAGTAGATGGCAAGAGATTCTTACAACTGACCATACTGGAAATTTTGCTGCAACAAATTTCACAACGACCATGTCTCCCAAGGTGGCTCACCTGCTTGATACCAAGTCCTTTCTCATGCATATAGCCCAGGTTGAACATAGCTTGGGCACTGTGCTGCTGCTCCGTTGCCAGGCGGTAGTGAATAAATGCTGTTTCGTAATCAACTTCAGTTCCAAAGCCATAGAAATGGTAATCGCCAAGTTTCAGTCGAGCAACAGTGTAACCTATCAGCAAAAGAACAACCACGATGAAGAGAAGAGTGAGCTATATGGCACATTTCTTTCAGTTTGCCAGGGATTGTAGGTTTGTGTCCCAGACCAATAACCAACTGTAGAGGGAATTTCATTCCACCACAATATTTTCTGGCACTATGGACAGAATTTGATTCTGCAGTATTTAGCTGAACACGCATGCCCCGTTATGCAAATGCACCCTGAGAATATGGTAGCCTTCAGATATTTCATTTCAGAAATGACTAAGTTTGGGATCTAGGTGATTACAGCAGCTACTGCGCAATGAGCCAAGTGCAATGACATGGCAAAAGCAGACCCAGTATCAGTTCAGCTCTGTAATATGCAAGATTTCTTAGATCTGAATGTATTTTGCAATAGTCAGAGAAATGTGGCTGCAGGGAAGAGAGGATTCAGGTGGCACAAAGCAAGACTTTAACCTATTCACGATCTGCTTCCAGCTACTGAACAGACACAGCAGCAATACCAGTCTAATCAGGAAACTGCCACAAGGACTCCTCATGTGTGCTATGGCCGAGGAACCAGAGAATTTGAGCTATGACTCACCTTGGGAGGCTGCTCTATTCCAGTGCAGTAAGGCTCTGGGATAAGTCTCATTCTCTTCTATTATGCTGGCCTCTTCTGAGGAATTAGAATAAAAGTTGGGAGAATTAAACACACAAGTCATATTTAATTTCCAAAGGATTAAGTACCCACATGATTCAGGTGAGTAGGGGTGGGCACAGCCTCCTAGTTCTGCTGCACAAAGTTAACCAAATGATTTCTGTCATTCACATCACACAGTCACCACCCCTTGCCTGCATCTAGTCTGCCAGACCCTGGTGGTCACAGTGGTTGGTGGCAAGAACCTACCAAAATCAGGAGCTTACACTAGGCCCCCACACACCAGCAAGCATAGATGGTGGGTTTGTGTTTTACACTTTCCTTCATGGGACTGATTTTCTGCCCGTGTTCCCTGTGCAAGATGCCATTCTGCATCTAACAGTCTGGGGAAAAACATATTTAAAAATAAAACAAATGTTTCCGCTCATGAAATCTTCTCTTCGGAAGAAATCCCGTAAGAGCAAGGCTTGAAAACCCTCAAATATCCAAAGGCAGCAAGAACACCTACCCTCCCTGATTGGAGAGGCGGCTTCCCAGTGTTTCCTTACTGACCTGAAAAATGCTGAAAAACAGCAGGCCCTGGTTCTATTCTAAAAATAATATATTATATATTATAATCCTGTTTCTTCCCCTCCTCCCCAAACTGCAATTCTGGTCCAGTGGGAGAAGAATTCTCTCCATAACTGATAAATTGGCCTGTAAGGTAAAGGTACCCCTGCCCGTACGGGCCAGTCGTGTCCGACTCTAGGGTTGTGCGCCCATCTTACTTAAGAGGCCGGGGGCCAGCGCTGTCCGGAGACACTTCCGGGTCACGTGGCCAGCGTGACGAAGTTGTTCTGGCGAGCCAGCACTAGCGCAGCACACGGAAACGCCGTTTACCTTCCCGCTATAAAGCGGTACCTATTGATCTACTTGCACCTAGGGGTGCTTTCGAGCTGCTAGGTGGGCAGGAGCTGGGACCGAAAGACGGGAGCTCACCCCGCCGTGGGGATTCGAACCGCCGACCATGCGATCGGCAAGTCCTAGGCACTGAGGTTTTACCCACAGCACCACCCATGTCCCCACAGCGCCACCCGCGTCTGTAGTTTACTTTAAATTTAGAGCCGCAAAAACACTGGGATAGAATGCCATGGTGACGGAACACACACGGTGCCTATACTAGTTTTCAATAGGAAGCTGGCTTAAGAGTAGCATGATAATGGGTCAATTTAAACAGTTACGTACTTCAGCGATTACCTAAAAAGCCCAACAATCCCACTACATTGCCCAAGATTAACACAGATCGTCTTTTCAATTGCACCCGTTCATTAAGTTTCAACAAGCAAGAGCATGTGAAATCTGTGCATTGTGACTGCTTCACATGCAAAATATTGATTTCCTGGAAGAAGTGCAAGCCCAATGGTTGGTGCCCAATGAAACTAGTAGCGGGGAAGGCAGAGAGGGGCCAACAGTAAGTGGAACCAGAGCCAAAGGCAGGCAGAGTAAACTTATTCTAGGTTTGTCCCCATCTTCACTGAGATTAAGGAGAAGGAAGCTCCCTGGATGGGATGTAAAGAAGAAGGCAAGCAGGTGGGAAGTTGGCTGAGCTTAGTGGGGCAGTGTCCCATTTGCACTAATGGACCAACCTTCACTGAGTGCAAGGTCTCAGTTTGGACAGGCATTTGGGGGGAATGAAGGGACATTTTTACTATAGCATTCTATGATTTTATCCATAATGGAACATATATAAATTATTCTGTTTAAGTTATAACTCATGATTTGTCAAGAAGCTGGCTATTTCAGGTTGGTTATTTCTAACCCCAGAAGCATATCATTACATATGAAGCCACCTTCGGTGCTAAAAATCACGGCATAGCTAATCAGCACCAAGCCAGTAATGTATACAAGATGTAGTCCCATCCCTTACTTTGATCAAGAATGAAGGCAGCATTGCTTTGTGCAACCTCATAGCCTTGTTCCGCCAACAGCAGATATTGAACAACAGCAGAATTCGTATCGCCATCTTTATAGCTGTTGTAGGCAGTCATAAGCTTCTCAGACCAACGACCTCGCTCACACACGTTCTTAAACAGCTGCAGAGAACACACACAATACAGCTGTAACTTTTTAAGCTAACCACTTAGAATACATTGAGGAGACACAAACAGGTATTCCTGCAGACCCTTCATTTGTGAGATTCAGAATGCATCAAGGCATAAAAGGATCAGGGTGCACAGTCATTCAGCAGGGAAACGAGTGACAAACACTACATAAAA